>NW_024386892.1:7075234-8298475 GCF_900408965.1 Simochromis diagramma | reverse complement strand
TTCAGTTTCATATGCAGGCTGTGGAATGGGGAACAGCTTCAGCCAGGGCTCACAACGTTCTGTGAACTTCTGCCTTTTGAGAATAATGGTGTCCTGAGAAGATGTGGTTGCAGCAGAGTCTGCATTGGACACAACTGGATTGGATGATGAGTCATAGTCAGTTGACAGTTGATCAGAGGGGCTGCCGAAAACTGGCAGGATGACCAGGGTGATGCCAACAACCTTCACAGTGTCTTTGTCTCTTATCTGGTCACTTCTGTGAATAGTGAAGTCGTCCTGAAATTCTGGATCAAAATACTGAAGACTGAAGTCGTTTGAAATCCCAAAGGTATCCTTCACAACACTTTGCAGCTCCTCTACTGTTGGTGGGATCCTGATGGAAGAACCAACTTCTCCATTTGGCCAACAGTGATTACATGGAGCTCTATCTTGTTCAACCTAGAATAAAATATAAAAGGGCAGAGTTAAGTTAGATTAAGTAGGGCCAACTTGGTCATTTTCTGCTGCTTCAATTTCAAAACTAGTAGTTTAATTTAATACAATCATCCATCACAAAGTGACCTTATGCTAGCAGTCCACTTCGTGCTATTTTGTGTAAAAATACGATACTGACATTACAGTGGTCATTATTAATCTATTTTTGACGTATCATACTGTTTAGAACTTTAACTGCTATATGTTATTGTTTAAAACGTGTCGTATTTTTGAACAAATTAAGTGGAGGTCATCCACTGCTGAAGCCTGTGCGTCCTGCACGTGGCACAAGGACTACGGGCTGAAGTGTAGAATGATTGAAATGCAAATGTTTTCATCAGTTAAATCTATTAGATTTCTTCATGTTTCATGGCACTCATACAATTTTGTTAAATCTGCTCAACAAACTATTGCTTAATTTACCCCAAACAAAATTTAAATAACTGCACATATCAAAAATGTTTCATTTTGCTTAGATTTAATTAAAACATGTAACTTTTGCAGGTAACTGTCACGTGACCCAGTGTTTGAGTTTTATGTATTTTTTGTATTCATTTTCAATCTAGTTAAATCCTAGGTTGCTGTTCAGACCTTATTTCTTAGTTATTTCTGTCATCTCCGCCTGTACTCAGTCTCCCTGGTTCCTGCGTCCACGTTTCATGTCTATGCGGTTAAATTCATGTCATGTTTTATCTCCATGTCTATGTCTCCGTGTTTCCTGTTTTATTTTGTAAGAGTCTGGTGTTCTTTGTTCATTGTAGTTGGTGTTACTCTCCCCTGTATTGTCATTATGTTTCATTGGAGTCAGCTGTGTTCTCATGTGTCTCCACTTCCCCTTGATCACCTCATGTGTGTATTTAAGTCCTCAGTCTTCCTTTGTTCGTTGTCGCGTCGTCTGTGTACCGCCCCTCTGGTCAAGTTAAGTGTTTTTCATGCAGCCGCACGATGAGGTTCTGTGCAGGTCATGTTCATGTCTGTTTCATCACGCCACTTGGTTCACAGTTTCCATGCATCTGCACAGCATTCTGTTCACAGTGATCATAGTTATTCCTTTCAGTCAGGTTAGTGTTTTTCCAGTTTAGGTTTTTGGTTAGTTGCAGTCTCTGTCCCTGTTATGTTTTGTCTACTCCCTTCTGCATCAGCCCAAATAAAGGCTCGCTTTCAGTTTAAGTTCACTCCCGTCTCCTCGCCTGTGTTCGCGCCTGGGTCCACCACACACACTCTCCACACGTCTGCCCCCGCTGGCCGTAACAGTAACTGTGAAGGGGCGGGTCTACCAAAGTTTTGCCAGGCAAAGGGGCACAAAGAAATACTTTTCTCATTTAAAATGTCTAGTTTTTAATAAATAAGTTTCTGAATCTTACAACTTTTTAACTTGCAAGACTTTAAAAGTTTTTATCGGACGTAAAATGTATAGAAATCATAGATATATACCAACAAGACAGCGTACATCACTGTCACAACAGCGTTTGTTTTCATTCAAAGGCTTTATGGCTTTTCCTATAATACCTGGTGGGCCGGTCTCTTGTCAAAATGCCGATTTTGTGTCCCAGTCCAGCCCTGGGCAGGACACGCAGTGAGTTAATCTGAGCAGGTGCATTAAAAAAATGAATGGGCGGGGCAGCGGTGCACATAGCAAATCAGCTCGCATAGACACATTAGTTGTGCCGCTTCTTAATGGCGGGATCTTAGCTAACAACCCCAACTACCAGATTCAACTTGTAATTGGCTAAAAATAACTTTGCCTACTGATGAGAGGGACGTTGCTAGCTGGCAGTTTTTTCAAGCAATGTTGAAATTTTTTTCTTTTCTGATCAAACCAGAAGCTTTAATGAACAGCTGGTTTGTCTCGCATTAACTGGCTGGACACAGAGGACATCAAAATACAGCTGATTGAACTGAAAAGCTCGACTCTGTGGGGGTCAAAGTTTGCAGAACTACAGACGCAGCTGGAATCCACAG
The DNA here is from genome assembly GCF_900408965.1 of Simochromis diagramma. Taxonomy (NCBI): domain Eukaryota; kingdom Metazoa; phylum Chordata; class Actinopteri; order Cichliformes; family Cichlidae; genus Simochromis; species Simochromis diagramma. The sequence continues at coordinate 8,296,039 of NW_024386892.1, read as the reverse complement.
CTGTGCGTGTTCATGGAGCTGCATTTTCACCTGCTGGACGTCACTACCTGACAGGTTTAACTGTCTTCAGAACATTGCAGAGGCCTTATTGACAGTACTTGGCTCTACATGTCTGTGTGAGCAGATTTTCTCTCACATGAGTGTCCTCAGGTAACCCTCTGAATGCTGGACACTCGGAGACCTGTGTCTCTGAGTGGGAGCCCAGAGATCACATTAACATGTGTGTCTCTGTATTAACAAACATGCCATATTGGCTCAGTTTATTTTTCTTATCATTGGTGTGAGGAGACCATAAATAGCATTTGTATTTTCTGTTGTACAGTTCACTTGCTGTTATGGATAAAAAGTCTGTTTTTGTTTCAAAATAGCTGAAAACTATTTTCTGACAGATGCAAACATCTGCGAACAAATATAATTCTATAAAGTTGTTCTATATAGTGTGTAACTGTTCATATAGAGCACATTGACTTCTGAGGAAATTTTAGATGGCACTCATCATCAGAAAGGTTGCCTGCCCTTGTTCTAAGGAATTCATCATACGCACCATTAACGTCTTGTTTCCAATATATTTCTGATATATTTGTATATACCTACTTTTCTTATGTATTTATTACATTTCACCTGCTCACAGGGGTTCCACTATGTCTACAATATGCTGTTATTATACTGACAGTCACAACCCTCCATACCATCATAGAAAACAATCTTTTATTGAAATTACTGACCAACACTTATACTGGAATGTGAAGCAATCTTGACACATTCGTGCAACAACAGATGGACAGTTAATTACAGCTTATATTAGTAATTTCTTCTTGAATAGATAAATACATAAAAACATACATCTGAATAGACTATATATCCATAAATTAGCACTGCTTCACGCATTAATGTCTTCTGTATAGGGGATGGGGGGCTCATCAACAGTGGAGCCATAGACACGGTGATGCACAAAATCCACACAGTTTGATTGTTTAAATATCTGCACTGTAAACACACACTTATAAACACACACACAGAGTCTTTGTTCCTAATATATATATATATATATATATATATATATATATATATATATATATATATATATATATATATATATATATATATATAATTTGCTGAATCTTGTATTATACTCATTTCACTTCTTTCTCCAGCAGAAATGTGTTTCAAAGGGGTTCCTATGCACTGGAAAGGATACGGAAAAATAATTAGCACCCGTGTTTTAAAAGGGAACTCCTAGAATTTAAATAAGAAGAAAAATCCATATCCTTTGAAGAAAGTTAGATTTTTAAAATTGAGTACAATGACAAGGGTTTTGTTGTTGGGTGGCAGCTTTCTTCCATCAGTTTGATGAGCTGTGTTTAGAGGCTTTTTTCTCTCGCACGGCCTGTTGGAGTGGGTAGACGTTCCCAAATTAGTCCGGGTACAGAAGGAAACCTGAAAACGTGCTGTATTTGTTGTTGTTTCCACCGTGCGCTTTTCCGCCGTCCAGCTTTACATAAATCTCGTCCCCGGAATCAAGATGTAGGACGACGCTGTTACTGGCATAGTCGTAGTTCTGGTCTGCATCCTGCGCTATAGCACTGGCCCGGACCTGCATGAAAGATAATTGGAGATAATTAGCATTACTCAAATCATGACAGGTTAAGCTAAAGCGAGAACCCATTCAGAATACAGAACATAGTTCCTCACTAGACTCTTGACTTGAAATGAGAGTGCGTAATTGCGCACCACAGCTCCGTTGTGAAGTCCATTCATGCAATAAACAATCACTAAGAGTTTACATTTGTGCTTACAAAGCACGGGTTTTTAACAAACAATTGGGTATTTACCTGCCCGTTTTTACACAAGTCTGCCCACATGCTTGTCCCGTCCCCTCCGCGCATCAGCACATGATAGGTGAAGTAATAAATCCCGGACACCTGGCATGTAAACTTGCCGGTCGTCGGGTCATAGTGGTTCCCCAGGTTCGTGACAACGTCGTCGAAGCGCAGCACTTCGTATCCCTCGTGAGGATTTTTCAGTCCCACATAAAACGCTATCTTTGCCCCGCCGATAGCCGTGCCCAATTCTCCAGCAGTCTCAGTCCGCGCTGTGCCCTCTACTCCGGAATACCCGAGCTTTCCAAAATATCCTCTATCCCCTGGTGGCCCCCTCGGACCCGGTGGTCCCGGTTCGCCAGGCGGTCCCCTCGGCCCCGGTTTCCCCGACCGACCTGGCTCGCCCTTAGCTCCTTGAACAAAGCTGGGGGATGGAATGGCGCTCAGGTCCTGCATGACCTCCAAAGCCGCGGTGCTAGGTTTGGGGTTGTACGGGTCACAGATCATCCGACAGGTGCCCATCATCTCGTAGTGCGCATCGGTCTTAGAGGTTTGGACTAACAGGGGAATCACGATAAGGAGAGTCAAAACCATGACGATTCCAACCACAGCGGCGATGAGTCTCTTCCTCTGGAGAGTCCGAGAAGCAAGCGCTATAAAGTCCGTTTTGCTTTGGGACGTAATTATGGAAGGTAGTAAAAGCTCACTTGAAAAGAAAGCGGACCTAAACGAGTCACTCAGTCCCACGATAACATAAAGAGAGAGGGAGAAGAGAGGACAGCAAACGCAACGCCACCCTGAGCCCTCTTCAGCCTGCAGCGTTCAGCGCGGTGCCGCTGTCACTTGACTTTGCGCAGCTGACATATTCGTTTTGGCGTAGCTAGATGGCATCTCGGAGCGAGAAGACACTTGCAGCAGGTTTTGTTCGTTCCCCCCCCAAAAGTGAGAGGGGAGTCGGGAGCTGTTGACGCAGCAAGTTGAGGGCAAAGCCTGTTGCGTTAAGGCGGCAGCAATAATCATGTCATCTTTATTTATGAATTATAAATCCCTTTGCATAATTCTCAGCGGAAGGAATCAGGACGTATTATTGACACTTTGAATCCCCAGGAGACCGTGGCACATTTCCCATTTTTTCTCCGTAAATTCGAGGAAATTACCTTAAAGATGGATTTTGTCTTTGAGAAGAAGGGTCGAATAAATAGTTTCAGATGAACAGTTCAGTGTAGTCACAACTTCAGTCTCTGTGTTTGAGAAAAAAAGACCATTTGTTTTTTGACTAATGGTGAAACAGAATAAAACAAATTGACTGCTTCAGAAGTATCCAGTTCACAGCCAGTCACAGACGGAACCTTCCTTCTCAGCTTATTCATTCTGTTGGTGTCACCAGCTCCAATACTGCTCCCCTACCAGACCACAGCAAATTGAACACTGCGCTTGCAACAGCTGAGTAATAGAAAATGAGAGTGGTTTTTAGTGAAAACATTACTTTGAATAATTAAACAGATGGGACAAAAAGGCATATTAATGACAAAATGTAGTTTAAAAATAAAGATTTTTTGGAATTTGTTTTTAGAAATGCTTCTATAATAAAAATTGAAAGCAACAGGTGAACAATGTGCATCTGTCAGCTTAACATCAAACAGAAGTGGGAAAAAAGCTGATAGAAAAAGTCTCGCTGTGTTTATTTATAGTCCCGGAGTGTTGGGGACCTCCTCAAGGATGTCCAGCTTCTCAAAACATCAGCGGTTCTGCCTGATAAGATACGTGCGTTCATCTGAGTCATTTGCTGTGACCTCCACAGTCACCACATCTCAGCTTAGCTGAATCATCATCATACGCTATATGTTGACAGTGTTGTCCACTATCATCATTAAAAAAACAAATAAGGGTAAGAATGTAAGAATGGTGTCCATCCCTCCAGCTGAATTCCAGAGGGTGTAAAATACACTGAAGATGTTCTGACAGCACTCTATGCTGGCTTTTTCTTTAATTTTGCATAATCAAGTGTATACAGTGAGTGTAATAATTATTAGATGTCCTGCTAAATTTGTAAGTTTGCTCACTTACAAAAAAATGAATAGTGTCTATTTTTCCTGGTAGATTCATTTTTATGGAGAGAGAGACAGAATATAAAATCTAGATGAATAAATGTTATAATTTATAACCAGCTATTAAAGTTATCCATCCATCCATCTTCATCCGCTTATCCGAGGTCGGGTCGCGGGGGTAGCAGCCTAAGCAAAGAGGTCCAGACCTCCCTCTCCCCAGCCACCTCCTCCAGCTTGTCCGGGGGAATACCAAGGCGTTCCCAGGCCAGCCGAGAGATATAATCTCTCCAGCGTGTCCTGGGTCTGCCCCGGGGCCTCCTCCCGGTGGGACATGCCTGGAACACCTCGCCCAGGAGGCGCCCAGGGGGCATCCTTGCCAGATGCCCGAACCACCTCAGCTGGCTCCTTTCGATGTGGAGCAGCAGCTGCTCTACTCTGAGCCCCTCCCGGATGGCCGAACTTCTCACCCTATCTCTAAGGGAGAGGCCAGCCACCAGAGGCTAAGGGAGAGGCCAGAGACCGAAAGAACGAGATCGCGGATACAAGCGGCGGAATATTAAAGTTATGATTTGCATAAATATTTAATCCATGCAACAGAGTTATGGTTACCACAGATTGGCTGTGTGCCACATGATAATAAATAAATCCTGAACTAGGTGTATAAAGCACACCTTTCCACAGAAAGAATGTCTTCCATCCCAACCTCTGCCACCTAGCAACAGCAAACAGATGTCAGGGATAACTCTGTAAACCTGCACGTGGAATTGGCTGCAAGACCATCGACAAGGACTTTGTCAAAAAGGTGACAACTGTTGATGTGATTATTTGGAAGTGAAAGAAAATATAAAATATCAATGACAACAATCACCCTCGGTCTGGAACTTCATGTAAGAGTTTGCGGATGAAAACGAGAGAGGTGGATCAGCTATTACACAGAAGGGGCTCATTGAGGATTTGAGGGCAATTAAACTCACAGTCACCAAGAACTATGGTGTAGCAGTAACACACCACACCATAATGGACTGAAATCTTACAGTGCACAAGGTTCCCCTGCTCAATAAGGAACACACACTGCTGTATTTGGAGGAAGAGAAATGGTGAGTCTGACCCAAAGACACCATCCCTACAGTCAAGCATGGGGATGGAAACATTATGCTTTTCCAATTAGGGGTACAGGATGACTTATTTAAATTCAAAGCCAAATAACAACAGACAACTTCAAGTCACTGTACACTGGAAGTTAAACACTCTATAATGATATATGACATGATACTGGAGAAGATCCAGAAAGTAATACTAATGATTAATTACAAGAAGTTCTATAAACACAGAGTTTAACACACTAAGGGACCAGTGGCCAGGGTCACGTACTTCCCAAAGCCAGAACACCGAAGATGGTTTGTGGATGTGTTTTCAAGCATGACGATGATCCAAAACGTACCACAAAGGCAACAACAGAGTTGGTGGTGGGAGCTGAATCTTCGAGTTACCAAGCAGGAGCAAGAAAACCCAAAGCAATTAGAGAGTTTCTGCAAACCTGGTGACTACTACAACAAATATCCAGAGGTGTGGACTCGAGTCACATGACTTGGACTCGAGTCAGACTCGAGTCATTAATTTTATGACTTTAGACTTGACTTGAAAAAATGTTCTAAGACTTGTGACTTGACTTGGACTTTTACACCAATGACTTGGGACTTGAATTGGACTTGAACCGGTTTACTTGAAAAGACTTGATATTTCACCCCAAATATAAAATTTAACATGCATATTATATAGAGATTGAAAATGTGACGTCATTCAGGGGTAAACCGCAAAGGATTCTGGGAACTCGTGGCAAGCGGTACTAGCGCACGCAGGCTTTCAATTGAAATCAGTCACACAGCGATAAAAAAGAAACACAAAAATGTCAAGAAGCTGTTGTATTATTAACTGCAATAGCCGGTCGCATGACAGCCACGTGAAGCCGACGGGTAAAGAGATCGGTTGTTATCGGATTACGTCGTTGAAGAGAAATTGTTCGAGCCATGTTTCCGAAGTAACAAAGACGCGACGGATGGCCTGGATTGCAGCCATTCAAAGACCAAATATAAAGTCCCAGAACACTCCAGCTCACAGGTTAGTCTGCTCCAAGCATTTCCACAAAGGTCAGTCTGCTGTTGTAGTTAATGCGTCATTTTCATAACATAATTGGTGATATAGGTTACAAGCAAGTCTGGCGCTGAACAGAAATTGTCGCGCTATGCTCCTTTATTTATTGTGCATAAATAGTGAATTGTCCTGACACAATATTGCGTTTCGCTTCTGTTATTATGGTACACTGACAAAAACATATACTTTTATTCACAGGATAAAACAGGTTTTTTGTATCACTAATTGCCCAGTACGATTACAGCATACAGTATTATTGTCACTGCTACATTTCTGTAATGTGAACCAGAAATTATTTCTATTACTAATTAATTACCGTTGAGCTTAAAGGTCCTATTAATAAACGGTTAACGAATGTGTATTTATGAAGACGATTTGTGAGACTGGTAAACTTATGATACGTACGATGGTCTTTCGTTCTACACGGTGCATTTCAAGGTCCTGTACCCATCCGTCGGTAAACTGTACCTGGGCTTGTTGCAGTGACCTGAAGTTACTATCGTGCCAAACTATGTATCCCCGACAGAATTTGTTTCCCCTGCGTCGGGAGCACACGCTGGACTGTCCAAATCACGGACAAACAGTATCCCGCATTGTTGATTTTTAGTTTACAAACACTTCTTATAATGACTAACTACTCCTGACATTTTTGAGATCTTAGCTCTTTATACAACGAAGTTATAGTGGGATACAAATAATATCAGGCTGGTCCTGCCACAATTTGTTCCCCCTGTGTAAATCACGGACAAACAGTATCCCACATTGCTGATTTTTCGTTCACAAACACTTCTTATTATGACGCATTTCTCCTGAAACTTTGGAGGATTTAGCTCTTTATATAATAAAGTTACAGGAGAATAAAAATAGTTATTAGCCAAAATGTTTATGGTTTATTAAAATAATCCCATCTGATACCCTGTGAGCAATAAGTATATAATTTTCTGTTGTAACCCTCAAACTGAATGGTAATGTAACGATACTAATTTTTCACAAAATGAAAACATCAGTACTTCCTGCGTGCTCCCAGCACAGGGGAAACAAATTCTGTCGGGGATACCTACTTTGGCACGACACCGGTCCTACAACCGCATCCAAGAATAACATGCAGCTTATCTCAGAACTGTCGGTGAAAATTATTCTTGGAGCTAGGTTTAATTGAGCTGCATTTTAAAGAGGCGCAATTTCACAATTTGTGTATATTTTCTAAGTTCACTATTTTGTCATGTGTTGAGAAAAACACAGATTTAAAAATTACATGGTCTAATATTTACATTTACATATAACTGCAACATGCTTTTTTCGTTTTTTTTTTTTTAAAGACTCGAAAGGACTTGAAATTCAAAATTTCAGACTTGTGACTTGACTCGGACTTTTACACCAGTGACTTGAGACTCGACTCTGACTTGCCTGACATTACTTGAGACTTGACTTGAGACTTGAGGATAAAGACTTGAGACTTACTTGAGACTTGCAAAACAATGACTTGGTCCCACCTCTGCAAATATCTTACCACTGTGCCAAATCGTGTTTTGCTCATATGACTTTTATTTCATGTTTCTTTTAGATTTTTGGCTGAAATTCTGTCTCCATCCATTAAAATGATTAAGGTTTATTAAAATTGGCCAGAGAGCTGCTCTTTCCAAAGTGGGATGGATGCCAACTCTCCTAACAAGGCCAGGTTTTCTTATGGAGAACAAGACATGTCCATGGAAGTACCAACTAAGGTTCTGGGCCATGGCACCATTGAAGATGGCGACCCACCCACCATGTTCAATGGTGTCAACTGTATTTTTTTATGATCCAGAAGCTTAGGTGGTACTGCCAAAAAAGCATTAGCAGCGGCAACGGCATCGCACTATGACCAACTCTATGAAGAACTGGACATGCCCGGGGGAGCGAACAAAGTCTACCGTCTCGCCAAATAAATGCCATCGAGTAATGCAGGACATCAGCCAGGTCAAATATATCAACAATGCCAACCATCAGATCCTTTGCGACCCACCCGCCATCTTCAAACATTGGAGCAACTGCTTTTCGGATATCTGCAACTTGGAGTTCCCCCACCAGCCAATCCACAGCACCGACCCCGTCCCAGAACCCATCCCGTCAATTACCATCAAGGAAGTAGAAGTCACCGCCAAGAAAATGAAGAATGGCAAAGCAACTGGAATAGACAACATTCCAGCCAAAGTTTGGAAGCTACTCGGCCGCCAGGATGCCTCAATCCTAACCGACCTGTTCAACAACTTCATCAGAGATGGGGCTGTTCCAGCAGTCTGGTCAACCAGCAGCACAGTGCCCATCTGGAGAGGTAAAGGCAACGTGGCCGACTGCTCCAATTACCGCCAATCCGACTCCTGTGCCACACCATGAAGATATTCAATTCAGTTCTATTCAATTCAATTTTATTTTATTTATTTATATAGCGCCAAATCACAACAACAGTCGCCTCAAGGCGCTTTATATTGTACAGTAGATCCTACAATAATAGATACAGAGAAAAACCCAACAATCATATGACCCCCTATGAGCAAGCACTTTGGCGACAGTGGGAAGGAAAAACCCCCTTTTAACAGGAAGAAACCTCTGGCAGAACCAGGCTCAGGGAGGGGCGGGGCCATCTGCTGTGATTGGTTGGGGTGAGAGAAGGAAGACAGGATAAAGACATGCTGTGGAAGAGAGACAGAGGTTAATAACAGATATGATTCAATGCAGAGAGGTCTGTTAATACATAGTGAGTGAGAAAGGTGACTGGAAAGGAAAAACTCAATGCATCATGGGAATCCCCGGCAGCCTACGTCTATTGCAGCATAACTAAGGGAGGATTCAGGGTCACCTGGTCCAGCCCTAACTATATGCTTTAGCAAAAAGGAACGTTTTAAGCCTAATCTTAAAAGTAGAGATAGTGTCTGTCTCCTGAATCCAAACTGGAAGCTGGTTCCACAGAAGAGGGGCCTGAAAACTGAAGGCTCTGCCTCCCATTCTACTTTTAAATACTCTAGGAACAACAAGTAGGCCTGCAGCGCAAGAGTGAAGTGCTCTAATAGGGTGATATAGTACTACAAGGTCATTAAGATAAGATGGGGCCTGATTATTTAAGACCTTGTATGTGAGGAGCAGGATTTTGAATTCTGGATTTAACAGGAAGCCAAAACAGGAGAAATCTGCTCTCTCTTTCTAGTCCCTGTCAGGACTCTTGCTGCAGCATTTTGGATCAGCTGAAGGCTTTTCAGGGAGTTTTTAGGACTTCCTGATAATAATGAATTACAGTCGTCCAGCCTGGAAGTAATAAATGCATGAACTAGTTTTTCAGCGTCACTCTGAGACAGGATATTTCTAACTTTAGAGATGTTGCACAAATGGAAGAAAGCAGTCTTACATATTTGTTTAATATGTGCGTTGAAAGACATGTCCTGGTCAAAAATGACTCCAAGGTTCCTCACAGCGTTACTGGAGGCCAAGGTAATGCCATCCAGAGTAAGAATCTGGTTAGAGACCATATTTCTAAGATTTTCAGGGCCGAGTACAATAACCTCAGTTTGATCTGAGTTAAGAAGCAGAAAGTTAGCGGCCATCTAGGTCTTTATGTCTTTAAGACATTCCTGCAGTTTAACTCATTGGTGTGTGTTATCTGGCTTCATGGACAGATAGAGCTGGGTGTCATCTGCATAGCAGTGTAAATGTATGCTATGTCTTCTAATGATGCTGCCTAAGGGAAGCATGTATAATGTGAACAGAATTGGTCCTAGCACTGAACCCTGTGGAACTCCATAATTAACCTCAGTGTGTGAAGAGGACTCTCCATTTACATGCACAAACTGGAGTCTATTAGATAGATATGATACAAACCACTGCAGCACAGTACCTGTAATACCTACAGGGTGCTCTAATCGCTCTAATAGGATATTATGGTCGACAGTATCAAACGCTGCACTGAGGTCTAGCAGGACAAGCACAGAGATGAGTCCACTGTCAGAGGCCATAAGAAGATCATTTGTAACCTTCACTAAAGTTGTTTCTGTGCTGTGATGAGCTCTGAAACCTGACTGAAACTCTTCAAATAAACCATTCCTCTGCAGATGATCTGTTAGCTGTTTGACAACTACTCTTTCAAGGATGTTTGATATGAAAGGAAGGTTGGAGATTGGCCTATAATTAGCTAAGACTGCTGGGTCTAGAGATGCTTTTTGAGTACAAAAAGTGTACAAAAAGGTGACCAGCACAGTCAGAAGCCCAGTGGGAACATCGCCACCTTTCAGCATCACCGTGGGCGTGCACCAAGGCTCCGCGCTGTCCCCGCTTCTCTTCATCCTCTGCATGGACACCGTGACTGCTGACCTCCAAGCACCCCGCCCTTGGACACTCCTCTATGCCGATGATGTCTTCCTCGCACATGAATCCCGAATGGAGCTGCAATGCCAAACGCAGCAATGGAAGACACGCCAGAGTGAGTACGGGCTGAGGTTGAACACCAAGAAGACTGAGTACTTAGAAGCCGACCCCCAAACCAACGGCACCATCAGCATCGATGGGTAAGACCTGGCAAAAGTATCTCACTTCAGGTACCTCAGATCGATGATCAGCAATGACGGCAACATCCTGCCAGACGTACGAGCCAGGATTAATGCGGCCTGGATGAAGTGGTGCCAAGTCACTGGTGTCCTGTGCGACCGACGAATACCTGACCACCTCAAGTCAAAGATCTACAAAAGCATAGTGCGCCCTGTGGCCCTTTATGGATCAGCGTGTTGGCCGTCCACCGCAAAGCACGAACAGGCCCTTCACACAATGGAAATGCGGATGCTGCGATGGTGCCTGGGCCTGAAACTATGGGACCATGTCACGAACACCGACTTCCGAAAGCGGCTGGGCATCGCATCGATCACGGAGAAGATGCAAGGAGCGCAACTGCGATGGTATGGGCACGTGGTCAGAAGTGACAAAAACTTGGTGGCAAGAACAGCACTGCGACTCCACCCCCAAGGCCGGCAACCAAGGGGCAGACCAATAAGGCGATGGATAGACCGAATCAAAGACGACGTGAAGAGGATCGCACCAACTTGAACGACGACCTTGATTGTGCTGAATGGCGGCACGTTGCAGAAAAGCGGACCCTGCAGAGCGGGAATAACGCTAGGAGGAAGGTGTCATGGTCCCTCAGTCCTCACCAGGTTTTGATTCTTTCAATTTCACTGCTTCAGTTTCTATCCTCTTTCCTACCTGTGATTGTTAGTTGTTGTCTTTGCTCCTGGACATGACTTATTCCGGGTTCCTGATCTTGGCTCTACACATCTGTCTTCAGTTTTCTCATCAGCAGTCATGTTTGAGGTAGTGGCTGGCTGCTGTTCACTGCTGAATTGTTGAACTTCGTAGCTGGTGAAGCCCTGACTCCTTTTGCTTCTGTTTATGCTCCAGTTTTGCCTCAAAGATACTGACTGCGTGTTTCCTTCTGTACAGACCTTCCTGGAGCCCCTCTTTGGTGAGTCTGCATGAGTTGTATAAAAGCAGAGTCAGATGAAGAGTAACGAATGTTTGGATGCCTTTTCTGGGATCCCTAGAGCCCCTTTTCCCCCTTTCACATTGAATATAGCACTGTTGCATTACTGTGGTATTGTAAATAAGTGAACTGTGATTTTCCTGAGACCTCCTCTCGAGTCCACTCTCTCCAGTGAACATGACAGCTGGAGCCATTTAAAAGTTAGCTAGTGCCTATTTCCTATTTGTCTTATCTGTTACAGAGGCACGACTTGCCTTCTGTTGTCAGGATCAGCTAATCCTTATCTCCACAGATCTGGGATTTAATCTCTCCTCATATCCCCTTGTCTCAGCAGGCTAAGCTAGCAACTAACAAAGCACCCATGTTTATTCTCAGGAGCTCCCCTGTACTGCTGATGACAGACACGCACACAAAATCAAGTGTTGCTGCTGCACAACAAAGTCAAATGCACAAACATAGTAATAATAGTAATAAGTAAATATAAGTAAATAAGTGCACTGACACAAACAGGAAGCTAAAGAGCCCAAATAAAATCATCCCGTGTTGGTGATGAGCATCCTTAATGAAAAAAGCAAGAGAAGAGAAGCAGAGATTCACTTTCAGCTGGATGTTAAGAAGCTAAATGAATGCATATTGTTTGTTATTAGGTGAGTGTGTGGGGAAAGCAAAGGTATAATATGGCTTCACTGAGCAGTACCTGGTATTTTGTCACTGTGGTTCCTGCCTGTTTTAGCTAAGTGACCTGATAACCTTGTGCATTTTGTTACTGGACTGTCTGTGTTACCTTGTGTTATTTGCACACAGTAAACAAAAGAACAAAAAAGGAAAATGTACTTATGCTATATTTTTATTACATTTATAAGATTTATGTATAATATTTACAGATAATATAAAAATGTTTTTGTTATCAACAGATACTTTTTCTGCTCATTTCCAGTTCCGTGTTTTTATTATTTGACTTTATTAGAGTAGTTTTGCATTTACAGTTATGAATAGCCTCTCTTTATACTGTAGTATAAGCTTCTCTCTCCAGGTTACTCCTGTCACTGTTTGTGTGAAGACTAGAGTTAAATACTTCTCCAAGAATAAGCACTTCTCAGCCCTGCTTTGACAGGCATGTCCTCGTGCCCTTAACAAAGAGTGGGCCAGCTGAGAGGCCAGCAGCTGTTTTTCTGGTTGTTTCTGCATCCATATTGTGGATAAACCTTTATTCCTGATAAGAAACTGATGGGAAACCAGCATGCTATTAAGCTGGGTCTGCTTTAACTACTCTGAGATCAATTACCATCTGTGCTTTGTGTAGAAACTGATAGCATTAGCAAGTAATGGAGGATTCTCTGATTTATGATTGTTTCCCTTTGGCCAACATGTTCAAATGTGTATCCTGAACCTCTGTGACGAGAATGTGTTGTGTAGCTACAACCTTTTAAGTTTATATAACATTGTTAAGTATAACTTTATATAAATGAAATGTTCTCAGCATTAAAGGATACCAGTTTACATTTTATTTATATATATATATATATATATATATATATATATATATATATATATATATATATATATATATATATATATATTTTGTTTGTTTGTTTGTTTTGCAAGAAGCTTGTGACAGTTGTGTGGTTGGCAGGATTTGAGTCCAATGCGGGACTCGTGAGGCAGGAAGAAAATTGAAACAAAACTTTACTTTCTGGCAACAGATGGAGGAAAAAAGAAAAACGATAACAGAGCAGGGTCAGAGCAAACTGAGCCTGACGGAAGAACAAACAACCTAGAGGGATATTTTCACCATTGTGGAGGACTTTAACGACACAAACATGAAGTCTGTGTTACCAAAGTTCCACAAAAACATCCACATGGGAACACAGAATGGAAAAACACTGGACCAGGTTTACACTGAGATCATGGGTGGTTACAAAGTCCACCCAGTCGCACACCTTTGGTCTAACCAGACTGAGGAGGATCTTCTGGTATATTTGATCAGTCTGACCTTCTGCTGAGTAAGAGTGAGCTACCAAATGATGCATAAAGATGTATAAAGCTAAACCAGGCTGGAAGTTGTATGCTGAGGAGGCTTGGGTGGAGTCAGGGCGGCAGCGTTTCGGCCCTCTATTTGATCATAAGAAACACACAAATGTTAAGTTTAGGTTTGCTTCACGTTTTATTAAAAGGAATGAAGATGCAGTGAGGGCAGACTCCCTCACAAAGATATTGGAGGTCAATTCAGTAAATGATTTCTGGAAAGAAATCAAAAGAATAAAACATCTTTACCAGCTAAGACTGGTGGTGTAAGTGGCTCTGACGAGACATTACTGTGATCTATTTAACTGTGTCAAAAGTTCAATTTTTGCATGGATGAAACTGATAATAAGGAAGATGTTGTAGTGTCATCAAGAGAAATGTATGATGCAATTAGAACATTAAAAGACAGTAAGGCATGTGGGACGGATAAGATATCTGCTGAACATTTGAAATGTGCTAGTAGGAAACTTTGTCCTGGTTCATAGTTCATTGGATTCTGCTGGAATCAATTGTTGCTGTCATGTTAGCAGCCATTATTCCCACAAGGTGGGAAAAATAAACAGCAAGGATAATTATTGACCTATAGCCTTATGGAGCATGTTGTCCAAGGTCCTTGAAAAGATTGTTTTAAATAGAACTGAAAGTTTCTATGCGGAGCCAAGTGGCAGAAGGCTTTCACTTGGGTGGTCTCAGAATCTCATCTCTGCTTTTCGCAGCTGATGTGGTTCCGTTGGCTTCATCAGGTGATGGCCTCCAGCTCACAGTGGAACGGCTCGCAGCCAAATCAGCACCTCTGAATCTGAGGCCGTGGTCCTCAGCCGGAAAAGGGTGGAGTGCCCACTCCGGGTCAGGGACGAGCTCCTGCCCCAAGTTTAAAGTATTAAAAAGTTTATTTGAAAAACAGTAGTATACTAAAAAAAATGCTTATACTTACACACACAGAAATATCAGGTACATCAACACACCTTCTTGTTAACTACCGCTCCAACACAGCAGCACCGGCTGTTAATACAGCACAGGTGTGACGGTGCTGTATTAACACAAAACAAAGCCAGATTCTACAAATAATCACTAATATATCATAATAAGGTCTTAGCGGAGCTTCTAGCTACAGTGTGCGGCACATTCTTTGTCATTTGAATTGAAATATTTGAGATTAAACAGATTTTTTTTTCTTTTTTCTGGTTTATTTTCCCACAAAACACTTCTGCAAAATAGTGCACTGAACTGGAACAGGACCTGCAGCCAGCTGTGTTCTCACATGAATCTGCATTGTAAAACAGGGCCCAATGGGCAAATGTCTTTATCAAGGTGAACAGGGCTCTGACACTGTGGTCCACTGACCCACTGCTGTTGGGTCAGGGTGAGTAAGTATTCTAATGTGGATTAATGTGACATGGAAACATGCTGCTAATTTGAGCCTTATTACTTATACACTAAAAAAAACAGAGTTAATGAACTAGTCCAGATTCTGCAATCTACCATACTTTGTACATGATGGAAGTAAATCATTTTATTTAGAAGTTAGAGAATCCATGTTCTTACCTGCTTACAAACAGGGAAACGCTGGAGTGTGTCACAAACCCCTCAAGCTGCTTTGCTTCATCTGCAATTAAAGTCAACACCAAGGTCACACAATTATACTAAACTATACTACTAGATATATATAGATCCTATACATCACATGTCTTTGTATGAATGAACAATAAGCAAGAAATAAACTTTGAAAATGCTGACCATGTGGTCCCATCACCAAACTGTAGAGTTGTTAACTGACGTAACGCCATCTCCATCAGGGAGATGAACCCGCGGTATAACAAGCAGTCATTAAGATATTACTGTTTCATTTAATAAGATCTACCACATAAAGGAGAGGGTGGGAGGGTTTTTAGATGACCTCTGCAAGACTAAAGCTGTTTGCCAAGCACAGGGCGCTGCAAAAACCCTCAACAAAAATCTGCCTCTCCAGTCACAGACAAACAAAAGACTCCAGCAGGGAGATGAAAAAGGTCTGCCTGGACCTTGCTGGTCGGAGCCCATCAGCAGAGAGCTTCTTGTTCCACTGACCCATGTGGACAGTTACTGCACAGAGCTGCCCTGGCGAACTGAAAAGAGAAGTAAAAAACAAACAAACAGGATTTCCATAAACTCCACCATGCCACCAAGGAATCAGCAACAAAAATGCATCACAAATTTATAGAAAATCATTCATTTTTCAAATAAATATGAACGGATTCCTTAACACCCTGCAACAGACAGGCAACCTGTCCAGGAAGCCCCCCGCCTCTGTCCCTGTATCAGCTGTGATACACTCCAGCGTTTCCCTGTTTGTGGGCAGGTAAGAAAATGGATTCTTTAACTTCTCAATAAAATGATTTGCATCCTTCGTGTACAAAGTACGGTTGTCATGGCCTTCTGATAAATACAGGAATAATCTCAGGTAAGTGTCTTGATGCATGCTCAATCATCCAGGTAAGCAAATTCCCAAAAGTAGATTCTGTTCATCTGGACGTTTTCAGTGGGAGAAGCAGGTGACTTCTTCAGTCTCAGCTGACTGCAGGTTTCCCCAACCTTATAAACAGGACATTTGCACAATGACTGAAACCTGCACCGCTGAATGAACAATGGTCAGTTCCTTGATCATTAATATGCAAATTATCATGATCACTGATCAACAACCACTGATCAAAGCCCAGGTAGGATGGTAAGAATCTGTATCTGTAAGAAAGTTTTGCAAACTCTATATTAATGCCACAAAATTCAAGAACACAGCAATTAAAAACAAACAGACATCAGGTTATCATCCGTTTTCTTCAGTGTGTTCAATTTAATGTCACATGGGGTGGGCTGGTGGGCTGGGGGCTAGAATTTGTCCCAGCAGTCATAGCTAGAGTACAATCTGGACTGGTGTTAGAGTAACACATCTATCTACTACAAGCTTGCTACAACTGGATGTATGATTGTGTGCTTCTGTTCTCACTTCTCAGGAAGCTGCTGTTAAATATATGTGCGTCCTCTTTAGACAGACCTCGTGAAAGGCTGAGGTCAGTCCCATAATCTGACTAAAGGAAGATAACTTTGTGTGGGGATTAAACAAACAACAAATGCTACACATTAATATTTGACTAGTGCTGTAACATTACATCCTATTAGCAAAGTCTGCCTCTGTCTTTGTCTGGAATGAATTTAATTTGAAAATCATCTGAAATGATGGGGTACTGAGTAGATTACATCTGTGTAACTGTAGTCACCTGCCAAAATAGATAATACATGTACACAGCGGGAGAGAGCTGGTAGTTAGATACAGTCTACATAAGCTTGATTAATTTAACAAACATGTGTGAGCAGATGGCAGTTACAGTGCATTTACAGCAGTTAGACAGTGATTACAACAACAGAGCCAGTGTGAGTGAGAAGAGCTTGTGAGAGTGAGTGGATTTAAGAAAATTCAGGTGTGCTTTTGAGTTTTGAGGTGAGTTGAATTCTAACTTAAGAATTTTCATAATTTAATTTACAAAACTTGCATATGATCTTTATTTTGTAGCTCAATCTATTAACATATGACACAGCAGCTGCAGCAGTCTGCTACTGCCACCTGTGGCAAAGGGCCAGGGCCTACAACCAGACTAACATGGGACACACATCTGCACCTGGCTCTGTCTGAGGGGCTGCATTTACACCTGCTGCATTCAAATCGACCCACAAACATCCTGCTCATAGATGCCAGCACAGCGGATTGTCAAGACTAAAACCAGTCTTTAAGCAAAGACAACGCCTTCAGTCTCAGCTGACTGCAGGTTTCCCCAAACTTAGAAACAGTACATTTGCATAATGACTGAAACCAGCCCACTGAAGGAACAATGGTCAGTTCCCCAAAGATAACAGTGATAAATTGTTTAACATGCGTAACATCTGTAATCACCTTCTGCAGTGTCTTTAAAGTGCAAAGGCATGCAGGTTATCTCAACCACATGTTTTCTGTTGGTGCATCAAAGTGAAGTTTCACCCAGTGATGCTGAGGTGAGCCATTCAAGGTGCTTCAGTCTTAGGTATTGATTTGGTTATTTTACCCACTCATCAGTGTCTACAGCAGAGCTTCTCTCGCCACAGGCACGGCATAGCTGGGAAAGGTAACTGAAAATAGTCACAACAATGAGGATGTATGTATAAATATTTTAAATGAATATCCAGATGTTTCTGGGGTATACCTGAGTGTTTGAGCAGACAGATTGTGCTGGCAGTCCCCTCTTGGTCCACAGAGTACTGTACTGTTGTCCCCAATAGAATTTCTTCAGCAAGCTGGCCGTTTTCTATTCATTAGAATCTGTGTTTATTCAAGTAAAATACTCCATGACCATCATAGCTGCCTCGCATACAGACACCACAGGATGTAACGTCCTGCTGTTTGAGATGTTTGTCGCAGACTCGTCCAGCTACTGCGTCACCCACAAATGTTTGTCAAATTAACAAAGTTAACATATCATTTACACAGACTGTATATAACCTCCAGCTCTCTCCAGCTGTGTTGATCAATTAGCTATTTTAGCCCCAAGTGTTTATTTCCAGAGAAAAGACAGAGGCAGACTACTGTAACAGGATGTGACATTGCAACATGATGTTAATGTGGAATATTTCTTGATGTTATTGGGAAAAAAATTAAATCATGAACAATGTTGTGGTAATTTCCAGAACTTTGTGTACATAATTTGGTATTTCTCAAGCACGAAGGCCAAAAATAATGACATAATACTGTTTCATTTGAAAAGCAAATCTACCACACATCTGTTTGACCGTCACTAGTTAATCTGAAACACCGTAAGTCAGTAAGAATGGCTTGCACTGTCAGAGGCTGAAAAGACAACGGCAAAACTTCAGTAACATGAAATTAGACCTTATTGATTTATTTCAACTCAAGAAGTACACATTTTTAAAGATGGACTATAGTGTTTGACAGGATTTGAGGGTTTTGTTTGTTTGTTTTAACCTTCATATCCGTCCACAGTCCATACCAGTTTGTGGTATGTTTGCTATCTGCCATTAAAACTTAACAAGAAGAAAAAGGACAGCAACAGAGGTTCAGCAAACGCGTTACAGAATAAACATGATGGGACTTAAAAGTTGGCTTTTTATGGATTCCAGCTTATTTTGGAGTCAGAGCACATGAAATGACAGACAGAGCTGCAAAGGAAGCCACAAAAATGTGTTAGTTGACCTGGCTATTAACTTCTGTCAGACAAAGATAAAGAGTATCATAAGGCGAAAAATGAAGAAAAGTTTTGGGCAGACTGGTTTGAACACGACTTTATTCATGGCAGGTGAACATAATACAGGTAAACGTGACTACTGTGGAGAAGAGGAAACAGAACATGTGGGTGATCGTGGCTCAAGAGTAGGCAGTTTGTCTTGTAATTGGAAGGTTGCCGGTTCGAGCCCCGGCTCCGACAGTCTCGGTCGTTGTGTCCTTGGGCGAGACACTTCACCTGTTGCCTACTGGTGGTGGTCAGAGGGCCCGGTGGCGCCAGTGTCCGGCAGCCTCACCTCTGTCAGTGCGCCCCAGGGTGGCTGTGGCTACATGTAGCTGCCATCACCAGTGTGTGGATGAATGGCCAATACAGGGGAGGTAGAGAGAAGGCAACTGATCCAAAACTTCAGAAACCTACAAATGAAACTGGATCTTATTGAGTTACTGCAAAAGGACCCAAGAAGTGAAAGTTATCAGGCTTTAAAACAGGGTAAATTGTTTTGGAGGATTTGTGAGCGACGTTGCAGTACACACTCCACACCAGTTGGTGGCGGTAATGCACCATTTTATTGTTTGCCAATCGCCAATAAAACTTAGGGGAAGAAGGACAGCTACGCGTTACCAGACGAGTGTTCGGGTTCAGAGCAGCATGACTGCTGAAGCTGTGGTCACCGTCCGCCTGGTGAGGTCCTTCGAACACAGGAACTTCAAGCCGGTTGTGTTTCACGGCGTCCGCTTGGAGCAGACCGTACAGGACTTCATGCAGCTCGTCAAAGACGGTGAGAGCCGTGCGTGTGTACCCCGTTGTCAGCATCTGTTCACCGAAACAAACCTTTAAAAACACTGCGCAGGCAGAAATCCCAGGATTCACTGCAGCTGGACGGGAGAGCTTCAAAACTTAGAGTTCTTTGGTTTTAACTGGATATGAAACACTTCATATATAAAGGTTATTTTACAACAATGAGCCCTGCTCTCTGTGTAGGTGGATATAAGAAACAAGTCCTTAATGTTTTAAACACATGTTTGGCGCCCTCTTGCGGCAGTACAGAGCGTGACAGGCGGCACAGACCCCAACATCACAGCTAACAGGCACATTTTCCTGTTTCAGGGCCGAAAAACGAAGAATCGCCTACTGCGTAGTAGACTGAGTGAAAGTGGGCAGTTTATCATTATTAACCTAAGAGTGGTTGCTACAGTCAGAGGCAGCACAGAAGCAACGCCCTTAGACTGGTTTTAGTTTGTGTTCTTATTTTGCTGAGTTCTCGGTACTCTGTGGTTAACTAACATAAACTAATGTGAGTCTGTTGACTGCAACAAACAAAACCAGTGATGTCATGTTTAGAATAGAACAGAGTAGAGTAGAATAGAATGCCTTTTATTGTCACTATACACATGTACAGTGAGATTCAGAGCTGCAGTGCAAACGTGTGGGAAAAGAAAAATATAAAATATACAGATATAGGGCAAAAATAAATGGTGTTATGTATTTACAGTGTGGGTTATTACGCATAAATTAAATATTGCACAGTCGTGATCGTAGTTTGCAGTCTGTGTGTGGGGGGAGTCCTTGGATTTGGGGTGAAACTGTCTTCAGTGCATGTGTGAGTTCAGGCTCTTGGAAAGAAACTGTTCTTGAGTCTGTGGGTCTTTGGTCTAGAACATAAAGGTGGTCCTTGATGTGCTGAAGCATTAGTATCTCGAAGCATTTCATGAGTACGGCGTGAGGGCCACAGGGCGGTCATGGTTCAGGCTGGTGATGGGAGACTTCTTTGGCACTGGGATGATTGTGGCTGATTTTAGACAGGATGGGGTGGCTGCCTGATCCAGTGAGAGACTGAAGAGGAGGGTGAGCTGGTGGGTACATGCTCTCAGCATCTTGCCAGGTACTCTGTCTGGACCAACAGCCTTCCTGGGGTTCACTGCTAGGAATATCCTCAGTTAGGGTGAGTGGAGCAGTGCAGGAACCAGGTGAGGATGAGGATGGGAGCAGGGCTGGAGCAGATGAGTGCTGCTGTTGAGATGTTTCTAAGTGGGCAAAGAAGTGATTTATCTCGTCTGCCAGCGGCACACTCAGGCTTTCTGTTTTCACAGCCTCTGTAGTTTATGATGTCTCGTATGCCCTCCCACACCTCCTGTGTGTTGGTGCTGGACAGGTGGGACTCTGTGCTCCTTTGTGGTCTGTTTTGGCTTTTTTAGTTCCCCTTTTCAGATCGGCTTGAGCAGCCGTGTATAGAGCTCTGTCACCTGACCTGAAGATGGCGTCACAGACTTTGAGAAGTGAGCGGACCTGGCTGGTTTTTGGTTTGGGAAAACCTGAATGCTTTTGTCCACAGTCACATTTCTGATACAGAACTTGATGTAGTCCAGTACTGATCCTGTGACTGTTTCTAGCTCCTGGTGTTCAAATCTGTCCCAGTCTGTCTGTGTGAAGCAGGCCTGTAGTTTGGAGAGAGCATTTTCAGGCCAGGTTGTAACGGTCTTTGTGGTGGACCTGGCACTGCGTCTGAGGCGGGTGAAGGCTGGGGAGAGCAGGAGGGAGAGGCGGTCGGTCTCGTGGTGTTCGCTGTGTCGAATCGAGCGTAGAATACGTTTAGATCCTCACACAGAGGCCGTGGTCTGCGCTTTCCCCTCTAAAGTCTGTGATTGTGTTTAGTCCCTGCCACTCTGAGGGTTGTCAAACTGTTGCTCCACCCTGTGTGTGTCCCACATAGACACAAAAACAGCTGTGAGAAACCCCAGTGGGACAGATGGGGAGTCTTTATTAGACGAGTCTTTTAGGATTCTCGACCTTGTGTGTTTTCACACATGAATAAGAAGATAAAATCTTGATTGAATCCAACATTTTCTTTCAGATATTGCAACAAGGCCAGGATTTCCACCTCCTTTCAGGAAATATGGTTATGGTATGTATGCATTACTTTATTTGTCTTCATAATTTTTACAGCTGTCATTAGAGCAATGTTCTCATCCTACCCACATGTCATGTTTAGATTGTTGTTGTTACATAGAACTCACATAGTTACCTGGAGTTATAGCTAAACATCAGTAGTGATGTGTTTACATGAGGAAAAACAGGTTGTGTCTTTTCACCCTGATACAAAATGATTTAAATAAACACACGAACACCAGAACAGAAATGTAATCACTCTTTCTTTCCGCACCCAAACAAGGACGGAAGTGTTGGTGAAATATCTCACTCTGTTATCAGAGATCCATGAAGTGACCCATCGTTCTTTTTCTAACTTTGCTCTGTTTCACTACGGGAGATATGGCCCACTACCGGATTGTGCCCAAAGCACTACTCCAGGATCTCAGGTTGGACCTGAGGCGCTAGATTCCAGGACTGACTGACCCAGGGATGACTGTGCAACATCCAGCCTATAAAACCGCACGAACTGGACTGATACACCTCTGAGCAAAGCCCAGGATGTTGCCATCCCGAGTTAGGAGAGGCTGGTCGGTGGTGTTAGAATAAGGGGGCGGAGCCCTGAGCACGGCTCAAACGTGGTGTCATTGGAGCTTCCGTAGTTGGTTATACCAAGGCGATTCCCATAGTGAAACATGGGGCAAAGTTAGATCACGAACTCCTCTTCTAGGTGTCTCACACCACCTCAGCTGGCTGTTTTCAGTGTAGAGGAGTAGCGGCTCTATTCTGACCCTCTCCCCAGTGACTGAGCTACTCACCAAATTTCTAAGACACCAGCCACCCTTTGGGGGAAGGTTATTTCCACACAGCCCGTGACCATAGGTGGGTGTAGCCACAGCAGGCGCTGCACCAA
Organism: Simochromis diagramma; assembly: GCF_900408965.1. Classification (NCBI taxonomy): domain Eukaryota; kingdom Metazoa; phylum Chordata; class Actinopteri; order Cichliformes; family Cichlidae; genus Simochromis; species Simochromis diagramma. Next base: position 8,273,477 of record NW_024386892.1, on the reverse strand, counting down.
TCCGTTACTCTAGTGATTCACTTTTCTCTTACTTGCAAGCAAGACAGTCCGATACTTAAATTTGCTCCAAATCCAGCGTGGGTCCTTCCGACTGAGAACCATGCCCTCAGACTCGTTTCCCACTCAGCTGCTAGCCTACTGGCTGCACCTGGATTTTCTGTCCATAAATAATATGACAGATGGCAGCCTGGTGGAGTCCAGAACTTCATGGGAGAGAGTTCGACTTGGAGTGTGAACACTGGTGATGTGCAGATCGATATTGAAATATCGATTCTTCCGATACCAATAATTTATGTTCTAGAATCGATTCTCATATTAAAATATCGATATTTTAGTACTTTGGGGTAAATTTGTAGTTTATCATTAACAGGAACACAGAGGAAAGAAACTATAACATTCAGATTGTCTACATTCAAAGGAACTACTTCCTCTTCCGCCTTTCATAGTCATGTGCGAAACACGGCTGTATAAATGTGTTGCAGTCGCTGGCGTGCGCACTCACAACACTGGCTGAGTGTAAACAGAGTCGTGTGGACGTATTTTACCTCCACAAACGGCCACGACACGGTTTGCGATACATGTGGCAAGAAAGTGAGATGTTGTGGCAACAGCACTGACCTCGTCAAACACCTCAGAGTAAATCATAGCACAGAATATGACGAGCGTATGTTGAGGTGAACTGCAGAGGAGGACAGGGACAGGTGCTGCTAGGGCGAGACAGACGTCTCTGACGGAGTCCTTCAGTGCTGCAGGCAGGCAACGTGTTCAAATAGCACAACTTCAGTTTTTTATTTCCATATGATAATTCTGCATCATTAAGCAATAAGAACAAGTAGTCTGATGTCCTGTAATCATTATGAAGCAATATTATTATATTATTATTACAGTTACATAATACAATGAAAAATTAAGTTTTTGTACAGGGTATCGTATCAGTATCGTCGATACTGCCCTGAATTCTACTTGGTATCAGATCAGAAAGGAAATCAGTGGAGTTGCACATCACTAGTGAACACAGCTCTCACAAGAGTTGTGAAGGACAGGAAACATGACTAAAGCTAATTTATTGCATTATAAAATTGTGTTGTGCAATCCTTTTTGCTCTCTAACGACTTTTCCCTTGTTAATAAAGTGCTTATCTGATCGATTAAGACAATAAAACGAATATATACAAAAGGTAAAGATTGCCCAGTGTAAAAGCTGCACACACCGAGTGCTTCTTGTTCCTGCTGGATCTCAGGGCTGAACGGGACCTTTTTTTTTTCTTTTTTTCCCCAGCCTGTCCTGTTTGGCTCTTTTGCCATCAGAATTATTGTCTAAAGGCAAAGAAAGATGCCCAACGGATTTACTTTACTAAATGGACCGCCCCAGCCTATTGGTCTATTTGATTCACCTTTTATTGTTTATTTTATTTTATTTTATTTTCACTTGCTACACACAGGACAGACTTGACTGGGGAAAGAAAAACAGCGGGGAAGAGGGACGATGATGAAGGGCAAAAACCAAACAGACAAAAAATACATGCTGAACCGGACTTTTAAAGAAATGTACATAGAGTGAGGCGATGCTCTTAAGGGCCCGCTAACAAAGCTCTTAAAGTCAGAATCAAATTGTATTTGTATAAATAAATGTAATCACCTTATGAACATTTGGATATAAAAGAAAATGCACATGGGATCATTATATACAGTTGTGGTCAGAGGTTTATACTAGGACTGTTCGATACAACGACATATATCGGATGACGATATAAAAACGTCTATGTTTCATTTCACGCTGTCGTTTGTTTCGTGGTGTCGCAAAATAAACCGTTTACAGCAATATTTTTTTTCATCGTTTTGATGGTCACTGCAAGTCGAGTGACAGCACTGTTGTGTATCGACCTTGTGTGGATTAGAGACAATGTAAAAATAAATTCACACTTTTGCACCCAGTTCTTGTTTGTTGGTCATTAAAGATGTCTGCTGTACAGTCATTCCACAGTGGGGGAAGAAAAACCATTAACAACTGAAATGAACCTTCATGATATCTGTAAAGTTTTGACCAAAGGTCTATGTAAACTTTGTGGGTGTGAAATTTGTGCTCTGAATCTGACTCCATCCTTTTCCCCTTACAGACACGATGAAGATTATCCATCAGGCTCATGGAGCAAAGGTACCTGTGTGAAGGCTGTAGAGTGTCCGCTTGTAGGACACACGAGTGTTGTGGTCTGCCCTTAAGGAGTACTTTAAAAAATGACATTTTCAAAGGGGCCTGACTATTTTGTCTTCCACTTTAATATAACTTCCCTCTTTTGTAATGGCATGATCCCTGTGAGAGAAAATAAAGGAAATCAAAATCTGTTCACTTACCTTGAATCAGCTGGTATTTCAACAACTAAATCATTTAATTCCCTTTAATCCACTTTCAGAATTTGGGATTGATCTCAGAATCAACTCAGTAATTTTAGCCGTACATTCCAGAAATATTATTTCAGTTATTATATAATCTTATTTCAGAAATAGTTTGCATTTCAAACTTGCGATTTTTATCTTTTTTCCTTTGTTTTCAGACAAACGAGTTAGTGATGAGTTTAGATGATGATGAAACTCTGGTTCTACATGAAGGCCAAACCCTCAGAGCTGCTGGTGTTGGTAAGATTTGCATTGCTGAGTGTTTGCTGTAGAGCAGTGTTGGTTATAATTTGGTCCAAAGTAACACATTACTGTATTCACTTTACATTTTTTTCATGAATGTGGTAATGTAACAACTTACTGTTTTCAATTCATGCGTTATGCTGCTGACACATCAACGCTTTACAAGCCTGTCCAAAGCAAACATGCTAACATGAAGCTAGCAAAGAACACAGTGACACGAAAGCTAAACTTGTGTTGTCCTCAGCACAGCAGCCAGAGCCTGATTATAACAGGCAACAAAATCAGTAACAATGTCTGTCTGAGAGACGGAGAGATTATTTTCAATCATAAATCTAATTTGTCAAAATGAGCCTGATTCGCATCAGCACAGCCACCATCACCAGCCGACCAATGTAACTTTGAGTAACATCCCAGCTAACAGTCAGCTGTGAGCTGTGTTGACCCCAGTGACGTTAGAATTGTACAAGCTGTTTTTGCCCTGTTCTTATTTCCCATTTTCCTAGAAAATACAAAGAAATAAGGGGCGACTCAAAACATCTCTTTTTACATGTGTGCCTGTGATTATATTCACTGTTGCCTTTTGCTCGAGTTGATTGTTTCTAAACCCAAACCTTTCAGTCTATTTGCACAATGCCCCAAAATTCACCCTGTTCAAATAGAATTTCAAATAGAAGTAGTGATACAATAATAACATGTGGTTTGAATATCATGTAGCGAGAAAGGCCCGTGATGCGCAGTACATTCAGTGATTTCATCGTTGTTCAGTTTACTGTTTCCAGAGCAGTCTAAACATAGTTCTTCATAACAACCAAAACTGAGTGGATTTTAGTTTCCTTTGTAAATGAATAAAACATGTCAGACTGAAATATCTGATTGGAGGCCATCTGATTTTTGGGGTTTGCTCAGTTGTCTGTGTATCATTGTAACGTCTTTACCTTATAATAAACAAAGCACGCAGAGGAAACTGTTGTTGTGATTTCAATAAATAAATATAAAGATATAAATAGAATTGAATGGCAAAAGCTGTCCTTCAGTGAGGTTCTTCCATCTCTATAGGAACTGGACAGTGACTCTCAGGTTTCTGCTTACCTATCTTCATCATTTTGACTGCGATGCATTGTTTAGACTTGTTTTTTAATCTGTCAGTAGATTTATGCTTTAATCCAGTTTGGGTATGTTACACTCAGCAGGCAAATCTTTAAACATTTTGTTGTTCTTCTCTCGAACATACACGACCAGCTGTGGGACGGGCAGTTTATGAATGTAGTAACAGTTCAGTCAAGACACATCTCAGATCCCACCTCAACTGTCCATTAAAAAAATAAATGAATAAAATAAATAAATAAAATAACTGTCTTCTGACTTATATGAAGGAGAGCTGTGATTGACTGTAATCCATTTCAAACTTCATAAAAATGGAAGACTTTCTGAACATACCTGTTTAAAAATCTGAGGTGTGTTTTAACTTTGACATGTTTGTCCTCTTTAGCTCATGAGACAGAAGTGGCCTTCTTCAGGAAAGCAGACTACAGTCTCTATAAAGCAAACCCCCAAACTGCCTGGTGACTGCGTCAGAGGACAGTTCATATACACAGGTCTGCCTGGAACAAGTTTTGTCATGTTGCTACTGGACTGTTTTCATTTGTGGGATTTTTTTTTCTCCTTTAAAGTCAAAGCTTATTATCCAGCAGACTAACAGGCCTTTTTATTTAATATAATTTTTTTATTTTTTATTTTATGTGAATATGACTTTTATGAACATCTTTCTGTTGTTGGTGATGTTGTAGATATGCTGAAAGTTTTAAAGGTTTTAAGGAACAATGTTACATCTCCAGCATTCGCTCTGCTCCCTGTGATCATGAGTAAAATGTTTGTGTTCTCAGTGTAATTCAGAGATGTGTTTTCAGAAGTGTTTATATTTTTTCATACTTTGTTGCCAATGTAATTGTGAGTGGATACTTTTGCTAATAAAATGTTGTGCGGTTCAAGAACACGATGTAGACCTCTTTGAAACACAGATGGAGAGAAAGATGCTTTGACTGTTCTCAGGGGAACATTCGTTTCAATAAATGTGAAAAAGAAGAAGTTACATGAAACTTTAGGATTCTCTTGAAGCTCGTCATCCGTATAAACTGAGTGAACCTCGTAGAGCTTTGGAGTTTGTTTCACATTTTAAAGGACTCGTACAGTATGACTGTCTGTACCAGAGACCCTGTACCCTTCTATGACTCTGAAAACGACACAAAGGTCTACACCCACAGACACACTTTCACTGAGAAGCTCCTCCCATTTTTGTTGTTGGGGGGGAAAAAAACGTTTGAAGCAACAATGGATGGAATAAAGCCTGTCAGACTCAGAATTCTCTATAATGTTCTTGGGAAGTTCCTTAATTGTTCTAATACAAGGGTCTCAAACTCGTGGCCTGGGGCCCACATGCAGCCCACGTCACCCCTACTTGCAGCCCGTGTATTGATGTGATGGAATGTAATGCAATTTGGCCCTTGAAGTGACTTTTTGTTAGGGAGGATTTGTTTGTTGAGTGCAAAGTTAAAACAAATTCTTCAAATGACCGAATATGTTAGTTCAGTGACAGGCAAACACTCATGTGGACACTTATGTCTGCAGTTTTATTTTGTTAAATACGAGCAAAATGATAGAAGTGCTGCCGCATGTGTGGACAGGCAGAGAGGACCAATGTGTTTATTTGCTTCAATGAAAGGCTTCGGTTAGTAAAGAGTGAGGGGGGAAACTGCCTTCACGTTTGCAGTGTTGTCTTTTTATACAATATTTTTAATTTTAAAAAAACAAAAACACCACGTTTCCAGAAACATTTGTGGTTGTTTTCTTGTTTGTTTAGTGTTCAAGTAGCACAAAAAAACTGCGGCCCTCCAATGAGATGACAGTGCCAGCAATGGCCACAGCTCATTTAAGTCTGAGACTCTGTTCTAACGTTTGCCTTCACATAATGATTATCTGAGGTTTATTACACTCTTAACTCATCACGTTATAGTCAAAGCAGAGTTAATGTATTTTATTTGAAGTAGGAGTCCCAAAAACTGAAAATGTGCTAAATAAAACCAAAAACATGCCTCTGATTGGTGGCACTTTGTAAAACCCCCTGCCCCTCATACACACACACACACACACACACGTGCACATCCCCACCTAAAACCATTTACAAGTATAGATACAGACACACATGGCAGTGACACAGTGTTGTGAGAGTGTATGACTCTGTGTTTCTATGTCAATTAAGCAGTCTGACTAAGTGAGTTCAAATTAAACTCGCAGGGCAGAAACTTTGAGCGTGGAAAAGTCATTTTTTTTAGCTTGTCAACCTCAACAGCAGGCGATGTCATGCAGTGGACGGGGTGATTCATGAAAAATCAAATTCTTCAAAACTTAAACTGTCATTGTTTGAAAACCATACAAGATATAAAACAATATAAAAAACAATCTAGTAATATTTTAATAATCCAAGGTCTTGGGAAAAAGTTTTAATTTTTTCTCTAGCACAAAACATGCTAAAATATTTGAAATATTCAAATTTAAACTTGTTGAATGAACTTGCATAAGATCACCAAAATGTCGAGCGTGAGTGTAAAATGCAACAGTACCAAAAACTGAAAAAAGACGTGCTGAAATAAATGACACAGATCTGAAGTCAGCTCAGTGTGACTCTATAAACTCTAAGCAGGATGTTTCTGATTGTGAGTGTTTGTAAACACCCCTCTGACACAAACACACACACAGGTGCATGTTCATATTTATAACAATGTTTACAAACATGGACACAGACAAACACACACGTTCTCTCACAGGTGGGTTGCGCGTGTGTGTATCCAGTACACAAGTGATGACGTGATGAATCCTGCTTCCGGGTCCAAACGACTCTGCATTTAATAAGGCTGTTGTGTTTTTAACATGTTTTAGTGCTTTGTATCTTGTTCTATTTAATCTCAACAAGCCCCTAAAAACAGTCAGTGATCACTGTCTGCCTCTCAAGGTTTTTATTACCCTAATCATTTTAAAGTTCAGTTTTCAAAACCTTAGATGTAACTACAGCCCAGCCCATGCAGCAGTACATTAATAACTAACCGCGTATTGTGGATGGATTATCTCTGTTGTTCTCCCAACTGGAGTTTGGTCCGTTTACAGCATCCTGCCATGCGATTGCATTTGTCCCTAACCATCGGGAACCCTCATGTTAACTTTTATCGAGTAGTAAAAAATTAGCGTTCATCCTCCAGCTTCACTGTGTTTATGTTATGCTAATGTAGCTGTGTAGCTAGCCACCACGTAGCACATCGTTACATATCAGCTAGCCCGACTTCAGTAATCCTACAAACGTCACTGCTTTTTAGTTTTCTGTCTTAATTTATGTCAGAAGTGATAGCAGAGCTGTACGTCTTAATTTGTTTCAGAAATCCCTCAGTCAGGACATGCTATATTGTATTTAGATGGAAGCTAGCGAGCTAACTCCCTGCTAACTTCTAACTCTGTTAAATGTCATAAATCCTGTTTTCATGGTTGCCTGGATGTTAAACTTAATTGTTACACCTGGTAGAGCAGCAACGCTGATCATTTTATTACAGATGAAAGAATTTAGACCGTTTTTCAACTCTCAGTGATGTTGCAGTGTTCGCTTGACTTATGGACCTGCAGCAGAGTTTGGGACCGGACACGGCTAATGACATCAGACTTAAAGACTGGATTTAAACCAATCAGTCTGAACCTGCTGAATTTGAAACCACCACTCAGGAGAAGCCTGTGTCTGCTTCCTTGGGCCATTTTTATGATGACCACACATTGCTTGTGTCGCGGGTGCTATGTGCATCGGTCAGACGTGCATCTCTTGTTTTTTGGTATGTTGCGCCGCGGACATTGCAGCTGGGTTGAAGACACGAGTGTACAAACATGCTGGTGGATACACTGTATTACCAAACGTATCCACTCACCCATCCAATCACTTCCATGGCCACAGTGGGTGGTCTCAAGAGCTTCCGGTGTGGTACTGTTATAGGAGGCAATGCTTCACAAATGTCCTGTCGTCATAAATGCACTGATGAACGATCAAATGTTCCCATAAACGCAGTACTAAACCTTCATTCAAAAAGTGAAATTGGGTGGTTATTATGTTTACAAGAGTCTAACTTGGAATTTGAACAAAATAATTATATGTTTCTGTGGTGAACATAATTAAATCATATACAATCTGCATGAAATTCAACAACTTAACACTTGTTAAATTTATTCTTGTTGAGATGATGTGATACAATCCAGAAAGAGTGGTTAGTTGTCTGGACTCGTCATGTCACACGATCATGCGAGATTTCAAACCTCATTAAAGGTTAGCACTCTTGCCTTACACCAAGAAGTTTCTGAGTTCAAATCCACTAACTGTCCACACAGAAAAGCCTGTGTGGAGTTTGCATGATGTGTGTGTGTAAGTTTTCTCTGGGTACTCTGGCTGCCTCCCACAGTCCAAAGACTGAGGACTAAATTGTTAGTGGGGTTTGGTTTATTGGTGATTCTAAATTACCTGTGTGTATGAATAGTTGTCTGTCTCTATGTGTTAGACTGGCGACCTGTCCAGGGTGTACCCTGCCTCTATGACAGCTGGGATAGGCTCCAGACGCCCCTGCAACCCTGATAAGGATAATCAGAAGAGGATGGATGGAGTGACAGCTATGTGAAAGTTGTTATAAGTCCATTAAAGTTTTATGTTAACCAGACTCTGGACTTGATGTTGAACAATCCAAAGAATAACTCTAATCACACCATGAACTTAAAATAATCATGAAACAGATTTCAACTTTGATAAATTGCTTTCTATTAGCATTAAGTTCTTTTGTTGGAAAATTGTCATTTGCAGGAATCAACTCAATGAAATTAAGTTGGACTCAACTCCAGTAAACAAGTTGATTCATCATTCACTATTGGTATAAAAGGGGAAACTGATTCACAAGAGGCAAATATGATAAACAAACCATGCAAAAATATCAAAAGAAAATCAGCATCGAAAGCCAGTGAAGTAGCACTGCAAGCTAACTCTAGCCCACCTGAAACTCCAAGGCTACCCTGGACTGACGTAACACCGAGTGACCTTCTGAAAGACCTGAGGTCCAACCTCAAAGGGGACAACGACCAACTCGGAAAGATTATGGATTCCATACGTTTATTACACTTTATATTAAAAGCAAACACGTTAAAGCAAAAAAAAAAAAATGTTGGAGAGAATGTGGTCACATTAAGGCCAATCACCTACACTTCTTTTGGTCAAGTGATAAACTGGTCAGATGTTGCCGAGCTGATAGATGGACTTTGTCAGTGTGAACTTCCCAGGGATCCACAGGTCTTACACCTTGGTCTGATCCCAGAAGGTATGATTAAAAAAGAGAACATCTACATGTTTAAAATAATGACTGTGGCTGTGAAGAAAGTTATCACAAGAACTGGCTGAAAAGGAGTCGCTGAAAGTGAAATAATGGAGGAGATAAACTGAAGTTTCTATGACGAATCAAACTGGATGCCTTCGAACGGAACTGGTGGAAATGGACACTATATAAAGGGCTTAATGCCACTTCAGTGGTTGAGAACTGTTACCCTTCTTTTATGTTGACTCAAAATAAAGAGTAAAAATAAATAAATAAAATAAAGCAATTTAATCATGTGGATCATTATTGAATTAATGATTCATTATTTCTTTATGTTTATTTAAATAGTTATTTTTAGTGTTGTGGAAAAGCTTCTTAAAAGAGCTGAAGCCGTTATAGCTGCAAAATGTGAGCCAACATATTACAAGGCAGATGAGCAAATACTTTTGGTAATGTAGAGTAGTTCCTCTTCATGCTCCTTATCACTGTCTGTCCTCAGCTCCCTGAGGCACAGTTCATCTCAGGGCTTCATCTTCCTGATGTATTCATGCATGCCTCTGACACGCACTAATCCTCACCCTCTCTCTGTCTGTTGCTCATATGTCTTAGGGTGCTAGACCTTGGGCGGAGAAGTCCATGTATTTTATAGAATTTTCAAGTCGCATCTATGTCCTTTTGTGACCAGCTTATTGTTCCAGCTGGGTATCTGGCAGGCCATATATATTTACAGCTTATTTGTACTGTTGAGGTGGCATCTCAATGCCTGTCTTACCATCTAGGGGTGTTGGACATCATGTACTGGCAAGCGGGGATAAATGCATGTCTCGTGTTTCGGGTCTCCAGTCACCATAATGGACCTTGTTTTTATGTAGCCTTGCAATAGTTCTTGAAGTTAGCAATATAATCTAGATATAGCAGCACACAAGACTGAGATGTGATCTTGAAGACAATAAGAGGTTTAAAAATAAAACTCACCCAGATAAAATGAACTTGTTCTGTACAGTTCACGGTTACCATTAGCAGGACAATAACTGGCGTTTTATCCAATATTACAGAATTAGAGAATAATTCTGTAACAGTAACTGGGTAACAGTAACTGTTCAGGCAAATCCTCACATAGTTTACTGTTAAAGTGCATATATATTGATGCATCCACATACACAGTTGTATATGGTATTGTATATTGTAAATCAATGCATTAATAGTTTTTCCAGAAAGCACTGCTAGTGTTGTGCCAAATAGTGATCGTCTGCCAAAAACCGATTGATTGCTCGTATTTGAAATGCTACAAATAACTTGTTAGTCTGCAATATTTGAACCATAAGTGTAATGTATGCCTCGTGTATGATATCAAGCCATCTGAGCCACAAACAACATTCCTGTTACAAGGTAGAAGTCGCAATTAGCTGTTGGCAGTGTCCCTTATTTAAGCAGTTAAAAAAAAGTCTCGTTGACATTAAAACTTAATTTTTTAAGCGAGATCAGGCCATGAGGGCAGCAGAAATGATAACACATAAAATAATAGTTTAGTAAACATATTTTAAGTGGCCAAAAGGACCGGACTGGCTATACACTGGATATATAACTCCTTTGTAAATCCTGCTGAGTGCAGTCTATTTACCAATATGAGTAAAGACATCATACAAACATTGGAAATCATGTGTTGTTGGACGATCACTTTTTGGCATAAGCCTCCGGGTATCACGTGACAGCGTGACTCCTGAACCCCGCTGACACGACTGCTCTGGTTGTAAGTACATGATTGGTTCCAATTGCGGTCACGTCATCCAGTGAACGGCCGAGGTACGTTATTGGTTTAGCCAATAGGAAGGAGGGCGTGAAGGAGGAAATGGTTTGACAGTCAAGTCCCCGGCTTATGTTTGTCTACTAACCGAGCATGGCTGAGCTCCAGGTCTGTATAAAAGAATAAAATTACTGGTTTTTATTCCGCCGCCTTCTGTTAAGGAAGACCGTTAGCTGATGTAGCGGTTTAGCTGCAGGCCGTGTGTCCTGAAGTGAAAGCATCCCAGACAGCTGTGCGGAGTCTTTGTTCAACGACTTGTTAGCAGCTACAGAGCAGCTCATGCAGCCCGAGGGCGCAGAAAAAGTCGGTGTGTAACAATGGCTGCGGGGCAGCTATTGTCCCGATGCAGCTTTTCTTCATGTCTGTAGTGTTTGTGCAGGAAGCAGACTGATCTGGAGTACGACTTCAGAAAAATCACCCCACTGGGCATTTATAACGTCTTCTTCAGTCTGCCCTTCAGCCCACTTAGCCAAGAATGAGGTAGCTCTAATGTCGCAACCATGTGAGCAAACTGGGCAAAGGCAAATGTGATGTAAGCTCGAGTAAAACGGTTCTTTATTGCACCGATCACTTGCGAGTTCTAAAACAGTGTTTCACTGTCTGGTTGGACTAGACTGATTCTCTATCCTGATTTTACTTTTATGCAGAGGAAGTGAAGCATTTCCTAAATGTCATTTATAAACATCCCAGTTTTCTTTTGAACACCATAACAAATTATTTCAGAAAAAAAATGACCAGGTCAGCCCACAAAAACGGACCTTTTTATTAACCCATAGCACTGAACGTTAGTGTTCACTGATGTGCTTTGTAATACTCAAATCAAGTTAACTTGGACATAAAGCACATCATGTGTAAAGGCTAATTTACACCATGGAGCACCACGTGCTCTCGAAACTGTGTAACCATAACTCAGGGAAAACAGCGGGACTAAGGGGGTCACTTTTGTATTTCTCCAAGCTGTAACAATCAGTTTTATCTACAGAATTTAAGGATATCAGAATACTTTATTGATCGTTAGGGGGAATTATATACAGTCGACTTCCACTCTCTCTCTTAAGCAGTAAGCGGTTCTTTGTGGTTTGGCTGGCTGCACTGACACAGGAAAATCCACCTGTTAGCCGTGATATTTGGTTTTGTAAAGCTTTATAAATGAAAACTGTGCCGAGGAGGAAGGCTCTGGGGTAAATTAGCCTTCATGCATGAAGTGTTTCCACTTTAAAACAGAGTTTTATCTTCTATTTACTCGCAGTATTAAAAACTTCACCTTCAGTCCAGACTGAAGTATGCCATGGGTAATCTGGAGTAAGATTGCACGTACTGGAAACACATCCTTTGAGATTAAGCTAGAGCCCTTTTGGTCATAGAGATGTTTTATGAAAGAAGGGCGGTGTACAACCCCAAAGAACCCCATTCCCACAGTGAAACACTTTGATGGCAGTCTTATGCTGTGGGGATGGACCTGGTAGAATCTCTTCCAGGCAGAAGGAATCATTAAGAAAGAAGGACGTGACAATTTGAAAGGAAACCTCAAGCAGTCAGCAGCAAACTGGGCCCGGACAGTCGCTTTGTCTCTCAGCACAAGAGGGCTAATAATTTTGACCCTGGTACATTTAGTTTTTTCTTTCTGTGTGCAAATTAAAATGGTATAAGCATCCAGTGTAAAACAGGGATGTGTGGAAAAGCTGTGTTAAGAAGTCCTTCCTCTTCCAGCTGGGAAGAAAAAAAATCTACCTTTTGCACGTAGCACTGTCCCAACGTTGTCGTCCTGTCTTCTACAGACTAAGTTTGATGAAGCAGCAGCAGAGGTCAAGCAGCTGAAGGCGAAGCCGACTGATGAGGAGATGTTGCAGATCTACTCGCTGTTCAAGCAGGCCACCGTGGGTGATGTGAACACATGTGAGAGATTTCATACTGCGCTCAGCACTGTTACTGCTGTCACACAAACTGTTGATAAGAGTCTGACACTGGCTACGCTGAACATGCACCCTATAAGAACCACTGGCACATGCATGACGTACACCTGTACTACAGACTCTCTGAGGAGCTAGATCTGCTCCTGTGTATCGTGGTTTCACTTTCAGATTTCCACATAAATGTAAATATTCTAGATAATTATCAGTAGTGTTTCTTATGTTTTTGTGTTGCAATGTAATGCAGCCCTTTGCTCTGTACTGAAGACTCTGGGCCTTAATGAATGTGTCCTATATTTATTTGAAATGCATTACACGGGATTCCACTAAATTGTTTAATTTGCTTTGTTTGTCTTTGAAGCTCGTCCAGGGATGTTTGATTTCACTGGGAAAGCTAAATGGGATGCCTGGGAGAAGCAGAAGGGTGAGTAAGAATGGAGGTGGTGGCTGGGGAGAGGGGGGTCTGGGTCAGGTCCCTGTGACCTGGCCCTGGATAAATGGAAGGAAATGGATGTGTTTAAATGATGTTTAAAGTGAACGCTTACTTGAAATATATCCAGCTGTAATTCTAAAAAAACATGACCTAATATAAATAAACCTAAAATAAATGTTAAGTTTATTTATATTATTAATTAAAAATGAATTACAAATTTGTTAATTTTTTGTTTTCTTGTTGTCATTTATTATTTTACTAATAAGTACAATTTCAGTACATTTTATTGCATAAAGGCTGAATAAGTTGATGTTACCTTAAACATAAAGGATGATTTCCTCAGAGTTAGGAGTGCAGCTCATTTGATTAAAAAAAGTTGGGCTGGTGCGTTCCTCATCCTTTGTAGTAAATTGGATTATTGCATATTGTACTCGGCTGCATGCAGCCCCCTTTCAGGGCTGCATGAGTTGTTGTAGTGTTGAGTTTGTCAAGCAGGGCTTTGAGTCCTCATGTCAACAAACTATGAAAAAGAGTCTCTGAAAGCAAAAGCAGGACTAGCTTGTTCATTAAGTCGGTCTGTCTGTCTTTTTTTCCCTCCATAACACATTTTTAATTTGTCTGTCAGGTAAGAGCAATGAGAACGCCATGAACGAGTACATCAGCCTGGTGGAGGAGCTAAAGCAGAAATATGGAATATAATGCTGTGTGATGACAACCAACTGGCTGGGAAATCTGCTCCGTGGACTGTGACTGGCACCAGTCTCCATCCCTGCACCGTTAAAACGCCTTAAAACTCAACAAGTGTGTCCATAAACAGCTCACATGAACACCTGGTGGATGGCTTCTAGTCCTAGAAACTGACCCAAGTAGCTGCTGATGGACACATTTAAACTGTGTATATATCAGGTTTCAGTATTCATGTGTTTCTGCAGAAAGTCCTGTCATTTCAATAAACAGTAATCTGAAAGTGTGATTTTAGATCTTCAGCTTTTTTTTTTAAGTATTTGTTCAGTTCAATTTAATTTTATTTATATGGCACCAAATCACAACAACAGTTGCCTCATGGCACTTTATGTTGCAAAGAAAAGAGAGAAAACCCCGTCATGAGCTTTGGCTACAGTGGGAAGGAAAAACTCCATAACAGGAAAAAACCTCCAGCAGAACCAGGCTTGAGTGGAGGAAGACGAGGAAGGCAAGGCGTGGAAGAGAGCCAGAGAGAAGGCTCTGCCTCCCATTCTACATTGAAATACCCAAACCATAAGTCTAAGAGTCAGCTCACCAGTCTAAGAGTGAGCTGCTCTAATAGGGTGATAAAGTATTATAAAGTTATGGGGCCTGATTATTATTATCATTATTATTATGTAATGGGAAGGATTTAAATTTTGATCCTGGATTTAACAGGGAGCCAATGAAGAGAAGCCAAATATCAGAGATAAAGGAGATTTTTAGGACGTCCTGATAATTACAAATTACAGGCTATTAGTAACCCAAGGTAATGCCACCCAGAGCAGGAATCTAATTGGATACCATACTGGGCCGAGTACAATAACCTCAGTTTTAGCTGAAAGTAGAAGCAGAAAATTAGAGGCCATAAAGACTTGGATGTGGTTTAGCATTAGTTCTAATTAGTTACAGCACTTTCAGAAAGACATTTACCGTGATGAATGCTGTGTAATCCAAATTTAACAATTTAATAACAATTTGTGCCTTACATTTTATTACTGACTGTGGAATGTAAACCACTGTTGTCTCCTGTTGCTAAGTGGCTATTTTTGCGTATCCAGAGACTTCCCCATTGGTTGTTTTTTATATCTATAAAACTCTACTTGGATTGTTTCCTGCTTATCTGTGTGTTTTGGTATGAAAACAATTTCAGTCTCATTGACACGTTTACCTGGATAAATAAAGGATAACAATTGTCTACACAGAAATGCAGAATGACAGGATGTAGTGGATTTTGTGAAAAAAAAACTTAATGGCTGTGGTGAAGAAGAACTCAATTTAATTCAATTCAATTTTATTTATATAGCGCCAAATCACAACAAAAGATGCCTCAAGACGCTTCATAGAACTAAGAAGAGGAACAAGGTAATAGTCTCTGATGACGTCATAGAACAGTTTGAGTGTAAGAGACAAGTTTTGGACCCTGTGACACTTTTGTCTTTATGGTCAAACTTGGATCACATGGATCTACTTTCTGAGTAAGCAATGAAACAGGTGTGAATCTGTAGGATCCCTGGACACAGGCAGAAGTGGTCAGTTGTTCACAATGGCTGTGATCTCAACCAACAATGTTATGTGCACCTCATGTGTGAGTTTGGAAGATCCCATATTAGGGTGTATGTACTTCACTGGTTCTCCAATCACCATAAACCTTCTGTATGCATTTTTAAATCTGGATTATCTAAAGGCTCAATGAGCTCGATGTCTACAGGTCTGACACAGAGACACTTGAAGAGGACTGCCCACTGCATGGGTCCTCTTGT
The DNA here is from genome assembly GCF_900408965.1 of Simochromis diagramma. Taxonomy (NCBI): domain Eukaryota; kingdom Metazoa; phylum Chordata; class Actinopteri; order Cichliformes; family Cichlidae; genus Simochromis; species Simochromis diagramma. The sequence goes on along the minus strand of NW_024386892.1, from coordinate 8,257,831 downwards.
GCTATGGGCAGATATTGACTCGGGCTCAAAGACATCAAGACACACAACTAACGATGTGTCAGTTGGGAACAAAACAGTTTGTAGAGCATCTCTGGTTCCTGCCTGGACCTAGAGATGCTTTTCTTTACTTTTTTTTCTCCGACGCAGAACACAATGCCCTGTTAAAAAAAACCCAAAAAAAACCATGCAAACTTGCACAACAAAATCATCATCGAGGCCACGAAGGGTAAACCACGTTATAGCGTGGTTTACCCTTCTATACTAGTCTATACTAGAGTTCAAAATACTCTAGTAAAAGTTGAAGCACTGGCTTTGAAATATACTCAAAGTAAGAAAGTAAGAAACAGCTCCATGATGAACATTTCTACCACCTATTTCTATGCCAAACTAACTGAACCTTGTGCTATATTAATGTAATAATAAAATAATATTGAATGCAAACCTTATTTTCACTCTAAATATTGTTTGTAATTAAAGCTACTCAGCTTGAATCACTTAAGCAGAACATCAGGAAAATAAAAATAGCTCTATTTTCTGTTGCCTACATTGTAGAGAGTGACGTTGCCTCTAAACAGGAAAATGAGTAGGGAAGGGTTAGAGTGGGATTCAGCTGGTGGGGAAACCCTCAAACCTGCAGGACTCGATGTGACTTGACTCTGACCATGAAACAGTCACACACTGCTCTTTACTGTAAATCCATCACAGTGCAGCAAACTGACCTGTTTATCCTGCACTAACCTGCAGAGGATTTTCATGCAACCTTTAAATAACACAGTTAGTCTTGCTGAGATTGTTTTGCACTGTGTTTCGCAATATAAAAAAACACAATGTTTCATGTACAGGCCCAATATTTGATTTAAGGACTAACATGTAAGCTTCACATTTCCACTGAGCAGCCCTTACCTTTAAATCTAAGTTCTCTTCTTCCTGTCCCATCTTTCTTATCGTCTTCCATCTCTGAGTGAAGTTAGTTCTTTCTTTAAAATACAGCAGCTGGACCTTTAGCTAGCAACACATTGTGGGACAGGCTGCGCACAAACAGTTTGTGTGTTTGCTGATGTTTGTTACGCTGATGGAGACTGACTAAGGCACACAGTTTTGCCTCTTTCATGCATCATCCCCTGGTGATTAACACATGAACATGTTACTGTTTAGGATCAAATCACTCTGAGGTTTGAATGCTGAAATAATAACTCCCCTCAGATGCATTAAACAAATGTAACGAGCCTGTTTTGAAAATCCAAGGAGTAGAAAGTACAGATATTTGTGTAAAAATGTAGGGAGTAATTATAAAAATTTATCAGAAAAAAACTACTCAAGTGCAGATACCTGAAAATTCTACTTAAATACAGTAATGAAGTATTTGTACTTCATTACTTCCCACCTTTGGCAGTGACTCCATGGTAACTGACAAGTGTTACACACACTGATTATTATTAATTTTAGCAAACTTTGATGGATGTAACCGGATGTCATTACGTGATATGGCAGCCTCGCTTCTGTCAGTCTGCCCCAGGGCAGCTGTGGCTACAACTGTAGCTGCCTCCAGCAGTGTGTGAATGTGAGAGTGAATGAATAGTGGTATTGTAAAGCGCTTTGGGTGCCTTGAAAAGCGCTATATAAATCCAATCCAATCCATTATTATTATTATTATTATTACTGAAAATGTAAATTGTAATTTCATTCAGTCTTGCCTGCTCTCGCCCCTTGCACAATCCTTACTGTATGGCTAACTTCATAAGACTCAAAACAGAATTGCAAATAACCAAAGTATTCTCCTAGTGGGCAAAAACAATTAGAGACATGAATAGATTGGTGGTGTACCAGGGGCTTCTGTTTAGGACTACGCTTTCTCCTCACGGTAACCCACCCAGTCTGTTTTCCTGGCTGCTTGGGACAATCTCTTGGGGGGGAAGCTAATGGTGGCTAAACTATGTTTGTCCAAACTGACTACAGGGGCCTGATTAGCTACAGTATTTTCCAATTCTCCAATTCAGTGAGCAGAACTGTAAAAATGGTACATTTATTACATTATTACAAAAGGAGGCCGAAGTGTAGCTAAAAATCTGCCAAACTGAGCAGGAAAATGAGGCCATCTTGCTAGCAAGTTGACTATGAGCTAAGCTAAGGTAGCAAATCCCTAAAGAAGTGTTTGTTCAGTGAACAAATACTGTGAATATAATCAGTAGGTGATTCAGAAGAGAGTCCATCCATCCATCTTCTTCTGCTTATCCAGGGCCGGGTCGCGGGGGCAGCAGCCTAAGCAGAAAAGCCCACACCTCCCTCTCCCCAGCCACCTCCTTCTGCTTGTCCGGGGGAACACCAAGGCGTTCCCAGGCCAGCCGAGAGATATAATCTCGCCAGCGCGTCCTAGATCTGCCCCGGGGCCTCCTCCCAGTGGGACATGCCCGGAACACTTTACCCAGGAGGCGCCCAGGAGGCATCCTTGTCAGATACCCGAACCATCTCAGCTGGCTCCTTTCGATGTGGAGGAGCAGCGGCTCTACTCCCTCCCGGATGACTGAACTTCTCACCCTATCTCTAAGGGAGAGGCCAGCCACTTTTCAGAGGAAGCTCATTGCTGCTGCTTGTATCCACAATCTCGTATCCAAGAGGAGAGCCGTTATAGATAAAGCACATGAAGTTTACTTTATGAAATAAGTCTTTATTTCATAGTGAAATGGTTATAAGTCCCTAAGTTTTAATCAAATGGGCTGCATAGCTGCAAGGCTAGCTGTCTAAGCAGAGATACCCAAACCTTACTCTCCCAGTGAGTTCCCAAGCCAGCCAAGAGTTGTAATCTCATATCAAGTTGTAATGTCGTGGGTAGGGATGGGTACCGGTGTCCGGTGCCATGATGGCACCGGTTCTGACATTAACGGTAGTAACCAGACCGAAAAGCAGCGCACATTTCGGTGCTTTATTTCGGTGCTTTTTTTCCTGAGCTGTGATACACTTTAGATTCTAGCCAATCATTTTACGTTTCCGAGGATAGTAGGCGGGTCCAGGTACGTACGTTCTTTTAGAGCAGAGCTACAGATTAAAAATGCTCAAGGCGAAGCGGTCAAAAGTCTGGCTGTACTTCACAGCAAAAGATGCAAACTCAGCAGCCTGCAACAAGTGCTTTAAGCTGATACTGTGATACTGTCAAAGGAGGTAACACCTCAAATCCGATAAAACACCTGGCGACGCATAGCGTTTTTTTTAAAAGCCGAGAAATGCGCCGTATTTGATAGCTTGCTGCGAGACCTCACACCGAGCGCATCTACTGCGGTTGTGGTGCCTGTTATCGGACCCGGAGTTTGCAACATCCCCCAAAAACACGAAGAGGAGAGTCCTGGCCCCTAGCCCTGCCAGTGTAGCAGAAATGATGAGGATGATGATGGCAGCAGCAGCCGTTCTTCTCTGCGTGAGTAGCTTAATGTTGTTAGTGTGTAATTTACGTTGAGTAGGCTCACCATGTTATTACATTAATGCAGTAAGGTGAACTAGCAAACATCATCATAGCTACATGTGGCTGTCTTCTTGTTTGATGGCAGATACTCCCTTCACCCTGGCCAAAAAGGCTAAAATGACCAAAGAAAAAGAGGGAAACAGTTAAACATGAGAAGTTTTTGGACAAAGTTTGTGTTTTTTCCATTGTTTAAGCACTGCTTCCAGCCAAGAGTGATACCATACAGTGGGGCAAAAAAGTATTTAGTCAGCCACCGATTGTGCAAGTTCCCCCACTTAAAATGATGACAGAGGTCAGTAATTTGCACCAGAGGTACACTTCAACTGTGAGAGACAGAATGTGAAAAAAAAAATCCATGAATTCACATGGTAGGATTTGTAAAGAATTTATTCGTAAATCAGGGTGGAAAATAAGTATTTGGTCACCTCAAACAAGGAAAATCTCTGGCTCTCACAGACCTGTAACGTCTTCTGTAAGAAGCTTTTCTGTCCCCCACTCGTTACCTGTATGAATGGCACCTGTTTGAACTCATCATCTGTATAAAAGACACCTGTCCACAGCCTCAAGCAGTCAGACTCCAAACTCCGCCATGGCCAAGACCAAAGAGCTTTCGAAGGACACCAGGAAAAGTATTGTAGACCTGCACCAGACTGGGAAGAGTGAATCTACAATAGGCAAGCAGCTTGGTGTGAAAAAATCAACTGTGGGAGCAATCATCAGAAAATGGAAGACGTACAAGACCACTGATAATCTCCCTCGATCTGGGGCTCCACGCAAGATCTCATCCCGTGGGGTCAAAATGATCATGAGAACGGTGAGCAAAGATCCCAGAACCACACGGGGGGACCTGGTGAATGACCTGCAGAGAGCTGGGACCAAAGTAACAAAGGTCACCATCAGTAACACACTACAACGGCAGGGAATCAAATCCCGCAGTGCCAGACGTGTTCCGCTGCTGAGCCAGTGCATGTCCAGGCCCGTCTGAAGTTTGCCAGAGAGCACATGGATGATACAGCAGAGGATTGGGAGAATGTCATGTGGTCAGATGAAACCAAAGTAGAACTTTTTGGTATAAACTCAACTCGTCGTGTTTGGAGGAAGAAGAATACTGAGTTGCATCCCAAGAACACCATACCTACTGTGAAGCATGGGGGTGGAAACATCATGCTATGGGGCTGTTTTTCTGCCAAGGGGACAGGACGACTGATCCGTGTTAAGGACAGAATGAATGGGGCCATGTATCGCGAGATTTTGAGCCAAAACCTCCTTCCATCAGTGAGAACTTTGAAGATGAAACGAGGCTGGGTCTTCCAACATGACAATGATCCAAAACACACCGCCCGGGCAACAAAGGAGTGGCTCCGTAAGAAGCATTTGAAAGTCCTGGAGTGGCCTAGCCAGTCTCCAGACCTCAACCCCATAGAAAATCTGTGGCGGGAGTTGAAAGTCCGTGTTGCTCGGTGACAGCCCCAAAACATCACTGCTCTCGAGAAGATCTGCATGGAGGAATGGGCCAAAATACCAGCTACTGTGTGTGCAAACCTGGTAAAGACCTATAGTAAACGTTTGACCTCTGTTATTGCCAACAAAGGTTATGTTACAAAGTATTGAGTTGTATTTTTGTTATTGACCAAATACTTATTTTCCACCCTAATTTACGAATAAATTCTTTACAAATCCTACCATGTGGATTCATGGATTTTTTTTTCACATTCTGTCTCTCACAGTTGAAGTGTACCTCTGGTGCAAATTACTGACCTCTGTCATCATTTTAGGTGGGGGAACTTGCACAATCGGTGGCTGACTAAATACTTTTTTGCCCCACTGTATATGCCCCATAGCTGCAGAAAAGGCTAACATTGTTATCCAGAACACCGGAGGCTGCCCACTCTCCCCGGCCGGGCGGAAGTGCACGCAGACGGCGCCGAGATCGTAAACAAAGGCGAGGTAGGCGCGGAGGGCTACGGGCTAAGCTAAAGCTAACACCACACCGGCTGCCTTTACCCAGTATTTTTCTCGCCAATGTCCGTTCTCTGGCAAACAAAATGGATGAGATACGGCTCTCCATCACTAACAACAGACGGATTATGGACTCAAATGTCATGTTTTTCACCGAAACATGGCTGAACAACAGCTGCCCGGACAATGCTATCGAGTTAGCAGGACGCCACACACACCGAGCCGACAGGCTAGCAGATGACTCCGGCAAGACCAGAGGTGGAGGTTTGTGCATTTATATTAACAATGCTTGGTGCATGAACTCCACTACTACTGAGAGTCACTGCTCACCTAATGCGGAGTTTTTAATGGTCAAATGCAGACCTTATTATCTCCCCAGAGAACTCACTTCGATCATACTCACTGCCGTGTATATCCCCCCCGACGCTAATGCTAGGTTGGCCATGAAAGAACTTTCTGCAGCCATTAACAAACACCAGAATAAACACCCCGAGGCTGCTTTTATTGTTGCTGGCGACTTCAACCACACCAACTTAAAGACAGTCCTCCCCAGATTCCACCATGTCTCCTGCCACACCAGAGGAGACAAGACTTTAGACCATGTGTATTCCAACCTGGCTGGAGCCTACAAAGCCACACCCCTCCCCCACATTGGACAATCGGACCATCTCTCCCTGTTCCTCACACCTCGGTATTCACCACTCATCCAACGTGTGAAACCTGCTGTGAGGACAATTAAAGTGTGGCCAGAGGGGACAGACGCAGTGCTCCAGGACAGATTTAAAAACACAGACTGGAATATGTTCACCCACACAGACCTGGACCAGTACGCCTCATCTGTACTGGATTACATCTCCGAAACCACAGACAGTGTCACCACCCAGAAACGGATCACCATGTACCCCAACCAGAAGCCTTGGATGAACCGGGATGTTCGTCTCCTCCTGAAGGCCCGCAACACTGCCTTTAGGTCAGGAGATGCACACGCCTACAGCACAGCCAGGGCTAATCTAAAGAAGGGCATCAAAAAAGCCAAACACCATTACAAAAAGAAGGTAGAAGAACACTTCTCCAACTCCAACCCCCGACTCATGTGGCAAGGACTCCAGACCATTACAGACTACAGGACCACCAAACCCTCCCCCGCATCCTCTGATGTCTCCTTCCTCAACGAACTCAACAACTTTTATGCTCGTTTTGAGCGAGGGAACCCCACAACCACAACCAAAGCAGACATAACGCCAGACCACCAACCTCTGACTCTCTCCCCCACCGATGTAGGAGCGGTGCTGAGCAGGATCAATGTCCACAAGGCTGCAGGTCCTGATGGCATCCCCGGGCGTGTTCTCAGAGCGTGTTCTGGGGAGCTTGCAGGAGTGCTGACAGACATATTCAATCTGTCCTTGGCCCACGCTGTGGTACCGGCCTGCTTCAAATCCACCTCCATCGTCCCGATACCCAAAAACTCCAACCCATCTTGCCTCAATGATTACCGCCCAGTAGCACTCACCCCCATCATCACTAAGTGCTTAGAGCAGCTGGTCCTAGCACACTTCAAATCCTGTCTCCCCCCCACCCTGGACCCCCACCAATTCGCATACCGCCAGAACAGGAGCACAGAGGATGCAGTCTCCATCGCACTGCACTCTGTCCTCTCACACCTGGACAACAACAACACCTACGCCAGAATGCTGTTTATAGACTTCAGTTCAGCATTCAATACAATCCACCCCTCACAACTCATCAGGAAACTGACAGACCTGGGCATCAGTTCCCTCATCTGCAAATGGTTACTGGACTTCCTGACCAACCGCCCCCAACATGTCCGGCTGGATAACCGCTGCTCATCTACAATCACGATGAACACCGGTGTACCACAAGGCTGTGTGATGAGCCCTTTCCTCTACTCCCTCTTCACCCACGACTGCAGACCTGCTGATGGTTCCAACACCATCATTAAGTTTGCAGATGACACCACGGTGATTGGCCTCATCAGTGACAACGATGAGGCCGCCTACAGGGAGGAGGTGGATCGTCTGGCTGAGTGGTGCGACACAAACAACCTGCTGCTTAACACCGAGAAGACCAAGGAGCTCATCGTGGACTACAGGAGGAATGCTGACCCACATCCACCCATCCACATTAAGGGGACAGCTGTGGAGCATGTGAGCAGCTTCAAGTTCCTGGGAGTCCACATCTCCGAGGATCTCACCTGGACGACCAACTGCTCCAAGCTGGTCAAGAAGGCTCACCAGCGCCTCTTCTTCTTGAGGACTCTGAGGAAGAACCACCTGTCCTCAGACATCCTGGTGAACTTCTATTGTTGCACCATCGAGAGCATCCTGACCAACTGTATAACAGTCTGGTACGGGAACTGCTCTGCCTCGGACCGGAAGGCGTTGCAGAGGGTCGTGAAAACTGCCCAGCGCATCGCCGGAGCACCACTTCCTGCCATAAAAGACATCTACAGGAAGCGGTGTCTGAAAAGGGCTGGGAAAATCATCAAGGACCCCAGTCACCCATCACATGGACTCTTCACCCTCCTGCCCTCTGGGAGGCGCCACAGGAGCCTCCGGACTAAGACCACCAGGTACCGGAACAGCTTCTTCCCCGCAGCTGTCAGACTCCTGAACTCTGCCTCCTGACATCTGACCCACGTTAAACTCATGGACTGAACATACACACACCCACAATGGACAACTGTACCCTCAAACACACAATAATAACATGGACTGAACCACCACTCACAACCACTAGCACTTTATATAGCCTCTGTAGAAACTATCTACACCCTCACTTATCTTAACTGCACTACTGTATAGCTCTGTGTAAATAATCATTCTGTACATACGATAATTTTTAACCCTACAACTGTTTACAACTTGCACAGTTCCCATTTCTGTATAGCTGTATATCTCAGATTCTGTAAAGTTATTTATTTCATATTCTGTATAGTTTTTCATATTTATATCCTGTTCATAGCCTGTACATAGCTTGTACTCACTACAGCCTGTACATACTTATAGTTATAGAATATTCACAACATACTTCATACCGTGTACATTATAACATACCATAATAGACCCATTTCTGTAATATACTCACATATCTATATTATTGCTAATATTTATTGTAATATATCTATATCACTAAAGCACTTCTGGATGGATGCAAACTGCATTTCGTTGCCCTGTACCTGTGCATGTGCAATGACAATAAAGTTGAATTCTATTCTATTCTAATTCTATTTTAAAAAAAAAACAGCTGAACATGAGAGGTTTTTGGACAAAGTTTGTGTTCTCCATTCTTTAAGCACCTGTTTAATCACCGTTTAACCCTTTAAGACCTACCATAGAACCAAGTCCGCCAGAGCTTATATTATATTTTTACATGGTGTGGTGCCATTTTGGGAGCATTTCAAGTTGCTATACATCAATACAACAATTATAGCCCAGATTTTAATAATATGTATTCATTAAGTGCATAGTAATTACATAAATTGCAAAAAAGTGCAATAAACTACAAAAAAATTGAAAATCGTTTTTGCTTTTTTAACATATATTTCTAGTTAGAGAAATTTAAGAGGCTTATCCCTCAAAACTGTAAATACAAAAAAGTTGCACAAAATAGTTTCTTACCACAGGAAATTTATTTTGAGTGTCTTCATAGTTTTATTTTTGAAATACACCAATTTTTATATTCTGCAGGAAAAACAAAAATAAATATTATACTATATAAATTTGCAAAAAAGCAGCATATGCATCAAAATAAACTATTTCCAGCAGTGCAATATGAGTCCTAAGCATCCCAGAAAAGACGCAGAAAGTCATAAAGTCAAACATAACTTTTAAAAACACCAGTATAGGCCCTGAGGCCCTGATGGTAAAAAAACCCCTACATTTTCCGCGAAAATGACGTCACTTCCGGTTTCGGGCAGGTAATGACGGACATGCAAAAGTTCGCGCTGACGTCTATTCCAACGTAGGAAGTGTTATGAACAGCTGATCGGATCGGCAAAGCGTGTTTCTGGAATATTATGTTTTTGTTGCTGCAAGTGCTTTTTATGCAGCTATATGTGGAAGGAAACTGTGACCGAGGACAAGCTGATGGCATCAGATGTAAGTACAACTCCTCCGGTTTCATATGCAAAAAAAATTATTGCGCTAGCTTACGTGGTTGCAGAGCTACCGGGATTTAAAAATAGTTACGCAAAACAGAGCGTGCCCGCTCCAACCGGCTCTGAAGGGTTAAGCACCGGCACCGTTTCAAAAGTACCAGTTTGGCACCGGTATCGGATAAAACCTAAACGATACCCATCCCTAGTCATGGGTCTGCCCCCGTCTCCTTCCAGTAGGACACGGCTGGAACATTTTACTACCTACAGCTTGTGGCCATAGGTGAGGGTAGGAATGTAGACTTACTTTAATGATTAGCTCTCTGTTCACCACAACAGACTCGGACACATCCCTTTATCTGTCCTGCTCCAGTCTCACTTGTGAATAATATCAATTGGTTAGATGGCCCTGCCCCTCCCTGAGTCTGGTTCTGCTGGTTGTTTCTTCCTGTTTAAGGGGAGCTTTGTGTCATTGTAGGGTCTTTACCTGACAATATAAAGCGCCTTAATCAACTGTTGTTGTGCTTTGCGCTATATAAATAAAATGGAATTGAATCCCAGATTCTTAGATATTTGGAAATAACTTTCCAACCTGGTGAGTGCACACTATCTTTTTCCATCTCATGGCCTGTATTTATATAGCGCTTTACTAGTCCCCAAGGACCCCAAAGCGCTTTACATATCCAGTCATCCACCCATTCACACACACATTCACACACTGGTGATGGCAGCTACATTGTAGCCACAGCCAATAATAATTTATTTATTACATTAATTAAACATACAGTCCCAGTTATTTCCAGACCGGACTTACAACACATCCTGCTGATATCCCAGCTGCACATGAGATTTACCACAAATGGTGTGAAAATTACACAACACTGCAAACCGTTACACCCCGTTTTGGGCTGTTGGGCTTTAAAAAGGGACACCAACTCAGCATATTCTGATGTTCTACAATCTACACTTTCACAAGAAGCTTGCATATCTGCAGAAACTGAAACAGACTGATTATATCTGGACCTAAAAGGCTGATTCTCATACTGTGCCATCCACCTGGTTGCTTCGGCTCACGAATCGTCCACTGTGGATTGGCATTAATCAAATCTCTCAGCCTGATCCTCAGTGTCTGATCTCTAACACCATCACAAAACTTCCTCATCCGTTTTAATAATCTGATCCATTAAGGCCATCAAAGAATGAGAAAAGTCAATTAAAGACTCACCTTCTACGATTGAAAAATCTGCATTGCAAAGAAATGTGGGAATCTAAGCAACTGTAAGTTTCTTTCAGTGTATCAAAAAATTTCTCAGCATTTTCTTTCTGTTCCTTTGGTAAAAACTTCATCTCAGTGCGTGCGGTACCCTCTAAATGGTTAAAAATCATTTGAGCTTGCTCTTTTTCTGTTCTGCCTCTCGTGTGCACAAAGTCTCTCATTTGCTCAGTCCACTCATCTAGAGTCAGTGAGCCCATATTGTCCAACTTCCCTGAAAATAATGGCAACTTTCTATCCTGTTGAACATATACCACATGATTGTGTCTCACAGTCTCTGATTCACTTCCTGAAGCTCCTGTTGACGTCGAGGGCCTCTCTGTACCCACAGATGCTGTTTTCAAGTCTCTAAGTTCATTCTCCAACTCCAGTATACGTCGGGCCATTGTTTGTTGCTCACTTCCCTCCATGATGGCGATCGAGACCTGGCTGCTCCTTCGCTCCAATCTTACAAACCCGTCCCTGCTGCCCTTACAAAAACAAAAAACAAAAAAACAAACAAAATGGCCACTCCCTTGAATCCTGTTAACAACGCCAAAATGTAACCGAGGACAAGGGATGAGTAAACGGGGCAAAGAAATAAATTGATAATTTATTTATTACATTAATTAAACATACAAATTCCCAGTTATTTCCAGACAGGACTTACAGCACATCCTGCTGATATCCCAGCTGCACATGAGACTTACCACACAAATGGTGTGAAAATTACACAACACTGCAAAGCGTTACACCCCGCTTAGCGACACTGCAATCGATTCACCTGTGGCACGCTCTGCAAACAATTCGGGTCTCAGCACAGCTGGGAAGCAGCGCTATGCATGACCCGTAATCTGGAATATAAAGGGAAGTGGCACAAACAAATAAACAAAAAAACAAAGAAGGAGGTTAGTCCGCCCTTACACAACTCACTCCCAATCAATAACCGTCTTTACAGCTGGACGGACAACACAAACAAAATTCCAAATCAATCAAAAGAACGAAAAAAAAGGGACATCAGAGACAGCACAGCTGAAAAACACAAACAGCACTATCGATTAAAATATTACCCAATAAAATATCAATTTTATGAAACCATTCAAAATCACAAAGCTAAATCACACTCAATATACCTACAATATTGATCAGTCTCCCTGCGCGCAGTCGATCTAGGGCTTGATCAATTCTTCCATTAAAACTCGTGGTCACACTAAAAAGTCCAACGACACACATTAAAAATCAGCACCTACAATAACAAATGATCCAAACAAAATGGCAAAAGTCTCTTACCGACAGTAGACCCACTCGCACCCGAGTCAATTAATCGCCTCTGGTTTTTTCCACAGAAGAGTGCTGACCTCACCCCACACACCCACTACCTTTTCACAGCTCTTTAGCCAATCACCTGGCAGAGAGCAACAAACTGCCAGGTGACAATTGTTACATTAGCATTTAATTTTTTTCAACATGTTTTACACATTCTCACATTTTATTTTGCAAGTTCTCATATAACATTAACAAGACCCTGCATGTTGCAACATATTATATATAACTAGTGCTAAGAAAGATAAAATACTAGAATTCTACTTCCTAAAACTACAGAACTGACTTCATATTCAGCAGCATTATCATTCATCAGATAATTCAATTAAAATATTCAAACAACAAACAGGAGAGGTCCACTCAGTGTCCTGCTTTAGCAGAGGTCAGACCGAGCCAACAGAAACTGGCTGACACTGAAGAGAATTATTTGGATACTTATCAATATCCAAATAATGATGTTTCATAATTTACACACTGTACAGTTATGAATGGGATATAGATCTATCTATCTATATATATATATTTATTAGGGGTGCAACGATATTCGTATCGATATTGAACCGTTCGATACAGTGCTTTCGGTTCGGTACGCATATGTATCGAACAATACAACATTTGTAATTTATTTTATCAACTTTCCTTCCGACGATGCTGTCTGTGTTGAGCGCTCAGTGAATCTGCGTTCGACTACTCCGCCTAGGCTGCACTGTCGAGCGCAGATCCACTGAGCGCTCAACACAGACAGCATAGTCAGAAGGAAGAGCGCAGGGCAAGCTAGCAAGACACATGAACCTCCCCCACCCTCATTCAGATCTGGCGTTTGGAATTATTTTGGTTTTCATGTGAGGTATGACCCTGAAGGTAAGCGAGTCATGGACTAAAGTAAAACAGTATGTTGGATGTGCCATGCAATGCTCAATTACATTGGTGTGAACTAGTGTGTTAGCGCAGTTAGCTCGTTAACGTGTTGGCCGTCTAGCCCCACACACGGGGCGATCGGCGGTAGCTTGTTAACGGAGATTTGCCGTGTTGTGGCGTTAAGGTCATTTCAACGAGATCAACCTGAAAGCACTAGTGGGAACACAACGAATATGACTGCACATTTACGCCGACATCATCCTAGTGCAAAGACCAAAACAACAAGCATGCTACTAACTTTAGCCGAGTCATTTAGACAGCTGTTAGCACATGATTCTCCTTATGCTGCTGAGAATATAGCCCAGAAGAAGCGGATAGTATAGCTTTTATTTTGGAAAGAGACATTTCTCTGTAATAAACTCTCTTTTCCAAAGATGAGTGATTCCTCAATCAGATACAGGGCTTGCAATATCGCTAGCCCGACGTCCTGGAGCTAGCGATTTTTTTCAGTCGGGCTACCAAAATCTATCTCTTCCCTGCCCGTCGGGCTATTGTAGGAAGGAAAATATATGTCAATGCTTTTGCATTCTTTCAGAAATGTAGCTGGGTAATTATGTCATTGGCATCTGTGAGCCACTGTCAATATGTGACATATTGAAGTCGCGTTTGAATTTGCGCTTGTTTTTTTGCTTTCACTTTGCAATCGTGCGAACTGTGTATAGAGAGCGACAGCACTGATCTGTGAGTGATGATAATTTGTGCACCAATTCCTCTGACATCGTCTTATTAATTGTTAGCTTACTATGCAAACATGACAAGTGAAATCTCCCGCAGCAAGCTTAAACATGTGAGAGGTTGATCGCGCAGAGAATCGCTGAGCTTATGTGAGTGCGTGTGTAAAAGCAGCACGATATATATTTTAGTTCTGCTGAGCCAAATAAGACAGGTCAGGGTGAAGAAGTGACAGCCAAAGAAAAGCTTACCACAAAACGGAGAAGTTATGACAAATCAGACTATAAGGCAAAAAGAAAGTGCAGCTTTATGGTTTCATGGACAAAAGAATTTCTGTGGCTGCAATATGACGAGCTAAATAACCAGGGCTGCACATAAGTGGTCCGCAGGTGCGCATTCGCTGTCAAAATAAAAAACACGCACAAGGGTTAGGGTTAAATTTAAAAACTGTACTTTTGAGTTAAAATATATATTTATAATTTTAATAAATGACAAATTAAAAAGGCATGAAAATTTTTTTTGTATCGAAAAAATATCGAACCGAACCGAACCGTGAATTTTGTGTATCGTTGCACCCCTAATATATATATATAGTACTACATTTGTTGTGTCATGATGCAAACATCCCGTTCAGAGGCATTTACCTGGATATTTTAACATGTGAGTGTATGAGGATTGTATATATATTTCAGATACATTTGGAAAAGTGTACTTAGTTTTGTTGCTCTGCCTTCTTTGCACACATTTGTGTCTAAAATGGAGAAGACATCATCTCGTATTTCTCTCGCTGAGGAACCTCGTATCATGCTACACCAGACCAGACTCGGGTGTGGAGGCTGATTTAAATAGAAGAGTGATGTTGGTGGGGCCACCCCTGCTCTGGCTCATGCTGCTGCACTTCCTCCTGTGCTCCAACTGCACGCGGTGCTTCATCTTCCACCTCCGCCACCTCCTTTGGATCTCGTTCTGCACCTGGAGAACAATTATTGCTATTAATTATTGCTACACTGTGGAAAAGTTGGCTCGCAGTTATATTTTAAGATTATCACCATTCTGACTGTGTTTAAAGAAGAAATATTTTCTGTGGATTTAGACTTTTAAATTACACCAGATCCTCACTTCTTGGCCATAAAATTAAAAGCCAAGTGTTACTTTCCCAGATATTACATATTAATTACTATATGGGTTTATTATTATTATTGTTTTTATTAGGGCTGTTCGATATAACCACATATATCGGATGATGATATGAAAACGTCTATCGTTTCAAATTACGCTATTGTTTGTTTTGCAAAATAAACTGTTTAAGGTAATATTTATTTTATCGTTTTGATGGTCACTGTAGAGTTTCAAGACGTTCTCTCTTTTTCTTATATTTAATATAACCACACTACGGACAAATGACTGTTTTTATGCGTTGTCGTTAGCAACAACGACGGTAAAACCATCGCGTGGCTCTGCCGTCCGCTGTTTATTTCCACAAAAACCTTTCACAATAAAGCCGAAGATCCTGTTGAGATTTTTCAAAATAAACGGAATCACATGACAGAATGCAGAGTGTTTACAAAAGAGAAGCTAAAAAGAGCCGTCAGGTGCTAAAAAAAAAAAGAAGAAAAAAAAGAGCTTAGAACAGGCTTTTCCCCGCAGCACGCGTGGAATAAGTACTCACAAAGAAAATTGAGGCCGTTACAACTTATGTAACACTCGACTCCAGATACACACGCTCAGCTGAAAACACGTCACGCAAGTCGAGTTGCCCGAGATTCACAGAATTTACAGAAAATGTAAAACTTTTGTTATTATATATTGTTGTCGGGACTATAAATGCCTTATATCGGGATATGAGATTTTGGTCATATCACACAGCCGTTGTTGTTGTTGTTGTTGTTGTTGTCGTTGTTGTTGTCGTTGTTGTTGTTGTTGTTGTTGTCGTTGTTGTCGTTGTTGTCGTTGTTGTTGTTTTCGTTTTCGTTTTCCATTTGATTTTTCAAGAACTAATCATGTCAGCAATGTCTTGTGTACTGATTGGTGTAAAAGTGCCAAAACTCCAGGAGGTTCAACAGTAAGTTGAATTTAAACTGTAAAAAATCCTGGGTGTACATGGGGAAAGATGTTGTATGAGCCTGAGAAAAATTAACACTGGGACCAGGACTATCAAACAACCTTAACCTTGTGATTCTTTATTAAATGGCCACTTTGGGCAATTTTAGTTTTTATTTCTTATTTCTCTAAAAGCAGGCTTTTAGAAAAATGTTATGATGCCTGCAGTCCACACATGCAGTGGTTCCAGGCAAAGTGTCACTTGTTACAAATAGTGAAGATCTCATATATTGTTATTGTACAGATCTGGGCCTGCCCTGCCTTTGTGTGAGCTCATTAAGAAAAACTTGGACGACTGTTTATTTGGTCTGTACTGAATAAATCAAAGTGCTTTCTTCTAGGAATCTTTTGCAATTAAATATAAATGCAGTGTTTGTTTCTGTGCCAGCTGTTTACCTAATGTGTTCAGTCATTTTTAAAGTTGGACTATTTCTAGGTTGTTTCTAGGATGGTACAACCACCGCACTGCTAATTAGACTTTGAAAAGTTCATTTTCTGTAATTTTGCATGTGAACAGTAAGCTTACATCTAGAAATGACAACATAATGTTTCATGGGTATAAAGGGAAAAATAAACCTTACCTCCCCGTTCAGGAAACAGTACAGAAGCGCTACGACAAATCCCTGAAACAACACGTACAGAAACATAACTGACAGGCTGCTGTTAGTGCATGTGGATATTTTTAGAAGCTTCCTGTTCTAGTCTCTCATACAATGAAGCTGCTGAATGCAGCAAATGATTCTTTAAAGTACACTTTCTTCTCTGCAGAAACAAATGCACTGTTCAAATACACACCAATGTTCCTGCCGTGTACAAATAGACTTCTGTGTTAGGAGAAAATTAAAGGTGGTGATTAGACAACAGCTTACAGTTGGCTTTACTGTACCTGAGTAGAAGCAAAAGCCAGCTCAATAAAGTTCCAGATTTCATAGGTCCTGCCGCGGACTTTGTGTGGAAGGAAAGCAAAGAGAATGTAGTGTAAGCCAAAGAGCGACACCAGGAGGAAGGATGACTTGGCAAGTTTCCTGTTGTTTGAAGAATAACAGTGTATGAACCATTAGAATTAAAGTGAGAAAGTCTACAAACCTCTTTGAAAATATCAGACAAATAATAATACACAGACCACTGGGATATAAAGGAAAAAATAAAAACCTGTGATCAAAAAGAGCAAACTTAAACACAAATGGACCTCAAATCAAAACTGAAGCAGATGTCGGCCCTTTTGCCCATTTTTAGAATATAAGCTAACATTTTTAAAATTTTGACCAAAAGGTTGAGTGACACAGAAACTCCGCAACACCGATTCATCCCGAATGTTAAAGAGGAACGTACATGTGTTTTCTTCTCCAGGTTCTGTGAGTCAGGGCATTCGGTTTTAAATAAAATAACACATCTAGCTGCAAACTGCAACACAGGGCGTAACTGCTCAGCTGCACAAATTCACCTCAGCAGCTTGATCTGACTGTCACGGCTGCCGAGGCGAGCCGTGTGGATTTAGAAGGAGGACCCAAGATGCAGGCAGTGGATGAGATACCGGTGGTTTTATTTACAGAGGTGTAGTGGCAAACAAACAGTGGGGCATAACAAACAACTAAAGACACCTAAACTGGGAGAACTAAAAATAACAGACCTGGGAGCATATGACAACGGATGATGAATAACAGAGAGACGCAGACGAGGAACAGGACACCGTGGAACACAGGGTAACAGACTGACACCGTGGAACACAGGGTAACAGACTGACACGGAGTTACACGGAGTTACACAGACTGACACGGCGTTACACGGAGGAACACAGACTGACACGGAGGAACACAGACTGACACGGAGGAACACAGACTGACACGGCGTTACACAGACGAACCAGCAACAGGCAGGAGAACACACAGGGCTTAAATACACACACCAGTAATCAGGGGATGAGAGACAGGAGGGCAACACAGCTGGGAGGAATCTGAGCTGACGGGACAGGGGAAACGTAAACTGAGCACACTCACATATGACACAGACCTTCACAATAAAACAGGAAACTCAGACACATGGAACCAGACAAGACATTGAACTAAACAGACAGATTCACAAACAGATGGGGAGACACCATAGACAGACAGATACAGATGCGGACTCAGAGGCAGACTGAATATAACACATAGAACTTAAACAATCATCATCAAGAAAATGATAACGAACTAAAAGCGCTGGGTCACCGACCCAGGACCATGACACTGACTATGTTATGAAGCAGTCTCACCTCCACCTCAACCCCAACACCAACAACATGATCTGATCATCCGGGACATAATAATGTCCCAGATGCATCTAATGGATAAAGTTCATATTGCTCAGATTCAACTATCTGACTTAGTCCCACTTTAAAGAAAACAACAAAGCACAAATGTTATTACTGTGACAGGAGTATGAAGGAATCCAGTGGCTAACTCATGTCTTTCAAACACTTCTTCCATTGCTACAGTGGTTAAACCCGACAAGTAGGACCTGAATGATTATCTTATACACATGCAGCTAGAGCTATGTGGGGAAGTAGCTCACCTTTTATGGTGGGCTTACTGTGGTGTATAACCCTCAAAGTAATGCATTACTGTAATCATATTGCATTTGTCTACAATGTAAAAATTTATAACAAATACTAAATTCAGGAATCACATTATAGTTACTAATAAAAAAGTGCTGCTGCTGCTTTTGTGTTTATCTGGAGTTGCATAGATAGTTAATAAACACTTAAAGCCACAGAATAAAGTATTGTACAAATATGTGTGTGGATGGGTGAATGATGCCTGTAGCAAACTTTTCTCTCCAAGTGTCAGTCCATTTGCTACTTTCCAACCTAGAGCAGGCTTAGATGTAATTACATTTCCTCTTGTCACTATAACGTTTTCCGAGCGTTCTGACTTAGGTGGAAGCTTTATGGTATCACTAAGATCTAAGGTGCTAAAAAGTAAAAAATTTGTGAGCATTTGAAAAGTTTAGTGTTACACTGTTAACTGCAAGTGCCCAGGTACTATTACAAAGTAAAGGTAATGTAATGATTCACAAATTACTTTCTACATCAGTAAATCACATGGGTGTTTAAATGCAAATTTAAAACATATGAGTAATATTTCATACTTTTATTTGAGTAGTGATACTAACACTGGACCTGTTTAATCAATGTTACTGAACTATGAGCATTTTTTTGAATAAAAGAGGCTTTTCTTATTTTCTGCTAGGTGAGCTGAAACCAATTACTTCTTCCACCTAAAAGCCAGATTAATCTTTATACACTCATCAAATGCATCACCGCAACTTCTCTGCCTTCAACACGTCAGTGAAGAATGTCTGAGCACTCAAAGCGCTTTATACAACTAATTCATTCATCCAATCACACATTCTTCTAAGCTCTTAAGTGCTCTATCTAACATTCATACACCATTCACACTCTGATGGATGCATGGGAGAGCAACATGGGGTTGGTTTCTTGCCCAAGGATACTTGACATGCAGACTGGAGCAGACTGGGATCGAACCACTGACCGTGGCTGACCTGCTCTACCACCTGAACTACAGCCACCCCACACATACAGTTTGTATGCTGTTTGTATGTCCTCTATCTCATTTCTTGCCTTCAGCAAACAAACGTTGGAGTAAAAGGTTTCATTGAAACAACGTTTTGCACCACCCAGCTTCTTTAATTCAATTCGGTTTTATTTTATTCATATAGTGCCAAATCACAACAACAATTGCCTCAAGGCGCTTCAGAGTCTCTTTCACATAATAGCTGGTTAGCTTTGACTGGGACCATTTCACAGTTCTGTGGAATAGAAAACTGAAGTAAGTCACTCACCTGTAGTGATTGAATTCATTGCCGGGCATGTCTTGTGTCCTTAGCTTGGCCACCAGTATTTTTAGGATACACAGGAAGAACAACAAGTTCACCTGGAAAACAAAGCAGGCAGAGCTTCAGCTTCAGGCGCTGCTCCCTGGGATGAATGATGCTTTCACACAATTATTAGAAACTGCTGCCTTGCTACAGTGTAAACACTCTTTATTGGATCTCTGCTTTGTTGTTTTTGATGTGACTGTTTCCTGTTGGGCTCATTTCTGGAACCATTAAATCACTGGCCCGATAGTTAATTATATCATAACCCACAGTTTTAATAATGTCTTAAAGTGAAACTGTGTCTATGCTTATCATAAAAGATTAAGTATTTACAGCCATACAGAAATTTTAATACTAAAGATCCACCACAACTTTCTGTGAATGGCTGTCAAGTGATTGCCGGAGAACACCAACATTCTCCTTATACAAGGAAGAACCTGACTTGTCTGGCCATTCCATTTTCATGGAATTATAGTGAAACTTGAAAAAGTGTGATCCAAACCAGAAACCGTGAAATCTCGTCTTCAAAGTACAAATTGCACCTGAAGTTTGTGACCAACACATTTCACAGATACAACTTGTACTGTGAAGGCGAATGTTCTCCATTTCTGGTTTGTGTTGCACTCTTTGCACTTCCAATACCATTTGGTCAGTACAGGGAGTGCAGAATTATTAGGCAAGTTGTATTTTTGAGGAATAATTTTATTATTGAACAACAACCATGTTCTCAATGAACCCAAAAAACTCATTAACATCAAAGCTGAATGTTTTTGGAAGTAGTTTTTAGTTTGTTTTTAGTTTTAGCTATTTTAGGGGGATATCTGTGTGTGCAGGTGACTATTACTGTGCATAATTATTAGGCAACTTAACAAAAAACAAATATATACCCATTTCAATTATTTATTTTTACCAGTGAAACCAATATAACATCTCCACATTCACAAATATACATTTCTGACATTCAAAAACAAAACAAAAACAAATCAGCGACCAATATAGCCACCTTTCTTTGCAAGGACACTCAAAAGCCTGCCATCCATGGATTCTGTCAGTGTTTTGATCTGTTCACCATCAACATTGCGTGCAGCAGCAACCACAGCCTCCCAGACACTGTTCAGAGAGGTGTACTGTTTTCCCTCCTTGTAAATCTCACATTTGATGATGGACCACAGGTTCTCAATGGGGTTCAGATCAGGTGAACAAGGAGGCCATGTCATTAGTTTTTCTTCTTTTATACCCTTTCTTGCCAGCCACGCTGTGGAGTACTTGGACGCGTGTGATGGAGCATTGTCCTGCATGAAAATCATGTTTTTCTTGAAGGATGCAGACTTCTTCCTGTACCACTGCTTGAAGAAGGTGTCTTCCAGAAACTGGCAGTAGGACTGGGAGTTGAGCTTGACTCCATCCTCAACCCGAAAAGGCCCCACAAGCTCATCTTTGATGATACCAGCCCAAACCAGTACTCCACCTCCACCTTGCTGGCGTCTGAGTCGGACTGGAGCTCTCTGCCCTTTACCAATCCAGCCACGGGCCCATCCATCTGGCCCATCAAGACTCACTCTCATTTCATCAGTCCATAAAACCTTAGAAAAACCAGTCTTGAGATATTTCTTGGCCCAGTCTTGACGTTTCAGCTTGTGTGTCTTGTTCAGTGGTGGTCGTCTTTCAGCCTTTCTTACCTTGGCCATGTCTCTGAGTATTGCACACCTTGTGCTTTTGGGCACTCCAGTGATGTTGCAGCTCTGAAATATGGCCAAACTGGTGGCAAGTGGCATCTTGGCAGCTGCACGCTTGACTTTTCTCAGTTCATGGGCAGTTATTGTGCGCCTTGGTTTTTCCAAACGCTTCTTCAGAATCAGAATCAGAATCAGAATCAGAATGGGTTTTATTGCCAAATGTTGAGCAGGTTTACAACATTAGGAAATTGCTGCGGTGCTTCAGTGCAAACATAGTGTCATAAATAGCACTTAAATAGACATGAAAAAATAAAAGTAAGAATAAGAATTAAAAGTGCTACGTAGAAAGATATATACATGAGTGCAGGTGGTGATCAGTGCCAAAACATGGAATCATGCAGTGAACACAGCGTAGGGTCATGTGTTAGTGGTGGGGACAGTCGTACGTTTATTGTTCATGTGTCCAACAGCAGAGGGGAAGAAACTGTTCTTATGGCGAGAGGTTCTGGTGCGAATGGACCGGAGCCTCCTGCCTGAGGGGAGCAGGTCAAACAGACTGTGTCCAGGGTGAGAAGGGTCAGCTGAGATCCGAGCTGCACGCCCCAGTGTCCTGGAGGTGTACAGGTCCTGCAGAGATGGGAGTCTGCAGCCAATCACCTTCTCAGCAGAGCGCACAACACGCTGCAGTCTCTGTTTGTCCCTGATAGTGGCTCCAGCGTACCACACGGTGATGGAGGAGGTGAGGATGGACTCGATGATAGCAGTGTAGAACTGCATCATCGTCCGTGTTGGCAGGTTGAATTTCTTCAGCTGCCTCAGGAAGTACATCCTCTGCTGGGCTTTCTTGATGACGGAGGTGATGGTGGGCTCCCACTTCAGGTCCTGAGTGATGGTGGTACCCAGGAAGCGGAATGAGTCCACAGAGGTGATGGGGGTGTCAGTCAGGATGATGGGGGGGAGTGGGGCTGTGTGCTTCCTGAAGTCCACAATAATCTCCACTGTCTTCTGGGCATTCAGCACCAGGTTGTTGTGGCTGCACCAGGACACCAGACGTTCAACCTCCCTCCTGTAGGCAGACTCATCCCCGTCCGAGATGAGCCCAATAACGGTGGTGTCATCTGCGAACTTGATTAGCTTGACAGACTGGTGGGTGGAGGTGCAGCAGTTGGTGTACAGGGAGAAGAGCAGAGGAGAAAGAACACAGCCCTGAGGGGAGCCGGTGCTGATGGTCCGGGAGTCCGAGACATTCTTTCCCAGCCTCACATGCTGCTTCCTGTCCGTCAGGAAGTCAGTGATCCACCGGCAGATGGGATCAGGCACATTCATCTGGGAAAGCTTGCCTCGGAGATGGTCTGGAAGGATGGTGTTGAAGGCAGAGCTGAAGTCCACAAACAGGATCCTGGCGTAGGTTCCTGGGGAGTCCAGATGCTGCAGGATGAAGTGTAGGGCCATGTTGATGGCGTCATCTACAGACCTGTTGGCTCTGTATGCAAACTGCAGGGGGTCCAGGAGGGGGGCCGTGAGGGTCTTGAGATGGGAGAGAACTAGGCGCTCAAATGACTTCATGACCACAGATGTCAGAGCCACGGGTCTGTAGTCATTTAGTCCAGTGATCCTAGGTTTCTTGGGACAGGGATTATGGTAGAGGACTTGAAGCAGGCAGGCACATGACATGCCTGCAGTGAGGAGTTGAAAATGCCAGAAAACACTGGGGCCAGCTTCTTGCGACCCTGTTGACTATTTTGAATGAAACGCTTGATTGTTCGATGATCACGCTTCAGAAGCTTTGCAATTTTGAGACTGCTGCATCCCTCTGCAAGATATCTCACTATCTTTGACTTTTCTGAGCCTGTCAAGTCCTTCTTTTGACCCATTTTGCCAAAGGAAAGGACGTTGCCTAATAATTATGCACACCTGATATAGGGTGTTGATGTCATTAGACCACACCCCTTCTCATTACAGAGATGCACATCACCTAATATGCTTAATTGGTAGTAGGCTTTCGAGCCTATTCAGCTTGGAGTAAGACAACATGCATGAGAGGATGATGTGGACAAAATACTCATTTGCCTAAGAATTCTGCACTCCCTGTAGATTGTAGGTCCTTGTATTATGGTCACCAGAAGTTTGCATGAACTTCTGGTGTCCTTAGCAACCTGCTAGTGTCCAGAGCAATCACAAGGAAGCTTTCGGAGCATGCAATCATTTTTTTTACAGAAAGATCAACATAAGGAAGAACTGACTATAATGAAGAGTAGAACAGGAAGTCTGAGAATCCACCAGATCCATTCACTCCTTCTCATCTCCCAGCAACTTAAGAGAGGAAACATAAACAAACACGATGTCAGTGACAGTAACTGGTCACAGTAATTGGTCAGGATTTCAAGCTACCGAATTTAATATATGGCCAAAAATATCTAGACACAAAATATTTACAGTTGATCCCACCAACCTATATGTGGTAGTTTAACATTCCCAAACCCAATCCAATCAATCCCTAACTGTGGAGAATAACATTAAGTATCCTGCTTTTAAAGGGATATATAATAATAATAATAATAATAATAACAATAATAATAATAATAATAATCTGACAGATGAGACTCAGGGACAGTCGTTTTTTCAGTCTCTTGATGTCAGCAGCTCCAGTGTTGCTCTCCCAGCACTGTACACTATGCAGACCATAAATTAGTCATAGATATTTTCCATAATTTTACAAAAACTGAAGGTTCTCAGCTTTTCTACTCCTCCCCTTTTTGTATAAAGCTTCTGATCTTCCAATTTAGTCTGTTGCTGATACAGATACATCCTGTCTCAGACATACGATGGAGTATGAGGGCCACATTAAGAAAAAAACAAAACCAAGATCATTTTGAGAATTAACTCAAAATTTGGAGATTAAATCAAAAATCTCTTATGAGAAAAAAGCTGAAATACTATTTTGGGAAAAAATCTAAAAATAAAGATTACAGTTGTTTCTCTGGGTTAGTAAAATTGTACTTTAGAATCAGTTATAGTAACAAGAAGGGAAATTATTCCTCTTTTAGCACTTATATATGTATTTACCCATAAATTGAGCACTCCAGTTTTCAACAATTGGTGAGGGTGTACTCAGAATAGCGCTATCCACCCACAGTAAACTTTGTAGTGGTTTATTTCTAAATGAAATATTCCAAAATGTTATATTGGGCAGAAAATTAAAAGGATGAAATAATGATTTTACTTTATACACAAATTATGACGGTGCATTTTTCTAATAGGACAGTCTGTATCTGTGACATTGTTGCTCAAAGGTCTACCAGTTACATCACGCTTGCTTTAACATTGTTTTTCTTTCAAAACCTAAAGTTTTTCATTTTGCAAGCGGGCAGCTGACCCACAAATGTATGTATTATTGTAGGGTCTACCTTACAATATAAAGCGCCTTGAGGTGACTGTTGTTGTGATTTGGTGCTGTGCAAATAAAATTGAAGTGAAACTGAATTGAAAAGATTATTACCTGGTTATTAATTTGTTATTAAATTTTTAAAAAGCCAGCTTTGTGTTCTGCAGCTCTGTTTCCTGCCTATTACACAGAAACTACCAAAGGTAACTGAGTGGTAACAATTACCACATTATTAGAGTCTTGTTCTCCTTGTTACCCTACTATTACCTCTTTATTACTGACTTGTAATAGAAAGTGCTACCAAATATTTTTATTGACGTGGTGCTAATATTCCTTCATACAAGAGAGATGGGTCATGTAACAATCTTCATTCTGAATTTCATCACCATCTCACTCAAAGTTGCTAATGACAGCACTTAATATGGCCATAAACTCCTGTATTTTAAATAACAGTTTGATATTTGAAATGAAGAGAAATCCTAGGAATCAGAAGAAAAGGAGGTATTTATTCCCAGCATGTAATCATTTTACATTTATTCCTTTAATGTCCAAAAACATGTGATCATGTGTACTGTTTGTACTATATAGATTAATATGTGTTGAGCTTACCCTTCATCTTCATGGAGGTACTTAGCAAAACTCCAGCCACTCATGATAATCACTGGAGAACCTGGAAGACGAGAGAAACGTTAGCGTTTACCTTCTGCTATTATCAATAAGAGGACTATATAGATCAGCAAAATACTGACATCCAAATAAACAGAGTGAAACAAAGAAAAATAATAATAAAGAATAGTAACAGTGACTGCTACTGAGCTGTCATACCCCAGCCAAGGATGATGTACCACGACAAGTGTTTCCTCTGAGAGAACAGCGAGGCGCTGACAAGTTTGTACAGGTAGTAGCCCTCAGCCAGCAGCCAGCTGTAGTTGGCCATGATGCAGTAGTTAGACAGCACAGTGGCAAATTTACAACTGACCTTCAGGGGGCAGCAGAGGGCAGAGAGAAGATAAGCAGGTGTCTGGCACAGTGCACACAGTGTAACTCAGCGTTATCATGGTCATCTTGAAGCATTCTCAATCATCCAGGTGAGTAAATCTCCAAAAGTTGTTTCTGTTCATCTGGATGTTTTCAGAGGGAGAAACATTTCATCATCATCCAGGTGACGTCTTCAGTCTCAGCTGACTGCAGGTTTCAATCTTATAACAGTCTGTTTATAAGATTGAAACCTGTGAAAACGCTACGTCCAGATGAACAGAATCAACTTTTGGAGGGTTATCATGGTCACATAAAACTAAACTAAAACTAGATTTTAAAAAGAAAAGATGACAGCTGAAACATTATTCACTGATACATTAGTGTTTCTACAGTATTTTAAACATTAACACATTTGGTAACAACTGATAAATATTGCCAAAAACTCGACTCTCGCCAAAAATGACCCACAAACGAGTTCTGTTGTATTATGAGTTCTGACCTGTGGTAGAAGATGAATATTGCCCATTTTAATCCACCACACACATTATGCTAGGTGGTACGTGGACCCAAAATATAATACAGTGTAACAGTAACTCCCCAAATTACATTATCAGTTAGATCTCTCACAGGTGACGTGAATCAGTTGTATAAAGACATACAT
The DNA here is from genome assembly GCF_900408965.1 of Simochromis diagramma. Taxonomy (NCBI): domain Eukaryota; kingdom Metazoa; phylum Chordata; class Actinopteri; order Cichliformes; family Cichlidae; genus Simochromis; species Simochromis diagramma. Next base: position 8,231,463 of record NW_024386892.1, on the reverse strand, counting down.
GCTAGTTTTAACTGGTGATTCTAAATTGGCATTATATAATCATATAGTGATTATATTATATACAGTGGATTATAGAAGTACAGCTTGCTGATATTTTCACTGCAATACTTGGACTTGTGGTCTATTTATATGTTGCATCTGAATTCTTCCTCCAGCACTTATCTACTTGTGCTGGTGTAATCTAATGTTATAGCTGTTGCATCATCTCCTGAGGATTCGCCTCCTCCTTCTTACACTAATCATTGCTGTCAGAGGTTTTTCTTGTGATACAGAGGGGCGAGTATGCAACTGTTCTTCGGAAACATGCCAGAAATATGCGATGCTCAGCTCTAAACACTGTAGGTGAGGAAAAAGCTCAGCGAAAAACTGATCAGTGCAGCTAATCTTAGTGTGATTCATTTCAATATTTTCCTCCAAAAACCTTGGCTGTGACAGGGCCAGACAAAGAGCAATCCTGGTGGCTTGATTTTTTGCACTGTGTACCCTGCCCGGGACAGGGTCACCAGGTCCCTACCCTGGAGCTTGGCCTGGCGTAGAGGCTCCAGAGTGAGGGTCTGGTGACTGAGCCTTAATCCGTATGGCCTGACCAGGCTCTGTGTCCATTCTCCTATGGGTCCACTACCACAGGAGTCTATAGGGGTTTGATACTCTTTGGATTGGGTGGCAGTCAGAGGCAGAGGTCCTGGCACTCTGATGCCCAGCTTCCAAAACTGGCCTGTGGCACAGGGAACGTCACCTCTCTGGTGGGGAAGGAGCCTGAGCTGGTGTGTGAGGTCGGGAGATACCGACTATATATAGCTGGGCTCATCTCAGCGCATAATTCTGGTTGTGGAACAAGGTTTCTGGAGAGGGATTGGACTCTTTTCCACTGAAGATCCCCTAGGTGAAAGGTGGTGGGCTCCTCAGGATTCGCTGCATGCATATTGGGGTTTTCCCTGGTGGACAAGTGGGTAGCTTCCCTGCGCCTCAGAGTCAGGGAGTGGGTCCTCATGTTGTTTTTTCCTCTGTGCCAAATGATGGTTCACTGTACCCAGGCTTCTTAGAGTGGCTTTGTCGTGTGAAGGACTCTAATCCACGGACTCCACTGTTCTGCTGGGGGTCTGCAGGGTCACCCACATGGGAAGTGATAGTGTGATCTGGGGGGAGTGTGACTGAGAGAAACGGCCTATCTGATCTGCGATGACTCACTTATGACTGGGGCTGAGGTCACTGACATTGAATGTCCTTCACTGACATGCTTGAAAGAGATTCAAAGCTCTTCTTTGCATGTTTCTGCCTTTTGCTCCATTCTCTCTAAACATGATCGCACTTCAACAATGTTGAGGTCTGCGCTCCGGGGAGGCTAAACCCTGACTGATATTTTTTCATTGTGTGTTTTTCCAACCAAGTATGGTGTTACTGTGTTGGCAGTGTGTTTGAGATCATTGTCATGCTAAAAATAAACTTGCTGCCAATCAGACTCTTTCTACAAGGAAACAGATGGTGGATCAAAATCTGACAGTACTAAGTTCATAATTCCCTAAATTTTGACAAGATCCCCAACAACCCCAGTCTGAAATGAACCAACCACGGCACAGCGTCCACTATCTTTTACAGATGACTCTTACTGTTGTGCCTCTTTCCTGATCTCTTGGGATTCATCACTCCATAAAACCCACATTTATCTTTAGTAGTTTTCAAAATGTTCATGTTCAAACTCAGCCCCAGATTTCAATTTGCAAAAGAAGAAAAGAAAAAATAGCATGAAAGTGTGCAAACCTTTTAAAAAGTATATCTTGAAAACTATAAGATATCATTCTAAAATGAAAAACAATCATTATAACAAACTTTAAACATTTTATTCAGATCAGAGATGGTGCAGCAGAAAATATTCTAAAAATCTGAGACTGAAGGTCTTGAAATTGAAAAACACGCAAACATTTAACAAAATTATTCTCTGATTTATAAAAGTCCACGATTTTGTTCCATCTACTCGTATTTTTGTTTTTGCCATACAACGCGTCATATTTGCTCAGTCAGCATGAAAATGAAATAAAAGTGTCATGTTCTTCATTTTGTATCCAAGAATTTCATATTAAATGCTTTTCAGCGATGTACCATTCAGAAATGGTCACTATAGTGGTGCAGAGCTTGAATCCATAATCTATTTACATTAAACACTTTTTATCTATGACACAAACACAGTAGATAAAAACTGGGGAAAAGCCATGATTGGTGGATAACTTGCTCTACTTCCTGAGGCACAGCAGTGATCACAGGATCAACAGTTGATGCTGTGAAGTAGTAAACTCATTTTTCAGTATCACCCACTTGCATTAATTGAAGAACTTGAAGAAAAAAGTGGCACAGCATTATCTGAATGTGTCTGTCCCCACATGTTAAATGTTAATGTCTTGTTAAACGTGTCACGGTAACAAGTCACAACATAGCATGTGCCCTCTCTCTCTCTCTTTGTTAAGACAAAAACAGAAAGTACCGTATAGATGTGACAGTGAAAACTGTCTTCACTTGAGAACAGAACTGCATCCCTAATAAAGATGAGTACGGCTCGGAAGATGAAGGAGAGGAAGAGCTGGACATGGATAAAGTTGCGTGTGCAGTGGAGCCTCCTGAGGATTGTGGGACACAGACATGGATCAAATGTTATAATCGTTCATATTATTTGATAACATGTATATCATAGATAATGTAAATGTGTATATACATGCATATATTTGGTGGTGATAATATATACATGTTAAATTATAAATTATGTATTGAGAATAGATTATTTAACCCTCTAAGGTCATCATCACTGGTAAACCTTACCATAACAAAAAAGTTACATTTTTGTTTGTAACCTTTTGGGCTCTACTTCTACTCCAATGAAAAGAAAAAAAACAGTAATTATTGACAATTATTAACTGACACTTATCGAGTATTTACATTTTTCCACAAACGTTCTTTGCTTTTCTGCAACAGATATCAAAAGTTACGGTCAAGTTTGGGGTTTGGAGCTCAGAGGGTTAATGTGACAACTGAAGTCTTCATGATTTAAGAGTGATTAAACGTGCTAATTTCTTCTTAGTGAAGTCATCAGTTCATAGATCAAATATATTGTAATAAAATATATTGTGAGGAATCCCTATGTTGCATTCATTTCTTCCACAACAAATTTCTTTATTTCTTCATCGTATTTGTGGCATTTCAGATAAAGTGGAGATTCAGATGCAGCACTGTGTTATTTTGCAACGCTGCAAATGTTTGACTCACAGTAATGACGATTTGTAGTTGGACCTTTAATTACATGTTTTATTATTAAAGAAAATTATTGTTAAGAAAATAATTATATTGAGTTTTACTAAAAGGGCAAAAATCAGTCATCAACACTTGGGCCATACATGCTTACAGTACATAACCATTTGTAAAGTATAGATAACTTAAGGATTATAAATCTACCCTCTGGATCTATATCTGTAATGATTGTGCTAAGCTAAAAGGTTTGTTGAAGCCTGCAGACTCGAATACTGTCCAGGATACTAAGCATAAGCAAGTCTCAGTTGAAAATGGCGGATGATCAAACTTCCACACTGCACATGTGCAAACTCAGAAGTACAGAGAGCCTATTAGGACAATCCTCTTTAAAATGAAGTGCTCTTCATTTTAAATGAACTTTTTACATTGGATTTAATTTACTGCATTTTGTTGTATTGAAATCTTATGTTGTTAATTAAATTCAAAACAACATACTTGTGTTTAAAGTTAAAATCAATTGGTGGCATTAGTTTTAACATAATACATTTACATAATTCTACCAACATCAGTGTGTCATTTCTTAGAGTGTACTACTCAGCCAACTCTTCCCTCTTTTCTACAAACGCTTCACAAATCTACCTTTGCCTGAAGCATTTACCAGTGAGTTGCATAAAAGGTGAGATGCATTCATCAGAGTATAAATGTGTGTGAATGTTGGATAGAAAGCACTTAAGCATAGGAAAAGTGCTTGTGTGAATGGGTAAATGAGGCATGTTGTATAAAGCACTTTGCTCTGGGAGAGTAGAAAAGCACTATATAAGAATCAGTCCATATACCAGACATGCTAAAATTGTTTTCATGGTTCAGCTCTTATAATTTAAAGCTTTAACCTCCTAAGACCTGAACTCTTCCACGGCATGCATTTTTAATATCTCTTTGATATTTGGGCTGATTGGGACCCGATCAATGTAAAAACAAAGAAACACCAGATTTTTTTTTTTACCCAATTTTTGTTCCTAAGAAAAATGAGAGCCACGTATGAGGACATTTGTTTTAAAATTTGATGGAACAATGGTAGTATAATGTCCTCGTAAGTGGATATCAGGCCCTTGTAGAGCAAAATTGAGTATTTTGGTCTAGACAACCCAAAATGTGATGCCCACATATGTGGACGCCAGGTCCTAGGAGGTTGAAGTGGGCACAGGTGGTGTTGAAAATTAGAAAAAAAAATCAGCCACAGATACAGATTCTCTTTTTTTTCTATAGACTTTTAGATTTTGGCTGGACAAATGGGATGAGAGCAGAGGAACCTCCAGGATGCTGTGTTCATAGTTTAAATGAAGAATTAAGACCAGAGTTAGCTGCTAAGGATCTCCATAAATCACTTGATGCTCTTGTTTTCAAAACTTTTTTCAAAAAAAGTGCTAACCAATCAGTATACTTACATCATTGACAAATAGCATAAGTCATTTTATGAGTTAAAAATACTTACACTGTACTTAAATTACTTACACTGTAATTAAATTTCTTGCACTGTACTTAAATTACTTACACTGTACTTAAATTTCTTGCACTGTACTTAAATTACTTACACTGTACTTAAATTTCTTGCACTGTACTTAAATTACTTACACTGTACTTAAATTTCTTGCAGTGCTATTTGTGTCCTGAAAAATACCTCAAAGTTATACAGCCTGCACCCCAGTACAGCATACTTACAGTGTAAGATGGGGAAGTATTGTTTGTTTTTCCAGAAATTACCATGAAATTATGAAGTAATCAACATGCACTTAAAAATACATATGATGTTTTAAAATTACTTACAAATTACTTACAATATAAGGTGTTTTTCTTCTTTTTTTAAAATTCATGTAAATTCAAATGAAATTACATTTAGTTACAGGGTACTTAGTCATGGGCCTAATAGCTCTTATAATGTAAATGTCTTATAATAAATCAAATAACTACTTTCTAATAAAATCTGTAATAATTGTGCCTCACACACAGTTGGTAAAGTAACAGACAGTGTTGTACGCAGATATTGTTGTTTGTTAATTCTCTCATCACTGACCTCAGAAGGGAGAGAATAGCAACAGCTGTGATGAGGAAGACAAGGGAAACACTGTAACCCACAGAGTACATGATTCTCACAAACAGGAAGTACCTCTGGGAGCTGTGCACCTGGGAAAAACATGAATATATCCAGTGAGTTCAGCAGCAGCAGATTTTTGCATGACTATGTATCTATTTATCTCATTGGACGAAGGCAAGAATATTTTTGGTATCATAACTTTCTCTCATCCTAATCAGACAATCCCCACAACACTGCCATGTAAACAGGATTAATTCAAACTGAACTGGCAGCCCTCACCCTGCATCTGCAGGGTTCCTGCACGTTCCTTCTATGTGCGGAGAGTGTGAGAAGAGGCAGAGGAAGACAGAAGACTAAGGCTACGTTCACACGTACACGCAGATTTTTCTATGCGTTTGCACCTTTTGTCACCTCGTAAACGGCGTTTTCGGTCACTGAAAACGGAAAATCTCCATTTTCAAAAAAACAGAATAACGAGGGGATGGGAAACAAAAGGAAAACACAGCTGGAACTAATCTGACACAACGAGAAAGGGAGGAAGCAAAACTGAACACTTTGAACACAGGACAAGGGATTATCAAAAAAATAGGAAACATGAGACACACACTAAGAAGCGGGCTTGACACAAGGACTGGGAGGAAACAGACATGGGGACATAACCGAGTGGGGAGACAGGTTTTGTTACCGCCCCCCCTTCAGTTAGTTCGATGGGTGACTGAGTACTACAGCATGAAAGGAAGAAGGAAGAGGCTTACTTCTAGAGGAAGGCTTTCATTAAAGCCATACTCGCATGCTATATCATGTGGAGGGTAGGGATCAGTCCAGCCAAGCTCTGTGCAGTTCCTGAAAACTTGCCCTACAAAATGAAACACATATATACAATGTGTTTTATTGTTAACACATAAAAAACAATAGCAGAAATTTAGGGTTTTTTTTTGTAATATATAGGATAAAGGTTAATCTAGTTCAACCCCCTGGAGACAATGAGTGTGTGAATCTAATTATACCACAATCCAAGAGGTTCACTCCAGCTCACCACGGACATCAAGGTAAGACCTAAAGTATCTAACATCCCTGTGTTGTTGTTTCTTTGTTATCAGGAGTGTTGGTCCAGGATCAACATTGCAACTGAACAATCATGTCTTTGTGATGCCATTACTGTGCAATGTGAGGGAAAATGTACTTGTTTATAGAAAACTCTTTTCTGGTAGAAATAGTAAGCATTTCAAGTGTTTTCTTTATTAATTTATACAATATATTAATATATTTATGATACATATAATAAATATATTGTGAAATCGGTTGTGCTGTTATATTAAACTTATGTTAGTTTGTTCATGTTTGTTTTAATAACATTAGCTTGTTTCTTGGTTAATGCTAACTGAATGCTCAGACAGCATCACTGGTAAATTGTGATACTGATTCTAGACTTACATTATTATTTTGATGTAGAAACTACAGCAACACAGGGATATCAAATCATGTGACTAACATAGCCAAGCTATGAGTTTAAAAATATGCACTACTGTATGGCCCTACTACTAACCAGTGGTGTGTAGAAATCCAGGACATGGCTGAGACACAACATCTCCAACTGCAGCATGGGGCCAGCAGTTAACATGGTCCCACCATCCCCTGCATTCTGTCAAAAAAAGAAAATCAAATTTTCAAAGAAAATCAAATTTCACTTTGTGCACAGCTCAGGTGATTGCTAAAGCACAGCGTGGGTGTGGGAGGAGTTTGGTGAGGCCATGGAAACAGACTTTTGGCTTGAGGCAATTCTGGTGAAGGTGGAGTGCTGCCAACTTCAACTAGTTGGATGGTGGAGGGATTACTTTGATGATCTCCTTAATCCCACTGACACATTTTCTGTAGAAGAATTCAAACATCACTGGGGTCAAGGTCACTGAGGTAGTTTGATGGCTGGGCCCCTGGATGAGGTTTTCCCTGAGTTCCTTAACACTCTGGCTGTGGTAGAACTGTCTTGTTGACACACCTCTGCAATGTTGCATGGCAATCTGGGGTGGTGCCTGTGAAATGAGAGACTTGAGTGATAGTTTCTATATTTAAGAAGGGGGACTGAAAGGGTGTGCTCCAACTAGAGGGAGACGGCTCTCCTCAGCCTCCCTGGGAATGTTTGTGCTAGGGTAAAGGAAAAGAAAGTTTGTCCATTAGTCGCACTTCAAATCCAGGAAGAACAATTTGGTTTTCATGCTGGACCAGTTCTTTATTGAACTCACACATTTTCAAGTGTTTATGGGAGTTTGGCCATCCAGTCTACATGAGTTTTGTAAACTTGGGGGTGGCATTCAACAGCATCCCTTGGGGTATACTTAGGTGGTGCTTAAGGACTATGGGGCCCGTTACAAGCTACAACCGTGTACAATTGTGACAAGAGCTTGTCTGAAATGCCAACAATAAGAGGGATTCATTTCTGGTGAGGTGCCCTTTTTAGTGAATTTCTAGGTGAAGCCAAGTGACTGAAGGCTTACGCGTTGGTGGCCTCATCGTCTCATCTGTCCCTTCTTTGTAGATGATGTGGTCCTGTTGGTTTCATCAGGTAGTGTGAGCATTGAGCTCACACTGGAGCGATTTGCAGTCTATTGTGAGAGAACGGGAATGAGAATCAGGTCTGAGTTCATAGCGGTCAGCCAGAAAAGGCTGGAGTAGCCACTTCGTGTAAGAGAAGAGTTTCTTCTCCAAGTGGAGGAGTTTAGGTATCTCATTTGATCATGAGTGAGAGATCCTGACAGATGGATTGGATAGTGACCGAAAAACAAGTCGGGGAGATTAATTTTCCTCAAAGTTTTTGCTGGGCTTTCCTCTAGAGAACAGAAAGAAAAGTGAATAGTTCAGTGTGGCTCATTCAAGACAGGCTCAGAGCAGAGCCACTGCTCCTCCACATCGCAAGGTAGTGATGTGCGGATCGATCCTGAGATATCGATTCCTCCGATACCAATCATTTATGTTCTAGAATCGATTCTCACATTAAAATATCAATATTTTAGTAATTTAGGGTAAATTTGTAGTTTATCATTAACAGGAACACAGTGGAAAGAAACTATAACATTCGGATTGTCTACATTCAAAGGAACTACTTCCTCTTCCGCCTTTCATAGTCATGTGCGAAATACGGCTGTATAAATGTCTCGCAGCCCCTTGGCGTGCGCACTCACGACAATGGCTGAGCGTAACTGTGCGGATGTATTGTACCTCCACAAACAGCTGAGACGTGGTTTGCAATAAATGTGGCAAAAAAGTGAGGTGTTGTGGCCATACTTGCCAACCTTGAGACTTCAGAATTAGGGAGACATTCAAAAGGGCTGTTTGGGGGGGATAAATATATTTTACAGGGTTTATTTATCGGATAAAATACGTTAAATGTCACCGTTATTATTGGCCGGCCTGGAAACAGCAGGAGTGTCCAAATTCAGAGGCTGCTTCCACCTGAGGACCTGGCATTCGCGGTCTAAAGAAAGCCGGGGTACGTCATGCGCTTCCTCGGTGGAGTGAAACTCTGCCGTCTGCTCCTTGCTCTCTAAAATATAACCGGGCGCTGACGTAAACTCTCCACCGTCTCTCACTTCTGTTTAATCATTTTCTGTTTGACCTTTATTCAGCTGTGTGAAAACCCCGGAGGAACCCTCCCGAGGGAATAATAAAGTTTAATTTAATTTAATCTAATCTAATAACTTTAATCTCAGCCAAACCGATTTACTCACGAACAAATAAAACACTGAAAAAGCCAAACAATAACATTTTTAAGTTATCAAAGGGACTTATATATCATGTGCAACCCGAGTGGTGAAAGACTGCGGGGGTTTGAAGACGATGTGTCGGTCTGATCAGATATTTGAAGTTTACACAGCTACATTCTCACCTGAAAATATGTTAAAAGTTCTTTTGTGACCCAGAAAGAGAAATAAGAGTAATATTAAAACTAAGTAGCTGCCGCCATTGTTGGAAACTGGAATTTGCTGGGCCGCGCTATGAATTCTGTGATATGGTTTTTCAACTTTGTTGTCTGGGCGGAAAATCTGGAGAAAGGTGGGATTCTCCCGGAAAAATCGGGAGGGTTGGCATGTATGGTTGTGGCAACATCACTAACCTTGTCAAACACCTCAGAGTAAATCATATCACAGAACATGACGAGCGTATGTTGAGACTGAAGAGGAGGACAGGGACAGGTGCTGCTAGGGCGAGACAGACGTCTCTCACGGAGTCCTTTAGTGCTGCAGGCAGGCAACGTGTTCAAATAGCACAACTTCAGTTTTTTTATTTCTATGTGATGAACTCTGCATCATTAAGTGATAAGAACAAGTAATCTGATGTCCTGTAATCATTATGACGCTATAATTTGAGATACAGTAAATAAAATAAGTTTTTGTACAGAGTATCGGTATCGGATCAGTATCGTCGATACCACCCTGAATATTACTTGGTATCGGATCGGAAAGGAAATCAGTGGTATCGCACATCACTATCGCAAGGTAACAGTTGCGGTAGTTCAGCCTTCCAACTAGGTCGGCTCCTGGAAACCTCCCGTGTGAGGCATTCCAAACGTGTCCTTCTGGGAGGAGGCCCCAGGGTAAACCTAAGGTACAATGGAGATATTGTATCTTTTTGATGGCCTGATATATCTCAGTGCTCCGGGGGATACGTTTGATAAGGGGCCTAGGGAGAATGAGGTTTGAGCTTCTCTGCTCAGGCTGCTGCTGCCACCAAATCACAATAACAGGCGCCTTTGGCGTTGTATAAATAAAATAAAATTGAATTGCCCCCACAAGGCACCATTGGAGAGATGGAAAAAAGTATTTGGATGGATGGAGGGATAGATAATAATAATAGTCAAAAAAATGTATAATATGTACAGTACAGACACCTGTTAATTAAAATTGTTCCTTATCTGAACATCTTCCAGGTTTTTGTGTCAAAGAATGTGCAAAAAATAAATCCACTGGTACTTACTGTCTATAGCTAAACTGAGAAATCATAAGGACCTTTTACTACAATCTATTCATGCAACACTTTTATACTATGCCTCTAAAACACTTTCTTACAGGTTCTTAAGGCATAAACTATCATGCACATACCAATGGATGCATCAAGAGCTGTCAAAGAGACTGAGCTCCCCCACCAGAAATGCCATACCAGGTCGTCATGCAGCCGGACAGAATACTCTCAATGCTGCATCCATATACAGGGAGTGCAGAATTATTAGGCAAGTTGTATTTTTGAGGAATAATTTTATTATTGAACAACAACCATGTTCTCAATGAACCCAAAAAACTCATTAACATCAAAGCTGAATGTTTTTGGAAGTAGTTTTTAGTTTGTTTTTAGTTTTAGCTATTTTAGGGGGATATCTGTGTGTGCAGGTGACTATTACTGTGCATAATTATTAGGCAACTTAACAAAAAACAAATATATACCCATTTCAATTATTTATTTTTACCAGTGAAACCAATATAACATCTCCACATTCACAAATATACATTTCTGACATTCAAAAACAAAACAAAAACAAATCAGCGACCAATATAGCCACCTTTCTTTGCAAGGACACTCAAAAGCCTGCCATCCATGGATTCTGTCAGTGTTTTGATCTGTTCACCATCAACATTGCGTGCAGCAGCAACCACAGCCTCCCAGACACTGTTCAGAGAGGTGTACTGTTTTCCCTCCTTGTACAGTGGGGCAAAAAAGTATTTAGTCAGCCACCGATTGTGCAAGTTCCCCCACTTAAAATGATGACAGAGGTCAGTAATTTGCACCAGAGGTACACTTCAACTGTGAGAGACAGAATGTGAAAAAAAAATCCATGAATTCACATGGTAGGATTTGTAAAGAACTTATTCATAAATTAGGGTGGAAAATAAGTATTTGGTCACCTCAAACAAGGAAAATCTCTGGCTCTCACAGACCTGTAACGTCTTCTGTAAGAAGCTTTTCTGTCCCCCACTCGTTACCTGTATGAATGGCACCTGTTTGAACTCAACATCTGTATAAAAGACACCTGTCCACAGCCTCAAACAGTCAGACTCCAAACTCCGCCATGGCCAAGACCAAAGAGCTTTCGAAGGACACCAGGAAAAGTATTGTAGACCTGCACCAGACTGGGAAGAGTGAATCTACAATAGGCAAGCAGCTTGGTGTGAAAAAATCAACTGTGGGAGCAATCATCAGAAAATGGAAGACATACAAGACCACTGATAATCTCCCTCGATCTGGGGCTCCACGCAAGATCTCATCCCGTGGGGTCAAAATGATCATGAGAACGGTGAGCAAAGATCCCAGAACCACACGGGGGGACCTGGTGAATGACCTGCAGAGAGCTGGGACCAAAGTAACAAAGGTCACCATCAGTAACACACTACAACGGCAGGGAATCAAATCCCGCAGTGCCAGACGTGTTCCGCTGCTGAGGCCAGTGCATGTCCAGGCCCGTCTGAAGTTTGCCAGAGAGCACATGGATGATACAGCAGAGGATTGGGAGAATGTCATGTGGTCAGATGAAACCAAAGTAGAACTTTTTGGTATAAACTCAACTCGTCGTGTTTGGAGGAAGAAGAATACTGAGTTGCATCCCAAGAACACCATACCTACTGTGAAGCATGGGGGTGGAAACATCATGCTATGGGGCTGTTTTTCTGCCAAGGGGACAGGACGACTGATCCGTGTTAAGGACAGAATGAATGGGGCCATGTATCGTGAGATTTTGAGCCAAAACCTCCTTCCATCAGTGAGAACTTTGAAGATGAAACGAGGCTGGGTCTTCCAACATGACAATGATCCAAAACACACCGCCCGGGCAACAAAGGAGTGGCTCCGTAAGAAGCATTTGAAAGTCCTGGAGTGGCCTAGCCAGTCTCCAGACCTCAACCCCATAGAAAATCTGTGGCGGGAGTTGAAAGTCCGTGTTGCTCGGCGACAGCCCCAAAACATCACTGCTCTCGAGAAGATCTGCATGGAGGAATGGGCCAAAATACCAGCTACTGTGTGTGCAAACCTGGTAAAGACCTATAGTAAACGTTTGACCTCTGTTATTGCCAACAAAGGTTATGTTACAAAGTATTGAGTTGTATTTTTGTTATTGACCAAATACTTATTTTCCACCCTAATTTACGAATAAATTCTTTATAAATCCTACCATGTGGATTCATGGATTTTTTTTTTCACATTCTGTCTCTCACAGTTGAAGTTTACCTCTGGTGCAAATTACTGACCTCTGTCATCATTTTAGGTGGGGGAACTTGCACAATCGGTGGCTGACTAAATGCTTTTTTGCCCCACTGTATATACTTCAGAAAATAGACATTTTTCCCTAATTAAATTCTATCTAAGACTTTCTCTAACCTCTAGCTGAATACTCGGTCAGAATAAATTAAGAGAATTTTATTAAATATATAAAAAAGCTGCTGTTCAGTCAAATGATTTAATAACTAAATATTAAATATTATTTTTATTCATAATAAATTGGTGTCATTCCCCATTAAATTACTAATATAAATATAAAATATAAATATATGCAGCACTTTGCAGAACAATGGACATTGCAAACTCAGAACTGCAATATTATTGCAATATTATTACTAGTGTTGTTGTATGTTGTACTGTGTATGTGACAAATTTAATTAAATATCTCACTTTTATATAATTCAGCTAATTGTTTTGTCAAACACTATCACCGGCACTACATTTTGTATATGTCAGTTATTATGCAACACCAGATTTAATTTAAAAACTTTTAGGGCGATACAGAGATGGCTCATTAAACATATCTTGTTCGACCTCAGTGATATACAATGTAGGTTTGGTAGGTTTTTCCCCTAAATAATAAACACCTAGAAACGCCACTTTGAGTTTACTTGTCATTTCTGATACTTAGATTAGTTTGATGATATGAAACATATACGTGTGCCAAACATACAAAAAAATAGGAAATCAGGAAGGTGACAAACATCTATGTTTTCTGTAACATAGTTGCAGTGAATGAGAAGTAGATTTCTTCTCTATATATTCATATCCACCGGAAAAGGCAAAGGAAACTTTCACATTAGCTGTAAATGCTGTTGAATTGTGAATTAATTTATATGAGTAAAAAGAAAAAACAACAACAATGTATTTGCTCCTATCACGACACTAGCAGTGAGCTCCACTCTCCTCACACTTTTCCTGACTTTTCCAACTCAGATTCCATCCACATTTCATCTTGGACATGATGAGCCTTGTGGGTGTTTTCAATTTTACATCAAGTGAAGTGCTAACATAGTTGTGTGGATATCCCCGTCTCAATAAACATATTCACCAATGATTCCTCTCACTTGGGATGTGACTAACCAGTATCGGATTGCTGTTGAAAGTACTACAAAATGTTTTTTGTGAGGTTGTCTTGGGATGTATCATGCTTCCTTGCCTGGGGTTAGCTTCTGTTTCTGGGGATGAGGGTAGGGCATGCTCTCTTATCTTCTCGAGGTAAGCCAGGTTAGGCTTTTTGTGCAAGCTTTTCAGGTGAACTTTAAGGGTCATGGGATTTTTCCGCCTTTAGAAATGTCCCACATATTTGATCTTGTTCCACTACATGACACTTTTATCTGAAACATAGTCAATGGACTGGTTCTTATATAGCACTTTTCTACTCTGAGCACTCAAAGCGGTTATACAAAACTCGTTCATTTACCAAATCACACCCATTCGCACAAGCACTTTTTCTAAGCTTCCAATCTAACATTCACACTCATACTCCAATGGATGCATCGGAGAGCAACACGGGGTTACTATCTTGTCCAAGGATATTTGGCATGAGGACTGGGGCAGACTGGGAATAGTCACATTCAGTGTGGACAGATCGGCAACACAGACGACGTGACTTTCGATCTGCTGGCATAAAGTAGCACAGCAAGAAAACAAACTAGAAACTGGACTTCATATTCACCCTAGATTAACATAAGATCTCCCCACCCGCCCCCGCAAAAAAAAGACAAACGAACAAAAACCCCACACATTTTCTCTATAAATTCAGTTGAATTTAGTCAGTTTTGTGAATGCTCAATATAGTTTCAGTAAAAAAAAAAATTCTGTGAAGGCTAATTGTTTTTTTCAGTTATTCAAATGTTTTTTACTTCTAGTTTTAATTATTTTGTTAGTTTCGAACGATAATAACCTTGCCTGCAGTTTTTATGATGCTTTGACTACGTTGTCTACCCATCACAGTCACAAACATCTTTATGTTTTTCATAAAGATGTTTGCTATGGTAAACAGGTAAATGGTAAAACAGACTATTACTCATTGCCTTGTTTACACATTCATGCATGTGCTAAGAACATATCAAAGGCAACTCAGGATTCAGTACCCACTCAAAGGATACTTCAATACGCATATCGGAGAAGCCGAAAATAACTTTCAGCCATGTTTACAGTATTATTCTTTAAATAGGCCAGGGATGCCAAATTGTGTCGATATCTCACAACAGAGCAGGACTACTGTTAAAAACGTTTAACATGAAGGATGTGTCTGTTATTCATTACTGGAGATTACAAGATGCCCTTTGGCCCTATGGAACTCTAAAAATGTGTGATGTCCTTGTGTATGCTATGAATCCACCTATCAACAGAACAGCTAATGTAATTTCTCTTCAGTACTCTCGTTTCCAGAACCAACCTGGGAGTGGAAACCATGGCAACACAAGATTTTTTTGTACTGCAAATGCTGTTAGCTGACAGATCATGCTATTACCTGCTGCAGTAATGGGGAAAAAGTATGCTGGGTTTCTTCTCATGTTACCACATTCAGTTAAAATCATTACAGTTCACCATACAGCATTGCAATACCATCTACTCTGTCAATCTTCTTTCATCTTCAAACCTGCTATTGAATCGAAGCTTGGGTTTAAATAGACAGGGAAAGCCTGGATTTAAAGATCTAAACACAGAGGTTTCCTTCACTAAAGTCTTTGCACAGAGTAAAGGAGCCTTTAACTGATATTATTTAACTATAAACCAAGTTTACCCGTAGAAAAGATTTGGAGGGGAATGTTATGACAACAGCACTGCCAAGGGTGGAGAGGGAGCAACACTGGAAAAGCATATGGAAGGATGCAACACATAAGCAGGACCCAGTGACCATCACAGTGGCAGACATCTAAGAAAGAGTCTCACCTATGATGAAGAGTTGTACAGCACAGACCATGACATGAGCCACATATAGTGGATAAAGAAGCTAACTGCACTGTATGAACATCTGGCAGCACAAATGAAAAAGCTGCTAATGAAAGAGATGCAACCAGAAGCGCTAACCAAAGGCCCGGCAGTCCTGATCCCCAAGGATTCCCAGAAGGCTCCGATCCCATCCTACTATTAGCTCAATACATGAGTTGGGCCCATAAAGATATTTTCTTAAACAGCAGTGGAACGAAACACCACCTGAATTGACTACCAGAAGGCCTATTGATTAATGCCTCATGTAGGGATCCTGGAATGCCTAGAACTATACAAAATCAACAGGCTGTATGAGCCCTCAGCAGGAATTCAATACGGATGTGACGAAAATACCCTGCTTGGATAATAAGCTGACCATTGACATCAAGATGAGAAAGCTCCTAAAGCAAGTTTTCACTTATTGATTAAACCACTGAATGAACTGCACTGTCACATAAATATGCATGTATTCATTTGGTGCTTTGGAAAATGTATAAATGTTTTTTATGTGATTCTAGTTGCCTGCTAAGTCTGTTTTACACTACTGGATTTGTAGCTAATAGAACACAGAATGCACATCATGAATATCAATTCAATTTTAAAAAATTAATTTACGTTTGATCTACTGACAACCTAAAGCCATTGACTCAGTGCTATTTAATGTTTAAATGTATCCGTCGTAATGTTTCAGTGCTCTAATGTACAGGTCACCCTTAAATTTACAGCAGCACTAATAGTATACTCAGTGAAAAATAATTAACTTGAATTAAATGGTTTATTTTACAGATCTGTGTAATAAATCAAAATATCAACAATTCTCTGCAGCATTAATCTCTTATTTTCTTTGCAACAGTGTTGCAAATAAAATTAAAATGATTAAAAAATGATCAAAATACTAAATGTCATGGTTCAAGCCAATGAACTCAAATGGATGCTAAAGGAAATTTAGCTAAGAGGAATAAGGCCTCGGTCTGTGAATCGCCACCTTACCGCGGTGGAGCTTGTGTTCCCCAGTGAACCCAGGAACTATGTTGTCGGGGGGCTTTTGCTTTCCCCCCTTGTAGGGTCTCCCAAGGCAATTTGATCCTGGTTGAGGGGCCAGAAAACAAGCGATTCAATCTACCCCTATGAAAAAAAGGGAAAAGTGAGGAATCAGTGTACCCTGCCCAGAATATGATTACAGAGGCCCTCCCTGGAGCTGGGCCTGGGAAGGGAGCTCAATGTAGGACACCCAGTGGGCCTTAGCCCACAGAGCCAGGCACAGTGCACAGCTCAGGCTCTGGAACCTTCTCCTAAAGAACCCAGCGAGGCCTCATGTGTTTTTGTTTCGCTTTCTCTCTCTCTCATCACTGCCTGGGTGGAGCTCACCACAGGCTCCTGGCTTTGGTGCACACACCTGCAACTAATCACTCACCTGTGGCTCATCACCCTTTCTCTTCTCGTCGCTGGACTATTGAGTAAAACACGTCAGTGTAAATCCCAGCTTCGTGACTTTCTGAGTTTCTTCGTGCTTTTCTGGTTGTGATCATCTCATCTCTTTGGACCTGTCCTGTAACCCCTGTATCTTGGAAATCTAAGCCTGAGTGTTTGGCAGTTTGGCATGTATAGGCAGTGAGAAGTGGAATTTCCCTGAGTGGAACGAGTGAGCAGGAAGTGGAGCGTGGGGAACAGTGATCGAGGTGCAAGTGAGAAGAACCTGTTTGTTTTCTTTGGACTGTCCCATGAATCCCTGCCCCCCGCCCCACTTTCATATATTGCACCTGGTGACTGTAAATAAAGAACTATTTAACGATAAACAGTTCAGTGTATTCACAGTCTGCGATTGCTCGATCTGCCTGCCCTGACACTGTCAGCTGGCCAGTGGATTCATTAATGTTCCAGCAGTTAAGTTGGAGGAGATGGCTATGGAGGTCTGGGTGTTTTTAGGTTGCTGCCCTCCCTGGCCTAAAGCGAAGTTGCTCTCCCCTGATACTCACTAGTTTGGCACAGTTTTAATCAAAAAACACAGCTAAAATGCACAGGTTTAGAAGAATTTTAGTTCATCAATGTAACTTTCCACTGCCTCGAATGTAAATGATGAGCATCTTCAGTTCTACTTTGTAAGCTGACTGTACTTGGTGAAGAACTGTAGGGAAAGTATGGCGTTATTTTTGTGCCACTATTCTGAGCGCACATAAAAAAAAATTGCAGGTGCAAGTGTTGCATTTTGAGGAGAAAATTATTTTGAGCGAAGAAAAGCTAAATTTGAGTGAACAAAATTCATTGCTGCATGAAAAAAATGTATTTCAGTGTTTGCTATTATCTACACACACACAATAGCAGCCCCTCTCGCTCTGATCTGATTGGCTGTTTTGGTCTCCAATCAGCTCGAAATTCAATATCCCAGAATCCATTTCGTCTAAAACTCAAACGAGGCAGTGGCGGAGGAACGCAGAGTGACGGAGTTTGAAATATTACTCTTTCTGGGTCACAAAATAAACTTTTAAGATATTTTCATGCGAGAATGTTTCTGTGTAAACTTCATGTGTGTAAACTTCTGTGCTCGATTCATCAAGACATCACATATTTGCATAAGTGCTCTAACGTTCTCGGAGATGCCTGTTACCCACCAGCTGACCGCATAGCTGGACTGGCCATTGGGCATACCGGACATTTGCCCAGTGGGCTGATGATGATATTTCATTTTTATGTTTGTTTGTTTGTCTTTGTAACGGTATAAACAATGAAAGGT
The DNA here is from genome assembly GCF_900408965.1 of Simochromis diagramma. Lineage (NCBI taxonomy): Eukaryota > Metazoa > Chordata > Actinopteri > Cichliformes > Cichlidae > Simochromis > Simochromis diagramma. Next base: position 8,213,209 of record NW_024386892.1, on the reverse strand, counting down.
GGTGGATTAGCCAGCTGGGCCCTATTTCAGGAAGCCGGTTTAGAAAACTCAGAGTGAAAAACGATACTCAGGGTTGAGTAACCCCGAACTGTCCAACTCGGAATATTCGGTTTCAGAAAGGCTGATAACAATTAGTTCAGTCAACGCGGAGTTGCTTTAACCCCAAATTAAGCGCGCGCACGAGGATACATAAAGCCCTGATCAGTGAAGCACAGATTAAGCGAGTCACCATGGAGACGGAGGGAAAGAAGGCGCGGTCAATGTATTTTACAGCGCTTGAGGCCGAAATTCTGATGGCAGCATATGCCGATAACATGCAAATTCCGCGGAAAAAAAGTAACACAGCCTCAGCTGCAAAAGAAAGGGTGCATGGCAAAACATAGCCGACAGAGTCAATGCGTGAGTGTTAATTTAAACATTGATCTAGGGATTTCCACCCATTTAACACGTTATTTTATTTTATTTTTTATTTTATACATTTGATTTTGTGATGTGATGTGAGCGCAGGTGCAACCCAACAGGCCCCAAACGTTCCTGGCAGCAAGTAAAAATGAAATATAAAAATATAGTCCAAACAGGTAAGGTGTAATTGTATTATGAGCCATAGTGCTTGGTCTGTTTGTCCGATGTAAATCAATTGCAGTTAGAGGCTACATTAATTTTCTTTCTGTAAGCACTTATTGAAATTATCTGAGCACATTACAAGTACATATTTGCTTACTCTGTATGCTCAAATGTGACCCGTTATAGCCAACAGAAAAAAAGCGGAGGCCCGAAAAACAGGTGGGGGTCCTCCACCACCACCACTCACAGAGGCTGAGCAGTTGGCTTCCACATTTGTGATAATGTTGGCAGCATCACATATGATCTTCACAGTGCAGAGAACACAAATTAGCATCCATTACTATAATGAAATAATTTGTTAGTTCGAAATGCCACAGGGAACTATGTACCTGTACATTAATGCTGTGGAAAGACTTCCTGTTCACATAGTCTCCTTCATTTACTGAAGGAGCAATGATTGGAATGTGAGTGCCATCTATACAGCCAATCATCTATGAAGCGCCTTGAGGCGACTTATGTTGTGATTTGGCGCTATATAAATAAAATTCAATTCAATTCAATTGAATCACGCCTGGGAACCCTGAAAATAAATGTAAAATGTAAGTAGTAGTCCAAGTATCACCACATCATAAATTAAGTTTCGTTCATCCTGATACCTGCAATTTTGTGGAATCCCTCTTTGATAAATCTTGTGGGTCTGTGACCGGGGAACACCACAAACGAGTACAGGAGACGTTTCAGTGCAACTGTAACATTCCTGACTGCCCGACAGACGGTAGCCTTGGAAACGTGCTCAGCGTCACCAATATTATACAGAAAGCTCCCGTTTGCAAAAAACCGAAGTGCAATACAAATAATATGTAATGAACTGAGAGCATGTCCGCGATGTGTCACATGAGCAATATTAGGCCTGAGGATGTTATTCAAATGAATTATAGATTGTGCTGAAAAACGGTAACGTTCACACAGAAAATCATCAGGAAATGATAAAATGTCCGAACGCGCTCTAATCACTCTCTCCCGGCGGAGAGCTCTGCGGAGAATTTGGGCTTCAACATCTACTGGCTCTTCAAGGAAGGAGCACGCCATGTCTGACACTTCCTACAGTCAGGTTTCTGACAAAGAGGCGGAGAACGTCAGGGTTAGTTGAAGTAAACCTGCTAGGGGGCAGGTTAGCTTCACGGAGTGTGTCGTCATAGTAACTCACTCAGAATTAAGCTAAACTCGCTTTGTGAAACCGAAAACCCAGAGTTTTCGTTAACTCAGGGTATACTTACTCAGAGTTTGCACTAAACCGGCTTCCTGAAATAGGGCCCTGGTCATGATCAACTCTAGGCTGGACCAATTACAACACATCCATATTGAAGGGAAAAGGAACATGATTCGTCCCGGACTTCAGCTACAATGAAAAAGACACAAAGCTGGAGTTATTCTGTCTTTACGCTGTCAGCTGCCTCTTCTTCTCTCATTCTCCTCCCTCTCCTGTTGCTACTTCAATCATGAAACTGATCAATGATCAGCTGATCGTCTCTCTTGTTTGTTTATCGCCCACTTTGCGAGGAAAGAGGAAACCAGCGGATGTCGCGCTAAACAACAGCAGCACGTTCAAGCTTGATCAGCTGTTGTTATAATTTATTTAATATTAATTTCTAGTATCAGCTGATGTTTGCTGGAGCCACAGCTGTAAAGCTGCTGGTCATGATGTCGGTGTGGAAACATGAAGGTGATACAAATCATACATATATACCAACAAGACAGTGTACATCACTGTCACAACAGCGTTTGTTGTAGTTCAAAGGCTTTATGCTTTTTCCTGTAATACCTGGTGGTGTAGTCGGTGATTTTTTGTCAGTTCAGCCTTTTATATTATGTTTAACCCGAGTGACCACCCGGTCAGCTGGTGGGTAACTTTTCTGAGTGGGTTTGAAAACATTAGAGCACTTATGCAAATATGTGATGTCTTGATGAATCGAGCAGGTATTTGAAGTTTACACAGAAACATTCTCACATGAAAATATCTTAAAAGTTTATTTTGTGACCCAGAAAGAGTAATATTTCAAACTCCGCCCCTCTGTGTTCCTCCGCCACTGCCTCGTTTGAGTTTTGGACGAAATGGATTCTGGGATATTGAATTTCGTCATTTCGAGCTGATTGGAGACCAAAACAGCCAATCAGATATTTTTTGCATCCAAGTCTGTGATTGGCTGGTTTTGTGGCACAAATATAACGGTGTAGAGAAAGAGTTGAGCGCGCACGGGCAGAAATGTTGAGGCAAGCTAGCGCAAGTGCAAAAACTGAGCGACGGGCTGCTGTTGTGTGTGTGTGTGTGTGTGTGTGTGTGTGTGTGTGTGTGTGTGTGTGTGTGTGTGTGGATAATAGCAAACACTCAAATACAGTTTTTTCATGCAGCAATGAATTTTGTTCACTCAAATTTAGCTTTTCTTCGCTGAAAATAAATTTCTCCTCAAAATGCAACACTTGCACCTGCAATTTTTTTTTTATGTGCGCTCAGAATAGTGGCACAAAAATAACGCCATAGGAAAATACTCCAGTTCAGCTCTAATACCTCTACAATGACAACAAGAAAATCTTAAACCATTCTGTCAAACTAGCTGTGAAACTGAAGTTGATATCACAATGCTGGATTCTACTGGAGTGAACAGCCTCAGTTTCACTTTCGCTATTTGTACTTTTTGGTTTTGCTCCTTTTTCAGGTTTATTATCTGCGAGGTCAAATGTGATGTCATGTAATTCCCAGTAAGAAATGTAAATAAATTCAGTAAATTTACTGGCAGCAAAATTTATGAAAGAACAAACATGTGTTACTGGAAAAATACTAAAGTAGTTTGTATAAACAGAAGAAAAAATACTGTCTTGAGATTGCCCACCATTAAGAAGGCACAATAGCTGCCTTTCTGTTGCAAAATACAAATGTATTCAGTAATAACATAAAGTAGATGTTTTTATCAAGCTTAGTGGTTTGTTCGTATTTGGGGTTTTTTTAAACCACATTACAACAGATATCTTTGGGGCAGGTCAAGGTGAAATCTTCATTACAATATAAAATACAAGTTCTTTTATTTATTTTTAGTCTTTCTTTCTTATTACGAGATAAAATGTGGTACTCGCCTTGTTGTTGTCCTTGGCTGATGAAAGTCTTGTTGAGCAGCTCCAAACAGGACACTTCATCTTGGAGCAAAATGTAGTTTGGGTCGCATTCAGGACGAACAGCTTCAACCTGTAAACACACTGAAAGAGCTATAACGCTGGATATGCCCTAAGGCAGAGACGAAAACTGCCATTACTGCTATTTTGCTTTAAAAATCCTACTAAAATGTGTGTGTGGGGGGGCGGGGGTTAAATATCTGCTCACATGGGGACAGCACTGCAGAAGAAGTGCAATAACTGTAATTTCTGTCGAGATTCCCATCGAGAGTGCCCTGATGAGCCACCTGATAACAGAAATAATAATGATAATAATACAAAAATTTTAAAGGAGGAATTGACCGGTTTTACGCGGCGTTTCTAAAAGCAAACACATCTATGTCTCGTTTAAAGGAAGGATACAAATCGGACGTCCTCTTCGCAAACACAGCACAAAGTGTTTCAGTCACCTCCCCAAAGCGTCTGACTGCGTCTGTGTTGATGCGGGTGGTTCACATGATACACTTCACGGCTCACTCTCCGCGTCTGCCTTTTTCTCCCCTCCTTCCTCGGGAAGGACGATCACACATTAACGTTCCGGTGTGGAAATATTCTTTTAATTTGTTTTAATCAAAAACAGTCTTGCGCCTCTCCTGTAGGCGAAGGCGTGGGGTACAAATACATTTACTAATGTGCTAACTAGTTCTAAAGTGAGCTGCAACAGTTCTATTCTGTTTCTCTAACCTATATCGTACAAGATTGCACTTCCACAGCAATTAACATCAACACACAGGAATTACTTGGGAAAATATCACCCTACTGTTTGCAAAATGAAATGAAGCATTCCAGTTTTTGAGGAACAAGAGCAGCCTCCATTAGACTGCTCCACCACTGAACCATAATTTCCCCTTCACATCATCCCTGAATTCAAAAAGATATCTGGGGCTGAGCTCTAGATCTAGATCCTGGCCTAGTTTAGTGATTAAAGTTGCAATATTTTCGTGACAGCATTAATTAATATGGTATTTCCCAATATTTGTCATTTGAATGTGTAATATGCAGTTCTGTATTTCTCAGAATGTCATTCTGAGACATTCTTCATTCTTACTGATAATCTCTTAACTTCCTGAAAGTTTATCTTCACCCGCGGTTATTTTTCCTGTGATCGCTTCAAGACTTCAGAATGCTTTTAAAAGAAAACATTATGTTTCCACAGGATAATTGCAATTATTTACAGCACACAACTTCACGATGGTTCCATGTAAATATCAAGTCAGTCTGATTTTACCTTCCAAAAAAAAAGCCCTTTGAAATTGCCCATATATAACCTACTCTTTTAGTGACTTAGGAATGCTGGTGAAAGGAAGATTCCTGTTTCCACAGGCTAATTGCAGTGCATATCAACACCACACAACCTCAGTGGTATCCTGTTAATATCAAATCTGTCTGATTTTGCATTTCAGAGTAAAAGCCCTTTGACTTTGTCTATATGAGCTACTTTTTCTATTACTCCCAAATGGCATTAAAAGGAAAATTCCTGCTTCCAACCACAAAAAAGACAATGCCTTATATACAATAAAAAGAATAAGAATACATTTTATGATTCCAGAGGGAAATAGCTTATCTGCTATTTGTAATGAGAACTGAAAAAACCTGCAGATAATTTTCTGAATCTCTCTGTTTTACAACAAAGAGAACAAAGAGATGACGAGTCCTCCAGTACTGATGGGGTTGTTTTTTGTTCCATCAAGATGTTATAAAGTGGGTGATCAGAGTTGTTCAGGATGGCTTTAAGGTCTTTATTGTGCATCTTTCTACCACCAACTTGTCAGAAACAAGGATGCTCCCCAGCAGACTTCAGCACAGAACAGCTGACCGGAGAGAACATCTTCAATGTTTCAGTGCAGAAAGAGTTTAGCTAGACTCACAGATTGCATTGGGACAGCCTGGTTGCATCATATTCAAAACTTCATTAAAGATCATCCTTGATAGTTGATGTGAAACTCTGAACACGTTCCACCACAACATGATCTTCCCTGACTATTCCAAACTTGTCACGGACAAACAAGTGGGATTGAATCCCTGTAAACGGTTGCTGCACCAAATAGAAGATAAAGGTCTCCCTACTGTTCCCAGCGGTGCTGGTGCTGAAAATGACGGAGGACAGACGTGAGTTTACCGACCAAAAAACCCCCCAGGACTACATTTTTTTCGTGTGGCAGCAGTCAGAGTAGGGGTGTAACAATTTTGATTCATAAGCAGCTACAGTTTAAATGCATCCAGATGGTTAAGGACGAAGATGGGCAGACATTCAATCAATCTTTATTTATAAAGCACTTTTCATACAAAAATGTAGCACAAAGTGCTTTATATGGTTAAAAGCAGCCCACCCCACCCTCCAACTCACTCCCCACACTCTCATTAACATAAACGATCATGGATACATCCCCCCCCACACACACACACTTAAAGAGTAAAATTGGGCAGGGCACACATGAGCCAGGTGAGGAAACACTATCACAGGGAGCCGTCTGCACCGGGAGCCGGTCACAGACCGCAGCCACCAGGCTGGGCACACAGCAGGAGGGAGGCAAAGAAGCCCCCCCAATGCTACTCTTGGCTGAGATTCAAGGCCATAGGATGATTTTAAGCAACATCTATGCACCTAACACTGACGACCCCCCCCCTTTTTTGGAAACTTGGAATGCAAAATTAGTGATATTGGCGACTACCCAATCCTGATAGTGTCATGGTTCTGGGTCGGTTTGACCCAGCATTTTGAGTTCCTTATGTTTTGGTTTATTTTTGAATGATGGATTGTTCTTTATGTTTCTCTGGTGCTTTGATTTTTATTACCGTACTTTCTGGACAATAGAGCGCACCTGTATATAAGCCGCATCTGCTCTATTTTTAAAAAATTTAAAAAAAAAGATATACAAGCCGCACCCGGCTATAAGCAGCAGATATCTATGATGAAAAAATAGATATTTACTGCATGTACAGAACAATCTTGTACTGCAAATGTACAAGTATGCACCTGAACAGATTCTTTCCGAACAATGCCTTTTAACATGGCAGCAACTTTGCTGATTAAAATGGAACAGAACCAAGAGAAAATAACCGCTATTTATTTACCTCCATTTTTCCTGTATTTGAAACCACAAGTCACTTTAATCATCTTCGCTGAAACCCATGAAGTCGTCTTCTTCAGTGTCAGAGTTGAACAGGCTCAGAAGCGCTTCATCACATCTGTCTCCATCAGTCTCGCTCTCCGTGTCACTCTCATCCTCCGGTGAAGTTGGCTCTGAAGGTGCGCCGCTCTCTTCGCGCAGCAGTCCAGCCTTTCGGAACCCATTGGTGATGGTGGATTCTTTCACAGCACTCCACGCTGTTAGGATCCACTGACAGACATCAGAAAAGGATGCTTTTCGCATGCGGCCAGTTTTTGTGAATGACTTTTCACCGCTTGTCATCCAAGTCTCCCACTCAACCCGTAGTGCAGCTTTAAATGCCCGATTTACACTGATGTCAAGTGGCTGCAAAAACTTTGTTGTACCTCCAGGAATCACAGCTGGAATGGAGTTTGTTTTCTTGATCGCTGCTTTCACAGAATCTGTGATGTGGGCCCTCATGTTATCCAAAACAAGCAGTGCTTTTTTCCGGTGAAAAAATCCTCCCGGGCGCTTCCCATAGCACTCCGTTAACCATTCCTTCATTAGACCTTCTATCATCCACCCTTTGGTGTTAACTTTGACCACTATGCCTTTCGGGAGTTGTTCTTTCGGCATAGTTATGCGCTTAAAAATCACCATTGGTGGAAGTTTTTGTTCGGATGCCGTGCATGCCAGAACGCAGGTGAAGTGCGTCCTCTCATGGCCTGTTGTTTTCAACAACACGGATGATGCACCTATCTTGTTAACGGTCCTGGGCAGAGGCAGATCAAATGTTAAAGGTACTTCATCCATATTGATTATGTCGTCTGGTCCGATGGAGTTTTCTTGTATCTTTTTTTCAACGAATTTGTGGAAGTTTTCAACTTTTTCCTGATAGTCAGGGGGGAGTTGCTGACAGAGTGGTCCGTGCCCTGATGGACAGGTTTTTACGTTTCATAAATCTGAAACACCATGACGGCCCACCTTTGAAATCTTTAATATTCATTTTGCGGGCGATTGTTTTGGCTTTCAGTCGGATCTGTACAGTGGATACACCTCGGCCACCTGCTCTCTGTGTGTTCACCCATTCCTCCAGGACATTTTCAAGTTCAGGCCACCTGCTTTTATGTCCTCTGAAAGCTTTTCTCGACTTTTGGCATTGCATGAGCTCTTCCCGCTGCCGCCTCCAACGTCTCACCATAGACTCATTGACGCTAAGCTTGCGTGCAGCAGCGCGGTTTCCCTCCTGGATAGCAAGATCAATGGCCTTCAACTTAAAACTTGCATCATACGAACTTCTTAGTGTGGTTTTCATGATGAAGGGGCGAGGATTTGAAAATAATTACCAGTTGGTAATTTGTTGTGCGTGTTCTATCTGCTAAAGAAAAAGTAGTGTATCCTTCTTTGCATTGATTTTTCATCTATCTTGTTTTTTTATTCTAATTCTGGTTAGAGTCCCCCTAGTGGTGGAAGAAAAATCCACAGAATAGCCGCACCTTTGTATAAGCCTCATGGCTCAAAACCTAGGGAAAAAGTAGCGGCTTATAGTCCAGAAAGTACGGTATTATGAATCTGTGTTTCTGTATTAGGATTAATGTTCGGGTTGTATTTCGTTGTTATTGCAGGTTTAGTTCAGTGTCTTGTCTGTCTCACTCTGTCGAGTCCGTGTCCTAGTAAAGTGTGTCTTGTTTCCTGCTTTACTTTGGAGGTTCATGTTCCTGTCTTATGTCTGTGTGTCTAGCTTTGCTCCCCGTGTCTCGTTAAGTGTAATTTCTCCCAGCTGTGTTCCCACCTGTTCCTCGTTCCCTCTTATTCCTGCCTCAGTATTTATAGTGCGTGTCCTCCAGTGTTCAGCGTCGCATTGTTAATGTCTTCTGCCCTCACTCCCTCTCTGTGTTCTGCCTGCCTGCCTAGTTATTCGGTACTCCCAGTTTAGTTAGTGTTTTTCTGTTCTGCTTCATCCCAGCAATAAAGCTGTGTATTTTGAGTTTTGGGTCCTCTCTTCCTGCCTTCCTACACGCAGCCATGACAGAACGATGTGACCACAAAAAGTGAGGAGGCACCGCTCGGCTTTTGATGGGACCCGGCTGGTTCTTGGGGGTCCTCCGTGTAGCCGGTCGCCTTCATTTGCCACTAACCCCTCTACTCACTCTTCCGTTTCCTCCCCACTGTCGATGCCTGCAACCCGGACCCGAGGAAAGCGCCCGAGGCGGCACTGGGAGGAATACTATGAACCTGCGAGCAGCCGGCTCACACCAGCACAGGCGTTTTATAAGATGCTGGGGATTATCATTGTTCCCCCCAGTGTATCCAACATTTCCACACCGCAGCAGAGTTTGTCCACGCCACCGCAGCAGCCGGGTTTTTTCACATCACCTTCAGCCTGCCCTGCTCCCTCTTCAACAGGGAAGCGGCAGACGCCCCGCCAGCATTCACAGCTCCAGCGGGAGCCTGGATTTCTTTCTGTACAGCCGGCTAGGGTGAGTGGTGGGGCTACTCTTTTGGCTCCTGCTGAAATAAAAACTGTTAATTCCGGGCTGGCTTGTTGTGTAAGCGGCACTGGAGATGAAAGGACTGCTTGTTATAAGGACGATTATCCCGACTCATTGAGCCATAAACTGTGTCACTCCTGCTCCTTTTGAGCCTGTCAATGAAACCAGGAAGATGGGTGTCTCTGTGCTCAATAACTCCAAAGATCCAAAGACTGTTTTTGTATCAGATGATTGTGAGCTACTAACTGAAACAAAGGGTCCTGAGGGTTCTGTTAAAAATGAACTGTGTTCCCCAGCCCTCAGCTCAGTCAGCAACCCAGTTAGCTACTCAGCCACCTTCAGCCCAGTTAGCCGCCCGGCCTGAAGCCCATCGCCACCTCCACCACATTCAGCCTCACTTCCCATAGCTGAGTCACTACCACAGCCAGACTTACTACAAACTTTGTTACAGTCCATGGCCCAGGCAGTAGCTCAGTTGGTAGAAGAATCATTAACTTTATCATGAGTTCAGCCTCCAGTGTCCTCATTACCTGTAGCTCAACCATCTTCTCCACCACCAGTTTCATTCTCACTTCAACCGCCACCTCAGTCTTTAGCAGCTCCGTCTCTTGTTGAGCCGCCCCCTTTTCTCACTCATGTTAAACAGGAAGACAAACTCATAAAGACTGCTACTCTCTCCAGGGCCTCCCCAGAGACTGAGCTCCAACCCTCAGCTGACTCTGGAACCCTGGAAACCAGGAAGCTGGCAAATCTCATGTTACCTGAAAACTCTGAGACCTCTCAGCCATCATTCTCCGCTGAGAGCCTGGGAGAGTTAATCCTGCCAGAGGTCTGTGCACCTGCTGGTTTTGTTCTGTCCCTGCCAGGGGCCCCCGTGCCTGCTGGTTCAGCCCTGTGTGTGCCAGGGGCCCTGGTGCCCACTGGTTCTGTGACTGTTTTCGCTGGGGGGCCTGAGGAGCCCGTCCAGCAACCTTCCTCGTCAGCTGGGGGGCCCGAGGAGCCCGTCCAGCCACCAGCTGCTCCACCACCTGCATCACCCACGCCGCCTGCAGCAGCAGCTTCATCCACGCCGCCTGCAGCAGCTTCTGCATTGGCTTCAGCTTCGCCTGGTCCAGCCTCTGTCGCCGCTGTTGCCATCCGCATGGTCGGCCCCCAGAACTGTTTGCCCGTCGCCGCCGTTGCCGTCCGCACGGTCGGCCCCCTGAACTGTTTCCATGCCGCCGCCGTTGCAGACCGTGCGGTCGGCCTCCGGAACTGAACTGTTTTGGCCCCATGCTGTCTACCTTCGGGTCGACCCCCCGAACTTTTTCGTGGACCCATGGTTTGGCCCAGTCTAGTTTTGTTTTGTATATCTGGACTTGTGCTCCTGATGTTTTGTTTTGTTTCGCCAGCCTGCCAACCTGTCTAGTTATTCGGTACTCCCAGTTTAGTTAGTGTTTTTCTGTTCTGCTTCATCCCAGCTAAAAAGCTGTGTATTGAGTTTCTTCCACCTCCTTGAGTCCTGCATTTTGGGTCCTCGATTCCTGCCTACCTACACACAGCCATGACAGCTATCATGGTCAGGTTAAGAAACAATTATACTGTATCTTGCCATGTCTCCATGTTTGCTTTCGTTCACAAGTGGTCTCTGCTGGTGTGGGCAGGCCACGAGTAATTGTTGGCACTAGTGGTGAGTATTACATCCTGTCCTCACAACTCTGCTGCAGGGCTTGTCGCTGGAACTGGTTTGCTGACAATCCGCGATGGCTGGAGAAACTGCCCAAAAGGTTTACCAACCTTCTCCCTGCTTTTCTTACATACAAAAAGGCCATCTCCAAGTCTGTTATGAATGAGCTCAGGAGGACTGGCAAATCTCAGCAGACATGGCAAACCAAATAAATGAACTCATGCACCTCAAGTACGAGCGAGCCCCCCTGGGTACCTCCATGCCACAGAATCAGTCTGGGATTCTGAGGCAGGAGCCCATGGACAGAGGACCATTGGGAAGTTCCTGAGGAAGGAAAATAAGCCACCGGATTTCAGGTCTTAGGAAGACCCACGTGCATGGTGTGGCATCTCTGTGTCCAGCCATTACTTGACTGACTGCCTGCTCGACGAATTCCGGCGTCAACATCCAGCCATATCCAAACTCCTCCAAGGCACTTTTGGGCACATCCACAGGTCTGACCACACCAGGAAGGTGGCACGAAAAGTCATGCTGGCATCTGGGGTCATGTCCAGATTTTCCATAATGAATGGTAAATGGCCTGCATTTGTATAGCGCTTTTTCTAGTCCCTAAGGACCCCAAAGCGCTTCACACTACATTCAGTCATTCACCCACACATTCACAAGCTACATTGTAGCCACAGCTGCCCTGGGGCGCACTGACAGAGGCGAGGCTGCCGGACACTGGCGCCACCGGGCCCTCTGACCACCACCAGTAGGCAAACACGGGGTTAGTATCTTGCCTAAGGATATTTGGCATGCCGCCAGGAGGCAGCCTGGGATCGAACCAGCGACCTTCTGGTTAGTGGCTGACCTGCTCTGCCACCTGAGCTACAGCCACCCGCAATGAAAACTGGCTGATTGTTTCATGGGTCATGGTTCAGTCTGAGACGGAAAGGTCCTTGGAGCCCATGTACCAGGGAATGGCCAAGAGGTACAGTGATGCAGGAGTGGAAAAGGTCGGCTACATGTATGTATGTGCATGTATGTTTGTATGGGTGTATCGCTGATTGGTTATGTCACAGACACAAACTGAAAATGGCAATCGCTCAAAAGACATATCACACACACGCCCTGAGATACCTGATTCGTCATGTCACACACACACCCTGCGATTCATGTCTTTTGATCGGAGATCACTCATGTCACATTAAACCCACGCCCTGCTATCGCTAATACGTCACGTCAAACCCACGCCCAGGGATCGGTGATCGCTGATAAGTTACGTCACAGAAACGCCTTGCAATCAGCGATCACTCATAAGCCATGTCACACACACATCCTGAGATCGGTGATATGTCCCGTCAAACACTTACCCTGCAATGAAACTGACCAATAAGACAAAAAAGGTTCACAAGAAAGGTTCTGCAGATGATCTGTTAGCCGTTTGACAACTACTCTTTCAAGGATGTTTGATATGAAAGGAAGGTTGGAGATTGGCCTATAATTAGCTAAGACTGCTGGGTCTAGAGATGCTTTTTAAGTGACAGTTTATCTACAGCCAGCTTGAAGGCCTGTGGATCATCACTCTTCTGTGTATTAGGTATTAGGAGTAGGTACGGGTGCACGGGTGTACGAGTTCTTAGCTGACAGGAGTGATAGCAGAACAGATGTGTTATAAAATTTTGAGCAATGTCCTTGTACGATATTTAAGCTGCTTGTAAAGTGAAGAAAGTAGACACTTTAATCAGCCCACTCCTACAACCTGAAATGTGTGAAAGTCTAAATATTTATCAGAGGGGCTCACTAAAGATGATTTCAACAGGACAAAACTGCTTAAACTACTTCAATCTCCCACTGTGACCACTGGTGCAGGGCAGGATGAGGGTTTGAAGGTCAGTTCCTGCTATTGCAGCATCACTGAATGTCTATCTATCTATCTGCCGGCAGAGCCCACGGCCACATCACGGGCCCCTGTGGCTTCTGCTCCGTGGCTGCTGGGTGACCTCTAATCTGGGGCTCTCCTCAGCGCTTCCCAGGAGGGTGGCATGGCTGCAACTCCGATGGTCCTCCTTGGGCTCTCACATTCTGGGAGCCTCTGGGTGTCTGGGGCCTGGATCTCCTCCATGCCTGCTACATGCACTGGGGGACAGACTATGGCTCCCTGTTAAATCCAGAATTGAATTCAAAATCCTGCTCCTCACATACAAGGTCTTAAATAATCAGGCCCCATCTTATCTTAATGACCTTGTAGTACCATATCACCCTATTAGAGCACTTCGCTCTCGCTCTGCAGGCCTACTTGTTGTTCCTAGAGTATTTAAAAGTAGAATGGGAGGCAGAGCCTTCAGTTTTATCTTTTGTCCTGTCTTCCTCTGCTCATCCCAACAGGTTGTGGCAGATGGCTGTCCCTTCCTCAGAATCCTCCGCTACTGGAGGATTCTTTCTTTTAAAAGGGAGTTTTTCCTTCCCACTGTTGCCAAAGTGCTCATAGGGGGTCATATGATTGTTGGGTTTTTCTCTGTATCTATGAAGCGCCTTGAGGCAACTTTTGTTGTGATTTGGCGCTATATAAATAAAATTGAATTGAATTGAATATCAAAGAACTGGATTTGATAGCATCCTTCAGATTGATCGTGGTATATCAATCCCCTGCATTGATGGCCTGACGCACCCTGGGGACCGTCAGTATCCCAGGGTGAGAGGAGGCAGACAGCAGCGGGGCTTTTCTCCCACTGCTTCCTGGTCCCCAAGTGGAACGGGGGGTTTCGTCCCATTCTGGACCTCAGAATGGCATCAATTGTTATTTCAGGAAGCAGTGGGAGAAAAGCCCCGTTTGGCGGTCCCCTGTATGGCTCTCTTTGCCAGAAGTGTTGCCAGTTCCTTCCGCAGCACCAGGGCCTGCTCTGGGTCGCCCACAGAGGTGAAGGTCGGGACAGTAGTTACAGGGGGTCTGCGGCAAAACTGCAGGCGATAACCCAAGTGTCCACCCCCAGGGCTGATCAAGCCACCCTGTGCTGCTCTGTAGATAGGGAGGGGGGCTGGGTGACCTGGCTCCAAGAGATGTCAGGAGGGAGGGGGTGGTGGAGGACGGCTGAGCCACATGCCACGACCAAGGAGGGCGTCATACCCCGTACATATGGAATATGTAACGGCATGGAGAGATAGTCTCGATATGATAGAGAACAACTTTTAGGGTATCTTAGTTTTATTTTTATCATGCATTTTTGTTTCTGCTTGTAGTTATCTTTATAGTTTATTCCCTGAATTTTATTTAATCCTTTCTCCATTGTGGTTCCTGTTGTTTAGTCTTCAGAATTATTTAATGAATAAATACACATTTTGTCACAGATGCAGTAGCAAACGTGTGGAGTTTGTGACAGAAGGACCCAAACGCAGGTACTGGCTTGGATGTGAGCAGACTTTATTTTCACAAGTTGAGGAGACAGACTGGCGTGGCGATGGGAACAACAGGAACTACGAAAAACTTAAATTGGGAAAACCTACAAATGAATCAGAAACCGCAACTCACAGAATGACATGCAAGGAGAAACTTGTACACGCACAGGAGCAATCCAGGAATGGGAGACAGGAGGGAAACACAGCTGGGAAAAATCAGAGCTGACGAGACAAGGAGAAGCAAAACCAGACACACTATACACAGGACAGGGACGATCAAAGTAAAATAGGAAATACAACAGGTATGCACAGACAACAGGGAGGGAACACAGAGATGTAGGACAGAAACAGAACAGAGACTTAACAACTATAAAATTTAATACAAACAGAAGACCATAATTCACAGAATAAACTTGACCGAAAAAATACAAAATACTGGGTCAAATGCATCTAGAGACTTACGCAGAAATTTGGTCAAATGTATATAAAAAAGCATATTGGCACACAGTGTGTGACAGTCGGATTGCACCTAAATGTTTCATTTCAGCTCGGTGCCATAAGTCTTCCCTATGTCTACACATGGTGGATTGAAAAGGTTATTGTTATGAAGATTTTAAACAATGGGAAGAATTACAAACTATTCTACGGGATTTCCACTTCCTGGTGGAGCTTCATGGTGAGTGAGACATCTGAAGAGGAGTTTATGAGTATTAGTGTGGATGCCCTCACAGGGCATCCACACTATTGAGTTCCTGTTTCTCTTTAAACTTTATTCTTCAAGTTGCTCCGCGTTTTTCGGCACTTAACTACTCCCTCAATTTTCAGCCGATTTTCTCCGTTCAAACTCTAAACTGTTCTGCTATTTCTGCTTAATTCCAGCTATATCTTTTGGTGTTTATTACTATTATACTTTTTAAAATATTACACTTTTTTCCTTTTTTTTGTCCCATTGAAATGAATGGAAAACTTCCACAATTCTGCTAAAACTTGCTTGTTTTTCAAACTTAACTACTTCCTCATACTTTCACCTAGAAACTCCATTCAAACTTTAAAACGTTCTCAAATGATTGGGCTATTCCTGTGTGATTCAGCTTTTTCATATCTGTTACCGTTTTCATTTAATGCCTCTTTAAGTTTTCAGTTGCAGCTTTGTGATTTTTCAGAAAACACATGCGTTGTTATGGTTGCTATGCAATTAACTCAGAGTGGACAGTGAAACTTTGCGAATTTTCTCTTCATGTCCAAACAACTTCTTGCTACTCACTCAATTTCCACTCAACTTCCTCAAATTATTCATCAAAACGTAGGTATTTTTGCTGGCTTTCAGAAAATGTCACTATCACTGTTGTGGAAGTTACAGATTTTTTATCAAATTGCCTCAGAGCAACACAATGTCTGAAAACTCTCCATAGAAAGTGAATGGGGACTTTGTTCAAAATCACAACTGGAACTCTCTAATGAGAGGCATTTTCTATCTATCAAATCTAATTAACAAAGCAAAGTTAAGACATGAGGCTTGTGCCAATTCATCTTCAGACAGTGCTGACACTCAAGGTCGAAGCAGTTTTTACAGTCATCTTACCGTTGAGCCATAAATTACGTTTGAGGGGTGGAAAATCTGTCCTCCTCTCAGCTTTCAAACTCTGAAAATGAAGCCGTTTCTTCTCTCATCATATCTCCGCGACAGAGGTACAAAGAGCTATGGAAATCGCAGTCAAAGTACATCAAAGTCCACTGATTCACCCAGTAGAAGAATTATGCTTCTATCCCACCTAGTTTTTGAGTTACACGACGTTTTGTAACTCCAAAAAACGGCGATTTTTGCCTCTCACCGCGATCTAATTCTGACTGCTCATCACCCTGTTTTCCAGGTCCCCGCTCTCTTTACCAGTGGCGCGATTGGTAATGAAACGGATCTTCAGACCAAAGTTCGTGGGTTCAATTCCACCTCGTTCAACATTAAAAACATATAATTAAAAACATTAAAAACAACATATAAACATTGTCATTCATGGATTTTTTTTTCACATTCTGTCTCTCACAGTTGAAGTGTACCTCTGGTGCAAATTACTGACCTCTGTCATCATTTTAAGTGGGGGAACTTGCACAATCGGTGGCTGACTAAATACTTTTTTGCCCCACTGTATATGGATGAGTCACAGCCCTGTGCTATGGTACTCTGTTCCAAAAAAAACCACTACCCTTCTGAAAATCACTGCTGAGGACATTTAGAAAACTCACCAGGAATATTTTTGTTGTCCAAAATCTATATGACAAAATTGTGGAAAAGAGTAAAATGAAAGAAAATTCTACCTCAAAAATCATTCTTGTGGAAGATAAGGTTTACAATGTAGTTCAGCTACCCCATAAAACCCTATATCAAGTCCATGTTCCAGCTTTCCTCCATCAACAAGTATTTCATTACTTCGACAATAATCTGGTACAGTCCCAATCAAAAGTTTGAGACCACTTGAAAAATGGCATGAAAATCATATTTTGCATGGTTGGTTCTTAACAAGGTTTGAACTAGAGCTTCAACATGCAACAAGAAGAAATGTTAGTGATACAAAACATTTTTTTTCAGCACTCAATTTATTGAAAACATCGCTTAAACTGAAACAGGCTGATAATGGAAAAATGGATGGCTGGAAGTAGGTTTCCTTAACCTTATAGCCAGTTTCAGTCATTTGCATAATGACCGAAACTGACACCACTGACTGACAATGGCCTGTGAGGTCATGATGCTTATGACTATGAGTACCATACACAGAGAGTTGGGGGATGGCTGCAATCAGAGCACTGTAAGATGGTACCCTCTTACCCTCTCTGAACAGAGGAGACCCACTCTTCGTGTTTCAGAGTAGATTTGCCAGTTCATAAAACATGTGGCTTGGAATCCAGCTCCTTTATTGAAATTAAGCGCAAATAACACTTCAGCTCCTGTTTCTATGTAAAGTGTAACAAGAAATAATTAGATAATAAAGAGATCGTTATCTGCTAAACATGTAATGTAACATATATTTGGACATGAACTTATTTTCCTGCTGCTAATTTCTTAAACATAATACAGAGAAATAAGTACTTAAAATAAACATAATCTAAAACAACCATGAGGCCTCAATACCTTACTGCTTGCTATACATATACACAGTGCATCCACTGAAATGTGAATGCCTTCGTTTCCTCCATGCTGATATTGGAGAAGGTACATATTAGCGTACATCTTTCCCAATCTTACACTGCTGTGATTGTAGTCATTCCCCACCTCTCTGTGAATGGTACTCATAACCACAGGTGGGAAAAGTGCAGACATTCTGTATTTAAGTAGAAGTACAGGTACCTGTGTTAAAAAAAAATACTGCAGTATTAGTTGAATTACTGAATTAACTTCTTTATGCAAGTAAAAGTGACAAAGTACCTAAACAGGAAAATGGGTACAGTCAGGGGTTAAAGTGAGATCTGCCATGTGGGGGAAACTGTAGTCTTGTCACAACTAACAATAATTTCTAATGTGAGCTCTAGTAGATTTTCTTTGTGTACATGCTGTAATCCGCTGACCTACTGCTCTTTGTGGATTTACACAACTGAATTTGCCACCATGTACAGTTTCATGAGCCAGCTTGGCTGAGTTCCATTTTCTGCACTAACAGTAAACTTGATAATGTCTTTACACAAGACTATAGTTGGTAAAAATGGGGAATTCACATTTATTTTCACTGCTGTAAAAACAAAACAGCGTGATTCTAGCTTTGTTTGTTAGTGTGTAAAACAAATCTGACGACAACTCCCAGAAAGCTCAAACTAAGGTGACCCAGCCCCCAAACAACTACAAACCTTTGTGGTTATCACAACAAGCAGTGTTTTGTGCTTAATTACTAAGCAATTTAAACAACCTAATATATTGTAATGACCTGGCTGGGGTTGTTAGCCAGATGCATTCTGGGTATTGTGTTGTCTGTGTTTTCTATCGTTCTGCTAGTTCCTATGTGTTTGATTCGCATGTTGTGTTAGTGTTATGTTAATGTAAGCCACAGTGAAGTTGATGTGTGTTCTGTGGAGTGGGTTGAATTGGCATGGTTGGCTGACACCGCGACTCTATGTGGTGGGAGCGGGATAGGGGTTCGGTGTCAGCAGCGTTACGTTGTTGTAGAAAAAGATGGTAAATAAACGACTGGTGTGAACCACTACTGCCTCCTGCTGGATCATTTGGGGATTATCAGTCTGCTGCTGAGACGCTCGGGGTCGTGCGGTGTATGAGGCACGAGCGCTCTCCATCCGTTGTGAAGTTTAGTGATAGCCGCTAGCGCCCCGCTAGCCGTTTAGCTAGTGAGCAGTTTAGCCAGTTTAGCTCCACTAACCCACGGTCGTTACAATTGGTGTCAGAAGTGGGATTCATGAGTGTCTAGCAGACACTATGGAGCCGACCATAGGCGAATTAGAGCGTATAATCCGAGACAACTGCTCGCTTCTGGAAAGCATGGCTGCCGAGACCCAGCGGAGAAGACCCGAGCTGGGGCGGCCAGAGGGCCACAGCGCGCCCCGGAACAGCCACCCCCTGCTCTCCCAGCGACGGGAGGGGATTCCTGGGGCCGCATCACAGCTTCCTGGCAGGACGGCTGCTAAGCTACAGCACTACACTGGGGCGACGCAGCTGGAACCGTACCTGGCCCAAGTCACGCTGGCTGCCACTCACAACGGATGGGGCCAAGAAGAGACTGCCACCCACCTGGCGCTTGCACTGGAGGGCCCAGCGCTCCAGGTTCTGCTGGACCTGCCCCCAGAGGAGCAGCACGACCTCCGGGCTTTGACCACGGCGCTCGGCAGACTGTTTGGACAGAGACCACCAGCCGAACAGAGCAGGGAGGAGCTGGCTTGCCGACGCCGACGCGAGGGAGAGAGCCTGGGGTCCTTTGCTGCGGACGTCCGCCTCTATGCCCGACGGGGCTATCCGACATTCCCAGGAGCGGCACGGGAGGAGCTGGGTCTCCACGCCTTTCTGAGGGGCCTCACACCGGAGAGGCTGCGACAGCATGTCCGGCTGTCATCCCCCCGAGACCTGGAGGAGGCATTGAGGGAGGCTGAGCGGGCTGAGGAGGTGCTGCGGGGCGAGCCAGGGACCCGACGATCGGGCAGGATGGTCGAGCGAGAGATGAGCGCGTCCCAGTCGGATGAGGAGGAGGAGGCCAGACGAGCCCAATCAGAGGCAGTTCCCCGTCGGAGGCGCCGGACGGACTGCTGTTATTGGTGCGGGGAACCTGGTCACCTCGCCCGGACCTGTCCCGCACCTAGTCCTCGGAGCAGAGTGACATCACCGACGGGAAACGGCCACAGGGTGGGACAGTGAGGGAACCCCCACCCCAATCAGTAAACCCTCTCCGTGACACTCATGGGGACACTCGTGGACTGTACCTGGACTGTATAATTGATGGACGGTCTTGCCGGGCCCTGGTGGACACGGGGTCCACCATCTGCTTGCTGCGGAGGGGGGTGCTTCCGGAGACGGGCGGCTCATTGCCGAAAGACTGGACCCCTACTCACACAGCGTTGCACACTGTCACAGGAGAAAAGACTGTGTTGCCGGGGAAAAAGACTCTGCAGGTGGTGGTGGGAACAAACAGTGTGAACCACGAGTTCTGGCTTGCCGACATAACAGACGAGTGCATTGTTGGACTGGACTTGCTGGCCCACTGGGGGGCACAGGTCGATGTGCCGGGAGTTGCCATCCACCTTGGTGCTGAGACCGTGCAGCTCCAAGTGGGCCGTGGTAGCCAGGGACAGACCCCCACCCCACCAGCACCCCCAAAGCCCTCGCGCCCCACAGCCCCATGCCATAGCCAGGGGCCGAGGGCGGCCAGGGTGCGGAAGAGGACCCAGGGGGTGAACGTAAGCAGGGCCAACATCCCGCAGCCAGAGTCGCCGCCTAGCTCGGCAGTCTCCCCGTCACCTGAGACTGTCGCGGCAGTAGAGGAGCTTGGGCGGCGGAGTGGGGTGCACCTCAGTGCGACACAGCAGCGGCAGCTGCAGAGCCTCTTGGCAGAGTTTATGGACACTTTTGCCGCCAGGGAAGAGGACTGCACAAGGACGGGCCTGGTGCAGCACACTATAGACACTGGAGCAGCTGCTCCAATCCGGCTGCGGCCCCACCGCCTGCCCCTCGCCAAACGCCAAGCTGCCGAGGGACTGATAAAAGAGATGGCAGCTAATGGCGTCATTGAACCCTCGGATAGTCCATGGGCCGCACCTGTGGTTATGGTGCGGAAGAAAACAGGGGGGTGGCGCCCTTGTACCACCCCCCAGGCATTTGAACGCGGTCACCCGCAAGGACTCTTACCCGTTACCTCGCATCGATGACGCACTGGATTACATCGCTGGGTCCAGTTGGTTCAGCTCGCTAGACCTCCGCAGTGGGTACTGGCAGGTGGAGCTCGCTGCCGAGGCACGGCCCAAGACTGCATTCACCATAGGGCAAGGACTGTGGCAGTTTAAGGTGATGCCTTTTGGACTATGCAATGCACCAGCCACGTTTGAAAGGTTAATGGAAAGGGTCCTCAAAGACATTCCCCGTGCCCGCTGCGTGGTCTATTTGGATGACTTGCTGACTCATGCTAAGGACTTTGAACAGGCCGTGGCTAACCTACGAGAGGTTCTGACTGCCATCCGCGGGGCCGGACTAAAGCTGAACCCGGCCAAGTGCAACCTTCTTGCTCGCCAGGTGAAGTTCCTGGGACATGTGGTGAGCGAAAAGGTGGTGGCTACTGACCCCGAGAAGGTGGTTGCTGTGGGGGACTGGCCCCCCCTATCGAACGTCACCGAGCTACGAAGCTTCCTGGGGCTGGCCTCCTATTATAGGAGGTTTGTAAAAGACTTTGCCACCGTCGCCAGCCCCCTGCATCAGTTGACAAACAAGGGTCAGCGGTTTGCTTGGACGGAGGACTGTGCAACGGCTTTTGAGCAGCTGAAAACTGCCCTTGTGAGTGCCCCGGTCTTGGCGTATCCTGACCCCAGCCAGCCTTTCCTTTTGGACACTGATGCCAGCAACGTGGGGGTCGGAGCGAGGCCCGGGGAACCAGGAGCTGGAGTATGTCGCCTCCCCCGTCTGGCGCTCGCCACCGCCGGTAGATTACACCGCCATGGAGCGGTGTAATCTACCGGCGACCCCCACTCCCAGAGGGGAGAGGCTGAGGAGCGAGTGGTGGCATACTACAGCTGCAGCCTCAGCCGGGCCGAGAGGAATTACTGTGTTACCCGGTGTGAGCTGTTGGCTGTGGTCCTAGCCGCTAGCGCCCCGCTAGCCGTTTAGCTAGTGAGCAGTTTAGCCAGTTTAGCTCCACTAACCCACGGTCGTTACAATATGTTAACAGGGTGAAAATAGTGTTTGCTGAAGGACGTACGTCTTAAGGCAGCTGCAAACACGCTGACAAAGCGCAGAATAAACAGAGAAATGTAAATATTAGTGATGTGCGGATCGATCCTGAAATATCGATTCCTCCGATACCAATCATATATGTTCTAGAATCGATTCTCACATTAAAATATCGATATTTTAGTAATTTAGGGTAAATTTGTAGTTTATCATTAACAGGAACACAGAGGAAAGAAACTATAACATTCGGATTGTCTACATTCAAAGGAACTACTTCCCCTTCCGCCTTTCATAGTTATGGGCGAAATACGGCTGTATAAATGTCTCGCAGCCACTGGCGTGCGCACTCACAACACTGGCTGAGCGTAATTGGAGTCATGTGCGGATGTATTTTACCTCCACAAACAGCTGAGACGTGGTTTGCGATACATGTGGCAAAAAAGTGCTCCAAGAGTGAGGTGTTGTGGCCATACTTGCCAACCTTGAGACCTCAGAATTAGGGAGATATTCAAAAGGGCTGTTGGGGTGGTGGTGGGGGGTGATAAATACATTTTACAGGGTTTATTTATCGGATAAAATACATTAAATGTCACCGTTATTATTGACCGGCCTGGAAACAGCGGGAGTGTCCAAATTCAGAGGCTGCTTCCACCTGAGGACTCGGCCTTCGTGGTCTAAAGAAAGCCGGGGTACGTCATGCGCTTCCTCGGTGGAGTGAAACTCTGCCGTCTGCTCCTTGCTCTCTAAAATATAACCGGGCGCTGACGTAAACTCTCCACCGTCTCTCACTTCTGTTTAATCATTTTCTGTTTGACGTTTATTCAGCTGTGTGGAATAATAAAGTTACATTTAATTTAATCTAAACTTTAATCTCAGCCAAACCGATTTACTCACGAACAAATAAACCACTGAAAAAGCCAAACAATAACATTTTTAAGTTATCAAAGTGACTTATACATCATGTTTAACCCGAGTGGTGAAAGACTGCGGGGGTTTGAAGACGATGTGTCGGTCTGATCAGATATTTGAAGTTCACACAGCTACATTCTCACCTGAAAATATGTTAAAAGTTCTTTTGCGACCCAGAAAGAGAAATAAGAGTAATATTAAAACTAAGTAGCTGCCGCCATTGTTGGAAACTGGAATTGGCTGGGCTGCGCTATGAATTCTGCGATATGGTTTTTCAATTCTGTTGTCCGGGCGGAAAATCAAGAGAAATTCAGGAGAATTGTGGCTCCGGGAGATTTTCAGGAGGGGCACTGAAATTCGGGATTCTCCCGGAAAAATCGGGAGGGTTGGCATGTATGGCTGTGGCAACATCACTAACCTTGTCAAACACCTCAGAGTAAATCATATCACAGAACATGACGAGCGTATGTTGAGACTGAAGAGGAGGACAGGGACAGGTGCTGCTAGGGCGAGACAGACGTCTCTCACGGAGTCCTTTAGTGCTGCAGGCAGGCAACGTGTTCAAATAGCACAACTTCAGTTTTTTATTTCTATATGATGAACTCTGGATTATTAAGTGATAAGAACAAGTAATCTGATGTCCTGTAATCATTATGACGCTATAATTTGAAATACAATAAATAAAATAAGTTTTTGTACAGAGTATCGGTATCGGATCAGTATCGTCGATACCACCCTGAATATTACTTGGTATCGGATCGGAAAGGAAATCAGTGGTATCATCACTAGTAAATATTTCCTGCCAGCAGGTGTCGCTCAAAGCGGGAAGTTTCCGTTTCGGTGGGATCACATGATTGTCTATGTCCGGGTGAGAGGTGAGGTTCTTGGTTTGAATAGCTGACAACACCAGTTTGTGTTTACACTCTTAATGTTTTATTTCTGAACGAGGCAACAGTTTAAGGTACGAACGTTCTTGAATGTATGTTTCCTGGTGTTAGCATGCTGGCAGAGGAAGTGTGCGCCCCGTAGTCAGAGGACGAAACGGATTGTTGGAGCCATATTAGTCAGACTCTGGGATTATGTCCGAGCAGCTACCTGCAGAGGGGAAAACTGCGCTTCCACGTTAACGAACATGCTGCTCAACAGTCAGGTAGTTAGTAGCTAGCTCATATGATGAGGAAATCACGCCAGACCTGCAGAGAGACCAACCTCTGTTATAAAACGTCCTCCGCTTTATTTTGCTCTGGAAATAACGCTGCATAAGTATAAAACCTGCTTAAAACGATTAAACGCCTCAAAAGTCCTTCATAACCTTTAAAACACGGTGACCGTTAAGCGCCGTACGTTGATCGTGACACCCAGTGTCAATAACGTAATGTACACATACGTCTCCATCCGGTCAGCTGCTACGCCAAATATGGATGTGAGCATTATAATGCTTCCCAAAAGCTACGTGGATGTTGCTAATCCTGGTACCCCAGGCAGGTTATTTAAATTTAGCACAAATGTAAAGAAATTTGTGTTTTCTCAGTTATTTCTTTATTGTAACAATAATTGACGGCCAAGCATTTCAATAAAACAGAGGCAGTCAGAAGAAAACCGTTTCCTCACCCTGTCAGCAGCAGTTAGGAGGTGCAGCCAAGGTTTGCAGGACGATGTGGCCGAAAGCTCTCGACCCAGACCGAACAGACTGCACGCAGCCAGGCGGCAGTGCCGGTGTCTGCAACATGTGCACGGAAACCTGAATATGTGAAGGCACAAGTTCAGCGAATGGTCCAAATTCAGAGTTAGGGTTGTTACCGCACCAGCACTGACTACCAGTTAACTTCTGGCACCGAGTAGTGACAATAGCAACGATTAGTTGACTAGTTGTGCACATCCCTAATCTAAAGTTGTTATGGTTGTGTGTAACTTTTAAATGCCCTATTTGCATCAGCTGTGTGTTTATAATTTACCTTGATTGTGTTTCATTTCAGTTCAAGGTTGGACACAAACGCCAAACAGTCGTGTGACATTAGTATGAAGTTTTGGAGGCATCTCAGCTTTGAGGGCTGTACCATGAAGTAAGTTCAGCATAGCTAGTTTGGATCAGCTGGCTCGTCAACACCTGAAATCGCAGGTGGGTCTTACAACAGCGGTTTTCATATTTCCTGCTTCAGTCTCTGCGTGCACTTGCATAAAATCTGTGTGAGACATGTAAGTTTACTCTAGTTCTGCACAGAATGAACTGATTGTGTCCCTCCAACTATGTCAGAGACATGAGGAGGAGTGGGTGATGGAGATCTGTGAAGACCATACAAAATACAGCACAAAAGATTTGCTGCCTTTTCTCCTTTGCCCCATTACTTACACACACACACACACACACACACACACACACACACACACACACACACACGGTTGAATAAGAAAGCACCTTTTTTTTTTTTTGCCCAAAAAAATTTATTGTTTATTTGTGTTTTGTTTTTTTGTTTTTTTCCCCCCAAAAAATGTAATTAATTCACTCATTTGTTAAAGTCATGTGTGTCTCCTGGTGCACTGCAGACAGGTGGACTTCCAAACATGGAAGAAGAGTTGTTGATAGGCTGGCAGGAAGAGAAGCTGCATCTTAATCAGGAGGTGTGTCGGCTGCAGGAGGAGCTGGCAGAGAGTCATGCTGAAAAAGATGAGCTGGAATCCAGGAACAGAGCTCTGAAGGACAGGGTGAGAAGGGGCAGGGGAGTTTTGCTGATCATTAGATGAAGTTAAGCCTTTACATCTTTCTCTCTCCATCCTCCCACCAGCTGTGGCGGTCGTTGTCTCCCTCACTTGCTCTCTCTCTGCAACTAGAGGGTGAGCAGAGGGAATGGAAGAAGAAGGTAAGGGAGGGGAGAGAGAGGGAGGCCAGGCAGGCCCTGCTGATCCACAGGCTCCAGAACAAGGTGAGGCCAAAGAGTAGTGCTGTACTCATAATTGGAGTAGATGTAGTGGGAGATGGAAAATATACTGATTGTGGTTTTATTGTAGGTGTTGGAATACAGAGAACGATGTCAGCATTTGGAGCTTCGGCTGCAGGATAATCATACACAGATGCTCAGCACCGAGGTCAGACTCATGTAATAGTATTTGCAGTACCACTAACACACTGCCTGCTACGATACAGTAAAACTACCACAGCGAGTGTCGGCATACAGCTGTTGTGTGTTTGCTTTAACAGAGAATCATAGATGACTCTCTGGAAAGCGCCGTTCTCAGACTGGAGGAGGAACAACAGAGGTAAGTGGGGATGTCTGTCTGTGCTGGGTTAGACCTGCTGTGACCACATGAATTTAGACCCTCAAGTTCTGGTGACACGCCTGTGTTTGGAAATCAAAGCATGTAGAACTTAGAAACTATGATTCCCACAGTGTGCTGTGCATTGTCAGTATGTAGAAAGTACTGTGTAGTTTGTCTAATGAGCCTGGAAAGAAAAGCGTCTGGACTTCTTTAAGCTGCAGGTGTGTGCTGGCAAACGTGCTGGCTCAGAAAAAGTCAGACATGCGAGTTACACCTTACAGCAGGTCTCCAGGGGAAGAAATAATCACCTGTGACAATCTCTGCTTCATACACCCTTGGCCTGCAAACGGTGGGAACAGTACAGAGGAATAAGCCCGAACTTGCCCCGCCCTCGTTCGTCTTTGACAGCCAAAACACACGGGGTCATTTTAAATGCAACAGGTGTAATCATTTGCTGCCGTTTAAAAACAGCATCCTCACTAACCTGTGGCATATATCCATCTGTGATGATCTGACTCTGATCGTCAACTATAATCAGAATCATTTATGATTTTATTCATTTTTGCTCAAAAGTAAAAGTTCATGTAAATGAGGTAGCATTGGCCTTACATTTAAAATGGACTAAAGAAATGGTGTGATGGGGTGAACTTTGACCCCAGAGTGTGATTATGTGCTGATTCAAAAACAGCATTCTGACTAAGGTTCAGCATACACCACTCTGTGCTAAGTCAAAGTATTTCCTGGTTTCCTGTTATTTTCAGTCAAAAACAGGGTGTCTGTGTAGAAGGTCTGCAGGCCCCAAACTGCAAAACGAGAAGAACATGAAACACAGCATTAACAATTTATACTGTATAGTTTAAATAACTGGGATCATTTTGACCCCAGAGGATAAAAGCGGTGCAGCATCAACAACTATTTATTGTTCTTGCTTATAAGATGTTTCAGAAGTTCTCATCATTTCAAAATTGTGCAAATGTTTTCATGCAGCTGTGCACCAAAAGTGAAACTCTGCAAAGTTATCAGTGCTAATTACTGTCAAATCATTTTGCTGCTTCCTCCATGCCAGCCTCAGGCATTGTACATTTATGTGTTCATCAGTGTTCATGTTGGTCTGAATACTGAATTTTACAGAACACAACAAGCGATGTCAAAGTACAGAGAAGCTGAGGAACAAAGCTGTCAGGACCAACCTGATGTTAGTTCACATTTATTATATAGTTCAGTGTAGTTTTTATACACGTCTGTGTGGTTAGAATGAAAAAAGTTCATGTGGTAAATTCAGCTCTTGATAGGAGGCTGAATCAGCGTTTGAGAATTTATGCAATGATTTTATTTCTTAGGGTAATTAAAACACCTACAGTACAGTACATATACTAAACAGTCACAAAAATATTACAATATTGGTCAAGTTACTTGAAAAATGTAATCAGTAACTAATTACTGATTACTTCCCCAAAAAAGTAATCCCGTTACTTTACCAATTACTTATTTTCAAAAGTAATTAATTACTTAGTTACTTTTTAAAAACACGATTTACAACCTGAACAGGTGATAAAGCGATAGAGCTTTCAGCCCAATTCTACTTTTTCTGCATAATCCATCATACAAAATGTAATCAAATGGAAAAGTATCTTTTTAAACTTGTTTTATTAGTTTTAATCTTTTAACTTTATGCATCAAGCAAAAATTAAATTATCTGCAACATTCTCTGACTGGAAGAAATTAGTTTAACATTTAAACCTATTTTCTGCACATTCCAGCACATAAAATATAATATTTTTTGTGTGTTTACACTCACTCTTTCAAATAGATGCAAGTAAAACACAGCAGAAAATAAATAAAGTCAAAGACTCAGCGGTCCTGTTGCTCGATTTTCACCTGTAAAGCAGGAGTGGGGTAGGCGGAGGTTTACCCTGGTGCAGGTGTGCGGCGGTCAGTGGAAGAATCCGCGAGTTTCTCTGTGAGTTTCCCATTACGTCGTAGCTACTCGGTGCTTGTTGGAAGTTTAGGGGTTTTTTTCGCTGTAAAAAGAAGTTTTCTTCCCACGCACAGCGGACACTAATGTTTTTGTCACTTTTTATGGAATCAAACTCAAAGTAAGGTCAGTACTTCCACGCTTTAAACGCTGCACGCTCATACTCTCTCCCGCACTCGATATATGATCCACTGTTGATCTGCACACAGCTGTTGTCACCAACGTCGCACTCGCTTACGTCACTGTCATGAGACACTCTCGCAAAAAAATCACGGTTTTAGTAACGCAGTAACGCAGCGTTCCTACGGGAAAGTAACGGTAATCTAATTACCGTTTTTGCAATAGTAATCCCTTACTTTACTCGTTACCTGAAAAAAGTAATCTGATTACAGTAACGCGTTACTGCCCATCTCTGATAAGGACATTAAGAGAGTCTCGTGTCTGTCAGTCTGCTCCTCGGTCACTGGAGGAGCTTCTCCTCCTGAAACATGAGTGAAATTCCACTTTCATGCGTCTGTTTATTTGAAAAGTAAACGCAGGAACCATTTGTATTGAAGTTCTCCAAAGCTTTGTCTGAGTAAAGGTGCATCCATCCACTGAAGCTTGCAGTCCTTCATCTTTGTTACAGGTTTTCTTCTAGTGGCCAAAAGTCATAACATCATTTTATTGTATTTAAAAAGGCTTTATCAAACCCAGAGCCAGAATTACTGCTATAGCTGTTTCATTTAATGAAGTTCACTTATAGTTGTGATTGTTCTACACAAATATTGTCAGTTTTTTCATGACAGTTCAAAAAAGAAGTTTGTGTTTTATTTGAAGCTGCTGATTTAATAAATTATGTGTCTCCCTCCTCAGGTCAGTCAGTTTAGGTGACACCAATAGTCTCCTTTGCAAGCAACTTGTCCAATCAGAGCAGGCCAACCACGCCCTGAAGGAGGATCTCCAGAAGCTGACGAATGATTGGATGACAGCTGTGGAGGAGGCAGAGCAGCGAGAGGCTGATTTGCAGAAAGAGCGAGAGGTCTGCAGTTTAATTGATTTCGAAAGTGACCATTCAGATGGCAGTTATTGTGTTTCTATATTTGTGTGTGTGTGTAGCGTCGGCTGTGTCTTGTGGGGGAGCAGCAGGCTCGGCTGCTGTCTATCTGGAGATCTGTGGCTGCTCTGAGACGGGACTGCCACGCTATGAAAACGGCTGCTGACAGGTACGTCTGAGGCGAGGCTGCTTCACTCAGAGCACCGGCTCTACAGTTGGTCCAGTTATTAGCACCACCAATCAGCATTCGGACGAATTCAAAGACCCTAAAGAAGAGAGAACTTTAGAAGAGGACAGGGTTCAGACCGATTTCAAAATGACCAACCTGAGCTTGTAAACATGCTGGCCCACCTGTCTGTGTCTGCAGGGACCTGTGGCAGCTGAAGGCCGAGTTTTCTCGCCTCTCATCCGTTCTCCTCTCCAGCTGTGACTCTGTCTCCTCCTCTCTGAGGCTCAGCACACTTTACATTAATCCTCTCTCCTTCTCCACTTCTCCCCCTCTTCTCGCTTCCCACTTTCCTCCCTTTTCATTCTATTCTCCTCCTCCGTCCTCCGATCTGGCCCTTTGTCCTCCGAACTCTTCTGCACCTCCTCTCCTCTCATCCACAATGCGAATCTTTTCTTTGGGAGAGTTGGAACTCAAAGAGGAGAAGGATGAGGAAAGGAGGGACGAGGACGAGCAAGGCACTTCAGAGGTGAAGTCTGTTCAGGAGACTCAAGTTTTACAGCTGCAGCAGAGGTAAATTAGCTTCTACCAGACGTTCAAACACATCCTGCACCTCCCTCTGTTCTCCTCTCGATCATTCTCCTTCTTTCTTTGCCAGGATTGAGGCGCTCACTGGCTCACTGCAGACCGAGGTCAGTCTGAGGGAGGAGAGCGAGAGGGAGGCCGAGAGACATAGAGTAATACAGAGAAGCCTGCAGTCTGTGAGCCATGCTGTGATCAAACTGGTGAGTGTGTTATGTTGGTCAGATGTCCAAGGACAGCGTTTCTATTGTCCTGTTTAACGAAGTCAAATAGAAACTGGATCACTGCTGTTGTTACATGAGTACAGTTATTATTGAACACGTCGCCAGTTTTATCAGTCAGTCTATTTCTGAAGGGGGTGTTGGCCAGTAACAGCCAGTAACAGCCAGTAACAACCCATCCAATATTCAAAGACGTCAAACCATAGATGTTCATACATTAATCTGTAATAATGAGAAATGACACAGGGGAAATATTAAATACTGAAATGTATTTAATGCCTTGTTGGTGATGACAGCTTCAAGACACCTTTTGTATGGAGAAATTGCTCAGGTGTGATTTTTGACGCGTTCTACAAACAGTTTTTTAAATCCTGAAGGTTCTGCAAAAAGAACTCAAGTGCAGAGTTCAGAGATTTTCATTTGGATTCAGGTCAGCTGATTGGCCGGCCAGCTGTAACATCATCTCTGAAACCAACTCAATGTCCTCAGCTGTTTGTTTTGCTAAAACAATTTACTATTTATTATATATTCATCTCTATGAAGCATGCCAGTGCTGTATGCTGAAAAACGGCCCACAAACAGGATGTTCCCACCTCTAGACTTCACTGTGGGTTTGGGGTTTTGGGGCTGATATGCAGTGCCCTTTGACATCCAAACATGGTGGATTACGGCATCTACAGAGTTCATTTTTGGTCTTGTCTGACCAAACTAAAGTTTACACTCACCATTTATAGGCATAGAGACCTCCAGAGATCTTACACGTGGAAATCTTGCCACCACACTGGGAGCGCACCATGAGGTTGTCCTCAGGGTGCTGTATCACTTCGCTCTCACACTGCAAGCTTACTTGTGGTTCCTGGGATGTTCAAAAGTAGAATGGGAGGCAGAGCCTTGAACTTTCAGGTCCCTCTTCTGCGGAAGAAACTCGCAGCTTGGATTCAGGAGACAGACCCCATCTGTACTTTTAAGATTAGGCTTTTTTGACAAAGCTTGAAGTTGGGGCTGGATCAGGTGACCCAGCTTTATTTAAATCCCTGAAAGTGATGACGTCTCTCCCAGAGCTCTAGTTCAGGGACATCTACCTGTATCTTGTAGAGAAACGCTCCCCTTATATTGATGCCAGGATTAAAGCTTTCAAAGTGTGGACAGCTGTGTGTTTTCAACCTAGATGGGTAAACAATGCCACTGTGTAAGAGACGAAGAACAAGAGGTTGTTCACTGTTGAAGCACAGGTTAGCGCTACATAGCTAGCTTCAATGAACTCGCACTCGTCTTACGTTTAGTTGACTTTGATATTTACTGTGTAGGGTTAGAAAAGTTGTGTCATAACAGTGAAGTTGACAGAGTATTTTTCCGACGTCAGTAAATCATTCCTGCAGTTTGAATGAGCCACCACAGGGTTGCTGTGGAGAAGCAGGGATTGGTGCGATTTGGCCCGTAAGGCGGGGTTAGGAGAGCTGTGTTCACATACAGGTGCCATACTCTGTGTTCCCTCTGGCAGCTGTAAACGAGCGTCAGTTAGTGCATCCAGCAGCTCAGCAGCTGTCTGTCACTTTTGCTAATTTAAACTAAAAGATGTTTGAAGGATCCCTGGAGGGCAAAGGACGCAATACTGTTTTGCCCTCCAGGTGGGCATGTCCCAGTAGCTCTGATGTCACGTGGAAGCTATGACGAGTCTGCGAGTGTGGGCAGGATTGGACACAAATATTGTGGGATTGACAAACGGACAGGAGGGTAATGCTCAGAGGTAAAGTAGTCCCATGCGTGGCTCTACTTCCCATGATGCAATGAGCATTCTTCTCTCACCATGTGTTTATACACCACTCTGCATTTAACGGAGTTATTTTTAATCTCTGGCTGTTTCTCTCTGTTATTGTAGGGTCTTTACCTTCCAATATACAGTCTATGAGGCGGCTGTTGTTGTGATTTGGCGCTATAGCAATATAATTGAATTCTTGCAGTAGTTCGTGTTGATGGCTGGTCTACATGAAGCTCTAAGAGCCTCTGTCAGCAGCAGTAAGTGAAGCATTTGAAGTTAGCTTGTGTTCTACTTTGTGTTCAGTCCAGAGTCCTGACCTCAGCCAGCAGTCAGTCGCTGAACATCTCCTCAGAGGGTGTCCTTAGCCTGGATCTGTCCTGCTTGCTTTCCGTCCTGTCTCAGACTGAGAGCGCCCTACAGTGGAGAAATGAGGAATTACAGGTAAACAACACAATATAGTTCTTATATGCAAAGTCACTACTGTTTTTATGATTAATGTGTCAGTGTAGCCACAATATCTGCCTCCTGATCCCTGATTGTCTACAGGTTTTCACAGTTTCACACCAGTTTGTTGGAAAGTGTGTATTTGTCATGTGAAATACTTCAAAGTGCAGGTTTTAACACCAAAGTACTGAAGTAGTTAAAATTGTGTATACTGTTCAAAACTTCATGTTACTGAGTGTTGGCTGTGCAAACTGCCAGGATTAGGCCCAGACTCTGCTGTAGTGTGCTACACTGATGTTCATGGTTCCCAGACAAAACAAGTCTGTGTGGACAGCGCTGTGCAGCTGATCCTAAAGCGACATGACAGCGCTTCAAACAAGTACGGACGGATACATTGTAACTGAAAATGATCATTTTCACACATTTCTGATAAATTCAATTTTCCCTTAATGTTGTATTAAAGCGTAATTTTGTTGTAGGACAGCTCCTTAATTTTAACCAATTTAAATAAATTACATGAAATAAAAAATCATTATCACATTTAAAATATTGCAAATGTATTTTAGATGTCTAAAGTTACTCAGCCTGATGTTCATTATACAGTCAAAAAGCAGCACAGGCACGCCTGCAGTCTGAATCAGTATGGTTATGTGTGTGCTAGTCAAAAGCCTTAGTGTGTGTGCGTGTGTGTGTCAGGGGGCACGGCGATCTCTGCAGCAGCTCGGTGAGCAGAGAGCAGCCCTGCACCTGCGACTGAAGCAGCTGGAGGACGACAACCAGCAGCTACACACACACAAACAACAACAGCAGCAGGAGCTCGGCCACATTATGGACGTACTGAGCAGGTTCACACAGAGAAAATCAATTCAGACTTTATGCTAGACTTTTGTGTAATTCATGCTTGTAAATGAATTGTGAACGACACTGACAGAGTTGACAGCTCTGTATTTACCGATGTGTGTGACAGAGAGAAGGAGACGGCGTCCTTCCTGCGTCTGCAGGTCGAGGAGCTGCAGAGGAGGGAGGAAGAGCTGAGGAGAGAACATCACAGACTGAGAAAGGAGAAAGACGAACAGGAAGAGAGAAACAGACAGCTGCAGACAGAAATGCGCAGACGGTACTCAGCATAGGTCACCACTGCACTGCACTGTGCTTTACTGGTTCATCAGCAATGCACTGGTTTTGTTTCAGAGTTGAGACTGAGGTGTTGGAGAACGTCCAGCTAACAAAGCGGGAGACTTTGACCCAAGCAGAAATGTATAGTCTGAAGGTAAACAGGCTCAGTCACTCAAGCAGCTTTTATACCTGAACTGAGACGGAGCAGTGATGTGATATTTTATGTGGAGACCAAATATCAGTCAATGAAAATCATAATAAACTCCTGCGTCACCATTCTGAGAGAACGTTAGCCCAGCAAACGTGGCATAAATCAACAAAAACCATCCAGCGTAGAATGATAGACCTGCCAGTCTGACCCCGTTCAGTTACAGACTGATGACTGGCTGTTTGAAAAAGGTGATGAATCACATTAAATGTGATTCAAATACTACGCTTACTGCAAAATGTTAAAAATCGCAATCATATATTGTGAAACTATCGTATTGTGGGCGATTTAGCTTTTCTTCCATTTAGCACACAGCAGGAAATGGTCCTCTTCAGAAACTGTTGTCACTAAAATAAGTAGTGCATCATTTAAAACAGCTGAACATCTTCTGGTGTCGTCGTCCTCTTTTCTCGCAGGGAGCACTAGAGAGGGAGCAGCTGGACAAGCAGCGAGCCGAGGAAGACGCTTCTGATATGAGAGATGCCTTACAGAAGGTACAGACATGACACCGAGAACGTGTCTGTCCTCAGAGGAAGACTCGTAGCTTTGCTCATTTGCATAGAATGACGCTCTGGCTGCCATCTTTGTCTCATCAGTCCAGGGAGTGCGTGTCGCGTCTGTCGTTGCAAGAGAGCGCATTAAGACGGGAGGTGGAGGAGGGACGGGATGCGCTAGACAAGCTGTCCACCCTGAACTCCTCTTTGGCCTCAGACAAGAGAGAGCTGCACAAACAGCTGCTGCAGGTACTCCTCCCTACATGCCCCTCTCTGTGGCTTCCAGCTTTAGTACATCATGTAAGTCAGTTCACGTGTCTGTTACCAGCTGGAGTCTGAGCTGTCAGAGGGCCAATCACAGCTGCAGGTTCAAAGGTCACAAGTCAGTTCCCTGGAGAGGGAAGTCAAGACCCTAAACATGGATTTCAGCAAGCTCAGGTGAGATCAGTTTGCACCCAAGTCGTCAGGCCAGAACAGTAAAGTTAATTTGATTTCAATCCTGAATAATTAGTGTGAATTGTGCTGTGTCTGTTAGAGTACAGAGAGAGGCTGAGGAAGATGCTGTTCAGCCGCTGAGAGGACGAGAGCCAGAGGAAGACGGGAGCTTTCCCTCTGTGGGTGAACAGCAGGTGGATGACCTGTCCTTTCAGCATGCCGCAATGTGTGAGGAGCTGAAGGAGGTGCAGGACCGGCTGGGGCACGCAATGGAGGAGGTGAAAAATAGGAGCATACAACAGCAGGAGCAGCTCAGAGAGAGTAGGCGGCTACAAGAGGAGCTGGATAGTCTGCAGAAGCACAAGGAGCAGCTCGAAGTTGATCTGCAGGAGATCCGGTGCTGAGCACGCGAAATAAAATCAGGGTTTGTTTGTACGGGTCGCATCATACTGACATCCTGTTTCTCTCTGCCTGCAGGTCTCTGTCGCTGTCTGCCCACCAGCAGCTCAGTGAGCAGCAGAAGCGTCTCTCACAGTCAGAGGTGGAAAAATGTCAGCTGAACACACACATCCACACTCTGAAGCAGGCCAAAGACACCTTACATGGTCAGTGACAGTACGCCTAAAGTCATAATATCAAACCTTTATTCCTTAGATCTCGCTTAAAACAAGAATAATGAAAACATATAAATGTGGCAGTTCAAACCAAATTCCAAAAAAGTGATGAAGATATAAAAACAGAATGCAGATCTCATAAACCAACATTTTATTCACAACATTAAACATGTTTGAACTGAGAAAATGGGCCTGTTTTGAGACCACTATTAGTCGGTAACACATCTCAACAAAGGTGGCATCAAAAGGCTGAAAAATAAATAGCACCAAAGATTTTAGCTTAATTGGCAACATGATTGAGTATTAAAAGACATCTTAGAGAGGCTCTCTCCCAGGGTGACCGAGCTCTGACTTGCCTCTCTTCAACCAGCTTCTCAGATGTTCGATGGCTTTATTGCTTCACAGGACTCGTTGTAGTGACTGGCCCCAGAGCCCCTACACCCCACCTCCACAGGTTTGCAGCATGGCTTTAACCCCTGCCTCCAACAGTTGGCTGCCAGGTCTGCTTATTTCCCCTCTTTCTTTCCTGAGCCTCCTCTAAGCAGCTTTCCCATGGGACAAGCAACATGACAGGTTTAGACTCCTCAGACAGCAGCAGGCTTGAGTGTGCTGATCACAGTCCTGTCTCCCTCCAGTCTCCCACTGTTCCCAGCAGCCCGTCTCGAGACCACAGCTGCTCTCCTCCTCGGACAGAGTTGTGATGATTGACTCGATAGCTCTGAGGACAACATGTCTCAAACTTTCTAACGTCCACACACACTCTGATTAAATGCAGTGTGAATGAAGTCATCCCAGTGAACACACTCAAGTGAAACATATCAGTTGTGCTGACATTAATAGGAACAACAGTGATTTTGATGTAAAGTACTTTAGTTGTATTTAAAACTTTTTTTGTCTTTTTAAAGGGGAGATCCAGTGTCTGAGAGGCGAGCTGGAGGAGATGATGTCCAGGGCAGAAGATGAGAAGAAGAGGAGAGAGATGAGTGAGGAGGAGAGGAAGGCACTGCAAGAGGACATGGAGAGGATGACAGAGGAGATAGAGAAGCTGAGGAGGAGGAGAAGGAGGGAGGAAATGGAGAGGAAGGATGAGACGGAGACCGAACAGGAAGAAAGGAGTTTCTTTAGTGAGAACTCGGGGAGAAGAGAAGGAGCTGAGGTGCTGTGGAATTGCATTGAGGGATTAACTGAGGAGGTGGAGGAGAGGCAAAGAGAAGAGGAGAAAATGAGGAAGGAGGTAATGGAGATGAAGACTCGAATCAACCTCATGATAGAAAGAGTACAGCGATTAGAGGGAGAGAAGGAGGAACTGGAAGAGGAGGTAAAGAGGACAGAGGAAAGGCTGAGAGAGGAGAAGGAGTTTTGGGAGGAGAGGAGAAGAGAGGAGACGAAGCAGAGGGACAGAGAAGTGGAAGCCCTCTGTGAGCGGATGGAGAGATTGAAAAGGGAGGAGGAAAGGGAGAAGAAGGTGGACCAGCTGAGGACAGAAGCTGAGAGGGACAGATGGAGGGTGAGAGTGGAAGAACAAGAGGAGGAGATTAACAGACTGAAAAAAGAAATCTCAACATCACAAGAGGATGAAAGGAGAAAGAAAGACAAACTGCTCGAGGAGAAGGAGGAGGTGGTTGCAAAGCTGCTCGAGAAGCTAAAGGAGAAAGCGGCGGAGGCAGAGCTGATGAGGCAAAGGCTGAATGTGGCCAATGAGAAGTTTAATGAATTTAAGGCAGAGGCGAAATGTAAGGAGCAGAGCCTGGAATTACAGGTGAGGGAAAGAGAAGAAGTAGGGGAGGAACATCGGGAACATCTGAAGGAGGGGGAGGAGGAAGGAGAGAGGGACCATCGAGAGGTGAATGCCAGACTAAAGCAAAAGGAGGTAAGAGGAAGTAGGAAAGGTATGGAAAAAGATGACACGATCTCCTCCCAGGTTAGGGAGCTACAGGAGGGACAGACAAGGAGCGAGGGAGCAAGGAAAAGAGTAAGAGAAATGGAGGAAGCCCGTGACAGGCTGCAGGTGGAGATAAAGGAGTGGCAGGAGAGGGCAGAACACAGTGAGAGTGAGGCTACAAAGCTTAACCATATCTGTGTGGAGCAAGAGGAGGAGGTGCAGCGGTTAAGAGCTATACTGGAGGAGAAGGACGAGGAGAGAAGAGAATGGGAGGCACTAAGTAGAACCGAGAAAGAAAACATGAGGAGACTGCAAAGTAAGCTGATGGAGGTCAGGGAGGAGAAGAAGAGATTAGAGGAGAAAGTTAGGGAGGCGGAGGAAGAGAGAGAAGCACTTAGGAGAGCTGGGGAGGAGACAAAGAGGCTGGAGGAACAAGTGTCTGAAGTAGAAAGTGACATGAAGGACCAAAGAGAGGTGCTGAGGAAGACGGTGGAGGAGAAGAGGAGACTGGAGAACACGCTAAAGGAGGTTCAGGAGACGACGAAAGGAGAAATGGATGAGCTGATGATACTGAGGGAAGAGAAGAAACGTCTGCAGGATAAATCGATAGAGAAGAGAAAAGAAGCTGATGGACCAATGAGAGCGAAAGAGCAGCAAGCAAGGCTGTTGGACACCGAGGAGGAGGAGGAGGTACAAAAGGAGAAAAGAAGGAAGGAGGAGGCACAAGATGAGCTGTTAAAATGGAGAGAAGAAGCACAATATCTCAGAGAGGTGTGGGGAGAGGAGACGCAGGAAGAGCTGGGGACGACTAAGATGGAGTTACTGGTTATTAAAAAAGAGCTGCAAGAAGAACAAAATGAGAAGGAGCAGATAAAGGAGAAGCTACGGAGGACGGAGGAAGAGGTGACAGCTCTCAAGGAGGAAGTGCAGGAGATGGAAAACAACAAGCTGACAGAGACGAAAGATGACTTTCCTCAGGAGGAGTTGAGAGGAGTGAAGCAGAGCGTGGAGGTGATGGTGCGAAACTCCCTGCAGGTACTTCAGTCTGTCAGTCACACAAACACTGTAGAAAAACAGTCATCCTGACAGTGATACTGCTTGAACTGAAGAAACCAGCCTGAGGTCAAACTGCTTGAACCCTCTGTAGCAGGGGTGTCAAACATACGGCCCGCGGGCCAGTATTCTGTCAGCTCCAGCAGTAACACGAACCATATATCAGTAAGAAGAACAACGTGCTGTCGTTAAAGTAAACCTCGTGTACTCACCGTTTGTCGTCTGTACGCTGGACTGAACGCTGGAGTTATTGTGACTAAAGCATTCTGCATGACTGAACACAGGATGTACAATCACATCCAGCCTGAGAGACGATTTCACACGTCAGCGAGCCTGATCTTCATCACTGCTGAGAATCCATGCAGGCAGGGGTGGGACTTTATTTTGATAGGCTCACCATGTGGCCAATCAGATGCACAGACAAACTGGGATCATACCATTACCAGTCTTATGGAATCTCAAATGGTTTGACTTTCCAAAAGACACCAAGTGTAGGTGTACAGGCCAGGTACGTAGAAAGACGGGAGAGCAAGCGTGTCGGGAAATAGTGAAGGAAGGCGTGAAAACGTGCAATGAGCAAACATCTGGCTGCATTTCAGTGATACTGGGTGTCTGGATGAGTCTGTGTGCTTGAAGCCATTTGATAATTCTTAACTTGTTTGATTTCTCACCACAAACAAGCACGAGCAGAAATTTTGAACTTTAACTGTTTGTTTTTCACTTTCTGCTGTAGAACGACTGCAGTTAAAAACCAAAAGGACTGTCTGGGCAGTAGGCTGCCAGGACTTTGTCTGTGATTTTGCACATTTCTCAGCCCGTGAAAGTTTATCCATTAGTCAGACCTCAGATTCAGGAGGAACAATGTGGTTTTCACTGTTGTCTCAGAACACCTGACCAACTCTTTATCCTCTCAGGATATGTGAGGTGCAGGAGAGTTTGCACACGTGTGGGTTTTGGCTTGGAGAAGTTACTTGACTGCATTTCTTGGGCAGTGTCCTATTGGGAGTATGAAATGTCTGGCCTGTTGTTACGGGCCACTCTGTCCCTGTACAACCATAGCAAGGGCTTGGTTCATATTGCCGACAGTAAGACGGTTTCATTTTTGGTGGGTGTTTGACTCTGTCAGGCTCCCTTTTGTCATGATTGTGTTCATAATATTTATGCACAGAATATGTAGCTATAGCCAGGTGGTGGAGGGTCTCCACCTCGGTGGCCTCAGGATTTCGTCTTTGCTTTTGTGGACGATGTGGTTCTGTCGCCTTGGCGACCTCCAGCTTGTGCTGAAGCGGTTCACAGGCTGGGATCCCATGTTTTACAGTTTTTGGGTCGTCGATCTGTAGTTTATAGCACTCTCCCGTGTCCCTGTCTTCTGTCACAGCAACAAACACCAGTGACACAGTGCCAGTGAAAACCACATGCCCACCCATCATGATTCCAGCTGTCCACCCAGAGATTATCCAGATATTG
Organism: Simochromis diagramma; assembly: GCF_900408965.1. Classification (NCBI taxonomy): domain Eukaryota; kingdom Metazoa; phylum Chordata; class Actinopteri; order Cichliformes; family Cichlidae; genus Simochromis; species Simochromis diagramma. The sequence goes on along the minus strand of NW_024386892.1, from coordinate 8,173,834 downwards.
TTTTTTACAAATGCAACCTGGAATGATCTCAAGACTCTTTACAAGAAGTAACAAAGAAACAGGTTATACCTGTTAATGAGTGAATTCTCTAACTGAAGCCTAAAACGTGTAAGTCCTCGTATAGTGTTTGTGCAATGCCTGAACTCTGCTATCAGATCAAACTGTGAATAATAGCACTGCCCCACTACACTGATCATTCAAACTTGTGTTATCAAGGATTTTATTGAAGTTGATCACAGGGTGTTAAATGCTTCTGAGCTGAAAACGTGCAACATAAGTTCACAAAGATCTGGGGTTGAGCTTAAGCATTATTATAAATAACGTCATCTTGTATATGGGTTGCATGTAATCGCTATGACGCTGTTCTGTTAATTTGACATTGTAATGTAACTGTTTTTATTGCTGATGTGCAGGTGGACACTCCGAGTCAGAGCACAGAGGAGATGGAGGAGGACCGGGATGGAATCGGATTAGCTGGATCACAGCAAACAGATGCAGCTTTGATGGGCTATAAAAGGAGACCCCAGCAGGAGGAGCAGAGCCCAGTGGCCACGTCTGATACAGAGGTCAGTTTGTGGTCAGGCTGTCAGTGCAGCTGTACTCAAAGTGCATCAACAGGAAACGGGTTGTAAAGTGGAGCTGTGTGGGGAAAATGTGTCTGCAGGGTTTGAAGGAGAGACTGACGGTCCTGCAGAGTCTGGTGGCTGAACTGGAACTGGATCAGAAACGACTGAACAAGAAAAACTTTCATCTGGAAAATCAGAAAGACAAACTGAAAAGAGCGACACACACACTGAGAGAGACGCTGCAACAGGTATACGCAACAATGAGACAGGTACACGTGCACGCACCCAGAGAGACGCTGTGTACACTTCTACATTAAGCCACAGTGACACAGCAGGATGCAGTTTGTCTTAAGTGACCTGAGTTGATTGCAACCACATCCCAGCAGATGTGCCGCGGAGCTTTAAAGAAACGTTGCCGTGTCTTTGCTCCACGTCACGTAAAATAGTGTTGGATCTATTTTTAACACAAGAAGTGTCGAGTTGCACACAGCAAGGTAAAGTGGCAAGAACTAGGACCCAGGAGCAGCACAGAGAATCTGGTCAAACTACCTTCTGATATAGGATATAATCTGGTCACCATATTTGCTCCTGGTGTAAACAAAGGGCAAAAGAAGTCTGAGTCACAGACCCAGTGTGAGCCTAGGACGAGACAGATTTCAATATGCAGAGACACCACCTTGGCATACTGAGGCACACAACACTAAGAAAGGTATCCAGATACACAGCAGACACACTGACGTGAGTACACATTATTGTGTATTTCAGGTGGAGGAAGAGCGCTCGAGGCTCAGACAGCAGCTGAGTGAGAGCATCCAGGTGAGACACACAGTTCCCTTATTACAGTAATAATTACAGGTTGTGTTAGTGTAAGTGCATTTCTCCAGACTATGAGGTGTGTGTTTGTGACAAATGTCAATAGAGGCACGTGTGGTTGCAAACCTGTTGTGTGTTTTAGGGGTCTTTAACCACCACAGAAGAGCAGCAACTGAGGAGCAAAGTGAGGGAGCTGCAGGACCAGGTGAGTGCAAAGCACCAAAAAGACTTCCTGGTGTTCTGATGTCAGGTGGGTGCTGATGATGTCTCTCCTCTCCTCCAGGTGAAGCAGCTCCAGTTTGCACTGGCTGTCGGTCAGCAACAAAGGGCAGAGTTCATTCAGCAGTCCTCCCGAAACAGCCAGTCAGTGCTCTCTCTGAGACTTGACCTCAGTGATTCACTAGCAACTATCACACAACATCCAATCCCATCCATCCTAGAGTCTGAGACACAGCGATTGGATCGTAGCATGAGGGAGGAGGAGCTCAGAATGTCCTTCAGCCAGCTGTGAAAATTCAGGACCAAATGTTCTTAATTACTTTGCACTCATTAAATTGAGAGGTAGAGCCGTCTTGGACATTCAGGTCTCTTCTCTGTAGCTCTTTACCTCATGTTTATTTATTGAACCTTTATTTATACAGGCAGTCCCACTGAGACCTGCTGTCTCATTTACAATAGAAAGTATAGGCTCTGCCTCGTACTCATCCAAATAGAGCTCTTCCTGTCAGAGGATTCAAAGCAACTAATTAAAACCAGCCAATCAGAATACAAAGGGAAATAATGCACATACACCTGCTTTTCTTGCTATTAAAGCCAAAACAACCTTTTCTGCATTGTTAGAATTACACAGAATTAACACAATTTAATAACAGTTCTGGTGATTATTGCTGCATCGTAGACATTACTTTGGTCTTCTTCTGTGACCTTATGGTTTCTTTTCTCTGCATCACACAAAGCAAAGAAATTCTTACTTTGGTTCAAATTATTGTCAGTGTTTCTGCATATTTATTCTTCTGTTTTTGTTCTGTGGTTATACTGGTCATGTTTCACATGCTGCCACTTTAATACTTTTGTCTCATTTTAGTACCATTATTTCTGTATACAGTCATGTAATAACAACAGCACTTTTTACAGCCACGAAGCTTAAAAAGCTGATAAACGTTTACAGTCCAACAATGCCGCTTATTTATATTTGTTTGTTTTAATGCGCAGCTCTTCCTCGAGCATAAACCCAGACTCACCTGAGTCAGAGTGGCTCAGGTGAGTCTGGGCCATCATGTTGTCTTTTCTAGATCCAAAAGTGACAATTTTTTTAACACTACCTTATTAAGGTGGCCACCCTGATTACCAAGATGTATTTATAAATTGCACAGGTGTAAGGTTTACCCATTTATACTGAGTACTAATATTAATAAAATAATTGTCACTCTGCAAAACTGAAGGATCATGGATGCAATGTTCACAGCAGCTGTGATACTTGGACACTGATTAATGCAGAACAAGTGTCACAATTGGCCAGTCTGTGGGGAAGTGCCACTAAATGTTTGCAGTGCCTTCCCACAGTCCTCCATTCTGAGCTTACTCAGGCTCATGTTGAAGTCAAAGGTCAACTCGTGGTGTGTATTTGTGTGTAAATATGTGCGGCCAGCTCGAGGAAGCGTCCCGGGGGGGAAGGAAGCTGGTTTAGACAACACCCTGAAATCTGAGAGCTGCACCTGAATCAGCTGACTGGCCCCCCAGTTCATTTCCTGTTTCATCAAATCACTGTCAGAGTGCGTAGAGCAGCGAATTAACTTGTACAAGTTTACATTTTTACAAACACTGAAATCCCAGATTTATGATAGTTTACTGTTTTTATAGTTATTCATTTGTCAACATAAGAGCGGAGACAGTGATTACATCACACATTTATCATCATCTCGTCTCATTTTCTGTTACACATTAATCATGAGTGATTTGTCTTATAAGCTGACTGATGGAAAATTGTCACAGTTGGATCTTAGATGTAAACATGAGGCTAAAATGACTTTAACACTGAACGTGTGTGAAGTAAGGTTTAAAATGCAGCTGCAGACACTTTGTTCTGAACATTAGTTTGAGGTTCAGGTGTGATGCACAGCCCGGACAGCTTTAGTTTGAACTTAACAGCTACTTTTAAAAGTTATTCACTTGTATTTTATAATAAAATTATTCTAAAGTTGTCAAACATTTTATGCTCTCTGATTGTTGAATTCACAGAATGATACTGAAATAAATCATAAATGCTATTTGGATTTTTCTTTGTTACCTTTTTACAAAAATATATTTGAAGCAGCAGAAAAAACAAAAGCTTGTAAATGTGGACGCGGTGGCAGATACCACTGTGAGAAAATCAGAATAAATGAACATGTTAATAGTGTTTGTTTTTCGTGGAAACCGGGTCCAAATGGCTCTTTGGGGCTTAAAGGTTGCCGATCCCCTGGCTTAGGAAGACTGAGCCGGAGCCCAGTACGGGACACCTGCCTCTACATGCGTCACCTCTCGCTGGGACTGTAAACAGTGTGGATGTAGATTCAGCACCTGACCGGACCTGCAGTGCAGTACTGAAACAGTTTAACGTGGAGCCGGAGTCTGTTTACACACCGCGAAGAGCAAAGAGGGTGGACCGAGATGCTGATGTCAAGCTGAGCGAAACAGCAGCGCTGTCCCTGTGATCACCATTAAAACCTTTACTGGGAAAAAGCGAGCAGGAGTCCTTCATCAAAGCACCTGATCAACAAACGACGTGAAGTTGTATTAAAATACTCTGGTGAACTGTTAACTTTGATATCATGTTTCAATTATAAGGGTTTCTAAAAGCTGAAGCGAACAGGGCTGAGTCTAAAGGGGGGCACGAGGTGTACTAGACCGTATTTACTTCAAGGTTTTCAAACCTTTTTCAAGTGAAATGATTTAAATTGCTGTCTCAATTAAATAGACTTAATGTTTAAAATATAAAAATAAAGCTTTTTTCACAAGCCAATAAAAGTGTACAGGACTGGTAAAACACTGAGCCTCTGACCTGAGTGGTTTATTATTAATATTAATTAAAGTCTACACCATCATAACATCTTGTTTTCAGCAGCACAGAAAGGTTGCACAGGGCAAACTCCAGAATGCTGACATGCTCCCTTCTCTTCACTGCAGCCTCCACATTCTCCTTTAAAGGCTTACAGACACAAACTCACTTAAACACACAGAAACACATGTAGAAAAACTCGAAGCCTTCCAATGAGACAGGAAACATTCATTTTTAAACCTTAGTTTAGATTTCACATTTTTCTTATTTTATTGGACTTTGACTGTACTTGAGAGTATTTGTATATATCTGGATCTAAGAAAATGTTTTCTTAAAAAATAAAATGTAATATGGCACGCACATACAAAGGGTTTGTTTTTGTTCTTGACAGATGTTGTAAGCAGTTAAACTTTAAAACGTGATTTATGAAATGGAAACCAATGAGCAGTTTATTCTGAAAGGCCAGTTTCATTGATGGTGAACAATCATGCCAATTTTCTTGTTCTACAATAATCCATCTCAGAGATATGACGAGAAAAAAAAGTTTAAAATCTGAGAGGACGACAGAAAAAGAGTCATAAAAAGCTTAATACTTTAACAAGTATAGAACTTATAAATACCAAAAAGATATAGAGGGAAAGAGCAGAATATTTTAAAATTTGAACAGCAAAAATAGCCCAGAGTTTGTGGAAGTAGTTCCACGGCAAGAAAGAATGAACATGATATATTTACTTTTTTGTCTGATGATTGGCAGAAAGCTAACAGCGGTTTTCTTCTGAGAGATGCTGCTGAGGCTGAAATTAATCCAAGAGGAAAAAAGACGTATATAAAACATCTCTTGATGATTGAAACACAGGCAAGGACATACTCAAAAGTTTAGCTCCTCTGGATGTTTCCATGGGAAAGAGTTTTATCACTCATCCAGGTGACTTCTCCAGTGTCACGCTTGAGTGATGAATCTTTCTCCCACTGAAAACCAGTGTGTCCAGTTAAATTCAGTCGATTTTTTAAAGGAAAGTTGTTCGATGTTGTGTTCATGAGGACACTGGGTTTAACTTGCAGCACAACACAAAGCTGCCATATTTTGTCCAAGTTTAAAACACTTAATTGAGCAGAATCAAGATGCAGAAAAGCTGAAATGTAACGTCCTCGCATGATGACACATCACACATGACGCAGCACTGGGTCATGTGTGATGTGTAACTGCCCTCTGCTAAGACTGGAGATAATATAAGGAGTGAGACAACTGACAGCCGTTATTTTAATCAGCCTGTTTCAGTTCTGTTAAACTAAGTACCCTAAAGTAATGTGGTAACATCTGGACTGACGAGTTTACTGTCAGCATTTTAATCGCTAGTTTAAAGGCTGTAGGCTGCAGCCGTTGCTCTAACACTGTATAAATGTAACAGGGCTCAGTTCTATTAGTCTGAGCTGCTTCCAGCTTTATTTGTGAAGAGCGCAGCAGCTTACAAAACACGCAGCGAGCTCGTACAGCTGGGAGGTAATATTTTCATAAGCTAAGATAATTCAATAATAGATTAATGAAACAGCAAATTGTCATATTCTCAGATGGACAGCAAGTGGAGAGTGATCGATGAGGCAAAGAGTGATTCACAGGCAGAGTTTAGTTCCCACAGTTTTGTTTCCTTATGGTTCCAAGCTCTGTCACCAGTCTTTGCATTTTATTATTATCTCATAACACTTGTTTAATCAGCTCCCATCTCTCCTGTGGACTCCTTAATGTCTCCAGTCTAAGATCAGCACAGCCCTGCCCTCCAGCACCATCAGCAGCAGCAGCAACATTGTACCCATCAGGTAAAACATCGGCTACATTTGCTTCACATTGTCCCCACATGATGATGATGATATAGTATGATGTGATCTGATTATTAGATTCTTGATGAATGTGGGTTGTTGTGTTTCAGCCTGGTTCTGTGAGCCCCTTTTAAACTCTGAGCCCTGCCCCTTCAAACAATGTCAGCACGGCTTAATCATATGATTCCTACAGTAAAGCATCAATTTAATGTTTAAAAGGTGAACACTTCAAGAAATCTGTTCCTCAACAGGGACATTGTTTGAATAATTCTTTTAAATAACACTAACTAAAATATAGCAATATACACTTCTTAAGCAACAACCTCCACCTTCATTTCCTCTGCTACATGCTGTGCTTTTTTTAACCCGTCCATTTGTTCACCTAATGGGTGACACTGTTTCATTGGGGTTTGCTCTTTCAGCTGTCCTCAGCTGACAGATTAGTCATTGGACACTGCTGTTCCTCTTGTGAGAGGCTGACATGTCTGGCTGCTGTTAAAGCCTCCGACTCTAAAAATAATCTTACCAAAACTATATTCAGTTACACTAACACCAGGCTGGTTAAAACCCCAAGAAAGCAGTTATAACCAAAGCCCAGCAGTTATAACACAAAATGTGATAAACAATATACTGGATTAAAAAACAGCCCCAGGGCAGCTGTTTCTCGCTAACCTTATTCATAATCTCTTGGATAGAATTTCGTGGGACAGTCAAAGGGGTGAACGCTTCAGTTATTTAAGCATCATATTTGCTTTTCATGTAATATGTGCTGCTGGTTTCATTGATGTCCTCCAAATTTCCATCCACGGCTTTGAGCCAGAGAATGTCAGAGACCCCAGTCCAAGTTGGACAGGAACTTTCAGCTCAAAGTGGGAGTTCATCAGTTTTCCCTTCTATGTTCCCGACCTCACCGTATCCACAAACTGTGGGTAGCAACAAAGCAATAAGATTTAGAAAAAGAGGGACAGAACTTCTGAAAGCCGGCTCAACGTATCATGAGTTTGGTAAGAGTTTGGTCATGTGGGAGACGCTCAGTGTGCAGCTGCTACTTCCCCACGTTGGCTGGTGGTGACCACTGAATAGCAGACAGCTGCCTCCTAACACACAGTCATCCATAATAATACTGGCTGACTGCAATATTGTCTATCCATCCATCCATCTTCATCCGCTTATCCGAGGTCGGGTCGCGGGGGTAGCAGCCTAAGCAAAGAGGTCCAGACCTCCCTCTCCCCAGCCACCTCCTCCAGCTTGTCCGGGGGAATACCAAGGCGTTCCCAGGCCAGCCGAGAGATATAATCTCTCCAGCGTGTCCTGGGTCTGCCCCGGGGCCTCCTCCCGGTGGGACATGCCTGGAACACCTCGCCCAGGAGGCGCCCAGGGGGCATCCTTGCCAGATGCCCGAACCACCTCAGCTGGCTCCTTTCGATGTGGAGCAGCAGCTGCTCTACTCTGAGCCCCTCCCGGATGGCCGAACTTCTCACCCTATCTCTAAGGGAGAGGCCAGCCACCCTTCGGAGGAAGCTCATTTCCGCCGCTTGTATCCGCGATCTCGTTCTTTCGGTCACTACCCACAGCTCGTGGCCATAGGTGAGGGTAGGGACTTGTCTAAATCTTTATCTTTAATAAAAGTGTGTGATTTGCATTCTCACCCTTCAGAAGCTCATTTTTAGCCAGGAAATCCCTGATTACTGTAATCCACAATCATGTTAATGCATTCAATCATGATATTAACTTCAGCCTTAACGTTGGTGGTCAGTTATGATTCATAAATACTCGAATCTGGTGACAGTGGTACGGAAAGCCAGCGCAGGATTCAGGATGTTTCTATCTGATAATAAGTTTATTGAACACATCAGATGATTTTTTAGCTGAATCTTTGCTGTGACTTGTCTGGGAAACTTGATAGATTACACTGGCTTCTTTTTTTTTTTTAGTATTTCTTGCTGATGATGAATGATGAAAAATACACTGCAGTAGTATTATTATATGTTTATGTATATACAGTGGGAAAAATAAGTATTAAGTACCGATCATCAATTTATGATCGTGTTCATGTTTAAAAAATAAAATTAAGATTAAGAAAACACTTAAAAGCTTTTCTGTGTCCTTTTGCCTGTCAAATAAATGTCAAAGTGCATTACCGACTGCAGATTTGAGTTTTTATTGTGGACTTAGAAACACCTGCATTATATATGTATATATATATATCTGTTATATATATCTGTTATATAATGCGCAGGTTGGTGTTAATATTGTTTGTTTTTTTCATTCGGGCTTGAACCCCCTCAGTGAGATCATTAACAAGACTGGCTACGGATACCGACTACGGAACGGAGCAGTTGTCAGCCACCTCCTGTACATGGATGACATCAAGCTGTATGCCAAGAGTGAACGAGACATCGATTCACTGATCCACACTACCAGGCTATACAGCAATGACATTGGAATGTCGTTCGGACTGGAGAAGTGTAGTCGGATGGTAACAAAGAGAGGGAAGGTAGTCAGAACTGAGGGGATTGAACTACCAGAAGGCAACATTGCAGACATAGAGGACAGTTACAAGTACCTGGGGATCCCGCAGGCGAATGGGAACCATGAAGAGGCCGCTAGAAAAGCTGCAACCACCAAGTACCTGCAGAGGGTCAGGCAAGTCCTGAGGAGTCAGCTGAATGGTAAGAACAAGATCCGGGCCATCAACACGTACGCCCTGCCCGTGATCAGGTACCCTGCTGGGGTAATAGGCTGGCCAAAGGAGGAGATAGAAGCCACTGACATAAAGACAAGAAAGCTCCTTACCATACATGGAGGGTTTCACCCCAAGTCCAGCACCCTGAGGCTGTACGCTAAGCGGAAGGAAGGGGGCCGGGGACTGGTGAGTGTCAGCACCACAGTCCAGGATGAGACAACGAACATCCAAGAATACATTGGGAAGATGGCCCCAACTGACCGAGTGCTCAGTGAATACCTCAGGCAGCAGAAACCCAAGAAAGAGGAGGGAGACGAGGAACCATCATGGAAGGACAGGGCCCTGCACAGTATGTACCACCGGCAGATAGAGGAGGTGGCTGATATCCAGAAATCCTACCAGTGGCTGGACAAAGCTGGACTGAAAGACAGCACAGAGGCACTAATCATGGCAGCACAAGAACAAGCTCTGAGTACAAGATCCATAGAGGCTGGGGTCTATCACACCAGGCAAGACCCCAGGTGCAGGCTGTGTAAAGATGCCCCAGAGACAATCCAGCACATAACAGCAGGGTGCAAGATGCTAGCAGGCAAGGCATACATGGAACGCCATAACCAAGTGGCCGGCATAGTGTACAGGAACATCTGTGCCGAGTATAACCTGGAAGTCCCGAGGTCAAAATGGGAGATGCCCCCAAGGGTGGTGGAGAATGACCGAGCTAAGATCCTGTGGGACTTCCAGATACAGACGGACAAAATGGTGGTGGCTAACCAACCGGACATAGTGGTGGTAGACAAACAGAAGAAGACGGCCGTAGTGATCGATGTAGCGGTTCCGAATGACAGCAATATCAGGAAGAAGGAACACGAGAAGCTGGAGAAATACCAAGGGCTCAGAGAAGAGCTTGAGAGGATGTGGAGGGTGAAGGTAACGGTGGTCCCCGTGGTAATCGGAGCACTAGGTGCGGTGACTCCCAAGCTAGGCGAGTGGCTCCAGCAGATCCCGGGAACAACATCGGAGATCTCTGTCCAGAAGAGCGCAGTCCTGGGAACAGCTAAGATACTGCGCAGGACCCTCAAGCTCCCAGGCCTCTGGTAGAGGACCCGAGCTTGAAGGATAAACCGCCCACAGGGGCGTGCTGGGTGTTTTCTTTTTTTTTATTATGGAATGGAAAAAAATATTATATATATATTAGAATCAAAGTCTGAATATATAGAATGAAACTTGAATATATAGAATGTATGAACCTCATTTTTAGAGATGATGTGTTTGTTTGTGTTTTAATAAACAATGTTGTATAATGTCTGGGTTTAAAATATTGTTTATCTCCAGAAATAGGTTACATGACAGAAGTACAAAGTCAAAGTCATAGACCTTTATTTTAATGTACATCTAGTGTCATAAGAATAATATATTCTTATTCCAGGCATATTGACACAAACCATAAATTAAATCCTTGGGGGTTTGTGTTTCATGGAGGAGTTGACTGCTATAGTCGCTGCATTACCTACATGAGATGCTGCACAGATAACAGAGCATCAACTGCTGTGCAACTTTTCCAGAGTGCCGTTGATCTCTTTGGCCTCCCACAACGTGTCAGGGGTGATGCTGGCAGTGAGAATATTGATATTGCACGGTTTATGATTGAACATCGAGGGCCAAACAGAGGAAGCTTTATGGTTGGACGAAGTGTGCATAATCAAAGAATTGAAAGATTGTGGGGTGAACTAAACAGAGTTGTGTCAGCATACTTTAAAAACCTTTTCCTCTTTATGGAAAATGTTGGGATTTTAGCAGCCCGTTCTCACTCCCGAGGCGTAACATGTCGACGTTTTGTCACGTCCCGCGGCGTTCCTGAGGAACGCGAAAGGAGAGCTTCGGCGTTGTTATGGTACGCGGCGGGTTATGGCTGGAATCCAGTGCAATGACGCTCCCGCGGTAATAGACGTTCCAGCCCTGTATTCCAGCCCTAAACCTAACCTTATCCCTAGCCCTAACCATAACCTTATTCCTGATCTTAACCAGGACTATAATGATGTTAAATAGCGTGTTTCTAAGCGATTTGAAGAAAAAGAGCGAACATGTGTAGATGGAGTCCAGACGGTTCTCATATTTCCTCTTTTTTCCGGGGTCGTCATTTAGGAACGTGGTGGGTAGCCGAAAACGTAATATGTTGACGATTTGTCACCTAGCGTAAAATGTTACGCTTTGGGAGTGAGAACGTGTTGGATTTTAGATAGCACTGACCCATTTCATATTAGGGCTCTTCACCATGTATATCTTCCAAGAATGAACAGATCTGTGGATGAATTTGTAAATGAGTGGAATCATCACAGTTTAAGGACAATGGAAAATAACTCCCCGCTGCAGCTGTGGACTGTTGGAATGTTGCAACTTCCTCAGCATCACAGAGTCTCAGTCAAGTGCACTTCAGACATCGTTCTTACCATCACCAGCAGTTGACGGCTGACTTGAGGCAGCTCGACCCCTTGAGTGACGATGGAAATCATGGGATAGAAGTTTTTTGACAGCATGCCGCATGCTTCAGTTAAGTTATTAGTAAATTTGTTTGTGTTAATTAAAAAATGTATTTGAATGCCAGACACTAAAAATTGTGAAATATCATGATACTGAAAAGGGTCCAAGACTATTATTTAGGTAAAAGTAAGGTAAAAAGACTGGTTTTATCTTCATATTCACTTGTGCCATTTAAATCATAAAAGTAGACAAATAAAGTGTTTAGACTACACTTTTCTTTCATGACAAACCATAATTGTCACAATACAAAATGTTACAGTATATGTTACATATGATTGTATGATGTACTAATTTATCTGTTAATAAACAGGAATTATGATTCATTCATTAAATAAAATATGTTACACATTTTAAACTTTTTAAACTCTTTTTTTTAAAGACACAAATTACATAAAAAGTAGGAACACAGAACACTTCATTTGTGTATTTCCAGTACCCAGAGGAAGGAAATTATATTCTGCAGTAATAGGGCTGGTCTTAAAAAAACACAAATGAAAGAGGGAAAAAAAACCCAAACAATCTACAATGAGCCTGTGTTATCAAGTAGTATAGTAAAATATGCAAACAAAATCCTTAAAACACTCCCTGCAAACCAGGTTATGTTTATTATCATTATTATTATTATTGTTTATAATACTTTGATAACATATAATAATTTGATAAGATTGTAATGTCATATAGTGTGATATAATGTTCATATTTCAACCTGTAACATAACCAGGTTTGACCAAACCAATGTCTGTCACATTTATAGACAACTTTGCTGCCGGTGTTGGAGATACTGTCTTTCCACCCAGTGTTTCCAACTCCTCAGTAAGGAAAATCGCTATTGGCTGTCCTAAAAGTCGCTAGAAGTCGCCAAATGACGTCATCGCCTAATTTGCATAATTGGTCATGCTAATGTAATTGTAACCTACACTGTGGGAGAGAGAAATAACATCGTGGTAGAGACATAAGGTGAGTAAAAAACGTCCTAAATGCCGTTTGAATTTATTTAGAACTACAAATTAAATTTATTTTAGCAATTATTGTTTTTTAATGTCACAATTCCAACCCTGCTCCTTTATCCAGGCCTAGACCGGCAAAAGTGACCCGAAATTGGCACTCTGGTGGAGTTACTTTGTGTGTGTGTTTATAAGTAGTTTTAAACCTTGTGATCCACAAAACAGCATAAGAGTAAAAGAAGAACTGACTGCGTTACAGTCAGTGCGGGAGCAGCGGCTTCGCTCATGCGCGGTTCATTTGCCGTTTGGACGCACAGGTGTGAACGTCTCCTGCCCTGATAGCAGCTGGGGGAGGACTATCCTCCGCCTGTGAGCGCTTTGGCACGGGTGAGGTGCCCACGGCAGCACCGCTGCCTGTTGAGAGTAAGAGCGATACGTGTTTTCACGTCAAAAAGTCGTCATAAATAAGTCTCCAGTAACACCAGAAAAAGTCGCCAGATTTGTCGCTAGTTGCTCTTTATTAAAAAAAAGTCGCTAAGGGGTCTGAAAACTCGCTAAATATAGCGACAAAGTCGCTAAGTTGGCAACACTGTTTCCACCTTTCAGTATGTAGGGTTACTGTAATACTTTACAAAACTTTACCAAAACCTAACAAAAACATTTTTTAAACCTGTGAGTTAAGCTAAAAGTTAAATGATATTAATACAAAGTTCTGTGTAAAGCATAAATCATAAATAAATCATAAATCATTTGAGCGCCTAGTTCTCTCCCATCTCAAGACCCTCACGGCCCCCCTCCTGGACCCCCTGCAGTTTGCATACAGAGCCAACAGGTCTGTAGACGACGCCATCAACATGGCCCTACACTTCATCCTGCAGCATCTGGACTCCCCAGGAACCTACGCCAGGATCCTGTTTGTGGACTTCAGCTCTGCCTTCAACACCATCCTTCCAGACCATCTCCGAGGCAAGCTTTCCCAGATGAATGTGCCTGATCCCATCTGCCGGTGGATCACTGACTTCCTGACGGACAGGAAGCAGCATGTGAGGCTGGGAAAGAATGTCTCGGACTCTCGGACCATCAGCACCGGCTCCCCTCAGGGCTGTGTTCTTTCTCCCCTGCTCTTCTCCCTGTACACCAACTGCTGCACCTCCACCCACCAGTCTGTCAAGCTAATCAAGTTTGCAGATGACACCACCGTTATCGGACTCATCTCGGACGGGGATGAGTCTGCCTACAGGAGGGAGGTTGAACGTCTGGTGTCCTGGTGCAGCCACAACAACCTGGTGCTGAATGCCCAGAAGACAGTGGAGATTATTGTGGACTTCAGGAAGCACACAGCCCCACTCCCCCCCATCATCCTGACTGACACCCCCATCACCTCTGTGGACTCATTCCGCTTCCTGGGTACCACCATCACCCAGGACCTGAAGTGGGAGCCCACCATCACCTCCGTCATCAAGAAAGCCCAGCAGAGGATGTACTTCCTGAGGCAGCTGAAGAAATTCAACCTGCCAACACGGACGATGATGCAGTTCTACACTGCAATCATCGAGTCCATCCTCACCTCCTCCATCACTGTGTGGTACGCTGGAGCCACTATCAGGGACAAACAGAGACTGCAGCGTGTTGTGCGCTCTGCTGAGAAGGTGATTGGCTGCAGACTCCCATCTCTGCAGGACCTGTACACCTCCAGGACACTGGGGCGTGCAGCTCAGATCTCAGCTGACCCTTCTCACCCTGGATACAGTCTGTTTGACCTGCTCCCCTCAGGCAGGAGGCTCCGGTCCATTCGCACCAGAACCTCTCGCCATAAGAACAGTTTCTTCCCCTCTGCTGTTGGACACATGAACAATAAACGTACGACTGTCCCCACCACTAACTCATGACCCTACGCTGTGTCACTGCATCATTCCATGTTTGGCACTGATCACCACCTGCACTCATGTATATATCTTTCTACGTAGCACTTTTAATTCTTATTCCTACTTTTATTTTTTCATGTCTATTTAAGTGCAATTTATGACACTATGTTTGCACTGAAGCACCGCAGCAATTTCCTAATGTTGTAAACCTGCTCAACATTTGGCAATAAAACCCTTTCTGATTCTGATTCTGATAAATGTTCTAATGGGGCACTGAAATGAAGCTTAACTCATCTCATTTGAAAATTCACATTGTGTGGAATAGTTGAACACAGGAAGCATTTGAGAAAACTTAATTCTATATAACAATGAGATTGTGGCATATTATTTTGCCCACTGCAGGGGTGCTAAATAATGTAATGTTACTGTGGGTCATATCAGAGACAAAACATGCCATATAAGCAGGAAAACTAATTAACTACAATCACAAAACAAAAAATGCCTCACATGTATAAACTGAAACAAAATTATTCCATCCATTCTCTTCGGCTTATCAAATCCATGTCTGATTTGAAAGTAGTGTACACTGCATGAACTGGTATTTAAGCTGTAATTTGAAAGACACACATGAAGCTTATTTAGGCTATACAGTTATGGAGACCACAACATATTAAATGTACGTGGATGCAGAAATAGCCTATTATTTGTACTCAGCACTAGGGATGGGTATCGTTTAGGTTTTATCCGATACCGGTGCCAAATCGGTACTTTTGAAACGGTGCCGGTGCTTAAACGGTGCTCGAACCGGTGCTTAAAGAATGGAGAACACAAACTTTGTCCAAAAACCTCTCATGTTCAGCTGGTTTGTTTTGTAAAAAGATAACAATGTTAGCCTTTTCTGCAGCTATGTGGCATATATGGTATCACTCTTGGCTGGAAGCAGTGCTTAAACAATGGAAAAAACACAAACTTTGTCCAAAAACCTCTCATGTTTAACTGTTTTCCACTTTTTCTTTGGTCATTTTAGCCTTTTTGGCCAGGGTGAAGGGAGTATCTGCCATCAAACAAGAAGACAGCCGCATGTAGCTATGATGATGTTTGCTAGTTCACCTTACAAGCATTAATGTAATAACGTGGTTAGCCTACTCAACGTACATTACACACGAACAACATTAAGCTACTCATGCAGAGAAGAACGGCTGCTGCTGCTGCATCATCCTCATCATTTCTGCTACACTGGCAGGGCTAGGGGCCAGGACTCTATTCTTCGGGTTTTTGGGGGATGTTGCTCCGGGTCCGATAACTGGCAACCCACCCGACGTGCACGGTGTGAGGTCTCGCAGCAAGCTATCAAATACGGCGCATTTCTCGGCTTTTAAAAAAAACGCTATGCGTCGCCAGCTGTTTAATCGGATTCTTGGTGTTACCTCCTTTGACAGTATCACAGTATCAGCTTAAAGCACTTGTTGCTGCTGAGTTTGCATATTTTGCTGTGAAGTACAGCCAGACTTTTGACCGCTTCGCCTTGAGCATTTTTAATCTGTAGCTCCGCTCTAAAAGAACGCACGTACCTGGCCCCGCCTACTATCCTCGGAAACCTAAAATGATTGGCTAGAAGTGTATCACAGCTCAGGAAAAAAAAGCACCGAAATAAAGCACCGAAATGTGCGCTGCTTTTCGGTCTGGTTACTACCGTTTATGTCAGAACCGGTGCCATCATGGCACCGGACACCGGTACCCATCCCTACTCAGCACACAGGATTGGTAATAATTTATTTATTTAGTTATCCTCCTATTTATCCTGTTATTTATTTATCCTGTTAATACACTGAAGTCAAACTGAAATCACATTTGGATACAATGTTCTTTGTAAACCCAGCACTTGCATCGGTACTATCTATCTACCTTTTTTGTTATAGCGTCTATGTCTGTAATTTCATGATGCTGCTGCACAAAAGTGAGAATTTTGATTTATGGTCAAACAATGTGCCAAACAGTAAACTCACATTCAGCCTCCTGAAGATAGTCTTGCCAGAAAGCCAGAGTCCGGCACTCGTAGTGCATTACTCCCTCGTTCGGAGTGAATGATCTGGAATAGATTCTCCCTATCAGTTGCTCTCAGAGCCATTCCAGCTTTCACGAAAAGACACTTCATCTGAAGAGGGTATGTCTGTAGAGCATCTAGGACACCTACAGACCTCAAGCCATCTCTGAACCTAGCCAAGATAAAACAAAGTCAAATTGTATTTTATATTACTATTATTATATTTGTATTTGATGGGATTTGGAACCTGTATCATAACAAGAGGTTTTGAGGTTTTATTAAGAGACATTTCTGAACTAATTACATTTTGCTTCCCTGTGGACTGTTGTATCAGAGGTGAAGAACATTTTCCCCTTACAGGGCCAGACTGTCTCAGATACAGATAACGAATGCCTCTACATGGAGCAACTGAGCTGAAACATGACACACAGGGACCTGTCATGAACTGGAGTAAAAGTGACACATTGCTTTCAAATACATCTGGTCTCTTGTTCCATTGGCATAACTTTTTTTTCAACCCAAATGCTACTCAGTTTGAATCTATTTTTATTTACATATTTAAACACATGCCTACATCGGCACAGATACGTTTTATGTGAATTTTAATCTCATGAATGAAAGATATCTGTTTTGTTATGAACTGTACTAGAATGGAGCGCTACAGGCCTGTACCACCCAAACAGGCTAATACCATTGTTTCACAACACAATGACTTTAGTTTGACAGGCTTAATTTTTTACCATGACAGTATGTGTTTAGACATGCCTTTCAAAAGGTGCACGGCTCCGTTGAAGGACATACCAGTGAGCCAGATCCAAAGCAGTTTCTTGTTTGTTTTGAAGTGTTATGCAAACATTGTGACCAGCAAGACTGATCAAGCTGGCTGCCTGTGCAACCGCATCTTGCAGCTGTAGATCATTCTCGGCCTGTACGATCTAAAAACAATATGAGGAAATTAAAAATTATGAATTATCTGACTCTACTATTTAGTAGAACATACAAAACTAATAGCTCCAGTGTTTAATTAGTAATTTAACCCTATGAAACCCCATAACCGATCAGGAGGCTGAGGTATAAGTTATTAAGCTGGAAAACAAGTCCAATCATTAAATTCTGAAAACTGAAACTTGGAGTTTCTTGGGCAGTAACCAACAGAACCACAACCTGCCACACACATTTTTATTTCTTCCTTCTTGTAGCCATTAAAATGTTTGATCTTTTACTAGAAAGGTGCAGGACTCGGGCAAGAAAAATTAGGGAAGTGTTAGTAAAAATGTTGGACAAGCAAAAAAAGACCTACAATGAAATTGAAAGAACCAAAGGAAAATATGCTCACAGACTGCACTTGTGACCTCGTTTCCTCATCAGTAATATGATCAGTGCCGACTTTTACATTGTCTGGACCCTTTTGAAGACACTCATACAAGAGTTCAGACAAGAAACATGGACTCTGTCCCCCGTGGATCACAGTAGTATCCTTTATCTTTCATTGCTGTTAACAAATAAAATAAAACATCATCTCAAAAGCTTGCATCATTATTTTTGTTACTGTGGCATTTTTTATAGTATAAGTCACCAAATGTTATTTCTGGAACAAGTATTGCCCATACAGTTGCACCCATAAGAGTTTGGATAATGACTAAATCATCTTAATTTTGCTGTGCACCACATCCTTGGATTTTAAAACCAAACAATCAAGATGATACTGAAGTGCAATTCCTTCGAGGTATTTTATTAAAAAAATGGCACCAGCTGATTAGGAATTACAGTCAATTTTATACATTATCCAGCATCTTTAAAGATGGTTGCTTTAGACAAGTGATTGGAAGCTAACACCATTTTATGTATTATTTTTAATACAAGGATTAAAATTCTTTAGAGCCTTACAGTCTGATCAGGTAACTGCGCTGGCTTGTTATGCTTTGGGTTATTATGAGTTTACACTGTCCAGTCAATTTAGCATTTGCATTTGGCTGAATCTGAACAGATTGCCCTTTACACTTCTCAAATCACCAGTGATATCATTGACAACAGTAGTGGCTTGGTTCTATGGCAGCTACTCATGCCCGTCTCATAACTGCTTCCACTATGTGTGACTTGAGCTATTCTTTTCTTTACTATGCTTTTCTCCTTCCATCATTTTGGTCAATCTTGGTGTCATCTGTCCATATCTTCATAGTAGCATAGCATAGTTCTTTTAGATGTTTTCTGGCAAAGTCCTTCCAGTTATTTACTATTGCACCTTGTTGTAAAACATCTGTGTTTCCATTCATAAGTGCATCTCTTGATTGTTGAATTACACCATATCAGTCATTTGAATAATTACTTTTGAGAAATGAGAGAGCATGTATAAAATGGCCAGAATTTCTAAACATGCAGTACTGTTTCAAACATAAAATAATGGTTAATATGTTGACCTTTCAACATGACAAGTAAAAGTTTGTGTTGTACTGACCTTTCTCTTGCACTTGAGTCTAAAGACCTTGAAATGGCTTCTTGGAGGTCGGGGTCATCTGACAGGTATTCTTCCTCAAACAGGCCAAGATATGTACTGCAAAGCCAGAATGTTTTGTAAATTATTTAGTTAAATTACATATAAATGATGATGACATAATTACATTATCACAATACATAGATTGGCCTCAGCATTATTAAAGTTGTGTGGGATCATCTTGACAGAGAACAGAACAAAAAGCCTGGAAAACTTTTCCTGAACCACGCTTAAAGAAATTCAATAAAAAGAAGACATCGCCATCAGGAACGATGGTGTGCTGTCACTGACAGTGGCAGTAGCAACGCACCAGATGACCCCATCATCTACAGACATGGACTGTGTGTTAACAATGGGAATGGCTGAGGGAACTTCTTTAGAAATTTCAACTGTGAGAACACAAAGAGCAGGAGTTTAACTTTTGAATAACATCTAATCACATATATAGCTTTTGCTTTTCATGTATTTAGGGGTACATTTCTTCCTGCTCAAAATATTAAACTAAATTTAAATATGATTTTAACAAAGACTTGACACTTAATAAAGACACAATGCCTAAGATGACTAAGTAACAGACACTGAACCAACTTAATTTCCAGTGTATTTGGAGCTACTTTTAGAGAGGAATATTTACCGCATTTCTCAGAATTCAACGTTTCTGTGAAATCCTGCCTGCTTGTATGGCTACTCTCTCCATCAGAATATGTCTGTAAATTAAAACAGATAATACATTTCATTATACTGACAACAAAATGTCATAATAAATATTAGTAATATGTTTATGTATTATGTATTAAAACATAATGCAAGTGACAATGTTTAAGGGAGTTGCCTTTGCCTTTTTCACTCTCATTTTATGAACTTACTCATTCATTGTCCTCATATAAGCTTGTCGGTCTGACATAAATTGACTTCTGATGAAACAGTTTTTTCACAAGGTCTCCATTCAAAGTCTGTTTGGAAGTGAGTGATGGCTCAACTAGTTTGGTGTGGCATGCCAGCAAAATCTGTAGCCCAGGGGAGGAAGAAAACAGTGTATATGAAAGTTTTGTTAAGGCTAACAGACTACAATACAATACAGTACATTAAAAGGCTTAATTTTTGTTAACTCTAAAAGATATCAATCCAGTCATCTGATCGGTGCTCCCAGATCCTTTTTGGAAACACCCAAAGTTGACCTTTAATAGTATAACAATGTAAGTAACAAAATTTTTTTTTTTTTTTATAAAAAAGCATCTAAAGCTTACCTGCATCCTTCAATAACTGGCTGGAAGGCAGTCCTTATTGCCTGCATTACTTTGTCTGAGTCCCAGTCACAGCTAAACTCCAGTGCAGATTTTATATGTCCATTTTCAAAAAGCCAAGCTTCTTTGTTACGCCTTGGCACATGTGCAGTTAGATGGTCCTGCAAGAGAATCACTTCTTTGGTGAATGACTGAGCCACAGAATGTGACCTGCTCAGCTGTGCTGGAAACCTAATGGAGGATAAAGGCAAAGTAAACATTTCTGCATGTAATATACTCACACTTCTCTGATCAATGAAGTACATTTAATTAAAAAAATACACCATGCTGTACACATGTCTAATCTTAATAAACACCCTCTAGCCCCCATGGTAGCTTGGAATCCTGAATTGGATAAGTGGAAGAGAATGGATGGATGAATGGATGGATAGATGATGGAAGATAGTGGGATGGGTGGGTGGAGAAACTTAACAATCACATAAAAGATTTCTTAAATTCACGGAGTACTTTTTGTTGCTTTAAAAAAAGTTTCATTAAATTATATACTGACAAAAATTATGCATTGTAACAACTGATGTGCTTTGCTTTTACACAATGTTTGCAGATTAAGCTTACGGGACGTGAAATATTATAGAAATCGTATGTTTCCACAATTAAACAAATTAACTGTTGTGCACAGTTTAGTCTCCACGTCCACACGCTGTCAGTCTATTGCACAGTTTTTTTGTTTTGTTTTTTTGTGATATTTTTGTTTACGTAGCTTCGTCGAGCAATTGAAACCTATTACTAACCTTCCACTAGTAATTTCAGTGCATTTAGTTCTGTTCTTACCTCTTCTGCTTTGGGCCCTTTCGAGTAAAAGGTCTAAGATTGTAGACGGGACCTGTTGTGGGGAACTCCTGTGATGTGGAAGGCACGTTCTCCATAACGTTAGCTGGATAACCAGGGGTTATCTGACCGGAGAGGTTCACTGCTTTTGGTCTTCTACGATGAAAAAGTGAATAAATTTCTTCATCAGTAGTACGATGCGGTACACTAGTACAAATATTAGATTGGCCAGAACATGCATTTGCCAGGGTGTTAATTAGCTCCTCATTACTTAGAATTTGAGCCACAAGATTCCGTGTGGACTGGCTCATAGTGGCCATTCCTCGCAGGTACAAACAAGGAAAACACGAGATGGTGCAAGCGCCTCCGTGACGTCAGATTTGACAAGTTTCATTCTATATATTCAAGCTTCATTCTCAAGTTTCATTCTATATATTCAAGCTTCATTCTATATATTCAAGCTTCATTCTCAAGTTTCATTCTATATATTCAAGCTTCATTCTATATATTCAAGTTTCATTCTATATATTCAAGTTTCATTCTATATATTCAAGCTTCATTCTATATATTCAAGTTTCATTCTATATATTCAAGTTTCATTCTATATATTCAAACTTCATTCTATATATTCAAGTTTCATTCTATATATTCAAGTTTCATTCTCAAGTTTCATTCTATATATTCAAGCTTCATTCTATATATTCAAGTTTCATTCTATATATTCAAGCTTCATTCTATATTTCAAGTTTTCATTCTATATATTCAAGTTTCATTCTATATAGTCAAACTTCATTCTATATATTCAAGTTTCATTCTATATATTCAAGCTTCATTCTCAAGTTTCATTCTATATATTCAAGCTTCATTCTATATATTCAAGCTTTCATTCTCAAGTTTCATTCTATATATTCAAGCTTCATTCTATATATTCAAGCTTCATTCTCAAGTTTCATTCTATATATTCAAGCTTCATTCTATATATTCAAGTTTCATTCTATATATTCAAGTTTTATTCTATATATTCAAGCTTCATTCTATATATTCAAGTTTCATTCTATATATTCAAACTTCATTCTATATATTCAAGCTTCATTCTATATATTCAAACTTCATTCTATATATTCAAGTTTCATTCCATATATTCAGAAGATCATTCTCTATATTCAAGCTTCATTCTATATATTCAAGCTTCATTCTATATATTCAAGTTTCATTCTATATATTCAAGTTTCATTCTATATATTCAAGCTTCATTCTATATATTCAAGTTTCATTCTATATATTCAAGCTTCATTCTATATATTCAAGTTTCATTCTATATATTCAGAAGATCATTCTATATATTCAAGTTTCATTCTATATATTCAAGTTTCATTCTATATATTCAAGCTTCATTCTATATATTCAAGTTTCATTCTATATATTCAAGTTTCATTCTATATATTCAAGCTTCATTCTATATATTCAAGCTTCATTCTATATATTCAAGTTTCATTCTATATATTCAAGTTTCATTCTATATATTCAAGTTTCATTCTATATATTCAAGCTTCATTCTATATATTCAAGTTTCATTCTATATATTCAAACTTCATTCTATATATTCAAGCTTCATTCTATATATTCAAGTTTCATTCTATATATTTAAGCTTCATTCTATATATTCAAGTTTCATTCTATATATTCAAGTTTCATTCTATATATTCAAACTTCATTCTATATATTCAAGCTTCATTCTATATATTCAAGTTTCATTCTATATATTCAAACTTCATTCTATATATTCAAGCTTCATTCTATATATTCAAGTTTCATTCTATATATTCAAGCTTCATTCTCTATATTCAAGTTTCATTCTATATCATCAACTTCATTCTATATATTCAAGCTTCATTCTATATATTCAAGTTTCATTCTATATATTCAAGCTTCATTCTATATATTCAAGTTTCATTCTATATATTCAAACTTCATTCTATATATTCAAGCTTCATTCTATATATTCAAGTTTCATTCTATATATTTAAGCTTCATTCTATATATTCAAGCTTCATTCTATATATTCAAGTTTCATTCTATATATTCAAGCTTCATTCTATATATTCAAGTTTCATTCTATATATTCAAGCTTCATTCTATATATTCAAGTTTCATTCTACATATTCAAGTTTCATTCTATATATTCAGAAGATCATTCTATATATTCAAGTTTCATTCTATATATTCAGAAGATCATTCTATATATTCAAGTTTCATTCTATATATTCAAGTTTCATTCTATATATTCAGAAGATCATTCTATATATTCAAGTTTCATTCTACATATTCAAGTTTCATTCTATATATTCAGAAGATCATTCTATATATTCAAGTTTCATTCTACATATTCAAGTTTCATTCTATATATTCAGAAGATCATTCTATATATTCAAGTTTCATTCTATATATTCAAGTTTCATTCTATATATTCAAGCTTCATTCTATATATTCAAGCTTCATTCTATATATTCAAGCTTCATTCTATATATTCAAGTTTCATTCTATATATTCAAGCTTCATTCTATATATTCAAGCTTCATTCTATATATTCAAGTTTCATTCTATATATTCAAGCTTCATTCTATATATTCAAGTTTCATTCTATATATTCAGAAGATCATTCTCTATATTCAAGTTTCATTCTATATATTCAAGTTTCATTCTATATATTCAGACTTTGATTGTAATATATATACAATATTTTCCTAAACGGCAGGATTGCCAGGATTTATACATCGGGGAAACCAAAAAACTTCTGGCTAAGAGGATGGTACAAACACAGAAGAGCCACCTCGTCAGGCCAGGACTCTGCAGTCTGTTCACACCTACAGCCCAGTGGACACTCTTTCAAGGATGAGGATGTGCACATCCTGGACAGGGAGGAATGCTGGTTTTGAGCGCGGAGTCAAGGAGGCCATTTACGTGAAAAGGGAAAGACCATCTCTGAATTGAGGAGGGGGCCTAAGGGTACATCTGTCACCATCTTACCACGCTGTGATTGCAGCCATTCCCCAACTCTCTGTGAATGGGACTCATGGACACTGATCAGTGGGTTTTGGTCAGTGGGTTTTGGTCAGTTGTTGTTGATCAATGGTCATGAGAATTTGCATAATTAAGATTAAGGAACTGACCTCCCAGCCCATTGTTCCTTCAGTGGGCTGGTTTCAGTCATTATGCAAATGTACTGTTTATAAGATTGAAACCTGCAGTCAGCTGAGACTGAAGACGTCACCTGATGATGACGAAACGTTTCTCCCACAAAACGCTACGTCCAGATGAACAGAATCAACTTTTGGAGATTTACTTACCTGAATGATTGAGAATGCATCAAGACGTCCATAGCTCATGTGTCATAGATCATGTTCGAGACTTTTAGTTCACAGCCATCACCTGACTGAATTTTATTTATTTAGTTATTTGTAAATAAAAGTTTTGTTATCACGGTTGAACCTTTTACCTCTGTGTCTGCGTTTGGGTCCATTCACCTGGTTTTGGCCGCCCGGTCGTAACAATATTAATCAGAAATTAGAAAACAATTGCTTTCCTCTAAGGGACAGCAGAAGTTAATATTTTGAAAACCTATTTCTGTAGGTTTTGTGAAAATAACTTTTATAAAAATGGGTATTATTTAAAAACAACCTGCTGTGGTTGTTTACTTACCAAATACTGTTAAAATAAAATATATTAATAGTGTAGTTTGGCTCTACTTGTCACCCCAGAATGAAAGGTCACTGTAAATCAATACAAAGTTATTCTAAGTGATCATCTTTAGTGGCCAATGGGAGTTGTCTTTTCAAGGATGACAATGTCATCCTTGAAAAGTTTAAATGTAAAAATGATGCAACAGGACATTTTGAAACAATATGTTAGGCAGCATTCTCCAGTGTTTATGCAGAATGGCTTCACATATTAGACTTTAAGAGTTTATATATGAAATATGAACATAAATCATTTGGTTGTGTGGCAAGTCGTCTACAAAAGATTCCAAGAAACCCAAAATTTCATCAGATTTTCTGCAGGTGACACATATCTCTATCTTTCTCATCTTTAATGAAAAAGAGATTTTATAAATTCCCATTTACTGGAAGACTGTTAAAGACAAACAAACAAAAACAACAACAACAACAACAAAAACCTGTGAACAACATTAGAACAAACCTACAGTTTGCCAGTGAACATACAGCTAAAGAGCACAAAGATGGAGACGTTTGACCAGAGAAACAGTAAATGTGATGCAGACTAAAGGTAACATTTCATGGTTTGGGCATAATTCATGGCCTTGTTGACTGAGCAGCTTGGATCTTTTGTTTCAACTATGAATTTATGCATTATAAATTCAGAACTTGTACTTAATGATGTCATAAGATCTGTACAAAAGTTGAAGTTGAAGTAGAAATTGATCTTTCACAGTAGCAAACCTCGTTAAAACTAGATAAAAATAAATGAAAAAAATAGGACAATGCAAACTTTCACAAACAGTTATAACATCTCACATATAAGTAAATAGATAACTGAAAAAGCTAATATCCTTTTCAGTTTTCGTTTGGAAGTGCTGATTGTCTCTTCATATCCCATTTTAATCATTTAACTTAAATATAGGTTATAGGAAAAGTACACATGCAATTAGAGTATCAGCTCACAACAACACAAAAGTACTCTGTTGCTGTTGTGGTGAGTTGTTGATGGTTCGCTTTGATTGACACGAACAGCTCTACAAACTGAGCAGTGACCTGATTGGCTGTTGTGAGGGTGATGAGAAAAGCACAGTGGAGCAGGCACAACTTCAGGACAACATTTACTTGCTGAAAACCTGCAGCAGGTAATTCAGTATGATTTCATCCTGATGCAGGAAAAACACAGAAATGTTTAAACAATGCTGAGTTGGTACCTAAGTATAT
Organism: Simochromis diagramma; assembly: GCF_900408965.1. NCBI lineage: Eukaryota > Metazoa > Chordata > Actinopteri > Cichliformes > Cichlidae > Simochromis > Simochromis diagramma. The sequence goes on along the minus strand of NW_024386892.1, from coordinate 8,148,026 downwards.
ATAAAGTGGTGAGCTATAGAGAAATGTAACAAGAACTTGCCGTGTAGTGATAGAACGTCAAGAGTGTGTTTGATACTGGATGAAAATTGCACAGTACTCCTAAATAAAAGATACAAAACAGTGTTACAACTTGCCAATAGTATTTTGATTCTAACTCTTGTTTCTTACTTGCAGAACTTTCAGTAAAATGTTGGACGTAGTCCGAAACTCTACCAGATTCAACAAAGGAGGCTCTGGATCCACATTAAAAATGGCAATAAATCAGTTATTTACTCTAGACCTAAGAGTGGATAGGACTGACTTTGTGGTTTGCATGTTTGCTATTTTTTACAAATGACTTATTTTTTTGTTTGAGGTTTTTTTTAGAGCAGGAATCATCTACATCAGCGGTCCCCAACCCCCGGGCCACGGACCGGTACCGGTCCGTGAGTCGTTTGGTACCGGGCCGCGAGAGTTGGGGCTCGGGTGTGAAATGTCTGGTTTTCAGGGTTTTTATCGGTTTTTAGTGTTAATTTGTTATCGTTTTTATCGTTAACTCGGTTTTCCTGGGTCTTTTCACGTGTGTTATGAATAAATCTTCTTTTTTCGGTACCGGTACTAGTTTTATTTTGTTGTATTTATCCGTCGTGCATAAAATATCGTCGAGCATAAACCGGTCCGTGGCGCAAAAAAGGTCGGGGACCGCTGATCTACATGTACTAAATATTATTTTCAGACAGCTAACAATCAATACACAAGTCTCAACAATCGCCAATATTGCCAATAGTAACCTGGCAAGTTTACTTGTACAACTAACTTACTTAAGTCAGTTTTTTCTTAGTTTGTAAAGTCGTCTGTCCCTTCAGCCTAATCTGCATCTTCGCACTTGGACCATTTTCACTTTCACTTATGAGAAACAAAAAAGAAGGAATTCACTCTGTGATCCCAGTCGTTAGCAGGTTTTAGACTCAGTTTTAACACCAGGTTAATAACTCTATTAGGCAGGTGGAGATTCTTAACATCAAAGATAAAATCAATACAATACATTTGAAAAGCCTCTTCAACTGATTGTGAAGTACATTAATGCATTCACATAGTGATAAGAAAAATCAACATCCAGGTGTTTGTTAGCGAGAGATAAAAGAGCAAACGTTGTATTATACTACTGAGTCACCATCAGATGAGCCCCCACCCTATCTGCAGAGAAACGTGGAAGGTTGGCATTGATCAGATGATCAGATTGAGTTTATCGATGACTTTGGTAACACCTCAACTTTCAAACAAATCTCCTGATTCTTTGAAGCACATACAGTGAGGAAGAGGCTGCCTTGAGTAAAGTAGCTGACAGGTGTGACGAGTTGCACAAAATGTCTGCCCTTCCTCCCACAATCCCCTGCATTGCTGTACAGAGCTGACCAATGTCATGTGGTGCCCTGTGTGATGTCACAGCAGTATAAAGGCCTCACTCGGCCGACCAGCTGCCCTGAGCAGAGTCAGCGTTCCCAGCCTGGACGCCTCGGCTGGAGGGACTGCTGTTACGAGGAAAACTACAAAACTACACGGCGGCGTAGGCCTGTAGTTTTGTTTTTTTCTTTGGGGTTCCTTTGAGGCTCAACTGTTCCCCTTTTGGATTTTCTGACTCCGTTTTGTGGATAAAGATTTTAGATTACCTGCTGAGCGCCCAAATCTGGGCTTCCCAGGCATCCTTGTCCAGACAAGTAAGTGTCTTTAAAGTTTTTTAAACTGTTGTGATTAATGAGCTCCAACGGAGAACCAGACAAAGTGATCTTTTTATATTTTTTTAGCTGAAGGTTAGAGCAGGGCATCCCAGAATAGCCGCTGAGAACATCAGATTGGATCCCAGCTGAGTGGCTGATGGCTTTTTAAGGGAATCAGCAGCAGGGCTATCAGTTGCCCCTCCAGATATGTGCCACATGGTGCCTGTCAATCAAACTGAGATGTGTTGGGTTGGAGGTGGTGATATTTTTAGTCGTTGGCTTTAGCGCCCAACCCCCGGGCACGAGTTGGGGTGGTGGTGACTGACTGCAGCAACACTTCAAGGAAGCTTTTATTTTAGAGTAGAGAATAGTCAACAGCTGAGCCGAGTTTGTATTTTAGTTTTATTAAATGTATTTACAATAAATTTAATATCATTTAGTTAATATAATGTTTTGAGCTTGTGTTTTATTTTTCAAGTGGAGGTTCTTGCATTTGGCTCATTTACGCTGTCATTGCTTTTAAGATGTTTCCAGACGTGTCCTATAACGAAACAGCCCAAGGACACTGATTTGCAATCTTAAAAAGTACATAAAATCTGAGTTAAGTGTTTTTGTTGTTGCATTAAATATATTTACATTGGAAAGTAATTTATTTTAACTGTTTATAAAAAGCATATAATATGAATACAAATGAATAAAGTTAAATAGAAAGCAGGACTCAGGTTTCACAGAAAACGTAATAATCCTAAGAATTATTAGCGAGTCATTATTTCTGCTTTTAAAGCTGAAATGATTGCAAAATAATAATAATTCATTGTTTACATTATTATTGCTTTTATGCTTATTATAATTGAGCAGCAAACGAACGTTTCAGTCCAAACAGTCTGAACTCTGGAGGGGTGAGAGTGTAACTAATGTGTTATAAACGCTCCCCTTGCTTTGCCTCGGGCTCAGTTTCTGAACTGTGACATCATGTGCATCATGTGCATGTTCAGTGTTTCATTTCATCTGTTTAGCTATATCATGCTGTTATTGTTCAGTAGGTCCCACATCATAACTGTTATGATATTATTACTCCACATGATATAAAGATGAGAACATGTTTCTTAAGAGGTTTAAAAATGTTGAAAAACTCATGTTAATCATTTAAAAGTAAAAAATATATGTCTTTGTGTTTTTATTCACATAATTTTTTTAGGGGCTTGGGATAGTCCTTTTTGTTATTTATTACACAATGATTAATATAAATTGTTAATTATTTACTAATTTTAAATAAAAAAATTAAAATAATAAAATATATTACTCTTTTATGATGATGACATATATGATTTTATATATAATATTATTAATGTGGTTATTAAAATAATAAATTTTAACATTGTGATTCTTTGGATGGAGAGTAAATTTTATGGTATTCAAAAGATCAGATTAATTAGAATGAACTGTCAGATATTCAAATGTTCATCTTTAGCGTGAAGGAAACAAATGAAGCTTTACAATTGGAAATGAAATTAAATAAAAAATAAATAGATAAACATTTAAAAATTAATTCTATTAATGGCCCATTCTCCTTACAAAGTGAGATTAAGAATTTTAGCTCCATGGTTACGGCAATAAGATAATTCCACACATCATAACATCTCAAATAAAATTATTGATGTCTTTATGTTGAAATGATTCTTTATTTTCTGATTTGAAGCTCACCATTTTATGTTTTCTTGAGATTTTTCGACTAGTTAGAATAGAATAGAATAGAATAGAATAGAATAATCCTTTAATTTTCCCACAAGGGGAAATTTGGTTGTAACAGCAGCCAGAAAGACAGATATACAAACAAACAGTACACAGGACACAGGACAGAAACATACAGTTTTTCTTACATATTTACATCGAGGACAGTGGTTACCAAAAACAGAGTGCTGTACCGTTATTAAATAAAATAAAATTAAATACAGATAAGAGGCAAACCAGGTTATAATGTGAACCGGTTGATAAGATAGTGCAGTTACAGCGCTGACGTAAACATCTGTGTTTGTTGGGAGCAGTTCTGATCGTACAGTCTGACAGCTGCAGGGAGGAAGGACCTGCGGAAACGCTCCTTCATGCATCGAGGATGCAGCAGTCTGTCACTGAAGCAGCTCTGCAGTTCAGCAACTGTTGAAGTTGCTGAGTTGAAGCTGAATTACCTTAATAACCAGAGTGGGAGGTATTTCATGCCTCCAACAGCAACAGCTGTCAGTCTTTGTGCATTGTAAAGTTGACAAAACTCTCAGGTGGCCTGGACCAGATCCAGGAGGACTCCAGTGCCAGTCAAGACCAGTCAGAGCCAGTTTCACCAAAAAGGGCCAGTAAGATGCCAGGCAGAGCTTAGCAGTGCCAGTGAATGCTGCTGATAACGAATGAAACACTGATAAAGACAAACAAAATCCGTAAGTTTCCCCTTCAGGCAGTGGGACAAATTCCTGTGTGACGGGAATGTCGCTGATCAGTCAAACTAGGTCAAGTTTCACTGCCCATGCTGACTCCAGTCTACTGATTTATTGACAGTTCATTAAATAGTGTGAACAGTTTCTAAATAATATAAAGCACATCGTTGATGTTCATCTTCTGATGTTGCCTGAAACAGAATTAATTATAATTAATGTGAAGAAAATTAAGCTCAAATAGGAAATGTATTCAGCCTGGTTAGACAAACAAATGTAATTCTTACCACGTTGTTCGTGTAAGTGTGACTTTTTCTTTCTACTACCTTCTTCAGAAGGATACTGAGGCACTCCTAAAGCAGCAGAGTAATATTTGACTGATGAGTGATGCTGTGAAAAACACTTTCTCTGTAGTTTCTGTAGTTTCAGTGCTTTTCCTAAACTTTCTGCCGTGATCCGGGACTAGCCTGGTTCAGGGGCACCTGCAGAGTTTTTCCGTAGGGGTGGCCACATGGGGGGTGGCTCAGCAAAAACAGAATTTTCAGTTTTATTATGCTGTTGTCAAATATAGGTTACTTGAAAAATATGAGTGTGGGGGGGAAGGGGGTTGCCTAGTTAATTTCCTGCTATTAAAGTCAATATCACTTAAAATAGGTAATTGATTGGTTGACTGAAGGTCCCAACCATCACTTTAATGATTCTCAGCACAGCTGAGCAGAAGCAGCTCAAGATTCACGCTCTCAGACTGGAGTTAACTTTAAGAGCAAACGTGTTCAGGAAATAAGTATAAGATCATGGAAGAGTGTGAACTGCTGCCTGTCTCTTTGTTGGCAGTGATCTGTCCAGGGATTGGCACCGCCCCCCTTGGTGCCCCCAGCTGGGTTTCCCACTGGTTGGACATAAACAGGACACAAACCTGAGAAACGTGCAGGATGCAGTCATACGTAACAGCTGCCTAATTTGGCTCCTTTTGAGCCCAGGAAGTTTAGAAGTTCATTTCCAATGCAGGCATCAGCAACAGTATTCGTTTGGTGACTACCAGCAGCTGTTTTGCTTCCACTCTCCCACCACTCATGAATGAGAATCCAAGACGAAGCAATGCTAAGTGAGCTAGCCACCCTTACAAACATGAACTCAGACATAATGCCTGTGACTGTGGGCTGGAAGATGCCTTTATTAATCTGAAAGTGGCACTAAGAAACTTCTCATTTCAAACTTCCTGTTAATGCAAGTGGCTGATAGCAATGGCTAGAGTCACATTTGTAAAATACAGCCTTTACTCTGCTATTAAAGGGTCTTTACCTCACAATATATAACACCTTGAGGCGGCTGCTGTGGCTTTCCTTTAAGAATCTGTAAAGTAAACATATAAAATTTTACAATTTCATTTTTTACAAAAAAGTTCAATTATTAGATAAAAACCCTGAGGAAAAGCAAACTATCATAAAATCACAGCCCAATCTACTGAACGAACTGAAACCTGAGAGCAGTTTCCCAGTTTTAAGCTGGTGTTCTGATCTGCCTGATCAGCTAGTGGTTTATCAGCCAGACTCTGAGGAGCCTGGACTACATCTGGGGATGTCGCTCCTAAAATAAACTCAGCAGAGTTCCTGTCAGCACACTAACCATCAAAGAGAAGCTGTGGACACAACATCTACAGAGCCTCAGATGCAGCTGTTTGTGTTTTTACATATGTTTTATTTACTGGAGTGAGCAGCAGTGGGATATTTGATGCAGTTTAATGAAGACAAAGATAGTGTAGTTTCATAGAGTGCTGAAAGATATTTGTTGTGGTCACATCTGAATATTTAAAAACTGATGCTGTGTATCTGTGTACTGTCTGATGGGCAAACTCTGTAAAGACATTCTGAGTGGAGATGATCTAATTCATCTGTGGTCGTTACCTAAACACAGGAAGATGTCTTCATTTTTGCAGATAAGAAATATAAAGACATGCATTTGGTACAGAATATGCAAAGGTTCATCCTGAAATATATTTTTCACTCAGATTATAGACGAACGTAATGCTTGTAACGTTGTTCTGCACATCCAAATGTGTCTTTCTTCATATCACCTATATTACCCACAATGCACCTTAAACTCATAGGACTCATATGTGAAGGTTACAGTATTACTCCTGTCACTGCATTACTGGGTAAAACTCTGCTGCAGTGGTGATTCCCTTTGAGATGTCCAAACTGAAGTAAAAGCCATCTTACTAACTTTGGAAAAGACAGCTTGTCTGAAGTCGTGCTGGTTTGACTGACAGCATGAAAAAACCCAAAGTCATCTCCCTTTGTTGCTGTTTCCAATGTAAAGGTAAAGTTAGCTTTAGATTTGTGCTTTACAGCCCTGTCTCTGTGGACAATTCAATAAAAAGGTACAAACCATGAATTATGTCTATAAACAAAAATAGTTAGAGCCTATTTCTAAAAATCATCTGGACTCGTGAGTTAAACTAAGAAAATCTCAAGTCTTAACCCTATAATGAGTTTCTGAGACCTCGATCTCATCAACATGATCAATACTTGCCATAATTTCAACATGTTACAGACAAAGCTCTTTTTTTTGTCTAAAATTAACATTGTTGTTACCAAAAAGTTGCCAAAAACACCCAATATATGACATGCGATAAAAATATATAATAAATATAGAACAAAATATATCATACACAACATGATATAGCAGAAAATAAATACACTTGTGGATTTTGTTTATGAGGGTTAATAAACATGGCTGGCTATTTTTTGATGGGTTGGGTCTTACAGGGTCAAAGACGACTCCTTAATTTTCTCCCAAACTGTAAAAAGCTAAAAACAAAGGTCTCACAACAATAGTTAGAGGCTGAAAACTGCTGAGCTGAACTGGAGCAGTCTTACAGAGTAGACCTTATTATCTCTCTGGACTGACTCCTGATGTCCACGTCCGAGCATGATGTGGAGTGATACTGATATTTGCTGCCGGGTAATGCCAACAATTCTTTGAAAGGATGCACTAATTTGTTGATGTTGTTTGACATGTCCACTGACTGTGTCTTTGTCTTATTTGTGTGTAGGGTGCCAGCCAACATGTCAACACAAGCACCGACATTCACACAGCCGCTACAGAGCGTCGTGGCACTTGAGGGTAGTGCCGCGACGTTTGAGGCTCAAATTAGTGGTAAGACAGCTTCCAGACTGAACCGACTCACATGTTGAACCCGACCATTTGTGACTGTCAAATATTCCCGGATCGCTTCAAAATAGTACTGTTCTGTCGTCCACAGGTTCTCCAGTTCCCGAGGTGAGCTGGTTCCGCGATGGCCAGGTTCTTTCCACCACCACTCTGCCAGGTATACAGATCTTGTTCAGCGATGGCCGCGCTGTTCTGAGGATTCCTGCTGTGACGGCTGCACACAGCGGAAGGTTTTCTGTTAGAGCCACGAACGGAGCTGGACAAGCCACAAGCACCGCTGAACTCCTCGTTACAGGTGAGAGCAGGGAGGCTGGGACACCAGTGACCTGGGAAAACACAGGAAACATACACTGAAGTATTTTCCCATTCAAATCACTGAATTCAGGTGTTCCAATCACTTACATAGTCCCTGGCTCCTATAGCATTCAGGCTGCTTCTACAAACATTTGTGAAAGAATGGTTTGCTCTCAGACCTCAACCTCAAGGTCCAACAGGCCAAGTTTTCTAAAACCGTGGAAATGCAAAAGCCCAAGAACAACGTGATTTAATTCACTCATTTCTTATACGTTACCTTTCTAGTACAAATCTCCATCATCTCCATTATCAGTTTGCAGTTTGCCTGTTTGCTCGTTGCTGTATCAGCATGGCAGTGTTATAAAGGAATACCATCAAAAGCAACAGAGGCACAAATACATCCAAAAACAAATAATTAATGTTGCTACATCTACGCTACAGTAAAGTGAATCTTAGATGAGATCCTTAAACTCTCTGTGGGTTAGTGCCAGTCTAAATGTATCCTGCTGGTCTTTAACAGGGGGGGGTCCTGTAACTTAATCCAGTGATAAACTCAGTATAGATGCAGCTGTTGCAGCATATCATTGCATAAAGTTATTAACAAACTTAAACCCACTGAGGTCTGAATCATTGATTTTAATTTATTAACGATAATATCAAAGGCATCAGGACTCATTTTATTATGTACACAGAGACACTTCTGGTACCAGGCTGGTTCAATTTCTTTCCATTTTTCAGTTTTTCATGAGATAGCAGGTGTTTTTGGTCCACACTGACACGACAGCATCACGTCGTTATAGCAGATTTGTTATCTGCACAGAAATGGATGTAAACTGCAGTTACCAGATTAGAACTCTTCATTTTTGTTTATTAGTCTTTGGTGCTTTTAGTTAGGTTACTGCTTGGTAAGGGCAGGTCAGCATTAAAATCAAGCTAATCTTCTATCTCTGCAGTGGAGACGGCGCCTCCAAATTTCCTTCAAAGACTTCAGAGTTTAACAGTGAGACAAGGCAGCCAGGTGAGGCTGGATGTGCGAGTGACAGGAATCCCAACACCAGCTGTTAAGTTCTACAGAGAAGGGGCCGAGATTCAGAGCTCGGCCGACTTCAGGATCCTCCAAGATGGAGACCTGTATACTTTGTTGATCGCTGAAGCCTTCCCAGAGGACTCTGGGACATATTCTGTGACTGCCACCAACAACAGCGGACGGGCCACCTCCACTGCTGAATTGCTAGTTCAGGGTAAGCACCACAGTTTAATTAATTCTTCAAATACGTCAAGTTTGGTCAAAATATTTTATGTGGAAACGCATAATCCTCATAATAATTGAATACTTCAGTTTTTAATATGTGTTAAATGATAATTTACCATAATTAATCAACCTAAACTTTCATTTTTATTGTTGTTGCAGGTGAGGAAGCTGTGCCAGCTAAGAAACTGAAGACTGTTTCCACATCCCAAATATCGGCTTCCCAGAGCAGAGTACAGAGGGTGAGATAACCAAGTGCTCTAGGGAACAATTATCTGAGTTTAAGTTGATTAAAGCAGAAAGCATAGTTCTTAAATAGTAAATATTTCTTTTCCCAGTATTATTCAGGTACTTCTGCCTGATTGTCATGTTATGTTGACAGTATTGATCATAAAGTCTGCTAAAAAAATGCATGAAAAAGAAACAGAGTGTGGAATTAATGTTTAAAGGTCATGTTCATATCTCATTTCTTAGTAAATATAAAATGTTCCCCTTTTGAAGGTGGAGACTAGTTTCCAGGCCTCCACTAAGAGGGAGATCCATGTAGCAGAAGGAATGATCACTCAGCATTTGGCTCACAAAACCCCCCCACGGGTTCCTCCAAAGCCGACCTCCAAGTCCCCGCCGTCCTATGTTTCCAAGGTGACGGCAGGACGTCAGCAGTCCCCTTCGCCTGTCAGACATGTGAAAGGGCCAACACCGACACCTGTCAGGTATGCAACTGTGATCTCAGTGAAGGCAGGTGGTCATCTAAATTGACTACATGAACTGACTGATCTACGTGTTGTCGTCTACAGACCAGTGTCTCCATCCACCAAACTGTCTGTTTCTCCCATCCGACCAGTCAAGTCTCCCATCATGACCAGGAAACAGGTCAGAGCATCTATCTGGAGTCTACTTTCACTGTCAAGATGCTGTAACAGTGACTTAGTGTACATGCCTCGGTTTGTTTGGCTTTTCAGTTTGCTCATCAGCAAATACCAAAAAAACATGAAATGCTGCATATTCCATGTATTTAACTGTATTAGTGCCATCTTCAGGTGTGGGGTAGCAACACAATTAGTGACTCTGATTTTGAATACCAGCTAGTTTTTGTACAAATATTATTGATCACTGATGGAACAGTCCTGTTTTCTCGGTATTGTTGTTCTTGTCTTCCTGCAGAGATGAAGGGTGTAAGTTACTGTTAGAAAGTATATATGTATATATGATGTAACTGAAATTACAGCATTTGGCAATAGTAATAACAATTTTTAGAGGCAACATGAAAATCTGCAGGAGATCACATGTAACATCAGGATACAGAGGAAAAATAAAACACAATGAATAAAGTTTGAAAACTGGTTCATAAAGTGGCTTTGATCTGTCTCTCAAAGCACACACACAGCAACTGCTGTTAAAATCTGCAGACCTTCATTTTTTGAACGCGTGTTAGATAAAGCGTAACCTCAATCGTCTACTTGCAGGTATCTACCTCTGCAGAGGTTCTGCCGCCCTGGAAACAGGGAGACTACGCGACTGAGGCGAGCTATACCAGCATGGCAAGCATGACCGCTGTCAGCAGCACCACTCAGCTTCACATGGAGAAGCACTGGGAGCAGCAGGTGGCTGCCACCAGAGAGGTGAGAGTGGTACAGCCTGCATGCTGGTTAACTCAACTCAATCAGTACATCCAACCTGACATGTTAGTGCGTTTTGTTTGTGACTGCAGAATGAACACGGGCAAATACTCTGTTTTTAATTTTGCTTTTTAAACTAACATCACTAACTTTTATGTTGTGAACATGTTGGCCCAGCTGTGCCGATGTATTCGATGTAAAGTGAACATGCATTTATTTTCTGTTCTTTCTGTCTTCTTCTTTTATTTTCTTTTAATGCAACGTTGTCCTTTCTTGGTTATTAGCTGTGGCTTCTAATGTGATTATCCTGTTTGCCAAAGCGTGACTCTGTCATTTTGACCCAGTCTTCCTTCAGGACATTGTTACTGTTTTGAATTCACTTATAACCTTAAAATCATATTTATCGAATTGAACTCATCATAGAGATAATATCAGTAACAATCAAGCTCTGGGCAGCAAAAGGGTCAGTTTTGAAAAATGTATGTTCAATCCAAAGAAAAAACAAAGCTCTTTTTAAGAAGGTGTGGCTGAAAAATTCTAAATCAGTTTGCAAACAAGACGTTTCTGTGAGATCTTTTAGAATTGAGCTTGTAGGCATAAATGGTAAATGGCCTGTATTTGTGTAGCGCTTTACTTAGTCCCTAAGCACCCCAAAGTGCTTTACACTACATCCATCCACACATTCACACACATATATAAAAAGCTTAAAATTACAAACCATTTTCACTGATTCACATTTAGTGGTGCATCAGGGGCAGTTTGTAGTATGTTGCTCCCAGACAAAGTCTTACTGGAGGAGTTGAGACTGAACAGCTGGCCTTGCAGTACAAAGATGGATAACGCAATCTGTATCGTAAACAACAGCTGTGCAGTGTGAACATCACATGCTGTAACCATAGACTGTATAAAAAAGATGGATGTAGCGACTACATTCATTGGTTTGTGGACGATCATTTTGATGCTTCAAGTGTGACTTTTTGTCCTGCATATTTTTCTTGCTCAGCTCTAAATTGGGAGTTATTGGCTATCGCCAGGCCAGCTGACTCCCACTCGCCATGGTCCTCTTTAATGCGGCTGTAAAACATGTAGTGCACGTAGAACAGCAAGGGTAATTACAGTGCAACAGACATCTGCCCCTCAAAGCTAAGAGGTAATCTGACTCCACTCTTAATAAGACTGTTAAAGTTTAGACGCTGCACTAGTCAGCAATGATAAGAGGAAAAAAGGAAGGTCCCATTTTAACCATACACAGCAGGTTTATTGACATTCTAGTAAAGAAGAAAAGTTTATTTATAGAGCACTTTTTACAGGCAAAAAAATCACAAAGTGCTGTACAAATCACAATTATTAAAATAGCCAGCACTGCATCATTTACATAAGAAGTTTTTGGCTCAGGATAAAGACAGAGTGTTTGGTCACATTGTTGAGAAAATGACCCACATACTGAGGGCTCGAGTTCCTGCGACAGTGCCCTGGGTATGTGTCTTCCCACAGCCACCTTATGCATTTAATTCATTAGGTGACTGCAGATCAGGATGGTAGAGCAGCTCATCTAATAACTGGAAGGATGATGAGTTGATCCATGGCTGCTCCGATCTGCATGCCAAGTATCCTTGGACAAGATACTGAACCTCAAGTTGTGAATCTTGGATAGAAGACTGCGTGATATTTCACTTCTGTGTTGCGTGACTTTATGGATGCTTTATTTGTCGTGTTTTTTTTTCAGTCCTTAAGGCTTTTGGTGGAGCATTGTCTTCTCTGAGATGTGTGTGCTGCTTGTTGTGTCTTCAGGATGAGGGAGAAAAAAAGGCTGAGGCAGTGGCTACAGTGGTGGCCGCTGTTGACCTTGCTCGTGTCCTCAAGCCTGTGCATGGGGAGGGTGTTCGGAAAGAGGAAGAGGAGGATGTGGAGTTGAGGATAAAGCAACAGGCGGCAGCAACTGCAGAGAAACAAGTTATTGCAACAAAAACACTTCCTACTGAGCCTGCTGTGTCTGCAGAGCAGCACAGAGTCCAGGTCTCTCAGGTTGGACGAGTTCCCTGAATTCAGTTACTTACGTCTCATTTTAATGATATGGAGCATCAACTATCCTAACACACTCTGTTGATTACTCCAGATTCAGAGAACAACAGAAATCTTCTCCTGTGTGGACACTGGTGTCGTCCAGCCCCCAGTTCCACATTTCACAGTTTCTAAAGTTTCTGTTCCTAAACATGAACCTAGACATGAGGTAAGAAGAACAGCTTGAGGCCATCGTCGTCCCAAAACCTTCATTTGAATGTGAACATCTTAACATACAGTTTTCCTTCAGTCTAATCCCCGTTGATCCCGTCCTCACAGTATCATCCATCCTACCACAGCATTTGTTTCTTTTGAGGACTACCCCATCATAACATCCACTAGCTATAGTTTGTGGTTATTATATAACAGTAATAGTAACACTGTTCTTTTTTTCTTAGATATGACTTTGTGTTTTGGATCAGAGTAGTAATCTGTAGAATAGATGAAGCAGTCACCTTGTGGAAAAACCATCTAAATCAGCTATCATCAGATAATCCCACCTCACGGATTAAATCAGTCACAGCAAAGAAACAGTTGCTGTTTCTCAACCTGTTTCAGTTTTAGTCCGTTTTTAGCTGGTTTAGATTTCCTGTTTAGGTTCAGTGTCTCTTGCTCACTAATCCCCAGCAGAATTTGGACTCACTATCTGTGTGTGATGGTTAATGCTGTTCTCATTGGCTGATCAGGTGTCCCTTGCTGGCTCTGCCATCGCTACACTGCACAAAGAGCTATCCTCCCCTTCAACCTCCAGAAAGATCATCAAGCCAGTCAAATCTCCCAGTCCGTCTCGACAGGCGGCGGTGGAGGGTCATGTGATACCTGAGCCCTTCCCACCACCGTTCAGAGATGTGCGATATAAGACTCAACTTGACAGCAGAGGCGCTTATGCGTTTAGTGAGGAAGAATTTGAGGAATGGGAGCCTCAGGTTGGTCTGATGTCCTCACTGCTATCATTCCTATCGTTCCTCAACTTAATCCTGTGTGGATGTTCACCTGAGTTCTTCTACCTATCTTAACGCAGCAGCAACTGATACGCTGCCTTTCACCTGCCTCATGAAGAATCCTCCTCCTCTTATTCCTGTCTTTGCTGCTTCACCTTCATCCCTCTGTCCTCTTTATATGGTTTTTTGTCTACTCTAACCTGTTTTCTCCCTTTATTCTAACAGAACCCCATACTTTGTTTTTGGGGGACAATTTTTAAGTTGTCTTGTTGGTTTCTGCAGGAGGTGGCTGCAGTGCCTACAAGATCCCAGGAGCCTGTTGTTCCACCCACTCTTATTGCTGTGAGTACCTTTCCTATCTGCTTCCTGTTCCCAATTAAATTCAGCTTATTTATAAAGAGCTAGTTGGCAAGAATGTACCTTAAATATCAGAGAGAAAACCTGATCCAGCCCTAACCATACACTTTATCAAAAGGAAAGACCCAATGAGTGTAAGGTAACATGTTTTGTAGTGAAAACTTTAAAAGATAACTGATCATTTCACAAAGTGCTGCATCTGACTTCATAACAGCCACTGAAGGTAGCAACATTTAAAGCTCTTCCTGTCATCAGTTTTCATAATAATACTACATAATTACAGTTTGTGATTCAAATGTATCTATTTTACATTCAGTGTAAGGAATAATATATTTTTGCATTTTTTGCTGAGTGAACCCAATAATGTACGAGAACATGAAAACAATTCACAACATAATATTATAGAAATATGATCGTTCTTTCTCTCCCTTAGTACTTTCGCTACAGCATTTAGGATCGATTTTTAACCATTTAACAGAGCTTATACAACAGCCTGATAAGGAATTACATTAGTCTGGCCTAGAAGTAACAAATGCATGAACTAGTTTCCAGCATGTCTTTAATTTTGACAATATTACAAGACGAGGACATTTTAACGTGTGAGTTAAAGAGCGTATTCTGATCATTATTTACTCCTAGTAGGCCTTTTTGTCTTCAGAATATAAATGTGATGTAAAATTGCCGTACATCCTGTAAACTTCTTTATGACTATTTCAGGGACTGAAGAACCTGACTGTGACCGAAGGTGAGTCAGTGACCTTGGAGTGCAAAATCAGCAGTCACCCTTCCCCGGTCATAATCTGGTTCAGGGAGGACTACAAGATCGAGAGCTCCATTGACTTCCAGATCAGCTACGAGCACGGATTTGCCAGGTTGATTATTCGTGAGGCATTTGCTGAAGACAGTGGCCGGTTTACCTGCACTGCCACCAATGAAGCAGGAACTGTGAGCACCTCCTGCTACCTGCTTGTGAAAGGTATCTATACTGGAATGATAAGCCAAAGTAAAGCTGACAAGCTTGTATAGAAATGAATATACTGTAGAGGAGAAAAACAACTGGATTTTTGCACGAGCCTGCGGTCACCTGGTACACTTGAAAAGAAATGAACACAACAGAGTCAAATGTCCAAGTTGTGGACATGCTAAAACATGTTAAACTACAGATCATCAAGTTTTATACAAACTAATTTGACTTTCACTTTCTCTTGTAGTTTCAGAAGAAATCGAAAGCAGAGAGGAAACAGCTGTCACAGAAATTGCAATCACACAAGAAAAAACGTGAGTTGTAAAAGTCAGATTCATTCTTTGCAGATTTATAGTCATGTAAGAATCCAAAGCTGCAGAATTGATAAAGCTATTGCTCCTCTTCAGTGTTGCAGCTGAAACAAAGCTGCAGACAGTGACAGAGTTGAGCGCAGGAGAACCTGCAGCTCCGTTCTTCATCAAGAAACCCACTGTACAGAAGCTAGTGGAGGGAGGAAGTGTTGTGTTTGAATGTCAGGTTGGAGGAAATCCAAGACCTCACATTATCTGGAAGAAGAATGGCGTGCTGCTTACCACTGGATACAGGTGATACAGATTATAAAATACATACAGGAAAAAATGTATCCCCTGCTGAATATCTGAGTTTGCTGACTTGCAAAGAAATGAACAGAGACAGATATCAACCAGAAATCTATTGATTTGCATGTCACTGAGTGAAATAAGTATTTGATCTCTTTGATTTCATCTCCTATCTGTGGAACAAACAGGAACAGTTATAGTCCTGCTCCGTTATGAGTCAGCTTTTTTGTAATGTTTGCAATATTTTTAATGTTTTAGATCAGACCTTAATAATTACCACAACTGTGATAATGATCTTTATTAACATGTAGGTAACTTACCTGTGTTTAGCAGTTCAGATATTTTCTTTATGAGGTCCTTTTAACAGTGGTCCTCTGATGACCATGTTATTGCAAAGCAGGTTGGTGTCTTTGAAAAGACATATTTACATCACCGGCCAATGTTTTTTGTGGATTTGCTTAACTGGAGCTAGCTATCATTGTCTTTTGTACGTTGTACACTCTCTAACACATCGGTTTTTTGTTTTTTAAATAAAAATCCACTTTACTTTGTAAGTAATGGCAGTGACAAACCAAATATTAAGGTAGAACAATTTGTTATTGAGCCTTGAAATCATGCTGTGACGATGGAGCACTAGCTTGTTTTGGTTTTCTTATCAGATACAAAGTTGCCTACAAGGAAACTGGAGAATGTAAACTGGAGATCTCGATGACCTTTGCTGACGATGCTGGAGAATACTCCATCTTTGCTAAAAATCCCCACGGAGAAGCTTCAGCTTCCACCAGCCTGTTGGAGGAAGGTACTGGCATCCTTTTTTTGTTTTTTGCAGTTTTTTTAAACTTTCTTTAAAAATCACTTTGAAAAGATGTGTCTGGCTTTATTTGCGTATCCGTATCTGTGTTTACAGAGGAATATGAAGCACATATGAAGCAGCACGATGTAACATATAAAACTGAAGTGACTACGTCAGTGGTTCAGGAACCCTCTGTGGTCGTGAGTCAGTATGAATTGGAACAGAGGAGGACAATAACCCCGATGAGCTTTGTCTCAGAAACGGTACTTGTGCTATAAACATTTGCAGTGCTGTGATAACAGATCTCAATCTACGGTTCATAATTAATGTCCATCATTTTTGCAGGAATTCCTCATTTCAGCCTTTGAGGAGAGGATAATACAGAAGATCGAACTGTGTATCATGAGAATTACTTACAGAGAGCTTGTGGCAGAGGACGGAGAGCTGGTAGTGACTATAGCAGATGAGGAGGCAGTGCAGCCAGCCTTTGACACACCAGTGAAAAACTACAGGATCATGGAGGGAGTGGGAGTCACTTTCCACTGCAAGATGGTTGGAAAACCACTGCCAAAGGTATTGAGACACATTCATATAGTGAAACAACTTTCACTCTTCCAACCAAAGTTGGGTATATCAGAGTGATGCTTTATAATAAATAATTTGGTTTGCCAAGAAATATAGGTTTTTGGCCTTTATTTATTATTTTGTAAATACCATTCCAGCGTTGCTGTAAAGAGAAACATTTAAATCTGACAGTACAACAAACAGCTATGTTTCATGCTTTCTGTCGAGTCATCGCACTCTCACAGTTCTATAGCATTTAGCCAGCTTTGTTGAACTACTGTCATCTTGTGCCAGATTGCCTGGTACAAAGATGGCCAGCGCATCAGGCCCAGTGCGCGTTACCAAATTGAAGTTCTTCAAGATGGGCGAGCCAGTCTTCGTCTGCCTGTGGTGCTGCCAGAGGATGAAGGCGTGTACACTGCTTTTGCCACAAACATGAAGGGAAATGCAGTCAGCTCTGGAAAGCTTTATGTGGAGCCATCCGAAGCTGTAACGCCGCAGAGATACACACCACAGCCAGCAGTACAGAGGATAAGGTAATCTAATGATGGCACAATTAAAAAAGAAATTAAGAAAATCACATATCGCCATGAGAACTGGACGTTGGATGTTTTGGCTTATAGCTTAGCTTTTAAAAAAGGCAGACAATATTGGTGACTAGCAGAATAATAGTGGTGCTTTAATAATACACTAATAATACACACACTTTTAACAAGCACACAATATCAGGTTGAAAGCTTTCAAAGCTTCTATCCACTGCATTTTTTAAATTAAAATTTGTTTTGTTTAACTGCAGCCATGTCAAATGACGACACTGCTTCTTTCTCAGATCGACATCTCCTCGTTCTCTGAGCCGCTCCCCAGGGCGTTCTTCCAGCCGATCTCCTCGCCAGTCTCCTGCCCGTCGATTTGACGAAACAGATGAGGCTCAGCTTGAAAGACTATACAAACCTGTATTTGTCATGAAGCCCTCCTCAATAAAATGTTCTGAGGGGCAAACTGCCCGATTTGATTTGAAAGTTGTTGGCAGGCCAATGCCTGACACATACTGGTTCCACAATGGTAAGAACAGAAAAGGTAGCAGAGAAAAATTTCTTGATGTCTACCTTTGTTTTCTGATTCAGCCTCTCAGTCAACTCATTTGCCCTTCTTTTCCCAGGACAACAAGTGATCAATGATAACACACACAAGATAGTGATTAAAGAGGATGGTACTCAGTCCCTGATCATTGTCCCAGCCCTACCACAAGACTCTGGAGAGTGGACGGTTGTTGCTCAGAATAGAGCTGGACGGGCATCTCTCAATGTAACTCTTACTGTTGATGGTGAGTGATATATAGCACTCTTGAACTTTTTAATTAACCAAAAGATCATATTGTTAGACATTGTGTTGTTTTTTGTTTTGTTTTTTGCTATCTATAGCTCAAGAAACCCTGGCACGTCCTCAATTTGTTGAAAAGCTGAAAAACATCACTGTAAAGCAGGGCACTCTGGTTGAGTTGGCTGTCAAAGCCATTGGAAACCCCCTGCCAGACATTGTGTGGCTGAAAAACAGTGACATCATCACCCCACACAAGCATCCACAGATAAAGTATGTAATATGTAGTATTTTATATTTTGTTTTCAGTGCAGTATAAAGTGCTTTCTTCAGTATATGTGGCCTTTTACTTTTTCAGGATTGATGGCACCAAAGGAGAAGCCAAATTCCAGATTCCATCTGCTTCAGGCTCAGACAGCGCCTGGTACACTGCTACAGCCATCAACAAGGCTGGTAGAGACACCACTCGTTGCAGAGTCAATGTTGAGGTGGACTTTGCTGCCCCTCAAATCGAGAGGAAGCTCATTATTCCTAGAGGAACCTACAAAGCTAAAGAGATTGCAGCACCCGAGTTGGAGCCGCTTCATTTGCGATACGGTCAAGAGCAGTGGGAGGAGGGTGATCTTTATGATAAGGAGAAGCAACAGAAACCACAATTCAAGAAGAAGTTGACATCTATCAGAATGAAGTGTTTTGGACCAGCCCATTTTGAGTGTAGACTCACTCCTATTGGTGACCCCAATATGGTAGTGGAGTGGCTGCATGACGGCAAACCTCTGGCTGCTGCTAATAGGTTGCATATGGTCAATGAATTTGGATACTGCAGCCTTGATTATGAAGTTGCTTATGCTAGGGACAGTGGTGTTATTACTTGCAGAGCCACAAACAAATGTGGAGTTGACCAGACCTCAGCCACCCTGATTGTCAAGGATGAGAAGGGACTTGTTGAGGAAACACAACTTCCTGAAGGCAGGAAGGGAGCATATAGGATGGATGAGATTGAGCGCATGGCTCATGAGGGAGGACCTGCAGGAGTCGGCGCTGATGAAGAATCTGAAAAGACAAAACCTGATATTGTCTTGCTTCCTGAACCAGCAAGAGTGCTGGAAGGCAACATTGCACGATTCCGCTGCAGAGTAACTGGTTATCCAGCACCAAAGGTTAATTGGTACCTCAACGGACAACTTATCCGCAAAAGCAAGAGATATAGACTCCGTTATGATGGTATTTACTATTTAGAGATTGTTGACATCAAGTCCTATGACTCAGGAGAGGTTAGGGTGGTTGCTGACAATCCTTTAGGAACAGCTGAGCACACAGTAAAGCTAGAGATCCAGCAGAGGGAAGACTTTAGATCTGTCCTGCGTCGTGCACCAGAACCAAAACTTGCAGAGGCTACACACGAGCCTGGCAAGATTGGATTTGATATTGTGAAGATGGACCGACCTAGTGAGGCTTCACAAGACAGGGAAGTGGTTAAGCTGCGTAAGACACAGAGAATTCTTCATGAGAAAACTTCAGAGGAGTCTGAAGAACTGAAGAGCAAGTTCAAGCGCAGAACAGAGGAGGGTTTCTATGAGTCTATCTCGGCTGTAGAGCTTAAGTCTCGCAAGAGGGATGACTCTTATGAAGACCTATTGAAGAAGACTAAAGAGGAGCTGCTCCATCACATGAAAGAGAAAGAAGAAGCTGAAAGGAAGAGGATGGAGGAAGAGGGTAAACTCACTATCCCCACAATAAAACCTGAACGGGTCCTGCTCTCTCCCAGCATGGAAGCACCCAAGATCCTGGAACGCATTGCAAGCAAGACTGTTGCTCCAATGGATGAGGTTCGTTTCAGAGTCAGAGTAATTGGTAGACCAGAACCTGAGTGTCAGTGGTTCAAGAATGGCATTCAGCTGGAAAAGTCTGACCGTATTTACTGGTACTGGCCTGAGGACAATGTATGTGAATTGGTCATAAGAGATGTCGAAACACAAGATTCTGCTAGCATCATGGTTAAGGCCATTAATATTGCTGGGGAGTCCTCAAGTCATGCCTTCCTGCTTGTACAAGGTAAAGCAAGTTCATCTAAAATCATTTCTGCGCCATGCTAAATTTGCTTTGTCTTGATTTGTTTTTGTCTTCTTCATTTCGCTGTTGCAGCCAAGACAGCAGTTAGCTTTACCCAAAACTTGGAGGATACGAGTGCCAAGGAGAAGGATACCATGGTGACCTTTGAGTGTGAAACCAATGAACCCTTCGTCAGAGTCAAATGGTTTAAGAACAACATGGAGATCTTCTCAGGAGACAAATACAGAATGCACTCTGACAGAAAAGTCCACTTCCTATCTGTGCTAATGATTGAAATGAGGGATGACGCAGAATACACCTGTGTGATTGCAGATGATGAAAACATAAGAACGAGTGCAAGGCTTCACGTGGAAGGTAATTTATCTAGAATATCCACCGGAACTGTCCTGTTCCTGTAAATTACATAAAAATGGTTCGGTATGTTGTTCTGTATCCAGGTGCTGCTCTCGAGCTCATCAAACACATGGAGAACATTGAGGTACCAGAATCCTATGCTGGCGAGTTTGAGGTCGAGTTATCTCGTGAAGATGCTGAGGGCAGCTGGCTCTTTGGAGACAAAGTTCTCTCACCCAGCAATAAATACATCATATCGTCACGTCGAGGAAGACACACTTTGTCTGTCAAGGATGTCAGGAAAGAGGACCAGGGAAAATACACCTTTGTATGCGGTGATCTGAAGACCAGTGCCTCACTAAAAATGAAATGTAAGCTTAAAATGTGAAGTGCATGTTACTGCTGCTGGCAAACAAGAGAATTTTCATCAGTGTATTTCAACAGCGTTCTGTTGTTTCACAACTTTAACCTGTTGAAAAACATTTTGGGTAATTCTCTGATTGCATGTTTTTACCTTAGTATTTTTGGGATGTCAAAAACATTTGTCCCAACCTGGTGGTTGTTCTCTAACATTTTACTGCATATTTTACTGTTCCTGGTAGTAATGGTAAAATCTAATAAGAAATGGGTTCCTCTGCCTTCAGTGCGTCCAGTGACACTGATGCAGCCCCTGACTGATCTGATAGTCTGTGAGGGTGATATTGCTCAGCTGGAGGTCAGGTTCTCCCAAGAGAATGTTGAGGGAACCTGGATGAAGAACGGCCAGGCCATTTCTGCCTCGGAACGTATCCACATTGTCATTGACAAGATGGTTCACAAGCTGCTGGTGGAGAATATCAGCACAGAAGATGCTGCCTTGTACTCTTTTGTGGTTCCTGCCCAGGACATCTCCACCTCAGGCAAACTCAGTGTTCAAAGTAAGAGTTAGAATTGGGTTTGAATATAAATTTAAAAATATTTTGTTTAAAAAAATTGTGACTTTTGACTGTCATCTTATTGCTCTTTCTTACAGCTATTGACATTGTAGTGCCACTGAAGGATGTATCCTCTATTGAAGGCACAAAGGCTGTCCTGGAGGCTAAGATCTCTGCCCAGGACATCAGCTCTGTCAAATGGTACCATAATGACAAACTGTTGACACCCAGTGACCGAATCCAAATGGTGGCAAAGGGAGCAAAGCAGCGGCTGGTCTTCACCAGAACCTTTGCATCTGATCAGGGTCACTATAAACTAGTTGTTGGCAAGGTTGACACCAGCTGTAGCCTGACGGTTGAAGGTAAGAAAGATTTTTAGTGCAGTGAAAAAGTATATGTCACCTTCTGGATTTTGTTTTTCATATATCTCATATTTAAATATTTCAGATCATTAAACACATTTTAATATTATAACCCAAGTAAAGGCAAAAATTTTAAAAGTTTTTAAATGACGATTTTATCTGTTAAGGCAAAAAGCTATCCAAACCTATCTGGCCTACCCTAACCAAATAACTGGTAAGGCCACTCTTGGCAGGAAGAATTGCAATGAAACATTGAATCTTCCACATCACTGTGTATGAATGTTGTCTGCCGTCTTTGTAGAATTGTTTTAACTCTGCCACATTGGAGGGTTTTTGAACATAAATGGTCTGTTTAAAGTCACGCCAAAGCATCACAACAGGATCCCAGTCCAGATTTTAACTGGATTTGACTGACTCCTGAACCTTTATTTTGTTTTTTGACCAGTTTAAAGGTGGATTTGCTAAAGTGCTTCAGATCACCGTGTGGGTGCATAATCATTGTAATGTTTTTTGCCTTTTGGTCAACTGTGTCTTTTGTAGTCAACGTCTCCCTTGGATGCCATATTTCCACTTATGTTTCTTATTGTTAAATCATGAACACTGACTTTAACTGTGGCTGTAAAAGGCTGAAGTTCTTTAGAGGCTGTTTTGGGTTCTTTTGTGACCTCCTGGAAGAGTAATCAGTGCCTTTTTGGAGTCTGTCAACAGTAGGGATGGGTATCGTTTAGGTTTTATCCGATACCAGTACCAAACCGGTACTTTTGAAATGGTGCCGGTGCTTAAACGGTGCTCGAACCGGTGCTTAAAGAATGGAGAACACACACTTTGTCCAAAAACCTCTCATGTTCAGCTGTTTTTTTGTAAAAAGATAACAATGTTAGCCTTCTCTGCAGCTATGGGGCATATATGGTATCACTCTTGGCTGGAAGCAGTGCTTAAACAATGGAAAAAACACAAACTTTGTCCAAAAACTTCTCATGTTTAACTGTTTTCCACTTTTTCTTTGGTCATTTTAGCCTTTTTGGCCAGGGTGAAGGGAGTATCTGCCATCAAACAAGAAGACAGCCGCATGCAGCTATGATGATGTTTGCTAGTTCACCTTACATGCATTAATGTAATAACGTGGTTAGCCTACTCAACGTAAATTACACACGAACAACATTAAGTTACTCACGCAGAGAAGAACGGCTGCTGCTGCATCATCATCCTCATCATTTCTGCTACACTGGCAGGGCTAGGGGCCAGGACTCTCCTCTTCGTGTTTTTGGGGGATGTTGCTAACTCCGGGACCGATAACAGGCACCACACCCGCAGTAGATGTGCTTGGTGTGAGGTCTCGCAGCAAGTTATCAAATACGGCACCTTTCTCGGCTTTTAACAAAATGCTATGCGTCGCCAGGTTCGTCGTCAGATTCGAGGAGTTACCTCCTTTGCACAGTATCACCTTAAAGCACTTGTTGCAGGCTGCTGAGTTTGCATATTTTGCTGTGAAGTACAGCCAGACTTTGACCGCTTCGCCTTGGGCATTTTTAATCTGTAGCTCTGCTCTAAAAGAACGTACGTACCTGGACCCGCCTACTATCCTCAGAAACGTAAAATGATTGGCTAGAATCTAAAGTGTATCACAGCTCAGGAAAATAAAAGCACCAAAATAAAGCACTGAAATGTGCGCTGCTTTTCGGTCTGGTTACTACCGTTTATGTCAGAACCGTGGAGGGGTTCTGACAAAAAAATCATGGAGGGGGCAAATACTTTTTCACAGCATTGTACTTTCAGCGTGATACTGTTTTTAGGTTCCAGTCTCACTTTCATACTCTAACCATTTCATTTTTACAGAGGTTCACATTGTGAAACACATGGAGGACAAAGTGTGTTCAGAGTCCCAGAATGTGACGTTTAATGTTGAAGTCTCTCACCCTGGAATTGACTCAGTTTGGACATTCAGGAACCAGCAAATCAAACCTGGACCCAAATCCAAGATTGAGTCGAAGGGAAAGGCTCACTCTCTGACAGTCATTGACGCCATGAAAGATGAGGAGGGCCAGTACATGTTTCATGCTGGTGAAAAGACATCTAGTGCCAAGCTTACTGTCTCTGGTATGTCTAACTTTTAAGATATTATGGATATTGTGTGTTTTACTCAGATGAAATCATTTACACAATCACTGATTTTAAAAAAGACTCACTGGCACATTGGGGTGGTAGTGCCCATCTTCAAGAAAGATCGCACTCCTCAGCCTCCCTGGGAGGATCTATGCCAGATTACTGGAGAAGGGAATACATCAGTTAGTTGAACCTCAGATTGAAGATGAACAACGTGGTTGTATTCCTCAACGTAAAGAGCTGGACAAGTTTTCTATCCTCTCAAGAATATTCAAGCATATTCTACAAGTGTTTTGTGGATTAGGAGAAGGCATTTGAGAACATGGGGTATCCATTGCTTGCTTGCTTCTGGGCCAGAGATGAGTTTTTGTGGAGGAATTTAAGAATCCTGGGCTTGTTCAGAGTGAGAGGAGAGGGAAGTAGGGGATTGATGGATTAGTGCAGCGACTACAGTGATTTGGACACTGTAACCCTCCATTGTGGTGAAGAGAGAGGTGGGTGTAAAAGCAAAGATGTTGATAAACTGGTTGATCTACGTCCCTACTCTCTTCTATGGTCACACGCTCTGGGTAATGATCAAAAGAATGAGATCTTAACAACAAGGCACAGAAATTAGTTTTCTCTGAAGGATCGCTGTGCTCAGGCTTAGAGATAGGAGCTCAGTTATCTGAGAGGGATTCATTCCACATAGAATGGAGCCAGGTAAGGTGGTTCGTGCATCTGATGTTTCCTGGGTGAGGTGTTCGAGGAAGGGTAGACACGAGACATGCTGGAGGGATTATGTCTCTTGGCTGGCCTGGGAATTACTTGGTGTAACCTTGGATGGAGGAAGTGGGTGGGAAGAAGAAGGTTTGGTCTCTTCTCAGACTGCTGCTCCTTGACCTGCCACTTCAGATAAGGGAAATCCACACACTAGATGACAATTTGTTACTTAATTGTTGGTACACATTTCACATTTTGCTGACATTTATACCTACCCAAACCCATCTTTGACAAAAACGTGGATTATTTTAAAGCAGCTGTTTTTTTTATTATGACAGAAGATTGTGTGTGTTGGCATTTGCTGTTTCTGTGATTAAGACATGTGGTCAGAAGTGAAACAGAAATGTTACTTTCTGCTGCCATTAGGTGGAGCCATTACACGGCCCCTGCAGGATGTGACAGTGGCGGAGTCTCAGACTGCTGAGCTTGAGTGTGAAGTTGCAAATGCCAATGCTGAGGGCAAGTGGCTTAAGGAGGGCCAGCCCATTGACTTCAATGAGAATGTGGTGAGTGAGGTGAACGGAGCCATCAGGCGCCTCATCATCAACATTACCAGGCCACAGGATGTCGGAGAGTATACCTACCAGGTGGCCAACTCCAAAACTACAGCTAATCTCAGGGTGGAGGGTAAGTACTAGCTTCCCACTACCACACACACACAAAGTGTTCACATAACCAAGATAAATAAAACAGGACGTTTACCGGGAACATGCTGAGGTAAATTAAATACGACAATCAAAATAAAAGTAGTTATTGAAAGAAAATTTAAAAATTAACATTTTGTGGGAAAAATGCAAAGTGAGTGCTGAAAACTGAAAGATTTTGTCTATCTGTCATATTATATAAAGTTCTAAAGGTTATCTGGGAATGTCCTGTTCATTTGTCGCAAAAAATAATGACTTGGTAAATGTTTGTTTAAACTTTTATGATAGTTTCAGACAGACTCACTATCACAATATTTGCATACATACATATTATAGCTCTAGTAACTATAATAAGTGTTATATTTGTACGGTCGATCCATGGGACCAGTACTCCAATACTGGAAGTCGGGATTAATCCTAATCTCTGATCCTATGGGTTTTACCCAGAAGGCAGAGCAGATCTTAGATGGAGCGTATGGGTGAGGGGATTCATCCAGTACTAACTATCCCTCTATAAGTACTAACTACCCTGGCTCCTCTCATTTAAAACAAACAAACAAAAACAAAAAACGGGAGCCCTCAGTAACTTAGCAGCTTGTAAATCTAAGAATAATAGGAGCTATTTATACTAATATGGATTCATCCTCAGGTTTTTACATTTACTGTTTCACGAAAGTTTAAAAAGGTTCACAAATGAAACTTTTTGAATACAACGTATTTTATTAAAGCAAAAGCCAAAGTAAATTAGAATAATTATTACAGAATCAAATTACTTGAATTATTCTTACCTAATTAACTGATTCTGAGTTAATGCTGATTTTATTAGAATCTTTGAGAGGAGATGGTCTGAGGAGAGAATGGGCACAGACACACTCATCTCTGTGTGGATATTGTCCAATAGAAATAGAGCCAAGTTCATGGAAGTTGCATCCCATTCAGAAACAATGGAAATCTCAATCCTCTTGGATTTATAATCCCAAACGGCAAAAATAAGGAGAGAAAAAGTCAATAAATCCTAAATCCAGTTAGTGAGCCCACAGTGTCGGCATTGGTTGTTCCTCTGGTGTTACTTGCTATAATTTCCCCTCAATAACAGTGGCTGTGACATCCATCCACCATTACTGCCACCTCATCTGTCCTAACACATTCATTTTCTCACTTTTTCTCTTCATAACTCTGTTTATTTGTCCCATTATACTTAATATGATTTCTTTTATTAAATCCTGCACATTAAAATCAGACGTTCTTTTAGATTAGTGGCTCCTCAGGCTCGCTCACTTCCCCCTC
This sequence comes from Simochromis diagramma, assembly GCF_900408965.1. Taxonomy (NCBI): domain Eukaryota; kingdom Metazoa; phylum Chordata; class Actinopteri; order Cichliformes; family Cichlidae; genus Simochromis; species Simochromis diagramma. Next base: position 8,121,496 of record NW_024386892.1, on the reverse strand, counting down.
CCATCCTCCACACCCACACACACCCACAGCCTCTGAGGTCATCTCCACACACACACTCAGTGAGAGACCTGCACCTAGAATCATTATTATAGATTATATTTTCTTATTTGTATGTTGGTTAAATTTATACCTGATTATATTCTGATCACTATTAGGAAGCGAAACACGATTAACCACCAGCAAAATCCCCTCATGTTATCTGTGTTTAACACTTGCAACATACTTCATGTATCATACAATCATGTGTGATGATGATGATGGGTTGGCGACACATTTCTGTTTTCAGCCACACACAGACACTAATCTGCCAAAGATGAAGCTGGATAATATCTGCACATTAGAATAAGTTTCATTCCTCATATTAATTAGACTTATATCTCTATTGTATGTTTGATTAAAAACAAAGATGATTTATGAATAAAAGCACATACAGATAGACTCCATTTAGCGCTCTGCATCACTTTTAACATAAGAGGCTGGATGTTAAGAACTTCTACTCTCAGATGTGATGAGAGGTAAGCCGGGGGGACTTCAGTCTCTGTCTGTCCCACCTCTCCTGACAGAACAAAAATGCTTCCAAAACTAACGAATCACCTCCGTGTGTATACATTAAAGTTAGCAGAGTTTTATATTTATATGCAGGAGTGAAGATCAAGAAAACTCTGAGGAACCAGACCGTGACGGAGACCCAGGAAGCAGTGTTCACACTGGAGCTCACACACCCCGATGTGAAAGGATCCCAGTGGATTAAGAACGGGGTGGAACTGCAAAACAGCGAAAAGTACGAGATCGTCTCCAGTGGCGTGGTCCAAACGCTGAAGGTCAAGGACTGCAACATACAGGACGAGTCTGTTTACTCCTTCAAACTTGGAAAACTTTCTGCCAATGCCAGACTCAACGTAGAGAGTAAGTGTCAGATTTTATCAGCATAACCAAGAATTGTGCACAATGTTGTCACGTATCATCATATCATTTGAGTGGTTTATCTGCTACTTTTTTTCCTGCAGAAATCAAAATCGTGAAGAAGATAAAAGATGCGACGTCTCTGTTGGATGGCACAGCCTCCTTTGAGATGAGCCTCTCACATGACAACATCCCTGTTAGGTGGATGTTTAAAGGTTTGGAGCTGAAGTCAAGTGAGAAGTGCAAGATTCTGTCTGAGAGGAAAGCACACAAACTGATCCTGAAGAATCTGGACAGCAGCGATGCAGGAGAGTACGTGGCTGTGGTTGGACACTTGCAGTGCAGTGCTGTACTCACCGTGGAGGGTATGTAGCACTATAAGACAAACTGCATGTGAAGTCTTGCATTTAGATCGCAAGATAGTAACTCCAAGCTGCTCTCAGACACATCCATCAGAGTATGAATGTTAGATCAAAAACACTTAAGCACAGATTGCAGGTAGAGTGAAAAGCAGTCCATCCACTTACTGAATAATATAAAGAATGTTTATGGTGTTTGAGATGAGAAGAATATTTGTCTAATCTTTTGTTATTCATGTCTTGTGACCTGATTTACTACATGCAGCTCTGCAGGTCACTAAACCCATGAAAAGTGTGGAGGTACCAGAGACTCAAGTGGCCACATTCGAGTGTGAAGTCTCCCACTTCAATGTGCCGTCCACCTGGCTGAAGAACGGAGTGGAGATTGAGATGAGTGACAAGTTCAGGATTGTGGTTCAGGGAAAACTCCATCAGCTGAAGATCATGAACACCAGCAGGGACGACTCTGCAGAGTACACCTTCATTTGTGGCAACGACCAAGTGTCTGCAACACTCACCGTCAACCGTAAGAATTCTGACCTCCCATAACGTGATATGAAAATACTGTATCAGAATGAGACTCAAAAGGGGGGTTAAAATAATTTCTAAATTATATAATCACCTAATTTAACATATTTTTATCTTTAAAGTTTCAGAATTCTCGCTATATATTTGAGCTTTATTACTATTCTGTCCTCAGATTGCTAGTTTGTCCTTAGATTGTGAACATCAGAGAAACTGGGTTGTATCTGAAGTACAGGAAATCATAAAACAAAATAAAAGTATCTGAATAACTGCATACAGTAATAGCTGAAATTCTTCAAAAGCAAACACAGTGAATGTGTCTTTTTGTATTTCCCTCAAATTTCGTCCTCCAGCGGTTCTGATCACCTCCATGCTGAAGGACCTGAATGCCCAAGAGAGAGACACTATCACCTTTGAGGTCACCGTCAACTATGAAGGCATCACGTACAAATGGCTGAAGAACGGCGTGGAAATGAAGTCGTCGGACAGGTGCCAGGTCCGCAGTCGGCAGCTTACGCACTCCCTCACCATCCGAAACGTTCACTTTGGAGACGGAGGAGAGTACAAGTTTGTGGCCGGCTCTGCTGCCACCACTGCTAATCTCTTTGTCGAAGGTAACCTGGTGCTGAGCACATTTACAGTCTGTAGAGGTGAGAAATGCTACGAAACGTCTCTGAAAATGTTGTTCTTTCAGCTCGTGTGATTGAATTCACCAAGAAGATCAAGGACATAAAGATCACAGAGAAGAAGAAGGCGATTTTTGAGTGTGAGGTTTCTGAGCCAAACATCCAGGTGATGTGGATGAAGGACGGTCAGGAGATGGACATGTCTGAGGAAAGGTCTGTCAGTGCTCGTCAAAGTTTGGCCACGCTTAATCTGAAAATCACTATTCCCAGCGTCTCCTTTGGACAATGAAAGCTTTTAGAGGTTAATTGTGAGTTGGATATCTTCTGCCTTGAATCCAAAGGTATATTGTGACAGCAGAGAAGTATGTTCACCGCCTCGTGATCCAGACGGTTCGAATGTCTGATGCTGGGGAATATTCAGTGGTAGCTGGATCAAGTGTCTCCAAGGCCCGGCTCACTGTGGAGGGTCGCGATATTCGGATCTCGGAACCTCCTGAGCGGGAAATTACGGTGAAGTGGTTTTAAAGTTCATTTACTGATGTTTCAGAATAAAACTTCTGTCTTTCAGGTAATCACAGTTTGAGGATTAAAGGTGATTCGCTGTTTTTTAAGACTGTCCATTTATTTAATTGCAATGAGTTTCATCTTATTTTAATCCTAAATTAACTTTTGCAACCAAAGCTGCTCTGTTTCACAACCACAGGCGTTACGCAGAGAAGTTAGTGTCAGTTTGGTGCATCTATATGTTTTAGCTTGGAAAGACACGGGCGAAGTGTCAGATACTGAACCTGAGATTAACATTTTTATTTCTCTTTTATTTCTTATTTAGAAATATGGCTTAAAGTAATAAGGCATAAAGATACACTAGAAACAGTGTGTAAATATTTAGATATTATTCTGTTCTCTCTGTGGAAGCAGTGACGATTGGCCATAAAAATAAAAAATAACTATTAATGTTTACATATGACCCGCTCAGGTTTGTCAGTCCCCCACAACATGTTTTACTGCACTCACATTTTAAAAAGGAACTTAAATAGTAGAATTGTGGGTGCTTGGTGATTGTATTTACTGACATTTCAACAGAAAATAGGGCCTTAACTCTATTATTGTAGGGTCTACCTTACAATATAAAGCACCTTGAGGCGACAGTTGTTGTGATTTGGCGCTATATAAATAAAACTGAATTGAATTGAACAGAGATAGAAATGTAAATATTTCACTATCCCCTCCTAGGTTCTGGAGAAACACCGTGCAACCTTTGAGTTTGAAGTGAATGAAGAAGATGTGGAGGGTCACTGGCTGAAGAACGGTGTGGAGATCCAGTTCTCGATGGAAGAACGATTTAACTACGTGACCATCAGGAAGCTGCATCGCCTCACCATCTCAGAGACCTACAGGAGTGATGCTGGGGAGTACACCTTCATCGCTGGCAAAAATAGAAGCACCATGCAGCTTCGAATAAACAGTAAGTCCAGCGTGACATCACACAGAAAGAATGATGTACAGTATGAACACATAAAAACTGGTTGTTTCTTGTTTGTTTCTAAAAAGGCCATTTATTTCAAACTTTCTCATCAGTGATACAATTGTGCTTTGAAGGTTACATACACTCATCATTCTCACCATTTTGGCTTTATAATTATTTCTTTGAGCTGCTATTTTTAAGGGTAAAATGTCTGTTCAGCATATATCTTTAATGACTTAAATAAAATTAGAACTGGGTGCATTTGAATTTTTTTAGGACTTTTCTCTAATCACAGGGTTAAACGTATATGTACAAGCTCAAGTATATACAGCGCTCCCTCGCTATAACGCGGTTCGCCTTTCGCGGTTTCGCAGATTTTTTTTGGTGCAATTTAGTTTTTTGGGTTTTTTACAGCGCATTGTCAATTAATCTCGTGCTGTGTCTCCTGTACAGTACAGAATGCGTTCAGCTTGTCAAATTTACATAAATCTTCGATTGCTAGCAGCGTGACTCTGACGTGCTGTACTGTATGTTTGTAAGTTTCCTCCCCAACAAACACAACAACGCTGAAAACGTCGTCACCTGAGGGGTCCCTTTGGTTTCATTCTGTAATACTGGACTTATTTTTCTACAAGGCCTGAACTTTGAGAATATTTAAATAAGAGAGAAAAGTGTATTAAGTGTGTAGTGAGGGGTTTGACAGCCTTAAAACATCTATGTTAATTGTAAAAAATAAAGTTGGCTACTTTGCAGATTTCGCCTATCGCAGGTTATTTTTAGAACGTAACTCCCGCGATAAACGAGGGACCGCTGTACATGCAGAAGTGCAGCTGAAGGTTCTAGCAGGCCTAAATGCAGACACGGAAGGATGGACACAAGAAAGCAATTTATATTACATTACAAAAGGTCCAGGAAACAAAACACGAAGCACAAAAGGGAAAATTAAATCCACCCACAGAGAACAGCAATCAGGAAAGTGGAGATGTGATGAAAGCAAGACACAGCTGAAAAGAAATGGATGATGAGAAAACTAAAAGCAAGGCACAGAGGACAATGAATCCAAATAACACAGGAAGTGAAATATGGTAACCAAATACATAGACACACGTGAAATTAACACAGGAGAAGTGACATGAGAGGATGGAGCAAGAAGCTTTGAACAAGGAGCAAACTAACACAAACAGAAACAGAACAAATTATGTAGTTTTCATGCCGCCGTATATTCCAGTTAAACTTTACCTCTAAAATATTCTGCCTCGTTCAGTCCCCGAGCCTCCTCAGATCCTTCGCCACATGGAGCCCCAGTCGGTGGAGGCTGGAAAACCAGCTCACTTCTCAGTCCAGGTGAGCGGTGTTCCCCAGCCTCAGGTCTTCTGGTACAAAAACTCCCAGGCTCTCTCCGCTGGCTTCAAGTGCAAGTTCCTGCACGATGGCAACGAGCACACACTGCTGCTCATCGAGGTCTTTCCTGAAGACGCTGCTGTCTACACCTGTGAGGCCAAGAATGAGTATGGCACTGCCACAAGCACTGCGACACTCAATGTTGAAGGTGAGACATGGATGTGACTTGATAGTCAGTTTTGTATAAAACAGATTGTTGGTTTCTGCTGAAATTGGCATTTTTTCCTGAGTAGAGTGCATGCTCTCGCCATTAGCCCAACATCACAGTTTTCATGGACACAACTCTCCACCAGAAATAGGTCAGATCGTACCAGAAGGTGGAAATGACTTCTGCATATTTTTAAGTTGCACTTTATTATTAATTCAACGTGATCATTAAGAGGTGATGATAGCTTCAATATAATGCAAATGATGTAGGGCAGCAGAACAACAAGCACTAAAATACGAAAAGAAAAAAGTTTTCCTAAAGTTTTGGAAAAGATAAAGAAGAAGACTATTTGTATAAGAGTGTTCTTACCTGACAGCGCGTGGAGTTTTTGCATCGCTAACCAACCAACTAGAAAGTGTATGAATATGCAGTGCAAGCCTGCAGGGGAGCCTCCACACTGCTCCCCCTGGTGGATACACATGCTTTTACCACCAATTGCTCATTAAGGGCGTTACTACTCATAGTTGTGTCGTCCACGTCACAGGCGGCAAATTAACAACCGTCAAGGAGACCGGTCAAGGATTGGCCGAGGACCCACCATGGCCCTGCCAGGGTCCAGGCAGACATTGTAAGTGGCTGTATCTGTACTGATTCAGGTTCTTGTGTTGCAGTTTCAGAGGTGGTTTCTCCAGACTCCCCCGCCACTGTTGCTCCCCCTGTCATCATCTCACCCATGGCCAGCACTTCAGCCTGCGAGGGCGCACCAGCTTGCTTCCAGTGCAAAGTCCGTGGAGATGGTAAAAAATACAATTTCTTATTGAGTGATGCTGTGATTTTTTAAATACTGAAACAAAGTGATGGTATTGCTCAGTTTCTGGTAGTTACGCTGCACAGAATTTTAAGTTGAAACTTTATTCAAACCTGTGGCCACTTCCTGTGAATGGAATTTCCTACCTACGCATAAGTTTCAGTAGTAGTGTGTCCTTTGGTCTTCTCTTGAAGCCATTGGGACTTCACTGAAACTTGATTATGGCACGCGACTAATTAACCACCTTCTGACTTATTTACTCTTGCTGTTGACCCACAGTGCAAATTTACTGCAGTATATTTACACAAGCCGTGCTTTTTCCTTTGTCAACCATCAAGATGTGAAGATAAGCTGGTTCCACGAGAAAAAGGAAATCAAACAGTCCGAATTCTTCAGGATATCTCAGTTTGATGACAGCTGTCAGCTGGAGATCTCCAGGGTTTATCCAGAGGACGAGGGCGAGTATACCTGCATGGCCACAAACAATGGAGGGACGGTGTCCTGCTCTGCAACTCTTACATTAGACGGTGAGTTTATTACTAAAAAGAAAGGCTGCTTTTCTTACTCTGAGACAATTGAAGTGTCACTAACAGAAGCTCACAGCAGTGCTGGTTTCAGATCAACACACTCTCACTGAATTTTGTGTTGGAAGTGTTTATTAACCATGTAGAATTAACTTTGTAAAATTACTCCCATTGCAATGGGTTTTATAGTTATATAGGGATGCAATGAAAGGTGACCAAATAAAGGAGAAAAGAAGAATAACTGGAGAAAGAGTTCCCTGTCGTTTATGACAAGGTGTGGCTCAGGGAACAATCTTTCATAAAAATACAAACAAATATCATTGTGTTTACTTTTTCCTTTTTCACCTGAGTTCTGTGTCAAAGTTTTTATCCACGCTTTCTTTACTGAAATATGACCTCATGAGCCCTCAGTCAGTTTCAGTTTAGTGATTTGAAATGCTAGTGGGGGCGCTCAGCTATGATAGTGAGGGATCGTTTGCTCTGGTCCAAATAGTTTTGGTTGTTTTGAGTATTTTTGTAGTTAGTTAGTTTAGTTTGTAGTTTTTGTTATGCTGTGAAAGGACAGAAGATATTCCCTTATTCCCAACTCCTGACAGATCACACAAATGGTGCTTACTGGGATGTAAATAGAACAAAGTACACTGAGCCAATGAACATGCTTTATTTCAGGGCAAAAGCAAACGTGAGACAGATCAGCCACCACCAACATCACTCGCCTAAAGATACCTTCAATTTGCCAAAAGCCAATTTCATCGAACCAATCACAAGCTGTACAGTGCCACATGGGGGGAGGCCCACTTTTATCCGTGTGTAGCTAGCATGCCAAAATCAGAAATAAGCTGGTTCCACAACCAACACTCGGTTTAGCCTAACAAGAATGAAAACACTGCCACTCTCGTCGTAGTGGATGCTTTGGCCAGTACTCCTGTAAGACTGCTAATACTGCTGAACAGGCCACGTGCTCAGCCACACTCACCATAAACGAAGAAGGTAACCCGTCCTAATTAGCTCCAAGCAAAACTTGAGAGGATGTCCTGAACTGAGGTGCAACATTCACTGTCACATTAGTTACTGGTGGGTTTGATTCTCTGAAATTATTTTTCAATCAGAAAAATTTAACAAAAAAGCCTCAAAACAGGAACTGACAGAAGTTAGTAACCTGACTCATTTTCAGATACAGAATGTGAATTTGCTTCAAGGCAGCTACAGTAAGACTTACATTTATTTGAGTGTGTTTGAGCGCACTGCAGTATTAAAAACAGAAAAGAAAAAAATAGAAAATTATCTAAACACTCTGAGACCTGCTCAGAAAAAAGATATGGAAGCAATACTTTCTGTAGGGAAAGACATTAAGAGGGGTAGAAAACTGTCAGTACACATGTAAATGTACATTATATGTGAAAGAAATGTGTGTCTACATCTGCCCATGTTGGGATCAGTGTGTTGATGAAAAGGGAATAAATGTCATGGCTTTCTTCACAGTGACTCACGTGAGAGAGCAGGCTGAAACCAAGACTGAGCTGGAAGTCAAAGGTAAGGTCATAAAGATAACTTTTCACCACATATTAGAGCGAGCATTACTCCATCATGGATGGAGTGGAAAAACTACAGCTGGAGCAGATTTCTCTCAACTGAATTTTGATTTGAAAGTAGTCTGTCACTGGATAACTCCAAGCTGTGGCTCACTGAAGCAGATAAATTGTTTGTGAGTGCAAAGTGATAACCGCTACATGAGTGGATGCTTTGTGTTGGATCGTACTTGTCATGCGTCCATGCTTTTATCATTTCTATATTTCAGGATGAACTTTGACCTTCCACAGTTGCATGACATCTTTATATATATATATATATATATATACACTGAACAAAAATATAAACGCAACACCTTTGTTACTGCTCCCATTCCCCATGGGATGGACGTAGAGACCTAAAATTCATTCCAGATACACAATATAACCATCCCTCCCAAACAGTGGTCACAAATCAGTCCAAATGTGTGGTAGTGGGCACATCTGCCATATTGAGATAATCCATCCCACCTCACAGGTGTGCCACATCAGGATGCTGATCTGACATCATGAGTAGTGCACAGGTGTACCTCAGACTGCCCACAACAAAAGGCCACCCTGGAATGTGCAGTTTTGTCTCACAGCAAAATGCCACAGATGCCACAAGCAATGAGGGAGCGTGCAATTGGCATGCTGACAGCAGGAATGTCAACCAGATCTGTCGCCCGTGCATTGAATGTTCATTTCTCAACCATAAGCCGTCTCCGCAGGCGTTTCAGAGAATATGGCAGCACATCCAACCGGCCTCACAACCGCAGACCTCGTGTAACCACACCAGCCCAGGACCTCCACATCCAGCAGGTTCACCTCCAAGATCGTCTGAGACCAGCCACCCAGACAGCTGCTGGAACAATTGGTTTGCACAACCAAACAATTTCTGCACAAACTGTCAGAAACCGTCTCAGGGACGCTCAACTGCATGCCCGTCGTCCTCATCGGGGTCTTGACCTGACTCCAGCTCGTCGCCGTAACAGACTTGTGTGGGCAAATGCTCACATTCGATGGCGTCTGGCACGTTGGAGAGGTGTGCGCTTCACGGATGAATCATGGTTCACATTGTTCAGGGCAGATGGCAGCTGAGAATGTCCCAGTTCTTGCATGGCCAGCATACTCACCGGACATGTCACCCATTGAGCATGTTCGGGATGTGCTTGACCGGCGTATACGACAGCGTGTACCAGTTCCCACGAATATCCAACAACCTCGCACAGCCATTGAAGTGGAGTGGACCAACATCCCACAGGCCATAATTGACAATCTGATAGACTCCATGCGACGATGTGTTGCACTGCATGAGGCAAATGGTGGTCACACCAGATACTGACCGGTTCTGGGTCCCCAGACCCCCAATAGCGCAAAAAACTGCACATTCCAGGGTGGCCTTTTGTTGTGGGCAGTCTGAGGTACACCTGTGCACTACTCATGATGTCAGATCAGCATCCTGATGTGGCACACCTGTGAGGTGGGATGGATTATCTCAATATGGCAGATGTGCCCACTACCACACATTTGGACTGATTTGTGACCACTGTTTGGGAGGGATGGTTATATTGTGTATCTGGAATGAATTTTAGGTCTCTACGTCCATCCCATGGGGAATGGGAGCAAAAACAAAAGTGTTGCGTTTATATTTTTGTTCAGTGTATATATATATATATATATATATATATATATATATATATATATATATATATATATATACACTTTCTAAATTATCTTTCATATTCCATCTGGTCTTACTTTGATAATATTTTGTGGTTTCCCTCAGGTGAGAATTTGTTGAACTTGAGCAGTTTGCATTCAAAAGTTTATTTATCTTTGGCATGAAAGTTCATCTGATTTTCTTCCCAGAAAAACGCGGGTCTGTATTTTTTAAAGACATGGAGGATTGCCGAATCTGGAACTGATACTTTCCTCCTGCAAAATATTTCTTAGCCTGGCTTGCAGATAGTGGAATGTGATTCCTGTGGTTTGCTTTCTAAATAACCCCAGTAAACCTATATTAGTTCGAATAAACGCCGTCTCACCAAATTCTGCTGCTTCATTGGTTAATTTTGGAATATAATATTTGTTTTTAGAGAGTTCTGCATCTCATACGTGTGCATCTTTCATTCCCTGTTTAAGTTTAAGGATTAGAAAGGGCGTTTATTCTTCTGTCTGCAAGTCAGGTAAGAAATATTCTAGCATAAAACAAGTTTCAAGAACTAAAACACGCAAACGGTAGCAGTCCATCTTGAAAATATGCTTCTTTAATCACAACAAAATAATATATGTTTTGAAGAAATTTCCACAGACGAAGGATCAAAACTTCCTGCAGGTTTCTAATAAAAAGAATCAAGTCTTGCGTTTATTCGAACAAATATGGTGAGTGAATTTTCTTATGGCATTGTGAGTCCTTGCATGCATTTAATATTTCCATTAATGATTCATTCAAGTCCTTTTTTCAGTTTTTACCCCTGGAAGCTGTGTTGGTCTGACAGTTGTCCATTTCTGTTTGCAGAACTGTTCTGTCCTCAAAGAAAAGAAGAAACTGTGCATTGCAGCACAGAACTCACTGCCACTTGGCAGCTTAGAGGAGCCTTCTCCGACACTGAGGATTTCATAGATCATGGCCTGGTGTCAGCCAATCGTTGCTCCAGCAGGACTTCATCCATCAGCTCATGGACAGAAAACATGAAACCATCTTTCACAAAGAAACTTAAGTTTCAGTCCGTCTTAGAAGGGGAGGCAGCAGAGTTCAAATGTAAACTGATTGCCTGCCCTCCTCCTACTATCCTCTGGTTTCATAATAACAGATCTATACCTAAAGAGCATAGACGCAGAATCTACACTGACAGCAAAATGCATGTTCACACTACCAGTCTAGTTATTCATGGTGTCAAAGAAAAGGACTCGGGCAGTTATAAGGTAATGGCAATAAACATAGAGGGTTCTGCAGAATCCACAGCATCACTTCTGGTGTCACTGAGGGAAGAGCAGTCTGCTAACTATCTTGGCTTTATTAGACGCAGTGCTAAAGCCCACGAGAGCATCGATACCATGGCAGAGCAGAGGAAAGAGAGGAAGTTTAGGGTTGACCTCAGATATGTCGGGTCTCCTTTTGACAAAATGTCCAAGGTCCATCAGGGTAGATCTCGATCTAAGAGTGCTCTTGTGCGTACTGTGTACTTCATGCCTGGTTCCCATTCAGAAGACAAGGAACCAGAAAAGGAGTCTAAGCGGTTAGAAACTGCCTCTGAGCGTGCCCTGTCTCCTACCCCGATGTTTGACAGATCTGAGCGCTTCAACGACAGATTCAGTGACATCTACTGTGACCGACGCACTGGCACCAGGTTCAGTGATAAGTTCAGTGACAGGTGCAGTGACAGATACAGTGAGAGGTTCAGTGACACTGAGAGTCTCCACAATGAGGTAAGAACAAAACTTACTACACTCCAAAAAGCTGTCAAACAGAAAAAGAGGCTTTCTATTTCCACCATGTCTTCCTCTGAGTTTGAGTTAGAATCTGTCGCCAGCGAGTCAAGCTATGCAGATTATGTTGAGAGACTTAGGGTCAAGCCTGCTTCTCTGCCTGATGTTCAGCATTTCAATCGACCCTTTGATTTGGGTGAGACGTACAGGGAGTTTCAAGGTAAAACCTCTAGCAGGGATCCCGCTGAGCCTTGTGTTAGACATTCATTCGAGCCTCAGTCGAGAACCAGGGCCATCCAATTAATGAGAGGTGAGCTGGTCAGTACAAGTGTGTCAGAAACAGAAAAGACATCAGACGACAAACATTCAGAGAAACTAGAGGATAAAAAAGTTAAGGGTTTTGTTGAAATACAAGCAGATGTGGTTGATGACCATAAGGTGCGGGTTACAAATGTTGGGATGACAGCATGCAACCTTGAAGGACCGCTCGGTGAGAAAGCGGTTTACCCAGAAACTACAATGTACACTGAAAGTGGGGAACCTGTTAAAAGTCTGCCTTCTCAAGAAGCAACATTACTCATACAGTCAACCATGCCAAAGTCAGTCACATCTACCAGAGAGAGGTTTCTTAGAGAAGACACAGCAGCAACAGAAACAGCTGATCTGTGTAAAGAAGCATTTGCTGGGGAGGATTTGAGGGCTCGTTACGAGAAGAGCCTGGAAGCTGAACGAATAGCTTGTGAGGAGAAACTCCTTGCCCTGAGGATCAGGAAATGGCAGCAAGGGAGTAGGATGTCAGGAGAGGAGACATATGATCCTGAAACTGATCTGCCCATTGTCCCTGAGGCAAAGTCCACAGAGCCCACAGGGCACATTTACAACCAGCAGGAGAAAAGAGCAACTGTGGAAACTGAGGCCATGCACTCCTCTTTTCATGAATCACTCAAAAAAGAGGCATGGGAAGATAATCCTGAAGGAATGGCTCAATCAACACCCACAGCTACAATAAAGATGAGAAGCAGAGAAGTGGAAAGGTCTGCCTCTGTGGGTACAAAAGCTTCCACAGTGACAATTGGGCTAGAAGACGACACAGCACCACAGACGCTGATGCAAAAGTCCCAAAAGTCACCAAGAACAAGACCAAGGCCAGAGGACAGATTCAGAATTTCAGAGAGATTTATTAGTGAAAAACAAACACCAGACAGCAAAGGGGAAAAACAGGTTGAGCCATGTGATCAGTTTGCAGGCAAGTTTTTTAGAGCTCCGTATGAGAAGAAGCTAGAAACTGGAGGAACTGAATGCGAAGAGAAACGCCTTCCCTTAGGGATCAGGCAGGAAGGCATGAGAATATCAGAAGAGGAGACATTTAACTCAGAAACCGATCTGCCTATTCCAGCAGGCACACAGTACAAAGAGAGTGAGAAGCACATTCACACCCCACAAGAAGTAATGGAGAAAAAGATAGCTCCTGTGCCAATGCCTATGGTACCTAAAGTCAAAGGTGTAGCAGAGCAGCTTGAAACATCTGCCCAGTTGGTCAAAGGACAAATGAAAACAAAAGTAGAAGAACTGGAACATGAGAAACAAAAATTGCAGAGATTTAAAGCTAAAGCAGCAGAAGCTGAATATGAGTCTAGATCTGAAACAAAAGCTAGAGCAGAGAAGATGCTGTTTGAGAAGACGAGAGCAGAAAAGGAGCTCCAGCTGTCCAGGGAAAACATCTCAGACCTGAAGAGTGAGAGTGAGAAGTTTATTAGTGAAGAGGAGGCTTTGACTCAGCGAATAAGAAAGTGGCAACAGGATGTTTTAATGGAACAAGAGCAGACTGCAGAACTTCAAGGTTACTCACCTTTCCAGGCAGGGAAGACCACTGAGGCAGGAACAAATCTCGCAGAGGCCTCTGCTTTAGAATTGGCAAACACAGTCAGAGAGAAATGTGTTTCTAGTGAGTCTGCTCCTGCTGGTTTCCAAGACCAGGAGGGTGAAACTCTGCAGTGGCCTCTGGCTGGTGAACTGCCAACAGAGGGCCGTGTGACAAGGCTGCAGAGGGACAGTGAGTACTTTGTAAGTGAGGAAGAAGCACTGGCTCAGCGCATATTAAAATGGCAACAGGATGCAGTTGAACAAGAGGATACAGCTGAGCTTGAGTCTGAGTGGCCCCAACTGCCCCTGACTTATTGTGAGCCCCATCATAGTGGCATGTCTCATGAAGCCCACCCCAGTGAACCCCCACCTCCACATTTATTTTCAACAGAAAAACTGTCAGTTTTTCAGCCTATTGCAAAGTGTGACCTGTCACCTCCTTTTGAGGCTTCTATGGCCAGGCACTCCGCTGCAGATGCTAGTTTGCTACACCATGTGGGTGCACCTGATGCCCCTGTAAGATATCAAAAGGACTCTCAGGCTTCATCAGTCCAGAAATACTCTCCAACCCAGCTCACTGGGCGTCCTTATGAGGAATATGAACTTACCTCTGCCTCTTATGAAAGCCATCGTGAGCCTTCCCCAGTCAGGAGAAGCTCCCCATCCCTTAGTCGACAGGATGATTCAGAAAGAGAGGGAGTGGTGAGGTTTAGAAGGGACAAGCATGCTATGCATGTTGATAAATCCAGCAGGCAACACTTCCAGTCAGAGGTAAGAGAAGAGAGAGCTATGGAAAAGGAGATGGGAACTGCAAGAGAAAACACTGAATGGAAACAACAGAGGGATGAAAGAAGTGGAGATTTGAGAAATCTGAGATCTACACAGGGTAAGGAGATGAGTACTGAAATAGGTGCTATAAAGAAGGAAGAGAGACGAGTTGAAAATGTGGAGTTAAACATAAAAGATCTTGGAAGTCTGGGAGGCTCACATCCAGTATTTGTTAAAGAAATATCTTCACTTAAAGTAAAAGTTGGTGAGATGTCTGAGTTTATCTGCCAGTTCCAAGGTGATCCTCCACCTACTGTGAACTGGCTCAAAGACGGCCATCCACTGGACCACAATCCTGACTATGATATCATACAGAAATCTAACAACTCAAAGCTCACCATATTCTATCCAACAACAGATCACGAGGGCACATATGACTGTATCATAACCAATAAACATGGCAAATCCATCTGCAGTGCTACTCTTGAAATCTCTAACAAAAAGGTGCCAAAGGTGTCAGGAGTCACACCAGATGTGGTAAAAATACAAGCACCAATGAAGGAGGAAAACCAGGAGAGTCTGATTGAGGAGCAGTTTCAGACCTACACTGATTCAGGAAAGGTAACGTTAAAGGTGCCTCGGATGGAGATCATTAAACGCCGCAGCTCAGACGAATCTTTTAGCACCTCACCCGTGGAAATTCGAATTACAGCTGCCACCCCCATCCCTGAGATGGCTGAGGAAATTCGTGTGGACAAACCTCAGGTTTTTACAGAGGGAATGTCATCTGGACCGAGTAGTGAAGCAGCATCCCAGACTGTCAGACACAAATTTACTTTCTCATTTGATGTGGTTGGTGAAGCTCCCTGTGTGGTCACTGAATTAGAGAATATAACCTGTTCTGAGGGCGAAACAGCTGTCTTGAAATGTGTTATAACCGGTGAACCTGCTCCAGACGTCACATGGTATCATGACCATATTTGCCTTGAAGCCACTGTTGGAAAATATAGTACTGAGATACATGATAAAATGTACATGCTGTATATCAGCAATTTTACATACCCTGATGCTGGACTGTACAAATGTGTTGCTAGAAATAAGCTGGGAGAGGTAACCAGTATCTCTGAAGTCTCCTATCAAGTTGAAAAACCTAAGAAGTTTTCAGGTGTTGATTTCACCCCATTGCAGACAGAGAGGAAGTCTCCTTATGGCTTAACTGAGGATTTCAAGAAACCTGACATCTTCCAAAAAGCTCAGGATAGTGTTGTGCTGCCAAAAGTTAAACCTCCGAGTTCACAAGCTCCAACAGACGTGCCTGTCAAAACTACTGTATCCAGACCCAGTGTCTCTAGAGAGCCTCAGGTTATATCCGGCTGTGGTCTGCAAGGTTCTGCTGCTGTAATTAAAGTTTCTCAGATTAAACAGACTTTCGAATCAACATCACCAATTAGATTAACGGAAAATCTTTCTCTGGAAGAAGAAAGAAAGAAAACACTGTTCCCAGAGGAGTTTATACCGTCTGTTACCATGTCTCTTAACCAGCAGGAAGAGGTAATGCCACATAAACGTGATACTATGCATACAGAGAGCTGTGTTCAGCTTGCTTCACCTACAACCAGAAGTGAAAGTTCTTACAAAGCCTCTCATGCTCCAGTAGAATCCAACAAGCCCGTCTCTTTTGAAAAGTCCCAGGTCACTGATGTCAGTAAGGAAGTTATTTCAGGAGTAAGTTGTGGTGCAGTTAAACAGTTTCTTGAGGAAATGCGGGAGTCTCCAGAGGTGGTGAGACCAGGGTCACAGGAACTTGGCCTACTCCCTCAACACACTGAGGCGGGTGAAGCAGAGAGATTTAGATGGGAAACATTTGACAAATCTGGCAGCCACATTGCTTTCGAGCCTGAGAAAGTACCTGCAGGAAGCTGCCTTCCCACACTTTCTTCTCAACCTGAAGGAACTGTTAAGCCCAAACAAATTTCTAAATCTCTAAAACCAGCAAGCCAAAGTGCAGTTCCAAGGGTTTGCTCTGTAGAAAGTGAGGCTAAAATCTCACGTATGGCAAATTATTCTGACCATACTAGTGTTGGGGGGGTTTTAGAAGAAGTAGAAAAACATGTGAAGCGTGATGTGAAAGGATTAGAAGAGGAATTTGATTTAATGTTAGAATATGTGCATAAGGAGGGTGAACTTTCTGGCGATAAGCTTATTTCCATACAGGAGCCCACTAAGGACAAAGCTCATATTGAGGAGCTGATTTCGTTCCCAGAAGTATCTATAGATAGCGGTGTTTTTGGTAGTATGCTAGAATCCCAGGATGACAAGAGAGAAGTATCAGAGAACACAGTGGCTGATGATCTAATTGAGTCTCCTACACAAATTAAGGGTGAAGATGAGAAAATTGAGGTTCGCTTGAAGTCAGAACCTGAAACATTTATTGTCAAGCCTAAAGTACTCACAACAGCGAACCCACTTGGTCGGTCTAGAGCTGCTGCTGACCGTGGAAAGGAAGGAGATAGTATGGAAAGAGACTCAGCAGATCAAGCTGGGGGAGCAGCAGCAGCTGGCTCCATAGAGGAAGAGGAGGTCACTTTTGGTGCAGTGTACAACTACTATAGTCCTCCTCCAGACTGGGGGAGGCCGCTGTCCCCTGAGTCTGAGATGTCCATAGAGATTGGCAGCACTGTGAGTGAAGACATAGTTGAGGTAGCTGAGAGGTTCTACACCCCAGGCTCCTCTACTGAAGTCTCACAACCAATTGCACAGTCCTTTCACACTCCGAAGTCTCCCGTGTTCTTTCATACTCCAAGTTCTGATGAATCTGGTGGGTTTAAGACCCCTCAGGAATATCCATTCTCCCCTGTAGAATACAAAAGACCATCAACAGAAGACTCAAGTGAGAGGTTCTTCTCACCTGTTCAATTCCTAACCTCTCCTACTGATGAGGGCATTGAAAAAACTCTATCTGGAATGAATGTGGAAGAAAATCAAATCCTCAGCCAGGCCAGAGGGTCTTTGGGGTTGTCAACCCTGCAGGAGAAAGTGCAGGGGATCCCTCCGGCCTTCCTAAAACCTCTCATGAAGAGAAACGTGTTTGAGAACGACACATTAACATTTTATGCTGAGGTGTTTGGCCTACCTTCCCCCGAGGTGAATTGGTTCCGCAACAAAACCCAGCTGTTAGTGGATGACAGAGTTACTATAGAGCGGGATGGTGACAGCATCTCACTAACAATTCAAAATGTCACTAGAGCTGATCAGGGGGAGTATATTTGTGAAGCTGTGAATTATGTTGGCGAAGCCAGAAGTGTTGCTGTAGTGGTCGTTGTATCACAGGAAGTAAGGTTTACACCCGTCCCACCTGCTGTCTCCCATCAGCACGTCATGAAGTTTGATGTGGAGGAAGATGACTCTTCTCGTTCACCATCTCCTCAAGAGATTCTGCTTGAAGTAGAGCTGGATGAAAATGAAGTCAAAGAATTTGAGAAACAGGTGAAGATCATCACCATACCTGAATACACAGCTGACAATAAGAGTATGATCATATCTCTGAATGTGTTACCAAGTATTTATGAGGAGGGTGCTGTGGACTTTGTCACCCAGGAGCACGATGACTTGAAAATAGCATTTGAGGTCACCGAGATGCCCCCACGGTTTATCAATCCAATCTGTGACATGGAAACCCCAGAAGGCACCACTGTAATGTTTGAGTGCTCACTTATGGGAATTCCATCTCCCATCGTATCCTGGTTCAAAGGTGATAGAAAAATTCCTCAAAATAACAAAAAATACTTGCACTTTTCTGATAGTGACAATCATTTCTTGAAGATTTGCAAAGTCACAACACAGGATAGTGGCGTGTATACCTGCAGGGCAATCAACATTGTCGGAGAGACTCTATGTAGGGCTTCCCTAGTGGTGTTAAGTGCCAAGGATTTCTCGGGAAAGACCAGAGGCAGGGAGCTGACCGCTGTGTCCCTCGGCAGTGCCAAAGTCCAGCCCCAGAGGTTTGACTTGATGGTTGGCAACACATCGTTTGATGGTGAACAGGTGTCAGAAATTGAGCTGGAGTTTGATTTTGAACAAGAAGCTGATGAGTCACAGCGGGCAGTCAGGTTGGTGGCCAACACTGACAATAAAACAAGTGAAGAGGGAGAGAAATATGTCAGCATTGACTTTGATGTATTTGCTGACACAGCAAAAGATGAAAAGATAGAATTTAAAGGTAAGTCCAGTGATATGTGTAGCTTCCAGTTTCAGGTGACTGAGACACCCCCGAAATGTATCATACCATTGACTGATGTAACGGCAGCAGTGGGGACACCTGTCATTCTCCAGTGTCTGGTTAATGGTAAGCCAAACCCCACTGCTGAATGGTACAAAGACGGAGACTGTATCACAGATAGCAGGTATATAATCCAGGTGAAAACTGCAGGCCACTTCAATCTGCTCATTACTAACGTGACCCAGAGTGATGCTGGTGAATACAAGTGCATAATCCAAAACACAGCTGGCTGCATTGAAACTGCAGCACTGCTGAAGGTGTTTTAAAGGGTAAAGGGTAAGGGTGCTGGGACAGGTCATATATTCATATATATATTCACGGGGCGACCGTGGCTCAGGGGGTTGGGAATCGCATCTGTAACCGGAAGGTCGCCGGTTCGATCCCTGGGCTCTCTGTCCTGGTCGTTGTGTCCTTGGGCAAGACACTTTACCCTACTTGCCTACTGGTGTTGGCCAGAGGGGCCGATGGCGCGATATGGCAGCCTCGCTTCTGTCAGTCTGCCCCAGGGCAGCTGTGGCTACAACTGTAGCTGCCTCCACCAGTGTGTGAATGCGAGAGTGAATGAATAGTGGCACTGTAAAGCGCTTTGGGTGCCTTGAAAAGCGCTATATAAATCCAATCCATTATTATTATTTTGTGTTGTATCTAAATTTTGCTTTCACAGTAGAATTAGATTTTGACTTGGGGAGGAAAAAGATGAATGAATGAAAAACAGAGTGTGAAGGAAAAGCTTATATTCAAAGAGACCGTCTGTGCAATTTATCTATACTATACTATATATATATATATATATATATATATATATATATATATATATAGTACATGAGGCGTAAGTTTTCAGTAATCAGTAAGATTTCTTTACAATATCTGATTATATGCTACAGGCACATTAAACCCATGGAGTACAGGCTCTACAACTTAAAGCCAAGTGCTGCCTGTTAGCAATCTTCTAGAAGTTTGCAGATAAGACTGGATAGAGGTTGAATGAAGGAGAAACATTATTTTTATAGGGAGCTTTTATAGAGAGCATAAAAATGTCATATTTCTCTGAAAAGAGAATGTTTTCATACTAACTAGTTTCTTAAAATTTTCTTACTGGTTTAGGATTGTGGCTAACAATAATATGGTTACCTGTCGTACATATAGGACGTGTCTAAGAACAAAGCTCGTGCTCAGATAACTGAGTATGTATGTAGTAAATGTTTCTTTTAGCGTGTCAGTGACGGTAATGTGATACTTTACACTTTTGTTCAAAAAACATGACTTTATGTGTTTCTCTATTTTCCGGTAACTCTTTGAAAGCAACATTATTACCATAATGTCTTTACAATTCAGTGACAAAGTGTTGCATCCAAAATCTAAAAATGTTAGCAGCCTGTGTTTTTTGTTATTTTGGTGTTAAGAGAAATTTGCACTAATGGAGATGATAGCAACAACACTATTATTTGTATTAGGCAAATTCTTTGTATCAGGCAAATATCACAAATACAAAAACCTGTGTGTTTGCTCAAAGGCAGCACCTATGAATAACTAACAAATAAAACATCATCTTCTAAATATTACTGATATGCATCGGTGAGTTCGTCCCAGCCCTAACAACGCTAAGACAACACATTTTAAGCAGTCATCTTATCACAAATCAATTTGGAAACTTGAAGCTCTTTAGTTTGGATGAGACAGAAGTTTTTCTAGCAGAGTTTTTCTTTTTTTGGATTTTGTGTGATTCTAAGTTCTTGCTGTTTCTAAATGAAATTTATGGCTTTTTGAAGCATTTTTAAATGTCACAGAAGAGCAACTTGATAACTTATTTTAAAAATAGATAATACTGTGAAAAATCTTTTAAAAACAAAATATAAGTTTGGCATCTTGTAAATATGTGTAATTTTAGGGGTGTATGAATGTTTACCCAGTAAAATACAAGATTCTGATATTAAGGTTGAAATCTTTCATTTATATGTACAGCTGTCATCTTGGTTTGTCTCAGTTTATATAATAAAATTTCTGATGCAGTCTGAGCTTGCTTTTTTAAACCAGCTTTCAAATGGATGATTTATCACTATGAACATTAAAAGAGAAAATTAAGTCATTAAAAGTGATGTTTTGTAGAAAAGTTTGGTGAAAATTCCAGATTCTGGGAGTCATACCAAACAGTCTTTATTCTGTGCAACATTCCAGAATGAAAGACAAAAATATTCAAGAAAATATAAATGCATGAAATACAGTTGCCTTATATGTCATGAATAAGAATGTAACAGATGATAATTATATACAGACTAATTGTCAATAAAAATCAAAGAAAGTATTTAAAAAACTTACTGAATTCAATGCACTGAGTTAATATTTTTATTCCCAAATTCAAGCTGCACACTGGATTTACGTGAGAAATCAGACATTAATCAAGCATTACTGGGGCTGAACTGGTAATCTGGAATATTGGGTATTTTCCCAATGGGCCGTGCACTTTTGAGCCGATGGGTCAATTAAAGGGCCGCTACTAACCAGCCGTACAAGTACTGACTTGACCATTCATTTATTTTCATTACTGATACTGCATTGCCCAATCAAATCTCTTAATGCAACCAGGCCCTCCCCAACCTTCACTGTGTGCACACCATGCAGAGCAGAATTTAGTGTGGAATAAGTGGTTAAAAAACAAAAGCTAAAAGAGAAAAAGAATATCAATTATCAAAGAAAAGAAAATATATACGGAATATACGTATAAGAAATTTTAGACATAAAACAAATTTCAGAATTATAAAAAATTGATACTAGTTCTGCTAATTAAGGGCAGCTGTGACACAATTATTGCACTAGGTGGTGGTCTGATAAATTAACACTGTAAATGGGTCGAAAGTCAAAAACAAACCAGAATGGTCAGAGCGTTTGTGTTTCATGTAATTGTTAATAGTTAATGTGCTTATTGTAGTTTTGTCACATGTCCTAGGATTGTCCTCATAATTACTTCAGCAGCTAAAGCAAAATTTTAATGTTTTTAAACTGAGACATTATTATAAGACTTTTCATTATTGTAATTTAAATATAAAGATATGTTTGCTTTCACTTTTACAAAGCAAAATACGGATTGAACTCAACAACTGACTGCAAAAGTCCTCTCTGCTGAGATTTGTTTTACATGAGGACAGTCCTAATATCTGATTCTGTGAATGAAGTGCTAAAACCATAGCTGCTGTCTTTGGATATTATTATCCAATGTCCTGCTCAATATTTCCTGACAGAGGAAACCACCATCACCACTGTGGAAGAACAAGAGGAAACCTACTACACTGGTGTCCAGTTACCACAAAAAGCTAAAACACTTGAACTCAAGCCAGATTCTAAACTTTACTCTTCCACTTTAGAGAAAAAAAAAGAAAAGCCTGTTTTCCTTACTCAGCTCTCCGGAGCAGCTGTAAACACGGGGGAAACCGCCAGGTTTACAGTTAGAGTATCTGGCTTTCCAAAGCCAACTGTGCAATGGTCTCACAATGGAAAGGTTGTAAAGAGCTCTTCTGTATACAAGCTGATAGAGGAGAAGGATGAGTACACACTGGTTATCACCCAAGTCACGTCTGAATATGAGGGCAAGTACTCGTGCACTGCCACGAATAGATTTGGCCAGACGACATGCACCACATACCTGGAGGTGAAAAAGCCTGAAGCCAGCCAGGCAGAGAAATGGGTTGAGAAGATGTTTAAGCTCACAGGTCAGCCTGCTAGTTTCACACTTCAGATACAACCCGTGAGGTGCTCAGAAGGAACAGAGGCTTCTTTTAATTACAAAGTCAGTGGTGATCCGGTCCCTGATATAAAGTGGTTCAAGGGGCCTTTCCAGATCCAGCCCAGTAGAAACTGTACCATTAGAACCAATTCAGATGGATCTGGTTTCATCATTATTAAGAATGTCAAACAACAGGACAGTGGCTTATACACATGTAAAGCCTCCAACCAATTTGGTGAGACCGCTTGTAGTGCAGAGCTTGTTGTATTCAAAGAATCAGTCTCTGCTTCGCACAAACAGGAGACAGCCGTTCAGAAGAAAAGTTACAAGGTTTTAGTGACAGAACAAGCAACAGAGTCACGCTTGTACCAGGTCAGCCTCCCAGGCCAGGATAAAGCTAAGTCAGATCAGATGGTTTACACCATCGGCACAGAAGATCGGCAGATCATTCCCAGCGAGCAAGTGAGCTCCCTTAGAGAAGTAGATGTCTCCACTGCCACGGTGTACCGTGAGAGGGTTACCCACCAGGCAGCAATACTTCAGGCACATGAGACAGAGGAACGGGTGTCTGTGGTTCCTACTCACCCAGACCAAGTGTCAGCTGTTCCTGCGAAACAGCTTCACATGGCAGCATTCACATCGTCTGTTGAAGAGAGTCAGGACCTCACAGAGCAGCACTGTGATGACATTCAAAGGCCAGATCTCATTGAGCTTCAGGCAGTCAGTGAAAAAAAGTCAAAACAGAAGTTAGCAGTTGTCGAGGAGCTCACACCACTTTCTGCTGTTAGCACAGAGCCACTGGGTGACAGGAAGTCTGCTACTGTTAAAATCACTTCAGAACCTAAACATCTAGTCAGTGGTCATCAAGTGAAAACACAACTGTCAATCCTGAAAGAGGAGTCTCAAGAGATCCCCAAACCACAGGAAGAGATGGGTTATAAGGTTAAGGAAGGTATTAAGATTTTATATTCGGCCCAGTCCACAGAAAAGCAGGTGCTTGCAGAGGGTCACACAACAGAGTTAGCAACAGCAGAATCTGCTGTTAAGTCTGCAATTAGAAAAGAACATAAGCCACCTGTCACAGCTTTAGTGAACGAGTCTAAGCAAACTCTTTGCAAGGAGTCAGAATTCTCTATTCAGAGGCCTGCTGAGGAAGCAGCCCATACCTGTAAAGATACGATGATGAAAGCAGCTCTAACTGCTGAAGAGACACGAATGCTGCAGGGTGAGTCCACACAGTTGCTTCCTAGTCTAGACAGTGCCATGTCCATTAAGTCCCAGATAGAAGGAAAGCAGTTGTTACACCTGCAGGTTATAACAGAACAGGACCTCCTTCCATCTGAGAAAAGACTAACATATGAAAAACCAACACCAGAGCACGCAGGGACCAGAAAGAGTCCCACTTTGCTACATACTGTTAGTCAGGATGAGCAAAGAACAGTAGTTTGTGAGGCTACATCAGAGTTTGACTCCAAGGGAGACACTATAACCATAGAGCACCAGAAAGAGGCCCCTACCCTGCTGCATCTCCAGTCAACCCAGCCTGTGGAGGTCCTACCCAAAGAGGGCATTCTCACAGTTGAGAAGCCTGACCAGCTGGTGGCAATGCAGAAACAAGAAAAGGCAAGAAGCCATGCAGCTCTTTCAGAAGAGAAACCAGAGCTCACAGCTGATTTTTACTCAGAACTGGATTTGTCCTTGTCTGGAGTTCAGTCTCAGTCTCGAACTGAGCCCAAGCCACAAAGTATCCTCCAACTGTGCTACCAGCCTGTGCAGTTGTCAAAAGAGACACCAGTTAGCACAGAGTGCAAGCATCAGCGAGCTCTACTACAGAAGGAGGATCGCTGGAACGTGATGCATGTCACTTCTGTGACAGATGAACAGGCTTTGGAGGAGGGCCACACAGATCATTTAACAGCTATACACAGATTCACATGTCAGACAACTGTAGAGCCAAAAGTACCCACTGAGCCAATCCAGATTGAGGAGAAAGAGATCTCCACTGAGAGTAGTGTCTTTCTAAAGGCAGCAGAACAGGACTTTGCTGTTCAGATCCAAGAGGGTCAGTCAGTCAGGCAGTCAGTAATGATGGACGAGAAGCGAGTGCTGACAGGTGAACTCTCTCAAGAGATCACCAAGTCTGAGACCACCAAAGTTGCTGTTAATGCACAGCAAAAGTTGTCCCTTTTGGCACCAGAATCTAAAGATATTACAGCTCTGCCTAAAGAGATGACATTTGTGATCCAGATCCCTAAATCATCCACTTCAAATATACAGCGTCAGCTCAGAGATGCTCTTCAGTCTGCTGTAGCCAGTGAACAGCCAGTGTTACTAGCTGAAGTTGTAGGATACCTAAATGCTGTAGAAGTACAGGAAGTCAAGGTTCAAAGAGAGCCCAAGTGGGCCATGTTCACATATCTGATCACAACAACAGGTGCCCCTGTGGAGATCACTCTAGCTTTTGAGGGTGACTACCCTCAGACAGCTGACCTCAGGACTGAGGTTCAGGCAGCATTTCACTCCATGGTGTATCAGGAGGCCCATGTTCTTACTTCAGAACAGCAAGGTACTATGCAACTAGACAAACCTCAGAGGGCACAAGCCACCTCAGCTCGCTCTAGCGAAACAGTGTCATCCATGGTAAAGACTGTGAGCGTGACAGAGAGCACAGCGGATTTTACTGCTGTTAAATCTCATTCTGCATCACTTCAAACAGAGTCTAAAATGGCAGTTGAGCATGCTACATTGGAGGAACAGGTTGTAGTGCAGGAATCCATGGACACAAAGGTAAAACGGTCATCCCATATCAAAATTCAAACTGAAGCTCACATAGCTTCTGAGCAGTCAGAGCAAGTTTCAAGACAGGAGGTGAGGTCAACAATCATTACAAGTCAAGAAAAAGATGTAGAAGTGTCTATCATTACCACTTCTACTACCACTGAGCAGGCAGTGGATGTCAGCATTTCCAAAGAGGGCATCGAAGTATCCAGACCAGAACCGAGAGAATATCCTGTAATTGTTAATTCTCTCAATGACATACTGATAGAAGAAGATAGTAGAGTAACCTTCAGCACTACCATTAAGTACGTCACAAAGGTTAACTGGTTTTTCAATGGGCAATTGGTGCAATCTGGCAAAGAGTTCAAGTGTTCCAAAGACCATGACACGTACACAATGGTTATCAACAAAGTTGTCAAGGAGAGGCATCAAGGAGAATATGTTTGTGAGGCTGAGAATGAAGCCGGCAGGACAACAACATCTTCAAGGCTCACTGTGGTCTCAAGAGGTTTGATAACAGGACAAATCTATGTATCATTCACTCATTCATCCAATTCATTTTCTTTGACAGCAACTAATCATTCAGTGGATCATTCCAAACCTTTGTCTTCACATGAATATATGCATTTGTCACCTTGGTTCCTCTATTCATTTCATAGCTTGGCATGAGCAGTCTAAGCAGGGCACTGGATGGTACTAACTCACTCTCTTCTTTTTTCCACATCATCTTGGTCAGTATTTCCTTAAAGGCCAGAACCATCGCAGTCGTAATGTAATTTTATTTCTGAAGTGCATAAGCTTCTTGCTATAATGTTTGTCATGATCTGGCCATTAGGATGTTTACATTGGCATGCAAGTGGCACCAGACTGCTTTGTTTTAAACGTGTTTTCCCATGATCTGTCGCCATTCTCCACGTCCACAATGTCTCTCTGCATGTTTTAAGGGCTTCAGATTGCCTCATCTTTCACAAACCAAGAAAATCACGTACACTGATATCATCTTCTTTCAGGCTGCTTTTGGTAAAACCATGGGGCTAATGTTCTGGCATTTTTTTGGTTTTGTTTTTCTCCACAGTCACCTTGGCTTGCCATCCACCATTTTTGTACATTCCACCATTCCTTTTCCTAATCTTTTGTTTGTTTGTTTTTACCTAAAGAGTAGCAGTAAATTTCATTACTAAAATGTGCTTTTTTTTGTCTGTGTCTGCAACAGTGCCCCCTGTCTTTAGGCAGAAAATCACACCTCTGGAGATAAATGTCGGCAGTCACACCAAGTTTGAATGTGAGATTGAAGAAGCTCCGGACGTGGCGTTCAAATGGTACAAATCTGGCACTGAAATCAGACAGAGTGAAAAGTATCGGATCGTCAGCCGCCACACTAGTTCCTCTTTAGAGCTCCTGAACCCTGTCAAAGCTGATAGTGGAGAATACACCTGCAAAGCTTCAAATCAACACGGCACAGACAGCTGCACTGCCTCGCTCATTGTCACCGGTAAGATCCCAAAAGGACCTCATTTAAATTATCGCTATGCATATATGTGTTTGAGAGAGAGAGAATTATATACAAACACTGTGTTGTACTGTGAATTATCAAGGTCAAGTGTG
This sequence comes from Simochromis diagramma, assembly GCF_900408965.1. NCBI lineage: Eukaryota > Metazoa > Chordata > Actinopteri > Cichliformes > Cichlidae > Simochromis > Simochromis diagramma. The sequence goes on along the minus strand of NW_024386892.1, from coordinate 8,094,747 downwards.
GAAGGTATGCTTAGTTTATAGCGCTAAGCTGCTGTATTATTTGGCAGTATATCACTATTAAGAAGCAAAATGTTGCCATGTCATATTGATCACTGAGTTGCACAGGTTTATTTTTAATGGTGGTTTTTTAAACCTGTTGAACTTTTTGTGTGCTCTGCCTGCTCTCCATAGAGATGTACCCACCAGTATTTGTATCAAAACCAGACCCAATGACTTTATATGTGGGAAAACAAGCTGTGTTCCAGTGCTCACTTACTGGATCCTCGCCTATGGAAGTTGTCTGGCACAAGGACAACATAACAATTTCCTCTGAAGGGAACTATGTCATGAAATGTGAAAAGAACAAGTATTCCCTTCACATTAAAAGTCTTGAACTGACTGATCAGGGAGTGTACCTGTGCAAGGCTTCCAACAGTGTTGGTGTAGCTACTTTTGCAGTAGAACTCAAGGTTATTGACAAGCCCCGGTTTGTTACGGTCATTGAGCCAGTATCTGCAGCTGTTAATGACCCATTGAGGCTGGAGTGCCACGTGAATGAGGACACTGGTGTGGCTGTCACCTGGACCAGGGATGGCAAAAAAGTCCACCAGAGTATGGAGTGTAAACTGTCCTTTGAGGACAAGGTCGCTGTTCTGGAGATCCCCAAGTCCAAACTAAAGGACTCTGGGAAATATGTGTGCACAGCTGCAAACGAGGCTGGCAGCTCCTCCTGTGAGGCTGTGGTAACAGTTCAAGGTAAGATCGTAACGGTGATCTTTCCATTTGCTGTGATGAAAACCTATGCATTTACCTGAAGTGAGGTCAATGTTGACAAGAGTTTTTAGCTAGCTCCAAGCTGATACTAATACTGTGCTGCTGTCTTATGCCTTTTTTGCATTCTTTTTTGCTTTCTTATGTCTTGGTTGACTTTTTTCTATATTTCACCAATGTATAAAAAGTCTTAGTGTTTTTGAACAAAACACTCTTTCAGAGCCCCCTGCCTTTGTGAAGAAAATGGAATCTAAGCTCACGTGGAAACAGGGCATAGCTGCACGCTTACAGTGCACAATCAAAGGATCGCCTGAACTTCACATCCACTGGTTCTGGAATGAAAGAGAGCTGAGTAATGGAGACAAATATAAAATATCTTTCAAGAGTGGAGTTGCTACTGTGGAGATCATGAACCTTCTGGTCACAGACAGTGGCAGATACACCTGTGAGGTGTCAAATAATGCTGGGAGTGAAAGCTGCAGTACTCTTTTAGCTGTTAAAGGTTTGTCCAAGGATTTACTTTACATTTACTTCAGTTCAGACAAAAAACAAACTTTGGCATTAACTGCATTTACTTTACCTATGATGCATAGAGCCACCGTGCATTAGAAAAGACCTGCAGACAGTAGAGGCAGTGAAGGGAGCAGCTGCTCACCTGGAGTGTGAGGTCACAGGAACAGCTCCTTTTGAAATCACTTGGGTAAAAAATAAGAAACCCATCACCAGTGATCAGAAATATAAATTGATTTCCCAAGACTCAATAGCAAGGCTGGAGATTCAAACATTTGACACTACAGATATTGGAGATTATCAGTGTGTCATATCAAATGATGTGGGAAAAGTCACCACTAAGGCTATGGCTAAACTTAAAGGTTAGTAAACTCAAGCCCATCACAGCAGTTGCGGAATCAGATTTAATTCTGTCCATTTTTAACTTGTAATGTGTTTCTGTAGATCCACCAACTTTCTCAAAAAGGGTTGAGAGTGTTACAGCAGTCTTGGGAAATACAGTAAAACTACAAGGAATGATTAAAGGTTCAACTCCCATCACTGTGAAATGGATGAAAGACTCCAAGATGCTAAGAGATGATGATCCAAATATCAAGATGGTTTTTGAGAACGGTGTTGTGAGTTTGTCGATAACAACAGTTGCCATCAGCCATGGTGGCAAGTATTCATGCCAAGCGGAGAACGAGGCTGGGCAACAAAAGTGTGAAGCGATCTTGACTGTGCAAGGTCAGATAGCATCTTTGATGCAGCGATGCCTTTACATATTGTAATACAGGTTTCTATGTCTAAACTCTTTGTCTTAAAAACTGTCTTATCCCAGAACCTGCCAGGATTGTAGAACCTGCAGAGTCCATTAGTGTGACGGCAGGGGACTCAGCCGCATTGGAGTGCACGGTCTCTGGAAGCCCAGATATCAAAGTGAAGTGGTTTAAAGATGGGAAGGAGATCATTAGTGGCCGTAAATATAAGATGACTCTGAAGGATAATATTGCCACCCTGAAAATTCTTACTGCAGAAAAAGGAGATACTTCAGAGTATAAAATGGAAGTGGCAAATAAAGTCGGGAAAGACCAGTGCACATGCTCAGTCACTGTCTTAGGTTGGCTGCTGGTTTCAGCTACTTCTGAAATTTCTTAAAACCTTTGTTTTAGCTGTGTGTGTTTACACGGAAAACACATTGTATTCATACATTTTGGGAAATGCATTATGCTATAGCCCTAAAATGTTGTGTGTACAATGTTATTTGCTTTTGGATTTTGCTCAGTGGTTCCTGTCAGTGTGAAACTGCAAATAAATGATTTTTCTTCTTTAACGTCCAGATCGGATAATGCCTCCAGCTTTCACCAAGTCGCTGAAAAGAGTTGACGGTAACATTGATAATCCTGTCTCCATGGATTGCAAGGTGTCTGGGTCACAGCCCATGACCGTGACTTGGTTCAAAGACGACCAGGAGATTGTTTCTGGAGACAAATTCCAGTCTGAATTTAAAGACAGCTCTGCTATACTGAGAATCATGTGGCTAGAAAAGGCTGACTCTGGTGTTTACAAATGCAGAGCCACCAACTCAGCTGGCTTTAAAGAAACCAGTGGCACGCTCTATGTGAAAGGTCACGAAGGCTTGGCTTATCTTATGCATTTGTTTTTTTACGTGTAATCTCTGAATCATTTCATACTAACATAAAATGTAAATTTGTGTTATTGGCCTCCAGAACCGCCAGCGTTCACAGTGAAACCACATGACCAGGATGTTATTCCAGGAACTACAGTTTCCTTAAGAACAGAATTCACTGGAACAGCTCCTTTAACTGTGAAGTGGTTCAGGGAAGAAAAAGAGATAATTACAGGAGGCACTTATTTCATTAAAAAAGATGCCTCTTCAAGCTCTTTGGAGCTTCACTCTGTAAAGCCCACTGATACCTCGAAATACACGTGCGAAGTATCCAACGATGCTGGGAAGGTAGACTGCACAGTAGTCCTCTTTGTGAAAGGTGCAGTCTTTAGTATCATGTGCAACTTCATAAACCTGACTTCAGATTATGCCACTGATATGATATTAACCATAAATCTCTTCTGTCTCATACTGAATATTAACCTCTTCTATCAGAACCTCCTGTGTTTGTGAGGAAACCCGAGGCAACCAAGCTCATCACCAGTGGTGACTCTGCCAGGCTGGAGTGCAAAGTAACTGGCAGCCCAGTCATCAGTTTCAAATGGTTCAAGGATGAAATGGAGATCAGTGCCAGCACTAAATACACAATGAGCTTGATCGACTTGATGGCAACTCTAGAAATAGCTAATTGTACAGTAGAGGACACTGGAGATTATGTGTGTGTGGCATCAAGTGAGGCTGGAAGTGACCGTTGCACCTGCACAGTTATAGTCAAAGGTTAGTTTAGTGTTAGTTTTAACGATTTTACTTCTTCTTTTCTTGGTGATGTAACTATTTATATTACATGTCTGTTGTTTTGTTGTAGAACCGCCATTGTTTCTGCGTAGCTTGGAGCACAGGGACGTGGTGAAAGGTTCTGAGCTGATGCTAGAGTGCCAAGTCTCTGGTTCTGCTCCTTTTACTGTGTCATTTCATAAAAACTCCAAATTGATTCGGAACGACAAAAGACACAGGATTACTGTGAAAGATGACCTGCTAGCACTACAGGTTCTGGCAGTAGAAACAGGAGATGTTGGTTTGTACCAGTGTAGTGTTGAGAATGAAGTGGGAAGGGCCTCCTGTGATTGTCACGTAACGCTAAAAGGTTAGTTTAGGTGCTTTTGTTGTTAGCTGCCGTAAGCTCTTCTCCTTACATTTCAAAAGGCTGCATTTTAATCTGTATCATATTTTTGAAATCTTAGCAAGCACAGTTCTCTTTTTGTTCAGAAGGAATTTACTTGAGATTGCTCAGCTTTTTACATTTTTCTTTGCAGAACCACCATCATTTGTTCGAAAGCTGGAGAACCTCAGCTCATTGGCTGGCAGCGAGGTTTCTCTCATTTGCAGTCTGAAAGGTTCTGAGCCCATAACTGTGGCCTGGCTAAAAGACAACCATGAGCTCAAAGAGGGTGAAAACATTCAGATTACATATGAGAACAAGACTGCGCTACTGCAGATCACCAACTTACAGAGCAGTCACTGTGGTAAATACTCTTGCCAGGTGCAGAATCAGGCTGGCAGCCAGACATGCTCTGCTGTGCTGACAGTCAAAGGTTGGTTAAGATATTAAACTCAACTTTATTTGCACCCTTATTAAAATCTTTGTATGCCTTCACAGGTTGATAAACTTGACTGTTTTCTTGCAGTCCTGTGAAATGGGAAGTGCACCCTCCTTCAATTCTAAGAGTCCACATATTTGGACATAATAAAAATGTAACTGGCCCTTAGTAGGTCTTAAAATTAGGAATTACCATAGGAATTACCGGGGTAAATAGCAGTCAGGAAGGAAGGTATGAATGCATTACGGGGTCCCTAATTGGTAGAAATTATTAATTTAAGCAGCAAATATAAATTTAAATGTAAACGTGTTGCTGTGATCATTATGTTGGCTTGCAAAAAATGTCTCCCTCTGCTGGCATGGCAGCTTACTGCAACATATTGCAACTTTTGCAAGCATGTCCATGTCACACTTTGAATAATATTGATTATTATTATAATGATTATAATGTAATTATTGTCATTCGTTCCACAACTCTTTCCATTACTTTCTTGTTGCCTCGTAAAATGCCCTGAAATGTCTCATTAATGCCAGTTAACAATATAAAAATCGGGCTAAAGTTCCACACACCAACACACATTTCTGTCCTAATGAGGACAAACATACGCTCTTTCCTTCAGAAATGAACACACAACGCTGACAATAAAAGCAAAAAAGAAACTCGGCACACAGAGACTTCAAAGTGATTGTCACACAGATTCTACTGTAAAGCAGAAACAGGAATCTGATATAAATAGTTTGGTGGGACATTAAGAAAGTTATGCATAAACAAATGCTGGCAAACATCAGTAAACGGAGTTAAGCGAGAATGTCCTGAGATGTGAAACCTTAGAATGGAGGTGTACTTATTTTCACATGGCTTTCTAAAATCTGAATATATTAGCAGGAAGTTTCACTCAAGACAATAAGATTTGACTGAAACATTATACTCATTCATGCTTGAAATTACATGAATGTGACCTTGTAAGCTGACAAGAAGCAAAGTGTAGAATCTTTAGTGTTCTGGAGGCTCAGGTTGATGGTCTGTAGTTGATGTGTTGTAGTATAGGAAGCTTTAAGATCTTTGCTGACTGTTTTTTTTTTTTGGGACACCCCAGAACCAGCAAAAATCACAGAAGAGGTAAAGTCTATCAGTGTGACTCAGGGGGATCCGGCTACTCTGGAAGCCAGGTTCTCAGGCACAAAACCCCTGAAGGTCAGATGGCTAAAGGCTGGCAAGGAGCTGACCTCAGGCCAGAGATATAAAGTACAGAGCAAAGATACCAGTTCTGTGTTGAAGATTATTAAAACTCAGAAAAGTGATGGTGGTGAATATGTCTTTGAGGTTTCAAACGATGTTGGACAAAGTTCGTGTGATGCCACACTCACCATTCTCGGTCTGTTCTTAATGTCTATCACCTTAGTTTTGTTTAGTTTAATCTTGCTTTGAACATTGTTTCTCACTCGCCTTTTTCTTTTGTCCATGTTAGATCAAATAATTCCTCCGTCTTTTACAAGAAAACTGAAACAGACAGAGGGTGTCAAAGGATCATTTGCACATCTGGAGTGTCTCGTGTCTGGTTCTCTTCCAATAACCATACAGTGGTACAAAGATGAGAAAGAGATCCAAACCAATGACAAACACAAATGCACATTCTTTGAAAATGTTCCGTTTCTAGAAATCTCCAATCTTGACACTAAAGACAGTGGCAATTATACCTGCATTGCTACAAATAAAGCAGGAACGGTCCAGTGCTCTGGAGTCTTATTTGTGAAAGGTCTGAACACATTTTTGTACCATTGAGCAGATGGATGTGTACAAAGAAATATAGTTAGAAGCATTTTTACCCAGAATTGCTTTGTCTCTGTCTTTCAGAATCCCCGTGCATTCTTGAAAAACCTGAATCCATAAATGTTTTGCCTGGCTCAAAAGTCCAATTTAGTGTACTGTTCTCTGGCACACCACCACTCACCACCAAATGGTTTAAAAGCAATAAAGAGATCCTGTCCAGTGCTGACTGGTCAGTGATCAAAGATAACACCTCGAGCACACTGGAACTCTTCTTCGCAAAAACCACAGATTCTGGAGACTATGTCTGCCAAATACAGAACGATGTTGGCTCCGCTTCATGCCAAGCAACACTCTTTGTCAAAGGTTATTAATCTTTATGTGAAACTGAGTTGCCAAGTATGCCTCCAGCCATCTGTTGGAGACATTTTTCTCACATTATATTTGACCTTTTCCCTGTGATTCACATTAAATCTCCACTTTCGACTGATAATTCGTACCTAAATTTTCCAAAATACCCCCTTGCAAGTTCCCAAAACTTGCTATGAGTTTGCTTAAAATGTTATCAACACTTGGATGGAAACATACACTTTGTGAATGTGTCCCCCATGTTGTTCATCTGATGGTTTATCAGTCACTCTCTTTATTCCTTAGTGCCTCCAAAGTTTACACAGATCCCAGCCCGTGTGTCTGTAGTTTGTCCTGGTCAGAGTAAGGTTTTTGAGTGCCAGGTGACCGGCACACCTGAGATTGACATCTACTGGTTCAAAGAAGGCTCTGAAATCAGCCCCACTGATCACTATAAGATGGCCTTTGTCAACTCTGTGGCAACACTGGAAGTCTGTGGGGCTGAGGTTAAACATAGTGGGCTTTACTACTGCGAAGCTCGTAATGAAGCTGGCAGTGAGAGCTGCAGCATGGAGTTGAAGGTCAAAGGTGTGTTGAATGATGTACATGATGTTCATTGTGCTAGAATTACAAGAGCATTGAATTCAAAGCAGTGGTTTCCCTCAAACAAAGAGCTAGACTGATCTGATTTAAGTTAAACATAAAATAAACAACAGGGACTATCCAATATTTTTACCTATATGAACTGTAAACCTCTGGACCAGCAAGTATGGACCTGCTGGAGTAGAATAGGTTCATGACCGTTTGCTCTCCCTCATTTCAGAACCGCCATCATTTATTAGAGAACTGGCTCGAGCTGATGTTGTGAAGGGCTCCACTGCCATTTTAGAGTGTCAAGTTGCTGGGACGGGTCCCTTTGAGATAACATGGCACAAAGATGGAAAGGAGCTCAAACCCAGTGCTAAACATGCCTTCTCTCAGTTAAATGACACTGTGTGTCTTGAAGTGCACAAATGTGATGCTGTAGATATTGGTGAATATCAATGCACTGTTGCTAACGAGGTGAAAAGCTGTACTTGTAAGACTACACTAAGCCTCAAAGGTTGGTCTAAGCAGAAGAATAATTCTGCATATTTTCATTTGAGGTGAGGTCTTTAAACTTTAATATTTCATTCTTTCCTAATAGAACCACCAACATTCATCAAGACAATTGAGAACACTGCTACTGTTCTGGGTAAAATGGCAGAGTTTCAGTGCATTGTGAAAGGCTCTCCCATCACCTCTGTACAGTGGAAAAAAGATGAGAATTGGATATTGGAGGATCCAAAGATTCAGAGAACATTTGAAAGCAATGTGGCTACACTCCGGATCCCTGCCTGTGAGGCGATACACAGTGGCAAATACACCTGCCAGGTGGTAAATGAGGCTGGGCAGGATAAGTGTTTTGCCACCCTCACAGTGCAAGGTAACTAGTTGCAGCTATAAAATCCTTTTACACTCTGGCTCAGAAACGTTCTGAATTGTTGACTTTGCTTGGGATTTTAGTGCCTCCGCAGATCACAGAGAAACCTGAGGTGGTAAAGGTTACAGTTGGAGATCCAGTCAGTCTGGACTGTAAGGTTACAGGCTCCCCTGAACTCAGGGTGAAATGGATGAAAGATGGCAGGGAGCTCAAGTCCATCAGGCAGCACAAGCTGATCTTTGAGAACAATATCAGCAGCTTAAAGATTCAGGCTGCGCAGACAGAGGATGAAGGAGAGTATGTCTTTGAGGTGGTAAACTACATCAGTAGCTGTACCTGCAAAGTCAAGCTAATTGTATTAGGTTAGTTTCAAAAACACACCGCTGCTGCTATACATAATAATATGTTCACAACGTCTAACTTGTGTCTTGGTGTTCTCTTGGCAACAGAGCAAGTAATTGCCCCAAGCTTCATCAAACCCCTGGTAGACATGCACGAGATATTGGGGTCCTTTGTTCAGATATGTTGCAAAATATCTGGTTCTCTCCCCATCTCTGTGGAATGGAAGAAAGATGGAACCAAAATCTCTAGTGGTCTAAAGCACAAGCTCATTCAGCAGGACAACTCTGTGTCCATTGAAATTGAACAGCTAGAGAGAGCTGACGCAGGGTTATACTCTTGCAAACTGACTAACGCAGCAGGAAGCTGTGAATGCAGTGGGTCCATCGTGGTCAAAGGTCAGACACTGCTTTTTTTAACATGATTGGTCATATGACCCTAAACCAAAGGTGAGTACATCTTTAACCTTGTTCATCTTGTGTTCAGAACCTCCAAGCTTTGTGACAGTGCCCGAGTCGCAGACAGCTCTACCCAAAGCCACTGCACGCTTCAAAGGCACTTTTAAGGGAACTCCTCCCTTCACAGTCAAATGGTTTAAGGACGACACAGAGCTTATGACTGGGCCTACTTGTTTAATAGGGCTTGATGGGCTGTCCTGTTTCTTAGAGCTCTATTCAGTGGGCGTCACACAGAGTGGAGTCTACTCTTGCCAAGTCAGCAATGATGCTGGCTCTGTACACTGTAGTGCAAACCTGACAGTAAAAGGTTGGATTTACATGTTTTAAATCAATTCTTGCAGAGATGTATTTATCTCATTTCTTCATCGCTGGCAAAACCCAATCCTTCAGTTACATTTTGTGTAGCTTTGCAGCATTTTGTTTATTATGTACAGCTTTTCCACTGCTGCTTTTTCTATGAAGCAATATATTTAGCATTTGTATGGCATTCACGCAGCCATTTTGCTTTTCCTTCTAACCCGTCATTCTTGGCTTATCTCATCTGCTCACCTCCTGCCCATCTTAACCATGTTAAATGGTGAGTGTTTCCTCATGCCTCCAGCTGATAACATATCTGTGTTTTGGCTTTCCAGAACCACCTGAATTTCTGCTGAAACTCCCTGCCAATAAGTTTTTGAAGCAGGGTGAGTCACTCCGCCTGGAGTGCAAAGTCAGTGGCACAGTCCCTCTGAAAATTACCTGGTACAAAAACGACACCAAAGTTACAGACGGTGGCAACTACAGGACGTCGTTTGTTGACTCAGTAGCAGTGCTAGCACTGGTCTCCACTAGTTTTGAGGATGATGGAGTTTACACCTGTGAGGCTCAGAATGATGCTGGCAGTGTGAGCTGCAGCACTACACTTACCATTAAAGGTTAGCATCCCGTGGACTTCTGAAATATATTTTATTATTCTGATCACAGTGGCTGTTCAGTGTATTGGTGGGTTATATAGCTGTGTTCCACTGCTTAAAGCTGGTATCCATAACTGATTGCACTACTTTATTTAACAATCCAGTATGGTCGAGGGTCATCTGAGGCTTTTCCCTTTCTTGTACCGCTGAAAATGTTAATCTGCAAGTCAAAACAGATCATTTCACTTGAGCCAATACATTTTACATAACGCTTCACGCTTACCGAGATGGAACCGTTTAAGTTAACTGTAATGCTCTTTGTTAAAATCCAAGCCATTCTACCTGTAGCTCCAGCAACATATGTTTGAACTTCTACAACTCTAAAGGAATTCACCATCCTGTTTGCAGTACAACGAATAGGTTTTTTTTCCACAAACGTGCTGGCCTGTTGTAGTTTCTGATACATTTCTATGATTCCATGATCTTAGCTGCAGTGCAAGATAACATAACATCTCTACACATCTCAATAGTCTTACAATTGTGTCCATTTGTACTTAGAGCAACCGTTTTGTTATAAAAACATATTGAAGGTACATTTCTAAACTCCGACCCCAGTTCCATCAAAGATGAGACACTGTGTAAAATGTCAATAAAAACAGAATGCAGTAGTTCGTACAAGCCCTTATTTTATTCACGATAGAACAAAAATGACACAGTCTCAGATGTATTTCCAGCAGATTGCGCAGCAGCATACCAAATATGTGTTTACAACTCTAACAGCTCATCTGCATCATAGTTCAAATTCACTTTCCCCAAAATTCCACACCAGTTTAGAAACAAACAACAAATTTCAACAATTCCAAAATTTTCACTGAACTTAAACCACACTTAAATTACGGATTTGCTGTCACTACAACTTCCAACTTCATTTTCCACATTTCTTAGAGATCTGCTATTCTAATTGCAGTTCCAACAAATTCTAAGACCCCAGCAAAATTCCACATTCCAATTTTGTGTTAGGAACATGACCCAAACTCAGGACTTTCCTGGTAGCGACTGTGAATTTATTTACAGTATTAGAATAAACAGTGAGAAGCAAAAAGTGTTCAAAACAGTGGGATTTCCAAAATTCCCGTGATTACCTGACAAAACAAGACGTAACGATTTAGTAAACGTTTTCACCAGACGATGGCCTGAGACAGCTTTCAGTTTCCGCGAGCTGGGCTTGTGCTAACTTTGCCACTCAGCGATCGAGCGTTGATCGAAGCCCAGCCACACTGTTAAATAGCAGACGGTTGATGAGGATCGCTGGCAGCAGATGGATCCTGATTGAAGAGCAGGTGTGGCTGTTCTTAGCCCGGGAACGCCACCAGCCTGGTGTTGCCCGAGAACCGGCACACTGGCCACACACACAAACGCACACAGAGGGAAAGATAAGATAAGATAAGATAAGATAAGATAAGATAACCTTTATTAGTCCCACACGTGGGAAATTTGTTTTGTCACAGCAGGAAGTGGACAGTGCAAAAGTTATGAAGCAAAAATTAGAATACAATAAGAATAAATACAGTACAGTACAGAAACAGGGGACTAAAAACAAACCACAGAAATGACATAACATTAAAAGCAGTTCGACCAGCGAGGACTGACGGACCTTGACAAATTGTTCCATAAAATTTCCACATTAAATATACAATCTTTTCTAAGACTTCATGTTCTTACAAAAATTCCACCCGTTAATCTATAGTAACGTTTTCAACACTGGCAGATTTGAGCTTCATTCAACAGTTATGGGTTCCAGTTTTAAGATCTAGATATGAATTGTTTCCCTCGTGTATTCCTCTTTAACGGTTCCATCATCTTTCTATAGACCCCCCATCTTTTGTCAAAATACCCCAGCCTGTTGAAGGGCTGAAGGGTAAGGACGTAAGTTTGTACTGCGAGATGAGTGGTACAGCTCCATTCCAGGTCACCTGGTTTAAAGACAGAAAACCTCTCATGGAGAGCAGGAAGTTTAAGCTGCTGAGCGAGGGCAGCTCATCCACACTGCATGTCATTGGAATAGAGCCCTCAGACGCCGGCGAATACGAGTGCAAAGTGTCAAACAGTGTAGGAAGCGATACCTGCCAGACATCAATTAAACTCAGAGGTCAGTAGAAATCGCGATAGCATTAAATTAAAATAATATAAAATAAAATTAGATTTTCAAATGACTTTGTCACCTTGCTGACTTTGCCTTTGCGCTGTTTTTCTCCTCTCTTCAGAGCCACCATCATTTGTGAAGAGACTGTCAAACATTACAGTGATACTGGGAGGGGAGGTGACCCTTGTGGCCACTGTTAAAGGCTCTGAACCCATTACTGTGTCCTGGGTTCAAGACAAGGATCACATTCTCAGGGACAGTGACAACAGGAAAATCACCTATGAAAACAACCAGGTGGCAGTTAAAATCTTTAATGCTGATGCAACTACGGCAGGCAAATATACCTGCCAACTCAGAAACGATGCTGGGAGTGTGGAGTGTTTCGCTAACTTGACTGTTCTAGGTTTGTAATCATATAATTCTCTCTCTTTCTGTTTTGTTTTTCTACCTGCAGCCTGAATGTGTGATTTTAAGTATTTTCTGCTCCCTCTCTGTTGACTCCAGAGCCTGCTAAAATAGTGGACAAGCCGGATGCTCTGAGTGTGACGGCAGGTGATATGGCTGCCCTGGAGGTCAAAGTGTGTGGAACCCCAGAGCTCATACCCAAGTGGTTCAAAGATGGTGCTGAGCTGGCTTCTGGGAGAAAATACAAAATCTCATTTTCCCGGATGATTTCCAGCCTGAATGTGCTGTCTGCTGAGAAAGTTGACTCTGGAGAATACACATTTGAGATTATGAATGAAGTTGGGAAGGACCTGAGTAAAATCAATCTCACTGTTTTAGGTAGGTAACGTCTTCGTACCTTGAGCTGGAATATGCTGATCAGTGTGTTCACTCATTACCCCATTGACATGAGGGAAGAGGATTCATTGAAAGTACTTTTACCCTAGTATCGTATTTTTCGGACTGTAAGGCGCACTGTCGATTTTGGAGATTTTAAGTGCGCCTTATAGTCCAAAAATTACGGTACTTTTCTTGACAAATGGATACTCTTTAACAGCATTGTTTGTTTCCCTCTGAAACAGATAAGACGATTCCTCCAACATTCTCACGGAAACTGAAAGACTGTACCACTGTTGTTGGAAAACCTTTAGAAATGGAATGCAAAGTGTCAGGCTCATCTCCTTTTACCATTTCATGGTACCACAATGACGAGGAGATAAAGAGTGGGCCAAATTATGAGATTTCATTCAGTGACAACAACTGTACACTAAGGGTGCTCACGCTGAAGCTGGCTGACTCTGGAGCATACAAATGTAAGGCTGTCAACAAGGCGGGAACCACAGAAACTACAGCCTTCCTGGTTGTTCGAGGTCAGTATCCTAATCCCAGTATCCCAGTCAAAGAAGTCTTTATGTTGCTGCTGTCTGTTGAATGTTTCAGCACCCGTTTCTCTGAGCTGCCTCCAATTAATTCAGTGAAAAGCAGTGGCGTGTCTAGAAAATTTTTGTTGGGGGGGCCAAGAAGGGGCACAGATTTGGAGAAGGGTGGCAGATGTAATTGGCAGATAATGTTAAAAAAAATTTCTACCAACCATTAACCATAATTCAATAACCCTATAAACCTAAAAAACCGAATGTGCTTTTAACTGTTATTAGAATGAGATTTTAACCACTACGGTGCAAAGTTTTTAGATACTGCGTTGATAAAGTACAAGAGATACAATCAGTGCTTTGTCAGTGTTTACTCAGCATTCAATGACAGCAATATTTGCATAGTAGTTTTACTGACATATAGTGCATATATGTTTTGGGCAAAAACATTTTTGAATATTAAAATACGAACATTTGTAACAAACAATTGGCATATTAGCCAATGCAAAACTTTATCTGCCTGTTAAAAACAGAAGATAATCTTCTCACAAACTGGTGTTTGATTTTGAAACAGGAAAAAAGTGGGGAAACAACTGAAAAAACTAACATTTGAATGAAACCTGAAAGCAAGTAAATACTTTCTATGCTGCCTTATGGTAAACTTTGGTAATATTGATGTATAAAGAACAACACTGGCTGATGATGAAATATAGTCAGCTGGCATGGTGACACTGCCAGTATTAACCTGCAGGGCTGGACTGGGACAGAAAATCGGGCATTTTGACTAAAGACGTGCTCACCAGGTATTAAAGCCATAAAGCCTTTGAATGAAAACAAACGCTGTGGTGACAGTGATGTACACTTGATATCTTTTTGGTATATGTATGATTTCTATACATTTTACGTCAGATAAAAACTTTGTTCACAAGATTCAGATAATTATTTATTAAAAGCTAGACATTTTAAATGAGAATAAGAAAGAAAAGTATTTCTTTGTGCCCCCCTCTCCCTGTTAATGCCCTACCTGCCCCCCTGGCAAAACTTTGCTAGACCCGCCCCTGCACAGTTACCAGCTGTCAGCTACTTAGAAAAGGATCCTGGTGTTATTTGTCTCTCCGAAACAGTTCATAACTTCCCTTCAACTCATTCATGTCACCTAAAAGGTAAACCTGTTTCTCCATCACCTGTTCAGCTCTGATGATTCAGTAAGGACATCTCCTGGTTTCACCTTCATGTTTCCCTCTCACTAGGGTGGCTGCGGCTACAATGTAGCTGCCATCACCAGTGTGTGAATGTGTGTGTGAATGTGTGTGTGAATGTGTGTGTGAATGGGTGGATGACTGGATGTGTAAAACGCTTTGGGGTCCTTAGGGACTAGTAAAGTGCTATACAAATACGGACCATTTAGGATATCCAAACCGACATCATGACCAGCAGCTTTTACAGCTGTGGCTCCAGCAAAGATCAGCTGATACTAGAAATTAATATTAAACACATTCTAACAACAGCTGATCAAGCTTAAACGTGCTGCTGTTGTTTAGCGCGACATCCGCTGGTTTCCTCTTTCTGGCGCAAAGTGGGCGATAAACAAACAAGAGAGACGATCAGCTGATCATTGATCAGTTTCATGATTGAAGTAGGAACAGGAGAGGGCGGGGGAGAGAATGAGAGAAGAAGAGGCAGCTGCAGCGTAAAGACAGAATAAATCCAACTTTGTGTCTTTTTTTCATTATAGCTGAAAAAAACTATGTCTCTTCTCAGCTCAATACGAAACGCGTAACATTTTCTCTGAATGCGGGACTATTTCATTTTTACGGGACGGTTGGCAACTCTACTAACTAACCTTATGAATAAAGTTCACTATCAGTAACATCATAGCACCCACCCAGCTGTATAGAAAGTTCGTCATGCTAGCTAGCACGCAGTACGAGTTATTGTAACTGACTGTAAAGAGTCAGCACAATGACAATAAACTCCACCTAAACTTGAGGATTGAGAGAACAGCTGTGGATTGAAAGAAGTGTTGGAGTAATGTGTGTGCTCAACGCATGATTCATGCAATCCTGTAGATACATATTTGCTATCAGTCACCTTCTCAGCTGTTCCGTCACATTATTGTCTCCTTTAAATCAATATTGTTTTTGTGAGGTTTTGTTTTATTCCACTGCGAACATTATTTTTGCAGTTTTCTACTTGCTGATGTTTTCTTTGGTTGCAAGGTGTTTGACTTGTCTGGACCACTGTACCAACCAGGTTGGGAAAAGATACAAGCACGCCACAGGAGACCACCTGTCCTCTGTGGTGCCCACACATGTGACGGGCCCCACCTCCTGCCCCCCAATACCTTTATTAAACAGTTAAGATAGAAGCAGAATCAGAATCATTTATTATTCACTGAGGCAAAAATCACAGTTTTTGGCAACAATTCAGATTGTAATGCAGTCATCTTATCGTTTTAGCCCGTTCTGTTATTGCCCTGACAATTCTATGTCTGATAGAAATGTTTGATATTTCTGTTTGGACCCAGAACCTCCAACGTTTGTGGTGCCACCGCAGCCAGTGGAGGCCATGCCAGGCTCTAACGTGACGTTCTCAGCCATGGTGAAAGGCAGCGCCCCTCTCAAACTCAAGTGGTTCAGAGGGACGAAAGAGATCGTAGCTGGACATGGCTACGATTTCTCCCTGGATGATAACAAAGTTCTATTAGAGCTTTACAACGTGGACAAATCTCATGCTGGAGAGTACACCTGTCAGATCATTAATGACGCAGGAAAAGAAAGCTATCCAGTGAATCTCACTGTCAAAGGTTGGCCAGAAAGAACTTATTTCTTATTTCACTAAAAAATATATATTTTTAAAATGTGGTTAATCCCAGGTAAGGTTTGGGTAACTTTGTTCCTTTGTTACCTTTGGTTAATATTAAAACACGTACGTGTGACAGATATTTTAAGATCAGGAAAGGGGCAAATATCTTTTCAGTGGCACCACACACCTTTCTGTTAGCAACATTAATTAGTTAAATGTAATCGACTTTAGGTTTTTCTTGTCTATAAATTTCTTCTAACGCAATCATTTTAATAACATATTGTGTTTTTCAGAGCCAGCAACTTTCTCAAAGAAGCTGAAGGACATATCAGTTGAGAAGGGCAAACCATTAACCCTGGAGTGTACATACACGGGCACCCCCATGATCACTGTGAGCTGGTACAAAGATGGCCAGCAGATCTTTGCTTCATACAAATACAACATTACCACAACAGAAAGCTCCTGTATCTTAGAGTGTCTCAGCACTGATGACAAGGAGGCTGCAGGAAAATACTGCTGCCAAGTGTGCAACGATGCTGGGAAAGACACGTGTGAGGCAGTGGTTTCTATCCTCGGTTAGTACAAGATCACTGAACCCACTCTGTTTGGGTTCATTTGTTGATTTGTTCCTGCAAAATATTCTTGGGCAAGCGTCCGATGCATCCACCAGAGTACAAATGTGTGTGAATGTTAGATAGAAAGAGCAACACAAACTGAATAGTTAAAAGAATGAAAAATGCCTCTTATTAGGTAATAATCGAGAGTCAAACTTTATACTCTCTTCAGAGCCGACCACCTCAACAAAACCTTTCCTTCTGATTAGGCAAATCAGGAGACTCTACTTAGAAGCAGTGTGCAGTGGTTGTAAACCTGCAGTAATAAGTAACAAACTGATATCAGCACATTGCAAAGGTATAAAAATATGGAAACCTCAAACATACAGAAGCCAGAGGTTTTGCATTATGGATGTTACAGTCGCCCACTTTTATTCAGTAAAATTGCATATAAGACTATATGATGAGGAAAAGCCTGATAGTTTAATCTATAAGCAATAATACATACAACCACACTCAAAGCAAGACTTATTATATGTGTAGCTGTCCCAAAGCCTGCAGATCTGATTTAATTTACAGTGTGTCCCTATGTTTTCTGGCGTTTGCACACACAGAGCCACCATATTTTACTGAGTCACTGGAGCCCATGGAGGTGACAGCTGGAGATGCTGTCTGTCTGAAATGTCAGGTTGCAGGCACACCTGAGATCAAGGTGTCCTGGTTCAAGGCTGATGGCAAAGTCAGGTCTAGCCCCACCTGCAAGCTGGAGTACACAAAGGGTGTTGCCTGTTTGAAGCTAAGTAAAGCCACCAAGTCCGATATCGGAGAGTACACCTGCAAGGCAGAGAACAGGATTGGCTCTGCTTCCTCCAGCTGCAGACTCAATGTGCAAGGTAAAACCTAGTTTTCCAGAGTACTGAATTTACACCTTTGTAAAAATCACTGGCTTTTCAGACTAATGTCTGCCATGTGTTTATCTTTTCCAGAAGCTAAAACGCCACCATCATTCCCAAAGAAGATCACCAGCCTGCAGCAAACTGAGGGCCAGCCAGTGCGCTTTGAGTGCCGCGTGGCTGGCTCATTGCCCATCGAGGTGTCCTGGCTGAAAGACGGCAAAACTCTGAGCCAGGGGGAGGAGTTCTCCATGCTGTACGATGATAACACAGCTGTTCTGCAGATCAACAACAGTGAGATGAGGCACTCTGGGGAGTACACTTGCGTGGCCACCAACAGTGTGGGCTCAGCTTCATGCAGAGCCAAGCTCACTCTGCAAGGTGTGTGACGCATGACTGGATGGTTGATTCATTAATACTGGATGCTTATGAAGCAAACAGCGTAATGTTTAGATATCTCACCATCACTTACTGATTCTGACTAGACAAAAACGAGTCTTCTATTTATTGTGAAACTGTGTTAGGAGACCTCATGACTTCTGGTCACTGCTCCTCACGTTTCTGAAAATGCCCCGCTCTGTTGTACTTAACTACCTTTCTCTTTCACGTTCTAGACGTTCTAAATGTCTTTTGTTTATTATTTTTGACAGCACTTTGGTCAGATGGTGCTGGGCTGTTTAAGGCCCCAAACTGTTTAATCGTGTCCATCTAAAGATTTGTTCTTTTATCTTCCTTTCATTCATTCGCCACTCTGCAGAACCCAGATACCCTCCGGTATTTGACAGGAAATTGTCACTACAGGAGGTGACAGTGGGTGACAGCATTGAGCTGGAATGTCACATGACTGGTTCTACCCCCATTAAAGTCACTTGGTCCAAAGACCACAAAGATATTCGCTCTGGGGGCAATTATAAGATTAGCTGTGTGGATAATACACCTCACCTGACCATTCTGAAGGCAGATAAATCAGATACAGGGAGATACTTCTGCCACGCCTCTAATGACATGGGGAAGGACTCTTGTTCCTCTGATATCACTGTCAAAGGTATTTGAACCTGGGGCACACTCATGCCATCTCGGCTCTCTCTTCTAAAGCATTCACTGCTCCCCTTCTCATCATTCTTACTTTCTTGTCTTGATTTCAGAGCGCAAAAATCCTCCAGTGTTCACCAAAAAGCCCTCAGAGCACATCGAGGACATGGAGGGCAAACTGGTGAAGATTGAGGGCCGAGTCTCCGGGTCGCAGCCCATTTCAGTCAGCTGGTTCAAAGATGACATGGAGATACAGAGTTCTGACAAGTATGACATCAGCTTTAAGAGTAATGTGGCAGTGCTGTGCATTAAAAACAGCCAAGTGATTGACAGCGGAAGGTACTCGTGCCAGGCCTCTAATGAAGCTGGGAAAGCCTCCTGTGATGTCACTGTTGGCATCTCAGGTATGTTTGATTTAAAGTCGAAGCGTAATTGATGCTCACAGAATGACAGCTAGCAGGAATGATTAAAAAATGACTTATTTAGTGGTTTGGTATGTTTATCGAAGTCTCTGGTTTTCTTTATTCCGTTGTTATAATCTTTGATGATTTGGACTGTTGGTTAAACATCTTGCTTAAATTGTTAACTAATGAAGGCTTCAAGTCAGACTTTTTCTCCTCGTGTATATTTGCTTTTTAAACCGGTTATTCGAATTTACTTTGAAGTCTTTGTTTAAAGGTCTTCAGATGTGCTTACATAGTTCATGAATCTGAGCACTGACAGCAGTACAGTCAGCTAAATCAGACTGGCTTATCTCTCTTTCAGAGGCCAAGAAGCCCCCAGTGTTTGACGTACCTCTCAAACCAGCAACTGTGGATGACGGCGAAAAGCTAATTCTCAGGTGCCATGTCTGTGGATCTTCCCCTCTGAAGATCCAGTGGATGAAGGACAGGAAGGAGTTGACACCATCCAGCAGCACTAGAATCAGCTTTTCTGATGGCACAGCATGTCTGGAGATCAGCACAGTCTCTAAACTCAATGCTGGTGACTACCTCTGCAAGGCTACCAATGAGGCTGGCAGCGAATTCTGCAAAGCCAAAGTCACTGTCAAAGGTAAAAAAAAAAAAAGGTTAAATCCCCTCAGATCTGTACTCTAAGATTTTATTTATTTGTAATTGTTTTTATTTCTCAAAAGTTGAAAAATTCAGATTTTTGTTGCTTTTGAGAATCTTTCATTTGTAGTTTGTCATCTTGCAGAGAAACCTGGAGCAGCTCTGTCTCCTGCTGAAGCTCCAGCAGCTTCTCCATCCAAAAAAATGGACAATCTGTTCTTCATTGAAGAGCCTAAAACTGCACACGTTACCGAGAGTGAGGGTCTCAACATTTGCACAATGCACAATCCAAATGTGTAAAAACGTAGGCATTTCTGATCTAACTCCTCTACCTGTTGCTCACAGAGGGAACCGCCACCTTCATCGCAAAGGTGGGTGGTGACCCCATTCCCAGTGTGAAGTGGATGAAAGGGAAGTGGAGGCAAGTGACCCACGGTGGCCGGATCTCCATTGAACAGAAGGGCCAAGAGGCCAAACTGGAGATCAGAGAAGTGACGAAATCGGACTCTGGTCAGTACAGGTGTGTCGCCTCCAACACACATGGCGAGATCGAGTGCAGCACTGACATGCACGTAGAGGAAAAGAAGGACGTAGTGATGCTTGAGGGAGACCTCCGCGCTAAACTGAAGAAGTGAGTTTAGAATCTGACAACACAGAATCATTCAGACTGAAATGTCGTTTAAATGTTGTTTAATTTTTCATTGTCATTTTGTTTATCTTTAAAAATGTATGACATCTCCTTGTTCTCAGAACTCCATCAAAGCAAAAGAGCCCACAGGAGGAAAAAGACATTGACATAGTTGAGCTGTTGAGAAACGTGGACCCGAAAGAGTATGAGAAATATGCCCGGATGTACGGTATCACTGACTACCGAGGCCTACTGCATGCAATTGAGCAGCTCAAAAAAGAGAGAGCTGAAGAAAGTGGAAGACAAGTAAGGGTCTCCACAATCACTTGGTCTGATGATTTTGAATCTGTGGATGTCTAATGCGCTTGTTTGTGTTGCTGACAGGAAGTAGACCGTGGAGACAGAGAGTCTGATGAGGACATGGCCAGGCTGGTGGCTGACCTGCAGAAGAGGATGGAACGGACTGAGGTCAGGACATGTGCAAAGTCTGTTTTGAAAACCAAAGCTTTACTGTTAATGCAACTTGAAATTCATCGTTTCATAATGTTTGTAAAGAATTTAGAAATGGATTTCAGAGAGGAAGATGCAGTAAGGTAAATATAACTTTTGTTTGTGCAGGTCATCAGTATAAAAATAAAAATAAAGGAGATTTATTAGCTTAAAGGTAAAAATTCACCAGTAACATCAATTTACAAAATCTTTCTGAAGCTGAATCTTACGGTGGCCCTGAGAGGCCAAACGGACTGAAAGCATCTGCAAAAGCACACACAAAACACAAACAGACAAAAAGACAATACAGAAAACAATCAGAAAGAAAACGGAAATGTTTCCGCCAAGTCATCGTGTCCCCTGAAACACTTCTGTTTTCCTTTCTGATTTTTTTTGTAGTTTTTCTCATGTGTTTTTCATCCCCGTTGTCGTTTTTCTGTTTCCATTGTGTATTGTGTGCTTTTGCAGCGTTTTTCTATTTGCTGGTGTTTTCTTAAATCTGTTTGCCCTCCTAGGGCCACCGTAATACTCTTACGCCCACAGTAGAATCCAAAGTTTTACATTTTGTTTTAGTTGAATCACAGTACAATTAATATTTAACTTTATTGAGTAAAGCTTTTACTTGCAACTGTCGGAAAGAGTTGCTTATTTAATCGTGAACTGGGTGTCTACAACTCTCTAAAGTGTTTTCCAGCAGCAATTAGAAATCTCTCACTGATTTTTTTGTTAGTCTGCTAACTTCTTTTTACTCCCCTGAGCCTTTTAGTAGATACACCTATGGTATCGATTTCAAAATCCTACGTTGCCTTGTTCTCAAATGATCACATTTACAAGATTTTCAGAAAACTTGACTTCTGACCTTTGACCTTGAGGTCAAGGTCACTGAGATTTGAACTCATCTGAGATTTTTAGCATATTCACCTTTGTATCAATTTCAAAATCCTAGGTGACTTCCATCTCAAGTTATTACAGCCACACAATTTTCAGAAAACCTGACCTCAGACCTTCAGGTCAACCAAGACAGCCCTACAACTTCCAGAGCCAAGAACTCATGGTGAACCTCACACACCCTAGAGGACCTGCCACCAAGGATTTCTAGGAGTAACCAAGTGGTGGAAGGTCTCCACTTTCATGGTCTCAGAATCTCGTCTCCGCTTTTCGCAGATAAGCTGCTCCAGCTCACATTGCAGCAGTTCACAGCTGAGTGTGAAGCGGTGGGAATAAGAATCAGTGCTTCAAAGTCTGAGGCTGGAAAAGGGTGGAGTGCCCACTCCGGGTCAGGGGCGAGTAGGAGATCGACAGATTAGTGCTACGGCTGCAGTGATGCGGATGCTGTACCAGTCCGTTGTGGTAAAGAGAGAGCTAAGCGTAAAAGAAAAACTCTTAATTTACCGGCCAATGTACATCCTTACCCGTACCAACGGTCATGAGCTCTGGGTAGTGGCTGAAATCATGGATACAAGCGACGGAAGGAGTTCAGCCATCCGGGTGAAGTGTTCTAGACAAGTCCCACCAGGAAGAAGCCCAGACAGACCCAGGACAAACTAAGGACATTATATATCTTGGCTGGCTAGGGTAAGGGACGTCTGGGCTTTTCTGCTTAGGCTGAGTCCTAGATAAGCGGAAGAAAATCAATGGACTTCAGAATTATCACAAGCACAAGATTTTCAGAAAACTTCACCTATGACCTCAGACCTTGAGGTCAAGGTCACTGAGTTTTGAACTCATCAGCGATAGTAGATACACCTGTGGTATTAATTTGTAAATCCTACGCCTTGTTTTGTTCTCAGGTTTCGCATTGACAAACTTGGGTATCCACGTGACACACCCACATGCCCGGCAGGGTGTGCAGGTGGGGCGACAATACCTTATACGCCTTTTACAGCTGAAGGCTAAAAATCCTCAAAGCATATTTAAAGGATAATTGGCTTTGTTATTAATGATAAGACCAGTGGTTGATGTGCCGTTGATGTGTTTTTGTCAGTCAACAGTTATGGGATACATTAGCATTTATATCAGTCCAACTTTATTCTGAAATCGTTGCAATGGTCTTTTTTGCTGAATTAACAAAACTAATGTTGGTACAGGGTCAACATTGCAAGTAATCAATTACGTTGTAGCCATAGACCAGGTTTATTTTCTTTGGTCCTTAACATATGTTGTGCACATAAACATTATTAGAAAAAGCTGTTGAGCCATCAGAGAATCTTTCCTTTACTGCAGCGTACAGTTAATAGAAATAATCACAAGGATGAAAAACTGTTTGTCTGGCATGTACTTCATAATGCTCTTTGTCATTATTGCAGCCTGTCACTGTGGTGAAGGACATTTCCAATCAATCTGTCTTCATTAATGAAGAAGCAGTGTTCGAGTGTGAGATCAAGATCAACTACCTAGAGATCACGCTGTCCTGGTACAAAGGCACACAGAAACTTGATACTAGCGACAAGTACAATATCACCATCAGCGGCGACCGCCATCTGCTCAGGATCAAGAACTGCCAGTCATCTGACCAGGGCAACTACAGGGTGGTGTGCGGGCCCCACATATCCAGTGCCAAGCTCAGTGTCATGGGTCAGTACTGACAGCTTTACTGCATCTGTTAAAAAGTATCTGTCGTTTGATAAAGGGTAATTAGCATTTCACCTCGGTAGTTGTCTAGTTTAGCTTAGAGGCTTTAGCTTTTAAGTGGTTGTAAATGTTCTGTCTTCTTGGCTGATTGAGAACAAAGCCTCCTTACAGTAAAAACTCGATTATCTTAAATAAACTATTTTGTTTTGACTTCATTTTTGTTTTTATGTGTTTTGTCTTTTAGAGGTGGAGGTTGAGAAACATCTACAGGACACAATGGGTAAGGAAGGCCAGTCATGTACTATGTCTTGTCAGATGTCCATCCCTAATGTAGAGGCTCAGTGGTTTAAAAATGGAAAGCAGTTAGAAATGAAGGACAGGTACACATCTGAGGTGAAACACAAGGTTCAGAAGCTACTGATCAGAGACCTGAAGCCTGAAGACCAAGGAAGATACACCTGCAAGTACCAACAGCTGGAGTCTTCAGCAGACCTCTGGGTGGAAGGTTTGTACCTGGAAACCATCCTGCAAACTTATAGACATGTTTTACGTAGTTCCCAGTTACTAACCTCTTTTGACTTCCATTATCAAACTCTTAAAATAATGTTGGCAATTTGAAGATTGCCCTCTTTTTTCCTCTTTGATTTTGTCCTTCTCTTTCATAACTTTCTTCATGATCGTGTTCCAAAAACATGCCCCATTGTCCCATTTGTTGTATTTTTACATGCATTTTGATAACTGTCCCATAAATGATGATCATCATTTTTAACCATCTAGATGATATTTTGATGAAAAATGACCATTTAGCTATTGTCATACACTCCCAATTGTGATGCCATTTACCCATTCCCGTCTTTATCTTTTTTTTAGCTGAACAAATTCATTTCACCAAACGCATCCACAACATCGAAGTCAATGAGCGACAGTCAGCCACCTTTGAGTGTGAAGTGTCCTTTGACAATGCCATTGTTTCATGGTACAAAGACACCTGGGAACTGAAAGAGAGCCCTAAGTACAACTTCAGAAGCGAGGGCCGAAGACATTTCATGGTCATTCAAAACGTGACCGTTGAAGACGAAGGTGTGTAGTGTGCCATCAAGCTACAAAGGCTCGTCACAAAGTCCTGTAGATTTTTTTCCTCGTTGTTTGTTGAGACCTGAGTGTAAAAGATCTTCATTACTAATTCCTTATAGGCGTGTACTCAGTAATTGTGAGGTTGGAACCCAGGGGAGAGGCTAAGAGCACAGCTGAGCTTTATTTGTCTGGCAAAGGTACAGTTCAGAGTCAGGCAACACTTTTTATGCTTCTGCTCACCTTTTATCGAAGTGTTTAACACTCTGTTTATTCTATATTTTATTTTTCTTTTTTTTTTACAGAAATTGAATTAGCAATGGTCCCCATTGGTAGGTATTTTATTTTCAAGACCCTCGATGACTTTAATCATTCAGGAACATCTTTGGAAAACCTCTTTCTGCCCTCTTTATCACAGTCAGATATGGACACAGTCCACCACTCTAGTTCACCACTGCAGGTTTTTACGAATTCAGACACAATCAAAAATGATCTGACTCTTACCAGGTTCTAAAACTAGGCAAATGCAACCTCAGAGGAATAGCATCACATGACATATTACATCATGTCATAATGTATTTAAAAGATTTAAGGCAAAATTTAGGACCAATGTGTGAAAAATAAGCCCACACTGTGATTCACTAGCTTGTAGAACCACTTTTTTGAACTATTTTCTCACATTGTTCTGGGTGAATCTCCTGTTGCATGACCCAATTTTAGCCAAATGGCTTTACATTTGACAATATCTGTGTGCAATGCCTGTGTTCATTTGAGCCACCATTAATCATGGAGTCTATGTTAAACTCACATGGCTGCCAGGTGCCCAAGTCCTGTTAGCGCAAAACAATGATCACGGCTTCTGATATGATGTGTTTGGCTTTGGTTTGGTAGACCGGGTGTGGTTTGACTAGGAGGAAAAGGCTGCCCAATCTAAAGTGGTGTTCTGTTATTGGACTTCTATGATAATTACAGTGTGTCCATAACGAACACATGTTCAAGTATAAGGGTGTTCCTAGGTGGAGGTGACACCAGGACACGCTAGGTTGCAGGTTGGTGATTAATTTCATATCTGTGTCATGAGTTTAGCTGTCAACTGATCACCACCTGGTAGTGAGTTGGATGAGGTGAGAGCAAAGGATGCTGGCCATGCACGCCCAGATATATGGGGAAGGTGCATTGGGAGCATCTAGCCAAAGCCCTGGTCAATTTCCACTTCGGGCATAACTTTGAATACATTCCGAGAGAGACTGAGGGCATTGAGCCATTGGGGCAAGCATAGCAGATGGTGGACACTGGAGCTAAAGAGAGCTGTTAGAGGGACTCCTAGTGGACTTGGTTAGCCTGTGGCGTCACAAATACTCCTCATAGAGGAAGCAGAGTCTGGGGATGAGGTGGATGATTTGCAATCACTAGAGGTGAGTTTACTGGGATAAGACAGCTTCTTGTAAGTGGTAAGACCCCAGGGTGGAGATTTGCCTTGTTCCTTAAGGCTTTGGATGTTGTGGGACTACACTGATTGACACGCTTCTGCAACTTTGCATGGCACTGTGGGGTGATGCCTCTAGATTAGAAGACTAGAGCGATGGTTCCCTGAGCAAGGTTCCTTAAACGGACTCAGGCGCACACCAGGAATTCCTTGTGAAAGAAGACAGTGCGTTTATTTACAGTGAAGGAAACACCAGGTGAATATATGTACAGAGTGCCAGTGAAAAGGCGGTCCGGGGCTCCAGGGTCCACAGGGACACAGAGGATGAGTCAAAAACGCACCTCTCTCTCTCCAGAAAGTCCAACACCTCTCTTTCGCCGCTCCTCTAGCTCACTCGTCCAAACACAGTCACAAACGGGTTCAGGGATGATGCCGATAGCCCAACGAACCAAGAATAGCAAAGGTCCGCCATCTTAAGTACTGCTTTAATCCACTGGAATCGGCAGCAGGTGTGATGACAAGTGCAGGTGCGTGGGCCCAGGGCGGGAGCCCGCAGTGAGCACCGCCCCGGCGGAGGGAAGAGGGAGAGAGAGCAAAACAAAAACAAACATGTCCCCTGACACGGAGTCAGCTGGCGAGACACGGGGACCATGACATATGGTCTGTATTATCAGTAATGAGTCAGACCTGTCCCCACTGGCTGTTGGACTCTGTTAGTGGTTTTTCAGTGATTTTGTACATAATGTTTGTGGACAAAATTTGTAGACATAGCTAAGAGGCAAATTTTGACTTTAGTGGCCTCAGGGACTCATCTATGTTTCTCTGCATGATGAGTTTCTCTTGGCTTCATCACATGGTCGTTTCCAGCCTGCACTGAGCTGTTTTACAGGAGAGTCTGAAGATGTGGCAATGAGAATTACAACCTACAGGTTTTTCTTATCTGGAAAACTGTGAGTTCCTGTCCCAAGTAGAAAGGGTCTGTCTCAGGGTTGTGTTCCTACAGTAACCGAGAGACGAGTGGCGTGGCAGCAGTTATTAGGAGTCATTACCAATTTGTTGTGGTGAACTGAGAGCTGAAGGTGTTGACTAGTAATTTACGTTACTGCCCTCACCTATTGCAGTTCTGAGTAGTGACTTAAATAACGAATGACGGTAATGAGCTTTCTTCAAAGGGTAGCTCGGCCCTTCTTTAGAGACAGGGTGAGGGACTCAAAAGAGCAGCTCTGCTCAGAGAAGCTGTGGCAACTTCTGCACACAGGAACCGGGCGAGGTGGCTCAGGCATGTGAGGAGGATACCTCCTGGTTGCTATATTAGGTCTTCTGGGCATTTACCACAGGAAGGAGACCTTGGGGAAGACCAAGGACAAATTGGCTATCTTTAAGACGCCTCAGTCACCCACCCGAAGAGCTGGAGGTGGTGGCTAAGGAGGCTCTGAGCTTGTCTGGGCATGGATGGATCAGTGGGTGGATGTCATTGCCATTTGTCGTTTGTCCTTGAGGGGAATTTGATGTCCAGTCCTGGGATTTTTCACTTGCTTTCCAATTCCACCTGAATGCGTCAGATTAGCAAACTGCTAACACTTCTGCTTTTACAGTTGTAGACATACTTGTGTCGATCATCATTTAATCTATTGAATGTGAGCAGCAGCAACTTTCTGTTACTTACATGCTTTATTCCTATAAAGGAAGTAGGGGTATTTCATACTGTGTCTGCCTTTTTGCTCAGTGTTGGTTAAATATGTAATGACACAATGTATATTGTTGTTCATCTGAGGTTGTATTTGACCAAATTTAAGACCTTCTAGGACCAGATGCATTTTTCCATTATCTATAACACTATTATCTATGATTTTATAAAAGTGAAACCAACTAGCTTATTTTTGGGAAGCTGTTAAAATGTTGAACTTAAGGTCCAGGCCTAAAGGGCCGGATATGGAGTTACTAGTTTCAAGTTAGGTGGTTAGGTATGGTACCCACTAGCCTGTGTTACTACAGGACTACGCTAGCTGGTTGTACTTAATTGATGTTATGGTTGAAATGTGCCTATCTATACTTTTTATCTTGTAACTGGCAAATGCTACCAAGCAAGAGGATTTTCCAAAATGTCCTACACTTCTACTCACACAGTGGTTTTGTTTTGTTTTTAATAGTTAACCAATAGTTAACCACTTAACCAAAACAAAACTTTTGGTACCATACTCTGTAGATATGCCAGATTCCTCTGTTCAGAGGCCTGAAGTGCCTACGTCAGTTGCAATTCAAGGTAAGGCATCATAAGCAGCTCACTTTGTTCCATTTATTACATCAGGGAATTTACAGAGCAGTTTCTGTTATAGAAATTTCATAGTAGTTTTGTGGCCCACATAGAATTAAGACAATGTTTACCTGACTATAACAATGAAATGGAATAAAAATGTTTTTTGTCTTTTAAAGAATCTTATGAATTCTATCATTATGAAGAAGAGATTGAAGGTATTTACTATTTGTTTTTATGCTCCTGCGTTTTGTCTTTTTTCCTGTTAATTTGTATCTGTTCTTCTTTCTTTCTTTGTGCCTAATGTTCTGAATGTGTTTTGTTGTCACTTTGTAACTTTAATCCAGTTTTCCATCTTGATGCCATACTCACTAACTTTTACTTATGTTTTGCCATTTAACATTAAAAGTGTGTGAGTCTGGTTTTAGGGATGAGATTTATTACATAAAATACGTCGTGTTCAGTTCTGTTCCATTAGGTTTAAGCACAGTAAAATACATTTTGCACTCTTGCTTTTACACTTTTTGGATTTTGGCTAGGCTTAGTAAGAAAAGTACAATATTAGGTAAGAGTTCTATCTCCACCAGCTGAACAACAACAAGTATATATGGACCCTCTCCACACACACATTTGTATTAGCTTTTTCTATGCATGTAAATGGTGTTTGGTGTGTAATGGATCACTAAGAATAGAGCTTTTAAAAAAAGTCGTTCCAGTTTGAAGATTTTAAGAAGTTCAACTTCTGTTTTTAAACGAGGACAAATAAAATGTAGATTTTTGTCCTGCATCTCAAAGATGTGCAGCTTTATCTCTTTTTTTCTTTAACATCAGACTGTACAGGTGTTAGGGTATTGATTGGCCCGGGCTTGAGGCCTTTGACTGGCCAGCAGTTTTGTATGATGTGCTCATCATGCTCTTGTCAGCACAATGTTGAGAGCATGCACAGCAATACCTGTGTGCGTTTGAGCCACATTACTCATGTCTATCTTGACATTTGTCTTTTTTTAAATGTATGTTTTTTCTTATCTTATATATTTGTGTTTGCATACGTCTCTCTTTTTTATCCCTCATTTCACTACCAGCCTTTGTGTGCTTGTTTTTTTAATAACCACTTTTGGTTCAGTAACAGCCTAATATCTGATGATCTGTTTTTGGTTACTGTTGACCTTCTGAATCTTTTAGTTTCTTATCACAAATACATTGTTCTGCATTATCATTCTGGCTACTATCAGAGTGCTTTGCACAGTTTAGGTTTGCACTGATCTTTTGACCTCTCTTGTCCCATCTAAAACACACCACACACTAATGACCAAATGCTTTAGATTGCACTGACTTATGTCCAAATGCTTAAAAAGCTTATCTAGAAATTCTGAGCTTAAAAGAAAAAAAATAATTAAAAGTGTTGGATTCCATGTTTGACTTATGAAGACTTAAGAATGTTTATGTTTTATGACACTTACAGTGGGGCAAAAAAGTATTTAGTCAGCCACCGATTGTGCAAGTTCCCCCACCTAAAATGATGACAGAGGTCAGTAATTTGCACCAGAGGTACACTTCAACTGTGAGAGACAGAATGTGAAAAAAAAATCCATGAATCCACATGGTAGGATTTGTAAAGAATTTATTCGTAAATCAGGGTGGAAAATAAGTATTTGGTCAATAACAAAAATACAACTCAATACTTTGTAACATAACCTTTGTTGGCAATAACAGAGGTCAAACGTTTACTATAGGTCTTTACCAGGTTTGCACACACAGTAGCTGGTATTTTGGCCCATTCCTCCATGCAGATCTTCTCGAGAGCAGTGATGTTTTGGGGCTGTCGCCGAGCAACACGGACTTTCAACTCCCGCCACAGATTTTCTATGGGGTTGAGGTCTGGAGACTGGCTAGGCCACTCCAGGACTTTCAAATGCTTCTTACGGAGCCACTCCTTTGTTGCCCGGGCGGTGTGTTTTGGATCATTGTCATGTTGGAAGACCCAGCCTCGTTTCATCTTCAAAGTTCTCACTGATGGAAGGAGGTTTTGGCTCAAAATCTCACGATACATGGCCCCATTCATTCTGTCCTTAACACGGATCAGTCGTCCTGTCCCCTTGGCAGAAAAACAGCCCCATAGCATGATGTTTCCACCCCCATGCTTCACAGTAGGTATGGTGTTCTTGGGATGCAACTCAGTATTCTTCTTCCTCCAAACACGACGAGTTGAGTTTATACCAAAAAGTTCTACTTTGGTTTCATCTGACCACATGACATTCTCCCAATCCTCTGCTGTATCATCCATGTGCTCTCTGGCAAACTTCAGACGGGCCTGGGCATGCACTGGCTTCAGCAGCGGAACACGTCTGGCACTGTGGGATTTGATTCCCTGCCGTTGTAGTGTGTTACTGATGGTGACCTTTGTTACTTTGGTCCCAGCTCTCTGCAGGTCATTCACCAGGTCCCCCCGTGTGGTTCTGGGATCTTTGCTCACCGTTCTCATGATCATTTTGACCCCACGGGATGAGATCTTGCGTGGAGCCCCAGATCGAGGGAGATTATCAGTGGTCTTGTATGTCTTCCATTTTCTGATGATTGCTCCCACAGTTGATTTTTTCACACCAAGCTGCTTGCCTATTGTAGATTCACTCTTCCCAGTCTGGTGCAGGTCTACAATACTTTTCCTGGTGTCCTTCGAAAGCTCTTTGGTCTTGGCCATGGCGGAGTTTGGAGTCTGACTGTTTGAGGCTGTGGACAGGTGTCTTTTATACAGATGATGAGTTCAAACAGGTGCCATTCATACAGGTAACGAGTGGGGGACAGAAAAGCTTCTTACAGAAGACGTTACAGGTCTGTGAGAGCCAGAGATTTTCCTTGTTTGAGGTGACCAAATACTTATTTTCCACCCTAATTTACGAATAAATTCTTTACAAATCCTACCATGTGAATTCATGGATTTTTTTTTCACATTCTGTCTCTCACAGTTGAAGTCTTTCTTTCTTCCTCCACTTCTCTCTCACACTTCTCAGAAAGAAAAGAAAGGGGTTTATTGCCAAATGTTGAGCAGGTTTACAACATTAGGAAATTGCTGCGGTGCTTCAGTGCAAACATAGTGTCATAAATAGCACTTAAATAGACATGAAAAAATAAAAGTAGGAATAAGAATTAAAAGTGCTACGTAGAAAGATATATACATGAGTGCAGGTGGTGATCAGTGCCAAACATGGAATGATGCAGTGACACAGCGTAGGGTCATGTGTTAGTGGCGGGGACAGTCATATGGTTATTGTTCATGTGTCCAACAGCAGAGGGGAAGAAACTGTTCTTATGGCGAGAGGTTCTGGTGCGAATGGACCGGAGCCTCCTGCCTGAGGGGAGCAGGTCAAACAGACTGTGTCCAGGGTGAGAAGGGTCAGCTGAGATCCGAGCTGCACGCCGCAATGTCCTGGAGGTGTACAGGTCCTGCAAAGATGGGAGTCTGCAGCCAATCACCTTCTCAGCAGAGCGCACAACACGCTGCAGTCTCTGTTTGTCCCTGATAGTGGCTCCAGCGTACCACACGGTGATGGAGGAGGTGAGGATGGACTCGATGATTGCAGTGTAGAACTGCATCATCGTCCGTGTTGGCAGGTTGAATTTCTTCAGCTGCCTCAGGAAGTACATCCTCTGCTGGGCTTTCTTGATGACGGAGGTGATGGTGGGCTCCCACTTCAGGTCCTGGGTGATGGTGGTACCCAGGAAGCGGAACGAGTCCACAGAGGTGATGGGGGTGTCAGTCAGGATGATGGGGGGGAGTGGGGCTGTGTGCTTCCTGAAGTCCACAATAATCTCCACTGTCTTCTGGGCATTCAGCACCAGGTTGTTGTGGCTGCACCAGGACACCAGACGTTCAACCTCCCTCCTGTAGGCAGACTCATCCCCGTCCGAGATGAGCCCAATAACGGTGGTGTCATCTGCAAACTTGATTAGCTTGACAGACTGGTGGGTGGAGGTGCAGCAGTTGGTGTACAGGGAGAAGAGCAGAGGAGAAAGAACACAGCCCTGAGGGGAGCCGGTGCTGATGGTCCGGGAGTCCGAGACATTCTTTCCCAGCCTCACATGCTGCTTCCTGTCCGTCAGGAAGTCAGTGATCCACCGGCAGATGGGATCAGGCACATTCATCTGGGAAAGCTTGCCTCGGAGATGGTCTGGAAGGATGGTGTTGAAGGCAGAGCTGAAGTCCACAAACAGGATCCTGGCGTAGGTTCCTGGGGAGTCCAGATGCTGCAGGATGAAGTGTAGGGCCATGTTGATGGCGTCATCTACAGACCTGTTGGCTCTATATGCAAACTGCAGGAGGTCCAGGAGGGGGGCCGTGAGGGTCTTGAGATGGGAGAGAACTAGGCGCTCAAATGACTTCATGACCACAGATGTCAGAGCCACGGGTCTGTAGTCATTTAGTCCAGTGATCCTAGGTTTCTTGGGGACAGGGATTATGGTGGAGGACTTGAAGCAGGCAGGCACATGACATGCCTGCAGTGAGGAGTTGAAAATGCCAGAAAACACTGGGGCCAGCTCGTTTGCACAGTGTCTGAGGGTGGCAGGAGACACGCCGTCTGGGCCGGGAGCTTTCCGAGCATTCAGGTTCTTAAACTGCTTCCTCACATCTGCTTCATGAATAAGTGTACCTCTGGTGCAAATTACTGACCTCTGTCATCATTTTAGGTGGGGGAACTTGCACAATCGGTGGCTGACTAAATACTTTTTTGCCCCACTGTACCTTCGATCTTGAATCTTTGTGCATGTGTTTTTCCAGCAGTTGTAAGAGTTGCCATTGAGGAGACAATGGAGACCAAACAAGTTCAAATGAGAGAGGAAATCCCAACAAAAGGTACAGCAGAGCTGAGCACATTCTGTCTTCCCCATCTTCTGCTTTCCCTCATCCTACAACTGTGTCTTTTTGTTCTTTTATTACATTATCTACTGTAGTGGCGTTTTCAGTTTTTAAAATGGCGCCGTGTATTCTGCTGCACTTCTCTTCTTCACCTAATTGTGTTTTTTTTTTAATTTCCCAAAGTTGAGGAAAGGCCTGAAGAGAAACCAACACCAGCATCACCACAGAGAGGTACTGACAAACTGTTGATGTTGACACGTAAATGCTTATTAATTACATTTCTAGCTTCTTTTGTTTTTACTGTTATCTCAACTATACTTTGTGTTTGTTTGATCTTTTACTTCCTAAACCTCTTTAATGTTGCTTGACCTTCACTTAATTTAACTGCACATTTGAAGAGCCTGAAGCCAGAAAGCAAGTGGAGGAAAAGATTGCTGTGGTTTCAGTCCCAGAAAAGGATGTTCCTGTTCCCAGAGGTAGGGATTCCTACAAATGTCTTTAGAACATCTTTGCTAAGGGCAATCTGTTGTCTTATTTGATTATTATATGTTTGAATATTTCCTTAAAAGAAACAGAGGAAGTTAAAAGGCCGACTGCTTCCCCACCTCCACCTACTGAGAAGCCTGGAGTGCCAAAGAAAGGTACTTCATGTTGTTTAATGTTTCTTTGATGTCTTATCAACTGTGTGCCACACTATACAGTTTCCCACCACGCTGAGTCAGTCTGGCTTCATTGAAACCTTTATCTGTTTTATATGTCATGCTGTTTCTATACACGATTCTGGTGATTTTCTCATTCTCTGAAGCACTTCTTGCAAAATTATAGATTCTCCTGCTGCTTAATCCTAACAAAGAATGTTTTTACCCATTTAAAGATGAACCCAAGCCTCAGGTGCCAGCAGACTCCAAAGTAGTGGCCCCTAAAGCTAAGCCTGAAGCTGAGCCCAAGCCCAAACCCAAAGCAGAACCAGAAGCAAAGCCAGTGCCTACACCCAAAGCAGAACCAGAAGCAAAGCCAGTGCCTACACCCAAAGCGGAACCAGAAGCAAAGCCAGTGCCTACACCCAAAGCAGAACCCAAGGTTAAACCTGAACAAATCCCCGAGCAGGAGCCTGAAGCTAAACCAGTACCAGTAAAGAAAATGGTGACGCCACCATCCAAAGGTATTTCCTGTTTTGTTTGGATGTTTGTGTTGAGTTTGTAGTCTACTGTGTATGCTTCTGTCTTTAGTATTAAGATCTTCAAACTGTTCATTTAGCTTCAAGAGTGGAAGCGAAGTCTTTGTCTTTGTTTATCTAAACAAATCTAAATGTTGCTAGTCCCTGAAGAAGCTGCAAAACCAGATCCATCAAAGACCAGGCGCAAGCCAGCTGAAACCAGGCTAGAACCAGACAAACCTAAACCAGAAGCTCATAAACCCGAGCCTTCTCTAACAAAACCAGAACCAAAAGAACCTGCAGTGGTTCCCAAGCCTGAACCTGTGGTGAAAAAATCAGAAGCAGAAATAACAGCACCAAAGCCTGTGGTGCCAAAACCGGAACCCCCAGTGACCAAACCAGAACCAACTCCTGCACCAAAGGAACCTGCAAAAAAAGGTAATATGGCTGTGGAGTTTTTCTTAATGTGGTGTTTTTTCTTTAATCTTCTTAACTCCACTGTCCAACTTTAACTCATCTGAGGTGTCTTCACATTAGTGTTTTTGATGGTAGTGCGAACAAATCTCGTATTAACCTTTGAGTACCACAGATTCTTTTCAGGGATTTATCTGTGAGTACATTTTGATGTTGATATCTGCCGACTGCATATTTACCTAACTATAATAATTATTATTATTATTATTATAATAATGATAGTAAACGGAATTTTATTTTGAAGCATCAGAAGAACCAGCAAAGAAGGAGGTTTCAGCTCCAATCCAACCACCCCAACCTTCACTTGCACAACCAGAAAAGTTTGAGACAGAGGAACAAGCGCCACAGAAGAAACCTGTGGCAGTTAAAGGTACCTGAAGCTAATTCAGTCATCCGGAAACTTCTAACTAAAACCAAAACTCTCATACTAACCCTAAACTCTTCAGGTTCTGTGGCATATTATTTTATAATGGCTAACCTCTCTCATTTTGTTGCTGCATGTTGTGATCGTTCTTGTCTTGCACTCGATAGAGTGTTTCATTGTTCTCTAATGAAACTCTTCAACTTGAATTTGCTAAAAGACTTTTAATATATGCCAATAATACTCTTTAAAGTTCCTGTGGAGGAAAAAATAACTGAGCTTCCAAAAGCAGCCAAGAAAGCAGAGCCTGCTGTCGTTCCACCAAAGGAAGAACCAACAAGGAAAGAGAAAGGTACATTTCTATTTCACATATGAAGTTTCTTTAATACAGGGGCAGACTTCATTCACTGTCTTTTGAGTCTCTTTAAGTAAAGAAATGCTATGATGATATTTACTCATACCCAGCTCAAATTATTCATTTTATATCCAAAATGTACATTTAGAGGTGCCTTTCAATGTCTTTACTCTATGAGATTTCCTTTTTAACACACAGTCATATATTATTCTCCACAGGGTGACCCTTTTGTGTCTAAATGACTTCATGAACTTATAAAGGATTTGTTTCTTGTGTGAAAGCACATTTGTGTTCTTTATTGTCATGTCTTTTGCATGTTCTTGTGTCACACCCTCTTAAAGCTTTGAAGCTCGAACCTAAACCTGTACCTGAAAAAAGCTATCAGAAGGTGTTTGATGAGGTTGCTGTGTTGGAGCCTGAACCTGTGAAGCTTCCTGAGAAAATATCTGAATCAGTACCCGAGAGACGCTTGGAGAAAGTGCTGAAACCCGAGAAAGCCATGAAGGAAATTCCAAAGCTGGAGCCAGAAAAATTACCTGAGAAAGTACCAGAAAAACCACGTGAGGAAAAAGTCCCAGAGGAGGCTCTTCCTAAGAGGAAGCCTGTAAAGGTTCCTCAGAAGGTGGTTGAGGAAGCTTTGATTACTGAGAAGCAGACATCTGTAAGCACTGAGGAAATCCAAGTTGAGCTCATTTCAAAGAAGCAAACAGAGAAGATCTCTGTAGAGAAAACAGTTCACGTAAAGGCCCCTGATGCAATACCTGATGTTGTATCTAAGGCCAAGCCTAAACAAGAGGTAGAAGAAATTCTTCCTAAAGGTACAGCAGACTTCAGCTGTTTTTGTCTTTCTTTGTATCTTCATCATGCATGTTTGAGCATGAAGACTGCCAAGATTTGAACTGAAGCCAGAATCTCAACAATCACTTAAATGTTATCAAATGATGCTCTTTTATTTGAGTGTTTAATATTGAAAAACATTTGATCACGTAAAAAGAAATCTCTTTATTGTTCTTAATTATCACTTAAAGTTTTCAGTGAAAAGAAATGATTTTTTCTTTGTTACATTTCCGTCTTTAATGCAACAAGATAACAAAATGCTATCAGAGCTGAATTCATTTGGCCTCAGTGGTGAGGAGAATCAGTAAATGTGACATCTATCGATGTGTCATCAAATATTGGTGGTAAGAAATCCCAGCTGACTAAATGTGTGCATTGAGTTCAGACTGAACTGCTGCCACAAGGTTTTGTCAACATCTTCCATCTCTTGGCTTGTTTGTGTTATTTGACATGTGTTTGTTGACTGTCTACATTTTTCTCTTTCCAAATTGTTTTCTTCACCACACACCATCTTGGAATCAATTTTGATTCATTGCTTAAAAGAAACCGAAGCTAAGAAGATTGAGAGGATTCTGCACACAGAGATTGAACAGGATATAAAAATTTATGCTACTAAAAAAGGTACTACATGGATCTTAAACACATCTTATTCTTTAATGCTTGAAACAAGTGGATTGTCACCTAAAGCATGTGGTTCTTCATTTCTGTGTTGTCTCCTAACACTGATGATTGTCTTTGTGTTTTGCTGTCAAATCTTGGCGCCGCCACATGACGCCTCTTCTTCTACACCTCTTAAATCATCTCACAGCTGCAAGTTTTGAGAAGACTGAAGAAGAACAATGGGAAAGGAAAGGAGCTCAGGAGATACAGGAAATGTATTATGTGACAGAACAAGTACCTTTTACAGAAGCTGTCTGGGAGCGTGAACAAGTAGTAGAAGAACATGCTGAAGTCTGGTATGAAGATGTGGCTCCACTGGACAGGGCAGTGGTGGTATTGGTAGAAACAGATGTCTTAAGTACAACAGAAACACAGAGCCAACAAGATAACAGGTCTGAAGTGAGAGGTGAGCTATCTGCTACTGATACTTCAAAGAGGAAGGAAAGCAGCGTGGCTAAACAAAGAATCAGCCCGAAAAAACCTGAAGCTGTAGTTTTAGCCCAGGACTCTGAATCGAAGCTCACAATACTACAAGATAAACCTTCAAAAGAAAAAACAGAGTATTTTGTCAAGGCAGTTGAGTCACCAAGCAAAGAAATTACAAATGAAAGGAAAGACAGTGCATCAGTTAGCCACCAACAAGACAAAAAAGCTATACACGAAGCCAGCTTTGAACCTAAAAAGAGAGCGAAGAGCACTGAAACAGAAAGCAAAGAGAGACGCGCGAAAGAAAAATCCGAGGAGCCTACTTCATTCAAAGAGAAGGAAACACTGAAAGATGTCACGGTGGTGACAAAGGCAGATGAAACCAAACCTTCCTCGGTTGTGATCACCACAGAAGCAAGAAAACTGACTGAAAACCTGGAAGCTGAAACAAAGGCTTTAGCTGAAGTCACCTTTAAGGAAGCAGTCGATCGTGACGTATCAGTGACTCCACATGAAAAACACAGCAATGAAGTTTCAGAGATGACAAGAGCGCTGAGGGAAGACACAGTTAAAGGTAAAGAAGCAACAATGGTTCCCACTGCAGTGAAAATGGAAGAAAAGAGAAAAGAGGAAGCACTCGTCACCCCTGAACGTGAGCAAAGTGCACACAAAGTATTTGAAAAGAAAAAGGTGAAATCTGAGGAAATGTTTTATGCAGAAACAGAGATTGTTGCTGTAAAACCCTCAGTAACAGATACTGACGTGACAAAAATGATCAAACAGGGGTTGGAATTTGAATCTGTTTCTGCAAAAACTGAACTCAAATACAAGACAACAAAGGAAACAAAAGAATCTTTATCCGAGGATCCTCTTCAGACAGTTCCTTCAGTGCCATTAAAGCCAGACGAGAAAAGGATTCCTTCAAAAAAGTCTTCCAGAGGTACCAAACGTACCGTTCTTATTGCATTGTTAATCTGTACCTGTGTCATTCGACTCCATGTTTGCAGTCTTTGTTCTGGTGTGTGTTCAGACTGAGTCCATGATCAACCTCAGTTTGTAAACCTCTCTTCATGTCACATGTTCATAGTTGGTCTTTTTCATTCCTCTTAAAATCTTTTTTCCTGCCCTCTGTTATTCTACTAAAATCTACTCGTACCTTCCTTTGAATAAGAACTGATTCTTTTTTAAAGAAACAGAAGACACGATTCTCACTGCTGCTCCTGATGCTTTGTCGCCTGAAACACAAGTTGCAGCTAAAACAGAAAGACTAGAGAGAGGTAAAGTCGCAGCACATTTCACATCTTTTTTCAGCTCCTGATATTCCTTTTTACAGCAGCGTCTGTCTTACTTAACTAAAAATGTTTGTGTCTGTATTTTTTTCTCTGATCTCTTTGCACCACTACACTTCACGCCATTTAAATTTCTCAATGTCAATGCGAGAAAACATCTTCTACAGAGAAGAGAAGAGGAAACAACATCGAATAAACCACAAAGATAATGATGACACTGTAGGCAAGAATATTGTTTCTGTACGGCAAGAGGAGATTTTAAGAACTATACAAGAACCCAACAAAGTGTCAGGGTAATAAAATAAAAGTCATGGTAACATTTCTGTTACTAATGGTTTCAAGACAAATTAAGTTATTCTTAAAACTAAGGAAAAGGTGAAAAATACAAGAAAATTGTCAGTTAATAAAAAGTCCGTCTCCAGAATATGACCAAGGAGAGAAAACGTTACAGGCTGGAATTAGTGAAACATCTGCCAAATCTCAATAAACTGAAACAACAGAAGAAATTTTTTCTATGTTTTCAATGAAAAACAGGACAGAATTAGAGGAATTAAACTTGAAGAAGACCAGTTCAACAAAGAAACACACTGAGAGAAACCTCATGTTTAGGCCTTTAATGGAAGACGAAGTCTAAGAATGAAGTTCAATACATCTTCAAAGAAACCAGATTCTTTGAAAGACCGAGGACAGCAAAGACATCCAGTCTAAACTGAATGTGAAAAGACAATTTTATCACCATTAATACAAAGCAGCAACAAACGGAAAGAAAGGGTTCAATGATCCCAGCAATGGATCTGCAAAACAATTAACTGCAGAGGAGCAAGAGTTTTTATTAGAGCCTCTAATAAAATATATTTTCCCAGATGATACTGTAAAAGAAATTTTGTCCAAAAAGTGAGTTTTATATGAAAGGCAAATCTACAGAAGATGAACAGCAGAAATCTGGTGAAAATGATAAATCATAGGAGAAATTCAGTCAAAGATAGTGACGAGGAACAAAGTGAAGAAGACACTGAAAGCAAAGCAAAAGTTACGCCGGTGTTATCTTAGCAATCACATGTAGCAGATGACAGGCCTGAAAAATATGTGAAAATGGAATCACTCAAAGAAAAAGTCATTGCAAACAAGTATGTAAGCTAAAACAGACGTGAAGAAGATAAAAGAGCCCTGAACGAAGATCAAAATGCTAATAAAGCTAACAGAAAGAAGCGTACACATCACAGGAGATGTGACATATAGTCGTGAGCCTTCAGTGACAGATAACACCAAGCTAACTGGTGACGCTACAGTTTATGTAAGCAGGAAGTCCCGCTTGCTAGACGCATGTCTCCTCAACAACTTCAAGCCATTACCAGAAAGAAGGGAGAAGCTCGAATGATTCACTCCATTACAGACAAATGGATTTGACACTGGAAATAGAAGAGAGAAAAGAAACTCTTCCTTCAGGAAATTTCCAGAGGTATCGAGGAAAAAAGAAACACTCTTGATATGAGAGCCAGTCATTGTTTTGATTCTTAAAAGACTTTGAACTCATAACTCCTCGTCTTCATCATATTAGCCATTTCATCTGGGCACAAACTGCTCGTCATGCTGTTTGCTTTCTTATCACTACAGTTAAATCACAAAAGGTTTCTACTGAATGCTGTTTCAGTTACTTCTAGTTCTGTATTTGTTGTGAATATTTCTTTATCAATAGTTTTGGACGGTGAGGTCAAATGTCCAGCTGTCATATGGAGTTGAAACTCAGTCATCCAGCTTTCTATGCAGTGTCACGTGGTTTTAGTCTTTAAATGGTCTCATGCTTCCCACATTGGTCTTTGTGAGGCGCTAATTGTCTTGTGATTTCATTTTCAAGTTCTTGTAAAGGAGAAGGAGTTGGTGCCAGAAATCAAAGAATCACTGGTAAAGCCAGCTGCTCCACAAAAAGGTACCCAGCCACTTCTTTAAACCTCTTTCTGTGTTTCTGTGGAGGGTTTATTAAGGCATTCAGAAAAGAATGCCACTCTTATGCAGATATAAATCTTTGACTGTGTCTTGAAACAAAATAGACAAAAACAAGGTGTTTAGAGAAAGAATGCAACGTGAACTTCTGGTTCTCTTTGTGTAGGATGATGTAGATTAGATAGAGCACTGTTGCTGAAATTCCTGTATACTTTTTACTTTAAGAGAGCAAACCACAAGCTGCTGTTAAAGATCAAGAAGCTGCCAAAAAGCCTGAAGTCACTGATAATGCCAAGTTGAAAAAGACAATTACTCCACCAGAAGAAAAGCCAGGTATTCAGACAGTGATTCCAGCTTTGAGAAATATTACATGCTTTGGTGATTATACATCAATTCTTTCTTTTTTATACTTAAAGTGGTCGCGACAAAGCCCGTTATGGCGGCTGAAGAACCAACTAAGATGATTGCAGAGGAGGAAAAACCACTAACAAAAAAGATATCACCTGGAACAGGTAGAGGACTGAGATGGAAATGTTCTCTTTGTTTAAGGTGTTTAGTCTGTTCCACTTTCTTTTTTTAAACTTCTTGTTTGATAACAGCAATTTTATTTATACTCCACTGTGTATGTGTACTGGTGTTGCTACGGGTCTTTCTTATGTTGGAGGATAGGACCGTTAGCCAAAGTAAAGCCTCTCTGTCTGTTGTTGCAGTGTTTGTGTCTGTTGGTGATTGAATTCAACATAAGCTACTGTGTCCTTGTACTCAGCCTAACTTCATTTCATTCTTTGTGTTTACTTACGGTGTTATTTCTTTTCTGTTGCTCTTCATCTAAATGATAGCACAGTGAACTTCTTTGCTCTGTATGTGAGTCACATCTGTGTTTGTGTCTCCTCCACATTAAGTTACAACTTTTTGAACTATGTTTTTATATTAGATGAATCCAAGGGGCCAGTCCAAGCACCAGGAGGAGTCAAGAAAGGTAGGAGTACACTCAGTATAGAGCTACTAGCATGTATGGAGTAAACATGTCTCAAAAGGGTTACAAATGGTGTGATCCACAAGCTTACACTTAAATGTATAAATGTGTACAATTATTTGTGTGTAACAAGCGTGTGCTTCAGTCCACACACGTACAAAACAATTTGAACACACATCAAAAACACAAATTCAAATACACAAGCCTGGATAAATGTAATGATCTGCATGCAGTTTATTAAGTTCAGCTTCATAAATTGGATACGTTTGTCTTTCATAAAGCTCCCACTCGTACAAAACCTTAAATAGGAGTGCACGAATCGCCTGATATGCACAGATCACGCCGCAT
Source organism: Simochromis diagramma (assembly GCF_900408965.1). Taxonomy (NCBI): domain Eukaryota; kingdom Metazoa; phylum Chordata; class Actinopteri; order Cichliformes; family Cichlidae; genus Simochromis; species Simochromis diagramma. The sequence continues at coordinate 8,053,107 of NW_024386892.1, read as the reverse complement.
GCCTCTGTGGGCTGCCAGCTTCACATGGATCCACAAACACAAGCGCCGTCAACATGCTGGTGTAAAACAGGGACATCCTCTATAGTCCTTTTTGTTCTTTTTTTTCAAATGAAGTGGTCATTGTTCTTCTAAATAAACAGAACAACTTGTCACCCCTCTGCTAGCAAACATAGATTACAGATAACACAGCGTAGCCTGTAAATATTAATAGTTTAAATAAGCTGCTGCTACATGCTGGACAATCTGCTGGGAAGACTCATTCAGTGCTCAGCTGCAGATGGGGGGACATCATGGTTGTACATCACTGTGGATCATTCTCTGGAGTGAGTATGTGCTAAATAATCTCTGTATATTTTGAATATTCATATAATCCAGGTAATAACACTTTCATGTTAATCCTACCATTCTCTAATAACAGTAGGCTAACATTAATGTTAGCTTAATGACTAATTCTTAACCTTTCAGGATGTAGCAGCAGCTTATTTAAGGGATATATTACCTTTTATAGGTTACTGCGTTGTGTCTGTAATTGGTGATGAGTTGTTCTGTTTATTTAGAAAAGAAACACCCACTTCAAGTAATACAGAGGAAACCCAGACGTCCCAGTTTTGCACTGGGACATCTGAACGATCTGTGAGAAGCTGGCAGCCTGAAATTTGTCTCAAAACCTCACGTGGGCATGCAACATGATCTTTGCGTATCAGGCGATTCATGCACTCAAATTTAAGGTTTGGTAAGTGCGCAAGTGAGAGGATATGTGTAGTTTTAGATGTTTGTGTGCACAGAGAGCTTTTGAAAGAGAAAATGATCCAATTTGTGAAGCAAAACGTAATCACCTGTGCGTAAATGATCAGTATTTATTCAGGTTTGGGTACAGGCATTTGTAAAATAGTTTGCGGTGTGGTCAAATTGCTTTGTATTTGTGGATTGAAGCATGCTCGCATGAGGTCTCAAAAGTTAGCATTTGTAGCCTGTTTTGAAACCTGTCTCCAAATGCACGTATATAACCATGCATGTATACCTCCTATATCTGTAACTTTTCAGTCATCAGTCCAACACTGTTTTTTTTTAATTAAGCTGATCACTAATTTGCAAATTTCCTATTAGCTCTACTAAATGCACCATTAAACTTTCTGTCCTTTGTTGGAGAAACTGGAAATGTCCCTGTCATCTTTTATGTCTCTTTTGTTTGTTGTTCTTAAATCATTCAAAGTTATCTTCCTAAAATCCCTGATTACATTTTTATCCCTTGTATATTAATATTTATTTATTTATACTCTTTTTCACGAGTTGCTATTTTCTTTGTTTGTACAAATTGTGATATGAGTTTAGTTTACTGACACTAAACTGTATTATACATACAGCCGATGTTTAACCAAGTAATATGAAACGTTTGATGCCTCAGAAACAGTTCTACACAAAAAAGGTCAAAAGGTCAAATTGGAAGAGGATGTGACGTTTGAGATGCCCACGTTGAGAAAGACAACCAGGGTCATGAGAGAGGTGGAAGAAGAACAAGAGATTATCATATTGAAGAAGATCCCATCAGTTCCACACAAAGAGCCTGAACAAGAGGAATTACCTCTGGTCACCAAGACCACAGTTGTTAATGTTGAGGAGATGGTACATAAAGAAGAAGCTGCTGAGATTATGTTTGTCACCACGAGATATGAGGAGGAGAAGAAGCTAAAAGAGAAAGCAGATGTGGTGAAAAAGCCAAAAGTTATTCAACCTAAAGAAGAAAAGGAACAGAAAGAGACTCCTAAAGATGCGTGGACCCGGCAGAAGCCTGGCCCAAAAGATGAGAAACCCAAAGATACCATTTCTCTGAAGAAAACTCCCAAGACACCTAAGGAGGAGGAAAGTGCCCCACCCAGTACAGCTCTAAAGAAAGTTAAAAAATTGCCTTTGGATGAAGTGGAACCAGAAGTAGTCAAACTGAAACCCTTCGAGAAGCCTCTTAAACCAGCAGAGGATCCAGAGAAAGACAAGAAGGAGAGGCCAGAGAAGGACACGTCACCTTTTCAGAAGGGGGAAAGGCTTCCCAGACAGGTGGAAACCACAGAACCTCCAAAGCAATCTGAGAAAGAACCTGTTGAAGTAAAAGAGCCACCAGCCAAGGTGCCAAAACCAGGAGACCAAAAGAAATCTCCAGAGAAGGAGCCTGAAGAGGACAAAAGGCCAAAAAAGGTGAAGAAGATTCCAACAGTGGAACCAGAGATAGAAACAGTCAAGTTGAAGCCCTTTGACAGGCTGGCCAAACAGGCTACAGAGCCTGAGAAGAAACCCGCAGAGGAGAAAGAAAGGAGGCCAACTGATGATCTGCCAAAACGTCACATAAGTCCAGCTGAGACCCCTGAAGAACGGAAACAACAGGCTAAACCAAAGAAACCTGAGATCCCAGAAGCTCCAGAGAAGAAGCCGGTGAAACCGGAGAAGGTAGATGTACCTCCCTTGGAAAAGACCATACTTCCTGTTCCAGCCCCCGCTGAGAAACCTGAAAAGGTTCTCGAGGAGAAAAAACCTCTGCAAGTGAAGAAAAAAGTGTTATCAAAGGAAAAAGAGGAAGTATCTCTAAAACCTGTAGAGCAGCTCAAGAAGGTAGAGCTCAAAAAGACTCCATCCCCGAAAGTTGAGAAACTTAAAGAAGCAGAGACAGTTGCAGCTGAGAGAAGGCCAAGTCTCGACAAACTCAAAAAGCTTCCTAAAACTGTTTCACCCAAAGAATCTATTGAGGATGTGATTCTAAAAAAAGTCCCAAAGAAGCCTTTGCAAGAGGAAGCCAAGGTTAAGGAACCGGTAAAGCCTGATGAAGGAAAGGTTCCCTTGGTAAAGGAAGTCTCTCCTGGAGCCGTGGAGATGAAGAAGGTTGCCACTCAGGCAGAGGAGGAAGTATTTGAAGAGGAGTTTGAAGCTGAGAATGAGGCTGTGCCAGAGGGAGAGGAGGCATGGGGCTGGGAGCTGGTTCCAGAGGAGAGTTACGAGCTAGAGGACTGGGAAGGTGAAGCAGAGGAAGGTGCTGTGAAGGTTCCAGGGGTGGCCAGGAGAGGTGAGATGGTGGCATCTTCGGTGACAACCAAAAAAGAAAAAACCCTGCCTCCCTGCCATCAATAATATCCACTCATCTTCGCTTCCATAACCTCATTTTCCCTCCATCGTATTTTAAGTGTGATGCGATTTCTTCATCTTTTCCTTAGACTTGTGTAATCATTCTGTGTCCGACTGCCGGTCACGTTTACCGCTTTGTTTCATTTTTGTTATGTCGTTTATGTTTCTGCTATTTGACCATTCTCCATTATGTATTGTCCCCACTCATTGCATTCGTCTTTGTTCTTCCATTTATTTTAATTTTAATGTATTGTCTTCCTCATCGTGTTTTTGTCGACCCCCATGTGAGTGTCAATACTTCATAAACTTACTATCAGAACCATTTCATAATCCCCAGTCCATTCACTACACTGGATTTCCTTACCCTGGCATGTTTAGCATGATATGTATGATTAGCCTGTGAGCATAAAATAATTGATATTCTTTCTGAACAGAGGGACAACCAACAGAGGAAGCAGGAAGAGGTAGAGGTAGAGGGCTGAAACGTAAGTTTTACCTTGATAAAACAATGATGTTCCAGCAAAACCAATGTTACCGTTTATCCAGAAAGGATTCACAGCGCTTCATTTGTTCACAATTTGTCACATGACAGCATTATTCAAAAATGGATTAAATTCATTGTTCACTTAAAAATCTGAACCCATACACTTTAATGACAAAGCCCAAATGTCCCAGCTTTACACTGGGACATCGAAACACTGCTGGCAGCCTGCAATTTGTCTCAAAACCTCACGTGGACATGCAACATGATCTGTGTGCATCAGGCTATTCAAGCACTCAAAGTTAAGGTTTGGTAAGTGAGCACGTGAGACCTTATGTGTAATTTTAGACATCTGTATGCACAGCAAGCTTTTTGAAAGAGAAATTGACTCAATTCGTGAAGCTAAACTTAATGAGTTGTGCATAAATAATCGGTATTTAGCCCTGCTAAATGCACTGTTACATTTTCAGTGTTTTCTTTGAGAAGAATGTCTTTATGCTTTTGTTTTGCCTTTGTCAAAATAAATTAAATTAATTTGTTACCTCAAAATTTGACACATAGTACCCAATAGTGACAAAGTAAAAAAGGTTGCTTTGAATTATTCCTATGTGATTCAGATTGAAAAACAAAAACATGTACATAAGTATTCAGAGCCTTTGCCATGGCACTCAGACTTGAGCTTAGGTGCATCCTGACCACCTCCCAGATGTTTCTTACCACTTCCAGAAGAACAACTGGGCCTGCATGATAGATGGTAGCACATGACAGCCCACCTGGAGTTTGCTAAAAGCCACCTGAAGTGCTGTCAGACCACGAGAAACAAAATTCTCTGGTCTGGTGAACCAGACTTTAAACTCTTTGGCCTGAATGCCAAGTGTCATGTCTAGAGGAAGCTAGGTATCCCTCATCACCTAGCCAATGCCATCACTACAGTAAAGCATGGTGGTGGTAGCATCATGCTGGGGGATGTTTTTCAGCAGCAGGAGCCTAGTCAGGAAAGACAGTACAGAGACATCCTTGATGACAGTTTGCTGCAGAGCGCTCCGGACCTCTGCAGCAAAGGTTCATGTTCCAACAGGACAACACACCTGGAGAGATCTGAAAATGGCTGTGAACCACCCAAGTAACCTGAAGAATGGGAGAAACTGCCCAAAAATCAGTGTACCAAGCTTGTAGCATCATACTCAAAAAACCTTGAGCCTGTATTTGCTGTTAAAGGTGCTTCAACAAAGTATTGAGCATTAATACTTTGATGTAAATTGTTTTTTAAGAAACTTGAGAAAAGTTTCTAGCTTTTGTCAGTTTGCCAGTTTTGTGGGTTATTCTGTGTCAAACCTTGAGGTGAAAAAAAATGAATCCATTTTGCTGTAACATCACAAAATGTGGGACAAGTAAAGCGCTGTGAATACTTTACTGATGCAGTATGCAGATACAGATATGATGACGTGAGCATGCCATTCTTTTTTCAAATGAAATGTGAATTGATGGTCTTCAATTTCTTTATTCAGCTAAGCAGACCCCATCTCCTGGAGAGGGCAGGGGTCGGGGGCTGAGGCCTGGTGGGAAAGGACCACCACCACCAGAGGAACCTTTTGCAGGGTTCAAGCTCAAAGCTGTCCCGCTGAAGTTTATCAAAAAACTTCAGAACATTGTTCTGCAGGAAGCCGAGTCTATCGGCTCATCTGCTGTCTTTGAATGTGAGGTCTCACCTTCCACTGCTGTTACTTCTTGGATGAAAGATGATAGCAATCTCCGTGAGAGCCCCAAGCACAAGTTCACTTCGGATGGCAAAGATCGCAAATTGAACATCATTGATGTCCAGCTGTCTGACACTGGGGAATATACGTGCGTGGCCAAGAACGCTGGCAAAGAGATATCTTGCACCGCCAAGCTTATCGTTGAAGGTATAATAATGTTTTGGCAGTCCTGAGATGCACAAAATGTAACCATTGGAATCCCCTCAAATAATGTGTGATGTCTCTGCTATTTTGTCATGTTAAAGAGCTACCTGTGAAATGGATCAAAGAACTGGGAGAGGAGACATCAGCAATCAAGGGTCAGCCTCTGTATATGACCTGCGAGCTGAACAAAGAGAGGGATGTGATATGGAAGAAGAATGGTGAGGTCCTCAAGAAAAAGGAGGGCAAGATTCAGATCAATATCATTGGTATGCAGCACGCGGTGACCATCCAGAACTCCACGGAGGAGGACGCCGGTGTTTTCTCGTGTGAAGTGGCTGGACAGGAAGACGTTAAGACTACAACAAATGTCAAAGTGATTGGTAAGCAGAATGAGACGTGCTGCACGCTCCTACATGTCTCAGTACACATTTTTATCAAATTTTGTGGCTTGTTTGTAGTTTGCCTAAACAAACATAAATATCATAACATTATTATGCATCTTTATATCCTATTGAAAAAGATTGCCGCAAAGTGTCATGCAGCTAAATGTGATTTATTTCCACAGCTTGGACATTAAATAGAGATCCTTGGAATTTTCAAACTGAGTATCACTTAAAATTTAAACCACGTTAAGACTGAGCTGATTTTGTCATGCAATGTTTTATTTGTGCAAATTCTGAAACATATGATTGTCATTGACTCTCAAAATTCAACAGAAATTGTCAAAGACTGGATAGTGAAACCACTGAGAGATCAGCATGTAAAACCAAAGGCTGCTGCAACATTTAAATGCGAGCTTTTCAAGGAAACTCCCAACTGGAAGTGGCTCAAAGGAGAGAATGAAGTCCAGCCATCTGACAAGATTGAGATCAAGAAGGAAGGAAAGGAGCTGACGCTCGTCATTAAGAACTGCCAGCCTGATGACGTAGCAGAATATGCGCTAGAGGTGGAAGGACGCATCTACACTGCCAAGCTAACACTTGGAGGTTCCTCCATTTACTTACTTATATCCATAGTAACTGTAATCATTTAAATCATTGCAATAGTTTTCTGTTGCTGATGCATGAGATTTAATATTGAGTACTAATTTCTAATAATGTGTTCACAGAGCGGGAGGCTGAGATCCTAAAGCCTTTGGTCAGCGTCGAGGTGGTTGAGAAGGAAGATGCCATGTTTGAGACTGAGATTTCTGAGGACGACATTCCTGGGGAATGGAAGCTCAAAGGAGAGGTTTTGACCAGATCCCCGGTAAGGCACAAAGGGCTTGTCTTATATTGCTGCACATGTTGTCTTTAATTTGTATGTTCACTCTTTATTCGTGAGTATATTGTAATGTTTTCACTAGACATGCGACATCCAAATGGAGGGTACAGTGCGTAGACTCAAGCTAAAAAACTGCCAGCTGGACCAGGCGGGAGAAGTGACCTACACGGCTCTGAACGCCATAACCAGCGCCATGCTTAATGTCAAAGGTAAGGGGAACTCCTGTCACCAAGAACTGCAAATTCTGTGTGCTGTAAAAGTGTCCTGTAAAAATAAAGGTGTGAGGTCTTAACCGAGGCGTCCTGTGAGAGTGGACCTTACACCTTTACTGAAAAGGATTGACAAGTCAACTTGATCATTTGTGCCACTATATACGGTTGGTGTGGGATCTTAGCTATTTTCACTGGTTGAATTGGTGTGCTGTATCTGTTGTTGTTGTAAAGTCTGTTCACTGGAAAATATAAAGTATAAATGTGTCAGATTTTGTCTCCCTCTAAAGTTTATTTGTATCTTTTGTGGTTAAATGTTCTATGTTAAATCTGTGGACGTGGACAGTTTATTAGTTAGCACATGTTAGTGAATGTGTTACGGGACTCAATTTGAAAGGGACTTGGTTTTAGCAACAGCAGTGGAGTTCTGCAACAAATCGTTGATTTTACCCGGCAAACATCTGCTGGAGTGCGGACTTTAAGAAGTGGACAGAAGACACCTCTTATTTGCCTTCTCTGGGAACTATGTTCAGAAGATGTTTTTTCTACCCCGTGGCAAAACTTGAATGTGAATATTTTGAATTCTTGTTACTAACAATATGGTGTTCCTTAATAATAACTTCAATATAGGAGGTCCTTCAACACCTTGTGAGAAAGAGGACTGATGTAGTTCAAGATGGGAAGAACACTGTGAGCTGGCAACAGCACCTTTGTTGTCTTACTGACCATTTTAAGCACTTTGGAGTGATCTTCAGTTTAGTCAATAGCAAGAAGTAACTTAGTGTTTTAATAGTCCCTGATACTACGTGCTTCCTGATTCGGGGTAATTATACAGCTAGAGGGACATTTAAAGAGATACAGAAGGTACAGCGACCTCAGGCTGTAGACTCCAGTCCTGTTGTTGTGTTCTGTTGTTGACATATTGTGCCTATGTCGCTTTTTATCTCAGAAGTCGAAATGGACTTTGTTGTCCCGCTGAAGGATGTTTCTGTGCCAGAAAAGAAACAAGCTAAGTTTGAATGCACCATCACAAAAGATGTTTTTAAAGTCATGTGGTATAAAGGGGCTGACATCATCACCCAAGACCAAAAATATGACATCATCGACGACGGAAAGAAGCACATGCTGATTATAAACTGCTGTGAGTTTGATGACGAGGACGAATACATGATTGAAGTTTTAGGCAAAACCTCAAAAGCTAGACTCACAGTGGAGGGTAAGTAATGGGCCACGTTTACTGGAAAAAAGGCCAGAACACGATTGTTTTCACTGCATTCATTGTCTTGGTTACCCCACCATCATGTGAGCTAACTCATATGACCGTGTTTTATTAATGCAATTGTAGGTATCAGGCTGAAATTTATCTCACCAATAAAGGATCAAACTGTAAAGGAAGGCAAAACAGCTCGCTTTGAGCTGGAGCTTTCTCACGAGAACATCCCCATCACCTGGTACAAGAACGACAACAAAATTCATCCGAGCAGAACTGTTGTCATTCATGTGGATGGAAAGAAGCACGCACTAGAAATGAGAGAAGTGACTCTAGATGATATCTGCCAAATTAAGGCTGAGGCCAAAGGAATTCTTTCCATGGCCAACCTGACAGTTATAGGTAATCCAAGAATAACGACCTGTCCTTTCTGTCCTCATTGTCAAGTGTGTCATCCTTCCCACAGCTTTGTGTACACTTTGTCCATTGTTGTGTCTGTCTCGGTCTACAAAAGTACTGTATCCTTGTCTCTGTGATATATCTACGAAATCATTTTTTGTGGTTTTCATTTGTGTTTCTCGTGTGTCTTCACTGTCGTGTTTTGTGCACTGTATATTTGTGGTGTATTGTGGAATTACCCCAAAATATTCCCATTCTAGAGGGAGATCCGTACTTCACAGTTAAGCTGCAGGACTACACTGCAGTGGAGAAAGATGAGGTGGTTCTAGATTGTGAGCTCAGCAAAGATGTCGATGTCATGTGGTACCACAATGAGGCCGAGATCAAAGCTTCTAAGACGGTGAACATTAAAGCTGAAGGCAAACGCAGAATCCTCATAATCAAGAGAGTTGGGGACAAAGACAAAGGACAGTACCTATGTGACTGTGGAACAGACAAGACGACAGCGACTCTTCACATTGAAGGTAAAGACCCAGAAATCTCTTGATTTTGATATTTGGTCATTTTGAGGCAGCTTCCTTCCCTTCTTGATACTCGTCTTCACTTGCACAGCCCGTGCATCGCGTCCTATCGCTCACTCTTTTTTGCATTTTTTTACTTGAAGCATTTCACTTTCCAATCAGCGTTTACTGTTTTTTTTCCGTCTCTCTCCATTAACAGCAGAAACTGGAAGACTAAAAACTAAAAGATTTAAAGTTTCCAAAAACGTGACTCCAGAAGCTAAACTGTATTCGAATCTATGTGTCAGTCCTGTGGTGTCGTTGTCATGTCGCTGACTTTTGGTTATGAGATTTCCTTTTCAAAACACATCACTTATTGTCTTTTGAAGCACTTTGTCACTTTAGTAATCACACAGTTTCAAACTGGATCAAATCATCACAACATTTTATTACCGGGACCACGAGGCACTGGTTTCTGTATGTGTGTCTGTCTGATGTTGACTTGTTTTTGTGTGTACATTGTGTGTACATGTTTGTATATGTTTATATGTTTATGCCGTTGATTTCTTTGTCCCCTCTTCAAAACGTCAGCTCGTCACATAAAGGTGGTTCGGCCGATGTATGGCGCTGAGGTGTTTGACGGAGAGACAGCTCGATTTGAGGTTGAGCTCAGTGAAGACGATGTCCATGGCCAGTGGAAACTGAATGGGGAACTCCTCAGTCCATCCACTGTATGTCACTGCATCTCAGCAGATATTCATTTATCTGTGGTTTCATTCTTTTACTTAAATCTGGATGTCGATACGCTAGTAGAGATAAACCGTAGTTGTGTCCTCATCACGTTTCTTTCACTCTCACAATTTTGCTGAAAACGTTTGTTGGCCATCTGCAGGATGTTGAAATCGTGGAGGACGGTGCCAAACATACTCTGGTCTTGTACAACTGCAGAGTACCTCAGACTGGCGAGGTCATGTTCACTGCTGCTAATGCCAAATGTTCTGCTAACCTGAAAGTGAAGGGTGAGCTTTCCACCTTCCTTTTTTTGAGTCAGCGTGGAAAGTCTCTGCCCACTCAGATATTTTGATTTTTTTATTAACTATCTGTCTGAATCAACAGAGGTCCCAGTGTCATTCATTACACCTCTGGCTGATGTACATGTGTATGAAAAGGATGAAGCAAAATTTGAACTAGAAATTTCCCGGGAGCCCAAAAGCTACCGTTGGCTGAAGGGATCTCAAGAGTTGTCAACAGATGACAAGTTTGAACTCCACGTAGAAGGAAAGAGACACAGTCTTTTTGTAAAATCTGCCAGATATGAAGATGAAGGTAAATACATGTTCGAGGCTGAAGATAAGAGGACATCCGGAAAGTTGATTATCAAAGGTAAACAAAGTTGGATCTCTTTAGTGTTTTTAGGAGAAGATTTGTTTGGGTACGTGACTGAATTCTTCTTTTGCGTGCTCGCTAAACTTTGTATGCCAAAAGCCTTTTAACGACAAACGCCACATTTCTTGTCAGGTATTCGCCTTGCATTTATCAAGCCAATAAGAGATGTGACCGTAAAGGAACGTGAAACTGCAGAGTTCAGCGTCGAACTCTCTCATGAAAAAATCCCAGTCGTCTGGTACAAAAATGACGTCCGTTTGCACCCCAGCAAAGTGGTGCACATGTCCGAGGAAGGAAAAGTGCACACGCTGGCCTTCAAGGAGGTCACAATTGATGACACGTCTATGATCAAAGTGGAGGCGATGGCCAAGACTTCAGAGGCCATGCTCACCGTTCTGGGTTAGTATCGTACCGCAGAGGGATGCATCCAGATTTCCATAAAGAATGTACTGAGTGCAGGACTCGTGTACTTGTTACCATGAAAAAACTACATCTTCCCCTTACTGTATTAAAATGGAATTAACGTGTGACATTTTTGGGTGAATGTATACGCTGCACTTGCCATGACTTTAGCCAGTGAATGTTTTCAGCTGATATAATCCTGGTGTCTGCCCACAGAGGGCGACCTGTACTTCACAGTGAAGCTCCAGAATTACACCGCTGTTGAGAAAGATGAGGTGATTTTGTCCTGCGAGTTGAGTAAGGCCGCTGCTGAGGTCAAATGGTTCAAAGATGGCGAAGAAATCTTTCCCTCCAAGAACATTTCCTTCAAATCTGATGGCAAGAAACATATGTTGGTCATCAAGAAGGCAGCAAAGAGCAACATAGGCGCTTACAGCTGCGACTGTGGAACTGACAAAACTACCGCTGACCTTAACATCGAAGGTAATACCTGTGGTGATCCAGCCCCTCAGACTCCACCGGGACTGCAGAGACAGGCCCCGCCCACCAGCATTCACCAAACCCCGCCTCCTGTTATCTCCATTTGTCCTGCACTACTGCAGCTTCCACTTTATTTCTAAATGCTTGTAAAAGTTATCATTATAATACTTGAGAATAATTCAACCTTGCACATCTTACAGTGCATGGTATTATGGATCTGTAGATATGTAGATGTGGATATACTTTGAAATGTTTTATGGGGTTAATTATTCTCAAGCGTTCCTCAACTTTTTTTACACAAATTGTAAGCTTGTCTTCTGATTTTAACTCTCCCGTCTTGTCCTATGTTTAGTTCATCTGTTACACTGTATCTGACAATGTGAAACTCTTTTCACAGATGTCGTCTAATACGTTTCCGTTCGCTTCCCTTCACTTGTAAGTTTCGCTAACATATTTTAACAAACTTTACAGAACGTGACATCAAGGTCGTCCGCCCACTGTACAGCGTGGAAGTTACAGAGACCGAGACGGCGAAGTTTGAGACAGAGATTTCTGAGGAGGACCTTCATGCCACCTGGAAACTGAAGGGCGAGACACTTCATCCGTCTGCTGTAAGATTTTACACCTATAAAATATAATTTCAACACATTTGTTGGAAATTCCATGAAAATGTTTTGAATTGGCACATTCATCTCTTGTTGGTTTGCACATTGTTTGTTCTCAGAATGTGGAGATCAAGGAGGAAGGAACCCGGCACTTATTGATCCTCTATAACTGCAAAATGGACATGGCTGGAAGTGTTGACTTTGCAGCAGCGAATGCCAAATCCTCAGCTCAGCTCAGGGTCAAAGGTGACTGAAACAAGTCTGAAGTCAATCACAGTGATTTTTGAAATGTCTGTGATAACATTTGCTAGTATGAAACTAAGGCTACGTTCACACTGCAGGTCTTGATGCTCAATTCCGATTTTTTTGTCTGCTTGTTCACACTACAAATAAAATGCGACAGCAAACGCGCTCTAGTGTGAACGCTCAAAGCGGCCCGCATGCGCAAAAGAAGACGTCACACACAACGCGCTCTGTTTAGACCCAGAGCAAACTATTGTTTGACTGATAATAATAATGGATTGGATTGATATAGTGCTTTTCAAGGCACCCAAAGCGCTTTACAATTCCACTATTCATTCACTCTCACATTCACACACTGGTGGAGGCAGCTACAGTTGTAGCCACAGCTGCCCTGGGGCAGACTGACAGAAGCGAGGCTGCCATATCGCGCCATCGGCCCCTCTGGTAGGTGAAGTGTCTTGCCCAAGGACACAACGACCAGGACAGAGAGCCCAGGGATCGAACCGGCGACCTTCCGGTTACAGATGCGCTTCCCAACCCCCTGAGCCACGGTCGCCCTTAATGTAAAGACTTCAGACTTTACGTTTCCCAGTTTTTGCTTTAAGTTATTTTGTTATTTACATAATAATGTAAATAACCTAATAATGATCCTTATTGCTGTTTTAGAGGAGCGGTGCTTCAAAGGATAGCTGCAGATTTCTGTCAGAATCTGCAGATTATACAGACAAATAAAATGTTCATGTTGTCTTCCCAACAGTTTCACTGACATCTACACTGGATGGCCAGGAAGCGTTCGCGATGTCTTCTCCGGCGCTGATAATTGGCGTCTGTCTTGTGTCAGTGACGTAAAAGACGGATTTAATGCGACATGACCATCAAACAGCAGTCGCTTTCTAAAACATCGGATATGTATCGGATTCAGCACCACATACGAAAGTGACCCAGATCGGATTTGAAAATATCGGATTTGTGCCGTTCACACTGTCACACCATGATCAGATAGATGGGTCGCATAGGGTCAGAAAAATCGGATTTGATGCGCTTTCACCTGCAGTGTGAACGTAGCCTAAAATTTCCTGAAATTCCTCCTCTTGATTTGAGTTATCAACCCATCCCGTGATCCTCTTCAGTAATAGAATTAACACAAGGAGCACTATTTGATCAGATGATAATTTGTTGTTTTTAATAATTCAATAAATAATTAAAAGTTAGTGATGCAGTTGTTTTAATAATATTTCCCTTCACATGATTCATTTTGATTGATCTTGTTCCAACTTGTCTCTGAACTAGAATTTAATTCAGTACAATATTTAAATAACTCAGCGACTGATTGAAAGCTCCTATAATGGCGCAGGCTTACAAGTTTCTAGAATTAAAAACTATTTCATATTTTGCTTCTCTCTCACTTTTAGATTTATCAAATCAGTAAATGTTCAGAAATAAAAGAAAGTTCAGCAGTCCAACTACACAATCATAAACAGTCATTCTTGTTCACAGTGTAGGGATTTAAATGTGAATTAACTTTAATAGATGAGTCATTTTGATGGTGAGACTGCAAACTCTTCAGACTGACAGCTTTCTGATTGCATGAGCTGTCATGCTGCCAGAGTGTATTTCAACAGGCTGTAAAGGGGCCTTAATTCAGGCATGTGAAGAAGCCTGTTATAAATAATTGATGTGGCTTGCTAATCCACACTGACTTCCTAGAGCTCTGTATGTCCCGTGTTACCAAACTCCCCAGTAGTGTGACGTTGGGTAACTCCTGTGAGGACATTCACATTCTCCTTTTCCTGGGAAATTGCAATCTTGTGATTGACAGGAGCAGACCGGCTTCCCTCAATGGATTTGGCAGATGTGGGCTCTCAGCCTATCAGGCTCCTTAGTTATTTTTGAAGCCACATTCCTTATCTAGAGAAGGGTTGCAGTGATTGGCAGGGAGGAAGGGTAGAACCCCAACTCTCACTGGCTCTGCCTGCCGTTTACATCTGACAGTAGGATTCATGCTAATGAGCTTGGACACCTAATGCCAAGTCTCAGGGCAGCTTGTTTCAGTTGTCCAAGGTCTTGCACCAGCAGCCTTCAGCTCAAAACACCATGAGGAATAGCCACTGAGGATTAGCCATGTCTCTCTGGGCTTTTTTTGGTTTTCATTGACCTGTTTTTCAGTCAGGGGCGCTAACCATGTTTTCTTCCCAATCTAAAGCCCGAGTGATTGGCCTCCAGAGGCCTCTGAAGGATGTCACCGTGACTGCTGGGGAGACTGCCACCTTTGAGTGCGAGCTGTCATACGAAGGCATCGCTGTCGAGTGGTTCCTGGGGGGTACAAAGCTGGAGCCAAGCGATAGAGTAAGTCTCAACACATCTGACTGAGCCCACGCAATGTTTCTTTACTGCGGACAGGATCACTAGTAGATTCACTTCCTGAAACACAAGACCCATTAACATTCAGTTACAAACCACTACAAAAGTCCAGGCCTCATGATTGTGTCCCACAGCCAGAATTTCCCTTTCCATTTGTACACAATGTTCGTTTTTTGTGTCCAGTGAACTGCTTCAGCTTCATATAAGGCTCTGCTGGTGTGGGTTTGGGATTCCTGGTTTTGAGATAACATAGGCAGGAAGGCTTTTCTGCCCCACAAGCGTTTCTGCAGGGTTATTTTTAACAGCTGAAGGAGGCTGAGGTGCAGGGCAAGTGGCAGCAGAGCTATGACAGCTACAGCTACAAAACACATGGGCTGCTATAAGTGTTTTGCTTGAGCTGATGCACTTGCTGTTTTCACATTGTAATTCAGAGTTGAACAGTGAATAGTCCAGGCCCTGAAATGAAATCGAGTCATATCCAGATCCAAGTGTTTAAAGTTTGAAGTAACCCGAGAACGCCGTGGTCCTTATGAATCGTTCCCTCCTTCTCGGTTGCACTGCATGTTGCATGTTTAGCATAGGTGGAGGTTTCAGCCACAGTAGTAGCTGAAGCACAGAAGAATGTAAAGCTGAATGTTTCCTCGGGCTCAATGAATAGCTTTTCCATCTCAGCACGTGTTTTTCTTGGGTAATACCAAAAGTGGCTGATTTGTTCAGCAGAGCATTTAAATACAAACAAACAGAAGAGTGTCGTTGGTACATGTGGTTGCACCTATAGCAGATTATGAAGAACTGCACTTCCTCGAGTTCAGTTAAGATTCATAAAAGTGTCAGTATGAAGGGCAAAAATGTAACTCTCTAAATTAAAACCAAAAGAAGAAACACCCCCAAAAAAATCTAGGTTTAGAGTTGGTCAAAGCACATGTTACAGCGTTATGGCAGATATAAACTCACAAAGAGTTTAAAGTAAAATTGATAAAAAAGCAGCAGTTTGTCTTTCTTCTTATAGAAAAGTGCTTCAGGCCTCACATGACAACCCAATTAATCGAATCTTATCTTTTATATTGAAGAAAAAATATGCAGGTTTTCAGCTGAAGATGTTACAAATAAAGTTTTTTTTATAGAGCTAAATAAACTTTATTATCAGTTTGTCTTGTTTTTACTTTTTCTGTCACATTTCTGCTTATCAGCAAAAGTGTTTTTCAGCATTTTAACTATGACACTAATAGGCCACTTTATCCTCCACACATAAAAGTACTGCCTACTTGTTGACAGCTGATGTGTCTTTTCATGCACACAGCACAGAAAAATATCATTGTACTTTCATCTTATACGGTTCTGACAAATATCATTGTTAGGAATGAAAAATCGAACCAAGTTCATTTGATGTCACATAAATTTCAGTTGTGCTTATTTTGTTAGTCTGATAAAGAAATGCTGCACGTTTCATTTGTGAGTGTGTTGTGAGGCAGCTCTGTCACATGCAGGACACAGTGGTAAAAGCAGCTGTTGGGTGTTATAGGTCGTGTAGTTTAAATTGGGAAAATGGGGAGGGGTGGAGGGGGAGGGGTGCCTATATTCATTTTGGCCGTCCAGGCTTAACCGAGAAAATCTCTGTGCTTCACATTCTGTAGATGTGGAGAAACAAAGGAACCTCCAAAGAACAAAGACTGTTGATCGCATATAAACCTGTCTTACCATTAGCAATTATTGCTTTGCTAACATGAGGAGGAGGACCAGGGTTTGAACCTCACGGGCAATGTTCAGTGACACTGCAATACCTAATCCTTGCACCAATAAGGTTTAATGTCATATATTCATTCATAGTCTGGGAAAAAAACAGAAAAATCCAAATTAGATTGGAAATTAGTGAGTTGGTTTAGTGAGATAAGATTTATACAGACAAAAACTGAATCTCTAAACTTGATATAAGATCTTCAGAAAAGTTAAAACCTGTGACATGTTGTGACATTCAGGGCAGGAAAATACTAAATATGAATGAATCTATCAACCTGACAGGAAGTATACAGGACAGATTAAACCCTGTGATTATCGACTCTGTTGCAGGTGGTGTTGAAGGCGGAGGGTAAAGTCCACACCCTGACTCTACGCAATGTCGAGCAAAACGAAGCCGGACAAATCAAACTCGCAGCCAAAGACTTCCAGACTGAGGCCAGTCTTACTGTCAAAGGTAACCCAACAACACTATTTCAGGATTTTTGATCTTTCTGAGTTAACTTAATTCCAGACACCCTCTCTACTTTCAAGATTAGGCTTAAAACTTATAGTCAGGACTGGATCAGGTGACCCTGAATCCACCCTGGTTATGCTGCAATAGACTTAGGCTGCTGGTGCCTTCCATTGATGCACTGACTGTTTCTCCTCTCATCCCTTTTGTGTTCATAGGCCACTCCGGATTTAATTATGAGTTATTATTAATCTCTGGCTCACTTCCACAGCATGTCTTTTATCTTGTTTCCCTCCCCTCACCTCCAACTGGTGGCAGCAGATGGCCCCGCCCCTCCCTGAGCCTGGTTCTGCTGGTTCCTCGTCGCTAAAAGGGAGTTTTTCCTTCCCACTGTTGCCAAAGCGCTTGCTCACAGGGGTCATATGATTGTTGGGGATTCTCTGTATTATTGTTGGCTCTTTACCTCACAATGTTAAGCCGCTTGAGACGACTGTTGTTGTGATTTGGCGCTATATAAACAAAATGGAATTGAATTAAATTGAATTGATGTCACCAGCTTTTATAGTGTCCTTCTAGAAGACAATAGCAATGAACACTGCACTTGCCACAGCTGACTGATAGAAAATCTCCAGCATTTTACTCTGCAAGTTGATATATCTTGGTGTCTTTATAAAATCGAGCATACAGTGGTTGTGTTGGTTGGTCTTCCAGTTCAATTTGTTTGTTTGTCAATGTGGATGGATACTGTTAAATGCACTTAAGATATTCAATTCAATTTAATTCATATAGCGCAAAATCACAACAACAGTCGCCTCAAGGTGCTTTATATTGTAGGGTAGACCCTACAATGATATATAGAGAGAAAAACCCAACAATCATATGACCCTATGATCCTACGAGCAAGCAGTTTGGTGACAGTGGGAAGGAAAAACTCCCTTTTAACAGGAAGAAACCTCCGGCAGAACCAGGCTCAGGGAGGGACTTGCAGTGCATGGTCCAAGTAGTTTCCACCACAATGGTAAATTTTCTGATTCAGATTGTAAACATGACTCAGGATCACAGACAGCTCACTGGCACAGGTCCTTATCATTTGTATTGTTGATTGTTTTACTTAGGTCTGTAATTTGGGTAGGTACATATCTCACAGAAAAAAGAAAACTTTATACTGTGAGATATGAAAAAAAAGGTTATTTAAAAAGGTCATTATGAATGTATAAACTTTACTTGTGGAGGCTGCACAGGTATATTATCAAATCCCCAAGATTATTTTGCACTTACCCATCTGACGCCAAAAAACACAATTGGCTTGGACCGCAGCTACTCTCTTACTGCAGCTTACTGAGATTTTACATTGTTAACTTACATTTTTCTGTGGGCATTTTAAGACTAGAAGAGGTGAAACGTTGCACTGATAAATCAACCACAATATGTGACTATCACTGCAGCCTTATTTTATTGGCCAGGATGAAATCCCACGAAAAATAAACTGATCTTTAGTGTTCAGTTTCTACTTTACTGAAATTCAAACTGCTGACTTCTCTGTTTCTTTGTTCATCCAGAACCACCAGTGGAGTTCACTAAGCCTCTGGAGGACCAGACAGTGGAAGAGGAGGCCACGGCCACACTTGAATGTGAAGTTTCCAGGGAAAATGCAGAAGTGCGATGGTTCAGGGATGGACAGGAGATCCGCAAGACAAAGAAATATGAGATGATTGTTGACGGCTGCAAGCGAGCGCTGGTCATCCACGACTGCACTTTGGACGACTCAAAAACATATGCTTGTGATGCTAAAGACTTCAAAACCTCGTGCTTCCTCAATGTTGAACGTAAGTATAGATGTGAAATGGGAAGAAAATTAAGTTAGAAGTTATTAGGCATGAAAAGGAACCCCAATTAGACTGTGACTCACTCCTTATTGGCCTAAAACAACCCTCTCAATGAGAAGGGGTCCCCACGGTAACTAATGGGCCCAAAATGGGACAGAAGTACTGGGCCAACTGCCGACTGTCTCTAAGCCTACAAGGAACTGTTTCGTCATAAAAACCCATCCTATGAATCTCCAGATCTGCGCTGGTATTAATCCTGGCAGAGATTTGGAAAGCCGCAGGTTTTGAGCTGAATGCTCATAAATTTGAATCTCAGCACTGAGCAGCCCCATTCTGTCACTTTATGGCTGAGTTGCAGTGTTTCTTTAAGGCTTCCACTTTGCAAAAATACCATTTATAGTTTCAGTCAGTGAGAGCCTTTGACTTGAAATCTGTGGGCGCGTCAAAACAACCCATTGTTTCACAAATGTTGGTAAAGGTGGGTCCTTGATTTTATACAGCTGTGGCAATGGGACTGAAAGCACCGGATTTCAAAGATTAAGAGGTGTGGCCCAGTAGTGTTGGTCATTAAGGAAACAGTCTCTGTTTTTGTTAAGGAACCCTTTTTAAGAGATAGATGGCACTCTGAGATTTGTGATTTTAAGCTCCAAATTAAAATCAAATTACTTTTAGCATGCCTGTATACATACTCATTTGTCAAATCCCAAATCACGAACTCCCCACAAAAGTTAAAGTGCCTTTTAAAACAGTAAAGAAACTTCCACATGAAGCCCAGAGGATACATTGGCTTTGCTCTTCTATTAAGGTAACCTCCCCTCCAGGAGGTGGGAAACTGAGTGTATTAACGAGTCTCTTCTCTTTGTCTGAATAGCTCCACACATTGAGTTCTCAAAGCCACTCCACGACGTCGAGGTTGTAGAGAAGGAATCGGCCAGGTTTGAATGTGAAGTGTCCAGAGAAGACGTCAAAGTGAGAACACACGCTTTTGCCAGATGAGCTTACTGTAAAGGTTACATTTCATGTTTTCTCTGGAGAAATCTTGCTCTCAGTGACCTCTTCCTTCACATCTCACAGGTCCGCTGGTTTAAGGACGGAAATGAAATCAGAAAGGGAAAGAAATACGAAATTATTGCACAAGGTCGCCAGCACATCCTCATCATCCACAAGTCTGTGTTTGACGATGAGGCTGAATACGAATGTGATGCAAAGACCTCAAAGTCCTCTGGCATGCTCACTGTCGTTGGTAAGAATCAAGAAGTTCTTCTTCGATCACAGCCTCTTTCTTCATACACGTATTAATGTGTTTGGTTACTTGATTTTATTATTTAACGTTAGATGTAATTGTTCAGTTCTTCAAAGCTAAAGATAATATTAGACAATTTCTGATGCTCAAAGTAAAGTTTTTCTCAGATATTTGAACCATCACAAGAACAGAAAATTACAATTTTCTTCAGTTTGGTTTAGTTGGATTAAATTAAATAAATCAAGGAAAACAGCACATTTTACATTTGTGTGACCATGTTTGTGATTTGGAGATCAGTCAGTGAAATTAGAATATGAGTTGGATAAGCAGAAGTGGAGAGATTGATTTGATAATTTAACATAATTTTGCTGAAGCTGAATGAGTTTTATGAATTAGATATAAATGATGTGAGCATGATAGCAGTTATGGCAGTTTACTGCTAAAATATATGTTGTTAAAAATGTGTTAAAAGGTTTAAGCAACTAATGGAGGATTCCTTTCATTGCAGAGGAGGAGACAAGGTTCACCAAGAACCTGTTCAATGTGGAGGGAACTGAGACCGACAGTGTAAAACTTATTTGTGAAGTCTCCAAACCCAGCGCAGACGTTATCTGGTACAAAGGAGACACGGAGCTGCCAGAGGGTGGCCGCTATGAGCAAATTGTAGATGGGAAGAGAAGGATACTCCTGATCAAGGATCTGAACATGTCTGATGCTGGAGAGTACAACTGCAGGCTAAGTCCCAGCAACAAAACTTCAGGAAATCTCAAGATTAATGGTACGCAAAAAATGTTAAAGGCACTTGGAACAAAGTAACAGCGAGAGCACTAACACATACAACAAAGAAAATGCAGAGAAATAAATCTAAAATCAGGATTTATTATTTTAAACCCTTACCTTTCAACATCTATCACTCCATTTGCAACCCATCTTGGGTAAAGGTTAGGTTTTGGTTAATTTCAGGCCATTGTTATAGGATATTTTACAATTTGAAGCACCTAAATACAAACCTTTTCACAGATAACTTGATTGATTTGACTTGATTTGAAATGTGACAGCCTCTAGGAAATGTTCGTTTTTAGCATGTGGCTAAAAGAAACCCAATTCTAAGCCTTAGTCTCACTGAAATAAAGCCATCTCTAAGCTCTGAAATGCTTCCTGTGTTGCAGAATTAGCTGCTGAGTTCATCTCAAGGCCACAAAGCCTAGAAGTGGTGGAAGGAGAGAAGGCAGCGTTCACGTGCTCCGTATCCAAGGAGACCTATGAAGTCAAATGGATGAAGGATGACGTGGAGCTCGAGGCCGGAGAGAAATACCAGATAGTCACCGATGGCAAGAAACGAATCCTTGAAATCAAGGACTGTGAACTTAAAGATGAGGGTGGATACATAGTTATGATTGGACCAACTAGAGCCAGCGCCGACCTTACTGTGCTCGGTAAGCCCTGCCCACTTTAAGTTTATCTCAGTTAATGGGAAGAAAACCTGCTCCCGGGAGACCAAATGAAGTTTTAAATTAGTTTGTTTTTCAA
Source organism: Simochromis diagramma (assembly GCF_900408965.1). Taxonomy (NCBI): domain Eukaryota; kingdom Metazoa; phylum Chordata; class Actinopteri; order Cichliformes; family Cichlidae; genus Simochromis; species Simochromis diagramma. The sequence continues at coordinate 8,031,772 of NW_024386892.1, read as the reverse complement.
GTACACTAAGCATTTTCCCTGAATCTGTATTTAACAATTTAAATTCGAGATCAGTCTTGTTCAACATTGGCAGCATGAAGCAAAATATAGGAATTTATTGAAGTAAAATTTCTTTTTCATATTGAAAGTATATCTTTTTTTATTAATAATATTTTTGGCAACACATTCTGAAACGTAATATTAGCTAGAAGTACTTGCAGTGCAGGAAGGTGTCATTTTTGGGTTTTGTTTCTTTCCCGGCTCAAGGAGTTCAGCCGTTTGAAATTAAAGTCTTTTGTCCAGATGACCCAGAAATATTCTCATTGGTGTCTGCTCTATTATTTTCTGCAGAGAGACTGAAAATCATCACTCCTCTAAAAGACACAGAGGGCAAAGAAGGTCAAGAGGTCGTCCTGAACTGTGAGGTCAACACAGAGGGAGCAAAGGCCAAGTGGCTGAAGAACGACGACACCATATTTGAGAGCAGCAAGTACGTAATAACCCAGAGAGACAATGTCTTCTCCCTGAGAATCAAAGATGTCCAGAAGGGAGACGAATCCAACTACAGCATCAACTTGACCAATCAGAGAGGAGAGCATGCCAAGAGCCACTGCAGCCTGACCATCAGAGGTGAGTGGTTCCTGGCAGCAGCATGGCTGCATGTTTTGTTGTGTTTGCAGTCCCACTGTCACATAAACTCAAACTACTTTGAGCACTTAATGTATCACATTACAAGACTCACATCATCTCTAACATGATGATGGGTTCACCGAACAACAGTCCTCAGACTTGGTCCAGTAGATCACCTTTGGCAGGAGGAGAATTGTAGGACGTCCAATGCATTATTAGCAAAGTATATAAATGCAAAGTACCTACAGTATTAATGTCTGAAATATGACTGTACTTTGTGTTTTTCAGAGGAGAGTCTAAGAATAGTGGTTCCCCCGGAGGACATTGACACTCAGGAGAAGAAGACCATCAGCTTCTCTTGTAAGGTCAACAGGCCCAATGCCACTCTGAAGTGGATGAAAGCCGGTGAGGAGATTACCCTCAGCAAACGCATTGTCTACAGAGTTGACAAAGACAAGCATACGCTTACCATCAAAGACTGCACCCTGGCCGATGAGGGTGAATACACAGCTGTAGCCGGAGATGACAAAGCCACAGCAGAGCTCATCATCAGCGAGGCACCGACGGATTTCACCGTGCACCTAAAAGACCAAACAATCACCGAGTTCGAGGACGCAGAGTTTACATGCAAGTTGACCAAAGAGAAAGCTGAAGTCAAGTGGTACAGAAATGGCCGAGAGATCAGAGAAGGACCCAGGTGTGTGAAACGTTTCTTTTTCTCTGTGAATGATGTGAACACACTCTGTTCATTTAATTTTAAACTGTGACCAACACAACAAAGACCAAACTGATTTCACTGTTAATATATTTCATTATAGAACCTTATTATCTTTATATTATAAGTAAATACAGAGTACTAAATATATACTGTACTGTGCAAAGGTCTCGAGCCGCCCCTTATTTCTTCATACTTTGGTTCCAAGGAGCCATACTATGTCCTATTGTTCGAAGTAGTCCTGAGCAATAGATCTCCAGGCCTTCTGAAGGTTTATCATTGTTTGTGTTTGAGCACTGGCTGCTTTTTTTACTCACTTTCAGCCCAGTCCATTTTCCATCTGTCCATCTATCCATTTTCTTCTGCTTATCCGGGGGCGGGTAAACCCTGAATAAGTGGAATGTCAAGGAGTTCACAGAGATGTCACCTCTCTGCCGTGTGCTGGGTCTTCACCAGGCCTCGTTCTAGTCTGACATGCCCGAAACACTTCACCCAGGGGGGCATCCTTTACAGCATGTCCCATTTAGTGCTGCAATCATTTCTATTACTTGCACCGCACAATAACGGTTTACCACTTTGCAGAGAAAGGCAAAGCACATACACGCCATCAAGGAGTACTCCTGCATGCCACGGTCAAAGTTTAAGCAAGTTGGACGCTGGTTTAGCTCACTGGGATGAGCAGGCAACCATATGCTGTGTGGCTGGCCCGGGTTTGAGTCCAACCTGCCGCCCTTTGCTGTATGTTCCCTCTCTCAATCTGCTTTCCCTTCAGCCTCTCTGTCTAGCCAATAAAAAAGGCCAAAAAAACCCAGTTCAAACCAGTTGACCGCTGCACCCTGTGACTTGCCTTTGCTCAGCCAATAGAAATGAAGCCTACAGCTATGCCAGGTTCAACCACACAATGAAGGAAAACGTTCTGTGCAGATCCAAGTTCAGTGAACTTTTTGACGTACATATGTAGGGACCTCCAGTCATTAGGGAAGCTTTTTTCCTCATACTGTATTCCATACATGTGTGCACGTGTTTTAATAAATCACCACATCTGTTTCCCATTGTCATAACAAAAGATAAAGAAATGAGGGGTGGCTGAGTCTTTTGCACAGTACTGTGTAAATACAAATTAATCAACAAAAACAAAGGGAGAAGTTGCCCTCAGTAATTTCAGTGGTTTTGAACACACGTTCCTGCACAATTACTCTCAGTTAGCAGCCGTAATCGGAGCAGGACAAATTAGCATGGCCAGCTAAACTGCACCCCCAAATCACAAACTGCAGTAACTCCCAGACTTAATGACTTTACACATTTACAAAGGAGAAAAAACAAAAGTTTATTTTTGTATCCATACAGAATTCTTCCTGATGAACAGTGTCCTCCGTTTTTACACTTTACTGTTTTGGAATCTGTCTCCTTCTTTACTTTTAAACTATTCACTATTTTGTCTCAGATACATATTTGAACGAGATGGAAAGATTTGCACTTTGCGCATCAAGGAATGCAGACCTGATGATGAATGTGAATATGCCTGTGGTGTGGAGGAGAAGAAATCCAGAGCCAGGCTTTTTGTTGAAGGTGAAATCCTCAGAGTTGCCTCCAAGCGTTTTCAGTAGAATGTAGTTCCTCTTCTGTTCCTGCTTGGTGTGACCACTTTAAAAATGTTATTTTGTCCTGCAGAGACCCCAGTGGAAATCATCAGACCCCCGCAGAACGTGTTTGAACCTCCAGGCTCGGACGTTGTATTTGAGGTGGAGCTCAACAAAGACAGAGTGGAGGTGAAGTGGTTGAGGAACAATATGACCGTTGTCCAGGGAGACAAATACCAGATGATGAGCGAGGGTAAAGTCCACAGATTGCAGGTCTGTGAGATCAGACCTCGGGACCAGGGAGAGTACAGAGTCATTGCCAAGGATAAAGATGCAAAGGCCAAGCTGGAACTGGCAGGTGAGAGTGCAGACACAAAAAATACAATAACCGTCACTGCAGTCACTGCTACTGCAGTCCAAGTCCAAGGCATTGTCCAGTGAGCCATGGGTTACCTAGAAAAATCAGTGTTGTGTTCAGTAGTCATTGTACCTGCTACATGTGCTACTGATGATATATCTCACCTCTTGCAGCTGTGCCTCAGATAAAGACCACTGACCAGAACTACGTCACAGATGTTGGAAAGCCTGTTATCATGGTCGTCCCCTACAGTGCCTATCCACAAGCTGAAGCTGACTGGCTGTACAACAACCTGAGTTTGCAAAAAGACAACATCTTCACCTCAGCTGAGCACACAGAGTACCGATTAAAGAACCCCAAGAAGGTCGACGAGGGCTCCTACAAGATCATCATCAAAAACAAACATGGAGCGGGAGAAGCTTTCATCAACCTGAATGTCATTGGTAAGGTCTCCTTTGTTATGTAGAAGCAGCTGGTTAACTACAAGTAAACAAAATTATACTAAATTAGTGTTAAGACAGTTTACAATTAAAATTACACTGAACTGCAGCTTCCACAAGGATTGTATAGTAATTACGTGTGATATTAGAGATAAAATAGTTACTAGTACAAGCTAGTTTTTTTAAATAGTCTGACCACTATTGGGATCATTAATGTTAAATGTGAAGCCAAATCTGGACAACACATCGGCAAAAGCTGTGTTCTGCTATATTAATCTAAGTCAGATGATACATAGTGCCTCAGTATTTCTCAACCCATACATAATGAATGTTACTTAAATCTGCAGGTTCTTTCCTTCAATAGTAGCTGAAGCAGCATGAAAAGGTGCAAAACATTATTTTTAATTGTCAAAAAGAAAAGCATAAAAATTCTCAAATCCCGTAATAACGAGTGAACTTTAAAAGCACCAGTCATACTTAAAACAACAGAATAATGGTTGTTGTGTGGTATTTTCACATCTGCTGTTTCTGTGATTAAGAATAAACTTTAGAACGGGTTTCTCTTCATTCAGATCTGATACTGTAGTGTAGATGTCCATAGGCTGCTTATCTTATCCTATTATGTGATTTTCTTTTTCCAGATGTCCCAGGACCTGTGAAGAACCTCCAGGTGACTGACACTGCAGATGGTGAGATCAGCCTCGCATGGGAGGAGCCTGAGAGCGATGGCGGCAGTAAAGTCATCGGCTACGTAGTGGAGAGACGTGATGAGAAACGTAAGACCTGGACACTGGCCACCGACCATGCCGAAAGTCCTGAATACACAGTGACCGGCCTCCAGAAGGAGTCCAAGTACCTATTCAGAGTCTGTGCCCGAAACCGGGTTGGCAGCGGACCCACTGTGGAGACTGACGAAGCTGTGCAAGCTAAGAACAAGTTTGGTGAGATTTACTGTATTTATTCATCTTTTGCACACATTTAAATAATGATGTAAAGTAGTTCTGATGTTAGACAGTAAGCTTCACTTTAAGGTAACAAAAAAGATATAAAACTAAGTTGAAGAGATGTTACTTTTTTAGGTAAAATAAAAACAAACAATAGTTTGGTCAACTTTATAAATATAAAGACTTTATATTGCAAAATACTGATAAAAATTTGTAGTGCATGAAGTGATATCTTGGTAATGTTAGCTTATTGTTCTCATAACTGAATTAGACGGAGGCTAAATCAAATTATCTGAATATGGTGAGTATGGTGTTAATATAACAAACATGCCAAATCTTTGAAGTTAAGTTGACCTGTTCTGCTCATATCCTTGTTTCTTTTTTAAAATCTTTACTCTGTTAGAGTTCAAAATAACCCATGATATTTTATTTTAAACTGTTCCTTTACACAGCCACCAACTTTCTCTTAGCTTCTTTATGAGCCACAGGATGTTTCAGATTAAACATTGATATTTTGATGAAAGGAAATTAAACAGAGTCTAGTTAAGTGGACAAAAGTAGCCCAAACTTCCAAGTTCAAGATCTTTGAGGTGCAAATTTAACTTGATATATACTTTAATACTTGGATGCTTGAACACATGTTCACTAAAATATATTTTGTTTATCTCTGTAGATGTTCCTGAAGCTCCTCTGAATGTGATCGTGGGAAACGTCACCAAGTTTGGCTGCACTCTGTCTTGGGAGCCTCCCACATCAGATGGAGGCTCTCCCATTACCTCTTATATCATTGAGCTCCGCGACAGGACGTCAGTGAAGTGGTCTCCTGTCCTGGTGACCAAACCTGATGACCTCAGTGCCATCATTAATGATGTCATTGAGAATAAAGAGTACATTTTTAGAGTGAAAGCTGAGAACAGAGCCGGTGTCGGCAAACCCAGTGCTGCCTCACAGCCCGTCAAAATCATGGATCCAATCGGTGAGTTTGGCTCATGGAAAGATGATTGGTTACCCTTTCTAGTAAGAAAATGATTATCTAATGGTTAGATAAGGTTAGTCTGTCCCTCAAAATCAGGGAAAATCCAGACACAATATTGAACAGAAAGAAGCTAGCACTCCGAAGCAACTTAACTAGTTCAGTGTCAACCTTTCTTGCCTGGTAAAACGTAGCACACACACTGGTTTACCCTAGGATACTTCTAACTTAACAGGTTTAAAATTGGTGTTTTCTGATCACCTGCAGAGCGCCCCAGCCCCCCTCTGAACCTGTCCTGGCAGGACCAGAACAAGAGCTCAGTGCAGCTCACCTGGGAGACTCCACTGAAGAACGGAGGCAGCATGATCACCGGATACATCATTGAACGCTGTGAGGACGGTTCTGACAAGTGGCTCCGCTGCAACGCCCGCCTCTGCCCTGACCTCTTCTACAAGGTACAAATCAAAGAAAATCATCTGCAAACCTGAGTAGCTGTTTCGTTGATGTTCAGTGTCTTGTGACCAAAAACAACCTTTGAGTAAAAGCCCTTTATCAGCTGCTTCGGGTTAAAAGCGTGTCATTAGATAATTGACAAAACAAGCCTTCCAGCGAGGGTTTAAAAAAACCTGTCATTTAAAAAAAGGCATACCAGTTATTTCAAAGTAAAAACCTCCCAAAACTGTCTTTTAAAGTCTTTTACAAGGTTTTTTAAAAGTTTGACATTTCTTTGTTGTAATCCCTCACTGACGTTTGCCTCAGGTGTCAGGTCTGAAATATGGGACTAAGTACAACTACAGAGTGTTTGCTGAAAACGCTGCCGGAGTCTCTGAGCCTTCAAACATCATCGGACCTCTGCTAGCTGACGACCCACATGGTGAGATTAATGAATTAGTTCATAGTTATTTTATTCATATGCTATTCCTTCATAGTAAAATCCTTGGCAAAGGCAGGCACGTTAAAACCTCTGTCTCTTCTCCAGTTGGTCCAAGCTTTGACCTGAGTGCTTTTAAAGATGGCCTGGAAGTGATTGTTCCCCAGCCTCTCACCATCAGAGTCCCCATAACTGGATATCCAATACCTGTTGCTAAGTGGACCTTCGGAGAGAAGGAGCTATCCAGCGTGCATGATGAGCGGGTTTTCCTCATGACAAAGTCAACATTTGCAGAACTAATGGTCACTCCGAGTGTCCGTCCAGACAAAGGCATCTACACGCTACATCTGGAGAATGATGTCACATCGGTCTCTGGAGAGATTGAAGTCAATGTTATTGGTACACCTTAAAAACACCTTAAAAATCTTCCTTAAAAAAACTTGACAAATGTTACATTTTTGTTAAAATTGTGTCATCGGATTTCTGTTTGTGTCTCCAGCTGCACCCAGTGCTCCAAAGGACTTCAAGGTCCTTGAGGTGACTCGGCAGCATGTCCACCTGAGCTGGGAGGCTCCAGAGCATGATGGAGGAAGTCCTCTGATTGGCTACCAGGTGGAGAAACGAGACGTGTCCCGCAAGACCTGGGTCAAGGTACAACAGTGACATCGGCTTTCAGAGTGTGCTGAACCAGCTGATAACTACATAATGTGTCATCTAATATTTAAATTAAAAAAGTGTAATTTTATATTTTAAAACACACACACACGTGTAAGAGAGAGAGTGCTCTGTAATTAGCTGGCTCTGGGTATTCATGAACAAGTAACAGCCGAATCGTAACAACACCTGCTGACTGGCACTCGTATAGTGCATTTCCAGTATTATCACCCACTCAATAATATCTCCCCTCATACTATCTCCATGGCCCCAGCCTGTCATGAAGAAATGTTTAGCTGGACTGCACATGGTGATGAAGGACCAGTTAAGCCTGATGGTAATTCTTCTTTCTCTAAGGTGACCACAGGGATCCAGGATCTGGAGTTCACCGTTACTGACGTGGTTGAAGGGAAGGAGTATTTGTTCAGAGTCACCGCCTGCAACAAATGTGGACCGGGAGAGCCAGCATATATTGACGAGCCAGTTAACGTCTCCTCTCCTGCAAGTGAGTAAAGGCAGTGTTCAATGTGTAACATTGATGTTAATGATAATACTGGCTGTCTCTATTAATCAAAATACTTAAACACATTCTTCGTACACGTAGAGTCAGAACAACACGAGACTTCCTTTCGATTAAACTGCTTCTGAGAAACTTTCTAAGCGCTCCAACTGTTTTTTTCTCCAGCTGTCCCCGACCCTCCAGAAAACCTGAGGTGGAGGGACAAGTCAGCCAGTGGCATCTTCCTGACCTGGGAGCCGCCAAAGTACGATGGCGGAAGCGGCATCCGGGGCTACAATGTTGAACGCTGTCAGAGAGGAACGGATAAGTGGGAGCCCTGTGGGGACTTGGTACCTGAGCTGAAGTGCCAGGTGACGAATCTTATTGAGGGTCAGTGGTACTCTTACAGAATCAGAGCCCTGAACCGACTTGGAGCCAGCCGGCCCTGCAAAGCCACTGATGAGATCCAGGCTGTTGATCCTAAAGGTACTTGTGATGTAGTCCTCTTAGGACCATGAAATTGCATATGGTGTAATCCAACGTTACAAGTTATTCCCTCGTATAAACGCCGTATAAGCAAGCCATTAGTTTTACATGGTCACACTGAGCTTGCTGTCCTCTTTACTCTATTGTGACTATGGCATCTCAATGCCCACCTACTGACTGACTTCTTGTCCTTAATTTCTATGCAGAGCCTCCAGAGATCCAGCTGGATGCCAAGCTTCTGGCTGGTCTGACTGCTAAGGCTGGCAGCAAGATTGAACTTCCTGCTGATGTGACAGGTAAGCCTGAGCCACGAGTCAAGTGGACCAAAGCCGACCTGGTCCTCAAACCAGACGACAGGGTGTCCATCGACACCAAGCCAGGACACTCCATGGTCACCATCGCCAAGACAAAGAGAGATGACAGTTCCACTTATATCATCGAAGCCACCAACAGCAGCGGTCGTGCCACTGCCACTGTGGATGTCAACATCCTTGGTAAGATCAATTAACGACTGAGAAAGGTACAGATTTTCCGTTTCTGCTGATTACAATTTTAAATCTGCTCTTCAAAACAGATAAGCCTGGTCCTCCTGCTGCTTTTGACATTTCTGAAATCACCAATGAGTCCTGCTTTCTGGCTTGGAACCCTCCACGTGATGATGGTGGCTCCAAAGTTACCAACTATATTGTTGAACGGCGAGCTGCTGATAGTGAGATCTGGCACAGACTGTCCTCCACTGTGAAGCAGACCACATACAAAGCTACCAGTCTGATCAAGTTCAAGGACTATATCTTCAGAGTATTTGCTGAAAACCAGTTTGGTGTTGGTCCAGCTGCTGAACACCCATCAATCACTGCCAAATACCCCTTTGGTAGGCTACCTTACATCTAATATCTTAGAAACAGAAATTTCCATTTCCAGTTTTCGTTTATGTAAAGATTCATATACAGTAGTATTTTTTCTGTTTGTTTGGATTGAAATGTTTGATGCAGCATTAAGATGGAAAAACAGCTTAATCGTACAGTTTTTTTATAAGATCCTGTGAGAGATTCTTGTTCTTGTTGATTCTCAGCTAACTGAAGAGTTTAGTGTGGAACATTTATCATAATCAGGCTTTTTTACTTGGTCAAGTACATCAAGTCTTCATGACTTGGACTAACCTGATGCATCTGATCTTGTCCTCAGATACTCCCGGGGCTCCTTACAAGCTGGAGGCTTCAGATATTGCAAAGGACTCTCTGAATCTGAACTGGTATGAGCCCGATGAGGATGGAGGAAGCCCAATTACTGGATACTGGGTGGAGAGATACGAAGCTGACCATGACAAGTGGATAAGATGCAACAAGCTGCCAGTCAAAGACACAAACTACAGGTGAGCCTAGCTGTCACATTTCAGAACTGATGTTTATACATTGAGCTTCTTTGGTAGATTAGTGTGCTGATGTACATTTCCAACAGACAAGTTTAAACTCAGGAATAATAGAAAAAGTACTGGTGCTCCTGATGTTTTCTGTTTTCTCTGATACTTCACTGAAATGAAATGTGTTCTTAACTATAAAAACACAGTACAACTACGTGGGATAGGTGGCTGGTCAAAACAAGTTATAGCATCTAAAAGGTTTTCACTGTTACCAGGTTCACCTTCTATCCAGGACTCTCTGGATCAAGTACATTTTAGGAGATAATAACTTTAGACTTCATTTATGAGCGACCCCTGTATACGGACAAATGTGTGGTTTAGTAACACCAGACTGAAATCTAACTGATCTGGTTACTTTTGTTGTTTTCACAAAGCACCTGTCCCATAAGTTAACCTGTTAGAAAAAAAGTTAATTCAGTGATTTTGATGCCAACAGACAAAGGCTGACTGAAGCAATCAATTCATACAGCCGTCACAGCTGTGCTTCAGTGTCTTACACCGAGCTGAAAAATTGTCTGGCAAATAGATCTGATGAAATAAATCCCTGGATTTTAGCATGTCTCACACTCATGCAGTTAGACAAATGGTGGGGGTCTGGTAAGGAAGTTGGGGGGAAGCAGACAAGCAGACAACTCCACAGGAAGAGTCTTTTGTCTCTTCGAGGACTCTGGGAGGTAGCAATGGAGTGCGAACCTTAAGCTGTGAAACAGCTGTGTACTGCCTTTTGTTCCTGGAGACGGTATTTAACTGAGAGCCATGCTAGGCTCAGTGACTCTGCTGACCGTCTGCCCCGCGATCATGCAGGCTCCACCAAGCTTGGTTTTCTGTTCTTTGTTTGTGATTAAAGAATGTTAGCTACCGCTCACCGCTCGTCTGCAGGCTTTACTTAATGGAAAACTTCCACAACAATCTCCATTGTTCACATTTGCAACACTACAGCAGCAACACAGCAGTGTTAATACTGGCCACTGAGTCTTCATCCGAAATGCACTGCACCTTGTGATAGTTCCCAAAGTTAAAAACAATTGATTTGTGTAAAAGCATATGGGAAACTAAGATTATGCATCATCAATATTATTCAACATCTGACAATGGAAATGAGGCAACAGTATAAACTGAAAAAACAAAACGTTATAGAAGTTTTTTATATTTGCATTAAAATGCAGGTAAAAAGAGAACTTTCATATGCTATAACTTTTTTGACCAGTCAAAGACACAAAAAAGGTTAGCCTAGCTACTCTGATGTCGAATTTCAAAACTGACTCTTGCATTAAGCTTCTTTGGTAGATTACAGTGTACTTTTCTTCATTAGGGTCAAAGGTCTTCCAACCAGGAAGAAGTATAAGTTCCGAGTCCTTGCTGAGAATCTGGCCGGAACTGGAAAACCCAGCAAGGAGACAGATCCAATCCTTGTTAAAGATCCTATTGGTACTAAATTTCCCTTACTTCTATAAGCACTTTAAATCTGTTTAGAATAGATAAATATGTCACGGTTGTTTTTCCTACCAGACCCTCCATGGCCCCCTGGCAAACCCACAGTGAAGGACGTAGCTAAGACGTCATGCTTCCTAATGTGGACCAAACCAGAGCATGACGGCGGAGCAAAGATTGATAGCTATGTCATTGAGATGCTAAAGACCGGCACCACGGACTGGATCCGCGTGGCAGAGAACATCCCCATGCTGGAATATTTCCTAAAGGGCCTGATGGAGAAGCAGGAGTACTCGTTCAGAGTGCGAGCTGTTAACGTGGCTGGAGAGAGCGAACCCAGTGAACCCAGTGACCCAGTGCTCTGCAAAGAGAGACTCAGTAAGAATAACTCATGATCTAAAAACAGAAAAACATACTGGAGTAAAACATAGATCAATGATCTGTTCTGCACTGACTGCCACATTATACAAGAGGGGTGAGCTTAAAAAAATGTGCAATTTATAACACACACACAAATAAACATAGATATTTAGTGTGTGTGGTTCTATAACACAGGTGCTGTCAGACAATTTAGACAAACATGAAATAAAAACAAATGTCCAGAACACAAACGGTTAACTGTACAATAAGCATACGTGGGGTTCTCTGAGAAAGGTTCCCACATAAGCCTCTCAGAGTGCTAATAAAACTGCCATAAAAATACACAGAGGTGGGTTGATTAGAGCTGCCTTATTTTTTCCAGCATATTTTTTTATGACAAAATTTCATAAGGTTAAAATTTTGCATTTATTCAGGGTGGGTTTTTTTGTTTTTTAAATCTATGTCCAATCATGAGCATCAGTACAGTGGGATATATCATAGCTTCAGTACCAAAACTGAAAACCAAAACTTAAATGCACGCTTGGATAATTGGTAAAAATGGAACGCCCTCGGGAAAACGTCTATGTGGGGAATACAAGACAGGAGGGCTGTTCAACAGCTGAACTCTCAGACTGGCAGCTCAGCATTTACTGTTGTAGGACAGCTGATCAGTGTTCAAACTCTGAGCACGCTCACCCTGAATTAAACAGGTTTTTTAGATGAAATGTGTTTTCATCTGGAAAAGACAAATGATGTGACATGTAAAGCACAGTTTCACATTTTCTTAAATTGAGTTTAATTGTTTAAATTTAGTTTTAATTGTTGGAATATTTGAAGTTTTAAACAGTCAAAACATTTCCCACTAAGACAAACTGGTAGAGAATAAGCGTGGTACACTATGGTATATGGGCGACACATCCGACAGCTGGTGCTCTGAAGCTGGCCAGGTCACACCGACAGATTAAAACTGTGGTTTGTCTTCCTTTCCCCAGACCCTCCCTCAGCTCCACGCTGGTTAGAGGTTGTCAACATCAGCAGGAACAGTGCTGAGCTGAAATGGGCGGTTCCTGAGCGCAATGGCGGTTCAGCCATCACCAACTACATTGTGGAGAAACGTGATGTGAGGCGTAAAGGTTGGCAGACTGTGGACACCACAGTCAAAGAGCTGAAGTGCGACGTGAAGCCGCTCAATGAAGGGTCGCTTTATGTGTTCCGTGTTGCTGCTGAGAACGCTGTGGGTGTCGGACCCTTCTGTGAGATGGAGGACTCTGTGCTGGCAAAAGACACTTTCAGTAAGTTAGAAAGGATGCGCAGTCGCACAAATCATTTCAATTTGAAGGCAATGAAAATCCTCACTGCTGATCTGTCAAAGAACGACGATAATGTTTCCTCATTTCCAGGTACTCCTGGCCCACCCTACGCTCTCGCTGTCAGTGCTGTGACCAAAAGATATGTGGACTTGCAGTGGGAGGCACCGAAAAACGATGGTGGAAGACCCATCCTCAGGTTACATTTTACCATTTTATCACATTTTATCTTGTACCCTGTATGTGACATTGCACAACTTAAGTCCCGTGCAACTTAAACATTTCTGCAAAACTGATTTCCTTACGTTTCTCATGCAGGATAGGAACTTAGTAGACCACCATGTAAATGGCACCTGCAGCAGAAGCAGCAGATTTGTTTCCTCGACCTAGTATGTATAAAGGTCTATTTCCCTTGTATTCCATTGGGTGTTCAGGTATTCCATTGAGAAAAAAGAGAAGCTTGGAACTCGCTGGGTGAAATGTGGGAAGACCTCGGGTCCAGACTGTAAGTACAGGGTAACAGACGTCATTGAGGGAACAGAGGTTCAGTTCCAGGTCCGAGCTGAGAACGAGGCTGGCAGTGGACACCCAAGTGAACCCACCGAGATTCTCACCATAGAAGATCCAACAGGTCAGCTCAGGAAATAGATAAAAAAATAAATAAATAAGCTTCATATATTTACAGTAAGTGTATAGTTAAATTATTGTATAGTTTTTATAAAATGCTATAAGCACGTGTGCACTTTTATAGAGCTGTTTCTAATCTCGTTATACTATGTATAATGACAATAAAGGCTTTCAATTCATTAATAATTATATTGTAACAGTAAAAACAATTTAAAGTGCGGAGAGTCTGAGTTTATATTCTCCCCTCCAGGCATCCCATCACCACCCATTGAATTACACGTGACTGGAGCCAGCCGAGACTTCCTGGCAATTGCCTGGAAACCTCCACAAACAGATGGCGGTGCCCCTGTCAGAGGATACCACATTGAGATGTGTGAGGCTGGAACTGAGAAGTGGATGAGGGTGAACTCCCGTCCAGTGAAGGAGCTCAAGTACCGCGTAGAGGAGGGTGTGACCCCTGAAAAGGAGTACATTCTGAGAGTGAGGGCCGTTAACGCTATCGGAGAGAGCGAACCGTCGGACATCTCTGAAAATGTCTTTGCCAAAGACTCTGACTGTAAGAATCTTCATATTTGTTTCTGAGAGTCACCGGTGCCCTTCATTTGTGGCTGAGAAAGATTTTGTTTTTCCGTGTTTTCAGGCAACCCAACTCTGGAATTCCAGACTCTGGATCTAGTTGTTGTGGAAACAGAAAAGCTGCACATTCCAGTTCCCTTTAGAGCAGTCCCCTTACCTAAAATCACCTGGCACAAAGATGGCAAAGAGCTGAAGGCGGATGAACGCCTTGGCTTTAGGTGAGTGTTCTGTGCGAATCCTTTCATCTAGAACTTTTGTCATATCGGTTATTTCATTTCACACCAGCACAGGCCTTACACTCATCCATCTCTGATTTGCATAAAAACTTTATGCTTGCTGTGAAATTTAATCCTAATATAACAAACAAAAAGAATTAAAAGTCTGCAATCCACCCACTTTCAAGCCATTTTTCACACATTTAAATGTGAGGAAAAGTTTGAACATGAATATTTGAGTCTAAAATTTTCACTAATTTTTTCTACCATCAAAATGCATCAAGATCCTTAATTAGGGACCGATGTGTAAATGTCTGAGTAGTGGCAAGTTAAGGTAAGAAAAATATAGAAAAAAATTCTAGCTATTCCAGGTATTGCTTTTTGTGATAACTGAAAAATAATGTTGTTAAAACATATTCATAGTTTCCATTTTTGACACTTGCTCTACCCAACAGTTTGAGACTTAATGCACCGGAGCAGTCAAATCATTCAGTCTGATATTTAAAATTAAGTTTAAAATATACTAAGAGATAGAAGAGTGCAGTCCAAGAAACTGAGCAGGACCCTCAAACTCCCAGCCTCTACTAGCACCCGATCTGGGAGTATAAAGAATGGGGAATTTATATGTATTTACTAGGGGTGCAACGATACACAAAATTCACGGTTCGGTTCGGTTCGATACTTTGGTGTCACGGTTCGATATTTTTTCGATACAAAAAAAATGTTCATGCCTTTTTAATTTGTCATGTATTAAAATTATAAATATATATTTTAACTCAAAAGTACAGTTTTTAAATTTAACCCTAACCCTTGTGCGTGTTTTTTATTTTGACAGCGAATGCGCACCTGCGGACCACTTATGTGCAGCCCTGGTTATTTAGCTCGTCATATTGCAGCCACAGAAATTCTTTTGTCCATGAAACCATAAAGCTGCACTTTCTTTTTGCCTTATAGTCTGATTTGTCATAACTTCTCCGTTTTGTGGTAAGCTTTTCTTTGGCTGTCACTTCTTCACCCTGACCTGTCTTATTTGGCTCAGCAGAACTGAAATATATATCCTGCTGCTTTTACACACACACTCACATAAGCTCAGCGATTCTCTGCGCGATCAACCTCTCACATGTTTAAGCTGCGGGAGATTTCACTTGTCATGTTTGCATAGTAAGCTAACGATTAATAAGACGATGTCAGAGGAATTGGTGCACAAATTATCATCACTCACAGATCAGTGCTGTCGCTCTCTATACACAGTTCGCACGATTGCAAAGTGAAAGCAAAAAAACAAGCGCAAATTCAAACGCGACTTCAATATGTCACATATTGACAGTGGCTCACAGATGCCAATGACATAATTACCCAGCTACATTTCTGAAAGAATGCAAAAGCATTGACATATATTTTTCCTTCCTACAATAGCCCGACGGGCAGGGAAGAGATAGATTTTGGTAGCCCGACTGAAAAAATCGCTAGCTCCAGGACGTCGGGCTAGCGATATTGCAAGCCCTGTATCTGATTGAGGAATCACTCATCTTTGGAAAAGAGAGTTTATTACAGAGAAATGTCTCTTTCCAAAATAAAAGCTATACTATCCGCTTCTTCTGGGCTATATTCTCAGCAGCATAAGGAGAATCATGTGCTAACAGCTGTCTAAATGACTCGGCTAAAGTTAGTAGCATGCTTGTTGTTTTTGTCTTTGCACTAGGATGATGTCGGCGTAAATGTGCAGTCATATTCGTTGTGTTCCCACTAGTGCTTTCAGGTTGATCTCGTTGAAATGACCTTAACGCCACAACACGGCAAATCTCCGTTAACGAGCTACCGCCGATCGCCCGTGCATGGGGCTAGACGGCCAACACGTTAACGAGCTAACTGCGCTAACACACTAGTTCCCACCCATGTAATTGAGCATTGCATGGCACATCCAACATACTGTTTTACTTTAGTCCATGACTCGCTTACCTTCAGGGTCATACGTCACATGAAAACCAAAATAATTCCAAACGCCAGATCTGAATGTTGCAAGGAGAGCTTAACTTCTGTCTCGCTAGCTTGCCCTGCGCTCTTCCTTCTGACTATGCTGTCTGTGTTGAGCGCTCAGTGGATCTGCGCTCGACAGTGCAGCCTAGGCGGAGTAGTCGAACGCAGATTCACTGAGCGCTCAACACAGACAGCATCGTCAGAAGGAAAGTTGATAAAATAAATTACAAATGTTGTATTGTTCGATACATATGCGTACCGAACCGAAAGCACTGTATCGAACGGTTCAATATCGATACGAATATCGTTGCACCCCTAGTATTTACATGCCTGATCTCTGCTTACCTGTAGAAGTCATGTCAGGTTTAGGGTTGGGTTAGGGATAGATTAGGGATTTAGGGTCAGAGGGGTTAGTAGGCAATTTTTTTATGTGCGTATCTGTCCCAAATTGATCTATTTCAGCTGTTAGACCAGTTTTTATTAGTTTTTGACACATACATTCATATTTCAGTTAGCAAAACAATGGTCTGAAAGTGACCATTTAAAAAATATTTCTTTTTTAATTTTAATGTGAAAAACTAAAATTTCATGTTTTAGGGTTGCACAGCATCAACGTGTTAGCACAGTTAGCCTGTTAGCGCGTTAGTGCCGTGCAGCCCCTAGCATGGGCCAATCCGCGCTAACAGAGATCTGCCGCGTGAATGCGGTTATGACGCTAACGTCATTTTAACGAGAGTAACGCTGACAGCACTAATTCTGATGTATAAAACTAAAATTTCACAGCACTCACTATATATGGGTAAACTTTGGACCATAAAACTTTTAAGCAAATTGGAGTTGTTTAAGTAGAAAATGTTACCAAACATGTAATAAAAAAAATAATAATAATACATTTTATTTATAGGCGCCTTTCAGGCCCTCATGGATGTACTGATTTGAGATGGAATGACTGATATAATAGAAGAACATATTCTTTAAAGAATACTATATTGAAATTACTCTTCAAACAAACAGCTGGGAAAATTGCTAGGAAATAGCCCAACATGAGCTTCATTAAAATGGCTTTGTGTCTTTTCTTTCTTGGTTGATGCTCAACAGGAAGGAGTATACCTCCTGTCACCTGGAGATTGACAGCAGTCTTCATGCCGATGCTGGAGTGTACAAAGTGACACTAGAAAACAAGCTGGGAAGTGCCAGTGCCACCATCAATGTCAAAGTCATCGGTATTTAAACACACATGGCCAGTTTGTACATCACTGGAGAGACACACTGAACCTGGAGCCGATTTTTTTTTCACGTCTCTATGTCTTTGTCTTCAGGGCTTCCTGGTCCTTGCAAGGAAATTGTGGCTTCTGAGATCACAAAGAGCTCCTGTAAAGTTTCATGGGATCCACCAGATTATGATGGTGGTAGTCCAGTTCTTCACTATGTCTTGCAGGTCTGAGATGGCAGCGTGTTTTTACTGATCACGTTAGAAATCTGACAGTGAAAATAAAATGCTCATGTGTTTTTTCATTTGTTCCTTTTGTGGTGCCGCACAGCGGCGTGAGGCCGGCAGGAGGACATACGTCAACATAATGTCAGGAGAGTGCAAGGTGAGCTGGGTGGTCAAAGATCTCATCCACAATGGAGAGTACTACTTCAGGGTCCAGGCTGTTAACAAGATTGGAGGAGGAGAGTTCATCGAGCTCCGCAACCCAGTCATCGCCGAGGACCAGAAACGTAAGGAAATCAAATCTGGTGATGTCATACAAGGATTCTACTTCCTGCTGTGAGGATGCCAGTAGAGAATATGATCACTTGGGATGGAGATGGAGATTAGCTAAAGCATTCACCCTTAACCATTCGAGGGATAGCAGCAGGAGTCAGCACAGATGATACTGTGTGATTTTCCCAGTTTAAGATTGATTATTAGTTCTTAAAGTTTTATAGCACTTGTACTCAGTGTTGGGGAGTAACGGAGTACATGTACCAGCGTTACGTATTTAAAATACAAAATATGAGTAACTGTATTCCGTTACAGTTACTGTTTAAAAAGGTGGTATTTAGAATACAGTTACTTTGTTGAAATAAATGGATTACACTGCGTTTTTTTCCTGTTTCGTATGTTAGGCTATGCCCTCTCTATTTTGGTGATTCCACGCCGATGGAAACCCAAACAAAACACGCATTAGGAGGCTCTAATGCCCGTGTCTCAATCTCGTGGCCCATGTCACCCCTAGTTGCATAATGACATGAAGAAATTTTTTTTTTAAATTATTACTCAAAACATTATTTAAGTTGTCACCGAGCAGAAACGGGAGCTGGAAGCATGTAAATATAATAATAACCACTGCAGCCAAACAGAGAGCCTGACGAGCCCAGCTGTAAGTAAGCTGTTAAGACTCGACTGTACACTGTGTTCCTGTTTCCTCTGAAACAATAAGTTCTGTTGGAGCAGCCTTTCAACGCCTCTCTGTCTGAAACTTGACCCAGACAACAAAGTAAAGCTCGTTTTCAGCTACGAGCCCGACACGAACCCGACGTATTAGCCAGAGGTCCCTTTACTACGGTTCGGAGCCGCTGACCTATTTTATATACGCGCTGAATAGTTTTCTATACGAGATCGCTGCAAAAAGTGCAGCCTTACCTAATGTCCACCTACTGTTACTCATTTATATTAACCCTTAGATGCACACGTGTGGTCAAAAATGACCCCACGGGTTGTTTTTCTTCAAAATCTTTAAAATGCAAAGTTGTAATATATTCATATTCCAGGTATTCCTCATAAAATATGTTTGTAACATGAGGCCATTTGCATTTTTATTTATTTTTTCATTAATCTTTTAAAAAAATGCTGTTTTTGTATCAGTACCCCACTCTTCCACAAGTGGGGTCAAAAATGACCCCAAGCAGTTCCTATGGAATTTTCTATGAAACTTTCATTCTTAGCAACTCTGACTGTTCCACTTACACTTCTGATGGATCAAGAATTAATTTTTAAACAGTAACATACACGATTTAAAGTCAGGGCTGCACATAAGTGGTCTTCAGGTGTGCATTCGCTGTCAAAATAAAAGTATTCCCAGAAATTCAGAGAATACGTGCCTCTTTTGTGGTGGAGGAACACCAAAGTAATTGCTTACAGAGCTTGCTTCTTCGACATCTTTAAGAGTTCTGAACAAATGTCTGTCCTCCTCCAGAACATCTAATGTACGCAAACGAACATTCCAACTTCTTATCTGGTGCGCGTCTTTTATTTTGACAGCAAATGCGCACCTGCGGACTATTTATGTGCAGCCCTGTTTATAGTTTCCTGTGCATTTCAAACATTGTCCTTTCTGATGTTTTTTTTTTATAAATATTTAAAGTAACATGGCTGCTATGAGGCCAGCTGTGGACCTTGCCCTACAAATGATCCAGGACGGATGGGATGAAGAGCCCATCGGAGGCATTGACTCAGAATTTGACATCTCAGATATAGAGGACCCAGACTATTGTCATCCCCCTCCCCCCGAACAAGACTAGTCAGACACAGAGGAGTCCTCTGAAGAGGAAATGGATATTGAGTCCAACAGAATGAGCCCCTCTTACTGCTCTGGCCACAATATTCTGAATTAGTCAGCCAGGGCTTGCACCTGGGTTTAGTACTGTCTCCCCAGTAAATGCATGGAAGATGTTCATGTCTGATAATATAATAGAAGAGGTGCTGACATGCACAAACATGGAGGCACAAAGAGTAGCCACAGACAGGGGAAAAGAGTGGAAAAATGTAATCAAACAAAAGCTCCTGGCCTTCATTTGATTGACCATTTTTGCAGGAAGTGAGAAGAACTGGGATGTACCAGTCGGTGTGTTTTTTGGGAGTCCTCTGCATAACCCATTGTACAAGGCCACTATGTCAATTCAAAGATTTATTGACCGTTTCTTGCACTTTGATGACAAGAGGACCAGAGCCTACAAACCACATGGCAGCTTTCCGCTACATATGGGGCCTGTTCCTGGTCAACTGCAGGCAGAAATTCATCCCTAGTGATTGTGTTACAGTGGATGAACAACTTGTGCCTTTCAGAGGGAAGAGCCAGCTTCTGCAGTATATGCAGGGCAAGCATACAAAAGTGATACAAGCGATAGAAAAACTGCAATTTCTTAAAATTAATGAAAAAATAAATAAAAATGCAAAGTGCCTCATGTCACAATCATGTTTTATGAGGAATACCTCAAATATGAGAATGTTACAACTCTTTGTTTTAAAGATTTTGAAGAATAACAACCAAGTTTGTAGCTAAATGCATTATTTCTATTTGGGGTCATTTTTGACCCCACTCGTGGAAGAGTGTAGGTATTGGTAGGTTGTGCATCCAAGGGTTAAGATTCTAGTTGGTGTTGGTATGGAGAGTAACCTTCAGTAATAGTAATAAATCACACAGCAATAGTTCATTCATGTAGTTGTAAAAAGCATGATAATATATTAAGTAATCCAAAGTATTCAGAATACGTTACTCTCACTGAGTAACGTAACGGAATACATTTTGGGGCATGTAATCTGTAATCTGTAGTGGAATACATTTTAAAAGTAACCTTCCCAACACTGACTGTAGTCATCTGCTCACCTTGCAACTATCTCTGTATCTCTGCGTACAATACATATGGGCGTGTCTCATGTTGCATTTCATACTTATATTAAGATTGAGTAGATGTGAAACGAATGCAGGGCAGACCCTAACAACTCAGTCATAATATTGATTGAATTCTTCATTCAAATATGAGCCAATTCATGTTTTAATAGCCAGACTTTGGCATAGCACAACACTATGCCATAGTTATGTTATTCCAATAACCTTATTGAGGTTTTTAAGCTGTTTGCATTCTTAAAGCTGTATTAGTATTTGTGTGGCACGTGTCTTATCATATATGAAGTCTTTTTAGTGTGTTAAATTAGAGAGAAACATTCAACAGAATATTTCATCCATGTGAAAATGAATATTTAGTTTTCCTAAGTTTTAAATGTTTGACATTTTGCTTCCAAGAGAAATCTAACTGAATGCAAAATCTTGTTCCAGATGCTCCTGACCCACCAGTGGATGTGGAGACCCACAACCCCACATCCAGTACTGTTACTCTAACCTGGAAGCCTCCCATGTATGATGGTGGCTCCAAAATCATGGGCTACATCCTAGAGAAGCAGCAGAAAGGAGAGGACAAGTGGGAGAGGTGCAATGACTTCCTGGTGCCTGTACTATCCTACACCGTCAGAGGATTGATAGAAGGAAAGAACTTCACCTTTAGAGTCAGAGCTGAAAATGCTGCTGGGATCAGTGAGCCATCACGCAACACGCCATTTATCAAGGCCGCTGATACCATTGGTATGTATCAGCTGTGTGGTCTCGTTCTCTCTCGATCTATCTCTCACTTTCTCTATTTCTAGGTACGCATTTCGGTTTGTCTGATTTTATTTCTCTCTTAGATCCTCCAAAGGTTTTCCTGAGTGGCAGCTTGCAGTCTGGTCTCGCCGTGAAGCGAGGCTACGAGATCTGCCTGGATGCCAACATTTCAGGATCTCCGTACCCTCAGATCACCTGGTACTGGAACAACCAATCAATTCGGCCTGAGCCACTCCGGAAGAGACCTGAAAAACCCCTGAAGAAGAAGGTGGAAAAGAAGGAAGAGGAAAAGAAGCAGGAAAAGGAGAAAGAAGAGGGGACAGCTGAGAAGAAAGAGGAGAAGGAGGGAGAGGTGAAAGAACCTGAGGAAAAAGAAGGCGAGGTGAAAAAGGAGGAGGAAGTTCCACAACCAGAGGTCGAAGAGCCAGACTACCCCACCATAAATGAACGCCTGGCCATCGACAATAGCCACAAGGGTGTATCCTCTATCGTTATCAGGGACTCGATTCGCCCTGATCATGGTGTCTACATGGTGAAGGTGGAGAACGACCATGGCATTGCCTCGGCAACCTGCGAGGTCAACATACTCGGTGCGAGTTCTTTTGTGTTTTCTATAACCAAAGCTTTATACTTTAAATCTAATCATGTGTTTAAAAAAAAGATACAAAAAGTTCAAATCTGAACATTTATTCTGTCTACAGATACTCCCGGGCCTCCCGTAAACTTTAGATTCGAGGAGGTGAGGAAGAACTCTGTGATCTGCAAGTGGGATCCCCCTCTGGATGATGGTGGCAGCGAGATTCTCAACTACACCCTGGAACAGAAAGACAACTCCAAGCTGGAGATTGGTTGGAGCACCGTTACCGCAATATTGAAAGGATGTCGTTACTTGGTGCCCAAACTCATTGAGAAGAAGGAGTACATCTTTAGGGTCGTGGCTGAGAACAAGTATGGTGCAGGCCCACCCTGTGTCTCCAAACCGGTCATTGCCAAGAATCCTTTTGGTATGGGTGCAGTTATTATTATTCTGGTCTATGCTGTAAGCTAGTTTTTGGTTTTGTTTTATTTGTTTGTTGTTTTTTTCAGCTTGGTTTGTAAAGTTTTAAAACATAAAAATGTTTGTAGCTGATTAAAGGTCAGCTGAAATTAAATATATGTCATTATGTAGATTAATTAACAGATAACTGTACTATTAATGAACTTAAAGGTATACAAACAAAAGTAACATACCACTTATTTTTGTTCTGCTATTTCATCTCGGTATGTCCTTAGAACCTCCCGAAGCACCTGATAAACCACAAGTTGATGACATCACAGCCAATAGCATGCTGGTCACATGGAATGAACCAAATGATAATGGCAGCCCCATCTTGGGATACTGGGTGGAGCGCCGTGAGATCAACAGCTCACACTGGGCACGTGTAAATAGGTGAGAAAACCATACAATGTAACCATTTTATTTATTTCTTTTCCAATTTGCAACAAGACACACGAAAGTGCATATTGGCTTGTGTGAGGGTAATAACAAAGCCTTCATGGTACCTTTGGTCTTCAGGAACATCATCCCTGTCCCTGAGCTAAATGTTGAAGGTCTGATCGAGGGGCTGACTTACATCTTTAGAGTTGCTGCCGAAAACCAGGCCGGCCCTGGAAAGTTCAGTGTTCCCTCTGAACCCAAGACTGCCCAGCCAGCGATTTGTACGTAAACTGTTCTAAATTCTTTGTTCGACAGAACTGTGAGTTGTCACTAAATGTTTTATTCTTGGTTATATCCATCTATAACACTTATTTAATATTTGAAAAATGAGCAACTGGCAATTTTTAGAATTTAGAAGTATGAAGAAGAAAAAGTTATGGTAAAATTATTTGCTCCTTTTCATAATTTTATTTATTTATTTTTTTAATACTTGTCACATTTATATGTTTCAGATAAAATTTCAAACAAATTTTAATATTAGAAATTGATAACCTGAGTAAATAGAAAACATTTTTTAAAAGATTATCTCATTCACATTACAGGGCCTCGAAAGAGTCCTGTATTGTTATTTTTCGTCACTACCTCCCTGAGTCGGGAGGGGATCATTTGTGCGTGTGCTGCCTTCCTTGGATGTGGTAGTTGTTTGTCAGGTTCTCTCCGGAATCGAACACTGATTCCCCATTACCTGTGGTCAAACATGGCAGGCAGATAAAGTGCCATCGAAAGTTAATATGGCAAGCATTCGAATGAGACATCGCCGCCGTGGAGGGAAAGGGTTACAGTTTAACATTTTGAAGAGTCCTGTTGCATCTGGCATAAAATGAGCAAATGAATGGAACCATGAATTCTCTTCTCTACTAGAAAATCCTGAAAGAGAATATTCAGCCATCACTTTGTGCCCTGAAGCTCAAGCGCACCCAGGTTATGGAGCAGTACGATGATACAAAACACACCAGCAAGTTCACATTTGGATGGCCTAAAAAGCCCAACTGAAGTTTTTGGAGTAGCCAAGAGTAACTCCAGACTTAAAACATATAGAAATGGATTGACATGACTTCAAACAGGGCAATATGGCTGAATTCAAACATATCTGCAAATAAGAGTAGACTAAAATTCTTCCACACCAATATAAAAGATTCATTGCCAGTTATTGCAAACACCTGATTGCAGTTCTTGCTGCGAGAGGTGGTAGAACCAGCTGTTAGGTTCACTTTTTCATATAGGGCCAGGCAGGTTTGGATTCTCTTACTAAATGAAATCAACATGAAAAAAAAACAGCATTTTCTATTTACTTATGTTGTCTTTGTTAAATACACTTTGTTTGATGATCTAAAACATTAGATTAGATGATTTCCAAGTGTGTTTTTTTGTTTTAGTCTAATATTTGAACTGAATTACTTCCTACCTCGTCTGGGTATAGTTATTCTCACTGAAATATAGTCAATCGTAGGGTGAGATTCATCTGTGTTTACTTTGACTCTACAGTGCCTCCAGGTCCTCCAGTTGCCCGAGTGGCAGCAACTACTGACCACTCCATCGAAGTTGAGTGGGACCCGCCTGCTGACAATGGAGGTGGGGAAATCCTGGGATATCATGTGGATAAGGTGAAAAAGTTACTTCTCATAAGTTTTTAACTTTGTTTTTGAGATTCTGTCATGTTAGAAGTTGATTTCAGTCCTGATGGATGTTCTTGTTTGTTCTGTGGTGTTATTCAGGCTATGGCTGGTACCAAGGACTGGTCGAGATCTACGGAACGTCCGTGGAAGACTCGGAACTTCACTGTTTATGGAGTCAGAGAGGGAGCAAAGTACACGGTCAGAGTCATTGCCTGTAATGCTGCTGGAGAGGGAACACCAGGATTCACAGAGTCTGTATTCGTCAGAAATCCTGCAGGTTAGCTGAAAAACTCTGAAAAATGTTTTTAAAAATGTAGAAATTTGAACCAGTGTTCAATTAGATCAAATCTTGTTTAATTTCGTATTGATGTACATCTTCTTCTTCTTGTATTTTATTTGTTTGTTTTTCATTCTTTGCTTCTTTGCTGGTCATCACTAACAGAGATCCCCGTAATTGAATTGGATCTGTCTGTCAAGAATGGCGTCGTGATCAGAGCTGGAGAAAACCTCCTTATACCTGCTACAGTCACAGGTAAACCCTACCCAGCCATCACCTGGACCAAGGATGATGGCAAACCCGACAAAGACCGTGCGGAGATCCTCACTGAGGACAACAACAGCATCTTTTCAGTCAAGAATGTCCAGAGGAAAGACTGCGGAAAATATCAAATCTCCGCTTGCAACCCCAGTGGCATCAAGTCTGCATGGACCAGAGTGGAGGTCATGGGTGAGTCCAGGACGTTAGAATTCAGTCTGAACTTGTAATCAGTTGAACAAATGATCAAACAGGATAATATTGTTTTATTTTCAGATGTCCCGGGACCTGTCACAGACCTGAAGCCTGTTGTTGTCACTCGTAAGATGATCTTTCTGAACTGGGATGACCCTGAAGACGATGGAGGCAGTGACTTGACCGGCTTCCTCGTGGAGCGAAGAGATCCCAAGATGCACACATGGAGGCAACCTGTTGAAACCGCCTCGTCCAAGTGTGAGTGTGTGGGCATTATGGAGGGACAAGAATACCTGTTCCGTGTCATCGCCAAGAACAAATACGGCCTGGGCCCACCTGTTGAGCTAGGACCCATCAAGGCTGTAGACCCACAGGGTGAGTGCTACGTTTATTTTCATTCTATGGATGTTGGGGATTTTGAGTTTAGAAGCAGTGTGAAATGTGGAAGTGTATTTGAAACAAGTTTCTTCTGTGGTTTTGCAGGCCCGCCATCATATCCTGAGAAGTTCCACTACACTGAACGCACAAAGAACTCCATCACGTTCGCCTGGAAACCACCACGTAATGATGGCGGCAGCCCTATCATTGGTTACTTTGTTGAGAAAAAGAGGCAGGACCAGCAGGCCTTTGAGCCCTGCAACACTGAGATCTGTCCCAACATGACTATGACTGTGGAGGGCCTGGATGATGCCTGGATGTACGAGTTCAGAATCAAGTGTGCCAACCTTATTGGAGAGAGTGAGCCATCCATCCCACTGACTGTGGTTATCCAAGATGATGAAGGTAAAGCCTGAAAACTTCTACTTGTTCAAGTAATGGATGAAAGAGTTTTCTCCAGAGAAATGTATATAAAATAAAGAAGTCAACGCTGTTGGATGCTAATAACTTGGCTCATGGCTCATGCATTCTGATTTGGTTGATTTCTGTCTTGCCTCTCTCAGTGTCTCCTGAGATTCACATGCTGAAGCAGTTCAAAGGGGACACCATTACTGTGAAGAAGGGTGAATCCATCGAGATCCCAGCTGATGTCCTGGGACTCCCCATCCCTAAGATTGAGTGGTCTAAGGATGACGTAGTGATCGAGAAGCCTACTGAGACTCTACTGATGGAGACAAATGTGACTGGCAGAATGAATTGCAAGACCATGCTGTCCATCCCAGCAGCCAACAGGAGGGACCGTGGCAGTTACACTGTGGCTGCCTCCAACAACATGGGTTCAGCCACGCACACGGTCTATGTCATGGTGCTTGGTGAGTTGAAATCATGTCACTGTGGTGGTACTTTATAACATAAAATATGGTGTTATGTTATTAGTTATGCTAGTTCTGTTTGTATCAGAATAACCAGCTGACAGTGTCCTGACTGAACTCATGCTCTTCTCTTCAGACCGACCAACTCCACCAAGGAATGTGAGAGTAACCAATATCAGAGGTGAGTCCTGCTACCTCAACTGGGACGCACCACTTGATAATGGCGGAAGTGAACTGACCAACTACATCATTGAGAAGAAGGAAGTGGTAACAGAGGTGCCTGAGGTGGAAGAGGGACAGGAAGCTCCACCTGAACCGCAGTGGGAGGAGGTTACAAATAGCATAATTGAGAGAAAATATGGGGTATGTCTTTATAATAGTAGCACCAACTACAAGTTACATTAATAATAATAAATGTAGTCCAATTGGTTTCCAATGGTAACATCACCTACATCTTCTGAAGGTCTGGAACCTGGAAAACAAAAAGACCTACCTTTTCCGGGTACGGGCTGAGAACCGCTACGGTATTTCTGATCCCTGCACAACTGAGGAAGTTCAAATTATTGACCCCTTCGGCCTTCCTGGCCCACCAGAGAAACCAACAATTGCAGAGTACTGCAAGACCTCCATGACTCTAACCTGGGAACCTCCCAGAGATAATGGAGGCTCCACGATTATTGGTTACTGGCTGGAAAAAAGGGAGAAAGGTACTGCTTACTGGGCTAAAGTCAATAAGATGCCCATCACAAAGAGGGGCATGAAAGGCTGGGAGTACCAGGTGAGCTGTGGGGCTTTCTAGTAATTTTAGCATTTATTTTAAGCAAAGCACTGCCTCGGTGTGTACAACTCCTTGTTTAGAAATTGAATACTGTTGCATGCATTATGTGTCGCTCAGGTGACACGTCTGTTTGAAGGAACAGAGTACGAGTTTAGGGTCGCAGCCTGTAATTCAGCAGGAACCGGACCTTTCAGTGGACCATCTGACTCTGCCTTTGCTGTTGACCCTCTCAGTAAGTAAAGGACAATGCATGTCTTTTTAAAACCCACCAGCTTACTTAAGTCTGGTGTTGGCCACCAGATTCGGGGGGGATGATGAACGATAGAATTTGGATACTTTTTTCACATTCTGTTGCTTTTCCCTGCAGCTCCTCCAAGCATGCCTGCTGCTCCCGAGGTGGCTGATAAGACAAAACACAATGTCACACTATCCTGGAAACCACCAGAGAGTGATGGTGGCAGTCCCATCAAGGGCTACATTATCCAGATACAGGATGAGGGGACATCAGAGTGGGTGAGAGTAAATGATCCTGAAACCCTGCACCCCACTACTGAGTTTACAGTGCCAAGCCTCCGCGAGCTGAAGCGCTACCGCTTCAGGATCATTGCTGTCAATGACATTGGAGAGTCTGATCCCAGCCCCCGCACTAGTGAAGTTCTTATTGAGGATGTCCAACGTATGTCTGAATTTAAAGTAATTTTCACTACAATAAGTAGATACTGTGTATTTCATCCACTGATGTGTCTATCAATTCCTACTCAACAGTTCCACCTTCAATCACACTTGATGTGATGGCAGATGACCTGGTTTCCATCCGCGCTGGAGATCCCATTAGAATCCCCACCACCATCAAAGGCCGGCCCACTCCTAAGGTAACCTGGGACTTTGACGGCAAAGCCAAGTCGCACAAGAAAAACAAACTCCACACACTGCCTGTGGACTCTGAGGTGAGACCTTAATACCACATTTCCAGGTTTTTAAAAAAAAAAAAAAACAAAAAAAAAAACACCTTTCTGAAGAGTTCTTGCCCTTGTTTCCCTTATTTTTCACTTGTCTGTTAAAATTTTATGAAACCATTGCATTATTGTGTTTGTATATCTTACAAAATACATAAGACAATTCTTTAAATATTTTTTTGTTTTGCTTGTTCAGGTGGAGTCCACAGACACCACTTCTGTTGTGACTATACCTGTCAGTCTGAGGACTCACTCTGGACGTTACACCATCACAGCCAAGAACAAGTCTGGACAGAAACACCTCAACATCAGGGTCATTGTCCTCGGTATGTTTGTGACTTTTTTTAAGAGAAGCATACTTATAGATGACTAGCAATGGCAGAGTGGCATCTTTTTCCTGTGTCCTAAATGTTTTACTGTGCTTGTGGCTGCAGATGTTCCCGGACCTCCAAAGGACTTAAAGATTACTGACATCACCCGATCAACCATGAGGCTGATCTGGAAGCTCCCCGATACAGATGGAGGAGAGCGAATCAAGAGTTACTTTATTGAGAAGAAATCTGTGACCGACAAGGCCTGGACCAAGGTAAACATCACCTTGTTGTCAGTTTCTCTATCCTATTTTGCTACGTTTCAAAAGTAATGTATGGAAATAGTCCCTTTGATTAGATGTTGCAGGAATGGATAGAGACTCCCAGGCTAAATAGTAAGCTGCTTCTATAATTCTAATAATGTGTCCATGACTCAGAAGCACTAGATGTAACAGCTAAGTTTAACTTTAAGATTCTGCTGTTTGTGATTGATTAGTTGAGTTTTTTGCTTTGTTATCAGGTTAATGTAGCCTGTGCTAGCCAGGCCTACGTGGTGCCAGGACTGCTAGAGGGTCAGGACTACCTGTTCAGAGTGCGAGCAGAGAACCGATTGGGATTCGGCCCGTTCACTGTCACCACTGAACCTGCCCGGGCCAGAGACCCCATCTGTGAGGACTTGTTTGGAATTTCAGCTCCAGATATGCAGCACATACTTCCAAAGTTTACATGAATTGCCCTAATATTAACCGTCCTCTTTCTCAGACCCACCTGACCCCCCCACCAAGCTGAAGGTTAACCTGGTGACAAAGAACACTGTCACCTTGAGCTGGGAGGCTCCCAAAAATAATGGTGGCTCTCCAGTGAAGCATTACATCATTGAACGATTGAGCTGGGACACCACCGGCAAGGAGAAAGAGACCTGGAAACAGTGCAACAAGAGAGATGTGGAAGAGCTCACCTTTGTGGTAGAGGATCTCAAAGAGGTCAGTCTTTCCTCTTCAAAGTATTCCTCTATGTACTGCTTGTTTCCTGTATTAATTAGAATCACCTTTATTAATACATGGCTGGAGAAAGGCATATTTTAAATGTCACTTTTTGTCCTAGTTTTAAGATTGATCATTTTCTTTCTGGAAGTTATTTAAGATGATTTCTAGAAAACTCAAACTGATAACTGATGAAAATGTAATGCAATAAATCCCCAAAAGTTGATTCTGTTCATCGGGGTGTAGCATTTTCAGTGGGAGAAACGTTTCGTCACTCATCCAACTGACGTCTTCAGTCTCAGCTGACTGCAGGTTTCCCACCTTATAAACAGGAAATTTGCCCAATAACTGAAACAAGCACCACCAGTGAAAAATGGTCAGTTTCAAGATCATTAATATGCAAATTCTCATGACCACTGATCAATGGCCATGAGTACCATTCACAGAGAGTTGGGGAATGGCTGCAATCACAGCATTGTAAGATGGTGACAGATGTACCCTTAGGCCCCTCCTCCATTCAGAGATGGTCTTTCCCTTTTCACGTAAATGGCCTCCTTGACTCCGCCCTCAAACCAGCGTTCCTCCCTGTCCAGGAGGTGTACATCCTCATCATTGAAAGAGTGTCCACTGGCCTGTAGGTGTAAATAGACTGCAGAGTCCTGGCCTGACGAGGTGGCTCTTCTGTGTTGTGCCATCCACTTAGCCCAGGGGTGGGCAATTCCAGGCCCCGAGGGCCGGTGTCCTGCAGGTTTTAGATCTCACCTTGGGTCAACACACCTGAATCACATGATTAGTTCGTTACCAGGCCTCTGGAGAACTTCAGGACATGTCGAGGAGCTAATTTAGCCATTTAAATCAGCTGTGTTGGTTCAAGGACACATCTAAAACCTGCAGGGACACCGGCCCTCGAGGCCTGGAATTGCCCACCCCTGTCTTAGCCAGAGGTTGTTTGGTTTCCCTGATGTATAAATCCTGGCAATCCTCCTGGCACGTAACTGTAACGGAGGCGGAAGGCTGGTTTTACTTCCACAGTGGGTTTTGTGCGAAGGAAGAAAATCTTCCTCCAACCGGATTGAGCAGTGGAGCCGCCAAGGGAAAGCACACATTAAAAACTGTATAATTAAAATATAATTTATTATATTTAAATAGTTAAAAATGTAAAATGAATTAAAACAACCTTGGCCAAGGGGTAACACAATAAAAAATCAATAAAACACAACATTAAAAGTCCAGTGGCCTGCGCCACGACCTAAAAGTCCCAGGGAGCTAAGAAATCCAGCGAAGTAGTATAAAAAGGGAAACCCAGCGGAGTCCTCTCCTTCCTTTCCGCATTCGCGTCCCGATAGGGAGGAGCGGCAGTCACTATTCTTCTAGACAGTTTTATTTCATAAAAAGGGATAAGTCAGAGACTTACCCCGGGTGGGCAGAGCTCTCAACTCCGCCCGCCGCTTCTTTAAAACTGCAAATCGGCACAGCCGTCTCGTGCCTTCCGCTGGTGCTATCTCCGCTCTCCCCGCTGGCGATCTGCGCGCTGGCCCTCTGTGCACTGGCGCTCTGTGCGCTGGTCCTCTTCTCGGTCTCATCCGTCTCGAGCCTCCAGCCCGAAGCCGAGGCCCTCAGCCTCTAGCCTTCAAGCGCAGCCGTCAATCACAGCTCTACAGCCCAAGCCTTCTCTCCATATCTCTGGCTCGGCTTCTCAGTCACTCCGGTCACGCTCTTTCGTCCCTTCCGCTTCGAGCCTCCAGCCCGAAGCCGAGGCGCTCCGCCTCTAGCCTTCGAGCGCAACTCCTCAAAACAAAGCTTTCCTTCCTCACTCGTCCTCAAAAAGCGCTCCTGTCTGTCGTCTACCCAGCCCTCTTATTGGCCTCTCTGGTACCTCTCAGGTGAAATCAAGTTAGTAATCAGATAGGGGTGGAGTCTTTACAGGACAGTTGTTCAATTAAATAAGATAAAAACATGCAATAGAACTCATACAAACAAACCCAATATACAATATTAAAATATTAAACAGATAAAACATCGCAAAACATGCACAGTAAAAACTCCAAATAACTTGTCCCGTTTCACCCCGTGACATAACAGCGTACAGTATGTTACTCTGTTTGTGTCGGGGGACTGGATCCTTGGGGTGGACCAATTTTTGGCAAAACTTTTCTCCCACTGAAAACGTTACCTCCAGATGAACAGAATCAGCTTTTTGGGATTTCTGGATGATCAATGATGCATTAAGACATAATGCAAATAATGCAATAAAGATTGCTTTTTTTACTTTAAAGTTTTTTAAGATGATTAATATTTAGTGCATAATCTTTAACCCACTCTATCTCTTTGCGATGTTACTGTAATTTTAACTTGTATTTCTCCAACACAAAATTTGAGAATTAAGCCAAAATGTATCCTGCAGAGAGAGTTGCTTCTGAAGGACATTTATATTTTTTACTTAAAAAAACAAACAACAAAAAATAACAGGAGAGGATAAAACCTGAGCTTTCAGCCCACTTTCCACAGTGATTTGGGAATTTCTACTGGAATTTTACCCAAACTTTGTGTTGACTGTCTTGTTAATCTACAGGGAGGAGAATATGAGTTCAGAGTAAAAGCTGTAAATGCTGCTGGACCCAGCCGACCCTCTGCCACCATTGGACCCATGGTCATCAAGGATCAGACATGTGAGCAACAGCCTCTTCAGCCAATCACAGGCTACTCATATTCCACTCTATGTGACCAACACGTTTGTTTTTTAAGTCAAATATTCATAGGAGCTGTCTCACGAACATCTGTGGGTGCCTGAGAATGTTGCATTCAGTTAACTTTATGATGGTGATTAACAAACAGTTTGTTTTGTTGATCATAACAAACGGATCATCTCTCTGCAGGTCCGCCCACTATTGAACTACGCGAGGCTATGGAGGGAGAGGAGGGCTGTGACATCAGCATTGTTGCAAAAGTTAGTGGCTGTCCGTTCCCCAGCCTCGTTTGGCACAAAGCCAGTCTGGACAAACCTGAGGAGAAGTCTGCCATTCAGTATGACCAACATATCAACAAACTAGTAACCCAGGATAAGTGCACCCTTCTAATACAGCAAGCCAGCAGGCATGACAGCTCACTCTACAGCCTGACCGCCACTAATAGTCTGGGCACTGTTTGCAAGGGCATCAAGCTCTCAGTGTTTGGTAAGAAATTCAACCTAAAGATGTTACATGTGTCTTTTCAACTCTTAAAAAATATTTGGATTTTATTTCTCAACAAAGCTGAATCACAGCAAACCATATTTCTCATCAGATAATTTAACTTAAAGGCAACAGCAGTACAAGTTTCATTACCAGGCGCGAGGCCTGGCAGAGCGCTGTGTCACCTTCAAATCAACAGCGCTATGCCCGACTCAAAGCCTTTGCAGTATCCAAAGTCAGTTCTTTGTCTAAAAAAGTTTGTAATGTTCAATTAAAAACAGCAATCTTCAGAGAGAAGGAGAATGTCATTTTGTCCACTTGCATTTTGAAACAGAGACTCAGTTTATTCAAATTGTGTGATGTTCTCAAATTAAGGTAAAAAGTCTCGTAGCAGTTTAATTATCAGGTGATAGCAGGTTTGATCACTGGTTGAAGTGATTTCCAGGTCTCTTCAGATATACATATATGACTCAGCCTCCCTCCCTGTGTAGGGCCTCCCGGTCCCCCAGTCGGACCAATCAAGTTCACGGAGGTGTTTGCAGAAAGAATAGGCCTCGCCTGGAACCCTCCCATCGATGACGGTGGATCTAAGATCACCAACTACGTGGTTGAGAAGCGTGAGGAGAACAGGAAATCCTGGGTCCATGTCTCCAATGATCCCAAAGAGTGTACCTATGTGGTAACCCGGCTGACCGAGAACCATGAGTATGAGTTCAGAGTCATGGCTCAAAACAAGTTTGGAGTAGGCCCACCACTGGTCAGTGATCCAGAGAAGGCCAGAAATCTCTTCAGTGAGTTTAGACCATCACGTCTTCACCCTCATTACACAAATGAGGACAAATAACTTGTATTACACTTTATGTTAATATTATCTATTACATGTTAAATTATTTCTTTACGGTCCACTTACTGCATAATTTACCGTCATCATTTTCTAATATTAAAAACACTACTGTCAATTCTATGGTTTTATATATCAGGATATATTAAAAAGAGAAATTGGCCTTTAACAGGCCAAACGTAGACAATATTACATATTACACTGTGTCACTAACACCCACACCTCTAGAGGATTCCGATCTGTCTGTCTGGTAATTCATAGACAAATGATGTATTGATTATGGGTGGATCGTGGATAACAGCCCTGTCCTCTTGCAGCTGTCCCCGGTCAGTGTGAGAAGCCCACTGTGACCGAAGTCTGTCTGGAGTCAATGACTGTCAACTGGGAAGAACCCAAGTACGATGGCGGGTCCCCCGTCACTGGCTACATCATCGAGAAGAAGGAGACCACTGCCAAGCGCTGGATCCGTGTCAACCGTGAGCCCATTAGGGCACTGCCACTGGGCAACAACTGGGATGTCACTGGGCTACTGGAAGGGGCCCTATACCAGTTCAGGGTCATTGCTGTCAATGCTGCTGGCTGTGGACTGCCCAGTATACCTTCTGACCCCATACTCTGCAGAGACCCCATCAGTAAGACAGAAGTTATTATTGTGTTAAAGCATGTTAGCAGCAACATTGTAACAAAGATTAGATCCTGTTAAATGATTCTCGAGCAAAACTAAAATAAATGATCCCAAATGAAATGTCAAACTCCAGACAGCAAATTGTGTTGGTGCTGAAACATGTTTTACCATTGTGTATGCTTCTAATCACATTTGTGATTTAGCAGAAACTAGAGCTTTACAGTATTTCAATTTGTACATGCAGAGCCTCCTGGACCGCCCACTCCAAAGGTAACAGACTGGACAAAGTCTACAGTTGAGCTCGAGTGGATACCGCCTCTGGTGGACGGAGGGTCAAAAGTCACAGGCTACATTGTGGAGTTCAAGGAGGTGAACAAGGAGGAAGAGGAGAAGAAAGCTCAGAGGAGGCTACTCCTGAGTGTAGCTGAAGAGGAGAAGGAAACAGAAACTGAAGAGGCCTGGGAGAAGGTAAAAAGAGAAACAGATTGTGACCAGGTGGTCGGCGGGGTTATAAAAGAAATCGTAAAATGACAGCGCCACCCAGGGGAATTTCACCCCCAGGAAATATACATTTAAGAAAAATAGATAAAAGGAATAAAAAGAGGCCGCACAGATTCGAGGATGCACACCGAGGCAGGTTGGCTCCAATATTAATACAGTTTTATTTACGGTTAAAATAAATAAAATATTAGAAAGCAAAAGGTAGCGCTGTGGTTGACAGTGTCCTCAAGTTAAAAATAAAACAATCATGGAACTTGGACTTACCAGCAGCCGTGGACTCAAAAGAAAATCACACAAAAATAAAATCACTACAGCCCACCCGGTGCTGTGCAAAAGAAAGTGTGAAAACGACCCACCACCTGAGGTCCCAGGGCCACTGGCACGTCCTCCGTCCACTGAAATACAACACAGAGCAATATGTTAAAAGAGAGATTTTTTTAATCTCATCTCTCCTAATAAAGTATGCACACAGTAATATAAATAAACAACACTACAGATCCTATAATCTGATTCTTAGTTTATTAAAAAGCGCCACACACTAGTTTGTGTCATTATCCAGACCAGATGTACATAAGCATGATTACACAGTTACCAGGGGCGGGTTTTGATTATCGATTATCTAGCTTGGATAACGATATCGATTCATTAAAATCTCAATTCATTAAAATCTGATTTTTAATATAAATTTCACTACATTTCAGCAACCACCAAACAGCTAAAACAGTAAATGAGAGCAGGAACACCGATTCTGCACAAAGACGTAAACACACAGCGCGAACCCGCTGACGCATCAGAATCAGTGAGATGTGACTTTCTCACCGACAGCACGGACACGGTCGGGGCTGAAAGCCGACAGCTCGCTGATTCTGATCCGTCGGTGGGTCTGTGCTTCGTATTTACGCCCTTTTTGCGCTGATTCTGAAGCTGCAGGTTTTATTTCTCTCCTAACAATATTGACCGAACCAGCAGCCAAAGAAGATCCAAACTAAGCTTCACATAAATGTCATCATGAATTCACACACACACACACACACACACACACACACACACACACACACACACACACAGTGTACTTCAAGAACAGTTTCCCGTCTAAAAATCTGTTTTCTGCATTATTCGCTTGCTTGTTATGCACAAGTCTACAGGCTGTCAGCCGCTGTTTTTTCCCTTTTACTTACTTCTGAAAAGAAAACCTAATTTCTGCTGTTCAATAGGCTTCTGAACAAATTTAAACTTTTTAACATTATGCAAAATTGCAAAATGCTCAGCTGTGTCTGTAATAAAACCTCTGTAATTTGCTCTGCTTCATTTCAGCAGCATCAGGTAATGTTCATTTATTGATTAATGGATTTCTTTCGTTTTTGATCTACTGCAGAATATTTTTGTAAAATCGTTTTTCTGTTTTATCTTCAGCTACTTTGACACAAAGGCATCTGCTGTGATGCTTAAACCTTTGATAAAGTCTCGAAAGTGTCAGCTTCCTTTTTATAGTTATAAAAATATGTAAATGTACTGATCTATGATCTGAATTATACTATTGACTGACTGTCTGAGGCTAACAGTTACACAGTCATACCAAAACTCTGTCCTGATAGTTTCCACTTTCTCTTTTGTATCAGAGATACTGAGACAATATTCGGGATGAATAACCATGAAAACACGTCACACGTCACATCATTATAATCACAGAGCCCGTTTCACTTGAAACGTCCACTTGATGACACAGTAGAGCAAATGAATCATCACAATGCTTCGAACCATGAGTCGACCAGTTGGATGGAAGCTTCAGTTCATCTCACCATCACTACCTGTAGCTGTCATATGATCTACTCGCTTGCTGATCAATCCGTCACGGTGTGCCAGCATTTACTGCTGCTTTGCGCCAAACGCACGGGAGGAACGATCCAGAAAAACACCGGCTTAGCTTTATACGGGCTGACGGCACCCTGCAATCAATATGCAGGAGGGTTCCCAATTAACCTAGTTGCGCAGGAGAGCGCGAGGACGGTAGAGCGAGAGAGAAAGAGAAAGGCGAGTAGCCCATCCGGCTACATCATGAATAACAACAAAAATATAGTGTTAAACTTCAGATTCTTTGTTTTTATTCATCCAGTTGCTTAAAGTGAATCATAAATCTGTACATGATAAAAACAAAGGAAGAATGAATACGCTAAAGTGAAAACCACTTAGTTTGAATTGTTTGTGAACATATGGGTGAGGTTTGGTGGTCCTTCCTTAGGTCCGTAAAATACAGCTATGTTAGATAAAATACGAGACCATATGAAACTGTTCTAGATCCATTTGAATAAAATGCAGTGAATAACATAAGACACCAATGCATTAAATCTATGAAGAGATAGAGCACTATGGTTGTAATGATGCAGTAAAATAATGTAATCTGTGTATATATGTATCTTTACTTTACAGAGTGACATCAGTTGCTCTGAACTCATCTTTAATGTTGTAATGTTGACTTCAGGATTTGAGACATCTCCACAAAGCCAATGAAGATCCAGTATGTAGTGTTTTTAACATGATTAAGTGAAAGTTAATTTGCATTTCGTCTCTGCCCAGGCAAAGGACACTGAGATCAGAGGAACTAAATTTGTGGTGGCTGGCCTTAAGGAAGGTGGTCTGTACCGCTTCAGAGTCCGAGCTGTGAATGCTGCTGGAGTAGGAGACCCTGGATTAGTGTCTGAGCTAATTGAGGTCAAAGACAGAACAAGTAAGATACAGATCCAACTTTAACATCTGGCAAAGCAATAATTTTTGTTAATAACACAAACGTAAAAATTGTCCCCGTCTCGTGCAGTTCCTCCTGAGATGGATCTTGACGCCTCAGTGAAGGAGAAAATCGTAGTCCATGCTGGTGGCACCATCCGCATTATCGCCTACGTGTCCGGCAAACCTGCCCCACAGATCACTTGGTGCCGGGATGACAGTGAGGTGCCCAAAGAGGCCGTGGTGGAGACGACAGGCATCTCTAATTCACTGGTCATTAAGAACTGCAGACGCCAACACCAGGGCATTTATACACTAAGTGCAAAGAACGAGGGCGGAGAGAGGAAGAAGGCGGTCATTGTTGAGGTCCTGGGTGGGTAATCACATTCACCTCAAACAATTTGAACATGCTGATGCATAAAGAGCTGTCCCATCCACTTTCTTAACCGCGTATCCAAGTAGAATATGGAAGCTTTATGTGCAGAGTCACTGAGAACTCCACTCTACTTAAAACAGAACTGTTTCTATATTTTCTTGACTCTGACTCCGTCCTTATCTCTACAGACGTTCCTGGACCAGTTGGTCTTCCCTTCGCTGGAGAGAACCTGACCAATGACTCCTGCAAGCTGACCTGGTACTCCCCTGAGGATGATGGCGGCTCAGCCATTACCAACTATATTATTGAGAAGAGAGAGTCAGACCGCATGGGTTGGACCTCTGTATCTTACACAGTGACAAGAAACAATGCTGTAGTACAAGGACTCATCGATGGCAAGGGCTACTTCTTCAGGATTGCAGCTGAGAACATCATAGGCATGGGACCTTTCGTCGAGACCGACAAGATGGTTCTCATCAAAGATCCCATCTGTAAGTCCAACATGTAGTAACCTGAAAGGAAGAGAGTCCCTTATTTAACATTTTAGTTGTAACTTCTTTACAATTTTAAGGGTAATCACCAAACTAGAAAAAACATAATAGGAGTTATTGCTGAATTGTTATATACAAAGTTTTTTTTTAAATCCTCATTTCAAAGTTGCAACTATTAGGCATGAAATCTTTAGAAGATGCTGATTTTATGTCGTTTTAAAAATTAATTAATTCATCAATTAATTATTACAAATTTGTTTTAAATCTGTGGAAGCGCAAAAATAGTTTTTCAATTATATACTTTCAATAATTTGAATGTTAATTATAACCTGGAAGTAAATCTTTTTTACAAGTCAACTCCTCACAATTTGTGCAGAATATCTACAGGAAAACAACAACAACCGCTCGTGAGGCACGAAACCCTTTGACAGTCATTTGGGTAGAACAAAAAAAACTGCTGTCACTCTGTGTTTGTATCTTCTGCAGCTGTCCCAGAGCGTCCTGAGGATCTAATCATCACAGCTATTACCAAAGACTCCATCTCCGTCACCTGGAGACCACCCAAATATGATGGTGGTGCAGATGTGACCAGCTATGTCCTTGAGTCCCGAATGATAGGCCATGACAGCTTTGTGAGAGTAGGCGGAGAGGACAAGCTGATGGACAGACGGTTCACACTAACTGGGCTGAAGGAAGGCTCAAGCCATGAGTTCAGAGTCTCAGCTGTCAACCAGGTGGGACAAGGCAAACCATCTTTTGCCACCAAACCTGTGCAGTGCAAGGATGAACTTGGTAAGTGACACAACATGACAACATTCATTTTATCAGAAAAACTAGTGACTCACCAATGTGAAAACCAAGGATGGTAACTATGATTCAACATTGCTTATGAGGTATAACAGTTGTTTCAGCAAGTTGGTTTTGGGATGTAATTCGAGGTTTGTCAGTGTTTTGCCATGTAATGACATAAAGAGATGTTTTAATGCTTCAGTTGTCAGCAAATGCCAGAGGTTGTATGTTTTTATTCAGTCGTTCTATTCTGATAATGGAGATAACTTGAGTTTTCCTGGTCTCACGGATAAACTGATTAGATTCTGATTGTCAAAGATCACGGTTACCTTAATCTCACTAAACATACTTTTGGCCAATATGTTATTTGCTAATTATGAGAAAATTTAATACAAATATCTAAATGGCAGAGTGTCACCGTAGTGTGTGTGGAAGTCTTGTGTTAACCCTGCTTCTCCAAATAATGTGAAAAGACAAAATTATGACATTTTATATTCAAAAGGTCATATTCATGTGTAAAAATACATTTTTAGGTCAGGTTCTTCTAGGTCGTATTTCAGCAAAAGAAGGGAAGTCCAAATATGGTTAGATACTGAACTGATGACATTCACTCATTTTTGAACCCCACCTTCATGTGTGCAGATTGTGGGGTTTAAGCTATGTGTGAACATTCCTGTTGCCTATGTTTGTTCATACAGAATAACTGTAAATATATTTTTATTTTAAGTTATTTTTAAAGGCTTCAATGCATCTGTTGTAAGATTTTCAACACACATGGACTGGAACTTGATCTTCGTGGTTGTTGTGGAAATACAATAAACAGGATTAAATAATTTGATATGAAGTAAGAAAATGTGACAAAATGTGCCATTGTAACTGTTGTAGGTGTGGAAATGGTCTTATATATCAGAGAAAATGATCTAGGGGAAGATTTTCAGCTGATATAATAACTAGCTTAACTGTTACCCCTGCAGAGCCACCGACTCTGGACCTGGACTTCAGGGAAAAGCTCATGGTAAAGGTGGGAGACACCTGCATGCTGTCGGGACGCTACAGTGGCAAACCGGCCCCTGCTATCACCTGGACAAAGAATGATGAGGACCTGAAGGCAGATGAGGACATCAGCCTCCACAGCACCACCCACCACCTCAGCCTCAACATCAGCAAGGCCAAGAGAGAACACAGCGGCCGCTATTGTGTCAGCGTGGAGAATGCTGCCGGCACTCGCTCGGGAATCTGCACCATCACTGTGGTCGGTGAGTCACAGCAAAGAGCTAATGACCTGACCAGCTGTGGAACTGACACAACACAAAAGTAGCATTGATCCGAACCAACACCTAACACCAGAAATGAAGGATATGTTAATGGATGTATCGAGATGAGTGGTCAGCTGCTTGTATATGACTCAAAATCAAATCAGAGGTTTAAAAACTAAAATTCAGAGAAGGCACTTAAAACAGTGCCTCTGTCTGTCTGAGCATTTAAGACCTAATGGCCATGTGTAGTCTGGAAAAAGTCAAGATTTTTTAGACTACTTGGATACACAACACATCAAAATCAGACAGAAAATTAGAGTAGTAAGTATACTGGAGCTGCAATATGGACCATAAGAGAGATTTATGGTATATTATCAGGAAAAATGAGTGACAGATCCACATATGAGGGGCCTGAAAGGCTCTCTCTGTTCTTTTTAAATACTATAGGAAACAAAAATAAGCAATCCGAGGGTGACGTACTGTTTGGGCAATGTGCAACATATTCAAGATAAGAAGAGGCCTGTTTTTTTCGAGAACTTGTATATAAGGAGGAAAGTTTTTTATTTGATTCTGGGGTTAACAGGGAGCCACTGATGAGAAGCTAATATGAGAACATTATAGCCTCTTTTTCTAGTTTTCTTTTCTCATTTCTTTTGCTGCATTATTTTGGATCAAACGAAGGCTTTTTGGGGAACTTAGAACAACCTGATAACTACAGTAACTGAGCCTAGAAGTAAAAAAGGCTTGAACTTGTTTTTTAGAATTACTCTGAAACAGAATGTTTCTATACTGCAGAAATACTAATGCTTTAGACTTTAGATATTTTCCTTTACTTAGCACGTTGAACAAGTAACTGTTTAAATGTGTAATAAATGTTACATTTGAGTATCCCAGTATTATAACCTTTTATAAGCCGAGGCGTGAAAATAAATGAAGATTTTCATGTTGCTGATCGCTGTAAATTCTTTTCCTGTCAGACCGTCCTCAGCCACCAGAGGGACCCGTAGAGTTCAACGAAGTCTACAGGAATTACATGGTAATCACCTGGAAGCCGCCTCTGGATGACGGAGGCTGTGCTGTCTCCAACTACATCATTGAGAAGAGAGATACCAACAGAGACCTATGGATGCCTGTCACCTCATCCTGTACCAGAACCACCTGCAGAGTGAGTAGAGATATTTTAAGCACAGAAAATGTTGGAAACAGTGACGAGAAGTGCAAATCTGGGCCAGACTTTTAGTATGCACCTTATATGTAAGAAGATCCTGTGAAGATCTTTGATAAAAA
The DNA here is from genome assembly GCF_900408965.1 of Simochromis diagramma. Taxonomy (NCBI): domain Eukaryota; kingdom Metazoa; phylum Chordata; class Actinopteri; order Cichliformes; family Cichlidae; genus Simochromis; species Simochromis diagramma. The sequence goes on along the minus strand of NW_024386892.1, from coordinate 7,990,209 downwards.
GTTTGTTTGAAATGCCTGAATTTTTACCATTCTTTTTTTTTATTCTTTTGTTATCAAGACAATAGTACAAAGGCTTTGATTACTAATATCCTTTCAGGTGCCAAAGCTAATCGAGGGCCGGGAGTACATCATTCGTATAATGGCTCAAAACATCTATGGCATCAGTGACCCTCTTCTGTCTGTAGAGACTAAAGCTAGAGACATTTTCAGTAAGCGATATTCACAGAGAACGACACACAAAGCCAGCAAGCAATCCGCTTTTGTGTTTATAAAGTAAAAACAGCATGTAATTGCATTTCATTGTGTCTATTACAGAGACACCAGATGCTCCCAAGCAGCCTCTGGTGAAGGAAGTTTACCATGACTCTGCCCTAATCAGCTGGGAGCCGCCTGCTGATGGAGGGAAACCAATCACAGGCTACATTGTGGAGAGGAAGGAGACCATGGCCAACAGGTTCATAAATACATATAACACTAATAACTTAAGGCCCAGGCAATGTTTGTAGGTTTTTCTTCTAATTGCTTTTTCGTGTACTTACACAGCCATGACTGGCATGTCAAAGTACACAATCCAGACTTGTAACAAGCTTATGAATTATTAACAGCACATTTCAGCTAGTTGTTAAAGTTATTTGTTTTAGTTGCTGATAATGTAACTACTGCTCTGTGAGTGTGTAATGTTTTACCACTGGTCTTGTGTGGTGGGCACCAGTCTGTGGGAGCTATGTCAAACTCTTTCTTCCAGTGTGTGTGTGGCCTCACAAACTCTGATGCCACAGTCAGCCCAATGCCTAATAAATCAAACTTTTTTAGAAAACCGAGATTAAACCTGTTGCAACACAGCAGTGTGGTAGTTAGCTCTGTCACCCCAGAGCAAGAAGGACCCAGGTTTGAGTTTATTTGCCTGCCTTGTCTTTCTATGTGGAGTTTGCATGTTCTCATGCAAACCATGTGTTGTTGTTTTTTTCTGAGTACTCTGGCTTCCTCATTCCTCAAGTTAAAAAAATTTATGTTATTTATATTTATATAAATGCATTCTTACAAACAAGTTGTTTAGACTTCATCTGAATTTTCATTTCATTCCATTCGATTTCAGCGTTTTCAGTGGGAGAAACTCATCCAAGAAGTCACGTTGATGAGCAAGGAAATATTTCTCCAACTGAAAACGCATCGTCAAGATGAACAACATCAACTTTCAGGAATTTACTTAGCTGACATGCATCAAGACATTAGCCTTTATGTTTCTCCTCTCAGGTGGGTTCGCTGCAACACGGAAAGAATTCACCCTAAGGTGGAGTATTGGGTGACCGACCTCCTGAAAGGCTGCGAGTATGAGTTCAGGGTCAGTGCTGAGAATGAAGTGGGAGCTGGAGACCCAAGCCCACCATCTAAACCGGTCTTTGCCAAAGATCCCATTGGTGAGTTGTTCTCTTACAATTACACTCCATGTTATTATTAGTGGATGTAAATGCAGCACAAGAATATTCCTTCTTCTTTTCCCTAGTGAAACCTAGTCCGCCAGTGAATCTAAAGGCTATCGACTTTACCAAAGAGTCAGTTACCCTGTCATGGGAGCCACCCACCGACACTGGCAGAGGAAAAATCTTTGGATACTTGCTGGAGTTCCAGGCAGCTGGAAAGGAGGAATGGCTCAAGGTGAGGAAGTTACCTTGTGCCATTGAGGCGAGAGATATAACATGTAGACAACCCCTACAACTACATTTAACCTTTTAATTTCTTCATTTCAATTCTAATGTTCTTTCTTTCTTTCTTTCTTTCTTTCTTTCTTTTTTATTTCACTGAATTTTGTCAATTTGGACAACAGGTGAACCAGACTCCAGACTCCTGCAAAGAAACCAAGTTTAAGGTTATCAACTTGGAAGATGGTGTTTTGTATCGCTTCAGAGTCATGGCTGTCAACGCTGCTGGGGAGTCCAACCCAGCCAACCTTACTGAGCCGATTAGAGTACAGGACAGACTTGGTGAGTTGTTATTTCAGTATCATAGAATGCTACATAATGCTACATATGTGTGTTGAGGTACTCTAGTGTTTGTAGTCATTAATTCTCTCACTTCCTTCTTCTACATCTTTCAGAGCCTCCAGAGTTGATTCTGGATGCCGGAATGACCCGAGAAATTAAAGCCATGGCTGGCACTCATATTGCTCTGATAGCCGGCATCAAAGGTGTCCCATTTCCCACTGTCACCTGGAAGAAGAATGACGCAGAAGTTCCCCCTCGGGCAGATATCGAAACCAACCAGACAGGCACCAAGCTGGAGATGAGGTTCTGCCATCGTGGTGACTGTGGAGATTACACCCTAACTGTGGAGAATCCAGCAGGAACCAAGACTGTCACCTGCACTGTGCTAGTTCTTGGTAAGTACTGAATTATTTGTAGAATTGGATTATTAACTAAAATTCAGTGGTGGTTTGAAGGGACACATGTGGAGCTGAATCATCTGTGTGGTTTTTAATTTTGAAAAAGTGATTGTGATTAAGCACATTTTATTTTTGTGAGCCATCACCCCTGTGATACAAAGTCAGTTTCATTTTTGTGTCTTCCCCTAATGAAGGATCAGACTTTAGTGATGTTCTTTGTATGTTTCTTCAGACAAACCTGGTCCTGTACAGCACCTCCGTGTGTCTGATGTCAGGAGTGACTCTGCCTACCTGTCCTGGAAAGATCCAGAGGATAATGGTGGTACTCGCATCACTAACTTTGTGGTAGAGAAGAAAGACACAGCTTCCACTCAGTGGGTCCCTGTCTGCTCTACATCAAAGAAACGCAGTATGATGTTGAAGCACCTGATGGAGGGCACGTCCTACTCGTTTAGAGTTGCCGCTGAAAACCAGTTCGGCCGCAGCGAATATGTCGAGATACCAAAGGCCATCAAGGCAATGAACCCACTCTGTGAGTAACAACACAGTGACTATTTATCCTTCAAATTCATCTATATTATTTTGGTGTTGGAAAATTCCACAGATGCTTGCTTAATCATCCAAAATCTTACCTGGCGTAGGGTTTTCTGGCAATGCTATTTCCAGATTATGAACAGAATCAACTTTCTGGGATACTGAAAATAAATTTCCTTAAGCACCAAAGAAAACTTTGTTGCACAAAGAGTGAGTAGTTGAAGCCTGAATCGCTCTCATTTTGCTTTCATCCCTCCAGTCCCTCCTGGTCCTCCCAAAGACCTGCATCATGTTGATGTGGACAAGACTGAGGTATGGTTAGCATGGAACTGGCCTGATCGCAATGGAGGAAGTGAAATCATAGGCTTTCTGGTTGAGTACCAGGAAGAGGGAGAGAAAGAGTGGTATGAATGGAAAACTGTCAGCATCCCTGAGAGTCATGTGACTGGTCTGGAGGAAGGAAAAACCTACCGCTTCAGAGTGAGGGCTGAGAATGCCATTGGCCTCAGCAGACCTGATACCACAGTGCCTATCCTCTGCCAGGAGAAACTAGGTAGGGCAGAAGACAGTATTTGCATGACCCCTATTGGATTTCACATATAACTAATAGCATGAAATTATTGTTCCAGTTGTTTGTTTTCACCTGAAATTAGATATTTACTTAATAGTGTAGGAATTGTGGTGCAGATGTGTGTTCTGTGATAGTGTCTCGAGTGAGTACTTAGAATTAGAGGAGGCAGATGATCTTAATGAAAAAAAGAAACTGTTGATAAGGCTGGTAAACTGGTAAAGTTTGAATAATTTAACTTTGTTTCATATTTGTTTCATATGAGTCTAGTAATCTGAGGTGACCTCTTTTTGCACAGTGCCCCCAATTGTTGAAGTTGATGTTAAACTCACTGAAGGCATCATTGTGAAGGCCGGGACTACCATCAGACTGCCAGCTATAATGAGAGGAATCCCTGTCCCAACTGCCAAGTGGTCCATCGAAGGAGAGGAGATCACCAGCCAGGGAAACATTAAGATTGACACTGATAATTTCTCCACTGTTCTCAGCATTAATGAGTGCACCAGAAACCACACTGGAACCTACCTGCTCACTGTGTCCAACCCAGCAGGAACCAAGACGGTGGCCTTAAATGTCACTGTACTCGATGTTCCAGCTGCTCCGATTGGACCTGTCAACATATTGGAGGTCATGCCAGATTCCATGACAATTGAATGGCGTCCTCCTAAAGATGATGGTGGGAGCCCTATAACCAATTACATTGTGGAGAAAAGAGAGTCCAACAAAGAGACATGGGGAGGTGTGAGTTCTGGTAGTCTTGCAACGCAGCTCCGGATCGCTCGCCTTCAGAAAGGAGTAGAATATGTAGTCCGCATTCGTGCTGAGAACAAGATGGGCATTGGTGCTCCTCTGGAGAGCAAGCCCACTGTTGCTGAGCACTCATTCATGCCCCCTAGTGCACCTGGTAAGCCACAATCCTATGATACCTCAGAGGATGCTGTTACACTTGGCTGGACTATGCCCCTAACTGATGGTGGCAGTCAGATCACTGGCTACATCATTGAGCGCAGACACAAGGGAGGAAAGTGGATCCGTGTCAACAAGACACCTTGCAAGGACCTGAGGTACCGGGTCCTGGGCCTCTACGAGGGCAGCGAGTATGAGTTCAGAGTGTTTGCTGAAAATATTGCTGGATTTAGTGGCCCCTCCCCCGTCTCCGACCCCTGCAAGCCCTGCAGGCCCATCACTGTCCCAAGTCCCCCTGTCAATCCTAAAGTTAAAGATTACAGCAGGGCCACTGCTGACCTGGTGTGGACCAAACCTACCAAAGATGGAGGCAGCCCAATCCTTGGTTACACTGTGGAGATGAAGAAAGCTAGCGCTGAAGAATGGAAAAAAGTCAACCTGGATGACTTGATCAAGCAGTGTGCCTACAGGGTGAAGGGTCTGGAAGAGGGTGTGACCTATAGATTCAGAGTCTTTGCTTCAAACATGATTGGAGACGGGGAGCCAAGAGAAATCCCAGAATCAGTCACTGCTCAGGATATTCTTATACCTCCAGAGATTGAGATGGAGGCCACTTGTCGAGATTGTGTTACTGTGCGTGTTGGACACAACATCAACATCATTGGTTACATCAAGGCTCGCCCTGATCCTGAAGTTTTTTGGTCAAAAGAAGAGACTATTCTAGAGAACAGCAAACGTGTTACCATCCTGCAGAATCTTCCTTTAGTCCACCTAAAGATCAAGGAAGCTACAAGGAATGACCATGGCAAATATATTCTGAAAGCTTCAAATGAAGGTGGTGAGGCTTCCCGCACAATCACAGTTAATGTTCTAGACCGACCCAGCCACTGCCAGAATCTGAATGTGACCTATGTCACTAAGGGCTCATGCATGATCAACTGGGAGAGCCCTAAGGACAATGGTGGATCCGAGATCACCAACTACATTGTGGAGTGCAGAGAGCCTAGTATTAGTATGTGGTCTATGATCTCTTCCCACTGCACTAATCGTAAGATCAAGGCAAAGCTGATGGAAGGCCATGAGTACCTGTTCCGTGTCTGTGCTGAGAACAAAATAGGACCAGGACCCTCCGTGGAGATCAAAACTCCTACATTGGCCATTGACCCTATTGACAAGCCCGGTGAGCCTGAGAACTTCAGAGCAATTGACATTGGTAAGAACTATGTCAATTTGAGGTGGCGGAAGCCTGACTATGATGGTGGAAGCCCCCATCTCTCCTACAACCTGGAGTGTAAAACTAAAGATGCGGAGGAGTGGGAAAAACTCAACACCACTACTCTCACAGACACCTTCTTTTTGGCTGATAAATGTGTGGAAAATCAGACATACACCTTCAGGTAGGTTACTTCATTTCTAATTTGTAATTACTGATTGTTTTGTTGGGTGTTTATCTGATCAGAAATTGTGTTCTGTAAGGGTTATCCAGCTATCTACCTTTATTTACCTTTATTTTTACAATTTGTTATCCAGAGTGCAGACTGTCAGTGAAGGAGGTGAGAGTGCCTGGGTAAAACTTGCAGATATTCTGGTGAGGGAGGAGATCCAGAAGCCTGTCATTGACCTGAAGTTGGCTGGAACACTGACAGTAAAAGCTGGAGAGTCAGTCAGGATGGAGGCTGCTCTGAGAGGAAAGCCCCAGCCTGAGGTTAAATGGATGAAAGATAAGGCTACTGGAGACAATCCCAGAATAAGCTATGAAACTGGCCCAGACTACTCAAAATTTCTGATGACTAAGTCCAAGCGTAGTGACACAGGAAAATACATTATCACTGCCACCAACTCGGGTGGGACTTTCACAGCATATGCCAATGTTAATGTCCTGGACGTTCCCGGCCCAGTGAGAGACCTGAGGATTACTGGCATTGGAGCTGACAAGTGCAGAGTGGTTTGGGATGCTCCAGAGGATGATGGAGGTTGTGAGGTGGACAGCTACATTCTAGAGAAATGTGAAACCAGGAGGATGGTTTGGTCCACATATTCAGCCTCTGTGGTCACACCATACTGCAACGTCACTCGTTTGGTGGAGGGCAATGAATACATATTCAGAGTGCGGGCAGAAAACAAGATGGGAACTGGCCCTGCCATGGAGAGTAAGCCTATAACTGTCAAGACTCAGTTCAACAAACCTGGACCCCCTGAAGCCCCTGAAGTCACCAAGGTAAATTTTTGTATACTCTCTACTCGATTTTATTTCAAATTGTGTCTCGTGGAAAACATTTCAACATCTTCAAGCTTTTATAACATAGTAATTAACATAGCTATAATAATTGTTTGTGATTAAAGGTGAGCAAAGATGAGATGACTGTGGTCTGGGCTCCTCCTGAGAATGATGGAGGAAAGTCAATCACTGGCTACATCCTTGAAAGGAAGGAGAAGAGGGCAGTGCGCTGGGTGCCCTGCACTAAGAGCCCAATCTCTGAGAGACGCATGAAAGTAACCAACCTGATTCCAAACCATGAGTACCAGTTCAGAGTGAGAGCTGAGAATGATGTCGGTCTGGGAGATCCCAGTAAACCCTGCAGACCAGTTGCAGCCAAAGATCCTATTGGTGAGTTTGCTGTCACAACTTTACTATTAAGAAGTTCAGGTGGGGGGGTTGTTTTGTTTTGTTTTTTTGTGGTAGAGCTGAAGAACATGTAAAATGCCAGACAATGGGGTTTAAGATTTGACAAGCTTCGTCTTTTATTTCTGCATTCATAATAAGTTTTGTTTCACTGTCTCCACCTACAGAGCCACCTGGTCCCCCTGCAGCCCTGAAGGTGGCCGACAGCACAAAAACCTCTATCACTCTGTCCTGGTCTAAACCTGTCTATGACGGTGGCGCCCCCATTATTGGCTATAGCTTGGACATGAGGCTGAAAAGTGAGGCGGACCCTGAGAATCCCACAGTGGGCTGGAAGAGAATTGATACTCATGGACCACTGGTGCTCACAGAATTTACTATTGGCCAGCTTGATGAAAAGCAGGAGTATGAGTTCAAGGTGTCAGCCCAAAACCAGGTGGGCTGGGGACGCCATGCTTATTTGAAGGAGGCAGTGTCTCCCAAGGAGATCCTGGGTAAGAAGTCATCAGATTCTGTGCCTCAATAAATGTTTTATAGTACAGTAGTCTTGTAAATTTTCCAAAGCTGATGACACTAAACATTCATTTGTTTTTCATGTAAAACAGAGGCTCCAGAAATTGAGCTGGATGCCAGTCTGAGGAAAGGCCTTTCTGTGAGGGCTGGTTGTCCTATAAGGCTTTTCGCCGTGATCAGAGGAAGGCCTGCCCCCAAGGTTACGTGGAAGCGGTTGGGTGTGGACAATGTAATCCGCCGAGGTCACGTGGACCAGGTTGACACCATGTCCTTCCTTGTTATCCCTGAGAGCACCAGAGAGGATTCTGGAAAATATTCACTCACTCTGTCCAACTCAGCTGGAGAGAAAGCAATATTTGTCCGTGTCAAAGTCCTTGGTGAGAAACAAAAAATGAATGTCAAATGGTGTATTTTCTTTTAATAACTTTTAAACCCGTTTAAAAAGACTGGTCACTAATGAGGAGGCTGTCATGTCTTTGATTTAAAAATTTTGTCCACAGACACACCTGGTCCGGTTGGCAGCCTGGATGCCACTGACATCACCAAAACAACAGCTCAACTCTCCTGGTTGCCACCAGAGAATGACGGAGGCAGCCCCATCCTCAATTACGTTGTGGAGAAACGAGAGGTTGATAGGAAGACCTGGACCAAGTGCACAGAGGACCTGAAGAAGACTAGCTTCAAGGTCACCAACCTTACACCTGGCATTGAGTATTACTTCAGAGTCATGGCCTGCAACAAGTATGGCATTGGAGTTCCTCAGGACTCACCCAGGTCCTACTTGGCTGTTGACCCAATCAGTAAGTTCCGTGTTCTTCTGACTCTGAATTTAGTCTGTTTTGTTAATTGTTCCTAATCCCTGCCTTGTTTTGGATTCAGGTGAGCCAGACCCTCCAAAGAAGATGGACGTGTTAGAGATCACCAAGAATAGTGCTACACTGGGCTGGCTAAAACCACTCAGGGATGGAGGTGCCAAAATCAATGGTTATGTGGTGGATTACCAGGAGGAGGGTGCACCTGAGGACAAATGGACACCATATTCTGTGGTCAAAGACCTGACTATCGTGGTAGTTGGTCTGAAAGAAGGAAAGAAGTATAAGTTCAGAGTGGCTGCTAGGAACTCAGTGGGAGTCAGTTTGGCTCGAGAGGCTGAGGGAATGTTTGAAGTTAAGGAGCAGCTCAGTGAGTAGACAAGTTTAAACATTTCCTCATACTAGTATGGATAATAGTAACTGAGACACTGTCATTTACAGTGGGGCAAAAAAGTATTTAGTCAGCCACCGATTGTGCAAGTTCCCCCACCTAAAATGATGACAGAGGTCAGTAATTTGCACCAGAGGTACACTTCAACTGTGAGAGACAGAATGTGAAAAAAAAATCCATGAATCCACATGGTAGGATTTGTAAAGAATTTATTCGTAAATCAGGGTGGAAAATAAGTATTTGGTCAATAACAAAAATACAACTCAATACTTTGTAACATAACCTTTGTTGGCAATAACAGAGGTCAAACGTTCACTATAGGTCTTTACCAGGTTTGCACACACAGTAGCTGGTATTTTGGCCCATTCCTCCATGCAGATCTTCTCGAGAGCAGTGATGTTTTGGGGCTGTCGCCGAGCAACACGGACTTTCAACTCCCGCCACAGATTTTCTATGGGGTTGAGGTCTGGAGACTGGCTAGGCCACTCCAGGACTTTCAAATGCTTCTTACGGAGCCACTCCTTTGTTGCCCGGGCGGTGTGTTTTGGATCATTGTCATGTTGGAAGACCCAGCCTCGTTTCATCTTCAAAGTTCTCACTGATGGAAGGAGGTTTTGGCTCAAAATCTCACGATACATGGCCCCATTCATTCTGTCCTTAACACGGATCAGTCGTCCTGTCCCCTTGGCAGAAAAACAGCCCCATAGCATGATGTTTCCACCCCCATGCTTCACAGTAGGTATGGTGTTCTTGGGATGCAACTCAGTATTCTTCTTCCTCCAAACACGACGAGTTGAGTTTATACCAAAAAGTTCTACTTTGGTTTCATCTGACCACATGACATTCTCCCAATCCTCTGCTGTATCATCCATGTGCTCTCTGGCAAACTTCAGACGGGCCTGGACATGCACTGGCTTCAGCAGCGGAACACGTCTGGCACTGCGGGATTTGATTCCCTGCCGTTGTAGTGTGTTACTGATGGTGACCTTTGTTACTTTGGTCCCAGCTCTCTGCAGGTCATTCACCAGGTCCCCCCGTGTGGTTCTGGGATCTTTGCTCACCGTTCTCATGATCATTTTGACCCCACGGGATGAGATCTGGCGTGGAGCCCCAGATCGAGGGAGATTATCAGTGGTCTTGTATGTCTTCCATTTTCTGATGATTGCTCCCACAGTTGATTTTTTCACACCAAGCTGCTTGCCTATTGTAGATTCACTCTTCCCAGTCTGGTGCAGGTCTACAATACTTTTCCTGGTGTCCTTCGAAAGCTCTTTGGTCTTGGCCATGGCGGAGTTTGGAGTCTGACTGTTTGAGGCTGTGGACAGGTGTCTTTTATACAGATGATGAGTTCAAACAGGTGCCATTCATACAGGTAACGAGTGGGGGACAGAAAAGCTTCTTACAGAAGACGTTACAGGTCTGTGAGAGCCAGAGACTTTCCTTGTTTGAGGTGACCAAATACTTATTTTCCACCCTAATTTACGAATAAATTCTTTACAAATCCTACCATGTGAATTCATGGATTTTTTTTTTCACATTCTGTCTCTCACAGTTGAAGTGTACCTCTGGTGCAAATTACTGACCTCTGTCATCATTTTAAGTGGGGGAACTTGCACAATCGGTGGCTGACTAAATACTTTTTTGCCCCACTGTATGTAGGTCAATCAAAAAGTTTAAATCATCATGAAATACAGAAGTAACTATTGATATTTTGTCTTCCTCTCAGTGGCTCCAAAGATAATCATGCCTGACATTGTGACAGTCAGAGCTGGATCCAAGATGACGATTGAGGCTATTGTGGCAGGTAAACCTGCTCCTGTCTGCAAGTGGAAGCAGGGCAATGAGGATGTGCTAACCTCTGATCGCCTGTCCATTGTAAAGACGTTGACAACTACCTCACTTATTATAAAGAATGTAACAAGAAAGGATAGTGGTTACTACAGCCTGTCAGCTGAGAACAGTACTGCCAAGATTAATCAGATCCTCAAAGTCATCGTCATGGGTAAGTTAGAACGGAGACTTTTTACACCGCTGGTTCTTGTAAACACATCAGCAGTGCTTTGCCCTGCCTTCCATTATCAACATGTGTGCTGTCTGTGTCTCAGACATCCCTGGACCCCCTGAAGCTCCTTTGGAGATCACTGAACTGGACATGGATGCGTGCACACTGCTCTGGAACTCGCCACAGGAGGATGGTGGTAGCAACATCACCAACTACATTGTAGAGAAGTGTGATGTTAGCCAGGGTGATTGGATCACCGTTTCTACATCTTGCACAAAGACGAGCTTCAGAATGACCAAACTGACACCTGGCAAAGAGTACAGCTTCCGTGTTCGTGCTGAAAACAGGTTTGGCGTCTCTGGGCCTACCTACTCTGAGAAGATGATTGCCAGATATCCATTTGGTGAGCATTTGTATTCTAATATGTATCATAGCTTCCCAACATTACAAGAATAACATTATGTGTTAATGGTTTTTTTCCCCAAAGATCCTCCGAGTGAACCCAGAAACCTGCAGATAAACAAGATCAACAAGGATTTCGTCATCCTATCATGGGAGCGTCCCAGCTCTGATGGTGGGAGCCCCATCAGTGGATATTGCATTGAAAAGAAGGAGAGGAATAGCCTTCTGTGGGTGAAGGCTAATGAGACTCTGGTCAAAGCCACTCAGTACACCTGCACAGGCCTGATCGATGGCCTGGAGTACACCTTCAGGGTGTCAGCACAAAACCAGGCCGGACAGGGCAAACCTTGTAAACAGACAGACTTCATCACTGCCAGGACTGCTGTCGGTATGAACACTTCTTATAACTAGAAAAACATCATAATTTTTCTCACCATTTCACCATATTGTTGATAAATTTCAGTTAAAACCAATAGCACAAAAAAGACAACTTTAAATTCAAAGAGCTCTTCACAACACAACTGCACTTTTATGTCATTCATGTTTTTATTAACTGGAAAAAACATCATATACATCATTTTATGTATGCCCTCTGTTGTTTTTAACATTTCCTGATCAGTTTGTTGAAGCTAGCAAACATTTGATTTTTTAAAAATTCTTTTTAACCACGGAATAAAAATGTATCTCCCCTGTTAGATAACGTGCTCCATGTACCAACATCAAGGCTAAATATTTAATAGTGATTCAGTTCAGCAGCCCCAGGCCCTTTAATACATGTCAAACAAAAAGATAAGGGAAATTTATTTTTAAAATACCTACTTCCGTTACAAGTTAACTAACCAAACACATCTGAAATACAGAAGCCCATTTTAGCCCTAACATTAAAGTGGTGAATTCTATTTTTCTGTCTATCAGTTGATCAATCAGTTACACTTTTTTTTAAATTATCAATCAATCAATGTCAACTCAACAGTATTATAGTAAAGTATATAACAGTAAAGCTAGGGAACCCTTCCTTTAAATAAACATGCTGTAGTTGATTTAATACCCACAAAAACTGAGGAGAAAGCAATTAAATGATTACAGATGCTGCAATTCAATGATAAAATCAGTAGTTTAATTATTCCATGTCAAAATCACCTACACAATACTCCCCACCCACAATCGTCTTTGACTCATATCAGAATGATTCAAATTCTACTTTTTCTGGTTAATATATTTTCTTTTTAATTTCAGGATATATTGCTATATATATTTGCACTCTTTTGCATTCAAGTTCATTCTTTGTTATTTAAACAGTATCGTCTACAACTGTTCATTTGTGGGGGTTTTTGTTTCTATCTAGACCCACCAGGAAAACCCGAGCCCATGGATGTGACCAAGAGCACTGTATCATTAGTGTGGGGCCGTCCAAAGCATGACGGTGGCAGCAAGTTGATTGGCTACTACGTGGAATATACAAAGCTTCCAGAAGAGAAGTGGACTCGCTGCAATGCCAACTGCATGAACATCCAGACAGAGAACTATGTGGTGACTAACCTACAGGAGGGTCAACAATACCAGTTTAGAGTCATCGCCAAGACCGCAATTAACAGCAGCCTTCCATCTGAGCTGTCTGACCCTATTCCTGTCATCGCAGAGAATGGTACAACTCTGCATAGTAACGAAAGTGATACACAAATACAGTCATATACAAATAATCATGAGGGTTTTTTTCCCTTCTATGCAGTTGCTCCTCGTGTGGAATTAGGTGTTAACATGAAGAACCTGATTGTGGTGAGAGCTGGAGAAAATGTCTTCCTGGATGCTGAGGTCTTTGGCAAACCACTTCCCAAAGTGAGCTGGAAGAAGGATGGAGTACCTCTGGTCCTTGCTGAGGGAATGAAGATGTCCCAAAAGAAACATCTTCATCTGCTGGAGCTATACTCTGTCACCAGGAAAGAGACTGGGGACTACACTATCACAGCTGAAAATGTCAATGGCACCAAGTACGCCACCATAAAGGTCAAAGTACTCGGTAAGCTAAAGTTGTTAGTTCATTTTATTGTAGTGCTTAAGCTAGCGTTTCATGTTTTGAGAGAAAAAAGCTTATCCTTGTGTTTTTTCTACCACAGACAAACCAGGCCCTCCAGCCTCAGTGAAAATTACTAAGGTGTTTGCTGACCGTGTTAAGCTGCGATGGGTGCCACCACTTGCAGATGGCGGTTCTGAAATCACTAACTACATCATTGAGAAGCGTGAGACTAGCAGGGCCAACTGGGCATTGGTCACCTCAAACATCCATGGACACATCACTGACTGTTCAGTGGAGAAACTTATTGAAGGACACGAATATCAGTTCCGAGTCAGTGCTGAGAACCAGTATGGTGTGGGAGATCCCATTATGACTGATGCCGTCACGGTCAAGAATCCGTATGGTAAGAAAACTCACTGTATTCTACTTGAGGAGAATAAAATGAAAAAATGAAAGCATGCATGTTTTACTGACTGCATAAAGTCTCATATTAGCTTGACCATGTTTAAATCATTAAAATTACTGAGATTTGATATATATCTTGACATTTTTTTGCTTAAATTAAATTTTTCAAATTGTGAATTGTGTGACATGGCTAATGTGCAAGTTTTTTATTCCTTTATAACACCATGTTGATCAAAGTTGGTGTAGCCCATCTTGCTTATTGATGACCAAAAATAAAGACAGATACTAATGGGAGAGAGTTAAAACATTATCTGTTGTGTCAGATGTTCCTGGTCCATGTGAGCCACCTGTCATCACCAACATCACACAGAACTCCATGACAGTCAGCTGGAAGGCCCCAGCCAATGATGGCAAGTCTCCCATCCTTGGCTACATGGTGGAGAAACGTGAGGCCACTGAGCTGAGCTGGGCTAAGGTTAACCGCCGACCAGTCATTGATAGGACCATCAAGGCCATTCAACTGACTGAGGGCTCTGAGTATGAGTTCAGAGTAATTGCTATAAACAAGGCTGGTCTTGGGAAACCCAGCGACGCTTCAAATGGTGCCCTGGCTGTTGACCCTGTCTGTGAGTATCTGCTTTAAAACACACTTTCTAAATGAAAGTAAAACGCTTCAGACAACTAATTATTCATAAATAATTCTTTAGATCCTCCCGGGCCACCTGCCTTCCCCAAGGTGGTGGACTCTACCAAGACGTCAGTTAGCCTTAGCTGGACCAAACCAGCATACGATGGTGGCTGTGAGATCATTGGATACTTGGTTGAGTGCAAGCGAGTTGATGCAGAGAGCTGGACAAGATGCAATGTGCCGAAGAAACTCCAGGCCACGAAATTCCTGCTGACAGGCCTGATGGACAACACTGAGTACCAGTTCAGAGTCACGGCTGTTAACAAGATTGGCTACAGTGAGCCCAGCGAGGTGCCTGGAAACTACATGCCTAAGGATATTCTAAGTATGTTCCCAGCTGTCTCTGATTCAACACTATTTAGAGAAATAATTTCCAAAAGGAAAATTGTTTAGTTTACTGGTTTAATTTAATGGTTTTCTGTGGGGTGTTTCCACTGGAGATCAACAGCTTATGTCGAAATCATTGTTATGAATACGTGTGGCTATTGCTGAATCTCTAAAAGAAAAAAGAATTAAATCAAGAGGCAATATAAAAGTCAATCAAGTTAGCTTGGCTTTGAAGGAGAGACTGTGTCAGCAAATACAGTAGTACACCTTATCTCTCATTACTATATCACAGTGTATCACTGTGAAAGAGGAACTCCATTTCATTAAATAACTTTAATGCATATGACATTATGGAGATCGGATTGTATGACTACTAACTGGCTCAGTGGTAATCGAAGAAAATGAAATAACCATTTACCTAATCCAACATAGAATTTCTCATATCAAGTCCAACTATTAGAAAAATTTGACCAACCAGCAATTTGCTAGCGTAATTGAAATTGCTGGTCTGGCCTTTGTGGTTATCTTTTTAATCTATATATTATATTACTTGTTTCCGCTAGCGAATTAACTTTATTAATTAAACATATTGTCAATAATTAGTATCATTCTTGGTGAACTTGATAAACTAAGACTTTCTTGGTATTAGCCAAAATTAACATTTAATATTTTCAGGAGGACAAATTAGCAAAAAGAGAATACTGCCAAATGGGCAAGACAGATTAACAGGAGAAATAATGGCAACTAACAGACGACATAACAGTTAAGTTAGTCACTGTGATTAATGACCAGTGATGGGAATAACGGCGTTACAAGTAACGGCGTTACTAACGGCATTACTTTTTTTCAGTAACGAGTAATCTAACTAATTACTATTCCTATCGTTACAACGCCGTTACCGTTACCGTTACTATTTCAACAAACAGACGGTTGAAGCTGTGTTCAGTTTACCCCATCTTATATCAGCTGCAGGAAGTAGCTGTAAGTAATCTGGACGCTGCAGCTTTAAGCAGCTGCGCTCCCGCTGACGGTGATCACGAGCACCGTCTAGCACAACACCTGGAGCTCAGGGGGCAAAACAATGGCATGAGTGCTGCTGTTTGACTGAGGAAGAATAAAGTAGTCGTGGTCAATCACATGACCACTTAAAGACAAAGCAACAAGGTGACAAGGCCACGTAAAACCAGAGTCATGATAAACTATATATACGCGGCGTTTTTTCCTCAATAGTTTCGTCACGTTTACTGTCTAAGGACAGCACAGCGAACACTCTCTGCTTATGAGCAAACAATAAGAAAAACAAAACAAAAACTGCCCGTTTGTGTTGGTGGAAAAATGCACCATGTGGACCAATGAAAAAATGATATGGCAACATGACATTTGGTTGTTTAGGAAGAGGCGGAAGTTTCAGGAGTGACAGCGAGAGAGAGAGAGAGTTTTGAGATGTGAGAGATTTGTGACGTTTAGCGTGTTTGGAGTGTGTAGTTAATGCGTTGTCTTGTGTAGTTAGTGTGTAGTGTTGTGTTGTGTGTCAGAACAATGAGGCGACTGCTGTCTCCAGGTAAAACAGGAGTGATACACCTGCTGCTGTCAGACCTGCAGGTATCAGGCTGTGATGTTTCCTTTATAGTGGACAGAAATTATGTTTTTGCAGTGGCACAAATAATTTGTGGCATCTTATTGAAGAACAGCTGATTGTTCTGTAAATAGTTTGAAATGGTTATTTAAAAGAGGGTAAAAGGTAAATGGATGCAAATAACTTTGTTGTTTGTAAAACATGTGCATATGATTTTAACATTGACAGTTTATATTTGCATTTAAAGTTATGAAATACGATTCATTAAACATGTTTGTGGTTGTTACAGTAAAAAAAATATAATTTTCTACTCTGATTTTATGTTTTTTGTCTGATTTTAGATCAATTGTGTTAATACAGTTTGTCAAAATGAAAACATGACTGTAAATTCAGACATGTGAGGTTGTGCTGAAAAGGATGAGACCAAACAAAGTAAATAGTTTTTAAAGGTGAAATGTGGAGGAAACATCAAAAGTAGTTAAAATGGCCAATTATACCCTGGATTTTTTTAAAGTAACACAATAGTTACTTTTCAAGTAATTATTACTTTTAGAATCTTGTAACTCAGTTACTAACTCAATTACTTTTTTGAAGAAGTAACTAGTAACTATAATTAATTACCTTTTCAAAGTAACTTATCCAACACTGTTAATGACCCACCCTTTGTTTCCTCCAGTTGCTCCTGATGCTGAGCTTGACGCTGACCTGAGAAAAGCTTTGGTTCTGCGAGCTGGAGTAACCATGAGGCTCTATGTACCACTGAGAGGACGCCCAGCACCGAAGGTGACATGGACTAAAGTTGATGCTAATTTGAAGGAAAGGCAAGGACTACTGATCAAGACATCGGACTGGGACACCCTACTGATGATTGAGGATGTTAACAGATGTGATTCTGGCAAATATGTTCTGTCACTGGAGAACAGCAGCGGCTCTAAGAGCTACAACATCGTAGTAAAGGTCCTTGGTAAGAATTTCTGTCATATAAAATGTTGAGTACACACACTCCAGTGAGTTGTACTGTCACATGCAATGTAGACATGTAAATGAAACCAAGTTAGTGAAAAACCTTTTCACTGATTTATAGTTCAAATCTATCAAGAGGTTTTTCTTAACCTGCATCGAGCTGAAATACAATTCTTGAAATAGTGGTTTTAAAAATTAAACATTAAATGTATTAAATGGAGTCGAACCTAGTTTTCACCTTAAAATGTGTAAAAAAGTAGAACATATATATGATTATATAAGATATATCAGAAATATCAGCATGAAGAAAGAAAATGTTTTTTTAAATAAATATAGAGTGCACACATAGGCCTAATGTGTGTTTTCACTTCAGACATGCATTTGTACTCGTGCTTGTATAACTTTCTGAAAGCTATAAGGCAAAGAAATTGCTTCTCTTGCCCACTTAGATTCTCCAGGCCCACCCTTAAACCTGACTGTGAAGGAAACCTCCAAAACCCATGCCTGCATCACCTGGGATGCCCCACTGATTGATGGTGGTAGTCCAGTTAAGAACTACATCGTAGAGAAACGTTTGGCTGAGAGGAAAGCCTGGACCTGTGTGTCAGCAGATTGTCCTAAGATTTCCTTCAGGATCACCAACCTGGAGGCAGGACAGGCCTACTGCTTCAGAGTTCTAGCTGAAAATGCATACGGCATTGGAGAAGGCTGTGAGACCCCAGGCAGCATCAGGGCCTCTGGTAGTTACAAGATATTTGATACTTAAATTTAAATATTCTCGTGCTGTATAGCCACTGCATTCATGAGCTCAAAGAAAGACACTATATATGTAGCTAAAAAAACACAAACGTTTAACCTTCGTCCATTTGTCCTTCCTGTGCAGAGCAACCTGGTCCAGTGACAGACTTCAAAGCTCAGAAGACTACAAAGAACTCTATCACCCTGTCCTGGAAGAAACCAATCAATGATGGTGGAAGTTTTATTACTGCATACATCTTGGAGCAGGGTGAAGGCGAGGAGAAGTGGAAGCAGATCCTGAAAGGCAAGAATACCTCACACACTATTGGAGAACTGACTGAAGGCAAGGAGTATTCTTTCAGGGTCAAGGCACTCAACGAGTCTGGAGAGGGACCACCCACTGAGCTCACTGCTGTTGCAAAGGACCAATTTGGTAAAAATGCCTTCATGCTATTCTTAGTTATACTAAAATTATAATGTTTAACTTTTTAATGATGATTATCCTTTTGAACTTCAGTGCTACCCGACTGCAACTTAAGTGATCTGCACGATGGCTGCTGTGTGGTTAAGGAGGGCAGCACAACACGCATTAACATCCCCATCACTGGAGTTCCAAACCCCACTGCTACCTGGAAGAAGGGCGATATGGGAGTGGGTGATACTGGCCGGATGTGTGTTGAAGCATCTCAGGGCATCACCACCTTACTGATTAGAGACTGCCAGAGAGGAGATGCTGACACCTACACTATAAATGTCAGGAACAGTGCTGGCTCAAAGGACTGCAAGTTCCAGCTGAAGGTGGTTGGCAAACCCGGTATCTGCACTGGACCCATTACGTTTGATGAGATAACTGCCGATGCCATCACACTAGAGTGGGGACCACCCAAAGATGATGGTGGTGCAGAGGTGTCTAATTACATTGTGGAGAAGAGGAGAACAACAGATAACAAGTGGACTACAGTGGCTTCTGCCATCCAGAAGACCACCATGAGAGTGATCAGACTCCATGACGGGATAGAATACATCTTTAGAGTGTTTGCTGAGAACAAGTATGGGGTTGGAGAACATCTGAGGTCTGACCCAGTCGTTGCCCAGCATCCTTTCAGTAAGTAACTGATTATACTTCAGATCTTTTTGTCTTGTCAAGACATTGTCTCTAATTTTTTTTAAAAAAGGGCAAAATTATCTCTAGTAATAACATTTAGTGCTCATTATAAGACCTGATGTATTTGTTTTACAAATGTACTTTTAAAATACTAGAAAATGAAATGAAACTATAGCTTTGTTTAGGGATTTTTTTAATCAGTCTTTCTCGTGTAATGACACCATCTGCATTATACTGAACTGATTTTATTACACATATTAATAATGTCTTCCTCTCACTTTCTCTTCTTCCTCCAGATGTTCCCGGGGCACCTGCTCCACCAGAAATTGTGAGCATCAGGCATGAATCAGCCATCCTGACTTGGGTTGATCCAAAGGACACTGGTGGTGCCCCAGTTACTGGTAACAAACAGTGATCAATGTACATGCTAAGTATGAGCAAACAGCAAATAACAATCAGTCTGATCAAGTAATTTTGTGTTTTCCCTAGGATATCACATAGAGTATAAGGAAAAGAACAGTCTGATGTGGAAACGGGCGAGTAAGACTCCTCTGAGAGTAAAAGAATGTAGAGTCACTGGACTGACAGAAGGATTAGAATATGAGTTCAGGGTAATGGCCATGAACATGGCTGGCCTGGGAAAGGCTAGCAAAGTAACTGAGGCCGTGGTTGCTCTGGATCCTATTGGTGAGTCCACTGTTATTGGAATCTTTTTTTTGCTCTAATCTTATTCAACTATGTACTGTTTACAGTACTTGTTACCTGAGCTATGGCAACCATGTCTCTTTTTGAAATGCTTTACAACCGTCTTCTCTTTTGTGTCATGTCAGATCCTCCTGGCAAGCCTGAAGTAATCAGTGTCACCAGGAGCACAGTCACTCTGATGTGGACAGCTCCCAAATATGACGGTGGCTACAAGCTTACTGGTTATATCATAGAGAAACTTGAGGCCAGTGGTAAGGCCTGGATGAAAGCAAATCATGTCAACATTCAGGGCTGTGCTTTTACCGTCACTGACCTGACTGAAGGATCCCAGTATGAATTTAGAGTCAGAGCCAGGAATGCTGCAGGTGCCATCAGTATTCCTTCAGAGCCTACTCCGCTTTTGACCTGCAAGGATGAATATGGTGAGCTAAGTGGTAAACAGTTTGACTAGTTTCGGAGTTGACTGTAGATTATTGATTCCCCCCCCCCTTTATGTATATATGTACAGTTAGGACTTAAAAATATTTGTCAAAAGTTTGAAATTTTGAGTTGTTGAACATTTAAAATGTCAACAACTGTCTACAATGCAAAATACAACTTTTTTTTGTCATCTCTACAGAGCCCCCAACCATCACTATTGACCCAGAAATGAAAGATGGTATAGCCATCAGAGCAGGAGACACAATTGTAATCTCAGCTTCTAAAATTGTGGGCAAACCTCCACCTACTGCAGCGTGGTCCAAGGGAGGACGTGAGTTGAAGACTTCTGACATTGTCACCATCACCAGTACCCCAACCTCCTCTACTCTGGCTATTAAGTACGCAAGTCGGAAGAACACAGGGGAGTACACTATCACTGCCAGCAACCCCTTTGGCATTAAGGAAGAACATGTTAAGGTGAAGGTCTTAGATGTTCCTGGACCTCCAGGCCCAGTTGAAGCCAGTAACATTTCAGCCGAAAAGTGTACCCTGACCTGGCTTCCACCAGAGGAGGATGGAGGCTCTACTATCAAATCCTACATCCTTGAGAAGAGAGAAACCAGCCGACTACAGTGGACCAAGCTAGCTGAAAATGTCATGGATTGCAGACACGTAGTCAGCAAACTGATTAAAGGCAATGAATACATTTTCAGAGTGTCTGCTGTGAACCAGTATGGTACAGGAGATTCAACCCAGTCTGGTCCAGTCAAAATGGTTGATAGTTTCTGTAAGTTTATATTTTTTATGTGGTTTATATCTGTGTATTATTAATTAAACAATAAAAGCAACTTAGCTATAGGATCTTGCAGATCCTTTAAAATAAAAATATAGCTAATAGACATGTCCTTCCTGTTTCTGTTTCCCCAGCACCACCAGGTCCGCCCTCAACCCCAGAGATTGATAATGTTAGTAGGAATGCTGTCACCATTTCATGGAAGAGACCAGTACGAGATGGGGGAAGTGACATTAGGGGATACTGTGTTGAGAGGAAAGAGAGAAAAGGACTGAGATGGGTCAGAGCCTGTAAGCGGACTATCCCTGACCTGCGGTTTAAGGTGCAAGGCCTGAGTGAGGGAGTAGAGTACGAGTTTAGAGTCACTGCTGAGAACAAGGCTGGATTTGGGGAACCAAGTGAACCATCGCGCCCTGTCATGACAAAAGATATTGTGTGTAAGTAAAACTCACAGCAATGTTCTCACGGCAATGTGAATTGTATTTTAAAACTGTAAAACTGCAATGCAGGAGAGTTAGAAAATACAAATCAAGCTTTCTCAAATACATAATTACTAGGGGTGCAACGATATTCGTATCGATATTGAACCGTTCGATACAGTGCTTTCAGTTCGGTACGCATATGTATCGAACAATACAACATTTGTAATTTATTTTATCAATTTTCCTTCTGACGATGCTGTCTGTGTTGAGCGCTCAGTGAATCTGTGTTCGACTACTCCGCCTAGGCTGCACTGTCGAGCGCAGATCCACTGAGCGCTCAACACAGACAGCATAGTCAGAAGGAAGAGCGCAGGGCAAGCTAGCGAGACAGAAGTTAAGCTCTACTTGCAGCAGGCAAATTGAACCTCATTCAGATCTGGCGTTTGGAATTATTTTGGTTTTCATGTGACGTATGACCCTGAAGGTAAGCGAGTCATGGACTAAAGTAAAACAGTATGTTGGATGTGCCATGCAATGCTCAATTACATTGGTGTGAACTAGTGTGTTAGCGCAGTTAGCTCGTTAACGTGTTTGCCGTCTAGCCCCATGCACGGAGCGATCGGCGGTAGCTCGTTAACGGAGATTTGCCGTGTTGTGGCGTTAAGGTCATTTCAACGAGATTAACCTGAAAGCACTAGTGGGAACACAACGAATATGACTGCACATTTACGCCGACATCATCCTAGTGCAAAGACAAGTGGAAGCAGACAAAAAAAAGCAAGCATGCTACTAACTTTAGCCGAGTCATTTAGACAGCTGTTAGCACATGATTCTCCTTATGCTGCTGAGAATATAGCCCAGAAGAAGCGGATAGTATAGCTTTTATTTTGGAAAGAGCCATTTCTCTGTAATAAACTCTCTTTTCCAAAGATGAGTGATTCCTCAATCAGATACAGGGCTCGCAATATCGCTAGCCCGACGTCCCGGAGCTAGCGATTTTTTCAGTCGGGCTACCAAAATCTATCTCTTCCCTGCCCGTCGGGCTATTGTAGGAAAAATATATGTCAATGCTTTTGCATTCTTTCAGAAATGTAGCTGGGTAATTATGTCATTGGCATCGGTGAGCCACTGTCAATATGTGACATATTGAAGTCGCGTTTGAATTTGCGCTTGTTTTTTTGCTTTCACTTTGCAATCATGCGAACTGTGTATAGAGAGCGACAGCACTGATCTGTGAGTGATGATAATTTGTGCACCAATTCCTCTGACATCGTCTTATTAATCGTTAGCTTACTATGCAAACATGACAAGTGAAATCTCCCGCAGCTTACACATGTGAGAGGTTGATCGCGCAGAGAATCGCTGAGCTTATGTGAGTGAGCGTGTAAAAGCATTTCAGTTCTGCTGAGCCAAATAAGACAGGTCAGGGTGAAGAAGTGACAGCCAAAGAAAAGCTTACCACAAAACGGAGAAGTTATGACAAATCAGACTATAAGGCAAAAAGAAAGTGCAGCTTTATGGTTTCATGGACAAAAGAATTTCTGTGGCTGCAATATGACGAGCTAAATAACCAGGGCTGCACATAAGTGGTCCGCAGGTGCGCATTCGCTGTCAAAATAAAAAACACGCACAAGGGTTAGGGTTAAATTTAAAAACTGTACTTTTGAGTTAAAATATATATTTATAATTTTAATAAATGACAAATTAAAAATGCATGAACATTTTTTTGTATCGAAAAAATATCGAACCGTGACACCAAAGTATCGAACCGAACCGAACCGTGAATTTTGTGTATCGTTGCACCCCTAATAATTACCTATATTAACTTTGTTACCATATTTTGTTTTTGTGTTTATTAGATCCACCCGGTCCCCCATCCAACCCTAGAATTACAGAAACCACCAAAACCTCAGCCACATTCACCTGGGGCCGACCCCACTATGATGGTGGTCTTGAAGTAGAGGGCTACATTGTTGAATATAAAAAGGAAGGACATGATGATTGGGAGACAGAGACACAGTACCCACTGAAAGCTTCAGAATACGTGATTGGTAAACTACAAAAAGGAGGCAAATACCACTTCAGGGTTAGTGCTGTAAACTCTGAGGGAATAGGCGAGCCTGCAGAGGTTGAGAAAGTGACTGAATTGGTGGACCAGGAGATGTTGCCAGACTTTGAGCTGGATGCTGAACTCAGAAGAACTCTGGTAGTTAGAGTTCGTGCTTCAATCCGTATGTTTGTTCCTATCAAGGGCCGTCCTGTCCCTGAAGTCACATGGAGTAAAGATGATACTAACCTGAAAACACGTGCACATATTGACAACACAGAGTCGTACACTCTTCTGGTTATTCCTGACTGCACAAGATATGATGCTGGAAAATACCACCTTTGTCTAGAGAATGTTGCTGGAAAGAAGACTGGGTTTGTTAATGTGAAAGTTCTGGATACACCGGGACCACCAGTCAATCTCAAACCTAGAGAGATCACAAAGAACAGCATCACCCTACAGTGGGAAATTCCCATTATTGACGGTGGTTCTAAGATTCGTAACTACATTATTGAGAAAAGAGCAGCCACTAAGAAGGCCTACACAGTGCTTAGCACCACATGGCAGAAGTGTTCCTTCAAGATTCCAGACCTCGAGGAGGGAGCTTACTACTATTTCCGTGTCTCAGCTGAGAATGACCTGGGTGTGGGTGAGCCAGCTGAAACCCCAGAGCCAATCAGGGTATCCCAGGCCCCCTCTGCCCCAGAAAATTTGTATGTCACCGATGTTACCTCTGATAGTGCCAGCCTTGCATGGACCAAGCCTTTGCATGATGGTGGCAGCTTGATCACTGGGTATGTCATTGAGGCTCAAAAGAAGGACACTGATCAGTGGGTCCATGTGGCCACCATTAAGGCTCTGGATTATACTGTTACAGATCTAATTGAGGGTGCTGAATATACCTTCCGTATAATGGCAGTCAATGCATCAGGCAGGAGTGATCCCCGTGAGAGCAGACCAGCTGTTATCAAAGAGCAGACTTCTGCTCCTTCATTTGACCTGCGTGGGGTCTACCAGAAAACGATCATTGCTAAGGCAGGAGATCGGTTGAAGGTGGAGATTCCAGTGTTGGGCAAACCAAGGCCTGTGGTTTCATGGAAGAAAGGAGATACAGTGCTCAAGGAGACACAAAGACTCAACATTGAAACCACACCAACATCAACTATTCTCAACATCAATGAGATAAAAAAGAAAGATGGAGGCCAGTATTCTATGACTGGTAAAAACATGCTGGGGGCAATGACAGAGACAATCACAATCCTGGTTCATGACATTCCTGGACCTCCAACTGGTCCTATTAAGCTGGAAGAAATTTCATGTGATTATGTGCTGATGTCCTGGGACCCACCAGAAAATGATGGAGGCGTTCCTATTAACAACTATATTGTTGAGATGCGGGAGACCACTGGTACTTCATGGGTAGAGCTGGCAGCTACAGTCATCCGCACCACATTTAAGGCAGCCAGACTCACTACAGGAACTCAGTATCAGTTCCGCATCAAGGCCCAGAACAGATATGGGATTGGACCAAGCA
This sequence comes from Simochromis diagramma, assembly GCF_900408965.1. Lineage (NCBI taxonomy): Eukaryota > Metazoa > Chordata > Actinopteri > Cichliformes > Cichlidae > Simochromis > Simochromis diagramma. The sequence continues at coordinate 7,965,341 of NW_024386892.1, read as the reverse complement.
TTATCTCTGAACCAGTGGTAGCTGTCTATCCATTTGATGTACCAAGCCAGCCTGGCACTCCCGTGGTCACCTCTTTCAACAAGGATGCTATGACCCTTAGTTGGAATGAGCCATCCTCTGATGGAGGTAGTGCCATTCTGGGCTATCATGTGGAAAGGAAAGAGAAAAACAGTATTCTGTGGCAGAGGATCAGCAAAGCCCTTGTTGTTGGAAATCTGTTTAAATCAACGGGCCTTATTGATGGAATTGCATATGAACACCGTGTTATTGCTGAAAATATGGCTGGTCTCAGCAAAGCCAGCAAACCCTCTGAGCCCATGTATGCTTTGGACCCAGTTGATCCACCAGGCAGGCCAGTAGCACTAAATATTACTAGGCATGAAGTGACCTTGTCATGGACCAAGCCAGAGGGAGATGGAGGATTTTCTATTACTGGATACACTGTAGAGAGGAGGGAGATGCCCAATGGACGTTGGCTCAAAGCAAACTTCAACAACATTCTGGAAACTATCTACACAGTCAGTGGTCTAACTGAAGATGCAACCTATGAATTCCGTGTGTTTGCTAGGAACTCAGCTGGTGCTGTTAGTGCTCCATCCCAGTCATCTGAAGCAATCTTGTGCAGAGATGACATTGAAGAGCCCCGGCTTGATGTAGATGCATCATATAGCAGCACTGTTGTTGTCATGGCAGGAGAGGTATTCAAGCTGGAAGCCAGTGTAACTGGAAGGCCAATCCCATCTCTGGTATGGACCAAAGAAGGAAAGGAGCTTGAGGATACAGCCAAAATTGAGATAAAAACATCCGAGTTCCACACAACTTTAACAAACAAAGATTCGCTCAGGAGGGATGGTGGTGCTTTCACTTTGATTGCCAGCAATCCTGGTGGCTTTGCTAAGTTCATATACAATGTCAAGGTGTTAGATAGACCAGGACCTCCCAACTCCCTCACTGTAACAGATGTCACTGCTGAGAAATGTGTCCTTAATTGGCTCCATCCAACACATGATGGTGGTGCCAAGATTGAGTACTTTATCATTCAGAGACGAGAGACCAGCAGGTTGGCTTGGACAAATGTAGCCACAGACCTTCAAGCTAATAGGTTCAAGGTCACCAAGCTTCTAAAGGGCAATGAATACATTTTCAGAGTTATGGCTGTTAACAAGTATGGTGTGGGTGAACCTGTGGAGTCGGAACCTGTCATCTGTGCCAACCCCTATGTACCCAGTGACCCACCACAGCAGCCTGAAGTCACCATAATCACCAAGGACTCTATGGTTGTCTGCTGGGATCGCCCTGAACATGATGGTGGCAGTAGAATAAACACATACATAATTGAAAGACGGGACAAAACTGGCCTGCGCTGGGTGAAGTGCAACAAGAGGACTGTAACTGACTTGCGATTCAAAGTCTCAGGCCTCACACCAGGGCATGAATATGAATTCAGAGTTCTTGCTGAGAATAATGCTGGGCTAAGTCAGCCCAGTCCTTCCAGTCCATTCTACAAAGCCATTGACACCATCTTCCAACCTGGACCTCCAGGGAACCCCAGAGTGCTGGACACAACCAAGTCTTCTATCACACTTGCATGGAACAAGCCTGTCTATGATGGTGGTTCAGAAATCACTGGTTACATAGTGGAGACCTGCCTGCCTGAGGAGGATGAATGGACAATTCACACTCCCAAGAATGGTTGGACTGCCACTTCTTTCACCATCACCAATTTGAGGGAAAACCAAGAGTATAAAATCAATATTTCTGCAACTAATTGTGAAGGAGTGGGAGAGCCTGCAGCTGTTCCTGGAACACCCAAGTCTGAAGACAGACTAGTTCCTCCAGAAATTGAACTTGGAGCAGAACTACGTAAGGTGGTCTGCATCAGAGCCTGCAGCACACTCAGACTTTTTGTGCCTATCAAGGGAAGACCAGCACCTGAAATAAAATGGTCTAGAGAGCATGGGGAATCTCTAGATAAAGCTAACATTGAAATCACCTCATCATTCACCACTCTTCAGGTAGAGAATGTTGACAGATTTGATGGGGGTAAATACATTGTGACTGTAGAGAATGCCTCAGGAAGTAAGACAGCCTTTGTTAATGTCAGAGTGCTAGACAGTCCTGGAGCACCTCAGAATCTGATTGTCAGGGAGGTCACTAGAGATTCAGTTTCTCTTGCTTGGGATGCTCCTGTCATTGATGGTGGTTCCAGAGTCCGCAATTACATCGTGGAGAAGCGTGAATCAACCAGAAAGGCTTATTCAACTGTGTGTGCCAGCTGCCATAAGTCAAGTTGGAAAGTTGGAGACCTAGAGGAGGGAAAGATGTACTTCTTTAGAATTTTGGCTGAGAATGAATATGGCATTGGCCTCCCAGTAGAGACTCTTGAACCAATTAAAGCATCAGAGAGGCCTCTTCCCCCAGGCAAAGTGTCTCTCCGTGAAGTTACCAGCAAAAGTGTCACATTAAGTTGGGAAAAGCCTGACCATGACGGTGGAAGCAGAATCACTGGCTATATAGTTGAGATGCAGGGAAAAGGCAGTGAGAAGTGGACCCAGGTTATGGTTGTAAAAAGCAATGAAGCTCATGTTACTGGCCTTACACAGGGAGAGGAGTATACATTCCGTATTTCAGCCATTAATGAAAAGGGAGTCAGTGACCCCCGCCCTCTCAATGTGCCTGTGGTTGCCAAGGATCTGGTCATCTCACCAACCTTCAAACTTCTTTTCAGCACATTTAGTGTGCTAGCAGGGGATGATCTGAAAATAGATGTACCATATGCTGCCCATCCCAAGGCTACAGCAACTTGGCTCAAAGATGGTGTTGCTCTCAAAGAGACGACAAGAGTGAATGCAGATGCCACAGACAAAAATCTTCTCCTGGTTATTAAGGAGGCTTGCAGAGATGATGTGGGAACATATACTGTCAAACTTACTAACACAGCTGGAGAGGCATCTACAGATATCAGTGTTATTGTTTTAGATAAGCCTGGCCCTCCAACTGGCCCAATTAAGCTAGATGAGGTCACTGCTGATAGCGTGATCCTGTCCTGGGATCCACCTCAGTATGATGGCGGTTGTGCCATCAATAATTACATCGTTGAGAAGAGAGACACATCTACCACTAACTGGCAGATTGTGTCAGCTACAGTAGCCAGAACCACTATCAAGGCAGCACGTCTGAAAACTGGATCTGAGTACCAATTCAGGATTGCTGCAGAGAACAGATATGGCAAATCTTCAGCCCTGTTATCTGATACTATTGTTGCTCAGTATCCTTTTGAGGTTCCTAGTTCACCACGTTCTGTTACCGTTCAGTCAACCACCAAGGAAAGTATGGTGGTTGTATGGGAAAAACCCAGCAATGATGGTGGAAGCAAGATTTTGGGATACCATTTAGAGCTAAAAGAGAGAAACAATATATTGTGGGTGAAACAGAACAAACAACTTGTCCCAGAAACTAGATCCAAGGTTATTGGCCTGGAGGAGGGTATTGAATATGAGTTCAGAGTTTATGCTGAGAACATTGTTGGCCTCAGCAAAGCCAGCAAAGTGAGTGAAATACAAGTTGCCCGAGATCCTTGTGACAGACCAGGAAAACCAGAAGCTGTCATTGTAACACGAAACCAAGTGACACTAAGATGGACAAAACCCCAATATGATGGTGGAATCAAGATCACAGGTTATGTTATTGAGAAGAAGGAGGGAGCTGGTCGCTGGATGAAGGCCAGTTTCACTAACATCACTGAAACAGAATTTGTTGTCACAGGACTTATTGAGAATCAGACTTATGAATTCCGTGTCATTGCCAAAAATGCAGCAGGTGTTTTTAGCCAGCCATCTGATTCTACTGGAGCCATCACTGCCAAGGATGAGGTGGATCCACCCAAAATTGACTTGGAAGCTAAATACTCTCAAACTGTGGTAGTTAATGCTGGAGAGACATTTAAACTTGAGGCTGCTGTTTACGGTAAACCTGTACCCACAATTCATTGGCTGAAAGAGGGCCAGGAGATCACCGAAGCAGCTCGCTTAGAGCTTAAGAACACAGATTTTACAGCTTGTCTTGTTGTTAAAGAAGCCATCCGTGTTGATGGAGGTCAGTACATACTTCTAGTAAAGAATGTTGGAGGAGAGAAATCTGTTAACATTAATGTTAAGGTTTTAGATAGACCTGGTGCACCCGAAGGCCCTATATCCATTTATGGTGTCACTAATGAAAAATGCTCAATTTCCTGGAAACCTCCCTTGCAAGATGGAGGAAGTGATGTTTCCCATTATATTGTTGAGAGGAGGGAAACCAGCAGATTGGTTTGGACTGTAGTTGAACCAAAAGTTCAGACACTGAACTTGAAGATCACCAAATTACTTCCTGGTAATGAATATATTTTCAGAGTGATTCCTGTTAACAAATATGGAGTTGGAGAGCCACTGGAATCTGAGCCAATGGTTGCCAGGAATCCATTTGTCACTCCCAACCCACCAACAAATGTGGAAGTTTCCACAATCACCAAAGACTCTATGGTGGTGACCTGGGAGAGACCAACTAATGATGGTGGCAGCCCAATCCAGGGATACATTGTTGAGAAACGTGACAAGGATGGTGTGCGATGGACTAGATGCAACAAGCGCAATATTAGTGAGCTGCGCTTTAGAGTTACCGGGCTTCTTGAAAACCATAGCTATGAATTCAGAGTTGCTGCTGAGAATGCTGCAGGTGTTGGCATGCCTAGTGCACCAACAGTGTACTACAAAGCACTGGATCCTGTCTTCAAACCAGGCCCACCAAACAACCCCAAGGTGGTAGACACATCTAGATCCACTGTTTCCCTAACATGGGGCAAACCCATCTATGACGGTGGCTGCGAGGTTCAGTCTTACATTGTAGAGGCATGTAATGGTGCATCTGATGAGTGGTTTATGTGTACTCCACCAACTGGAATCATGGACACAAAATATACTGTGAAAAAACTTCTTGAAAAGCATGAGTACCAATTTAGAGTGTGTGCAATCAACAAGGTTGGTGTTGGTGAGCATGCTGATGTTCCTGGAAAAATTCTTTTGGAGGAGAAACTTGAAGCACCTGATCTTGATCTTGATGCAGATATGAGAAAGATGATCAACATCAGAGCAGCAAGTACGCTCAGATTGTTTGTTCCTGTAAGGGGTCGTCCAGCTCCAGAGGTGAAATGGGGCAAGGCTGATGGTGAGATTAAGGAGACTGCTCAGATTGACAATACAGGCAGCTATGCATCACTTGTCATTGAGAATGTTGACAGATTTGATAGTGGCAAGTACACCCTGACTGCTGAGAATGCTAGTGGAGTAAAATCAGTCTTCATAAGTGTCAGAGTGCTGGACTCCCCTAGTCCACCAACTAACTTCGTGGTGAAAGAGATTACCAAGAATTCTGTCACTCTCACATGGGAGCCTCCACATCTGGATGGTGGCTCAAAGATTAAGCACTATATTGTTGAAAAGCGTGAGAGCACCAGGAAAGTGTACTCTCCCATCACTACATGCAACAAGATGTCATGGAAAGTTGAACCTCTTCCAGAGGGTGGAATCTTTTTCTTTAGAGTATTGGCTGAGAATGAATATGGTGTGGGTCTCCCTGCTAAAACTATAGAACCAGTTAAGATATCTGAGAAACCTCAGCCACCTGGCAAGGTCAGTGTTGTTGATGTTACTCACAGCACTGTAACTTTAACTTGGGAAAAGCCTCTGCATGACGGTGGTAGTAGAATCACCCACTATGAAGTTGAACTAGCTCCCAAGGACAGTGAAGCTTGGTCTATATGTGCTAGTGTGAAAGCACTGGAAACATTAGTGACAAACCTTCTCAAGGGAGAGGAGTACCAGTTCAGAGTTGTTGCTGTAAATGACAAGGGCAAAAGTGACCCACGACAGTTGGCTCATTCTGTTGTAGCAAAGGACCTTGTTATTGAACCTGCTGTTAGACCCAAGGCAAGTTCTTACAGTGTCCAGGTGGGGTATGACCTCAAGTTAGAGGTCCCGGTCGCTGGTCACCCTAAACCAATTATCACCTGGACCAAAGATGGCGTAGCCCTTAAGCAGACTACCAGAGTCAATGTCACCGACTCAGCACAAACTACCACTCTTACCATAAAGGATGCTACCAGAGAAGATGGAGGTATGTACACTATCAGTGTCTCCAATGACCTTGGTTCAAAGGATGCCACTGTAGAGGTGATCACCTTGGACAAACCAGGCCCACCCACAGGCCCTGTAAAGTTGGAGGATATCAGTGCTGAGAGTATCACCCTCAGCTGGGAACCTCCTACATACACAGGTGGTTGTCCAATCTCAAACTATGTGGTGGAGAAGAGAGACACAACCACAACAAACTGGTCGGTTGTGTCTGCCACTGTGGCTAGAACCACTCTAAAAGTCAGCAATCTGAAGACAGGCACTGAGTACCAGTTCAGAATTTATGCTGAAAATAGATATGGAAAGAGCTATGCAATTGATTCACAGCCTGTTGTGGCACAGTATCCATTCCAGGAGCCAGGACCACCAGGAACACCATTTGTTTCTTCATACACTAAAGACTACATGGTAGTTGAGTGGCATAAACCCCCAAGTGATGGTGGCAGTGCCATCTTGGGCTACCATCTGGAAAGAAAAGAAAGGAACAGTATCCTCTGGACAAAGATAAACAAAATGCTCATCCAAGATTGTAGATTCAAATCTACTCCACTCGAGGAAGGCATAGAGTATGAGTATAGAGTCTATGCAGAGAACATTGTTGGCATTGGTGAATGTAGCAAAGTGTCTGAGGTTTATGTTGCCCGTGATCCATGTGATCCTCCTAGCCGTCCTGAGGCTGTGATTGTGACCAGGCACTCAGTGAAACTCAAGTGGAACCCCCCGGCGTACGATGGTGGGAGTTTAGTTACAGGTTATCTAGTAGAGAAACGTGATCTTCCTGAAGGAAAATGGATGAAGGCTAGCTTCACAAACATCATTGAACACGAATTCACAGTTACTGGCCTCACAGAAGATAGCAAATATGACTTCAGAGTAATTGCAAAGAATGCTGCAGGTGCCGTTAGCAAGCCCTCTGAGAGCACAGGATCCATAACTGCTAAGGATGAAGTTGTCCCACCTAAGAGTGAGACAGATCCTATGTACAACCAGACCATTGTTATAAATGCAGGAGAGACATTCAATCTTGAGGCCAGTGTGGAAGGAAAGCCTATTCCAACTGCTCAGTGGTTCAAGGGGAATCTTGAAGTTGAAAACTCAGCAAGAGCGGAGATCAGAAACACAGATTTTAAAGCTTTGCTTGTTGTAAAGGATGCTATCAGAGTTGATGGTGGACAGTATACTCTGGTTCTCACAAATGTGGCAGGAAGTAAGACTATCCCCTTCAGTGTGAAGGTTCTGGACAGACCAGGGCCTTCAGAAGGACCTCTTACTATCAGCAATGTTACTGAGGAAAAATGCTCACTGTCGTGGCTGCCACCCAGGCATGACGGAGGCGCCAGCATTTCTCACTACATCATTCAGAAAAGAGAAACTAGCCGCTTGGCATGGACTGTGGTCTGCAGTGATTGTAAAGCTACCATGTTTAAAGTTACAAAACTACTGAAGGGAAATGAGTACATCTTCAGAGTCATGGCTGTCAACAAATATGGCACAGGTGAGCCGCTTGAATCAGCACCAGTTATCATGAGAAATCCATTTGTTCCACCTGGAGCACCTCAGGATCTTGAGATCACAAATATCACCAGGGATTCTATGACTGTATGTTGGAATCGTCCTGAGACATCAGGAGGCAGTGACATTGTTGGCTACATTGTTGAGAAGAGAGACAGAGCAGGAGTGAGGTGGACCAAGTGCAACAAACGCAGAGTGACAGACTTGCGTTTCAGAGTAACAGGACTGACTGAGGACCATGAATATGAATTCAGGATATCTGCTGAGAATGCAGCTGGAGTGGGCCAGCCAAGTCCATCGACAACCTATCTTAAGGCATGTGACCCCACCTTCGAGCCAGGCTGTCCCACCAATGTTCATGTGGTAGACACTACTAGAGACTCCATTAGTCTGGCTTGGCACAGACCTATCTATGATGGTGGCTGTGAGATTCAAGGCTACGCTGTGGAAATAACCAAGGCTGATGAGGAGGAATGGGCCATATGCACCCCACCTTGTGGAGTCAATGCTACCAAGTTTACTATCAAAAAGTTGATTGAACACCAAGAATACAAAGTCCGCATTTGTGCCATCAACAAGGTGGGTGTTGGTGAGCCCACTGAGATTCAGGGAGTCGTCAAACCTATGGATAAGATTGACCCTCCAGAAGTGATTCTGGATTCAGAGCTCAGGAAGGGAATAGTTGTCCGTGCAGGAGGCTCGATGAGAGTCTGCATTCCATTCAAAGGCCGTCCTACTCCTGAGATAAACTGGGCCAAAGAGGATGGAGAGTTACCCAGTAAAGTTCAAGTTGAGACTGGTGAAGATTACACACAGCTCTCAATTGAAATCTGTGACAAATATGATGCTGGAAAGTACGTGCTCAATTTAGAAAATAGTGCTGGCACCAAATCAGCTTTTGTTTCCGTTAAGGTGCTAGACACTCCAGGGGCTCCTTTAAACCTAACAGTAACAGACATCAAGAGGGAAAGTGTGACTCTGACCTGGGAGCCTCCTCTTATTGATGGTGGTGCAAGAATCAAGAATTACCTTGTTGAAAAGAGGGAGTCCACAAGGAAGGTTTACTCTAATGTGGACAACAAGTGCACAAAGACAAGCTATCGTATAACTGGCCTGACAGAGGGAACTATATATTATTTCAGAGTCTTAGCAGAGAATGAGTTTGGTGTGGGACAGCCAGCTGAGACAGAAGAATCAGTAAAAACATCTGAGCCCCCCCTGCCTGTGGGTAAGGTCACATTGACCGAAGTGACAAAAACAACTGCTTCACTCTCCTGGGAGAAGCCAGATCATGATGGAGGTAGCAGAATCATTGGTTACTACATTGAGATGCAGCCTGTTGGCTCAGAAGAATGGGTGGTAGCTGCCACATGCAAAACTTGTGAAGGCACTGTCACAGGCCTCAGTGCAGGACATGAGTACCTATTTAGAATCTTAGCCTTCAATGAGAAGGGCAAGAGTGACCCTAGACCTTTGGCTGCGCCAGTCACTGCTAAAGATATAACCATTGAACCCAAATTCAAGATTCAATTTAACACTTATAGTTTACAGCACGGTGAGGATTTGAAGATTGAGATTCCAGTGATTGGACGACCTGTTCCCAAGGTTGAATGGAAGAAGGATGGACAAGCTCTTAAAGAGACAACAAGAATTAATGTTTCCAGCACATTGTCATGCACTAAGCTGTACATCAAAGATGCAAATAAGGAGGACTCTGGCAAATACACTGTCACAGCCACCAGTAGCATTGGAACAGCTACAGAGGAGATTACTGTTATTATTCTTGATAAGCCTGGGCCACCCACGGGCCCTGTAAAGATAGAAGAGGTGAGCTCTAATTATGTCACTCTCTCTTGGGAGCCACCAGAGTATACCGGAGGCTGTCCCATCAATAATTACATCGTGGAGAAGAGAGATACTACCACCACAGCATGGCAGATTGTTTCTGCTACTATTGCCAGGACAACCATCAAAGTCACCAAGTTGAAGACTGGTGTTGAATATCAATTCAGAGTGTCAGCTGAAAATAGATACGGGAAGAGTTCTGCAATTGTCTCTCCTGCTGTTATTGCTCAGTATCCATTTAGTGAGCCTGTGGCCCCAGGAACACCAGTCATTTCTTCTGTAACCAAGGATAGCATGGTCATTGAGTGGAAACCTCCTACCAACAATGGGGGCAGTCCAATTCTTGGCTATCACCTTGAGAGAAAAGAAAAGAATAGCCTCTTGTGGACTAAATTAAACAAGCTTCTAATCCCAGACACACGTTTCAGAACTACAGAACTTGAAGAAGGTATTGAGTATGAATTCAGGGTTTATGCTGAAAACATTGCTGGTCTCAGCCCAGCTAGCAAGCTGTCTGAGAGCACAGTAGCAAGGGACCCTTGTGACTCACCAGGAACTCCTGAGCCTATTGAAATCACCAGAAACCATGTGACACTCCAGTGGACCAAGCCCCAGTATGATGGAGGGAGTGCAATTACTGGCTATGTGATTGAGAGAAGGAAGCACCCAGACACCCGCTGGATGAAGGCCAGCTTCACTAACATCATTGATACACAATTTACACTTACTGGTCTGACTGAAGACTGTGTGTATGAGTTCAGGGTCATTGCCAGAAATGGTGCTGGGATTTTGAGCCAACCCTCTCAGAGCACAGGGGAAATTACTGCCAAAGATGAAATTGAGGCTCCAGCAGCCACCATGGATTCGAAATTCAAGGATATGACTATTGTTCACGCAGGTGAGACATTTGTCATTGATGCTGACTATACTGGAAAACCTTTGCCTGAGGTCATTTGGTTAAAGGATGGAAAAGAGATTGACAAAGCCACACCAAGAATGGAAATCAAGACTACCCTCACACGTACCATCCTGACAGTCAAGGATTGCATCAGAGTGGATGGTGGCCACTTTGTCCTCAAGCTTATTAATGTGGGAGGAGTCAAGATGATCCCAGTTAATGTCAAAGTTCTGGATAGACCTGGGCCTCCAGATGGACCTCTAGAAGTCAAAGGGGTCACAGCTGAGAAATGTTATCTGCATTGGAATCATCCCTCACATGACGGAGGAGCTGGCATCTCTCACTATATCATTGAGAAGAGAGAGACTAGTCGTTTGTCATGGACTATGGTTGAGCCCAAGATTCAGGCAATCAGCCACAAAATCACAAAACTATTGCCTGGCAATGAATATATCTTTCGAGTTACTGCTGTAAATAAATATGGTGTTGGCGAGCCTTTAGAATCAGAAGCTGTTGTTGCTCGTAACCCTTTCACCACTCCCAGTGCCCCCTCAAACCTTGAGGTCGGTGCCATCACTAGGGACTCCATGGTGCTTTCCTGGGAGAGGCCCAATGATAATGGAGGTGCAGAGATTGAGGGATATGTCCTTGAAAAACGTGATAAAGATGGTATCAGATGGAGTAAATGCAACAAGAAGAGGCTGAATGACCTGCGATTCAGATGCACTGCTCTCACAGAGGGCCACTCATATGAATTCAGGGTTTCGGCTGAAAATGCTGCTGGTGTAGGAAAGCCTAGTGCACCAACTCCGTACATCAAGGCCTGTGATGCCACTTATCCACCTGGACCCCCAAATAATCCAAAGGTCACTGACCATTCAAGTACCACAGTTTCCCTTTCATGGTCCAGGCCTATATATGATGGTGGTGCACAGATCACTGGGTATATTATTGAAATGAAAGAGGCAACAGATGATGAATGGATCATTAGCACACCACACACTGGCGTCCAAGCCACTAACTACACAGTAAAGAAACTTAAGGAGAATGCGGAATACAACTTCCGCATAAGTGCTGTTAATTGTGAGGGAGTAGGAGAACATGTAGATTTGCCTTGTTCTGTGATTGCTGCAGAGAAGCTGGAGGCTCCTGAAATTGAACTAGATTGTGACCTAAGAAAGATGGTCAACGTCCGTGCCTCTGCTACCTTGCGTCTGTTTGTGACAACCAGAGGGAAGCCTGAGCCTGAAGTCAGATGGTCAAAGGCTGATGGCACTCTAAATGAACGTGCCCAGATAGAAGTCACAAGCTCTTACACAATGCTGGTAATTGAGAATGTTGACAGATTTGACACTGGCAAATATGTGCTGACCCTTGAAAACCTCAGTGGCTCTAAATCAGCCTTTATCAACGTCAGAGTTCTGGATTCTCCTAGTGCTCCTACTAACCTCGGAGTTAAGGATGTTAAAAGAAATTCTGTCTCTCTCTCCTGGGAGCCTCCTCTAATTGATGGTGGGGCTAAGATATCACATTATATAGTGGAGAAGAGAGAACAGAAGAGAATGGCTTTCACCAGTGTTTGCACTAACTGCGTCAGAAACTCCTACATTATTTCAGACCTGCAGGAAGGAGGCCGATACTATTTCCGTGTGTTAGCTGTGAATGAACTCGGAGTAGGTCTGCCTGCATCCACAGATCAAGTTAAGGTGTCTGAGCCTCCTCTGCCTCCTGGTAAGATTGTGGTTGTTGACATTACTCGTCATGCTGTTACACTCTCTTGGGAGAAACCTGATCATGATGGAGGCAGTAAGATTACAAACTATATTGTGGAGATGCAGCCCAAGGGAGATGACAAATGGACGGTGTGCAGTGAAGTCAAAGCACTTGAAGCTACCATTGATGGACTCACAACTGGAGAGGAATACTCCTTCAGGGTAACTGCTGTGAATGATAAGGGTAGAAGCGATGCTAAGCCTCTGGCTACTCCTGTGGTGGTAAGGGACATCACGATGGAGCCCATCATCAACCTGTTATTCACCACATACAGTGTAAAAGCAGGAGATGATTTGAAGATTGACGTTCCCTTCAAAAGCAGACCACAGTCTGAGGTGTGCTGGAAGAAGGATGGCCAAGTGCTTAAGCAGACAACCAGGGTAAATGTTCTCAATTCAAAAACCTCATCTAAGATTGTCATCAAGGATGCCACGAAGGAGGATGTAGGGAAGTATGTGATTACCCTGACTAACTCAGTTGGTACCAAGTCAGCTGAAATCTCTGTTATAATCCTGGATAAACCTGGACCACCTAGTAACATTAAGGTTGATGAGGTGAGCGCTGACTTTATTTCTCTGTCTTGGGATCCTCCAACCTATGATGGTGGTTGTCAGATTAACAACTATGTAGTTGAGAAGAGAGACACTACTACTACAACATGGCAAATCGTGTCAGCCACAGTGGCCAGAACATCAATAAAGGTTTCTCGACTTACTCAGGGGACAGAGTACCAGTTCCGCATTGCAGCTGAGAACCGTTATGGGAAGAGTCCTGCCATAGATTCTGCTCCTGTTGTTGCTCAGTATCCATTTGAGCCTCCTGGCCCTCCAACCCAACTTCATGTTGTCCATGCCACCAAAACTGGGATGCTCGTGGTATGGGGCAGACCTGCAAGTGATGGTGGAAGTCCTGTTATTGGTTATCACATTGAAAGCAAAGACCAAAGCAGCATCTTGTGGACCAAGGTCAACAGAGGTCTGGTGACTGAGAACCAGTTTAAGATGACAGGAATGGAAGAAGGTCTGTTGTATCAGTTCAGAGTGTATGCTGAGAATATTGCTGGAATTGGTCCATGCACTAGGGCAAGTGACCCTGTGGCAGCCAGGGATCCATGTGAATCTCCACATAACCTTAGAGTCACAAACATCACTAGAAATTCAGTTTCTCTTTTTTGGGAAAGACCTGAATATGATGGCAGTGCAAAAATTACTGGCTACATTGTTGAGCGTCAAGAGCTTCCCAATGGTCGCTGGCTGAAATGCAACTTCACCAATGTTCAAGACACTTACTTCGATGTCACTGGTCTCACAGAAGATGTCCGATATGATTTCCGTGTTATTGCTAAAAATTCTGCAGAGCAATTGAGTGCTCCTTCAGAAAGCACTGGACCCGTCACTGTCAAAGATGATGTAGATCCTCCCACCATTATACTGGAAGATAAATTCAGACAGTTGGTTGTCATTAAGGCTGGAGAAATCATTAGAATTGATGCCGAAATTACTGGGCGTCCACTCCCAGTTGTTTCATGGTCTAAGGATGGAAAGGAGATTGAGGCCAAGGCTAGATGTGAAATCACATCCACTAACTTCACAACCACGCTCATTGTCAAAGATGCTATCAGAAGGGACTCTGGACAGTATGTTCTTACTCTGCACAATGTAGCTGGAACCAGATCTGTGGCTATCAACTGTAAGGTTCTGGACAGACCTGGACCTGCATCAGGACCTTTAACAGTTTCTGGTCTCACAGCAGAGAAATGCACCCTGTCATGGGGACCACCTCAGGAAAATGGTGGTGCTGAAATTATGCACTACATTGTTGAGAAACGTGAGACCAGTCGTCTTGCCTGGACTCTTGTCTATGGTGACATGAAGGCAACTACCTGCAAAGTGACTAAACTGCTCAAAGGAAATGAGTACATCTTCCGAGTTAGGGGAGTCAACAAATATGGAGATGGTGAAAGCCTGGAGAGTGAGCCAACAAAGGCCACTGATCCATTCACTGTCCCGTCAGCTCCCACTAATGTCCAGGTCACCTCTGTTACAAGTGAGGCAATGACCATTTGCTGGGAAAGACCTGTTTCTGATGGTGGCAGCAGTATTGCTGGCTATGTAATTGAGAAGCGAGAGAAGACTGGCCTCCGCTGGTGCCGTGTCAACAAGAAACCTGTTTATGACCTTAGAGTGAAAGCTTCACACCTTCGCGAGGGCTGTGAGTACGAATACAGAGTTTTTGCAGAGAATGCTGCTGGCCTCAGTGCTCCTAGCACTCCTTGCCCACTCACCAGGGCAGAAGACCCACAGTTTTTACCCTCACCTCCAGCTAAGCCTAGGATAATTGACTCCACAAAGACTACAGTCACCCTGTCATGGAATAAGCCACTTTTTGATGGTGGAGCACCTGTGACTGGTTACAGAGTAGAATACAGGAAGACATTAGATGATGAATGGATTGTTGGAGTACAGAACACCAAAAACACAGAATTTACAGTGGTGGGATTATCACCTGGAACTGAATATGTGTTTGTTGTCAAATCCATTAACAAAATTGGAGTGAGTGAGCCCAGTCCTGAGTCAGACAAACAAGTTGCCAAAGAAAGAGAGGAGGAGCCAACCTTTGATGTTAGCAATGAAATGAGAAAGACTCTTATTGTAAAGGATGGAAGCTCTTTCACAATGAAAGTTCCTTTCAAAGGCAAACCCATCCCTAGTGTTACTTGGGCTAAGCCTGATGTAGACCTTAGAGTTCGCGCTGTAATTGACACCACAGATACCTTTACTTCCATCACCTTAGAAAAAGCAACTCGGAATGACTCTGGAAAATACACTGTCACTCTATCCAATGTAGCTGGTACCTCCTCCTTGACGCTCACTGTCCGTGTTTTGGACTCACCTGGGCCTCCTAGTCATATAGAGGTCAAGGAAGTCACAAAGACCTCTGCTACTATAACCTGGGATACTCCTGAGATTGAGGGAGGAGGACCAGTCAAGAATTACCTTATTGATTACCGTGAGGCGAGCAAGAAAGGCTGGACTAGATTGACTGACACATGCCACAGACTGACATACAAGGTGGCAGACCTGCAGGAGGGAGAAGTCTACTACTTCAGAGTGACAGGCGAGAATGAATATGGTATTGGTGTTCCTGCTGAGACCAAAGAGGGGACCAAGATCACAGGTATTAAATCCTGAGTTGGTATTTTTTAAATTTTTATAGAAAATATATATCAAAATTTGTTTTAATTGAAAGACATATTTTCTTTCTCCAGAAAAACCAAGTCCACCACCAAAACTGGGTGTAACGGATGTAACCAAGGAAAGTGTGTCCTTGGCTTGGGCCAAGCCAGAACATGATGGAGGCAGCAGAATTACTAGCTACCTAGTAGAAGCACTGGAGAATGGACAAGAGAAGTGGGTTAAATGTGGTACAACAAAGTCAATCCACTTCACAGTGTCTGGTCTGAGGGAGAATGCAGAGTACTTCTTCAGAGTCAGAGCTGAGAACTATGCTGGATTCAGTGATGTTAAGGAAATGATTACTCCTGTAGTGGTCAAAGACCAGCTTGGTAAACTACAAGCTTGTTATAATAATCAGAACATGCCATGCAATTAGTAGAGACTACACCTAATTTCTCCTGTTGTAACTCTTTTTGGTACTTTTCTGTTCTAGAATCTCCTGAGATCAACATGAAGGACTTCCCCCACAATACAGTATATGTTAGAGCTGGATCTACCCTAAAATGTGAGATTCCATTGACAGGCCGGCCTTTACCTAAAGTGACTCTGTCCAAGGATAATGTGCTGCTCAAATCAACAATGAGGTTTAACTCAGAAGTCACTCCTGACAGTATCAAGATTAGTCTGCGTGAGAGCATTGCAGGAGACTCAGGCCGCTATGATATTATTGCCTCCAACTCCAGTGGAACCACCAAGTCCTTTGTAAATATTGTGGTTCTTGACCGCCCCAGTGTCCCACTTGGACCAGTGGAGCTGTATGATGTCACAGAAGACAGTGTAAGCTTAAAGTGGCTCCCACCAGCATATGATGGTGGCAGTCCCATCACCAACTACATCATCCAGAAGCGAGAGACAACTACAGCCAACTGGATGGACGTGTCTTCAGCTGTGGCCCGTTGCACCATGAAAATTATGAAGCTGACCACTGGCCTGGAGTACCAATTCAGAATTAGGGCAGAGAACAGATATGGAATCAGTGAACATATTGACTCCCCAGCTGTCGCTGTCAGTCTTCCTTACAGTAAGAAGTTTTTGCTTTTCTTATTATTATACATAAACATAATAATTTTGCTACTCATTCTTTACACCTTCACTATGTGAGCATGCCAAAATTCTCAAACTCTGCCTCTTGTTCTCCAGCTATACCAGATGCGCCATCAACTCCAGAAATTACTGCTGTAACCAGGGAAAGCATTACTGTTGCATGGAAAGAGCCAAAGTCAGATGGAGGCAGCCATGTGTTTGGTTACCATCTCCAAATGAAAGACAAAAACAGCATCCTTTGGCAGAGAGTCAACAAAACAGTGATCCGTGCCACACACTTTAAAGTCACCAACATAAATGCTGGACTTATTTATGAGTTCAAGGTAGCAGCAGAAAACTCTGCTGGAATTAGTGCCTTCAGCAAGATTTCTGATGCTGTATTGGCTATTGATGCCTGCGGTGAGTTTATAGTCGATAAAATGCATGAAGAATTCTTTGACTTAAGATTTTCTGCAATATTTATTAAAATCATTCTCACTGTATCTTCCTATAGAGCCACCCCTATACTTGCGTATAACTGACATCACTAAGAACTCCATTAGTCTGGCCTGGCAGAAGCCTGACTATGATGGTGGATCCCCAATAACTGGTTACATCATTGAGAAGAGAGAGGGTGTTAGCCCCAAATGGTCTAAAGCTAACCTCACCAATATCACAGACACCCGCTTCATTGTTACTGGCCTCACCCAGGATGAAACATATGAGTTCCGAGTCATGGCAAAGAATGCAGTTGGTTCAGTGAGCAATCCGTCTATCACTGTGGGGCCAGCCACATGTGTGGACACTTATGGTAGGTCTTTTCATGTTGGGTTATATTTGTGTATTTTTTTCTGCAATTATGCATTGTCTTGTATTCTAAGATATTTATTCCACACCCTACATATTCTACATCCTGACTTGTTTTACCATCTCTGGTCCAGGTGCCCCAGAGATTGAAATACCTCAGGAGTATCTTAATGAGGTCAAGCACAAGGCTGGCTCTAATGTGGAACTCAAATTTAATATAAGAGCCAAACCTGCTCCCAGTATTGAGTGGTTTAAAGATGGCAGAGAGCTTAAGCCTACTTCTCAGCTCTCTTTTAAACACACTTTCGAGTCCACAAGTGTGTTCGTGAAGGAAACAACTCGTCTTAACTCTGGAACCTATGAAGTAAAGGTGAAGAACTCCCTCGGATCTTCATGTGCCATTGTCAGGCTGCTCATTCAAGGTATTTATTTAATATTTATTTTTCATTGTATAACATGTATCATATATGCAGTATACACCCTGAGTCAAATGTTTTCCTTGTCTAATCAGATAAGCCAGGCCCACCTGCTGGAGAGATTCAGTTTAAGAAGGTGACAGCTGACAACATCACCATCATGTGGTCGCCACCTGCTGATGAAGGTGGTGCCATGGTAACACATTACATTGTAGAAAAGCGGGAGACCAGCAGGGTAATGTGGTCGATTGTCTCAGAGAAACTGGTTGACTGCATTGTGAATGTGCCCAGACTCATAATGGGCAATGAGTACATCTTTAGAGTCCGTGGAGTCAACAAGTATGGCATTGGAGAGCCACTGGAGTCTGAGCCCATTATTGCCAAGAATGCATTTGGTAAGCAAATAGAATAAAGTCACCTCATCAGTCACCCCATATGTGACTGATGAGGTGTATCTCTCCCTCTCTCTCTCTCTCTCTCTTGCTCTTGCTCTCATGTTTGAAAATATATCAACTTTCATTATAGACAGTGGTAAATTACAATGGTAAACTTAAAAGCTTTAACCTTATCATTTTTATTTTGCACAGTACCTCCCAGCGAGCCATCTAAGCCTAAAGTTACTATGATCACTAAGTCTACCATGACAGTGATCTGGGAAAGACCAGCGTTGGACGGAGGCAGTGATATTGATGGGTACTATCTAGAGAAAAGGGAGAAGAGGAGTCTGCAATGGTTCAAGGTTTGTTTGCTGCCCCAAATCTAAAAAGTTCAAGCATAAAGAAAATCTACCAATGAATAGGAGATGTTAGCTTTAATACATCCATTTTTTTTATCAAGGTGGTGAAGGGCACTATCAGAGACACCAGGCAGAAAGTGGCTAACCTGGTGGAGAACAATGAGTACCAGTACAGAGTGTGTGCTGTCAACAAGGCTGGAGCAGGGAACTACTCTGAACCTTCTGAGCTCTATAAAGCCTATGACCCAATAGGTATATGACTTTAATTTGCAGTTATCCTCATCTCGTCAGCATTTGAGGAATTCCTTTATTGTTTACATTTTCCTTTTTTCTTCTCCAGATCTACCAGGTGAACCCACTAAGCTGCGTGTGGTTGACTCCACAAAGACATCTATCACACTTGGATGGGAGAAGCCCGTCTATGATGGTGGCAGCGAAATTACACACTATATTTTAGAGCAGATGAATACAGAGGACAAAGAATGGGTGATTACCAACCCACAAGTCAAGACATGTGAGTATGTCGTGTCCCACCTCAAACCTGGCATCTACTACTTCTTCAGAGTATCTGCTGTCAACTGTAAAGGCAAAGGAGAAGACATCAAAATGTACCAGCCTGTGCAAGCCAAAGATATTTTAGGTTAGTATTGATATAGTTCCCTTTATAGTACAAGATATTAGTCTTGAGACGAATCAATAATAAAATCAAAATTAATATTCTTTTCCATCTTTGTATGACATTTGTGTCCAACAGAGGAGGCTGATCTGGACTTGGATGTTGCTATGACAACTCAATACACAGCAAAGGCTGGCCGTGATGTGGAAGTCTTTATCCCCCTGAAGGGTCGTCCTACACCAAATGTCACCTGGCGCCGTGGTGACCGTAACATGGCTGGTGATAACCGCTACACAGTCACAAGCACTGAAAGAGCTACCACACTCCTCATCCCCAAGGTCACCCGTGATGACTGTGGAAAGTATGTGCTGGAAATTGAGAATGGTGTTGGAGAACCTAAGATAGTTACTGTTTCCCTCAAGGTTCTGGACAGTCCATCCACCTGCCAGAAACTGATGATAAAGAATGTCACAAGAGGAAAGCTGACACTAAGCTGGGAGCCTCCGCTCATAGATGGTGGCTCCCCTGTGACTAATTACATTGTCGAAAAGAAGGCCTCCACTATGAAAGCTTATCAAGTGATTACTGATGAGTGTTTAAATACAAGTTACAAGGTGTCAGGGCTGGAGGAAGATATAGCTTACTTCTTCCGTGTGTCTGCTCAAAATGAGTTTGGTGTGGGTGACCCTTGTGAAACCACTGATGCTGTCCGAGCAACTGAAACTCCAGGAGCTGTTAAAGACCTAATAATGGTGGACTCCACAAAGAACTCTGTCACCCTTCAGTGGAGCAGACCTGACCACGATGGTGGCAGCCACATCACTGACTACATCATTGAGAAGAGAGCCCAGGATGAAGTCAAATGGACTTTAGCTGCTAAATGCAAGCGGTGCAGCTGTGAAGTGACGGGACTCAAGGAAAATGCTATCCTGGATTTCAGAGTGTTTGCAAAGAATGAGAAAGGCAACAGTGACTTCTCCCAAATTGGTCCGATCACAGTGATGGACCTCATCATTCCACCTGAAGCCAAACTGAATGATTATCCCAATGGAGAGCTTGCTGTTCGTATAGGTCAAAACATCCATATTGAGTTACCATTCAAGGGAAAACCAAGACCTACAATCAGCTGGCTAAAGGATAATTTCCCACTAAAGGAAAGTGAGAAGATTCGCTTTAGGACCACTGACAACAAGACTTCAGTTACAGTCAGAGGGGTTAAGAAAGAACATGCTGGACAATACACCTTGGTTCTGGATAACAGAGTCATTAAGAACTACTTTGACATCAATGTGATCACTCTGGGACCCCCTTCAGTCCCTACTGGCCCCATCCGTTTTGACGAGATAAAAGCTCAGAGTATTATTATCTCCTGGGATGAGCCGAAGGAAGATGGAGGTGGCGAGATCACCTGCTACAGTGTGGAGAAACGTGAAACCTCCCAGGCCAACTGGAAGATGGTCTGCTCCAGTGTTGTCAGGACTACCTTTAAGATTCCTAACCTGGTCAAAGGAACTCAGTACCAGTTCAGAGTCCGTGCAGAAAATAAGTATGGGGTCAGTGAGCCACTCATCTCTTCAGATGTTGTTGCCCAGCACCAGTACAAACCTCCAGGTCCTCCAGGAAAACCAGTTGCCTACAACATCACCAGTGATGGTATGTCAATAAAGTGGGATGCCCCAGATTTTGACGGGGGTTCCCCAGTCTTAGGTTATCATGTCGAGAAGAAGGACAGGAACAGCCTCCTATGGCAGAAAGTGAATTCCACAACCATCTCTAACAGAGAGTACAGAATAATTGGTCTTGTGGAGGGTCTGGAGTACTCCTTTAGAGTCTATGCAGAGAACAATGCCGGACTCAGCCCTTGCAGTGAGCAGAGCAAACATGCACTCGCTATCTCCCCTGTTGGTAAGTAGACGTTGCTCAGTACATCAGTCTATATTTAGGAGTTGTTTTGTATTTACAGAGTTTAGACATTATGATTCTTTCATTTTGTCCTCTTTAGTTACTCTTTACATCTAAATTATTATGGATTAATTGCTTTCTTGCCTCAATTAGATCCACCCGGTACCCCAGTCTGCATTGATGTAACCAGAGACTCAGTCACCCTCCAATGGGACATTCCCAAGAGGGATGGTGGAAGCAAAATTGTAGCCTATAGTGTGGAGAGGCGTCAAGGCAGAGGCAAATGGCTACGGTGCAACTTCACTGATATCAGTGAGACCCAGTTCACTGTAACTGGTCTCTCACCTGGAGAAAGAATTGAGTTCAGAGTGATTGCCAGGAATGCTGTTGGCACAGTCAGCCCACCATCCAACTCCTCTGGATACATAATGACCAAGGATGAGAGCAGTAAGTATTTTTAATATAAAAACATGTTAGAAGAACGCAAATTGTTGATTGTTTTTTAATTAATCACATCTTACTTGATGCTGATTCATAATCTTTTTGTCTGCATCTCCAGTTGCTCCTGAGATTGAGTGGTCTCCAGACCAGGTGCTCACCCTGAGGGCTGGAGATAATGTCAGTCTCAGCTGCAAAATCACCGGGCGTCCAGTCCCACAGGTTCTTTGGTACAAGGAGGGTAAAGAGATCGACAAGAGGACTATGATTGACATTGAGATTACTACTGGCATTGGCACCAGTAGTCTGTTTATTCGCGATTCTAACAGGAACCACCGTGGAATTTACACTGTAGAGGCCAAAAATAGCTCTGGAACCAGGAAAGCTGACATTAACGTTAGAGTCCAAGGTTTGTAAATGTGTGCAATTTGTTATAATATCTGTTAAAAAACACTGTTTTAGACAAATCTGTTTCTGTTGACACAAGTGATACAAATGTTTTTACCGTAACAAGTCTCCTCAATCAACTGTTTCCTTGCAGATACCCCTGGACCCGTCGAGGGCCCAATCCGTTTCACAGGCATCACAGCTGAGAAGTGCACTGTGTGGTGGAGCCCACCAGAGAACGATGGCTGTGCTGCCATTTCTCACTATGTGGTGGAGAAAAGGGAGACATCCAGGATCACTTGGGCCTTGGTCACCTCCAAGTGTGAAGCTTGCTCTTATAATGCCACCAACCTCATCAAAGGCAATGAGTACCAGTTCAGAATCTCTGCTGTCAACAAGTTTGGTGTCGGCAAACCACTGGACTCTGATCCTATAATTGCGAAGATGCAATACAGTAAGTAAAGTTACTCAGTGCTGTCTGTCTGACTTGTTGGGAAACTCTTAAAAGTAATCTGAATTTTCTATTGAACATAAGCACTAATGGAAGAAATGCTTTCCACCATTCAAAGATATTACTTTAAAAAAATTATATTTTTGTTCTGTTACTCAGCTGTTCCTGATGCCCCTGGTACACCAGATGCCACCCATGTTACTGGAGACAGCATAACGCTGTGTTGGACCAGGCCACGGTCAGACGGAGGCAATGAGATTAAATGCTACATCCTAGAGAGGAGAGAGAAGAAGAGCTTGCGCTGGGTTAAGGTCTCCTCCAAGAGGCCCATTACAGAGTTAAGGCACCGTGTGACCAAACTTACTGAGGGCAATGAGTATGAGTTCCGTGTTATGGCTGAAAATGGTGCTGGTGTCGGACCAGCCAGCAGCACCTCCAGGCTCTTCAGATGCAGAGAACCAACAAGTGCCCCCAGTGCTCCCACTGTAATCAAGGTAGATCTTGTGTTAACACTCATTGAATTATACATGTTTCATATTCATACACAAGAGGCAATTTGGATACAAAACAGGTGCAGCATTGTAGTGAAGAACGCTGAGTTCAACTCAATATTAGATTGTAGAAACAAAACGCATTAAAAAAAAATTGTAACTATGCTTTTTGTTCATCAGGTCATTGACTCCACTAAGTCCTCTGTCACCCTGGAATGGACCAAGCCAGTATTTGATGGTGGCATGGAAATAATTGGCTACAATATAGATATGTGTAAGGCCAGTCTGGAGGAGTGGCACAGAGTCAACAGACAGATTTGTATTCACACCAGGTATACTGTCACAGGTCTAGTACCTGGAGAACTCTACAAGTTCAGAGTCAGTGCTGTAAATGGATCAGGAGAGGGCGAAGCATCAGTGATGCCAAACCCTGTTCAGTCTTTGGACAGACTTACATCTCCTGAAATTGATCTTGGTCCTGACTTCAAGCAAACTCATATTGTGAAGAATGGAGGCACTATAACCCTACATATTGCTTTCCGAGGAAAGCCAGCTCCTCTAGCCACGTGGTCTAAATTAGACAGTGAGCTTCCGATAATGGCTGATATCAACACCACAGATTCATTTTCCACTCTGACCATAGAGAGCTGCACCAGGTATGAGGCAGGCAAATACACCCTGTCCCTGGAGAACAACAGTGGGCGCAAATCCATCACATTCACTGTTAAAGTACTGGATACTCCTGGACCTCCAGGAGCCATAACCTTCAAAGATATTACTCGCGGAGCCTTAACAGTGATGTGGGACGCTCCTGCCAATGACGGTGGATCCCGAATCCACCACTACATTGTGGATAAGCGTGAAGCAAGCCGCCTTGCCTGGCAAGAAGTCAGCACTAAGTGCTCACGGCAGATGATCAGAGTAACTGGTCTGGAAATTGGTGTACCGTATTTGTTCAGAGTGATTGCCGTTAACCATTATGGCCAGGGAGAACCAAAAGAGATGACTGAGCCTATAATTGCCACAGAAGAACCTGCACCACCCAAGAGATTGGATGTTGTTGACACAAGCAATTCCACAGCCTCACTGGTATGGCTAAAACCCGAGCATGATGGAGGCAGCCGCATTAGAGGCTATATTGTTGAATTCAGGGCTAAGGGCACTGACCACTGGGTTGTTAGTGGAGAGACTAAGTCTCAGAAGATGTTGGTAGAGGGTCTGATTGAGAACACAGAATATGACTTTAGAGTCAAAGCCAAGAATGATGCTGGAATTAGCGAACCTCAGGGCACCTTTAGCTCTGTGGTCATAAAGGAGCCTTGCATAGAACCAACTGCTGATCTCAGCAGCATCACCAACCAGCTCATCACTTGCAAGACTTCCAACACCTTCACAATTGATGTCCCTATCAGTGGCAGACCTGCACCTAAAGTAACCTGGAAACTGGAAGAGATGAAGCTGAAGGAGACTGACAGAGTCTCCATTAAGACCTCAAAGGAAAGAACCATTTTGGTAGTGAAAGACAGCAAGAGAAGCGACAGCGGCAAGTACTACCTGACGCTGGAGAATGCTGCTGGTGTGAAGACATTCACAGTGACTGTGGTGATAGTTGGCAGACCAAGTCCACCCACAGGACCAGTGGAAATTTCTGGAATCTCTTCAGAGTCCTGCACCCTTTCTTGGTCTGAGCCAGCTGATGATGGTGGTACTGACATCAGCAACTACATTGTAGAAAAACGGGAATCTGGCTCTGCTTCTTGGCAAGTGGTGAACTCCAGTGTGAAGAGAACCACCATCAAAGTCACACATCTCACCAAATACATGGAGTACACATTTAGAGTCTGTGCTGAGAACAAGTTTGGAGTCAGCAAGTCCGTTGAGTCTGCCCCTGTTGTCATTGAGCATCCATTTGGTAGGTGCTGTCCAACAGTTTAAATATATGATCCTGATTTTATATATGTGTGTGCCAACATTGGTTTTGTTTTTTAATGCTTTGGATTTCTTCTAAACAAACCCTATTCTCATCTCCACTTGATTTTCATAGTTCCACCAAGTCCTCCAACTCGCCCAGATGTGATATCTATATCTGCCAATGCCATTAGCATCAAATGGGATGTTCCATATGCTGATGGTGGCAGCAAGGTGACAGGCTACTGGATTGAGAAAAAGGAGAGGAACACGATCCTGTGGGTGAGGGAGAACAAGCTACCCTGCCTGGATTGCCAATACAAGGTCTCGAACCTGATTGAGGGGCTGGAGTATCAGTTCAGGGTGTATGCCATGAACCTCGCTGGGCTCAGCAAAGCCAGCGAAGCCTCCAGACCTGTAGTGGCACTCAATCCTGTTGGTAAGAAAATATTCACATTCATCCTAACTATGAAGATGTATTATGAAATGACAGATGGTCAATACTCAATTTCACTTAAGGTCCTAAAAACAGATCTATTGTTATGACTGTTGATATTGCCCAACTAAAATGCATAATGGAGACTTTAAGAGCATAGTCGGAAGTGTTTGAGTTGAAGTCAATTGTACTTCTTTTTTCTGAACTTCTGAAGCTAGAGAACACTTTTGGATGATAGATAAAACATCTTCAAGAACTTCTTTTCAACTCAAGCCCTTAGGACTACTCTGACCTGAATGACAAATTTTAACAATATCTGACATTGTGTGAATAAACTTATATAAATGTTTTATGATCATTTCTACCCTCCAGATCCTCCTGGCAAACCCGAGGTGACAGACATCACCCGCTCTTCTGTGTCATTGTGCTGGACGGTGCCCTTCAATGATGGTGGCAGTAAGATCATTGGTTATGTGGTGGAGAGAAAAGTCTACAGCACAGATGAGTGGGATGACAACCGCTGGCTCAAGTGCAACTATACCACAATCACAGAGAACTACTTCACCATCACAAACCTAGGTGAAGGAGAGACCTATGAATACCGTGTCGTTGCCAAGAATGCTGCAGGTGTTCAAAGTGTCCCTTCAGAGACCACTGGACCAGTCACATGCAAGGATGAATATTGTAAGTTCAAGGGTTTTGTTTTGTTTTTGTTTTTTTTACCTTGATAGTATTTAAATAAGTTAATCTACATTTCCTGTTATTTTAGAAACAATAAATAACTATGAATGAATGTAACTTTAAAGAAAAAAAAGCTCCCCTGCTTGGTGTACCAGGCAGAATATCAATAAAAATGACTAAAACAAAGATCGTTTTCAGGGTTCAGTTCATTATACTGGTATATGTTGTTATTTTTTAATGTAACACTAATCATCCCTTACTTTTTGCAGCTCCTCCCAAAGCTGAACTTGACAGCAAACTGATAGGTGAGACTGTCACTGTTACTGCTGGTTCTGACCTTGTCTTGGACGGTGCTGTGGGTGGTAAACCAGAGCCTACAGTGTACTGGTCAAAGGGTGACAAGATTTTAGAGCTTGGAGAAAAATATTCACTGACCTACACTGCCACTAGAGCCATGGCTGTCATCAAGAGCTGTGACAGATACGACACAGGTAGATACATTCTAACTGTCAAGAATGCCAGTGGAATTAAGACGGCAGCTGTCAGCGTTAAAGTTCTAGGTGAGCAGCCAAAAGGACATTAATTAATTAGTGTGTCGTAATAGTTTGAACTTTCTGATTGAAATGTTGTTTTCTGTCTGTTAGACACTCCTGGAGCTCCAGCTGATAGGATTGTAATCAGCAGAGTCACAGAGGAAAAATGTACAGTGTCTTGGAAGATACCTCTGGAGGATGGTGGAGACTCTGTCACCCATTACATTGTGGAACGTCGTGAGACCAGCCGCCTCAACTGGGTCATCATGGAGACTGAGTGCAAGACCCTGTCATGTGTCAGCACTAGGTTGATCAAGAACAATGAGTACATCTTTAGGGTTAGAGGTGTCAATAAGTATGGGGCTGGAGTTCCTTTGGAATCTGATCCTATCATCGCCAGAAACGCTTACAGTAAGCTGCAGCATTTTTCCAAATCTTACTTACAATTTCAATTTTGGATTTAGGTGTTATGGATTATATTACATCTTATGAAAGGGAAAACGTAATGTAGATGTGTTTGCGTGACTCTGACCTGTTGCCACTCTTCCACAGCAATCCCCTCCCAGCCAGGCACACCAGAGGCGACTGCAGTGGGTAAGGAGCATGTTATCATCGAGTGGCTGAAGCCTGAGAGTGATGGAGGAAGCGAGCTCAAAAACTACATCGTTGAAAAACGAGAGAAGAACAGTAGCAGGTCAGAACAAATTCTGGATTCACTGAAGATGTTGAGACATCATTTCTTAAATAAAGATACTTATCCTTCTCTTTCATGATGTTGTTTTGTTGTTTGGACCAGGTGGACTCGAGTGAATAAGACCTACACCATCTATGACACCCGCTTGAAGATCACAGGCCTACTGGAGGGAAGCGAGTACCAGTTCAGAGTTACAGCAGTCAACTCTGCTGGATACAGCCAGCCAAGTGACACCTCAGTATACATCCTCTGTAAAGACCCCACATGTAAGACATTTTTACTTAAAAAAAAAGAAAGAAAGAAAGAAAGAAAACTGTAGACATTGTCCTTTTAATGCCAAGAGAAAAGAGACATTATTTAATATTTTTCAGTTCCATTCAGTTCACTTTTATTTATATAGCACCAATTCACAGCAGAAGTCACCATAAGGTGTTTTATATTGTAAGGTAAAAATGCTAAAATGATAGAAAGAAACACAACAATCATACTAACCACTAATAGCAAGCACTTGGCAACAATGGGAAGGAAACTTTTAACAGGAAGAAACCTCCATCAGAACCAGGTTCAGGGGAAGAGCAGCCATCCCCACGATCAGCTGGGAATAAGGGGAAAGAGAGGAGAAAGATACCGGAAAAAGGCAAACTAAAGGATAGGCAGAGTTTAATATTTACTAAAGATGTAATACAATAGGCAATAAAGGCAGTCCAACATACTGTGTTAATGTGGACATATGCTGATTAAAAAAGACTCCAAGATTCTTCAGTGTTATTGGAGGCCAAGGTAAGTATCTGGTTAGACACCATGTTTCGATGTCTCCACCATGTTGTTTTAGGCCTGAGTACATCAAGCCCTGTTTTCTCTGAAATTAGTAAATTAACAAAGTAGTAAATTAGAGGTATTTCAGGTCTCGTGTCTTTAAGACATGCCTTTAGTTTAACTAGTTGTGGAACTTCATAATTAACCTTTTTGTGCGAAGAAAACTCCCCATTTACATGCACATAGCACAGTGCTATTGAACCCCACATTGTGGTGTAGTCGCACAACAAGATAAGTACTGACAGAGGCCATTTGATCATCTGTAACCTTCACTAGTGATATATTTATACTGTGATACACTCTAAATCCTGGCTTTGTCATAATAAACTGAGGACCCAAAATACAGAATCACAGGCTTTATTGCTAAGCTTGTAACAAACCACAGCATCAAGGGTCATGTTTTGGGGTGGGGGTTAATATATTCAGCCAAATTTTAAGAAATAAAAGCTCCAAAATGTGATGGATTCCATCTCTCCTAAGAAGACTATGTTTTCCCCAGACTGCAACTCTGGTGCTCTGGTTTTTGGTCCCAAAGTTTTAGAGTTTTTTTTGTAAAGCCAGCCAACTCCACAACTCCAAAACTAGAAACAAAAATACAATAACTGACTATTTCAAATATAATTTGCAAGTGCAGATTCAATCCAATTCAATTCAATTCAATTTTATTTATATAGCGCCAAATCACAACAAAAGTCGCCTCAAGGCGCTTCATAGATACAGAGAAAAACCCAACAATCATATGACCCCCTATGAGCAGCACTTTGGCGACAGTGGGAAGGAAAAACTCCCTTTTAACAGGAAGAAACCTTCAGCAGAACCAGGCTCAGGGAGGGGCGGGGCCATCTGCTGCGACCGGTTGGGGTGAGAGAAGGAAGACAGGATAAAGACATGCTGTGGAAGAGAGACAGAGGTTAATAACAGATATGATTCAATGCAGAGAGGTCTGTTAACACATAGTGAGTGAGAAAGGTGACTGGAAAGAAAAAACTCAATGCATCATGGGAATCCCCGGCAGCCTACGTCTATTGCAGCATAACTAAGGGAGGATTCAGGGTCACCTGGTCCAGCCCTAACTATATGCTTTAGCAAAAAGGAAAGTTTGAAGCCTAATCTTGAAAGTAGAGATAGTGTCTGTCTCCTGAATCCAAACTGGAAGCTGGTTCCACAGAAGAGGGGCCTGAAAACTGAAGGCTCTGCCTCCCATTCTACTTTAAATACTCTAGGAACAACAAGTAGGCCTGCAGAGCGAGAGCGAAGTGCTCTAATAGGGTGATATGGTACTACAAGGTCATTAAGATAAGATGGGGCCTGATTATTTAAGACCTTGTATGTGAGGAGCAGGATTTTGAATTCTGGATTTAACAGGTGAACAGATGAAGTCACTATGTTTGTTGTTAATCAAGTGGCACACACTGTGCTTTGCAACAGGATGAGGAAGTGATACCAATGCTGAAAGCACCACCCCAAACATATTTTACAACATATTTGTTTAGATAAATACATTTTCAAAAATTCCATTTCATCTACAGACACCCCAGCTCCTCCATCAGTGCCTCGCATCACAGACACAACGAAACACAGTATCACCATGACTTGGACCAGGCCCATGTATGATGGTGGATCAGATGTCACCGGCTACATTGTGGAGATCCTAGAGGAGGGTTCTGAGCAGTGGTACCGTGCCACTGCCAAAGCCCTCAAGACTAATGAGTATGTGGCTGCTGGTTTGGCTGCCAATAAGAAGTACAGATTCAGGGTTGCTGCCATTAACAGCAATGGGACTGGAGAGTTCAGTGAACCAAGTGCTGAAATCGAACCACTTGAGAAAATTGGTAAGTAGGTGTAGATTTCTGTTGAAAAAATCAATATTTGAACTATATCTGAACTTTTTAATGTTCTATGTAAACTATGCTCCATCCACTCAGAAATACCCGACTTGGAGCTGGCTGATGACCTAAAGAAAACAGTGTGCCTCCGCGCTGGAGGTACTCTGCGCCTATTTGTGTCTGTCACTGGTCGTCCGACGCCAGTAGTGGCCTGGAGGAAGACGGGGGTGGAACTACAGAGCCGTGGTTATATTGAGACTACTGACAAGTACACATCACTGGTAGTAGAGAAGGTTGATCGCTACGACTCTGGAAAATACATTGTAGAGGCAGAGAACCCATCTGGAAAAAAGACTGCCATCATCCTTGTTAAAGTCTATGGTATGTCAACCAAAGTTTCCACAGAGTTTGTTAAAAGATTTTGGATATCAAATATGTACAGTCACCATACAGTTAGTAAAGTAATATAGTTTCTAAATATGATCTTTTTACTTGCCTCTCTTTGTCAGACACTCCTGGTCCTCCAGGTTCAGTGAAAGTGAAGGACTACACCAAGGAATCTGTTGTGATCACCTGGGATGTCCCAAGCATTGATGGTGGTGCTCATGTCAGCAACTATATTATAGAGAAGCGTGAGGCCAACATGAAGTCCTATAAGACTGTTACCACTGAGTGTAGGAAAACACTGTACAGAATCAGTGGACTGGAGGAGGGTGTGTACTACTTTTTCAGAGTCCTGCCAGAGAATATCTATGGTGTCGGTGAGCCCTGTGAGACAGCGGAGGCTGTGCTGGTGTGTGAAGTGCCCTCAGTGCCTGTGAAGCTTGAGATTGTTGATGTTTCCAAATCTTCTGTCACCCTGCACTGGGAGAAGCCTTTGCATGATGGTGGCAGCAGATTGACAGGCTACATTATTGAGGCCTGCAAAGTAGGCTCCGACAGATGGAGTGCTGTTGCGACAGTTAAGGCCTCAGTATCCCAGCACACCATCCAGTCTCTGACAGAAAATGACCAGTATCTGTTCAGAATCCGAGCCACGAACAGCAGGGGAGCCAGTGAATCCACTGACATTGTCACTCCAGTGATCATCCAAGAGATCAAGGGTAAGATATCAAAACACAAATCATCACATCATTTCTGTTTTTACTAAGCCTGAAAAGCTCCACATAAGTCATATGAAAAATTTTGTGTTTACTGCAGTTATGCCCAAGATTGACATGACAAGTATCCCTCAGAAGATAGTTCATGTGAATCGCGGCAAACCCATTGACCTCAACATCCCAATAAGGGGCAGACCACAGCCAGTCTGCTCATGGTACTTTGGTGGTGTGAAGCTGAAGGACACCCTGGACCGCATCAAGATTGACAGCACCAGCAAATATACCCATCTCGTCATCCGTGAGACAACCATCTCTGACACAGGAGACTACACACTAGAGGTGAAGAATACCATAGGCATGGCAACTGAAGTTATCAAGGTTATCATCCTGGGTAAGCAGACATTCTTTACTAAACTGAATGTTTTATATTGTCAGTTTTTATTTAGTAAGGTGTATTTTTCCTTCAGAGAAAAATCAAAAGACAAAGAAATAAAAAAGACAAAAACTGTCTTCCTAAATAGCTGCCTTGTTGTTTCTGTTCAGACAAACCGAGTATTCCTATGGGTCCAGTAAAGATCGAGGAAGTCGACGGTGTTTCAGTGACAGTTAGTTGGCAACCTCCAGAGAATGATGGTGGTGCCAATGTCAGCGGATATGTCGTTGAGCAGCGTGATGCCCACCGGCCTGGCTGGACCACCATCTCCGAGTCTGTGACAAGGCCTTGCTTTAAATTCACTAGGCTCTCTGAAGGAACTGAGTACGTGTTCCGTGTTGCAGCCATGAATCGTTTTGGCATTGGTGGCTTCCTGCAGTCTGATGTGGTGGAATGCAAGAGCGCCAAGAGTAAGTTCTCTTCCCATAAAATGTTCTTCATATGCACCTTCAATGAGAATTGTGCTGCCTTTGATAACTTGCACTGTTGCTTTGAAAACCTTCTTCTTGTTCTTTTCAAGCCCACAAGTCCAACTTCTTTCTGAAGCATTTTTTTACAGTTTCAGTTTCACACTGTTATTGGTGGTCACTGTATACAATTACAAGTAGACAGGTTCTGATTTGATATATAAACTTAAAAATCCTATTAAACTGTGGATTGTTTATTCTCACTGAACTATATGGTACTATGTCTTGTTTGTTATTCATCTCTGATTGTTTTTCTTTTCTATGTAGCCATCCCCGGACCCCCAAGCAGGCCAGAAGTGCTTGATGTCACCCATGAGGGCATGACCCTAACCTGGAAACCACCTGAGGACAATGGTGGCTCCACTATTGCGGGCTATATCATAGAACGGAAAGAGGCCCATTCTGACAGGTGGTTGAGGATCAACAAAAACCCTGTTACTATGACCAGGTACCGTTCCTCCGGACTGATTGAGGGCCTGGAGTATGAACACCGTATCACAGCCATTAACTCTAGAGGGGCTGGGAAACCCAGCGAGAGTTCTGTCATTACCATCGCTTTAGACCCCATTGGTATGTCCCGCAAAAGATCACTGTAACAGTTGTACTGCTTTTCTGTTTTAAATTAGCCATACCACTGTGGGGTCACTATCTTTACCTATTCTCTCTGTTATTAAACAGAACCTCCAGGTCCTCCAGTTCAGGCCAGAGTCACAGACACTACCAGGACTTCTGTTTCTCTAGCTTGGCTTCCACCAGAAGAGGAGGGTGGTTCTGTCATTACTGGCTACTTTATTGAAATGCAGAAGGTAGACCAGCTGGAATGGACACTGTGTAACACAACTCCCACGAAGATGTGCGAGTACATCATCACCCACATGCCACAGGGGGCTGAATACAAATTTAGGATCATCGCCTGCAATGCTGGTGGTTGTGGAGAAGCTGCTGAGATTCCTGGAGTGGTTAAAGTCCAGGAGATGCTTGGTAAAGAAAGAATTTGAAATATTTATAAATCCTTTACTTCAGTTTTTTGGTGGCATGGCATATAGCATCCTGGCATTTTTAGCTTTAGTTAAAAAAAATCAAACCTCTGTCTTCTTCAGATTATCCTGACTATGAGCTGGATCCTAAATATGAAGAGGGCTATGTGGTCAGACAAGGTGGTGTCATCCACCTGTCTGTACCCATTAAGGGTAAACCCATCCCTACATGCAAGTGGACCAAGGATGGTCGTGACATCTCCCATCGGGCCATGATTGCTACCCATGATGACATCACTGAGCTGGTCATCAAAGAGGCGCATAAAGATGACACTGGTACCTACGACTTGGTGCTGGAAAACAAATGTGGCAGGAAGGCTGTTTATATCAAGGTGGGGAGCGTGTCTGAAAGACTTTATTAAAGAATGGCTAATGAAATGAAAACATATATTGTATAAAATCTAATAATATTTGCAGCCTTAAAAACGAACTCTCTGTACCTCCTCTCTGTAGGTGAAAGTGATTGGTCGCCCAGATGTCCCAGAAGGGCCTCTGGAATTTGACGACATTCAGGCCCGATCAGTAAGAGTCAGTTGGAGGCCACCATCAGATGACGGTGGTGCAGACATCCTGGGATACATAGTGGAAAGGCGGGAGGTACCCAAGGCTGCCTGGTATACAGTGGATGCTCGAGTAATTGGGAACTCTCTAGTGGTGAAGGGCCTAAAGGAGAATGTGGAGTACCACTTCAGGGTTGCTGCTGAGAATCAGTTTGGTGTCAGCAGAGCTTTAAAATCTGAAGAGTCTGTCACACCAAAGACTCCACTTTGTGAGTAGTGATATATTTGTTATTAGTCCAACTTTCTCAGTCGAACTGGGAAAATTTTGTATTTAATAAACCTATTGTTGTGATAATCATACACTCTGAACATACTGTAACTCTGATAATTTAATTTGTAAAACCATCCTTTATCACAGGCCCACCTGAACCTCCCAGCAACCCACCAGAGATCATGGATGTTACCAAGTCCACAGTTTCTCTCTCCTGGGCCAGGCCCCGCGACGATGGAGGCTCTCGTGTCACTGGATATTATGTTGAGAGAAGGGAGGTTTCAACAGAGAAGTGGGTCCGCCACAACAAGACCCACATCACCACCACCATGTTCAATGCCACTGGTCTCATCCCTGATGCAGAGTACATGTTCAGAGTTGTCGCACAAAATGACATTGGACAGAGCGAACCTGGTCCTGCTTCTGAATCTGTAGTCTGCAAAGATCCATTTGGTGAGTTATGGCTCAGTCACTCTAGAGTACAAATAGGGCAACAACCTCCTTGCAACTCTTCCTTTACTTAGTGACTGTTAATTTTTAAGTTACTGGCATTTGTCAACCATTTGCATGTAGTAACGGTGACTAGTCACCCAGAGATTGAACGTGCAACACCCTCAACCTCTGTGTCACCACTTTTGACTACAAGGTGATTGCACAGGTCGCCTGGTAGGAGGTGACACCACCTCCAAACAGTCACAGTCCAACTCAGAGTGACTGCAATTACTTTAAGAGATACTGATGAAATTTTGCAAATAACTGCTATCTAATTTATAAATGCAGACAGATTGCCAACTCATTGCAATCAATCTAAATCAGTCTGTGCTGATAAGGGAAACCCATCTCATACATTCTAAAATACCTAAATTGATGTTAGAATGAATTTACCAAGATTATTGACCCTTTTCCTTCCTCGTTTTCCTGTAGACAAACCTAGCCAACCAGGAGAGATTGACATTGTCTCTGTCACTAAAGACTGTATCACCATCCATTGGCTCAGGCCTGAGCATGATGGTGGCAAGGAGATCCTAGGTTACTGGATTGAGTTCAGGCAGGCTGGAGAGAGTGCCTGGAAAAAATGCAATAAGGAGCGCTCGAAGGATCGTCAGTTCACCATGGGTGGCTTAATGGAAGCCACTGAGTATGAGTTTAGAGTCTTTGCTGAGAACGAGACTGGACTCAGCCGACCTCGTCGCACACCTATGGGCATCAAGACCAAATTGAGTGGTAAGCTGTTGCAGGATTGAGGTCTATCAAAACAAATGACCTCGTTGCAGTAGAATTTGACATTCAATGTATAACATATCTGGCAAGTTCAATACAAATGTTGTTTAACTGACAACAGAAAAATATATCTTAGAACCAAATTTTGACCAAGATTTAATGTTAAAGTCAAAATCGTGTAAAACCTAATGTTTAAAGGGAAAGACAACCAATTTATTTGTAATTCCTTTCAATTTACAACAAAAAGTAAAAATTAAATACATTTAGTGTGATTAAACATTGCTGTCTTTCTGCAGTTGGTGAGGCTCCAGCTTTGACAGAAGACATCCAAGATGTAACAACCAAACTTGGCGAGTCTGGCACTCTGACCTGTGGCATTATTGGCAGACCTCTGCCTGAGATTAAGTGGTACCGCTTTGGCAAGGAACTGATCCAGAGCCGCAAGTACAAAATGAGCTCAGATGGTCGAAACCACTCCCTCAGCATTCTAACAGATGAACAGGAAGATGAGGGCCTGTACACCTGTAGGGCAATCAATGAGGCTGGAGAGATCGAGAGCAGTGGTAAACTGCGTTTACAGGCAGCTCCCCAGTTTCACCCTGGCTTTCCCCTGAAGGAAAAATACTTTGCTGGGGCTGGCACCAGTCTCCGCCTTCATGTCGTATACATTGGCCGTCCCATCCCACAGATCATGTGGTTCTATGGCAAGAAGCCTCTGAATCCATCTGAAAATGTGATCATTGAAAACACAGAGAGCTACACCCACCTCGTGGTGAGGAATGTTCAGAGAAAGACCAACGCTGGTCGCTATAAGGTGCAGCTCAGCAATTTCTTTGGAACTATTGACACTGTGCTTCGTGTAGAAATCCAAGGTGAGATCAAACTATAAACAAATTGCTTAAGGGCTCCACATCCATCCATCTATCCATAAATTTAAAATCAAAGTTACAAATGAAAGCCCTTTGCATGAGTTTTCAGTTTCAGTCTACAAATCTTTCATATATATATATGCGTGTGTGTGTGTGTGTGTTTCTAGACAAGCCATGCATGCCTGAGGGGCCCCTAATTGTTGAAGCCCTGCTTAAGAGCTCAGTTGTCATCAGCTGGAAGGCTCCCAAGGATGATGGAGGATCAATGATTACCAACTACATTGTGGAGAAACGGGAGGCCAAAGAAGGGGAACAGTGGTACCTGGTGTCCTCCTCTTTGTCTGGAACCACCTGCCGTGTCCTCAATCTGACAGAGAATGCTGGCTACTACTTCAGGGTTTCAGCTCAGAATCAATATGGAGTCAGTGAGCCTCTAGAGATCCCATCAGTGGTTATAATCAAGAGTCCATTTGGTAAGTTTATTTATATTTTATTTTGGTGTCCTCTTCACAGATGGCTTATTCTGTCTCAAATCAACCACAGCTTCTACCCGACCGTCTCCTTTTTGCATAAGTTATAGAGTACCATCTAGAAACTTAAATGTGT
Source organism: Simochromis diagramma (assembly GCF_900408965.1). NCBI lineage: Eukaryota > Metazoa > Chordata > Actinopteri > Cichliformes > Cichlidae > Simochromis > Simochromis diagramma. The sequence goes on along the minus strand of NW_024386892.1, from coordinate 7,929,245 downwards.
TCATTTTGTAAGGAGCGTATTTAGTTTTCAAGATCTGCCACTGCATAGAATATGGGACTTCTGCACTATAGTAACTTTCCTATTTGTTTTTCAGAAAAACCTGGCATCCCACAGCAGCCTTTCATTATCAGCTCCACAAAGGACTCTTGTGTTGTCTGTTGGAAGCCTCCAAGCAGCGATGGTGGAGCTAAAATCACAAACTACTACCTGGAGAAACGTGAGAAGAAACAGAACAAGTGGATGTCAGTAACTACCAAGAAGATTGCAGAGACCAACTATGAGGTCACAGGCTTGATTGAAGGCTTCGAGTATGAGTTCCGTGTCAAATGTGAGAACATGGGCGGTGAGAGCGAATGGAGTGAGATTTCTGAACCCATCATCCCCAAGTCTGACCAGCCTCCTCGCACTCCCACATTCAGGGAGGAGATCAGAGACATGACTGTCAAATACCATGCCAGTGCAACATTTGTCACTAAGGTACTTTTTTTAAAACTAAATTGCTTATTCCTTTAAAATCTCTCAGTTTTTAAGTCAAAAATACAATCATAACATCATTGTTCAGTGGACACCAGTTATTTATTTTGTCTCTTTTATCTCCAACAAGGTGTTGGGCTATCCAAAGCCTGTTGTGAAATGGTACCGTAGTGGAAAGGAGATCCTGGCAGATGGAACTAAGATCAAAGCGCTGGAGTTCAAGGGAGGCTACTATCAGCTTGTCATCACTTCTGCTGATGAGAATGATGCCACAGTTTACCAAGTCAGAGCAACTAATTCCTCAGGATCCATCTCTACCACAGCCAACTTGGAGGTGGAAGGTAATATCATAATTTCCAAATATTTTCTAGAATGCACTAAATGCATGATATCTTCTTTCCAATTCCTGATTTTAAAAAAAGCCCACATTCATGAGAATAAGTCATGATTTTGGTCATTTTTATTTTAGTTCCTGCTAAGATCTATCTGCCTCAAGAGCTCCAAGGAATGGGTGCAGTCCATGCTGTCCGTGGTGATCACATCACCATCAAGATCCCCATCTCTGGCAAACCTGAGCCAACAATCACTTGGCAGAAAGGTCAGGAGATCCTCTCCAACTCTCCTTATCACCAAGTCATCACCACAAGGTCTTTCACGTCCCTGGTATTCCAGAAGGGAGTCCAGAGGAAAGATACTGGCTACTACATTATTACTGCAAAGAACAGGTTTGGAATGGACAAGCAAACCATCGAGGTGAATGTGGCTGACATTCCTGAAGCTCCAAAAGGCCTTGTGGTTAGTGAAATTGCAAGGGATTCTATCACTCTTGTCTGGGAGCCCCCTGTCAGTGATGGTGGAAGCAACATTATTAACTACATTGTGGAGAAGTGCCCCACCACCAGTGATAGGTGGATTCGTGCTGGACAAACGACTGACTGTAGTATCACTATCATCAACATATTTGGAAAGGCCAAATACCAGTTCCGTGTTATTGCCGAGAACCAGTTTGGTCTGAGCCCACCATCTGAACCAACTGAGCCTATCACCACAAAGGAAGACAAGTCTGTAATTAGGAACTATGATGAGGAAGTGGACGAAACAAGAGAAATTACTAAAGAGGAGGCTCTTTTCTACAAGGTGAAGGAGCTGTCCTCAAAGTACATTATCTCTGAGGAGCTTGCTCACTGCCAGTTTGGTGTGGTTCACCGTTGTATTGAGATTGCCACAAAGAAAACCTACATGGCCAAGTTTATCAAAGTCAAAGGAACTGATCGTGAGTTGGTTTTAAGGGAAATTGAAGCTCTTAATGTGGGAAGGCACAAGAATATCATCTACTTGCATGAATACTTTGAAAGCATGGAGGAGATCATCCTTATCTTTGAATTCATTTCTGGAGTTGACATCTTTGAGCGGCTTGGCACCAGCAACTTTGAGCTTACAGAGCAGGAGATTGTCAAGTACCTTAGACAAGTCTGCTCTGCTCTCAAGTTCCTGCATTCCCACAACTTTGGCCACTTTGATATCCGCCCAGACAACATTGTGTACACTACAAGGAAAAGTACCAACATAAAGATCATTGAGATGGGCCAGGCTAGGCTTCTGGTGCCGGGAGAAAACATCAGAATGCTCTTTTCAGCACCGGAGTACTGCGCCCCAGAGGTCCACCGCCATGATTTGGTCACAACGGCCACAGATATGTGGTCTGTTGGTGTTATGGCCTATGTTCTACTCAGTGGCCTTAATCCATTTGCAGCAGAGTCTACCACAAAGATGATTGAGAATATCACCAACTGTGAGTATGTCTTCGACAGTGAAGCATTTAAGGATATCAGCCTGGAGGCTATGGACTTTGTGGACAGACTTCTTGTCAAGGACAGGAAGCTTCGTATGACAGCCCATGAGGCTCTGGAGCACCCATGGCTCAAGATGAAAATAGAGCATATTAGCAACAAGGCTATCAGGACACTGAGACACAGAAGGTACTATCAGACTCTGGTAAAGAGGGTTGATACTATTGTATCAGCAGCTCGTGTGGCCTATGGTGGTGCTTTCAAGAACCAGAGGGGATTGGCTGTTGGTAAAGTGAAGATTGGAACTGAGTGCCATGGCTTCCGTGCTGGCCCAGTCATGCATGCCTCAGCTGAAGAAGGTGGTTATGCAAGATTCACTTGCAGCATTGCCAAGTATGACAAGAGTACACAGGTGTCATGGTACTTTGGTAACTGCCAGCTACACACAAGCCACAAGTATGAGATTACTTATAGTAATGGCTTTGCCAGTATCTACGTAAAGGACATTGAAGAAAGTGACAATGGTGTGTACAGATGCAAAGTGCTGAGTGATGATGGAGAAGACAGTGCTTATGGAGAGCTTTTTGTCGAGACAGTGAGGAGTATCAAAGAGTACTATCTTAGCCGCTCCATCAAGAAATTAAGGAGGAGAGTTGACAAGACTAAGCTTCTGCAGAGACCACCAGAGTTCACTTTGCCTCTCTACAACCGCACCGCTTTCATTGGCGAAGATGTGCGCTTTGGTGTTACTGTTACTGTGCATCCAGAGCCTTGCATAATTTGGCTTAAGAATGGTGAAAAAATCATACCAGGTGATAATGACAGCAAGTACACCTTCACTAGTGATAAGGGTCTATACCAGCTCATGATCCATAACCTGGACATGACTGATGATGCTGAATACACTGTTATGGCCCACAACAAGTTTGGAGAAGACAGCTGCAAGGCCCGTCTCACTGTGGCACCACATCCTGTGACGGAAGAAACTATGAGGCCCATGTTCAAACGCCTGCTGGCTAATGTTGAGTGCATGGAGGGACAGAGTGTCCACTTTGAGCTCAGAGTCTCAGGTGTACCACCTCCTACTCTTAAATGGCAAAAGGATGGTCATCCACTACAGTTTGGTCCCAAGGTGGTTGTCATACAGGAGGACATTGACTCTCATGTCCTTCACATTAGAGAGACTCTACTTGAGGACTCTGGTGTTTACAAAGTTACTGCAACCAACTCTGCTGGCACCGCCAGCTGTCAGGCAACATTGAAGGTGGACCGCCTTACCTATACAAGGAGAGAATATAGGACTGAGGAAGAGAAATACATGCACATACAGAAACAAATTGAAAAGACCAACAAGATGGCTCAGAAAATCGTTGCTACTGAGGAGCTTGTACCTCTTAATCCCACTGCTCAAGAAGCTCTCAAATATGCTGCAGAGATTTACAAGCCAGCAGTGAGCACGAAGAATGTCGAGGGTGAGTTTGACATCAAAGAGGAGAAGTCAGAGACCAAGAAGTTGGAGGAGGAGAGGAGGATCTTCATGCCCTATGAAATTCCTGAGCCTGTGGTTCATGATCCCAGAGTTCTTGATGAGAACAAAGGTATCAAACAGTTTGTACCTCTGTCAGATATGAAGTGGTACAGAAAGCTAAAAGATCAATATGAGATTTCAGAGAGGATGGAGAGGATTGTGCAGAAGAGACAGAAACGTATTCGTTTGTCCAGATGGGAACAGTTCTATGTCATGCCTCTTCCTAGAATCACTGACCAGTATAGGCCAAGATGGCGTATTCCAAAACTCACTCTAGATGATCTGGAGACTGTCAGACCTGCACGCCGCTCTCCCAGTCCTGTGTCAGAGGCGTTGTTCAGATCTAGGAGGAGATCTCTGGGAGACCTTAGCGATGAGGAGCTGATGAGAACAGAGGAAGAAGAAGGAATGATGTTGGAGGATGAACTGGAGCTTGGCTTTTCTGCCTCACCTGCTGGCAGCCCTGTACGCATTGAGCGACGTGCCATGGAGCATGAGGAAAGAAGGCAGGAAGGTAGACATGAAACCATTGAGGTTGCTGAGACAAAGAAGAAACGTACCATCTCTCAGTATATGAGGAGGAGAAGGTCACTGTCACCCACTTACATTGAGCTAATGCGTCCAGTTTCAGAACTGATAAGACAACCACATGCTAGGCATCCTGTGGAAGTAGAGGGAGAGATTGTGGGGAGGAGGTCCCCTACCCCAGAGAGGACCCGACCACGTTCCCCCAGCCCCATCAAGTCAGTTGAAAGGTCTTCACGCTCCTCCTCGAGGTTTGAGCGGTCTGCCCGTTTTGATATCATGTCCCGTTACGAGGCCAGAAAGGCTGCTCTGAAATCTGAAAGGAAGTATCAGTTGGTCAGTCAGACACCTTTCAGTTTGGACCTTGCCCCGCGTGTTACTGTTAGGATGCGTTCTCATCGTATCCCAGTTGGTCAAGATACAAAATTCACCCTAAATGTGCAAGCTAAACCAGAGGCTGAGGTCACGTGGTTCCACAATGGAACTGCAATCTCTGAATCCAGTGAGAAATTCATCTTTACCAACATGACTGGTGTCTTGACCATCACTATTCTGGACTGTCAGGAAGAGGATAGTGGCACGTATCGCTGTGTATGTTCCAACTCTAAGGGAGAGGCTTCAGACTATGCTACCCTGGAGGTGTCAGGTGGTAGCTACACAACTTTCTATTCTCGCCGCAAGGATGAGGAAGCTCCCAAAGCATATGTCCCTGAAGTCACTCGAACAGACCACTACCACATCTCCCACTTCAAAGCTGGCTATGCTTCACAGACCCACTTTGAGGTAGAAGAAACCAAATCTAAGTTAACCGAAACACGTGAGGTATTCACACATGAGAGATATGGCGCCTCCTCTGAAAGGTACTCCTCTGCTGAGAGGTATGACTCATCTATCAAGTATGCTTCTGCTGAATACCTGTCATCTAGTTCCTCTTATTCATCTGACAAATTTTCTCTGAGTGGGAAACACACCATATCTGAAGCTAAACTGAAATCATTTACCACTGCTGGTGATGAGGAAGTTTCTGTCCAGAAGGCAAAACTTTCTCTTCCAGCTAGAATCCTCACTAAGCCTCAGTCTGTGACAGTTGAGGAGGGAGAGACTGTCAGATTTACCTGTGATATTGATGGTGAGCCTGCACCCACTGTGACATGGATACATGAGAGCAGAACCATTGTCTCATCCCACCACATTCAGGTCACCACAACTCAGTATAAATCCAGTTTGGAAATCTCCTCTGTGACAGCCTCCCATGAGGGCAGTTACACAGTAGTGGTAGAGAATTCAGCAGGCAGACAGGAAGCTCATTTTACTTTAACCATCCATAGACCAACCCCCAAGCAGGAAGTTAAAATAGTCAAACCCCCTGAGCCATCCGTGAAGTCAACCACTCCCATTGTAAAGTCACCTGCACCTTCAGCCACATCCCCTATTCCCTCCACAACCTCTGCTGTTCCCAGTGTGAAGTCACCAGAACCTAGCACCAAATCCATTGAGCCTTCAGTTACATCACCAGCTTCAAGTATAAAATCTCCTGAACCAAGTGCAACATCTCCTGCTCCAAGTGTGAAGTCCCCAACACCAAGTGTGAAGTCCCCAACACCAAGTGTGAAGTCTCCTGAACCCGAGGGGATTAAGTCTCCTAAGAGCATAAAGTCTCCTGAGCCAACTGCACCTTCTCCTGCACCGAGCTTAAAATCACCGACTCCAGGTGTCAAATCTCCTGAGCCTGAGGGACCTAAGTCACCACGAGGTCTAAAATCTCCTGAGCCACGACTCAAGTCACCACCGCCAACTAAGACCCTGGGGACTGGAAAGTCACTGGAATCTGAGGAAGTAAAATCACCCCGGGGTATCAAATCTCCAGAACCTACAGGAATCAAAATGCCAAGAGGTGTCAAGTCCCCAGAACCTCCTGGACTCAAAACACCAAAAGGCATCAAGTCCCCAGAACCAACAGGCATCAAATCACCAAGGGCACTGAAGTCCCCTGAACCTGAAGGGATCAAATCACCTCCCAGAATGAAGTCTCCTCCTCCCACTATGTCCCCCAAGAGAGTTGTATCTCCACCCACCGTAAAATCCCCAATCCCAAAACCCCCCAAGGTCATGAGTCAGCTAACAGCAGAAGCCTGTGAGGGGTCAGTGAGGATGTCCTGTGTTTGTGAGAGCTCCGTCAGAGAGGTGGTATGGTATGTGAATGGGAGGAGGCTTTCACAAAGCAGTCGCCTAGAGATGCACTATTCTGAGGGTTCTTGCAGCCTTTTGATCCATAATTTAACAGACAGTGATCAGGGAGAGTACACCTGTGAGATGAAATCAGAAGGAGGAGTATCCAAGTCTTCTTTCAACTTCACTGGACAAGTGTTTCAGTCAATTCGCAAGAAGATTACAGCTTATTGTGAACAGCAGCTGGGACTTCAAGGTAGGCTTTTTCTATCACCATCCAGAAAATCTGATCCAGTTTCATGCTTTAAAGAAATTATAACAGAGCCCTAACATTGAAGTCATTCTTAACAATGACATGTGTGTTATCGTTACTTCTGCCAGGATCAGTATTGATGAGTCAAAAGGAGTCATCGTCATCCTTGAGTTCATCGGTGATGATGAAGAAAGAAATCCATACAATGGAGGAGTCGTCTGCCTTTTCTTCTACTTCCCAGCAGGCAGTGATGTCATCCATGACGGATTCCCGCTCCTTCAGCAGCATGGCAGCTGAAATGAAGTTTGAGACCATGTCCATGTCCAGCATGTCCTCCGTGTCATCTGAGGCATATGCCATGAGCTCCAGTAGCCTCATGGAGATGGCCTCCCACATGGAGGGATCACTTAGAGCTCTTGGTAAGATCATAAGACTCTTGGTAATCTGTAAAACTGTACTTAGCTTCCTTGCATCCACCAGCAACACAATTATCCTTCTTTTGAAATGAAACCTCATAAAGATGCTGAATTAAGCTCAATTAGCAAAACATGCTTTTTTGTCATAACATTTTTTTGTTTGTGTCTGTTGTGAAATTGTGTGCCTGCCTTACTCTAAATGAAAAAAGGTTCTTGTTCTGTGCATATATCATGGGTTCCAGGTTCTGCTCCAAGGATTGAAGCTCTGCCAGAGGATATCAGCATTGAGCCTGGCAAAGTCCTGACAGTCGCCTGTGCCTTCTCTGGTGATGCCAGACACATTGAGTGGTCGCACGACGGCAAAACGATTGAGTTGACTGCTGCCGGACGCTTCCATATTGAGACCACTGAGGACTTGACCACGCTCATTATCACTGGGGTGAAGAAGGAGGATGCTGGAAGCTACACCCTCAAACTGTCAAATGAGCTGGGATCTGATACAGCAACTGTTCACATTAGTATTCGATCGGTGTAAGGAAAAAAAAACAACTCTTCAAAACTTCCCCTTTTTCCTTTTCTCATGGGTTTTTATTTAATCAAGCAAAAGAATCTACTTGATAAAGATCTGGATTTCTGTTCTTGTAAATATGAACTATTTTTGTAACTATCTTGACATTAATTTTTGCCAAACTAGACTAAAGTCTAAAGGTGTTATAAAATGTACCATATTGGATAACTGTGACTTAGGATTTTTGATCCATTATTCTGTGACATGTACATAATGTATATAGCCGAATTTACCGGTTATGGGAAGTGTATGCATTGTTATTTATGACAATAATATTAACTAAAACAAAATGAAACTGTATATGGTTTAACAGGAGAAAGTTCCAACAGGAACGAATACTCTGTTAAACTAAGAAACTAAACTTTGTGCCTCAACGATAAGTTGAAGTCTTAAGATTGCCTCAACAGGTAGAGAGGCTCCCTGTTGATGTTAACTCAATCAGAGACAAAACTATGAATACACTGCTTTAGAGAGCAGTGCATTAGCATTGTGAAAGCAGTGTGAGATCCTGAATGCTGTTTGCATTTACCCTCATGTAAGCAGGATGACTGGACCTCGCACTCCGACTGATTTTGTCGTACTGCTATTTCACTGACGTGCTCAGAGTGCAAGCGGCCTGCACTCCCTGAGCACAAGTGTTTCTTTTATATTTTGTGCTCTGCATCTGGCAAACAACCACTGATGAGACTTTTCACTTGTACCACCAACCTGGCCAATCACTTTAAATAAGAGTCCCTCCTGTGCTTGTTTGCAGAAACAGAGCTGTCTCTCGGAGGTATGCAGTGTGTTTGTGTGCTAGTTTTTAGAAGTTCACCTGTCAGTCAAGGTGGGTGCGGCAAAGCAGATGTATGAAACCACCTACTGCTGCGTTCAACAACAAGTCCCACAAGTCGCCCTGCAGTTTAAGGGTTTGATTGAAGTTTGAGTTGTAGTTTTGACTATTTTCGCACCCTCCTTGAGTCTTTCCTCCAGTTATTTCTTTAATAAAGCATGATTATCAGCACTACAGTATGTTTCTGCTGTGGTTATTCATCACATTAAAACACATCGTTTAACACATTTAGGTTTCTATTTTCAGGAATTAACCTTGTTATTCAGGGGTAAGTGTCTGAGTTATATGACATGTGGCTCAACAGCACACCGAGTAGGTGGCGAGGTAGGCTGCACGCAATGTGGGAAACAGAAGTGACTCCATCTGTAATTGTGCCTTTTTGCTCAGTTTATGTGAGGATTTTTTTAACCATGAGAGCCACAGAAAATTGGGATTGTGGGTAGAACAAAGAACACAAAGAATCTGATCACTTTATAGTGGTTAGGTGAAGGAATCAGCTGAGCTGGCACTGTCTGGTGAGTTCTGGTGGTAAAATATTGACCATTATGTGCTGTGACAACCATGGGTAAATCCAGAGGTTCGAGGGCAATTCTAAGCTGGGGAATTAGTTGTTTGTCCAGACAGTTTTGTTCAGGCCTCAAATTATCATGCCCTATGTTGACAGAACGTTGAATGTGGGGAAGTTTTGACCCTGCCTGCCAGTTTCCCCATCTTTAATTATTGGGATGCCGGCTGGTGGTGATAAAATGCCTTGGCTAACTACAATATACGCAAATATAATCAGTTCCTCTGATTTTAAGTTAGCTCTCCCCAACTGCTTTGGCTCTTCAGTGTTAGCAGCTGGGGAACTGTAAAAAACAACAACAACAAAAAGATGAGAAGAATCAACCACTGGAAGCAGAAATGGGGCTATAACTGGAAGTTGGTCGGGACTTGTAGTGTCTTTCCCTATGTATTGGCCAAAATGGCCAAAGTTATAATTTCCTCCAAGCTTTTAGGTTCATCACAGGTTGCCATTTGATCTTTCATGGTATCATTTAAGGTATTTTAAAATGTTCTGCTCTTTAGTTTTAGTTTCCATATTCACTGAGTTACTAGTTCTGTCACTAGCTGGCTAACATAGACTAATGTAAGTCTATTAACTGCAACCACCAACCAGCCAGTCTAGAGAGTTCCACATTCTGTACTGGAACAAAGTTGTGTCTAAAAACTTTAAACACTTCTTAAATCCAGCTTCATAACAGTGTTAAATCTATGACAGTTTTGTTTTACAGTGGGGCTCCATGGTGTAAATTAGCGTTAATAGGTGTCTACTTTTCATATCTAATTTAAACTGTACCAAAGTGAAAGTGATCTCTCTCTTCATATCAAACAGTGTTCTGTCATAAAGCTTCCAGCCTGTGGAATGTGGCTAAACCTCCACTCTTTTGATGAGAGAATGATGGGAGATTAGCTGGATAAGCTAACACTGGTTGTGCTTTTAACTAATCAGTTAGGAGACGCACTTTATGTGGAAACAGGGCAAAACAGACATGCCTGTGTCATCATAACAGATAAGTTTTCTCCTGCAGTGTGGAAGAGTTTTCAATAACACCTTTGACACAGAAAGCATTGATGATGTAGAGGAATGTCAAATCCAATCTTTAAATAAATACATGTGGATCAGTTGCAGGCTCAACCACCACCACTTCTCTTTGAAATCTGACCAAATGTGCAAAGTTCAACCAGCTGTTTTGCTAATATATCATGTATTCATTTTTCATTAATATTTTTAATCCCCCTGTTGACAGTTAACCATGTCCCTTAGTACTCAAGACTTACCTATGATTTTTTTGCCTATATTTTAATACCCATCTGTCCACCCATCCACCTATTTTCTTAGGAGCAGAAGCACTTTTGTGATAAAAGATTAATCTTAGGATTAATCTTTTGGTTGTTAGGACATTAGTGTCCTAACAACCAAATGGAACCTCCCAACAAATATTTTAATACTGTACAATCATCGGGTGGCATTTAAAAAAAATTTCTAGTCCTAGAATTTTGAAAGCCGAACCAAAACTGTGACTATTAGGCCAACATACCGTTGAGGTAACTCTTCAGCATCTGTGAAGGTTCTCAGTCATCCAGGTCATTGTAGTCTGAGCTTGGAAAGAAAAGCGTCTGGACTTCTTTAAGTTTCTTGAAGTTCCCCCGTCTAACATCACAATACAAGAAAAGAAGGCCGTTACATCCCGGAGCAAAGACTATAACATCACCATATCACCATCTGACGAGGGAAGGTGCACTGTTGTTCTAAACACAATGGATTATCGCACAAAAATTACTACACTCCTCAGTGACAACAAAACATATGAAGCCTCAAAACAAGACCACACAAGGAACTACAAAAAGAAAGTTATCAGTTGCCTACAAGAACTTAAAAAGGATAAAGTCATTGACTGCTCAACATACCATCATCTATACGCTGTATTTACAATCTTCCAAAGATCCACAGTCCCACTCACACCCATTGATAGCAATATAAACTCAGCCACCTACAACATTTCCAAACACCTTGCCACCATCCTAGCGCCCCTTGTGGGGAACACTCCTCATTCTATCACCAACAAGGCCAAGAAAGGACATGCCATTGGAGGAAGTGGAAAGAATGGCTCTTGGCTCTTTTAAAGGGAGAGTACCCAGCCACTGGTACAGATATGTAGACGACACCTGGGTCAAAATAAAAACAAAAGAAGTGGAATTCCTCACTGCTCACATCAATGCTGTGGATAAAAACAAAGTTCACCACGGAAGACACAAAGGATAACTGTTTGCTATTCCTGGACTGTGCTGTGCACATTGAGGAGAATGGAAACGTCAACATTGAAGTTTACCGGAAGCCCACACACACGGACCAGTACCACCTCTTTTACTCCCACCACCTTACATCACTGGGCAGAAAATGTTCCCTCTAAGCCTGAAGGAAAAAAGAAGGAACACACACATGTAAAGGAAACGCTTATCTTAACAGTTATCTTAATTGGGCTTTCATCAAGTCAGCAAAGATGCAGAGAAAAGAAGATCAGACACCAGCGAGGGAGGAAAAGAAAGACAGACGCAACAACATTGTCATCCCCTATGTAGCCGGTGTATCCGAGAAACTCAGGAGAGTTTTCTCCAAGCATGACATCCCAGTGTACTTCAGACCCAGCAACACACTCAGACACAAACTGGTTCATCCCAGAGACAAAACTCCAAAACACAAACTTAACAACGTGTGTTTGCTGTACAGTGCAGCGAGGAATGCCCAGACCTCTACATTGGAGAGACCAAACAGCCACTTCACAAGCGCATGGCACAACATAGAAGAGCCACCTCCACAGGACAAGATTCAGCAGTCCAGCTGCATCTAAAGGTCAAAGGTCACTCTTTCGAGGATGCCAATGTTCACATTTTGGACAGAGAGGACAGATGGTTTGAAAGAGGAGTGAAAGAAGCATCTATGTCCACTGTGAGCGACCATCTTTGAACAGAGGGCGGGGCTTATGACACCAACTGTCTGCTATCTATAATCCAGTTTTTAAATTTCTTTTGTACCAACAACCCCTTTTATAAGGCAACAACATAGAATGGTTAATTTTCGTGGACAACCAGCGTGAATCCTCCATTACTCTGAGGATTACTCACAATTCTTTGCCCTTCTTAGTTAATGTAGGGTGACATTTGTGACAGTAGGTGGTGCTATTGTCCCATTTAGCGGGATTAACTTGAACCTTTTTAAACTATGTTACACTTACAGTAACTCTTCAGATCTTTTTGTTAGACTTTCTAACAAGATAAAAAAAAAATTGTTAAGAAGTATTTTCTACTATCTCTTTATCAAGTATTTATCAAGTATTTATCGAGTATTTATAAAAAAAAAATCTTGACAGAAAATTGTTCTTTATGTCATAGAACTAAGTGACTTCAGACCTAACTAATTCAATCCCAGAGTGTATGATGCTGACATCTGGAACAGAGAAGTGATACTTAAGTGATACATAACACTCTGACGAGTTCACCCTGCAACAAATGAGTCAGAACTTAGATGTAGACTGCATGAACATAAATAGCTTAAAAGTGTTTCTTTTTTTCTTAAGAAACAGACTCTGTGCAATTGCCAAACACATAGTGTGAGTGTTTGTTTAGAACTATATAGTAACCAAAGTAGTTTTTTTTTGTTTTCAAATAAAGCCAGATAAATTTCATTCCCTTACTGCAATAATAAGATCTGTAGTTCTTGCTTTGTAAGCACTAAACCTCTGGTTTAGAAATAATGTCAACATCTTTTTCACTTTTTGCACTCATGCTGTAACTAGTTTTGGTGGCCTGTATGATGATGTCAAACACATTACAGAGCTGGTTCATTTTCACATATTTAACGACTCTCAGTCTCAAAAGTATGCTGCTGATCTTAATTTAATTCAATTCAATTTGCCTCTAGGCGCTTTATGTTCTGAGATAAAGACCCCACAATAATACAGTAAATGATCTGGGTCGCCATGTTCCCTGTAAAAAGATTAACAGATATAGGAATAAAATGAGCAATCCACTGCAGATAAAGCTCAGCAGGAAAGCTGGAAAAGTCTGTCGTCAGAGTGTTTCATGTGCTTTGATTAGGCTCCGTTGTGGACATATACACGGACAACTGGAAACCCAACAGCTGATTAGTCCTTTTACAAAGACTGGATTTTAGAAAATAATATATAGATTTCAAGTATGTAATAAAACCCATACCTTCACTGTTAAGAAGTTATATTGCAGCATCTTGGACTCAATTGTTTGCGTTTGACTGTTTTAATTTTTGAATGCTCCAAATACCACTATTGGCATTCACACTCCATACCACTAGGTGGCGATAATGCTACTTGCCAGAAACAAAAGTGCATCCGCTTCTGTTGCTAAAATTATGCTACACATAAAAAATGTTCAGAGCATGACAGGTCTTACAAGTTTAACCTTCTTCTGTTACACTGTTTGTCTGTTAAGCTTTAACTGGAAGTTAGCATTAACAGCCATTTAAGAAATCTAACGTTAACCTAAGCTAGTTAGCTGTCTACTCGTATAAGTTCTGATAGCAGCTAAGATAACTGAACGGTCATCTAACCGGGCTAATAGCGAGAGTAAACGGTAAGTGTTGTGTTTGTCTCCCATCTGATTTGGGCGTTAAATAGAATTAATTCAGCACAGCGCTTTTATCAATGAAAGGAGCCTCGGATACAGAGAAATAGTCTTTATAGCGGCGGTTAATGTTACCAGAATCTGTCAAGTTGTGTGTCAACTGTTTTCGATGTTGTTTCCCATACACAGTGTGGTGTCTATGTCAATAAAACGTAATTAAAACTTAGACAGTGTACAAATGTTCAGTTTTCTTTCGAACCCATTCATAGTCACCTTATTAAAGTTGCTGTAAAGTACAACGTCGTTCTCTTGTAGTCTTTAATGCTACAGTCACTGGTATATGTCGGCATAAAGTCTCTGAAACTAAACAAGTTGGTCCATGGTTGAGACATCCAGCACCTCCTTTTGCATTTATGTGGTATGGTCAGATGAAGTAGTGTTTGTTTGTTTGTTTGTTTTGTCCATGCTTCTTGTGTCTGTAATTCCGATTACCCAGCTTTGAGTTCAGGGTCTTATTGACTCTTGCATTCTTGCATTCAAAGGGCTTTTATGAGTGTTAAGTTAACCCATGTGATGTCCTCCCGATTTGCATACAATGTGAGCCATCAGGGGTCAAAAATGTCCTCACTTCATTTGACTGTTTTTTAAAGTATAAAGTATAAATTTCACTCAATTCATTGTACACCTTAGTTTTACTTAAGACCAACACATTAACACAAAATGTACTCAACATTTTACATTTTAGGGCTACCAGACCTTCTTTACAAAAAAATAAACCCTGTTTTTTAGCGAAAACAAATTGAGAAAATTAAATATTTAATTGTTTAGATAATTTTGACTATCTGAATAACTAGAGAGTGCTGTATGTTTAACTTTAGTGAGAAAGTCTTTTTTGAACCATTTAAAAATTTTTAATGGCAGCAAATAATCACACTGGTGGTCCTCAGGGGTCAAAAATGTCCTCACTTCATTTGACTGTTTTTTAAAGTAAAAAGTATAAATTGTCAATCAATTCAGTGTTACACCTTAGTTTTACTTAAGACCAACACATTAACACAAAATGTACTCAACATTTTACATTTTAGGGCCACCAGACCTTCTTTACAAAAAATAAACCCTGTTTTTTAGCGAAAATAAAACAAGAAAATTAAATATTAAATTAAATTAAATATTTAAAAAAAATTTTAAAAAAAAATTAAAAAAAGAATTCTCACTAAAGTTCAACATACACAGTGCTGTATGTTGAACTTTAGTGAGAATTTTTTTTTTGAACCATTTATAAATTTTAAATGGCAGCACATAATCACACCTGTGGTCCTCAGGGGTCAAAAATGACCCCGTTTGCTTTGACTGTTTATAAAGCAACAAGTATAAAATATCATCCATCTCTGTGTTTCAAGGTTTTATTCAACTTTATTCCAACTCATTGCCTGACAGTTTTCTATATTTTGGCATGGTAGGAGGACATGAGTCTGAGTGAAGGCAAACTTTCATGAGGACAAAGGCGTGTCCATATTTGACCCAAGTGCAGGAGGAAGCTCAGGTTTATTCCTCTGCACTGGTCCCATCATGGACAGCATTCTTTCTGCAGTTGCAGGCCAAGGGGCATATACAGTAAACAAGCTGTTACAGGTGATTGTTTTCTTTTGGAAACCTGCAATGTTAGGGACAACTCGTGTCCTGACTGCAGGACAGACGGTTTGCCATCGCACACGAGCATGTTCCATGTACAGCTGGACCTGCATCACATGCTGCCCATGTTTTTGTCTCAAAGTTCCCTGGTTTACTTGGATGTTCTGTTGGAGGGGACAGAGTCCTCTGAAGGGGACTTGGTGCTCATACAGTCACATCAGTACCAGGATCTTACATCACAGCAGGAGAAACACCCACTTGTGTTTCAAGTCAAGTCAACACCAACACACACCATACACCTCAAATGGGAGCACGTTTGTGTCATGAACGATGATCATCTATTGTGTCTTTATCAAGAAATTATGTCCTTTTTGTGCTTCTATGATTAATCTTGTGTCAGCATGAAAACTTCTCTACCAGACTCAGGATGTCATAAACTGGCCGTAGCGACTCTACTGGATGCACGGCAGTAAGAATCAACACACCCACATATGCCTACAGCTGCATTCGGTCCATTTTTCTTCCTCTCTTGTTGTCCCTCCTTGTTCATCATTGAGTTGGCTGTAGAGCAGGTCATCTGCTAATTGGATGGTTGTTGGTTCAATCTCTGTGTGCTCTAGTCTGGAGTTCTTACCAAGGTGTCCTTGGGCAAGTTACTGAACCCCAACTTGGTCTCTGATGCATCCATTGGCATGTGAACGTTAAAAAGCAGAATACAAGCAGAATACACTGTATGTAATGCTTTCAGTGCTCGAGTAGAAAAGCCACTGAAGGAGTATGGGACCTGGCACATGTGCTTGGACTGTGGTAGATCATCTTTCTCTGAGGCACATGAGAGAGTCATGCATCGTCTGTCACTGGGAAGGTTAGAAGACCAGATCAGTGTTTCCTCACGTTACTGCAAATATTCCTCTGTCTCAGCTGATTCCTCTTTCCTGCTTGATTCTTTGTCTTCATCATAATTGAAATAGAAGATGTGCAGTCCTCTGACACATCTTCTATTTCAGTTTCACATTCTGAAAATTCAAGAAACTTCAAGAAGCCCAGTCACTTTCTCTCCAAGCTCCTCAGACTACCATGTCCTGGATGCCTGAGAACCTACTTGAACATAGTTCAGATTCTTCATCACTTTTCTTCACTTCATAGCCTTCTTCCACTTCTGCAGGTGGCTGATGTGCTTTTTCAGAGAAAGGGTAGCATGTGCTCTAAATATTGACAATATTTTCTATATCTTCTAACCCTGGATCTTCCTGAACATTGATTCTCCCTCCTCATTATACTAGAGGACAATATGTGCTTTGTCCTACTGGTCATTGCTTTGCACAACATGGTAAAAAAAAGTATGCTCATCAAAGTATGCAAATCTCCAGTGCAATGGAGGCTTGTGAGCTACTTTCTGTGTATGTATTATTGTAGAGTCTGCCTTACAATACGAAACACTTTGATGCGGCTGTTGTTGTGATTTGGCGCAGTATAAATAAAATTTCATTGAATATAGAGCACCTGCCTCCTCATTGTGCTGCCTGTTGTTGTTGTTGTTGTGGTTGTTATGACCAGTGCTTGACCCCACACATCAGTGATCCAAGATCAAAGATGTTTGTAAACAGTATGGTGTGAAAATACGGCTCTTTGCAACACTTTGTACTTTGGGGTCATTTTTGTCCTACGAGGATCACCAACGTTATAAAATTCAATAAAAACCACATAAATAAATCAAATTACTTGAAACTTATTCCAATCATTCATAGTATAGTAATGAATAACTTCTGTTATTTTCAGCCCATTTGATGAATAAAAAACACATTTTTGATAGCAAAAGATTTCTTTAGAGGACAAAAATGACCCGTGGACAACACAAGGGTTAACAGTATTATTTCAAAGTAAGCTGTACTGTAACCTGAGCTAAATTATCTGTGAAAATGTTTGCGTAAATGTGGACGTGACTATTGTAACGTAATGTAATATACGTGTTTAAACTGCTTCTGTGCATGCAGGTAAAACGCACGAACCATCTCCTGCAGTTTCTCGGTCCGAACTCATTCTCAATGGATGTCAGCATTGCTGTATCACTAATTCGAGGCCAGATGGGGACCGTAGTCGAGCGAGCAGTAAATGGAGCGGTCGAGACGGTGCTGGCCGAGATGCTTAAAGTGGTCGGAGTCAAATTTGAGGAGTTAAAGGCTCAAGTGGTGCAGATGAAGAGGGACATGATGACGCTGCAGAGTGAGAAGGCTCAAAAAGAGAAGGAGAACGATAACATTCGGGCCAAGCTGCGTTACACGGAGCTGAAGCTAAAGTACTACAGGCAAGGAGTGGAGGAGGAGCTGCAGCAGAGAGCCTCTGCTTCTACCCTAGTCTGGATTCAGCCACCAACTCTAACACGAACACAGAGAAGCAGATCTGGCATTTCCCCAACGAAGACCCTGTCATCGTTCTCAGTTCAGGCCAGGACTGCTGAGGGAGCGTTGATGAGGAACAGCAACAGTACGTACCAATGAAATGCTTGAGTCCTGGTTTCTCTTGTGCTGACTGTACTCTTTCTTATGTTTCTAGTCCCAGAATGCACCTCACCAAACAGCATGAACAGGCAAAAAGTCAGAGTGTCCTGCCCTTCAAACGTGGCCCACGCTGACTCATCTGACCTGCTGCTTCCTGCTTCACTCACTTTGAATGTGGCTGGAGAATCTCTGGACAGCAGTACAGGTACACAGTGCGTGCGTACATGTTTTCTCTCTCATCACTGAGAACATCACTAAGTCTTTAGATGAACATTACCGTAGTTTTTTACTATTTATTTTTTATTTATATAGCACTGCATCACAACAGCAGTTTACTCAAGGCGGGTGTTGCTACTCAGGAGAGTAGCAACACCCTTACGGTGTGTTCACACCGAACGCGATGGACGCGAACAAAACGCCCCAAACGCCCCTAATTTGACGCGTGCACATTCGCGTCTCAACGCGTGTCCATGAAAAATCCATCGCGCGTGAACAGGAAATGTGGGAGGAAGTTGTGCCAGACCGGTATCTTTGCAAGATGGCAGCTGTCGAGCTAGCACTTGAAGAGAGAGTCTCCCTTCTCTATGTACTGTGGAGAGCAGAGCAGCGGTGTAAAAGACGTCCTCGCCGTACCTGGGTCCATCAGGTCCTCCAGAGGCGTGAGCAGTTTGGTGAGTTTCACCATTTGCTCCAGGAGCTGCGCCTGGATGACGGCCGATTCCAGAGACATCACCGTCGGCCAGTTTGAGGACCTGCTTTCCTTCATCGGTCCCAGCATCGCCCGCCTAGACACCAATTACAGGCGCTCAATCCCACCTGCAGAGCGCCTGTCCGTCTGCCTGAGGTTAGTAAAAGTATTTAATACGGTAGTCCTTTATTGATACCTGTGCTAATATGCTAAACCATCCATTTATACACTGCTAACATGGATGTGCTATGCTAACAGTGAATGCTCTCGGTGTTTGCTGAAAGCAAACTGTGGTACAGAGACGACTGTTTATAATATTTCTAGTGATACTCAGAAGGTCTCATCAAGTCCCGATTTAATTCGATTTATGCTGTTATCAGTGTTTGCATGATAGCATGGCTGTGGTGTCACATCAATGTATGCGCTCGGTGTTTGCTGATATCAAACTGTAGCATTAGGACCACTGAGTTAACCTTTGTAGTGATACTCACTCCTTTTTATTTAGACCTGGTTTAATTCTGGGATAGTTGAATATTTGTATATAATCCCTGCAACTGTCAGACTCTATAGCAGGGGTCACCAGCCTTTATTAAAACAGAGTTAGATAAAACTGAACAGTTTGGTTCATCTCTAGTTACATGGTTCTATCTTGATAAGCTGTCTTATCACAGATTAATTTTTCAAAAATATTAATGATTTAAGCAAGGAAAGGGCTACACGTCAACATACAACTCTTTATTTCTATTAACGTCTTACTTCATTCCTACCTGATTGACATGTTTAGGAATTATGAGTGATTGGCTCACTGTAGTGGTAAAAGTTGCTACCAATCAAATTATGATATGTTAAAGTTAAAACAAAACACAACTGTTTTAGATATGATCTAATATACATTTTGTAATTATCCTTATAATTACAAAAGGTTTTATGTAAGATTCATGTTTTGTGATTTAAATCTGACATCACAAAAGTATTTTGGAATTTGAATAATGTATTTTGTAACTGCAGTACACATAATACTGATTTTTAACAATTTTGTCCAGGTTCCTTGTCACCGCGGACTCCTTCACGACCAAGCATTCAGTTACAGAGTCATTGTGTCAGATCACCCCCCAGGCAGCGACGGCCATCTGGGACTGTCTAGTGGACGACTTCATGGCTGTGCCTTCACCTGGAGACTGGCGGTCCATCACAGAGGGATTCCAGGAGCGCTGGAACTTCCCTCTGTGCTGTGCAGCTCTGGATGGGAAGCACGTCCAGACAAAGGCACCCCATATATCATATAGGAGACACACACATTGATATACACTAAATATTTATTTCATTTATTTTTTGTGGTGCCCAAATTGATGCACCTGCTTGATTTTGTTTAAACAATTATTGCACACTTTCTGTAAATCCAGTAAACTTCTTTTCACTTCTCAAATATCACTGTGTGTGTCTCCTGTATGATATTTAACTGACATGTTTTATTGTAACAACCAACGATTTATACAGGAAAATAATGTCTATTAACAAGGTTGCCCAAACTTTTGCATCCCACTGTATCAGTATATTTGTCATTAGTATAATATGAAATAAATTCTACATGTGTCAAGTCGTGTGCCAACATTTGCTGTGTAGTAGAACTGAGACATTAGTCATTATAAAAATTTATTTGAAATAATATTAAAAGTCTCAAACAGAAAAACATTAAACATAAATATATAAAATATAAGAATTTACAGAGAGACAGGAATAAAAAGGACCAGCTGCTCTCTAGAGCAGGAACATGGCTGAGGAGGAAATGCTCCATTGGAGACTGGTGTGGCCTCTTCAGGGATACCAGGGTGGCCAGCTCCAGCGCCGATGGACCGTCCTGGGACCCGTCCCTCATCTGCCTCGGAGCCGTCCTCCTCTGTGGGCCTGTAAAACAGCACAAAACACAAAGAAATGAGAAGGCTGCTACTAGATTTTAATTTCAACATTGAAAAAAAACAAAACAAAAACAGGATATAATCAGATTGGTTGTAGATATTTAGTAAAGGTGATCACAAGGCAATCCCACCGACTAAAAAGGTATCAGTGCTGCTGTACATACCTGTGGGTGCAGCAGCAGGAGCTCAGGGACTGGGCAGCCAGGAGAAGCAACAGGGGATGCTCTGCTGCAGAATCAGTTGGTTCTATCAATACAATATTAAATGTTAACAGGTTGAATATAATAATCGTAGAGTAGACAGTGGTCCCTCATTTATTGCAGCAGGGGTTCTCAGAATAACTAGCCCCTGGCCACGCACTTTATACACTGTTTTCTCCACACACATGAACATTGGTCACAGTTCTCACAATTGATTCTCAAAGTGCAAACCTTTGTAGATTGCAAAACGTAAAAGTATTATTATGCCGTGTTTTGTCTTCATCTGCCCGCCACTTTCGTGCGCCTTTTTCCCTCGCAGTGCAGGTGTGTATTTCCGAATGAGGCTCATAGTTATGGGTGTTTTTGTGCTGTTTTTTCTATTGGACGTGATGGTTATCAAAACCAAACATGATAAAATTGACAAGCGCAGGAGACAAGACACGAAGGAGATTTGTCAATCAGGCTGCAGAATGCAATGCTGTACTGTGCAATGAAAAATCAGCGAAAAAGCAAAGCAGTGACAGATGAGCGGGACCACTGTGTGCTGTTTATTAATAAACAATAAAATATATTCCTAAATGACAACATGCATAAAAGCAGAACGGTGTTTGTATGTCAGTGGGAAAATAGCGGTGGCTTGCTAGCTTTTGTGCGGCTTCCCCGGGTCAGTGAAAACTTTCAAAAGAGAAATGAATGAATTTACCAGGTTGCCCGATCTCTTCACATATCTTCCTCCAAGCTCGGTCCTTTTTATTCCTGTCTCGGTCCAGAAAGCAGCTGGTGTCGTACAGCTCTGAGTTGTTTGCTACCACATTGATTAGCCTTCCCTCCATTGAAGTATGAAGGGATTTGGCTGGATCTGCCCCTTTGACCTAGGTAACAGCCACGTCACCAGGCTCCTGATTGGTTGTCGCGGCGCGATTTGACGCTGGAGTTCAGATTTTTCCAACTCGAGCGGTAGACGCGAAAGGCGCGTATGCACAAAATGCAACACAAAAACTGACGCGCGTGGTTTTATTCGCGTGTCAAACGCGCCAGACGCGCTACACTGATGCGCGTTCCACGCGTTTTGGCGTTTTCGCAACGCAAATCTGCTTCCGAATTTTCGCGGGACCCGCAATCGCGTGTCATCGCGCCTTTCCATTGACTTTACATGTAAACCTGACGCTCTATTCGCGTCCATCGCGTTCGGTGTGAACACACTGTAGGTTGGCATGTTGTGACACAATGTAGCCTTACACCAGTGGTTCTTAACCTTGTTGGAGGTACCGAACCCCACCCGTTTCATATGCACATTCACTGAACCCCTCTTTAGTGAAAAATAAAATAGGATTTTTTTCAAATTCAAGACATACATATGTTTTTTACTGGTGCACAGAATGAGCCTTGCATATCACGGTTGAGGCTCTGCCGAACCCCTGAGACCGACTCACCGAACCCCTAGGGTTCGATCGAACCCAGGTTAAGAACCTCTGCCTTACACTGATATGTTAGACTAAGTACATGTTGTTTCTACAGTGTTGTTCTGTCCTAGCTCAGACCCAGTTCAGTGTAAGAAAGTTGAAGAGGTGGATGAGTGTGAATGGGCCATTCTGCACTCTAATACAGAAGGCATGGATAGTGCCATAGCCTCGTCTCCTGCCCCGGCTCCGAATTTAGATGATGGGCAGCAGTCAGGGGATCCCTCTCTGTCTCCAGATGGCGCCACCTATGCAGCTAGCTCCACGCTGCTCTTCTCTGTTCCAGAGGTAA
The DNA here is from genome assembly GCF_900408965.1 of Simochromis diagramma. Lineage (NCBI taxonomy): Eukaryota > Metazoa > Chordata > Actinopteri > Cichliformes > Cichlidae > Simochromis > Simochromis diagramma. The sequence goes on along the minus strand of NW_024386892.1, from coordinate 7,906,865 downwards.
CAACTCATTCAAATCAGGTTTTCCAGATTTGATATATCACAAGGTTTTGTTTTGTTTTTTAATTTACATTTCTTTAAAAAAAAAACTGATAAAACGTGTTTTTGGAGTATTAAAGGAAATCCTGGTAGGTAAAAAGGAAACCAGGGATATATTGTCAGGAGTCACTGAAGTAGGGCTGTTCGATATAACGATATATATCGGATGACTATATAGAAACGTCTATCGTTTCATTTTACGCTATCGTTTGTTTTGTGGTGTCGCAAAATAAACTGTTTACAGCAATATTGTTTTCACCGTTCTGATGGTCACTGTAGTTATTATTAATTCCTTAAAGTTCTCTCTTTCTCTTATATTTAATATGACCACACTACGGACGGACAAGCACCTGTTTTTATGGGTTGTCGTTAGCAACAACCACAGTAAAACCATCGCATGTCCACTTGTTTATTTTCCACATAAACCTTTCACAATAAAGCTCAAGATCCTGTTGAGACTTTTCAAAATAAACGGAATCACATGAAAAAGTATGCAGAGTGTTTACGGATGAGAAGTAAAAAAGAGCCGCCAGGTGCTAAAAAATAGACCTTAGACTCAAACGTTAGAACAGGCTTTTCCCCGCAGCACGCCGTGTAATAAATACTCACAAAGAAAACGGCGGCTGTTACAACTTCTGTCTAAAAATAGGGTTTCATGCATCAGTTAAGACACTCGACTCCAGCTACACGACACCCAGCTGGAAACACTTCACCTGCCCGAGATTCACAGAATTTACAGAAAATATTAAATTTTTTGTGATTTATATCGTTATCGGGACGATAGATGTTTTATATCGGGAAGTGAGATTTTGGTCATATCGCACAGCCCTACACTGAAGCTTGTCAGGAAGCATGGAAGCAGAAAAGTGTAATAGCACAGAGTCAAAACATTTGCCTCAGGGCTCGATCTCATCCTGCTGGCAAGGTTTATATCGTATGAGACAATGCGCTACAGAAATGAATGCATGTGTAAATGAATACAGTTCCTAAAACTGTATTTTTACATTCTAACACAGAAATATTTAGACTTTCTTTTCAGTTCAGTTTTATTAAGCCTTATTTAGGTATTTTAATAAAGTACAGGCTCTTTTATTTTCAATTTCCAAGCTAATGCACTTGTAAATTCCAGTTTGTCTCCTGTTTCAAACTAGGTGAAGCATGAGGCACAGGAAAAAGAGAAGGAGGTGATCTATATAAAAGAGGAGCCAGAGGAGGAGCAAGAGGTGATGGCCACCCTGCTGCTTGACTGCCACGAACAGCAGGGTCATCAGCCAGAGTCAGAGGTGAGGTTACAGTTGTGGGGCACAATTTTCAAGAACATAAGTTACATTTGTGTTCACTGTAACTTTTATTTAATCTAAGAGCTGTAGGGCACTCGGGGAGTACATGTCCCATCGTGGTCAAGTCTCTATTTGTTTTAAAGGTTTAACAAGTGGTTCTTCCTTTTCTCCATCTACTGTCAAAGGCCAAAGAGAATATATTGATAAACAGCTGCTAATCTCAAAGTGACAGCCACTTTATTCAACCTTAAAGCTGTTCTAACTTTAAATATTTATTTTTAGCTAGGATGTCCTTATCCAAAGAGCTTGCATGAAGCAGAGACAAAGACAGAATACATGGGACATTTTCTTGGGGGAAAGATCATCTCCCCCTCCTTTTTTTTCTCCTCCATAAGTTGCATCCTGGACGATGAGCATTTGGATGTCAGTCTTTGCACCATTGTAGTTTAATCCCAGCCGTTATCTGACACCACGCTGTGAAGAAGTCTTCTATAAGCTGGATTGTCTGAGCGCTCCAGGTCTTTTAAAGGATTCTTAGTAAACGCTCGTTCACAGCTTTGCTGGAATTCATGACGTTGAAAGATGGTCAAAGAAAACAGATAAGGAAACGTCAAAGGACCAAACATTGAGCGAGTGCACTGACATTTATATGAAGTGGTGTTAAAAACTGTTTGCCCCCTTCCTGACTCTACATGTTTCATCTCAAAAGCAACACATCATGCCGAGATCTAAAGAAACACCTGAGAAACAAAGTCACTGACATCTGAAAAGGTTACAAATGCATTGTTGAACCACACTGGGAGCCATTAAACACAAATGTGGTGAAGCTTCCCAGGAGTGCGGCCGGCCTACCAAACATTAACGAACCGCAGGCTTTACGTGTCTCAGTTAAGGTCAGAGTTCATGATTCAACAATAAGGAGTCTGGGCAAAAATGGCCTACATGGGAGAGTTGAAGGAAAAAGCCTCTGCTACACACAAAAGCTCATCTCACATTTGTCAGAAAACATCTTGATGATGCCTCGGACTTTTGGGAAAATACTCTGCGGACTGACGAGACAAAAGCTGAACTTTTTGTTCAGTTTGAGTCGCATTACACGTGGCTAGCACAGAAAAGAAACATCACACCAACAGCAACCTGTGGTGGTCTCTGGCTGTTTTGCTGCCTTAAGAAAAACAAAATAAAGACGTTGGAGGAGCCTGGTCCTGACCTGAATCTGACTGAGGTGCTGGGACATGAGGCTGTTCGCTCTGCTACGTGACTGAATCGCAAACAATCTGCAAAAACTAGTGGGCCAAGATTCCTCCACAGCGCTGTAAAAAACCTCTTTGCCAGTTATTGCAAATGATTGATTGCTAAGAGTCGTCCAACTAATTATTATGTTTAGGGGGCAGTAAGTTTTTCACACAGGATCGTGTAGGTTTGGATTTTTCCCCCTTCATTTAGAAACTGCATTTTGTGTTTAGTTCTGATATTTTTGTCTAATATTTACATTTGTTTGATGATCTGAAACATTTTACTGTGAAAAACATTCAAAAAAACTCTTTTTCACACCACTGTACTTATTTTTGTGTTTCTGACCATTTAAAGCAGTTTACACTACAAAACACTTTGACTCAGGCACGTGCCACTGTTACTTTATGTCATCTCCACAGCTACGGCCATTTTAGCATTACCAGTTAACTGCACGTGCATGTCATTGGACTGAACAAATGGTTGTAAGCTCAACAACAGACTGAAGGACAGTTTTGGAAAACTCTCGTGGAATCCTGTTATTGCAGACTATCGAATACAATGAATGCTTTCATCTCTGTGCTCAGCCTCAACCATCAGTGACAGAGTGCCCAAGTGGAAGCCAAAGAAATACTACAGCCTTCAGCTCAGCTGGACGAAGCACCTGTGAGTTGATGTGAATAACTGTCGATCATGTCTGTATGCTTCTAGTCTAATTTTACTAGATATGATAAAAAAGTTCTGGGACTTGTCCTAAAACCTTTTATCCCTCAGCTGTAAAAGGCTTTCGGGATGGTATCGTCACCCTGCTGGGTTTCCAGGTGATGTTGACACTCGAGTTTTTGGTTGCTATAGCTCGAGAACAAAGTGATGAAGGAGGTTTATCGCTGTGACGTGGCTTAATATAGCCTCACAACTGGAACTTAGAGTGGGTGCTTTCTGTGTGTGCACTCTCAGATTCAGCACCTCAGTCAGCTGCCATCTTGCCACCTGGCGTTCCACCTCGCCAAGCCGTGCGACCCTGGGCTAAAGACCTTAGTCTTTATGAAGAATACAAAATGCGGAGGAGTGAGCTTCGTCGCCGAAACATGACAAAGCGCAGAGAACTGGAGAAATCGTTACCTCAACCGCTGCTGGCAGATCTGGTCAGTCCACCTCAAATTGTTGAGGACAGAAGGTTTCTGCATATTTACGTTAAAAAAGTGCCTCATTTATAAAGGCATCAGGTCAACCTGAAAAATAAAGGTGATTTTGTGTTGAAGGTGCGGGAGCGTCGAGAGAAGACCAGACTGAGGGTAGCCAGGTGGAGGGCAAAACGGAAACTCCAGGCCTGCCTTAACCAGATGCAGGTCGGTGATTCCACCACAATCTCTGCACTCAGACATTTCTTTTGGAAATGGTCTGTTTCTTTCTCATGAATGAGATCTCCATCTCTCAGGGCTTAAAGTGGAAATTGATTAAAAACATTTACATGGAGAATTTGGTGGTCAGTGAATAAAAACATGTTTGCAAACTATTTTTGACGTATTTCAGTAATATCAACACTTGGCAATAAATCAAGAATTTAAAACGTGTATATGACAATCAAAAAGAAATTTCACAATATTTTTCATTTTTACCCAAAGTTACCTTGAATGCTTTGGGAGGCATTTCTCTGGTAGCTGCCAGAGTATTGTTTACCTCAGTGGGTGTGGACTGTTCCCAACTATTCAGTGTAGAGCAGAGGTCTCGGACCCCGGTCCTCGAGCTCCGGTGTCGTGCAACTTTCTACACCTGAATACAATTAGTAGGTCATTAGCAAGACTCTATAGAACTTGACTGCACGCTGAGGTGGCAGCTCAGCCATTTGATTCATGTTACAGCAGCTCATGTGTGAATGAACAATAAAAGTGCTTTTAGAAGTACATTTTTCCAAACACTCACTTAAACTTACTTGAGTAGGGTTAGGGGTCGCCACCTCAGCATGCAGCCAAGTGCTATAGAGTCTTGCTAATGACCTGCTAATTGTAACAGGGACACATGGAAAAGTTTCAGGACAGCGGCCCTCGAGGACCGGAGTTTGAGACCCTGCCATCGAACATACGGTGACGTTCCTGGCAGGTCATCATTTTTCCATGTATTAAATCTCGAGTTGGTCGTGTGACTGTTGTCTGTGTCAGCGACACACCGCTGCGTGATCACTGACAGTGATGAGTGTTAGTGTCTGTGGTATCCAGTGTTGCTCAAGTTAGTAAGTAATTAGTTACTAATTACTGATTACTTCTCCAAGAAAGTAATCCCGGTACTTTACTGATTACTTATTTTCAAAAGTAATTAGTTTCATTACTTACCTTTTAAAAATGTGTTACACAACCTGAAGACGTAATAAAGCAACAGACCTTTCAGCCCAATTCTGTTTTTTCTGCATAATCCATCTTTCACCGTCATACTGGAGCTGCTAACATAAAGTAGTGTAAGTGAGAATGTGAGGGCTGTACCGGTGGGAAACACAACCTGCTTTGGATTCCTGGATTCAAAGGGAGTGTTTTCTGTTTCCATTGCATTGTTTTTCAACAGACAACAAAGATGGCACAGAGACATTCAGCAACACAAACTCAAGTCCATATCTAACGACCTGTCCGTTCATGTTTTGGAGATTATCATCATTTTATCAGTTTGTGGCTGCCTTAACAGGTGTGCCGAGAAAACGTAGCCAGCTGTTTGATCATCTGTGTGATCTGCATATATCACACAGACGGCGCCGGTGAGGTCGGCTGCCGTCACGACTGCTCCGACCACTTTTTCTTTGTCTTTGTTTTTTAAGTTAGTTTTCAGCGTTTCTAAATCGGCAAAATCATCACCATTGGGTACATTAGGTATGACAGTGACACTCTTGTTTCTATTGGTATACAATGTACTCACAATTCGAAGTTTTTAACTCCGGATCCGAGCTGGCCGAGTGAGATCTCGAGGGAGAACAAAGGGAAGCGGAGGCGGCCTAGAGGGAAGCGAGCCGGCGTCAGGAACAGGCTGAGAGCTCGTGCACACCGCACACCTCTGCCTAGCATCCTGCTCGCCAACGTCCAGTCACTGGAGAACAAGCTTGACGACCTCAGGGCCAGGATAAAGTTCCAGAGAGACATTCGGGACTGCAATCTCCTCTGCTTCACCGAGACATGGCTGAACCCAGCGGTGCCGGACCACGCCATCCAGCCGGCCGAGTTCTTCTCGGTTCACCGCATGGACAGGACACGGGACTCGGGGAAGTCAAGGGGAGGCGGCGTGTGTTTAATGGTGAACAACAACTGGTGCAACAGTGCGAACGTTGTTCCTCTCACACGCTCCTGCACACCAAATCTGGAACTACTGTCCATCATGTGTCGTCCTTTTTATCTACCTCGGGAATTTACATCGGTCATTGTAAGTGCCGTTTATATTCCACCACAAGCGGACACGGTCACCGCCTTATGCGAGCTGCATGAGGCACTCACACAGCACCAGACACAACACCGGGACGCTGCGCTTATTGTGACGGGGGACTTTAATAGCGCCAACCTCAAACGCGCAGCGCCGAACTTTTATCAACACATCACCTGCCCCACCAGAGGTGAAAGGACACTGGACCACTGCTACACTACGGTCAAGGACGGCTACAAGGCACAATCCCGCCCCCCGTTTGGCAAATCTGATCACGCCGCCATTTTCCTCATGCCAAAATACAAACAAAGGCTGAAACAGGAAGTTCCGGTTCAGAGGAAGGTCGCGCGCTGGACGGACCAATCGGTGGCCGCGTTACAGGACGCACTCGATGACGCAGACTGGGACATGTTCAGGAACAGCTCCGACGATGACGTCAACGTGTTTACGGAAGCGGTTGTGGGATTCATCGGGAAACTAGCGGATGATACCGTGGAGACAAAGACTATCACAACGTTTCCCAACCAGAAGCCGTGGGTGGATAAAACCATCCGCGACGCTCTGAGATCCCGCACCGCTGCCTACAACACGGGACTCATGACGGGGGACATGGACCCGTACAAAGCCGCGTCATATAACGTGCGGAGGGCGGTGAAAGAGGCGAAGCAGCGCTACGGGAGGAAACTAGAGTCACAACTCCAACAGAGTGACTCTAGGAGCCTGTGGCGGGGACTAAGGACAATAACGGACTATAAAGCACCAACAACCGGTATGACGAACGCGGCCGTGACTCTGGCAGACGAGCTGAACACTTTCTATGCTCGCTTCGAGGCTGCAGCTAAGGTCTCCAACAATGCTAGTGTTAGCGGCGCTAACGGCTGCAGACAGGAAGATACTGCCAGCACCGGAAACGTGCTCGTCATCTCCGAGCATGAAGTAAGGAGAGCCTTCAAGAGAGTGAACACCAGGAAAGCAGCAGGCCCAGACGGCATCCCAGGTCGTATCCTAAGAGACTGCGCATACCAGCTAGCTCCTGTGTTCACTGAGATATTCAACATCTCTTTATCTCAGTCGGTGATCCCCACATGCTTCAAAGAGTCCATCATTGTTCCTGTCCCGAAGAAACCCCACCCTGCTTCTCTCAATGACTATCGCCCTGTAGCCCTCACCTCAGTAGTGATGAAGTGCTTTGAACGCCTGGTCAGAGACTTCATCATTTCTTCACTACCAGACACACTGGACCCACTACAGTTCGCTTACCGTCCAAATCGTTCCACAGACGATGCCATCTCTCATCTCCTCCACACATCACTCACTCACTTGGACACTAGAAGGGGGAATTATGTTAAAATGCTCTTCATAGACTACAGCTCTGCATTTAACACCATAATTCCCTCCACACTCACCACCAAGCTGGAGCATCTGGGACTCAGCTCATCTATGTGTCAGTGGATCTCCAACTTCCTAACTGGCAGACCACAGGCAGTAAGGATGGGCGGACATGTCTCAGCCTCCACCACTCTCAGCACTGGAGCCCCCCAGGGGTGTGTTCTGAGCCCCCTGCTGTACTCTTTGTACACATATGACTGTGTGGCCACTACCAGCTCCACCACCATCATCAAGTTTGCTGACGACACCGTCGTGGTGGGCCTGATCTCTGATAACAACGAGACGGCCTACCTGAAGGAGATTAGGAATCTGGAGAACTGGTGCCAGAGGAACAACCTCCTTCTAAACGTCAGTAAGACAAAGGAGCTGATAGTGGACTTCAGCACTAAGCAGGAGAGGAACTACCAGACCCCCGTCATCAACGAGTGCCCAGTGGAGAGAGTGGACAGCTTCAAATACCTCGGAGTTCACATCACGCAGGACCTGTCATGGTCCTGTCACATCAACACCGTGGTGAAAAAGGCCCGACAGCGTCTCTACCACCTCAGACGCTTGAGAGACTTCCAACTGCCCTCCAAGGTGCTCAGGAACTTTTACTCCTGCACCATAGAGAGCATCCTGGCGGGAAACATCTTAACCTGGTTCGGGAACAGCACCATGCAGGACAGACGAGCCCTACAGAGGGTTGTGCGGTCAGCTGAGCGCACCATCCGTTCCGAGCTCCCTGACCTGCACTCAATCTACAGCAGGCGGTGCTGGACCAAGGCCAGGAAGATCGTGAAGGACCTCAGCCATCCCAACAACAGACTGTTCTCTCTGTTGAGGTCAGGAAAGCGATTCCGCTCCCTGAAGACCAACACAGAGAGACTGAGGAGGAGCTTCTTCCCGCAGGCGATACGGTCTCTCAATCACACCACCACACAGTACTGACCCACACATATGGTTCTTACACACACACTGGACTTTCTGGACTTTGTTTTTGCACAACACTGGTCACTATATTCTTCATTTCCGGTTAATACTTGTACAGCTGCTGTTATTGTGTATATATTTATTTATATTTAGATTTCTTCATACATTCTTATATAGTTCTATATTGTGTATTGTGTATTTTGTTGTACAGTTATTTTATTTTCAACTTTAATTTATATATTTTATCTTATTCTTCCCAGTTAAATTTACCCTTCATTCTAATTTGTGTTGTACAGTTATTTCATTTTTAACCTTAATTTATATTTTATTCCTTCCTAGTTAAATTTACCCTTTTTAATTTTTCTTTTTAATTTTTCATATTTATTTCCTATCTTATTCATAGCCTTTCCTTTTTTTGTTTTCTTTGGGTCACGAGCAGTTGTCCAAGCATTTCACTGCATATCGTACTGTGTATGACTGTGTACGTGACAAATAAAATTTGAATTTGAATTTGAATGATCACTGTGTCCACACAGTGTCTCTGCCTGCCTCACAGACTCTTGTGCCCACCCTGTTTCCATCACATTATTCTGATACTAAAATCTTTGCCTGTTTTAAAAAAAGTCATTTCACATTTTATTAAAAATTGTTCAGCTTTTTTTTTCCTGTTTTGTGCTTTTAGTAAACCATTGTGGAGGTGTTGTTGTTTTTTCTTTATATATTTAGAGTATTTTTTTATTAATGTTTTTGTTAATTCTCTCACCCTATGGTAGCTGGGACAGACTCCAATGCCATTTAGCTCCATACAGTCAAAGACATTTAAGACCAAGGACTATTTTCATAATCTAACGCTATTAAACTGGTATCAGATATACATCTACTCATTTTCACCTGTAACTGCTTCCACATACTTTTGGCTAAAGACACAAATCAACTTTAAAATGATGAGAACATATATATTATATCTATTGTTTATTTTATTATTTATATGTATATCTATGATATTTTTAGTGTAAGTTTTGGGCTTATTTCAGTTATTAATGGGTCTGAATTGTGCAAAATATCTGCTGGTCAGAGTGGGCGAATTGCAATGATTCATCTGAAAATATTCTCGTTCAGCTGCTGCTCCATTGGTATCATTTTATTTCCAGGTCATGGAAACATTTGTCTTCTTTTAAACACCGCCGACATTTTCGGTCTACCAACATTAAATTTTATGTACGCTTGTTCTTTTTAGAAAAATGACCTTTTCTAAAGGCAGAGATTTACAGAATCGAATAGGAGCGTGAGACTAACAGGAGTGGCCTCCACCTCTGCTGTTAACTCCAGTTTCAACGTTTCTCCTCAGTCGAAAGCAAAAGGAGAATCAGGCACTTTGTAATTCACATTGGAAGTTCAGTGGGGCAGCACGGTGGTGCAGCGATTAGCCTCACAGCAAGAAGGTCCTGAGTTTGATTCCACAGTCCAAAGACATGCAGTTAATTGTTATTCTTTGTCCTTCTGTAACTGTAACCCTCAGAGAGCCTCTCAGTCTCGCTGGTTATTGACCTGTAGTTGTAGATCTGTTAGAAACCTTCTTTGGCAAATTGAAATTCACACCCATTCTCTCTGTCTGTTTAAAGTTGAATAATTAAGCTGCTTACCAATCAGCCACACCTTATCATTGCTGCTTTGTTCCCTTTCAGGCCTTTGGAGACACTCAAGGTCTTTCTCAGACTGGCTTTGCCATCAGCAGTCAGCAGCAGCCCAGATCAGCTTGTGGTAAGTTGTGGCTCAGATGACTTTTCACACATCTTTTCAAACTGCCTGCTGGAGCTCAAGTTCCAAACTGTGAATATTTAATGTTCATGTTATATTTTTCCTTTTTATTTTAAATAAATTTGCAGGAATTACAGTAATTATGAGGTATCGTTTATAGACTTGTGAGAGTTTTTCTCCATTTTGGAATAAGGCAGTATGACTAAATGGGAACTGTTGAATCTCTAAATACTTTCCAGATGTACTGCACACTGGAGCCTGGATGGTCAACCCTTCCTTTTACTTTGCCAGATGGAAACTGTAAAAGAAGTCATGTTCACAGAGAAAACTTTCTAAACCAGCCGTATATAAGTCCAGTAAAGCTCACTGTCTGCTCAGTGAGGCTCAGCAGGTGGTGCTACACTTTTCGTTTGTCACTTCAATCAGCTGCTCTATGTTGTGTTTCAGCTTCCACCTCCAGCACTCAGCAGAGACAGAGCTCAGCAGCATCTCAGTCCAGCGGCTTCCTCAGCAACATATCGGCATCGAATAGCATCCCACGGATGTCTACATCCACTTCCACCCTGGTTCTGAAAGGCCCCAACATGGCTCCACATGAGCACGCTGTGTCACTTTCCTACCCCCATGGCAACATCTCTCCACAGAGACTCTCTCTGACAGACACTATCATACAGTGAGCTATGCTCCATTCACAGAACTCAGATTTATCTTTACTCGACACGTAAGGAAACCACGGTTTCGGGTCAGCGTTTACAGCGTTTGCAGCGGCCACTATGGATCATTTTGTCTTAAATGTTGTAATCCAGTACTGTCAGTATCAGAAAGCCCCAAATCCTTAAACTAACATCCATCACACAGTTAAATACACAATAAACATTTGCCATACCCTTCACAAGGACTATTGTTATTTTAATCAAATCTCTGTGTTTATATGTACAAACCTTCACTGTATCCTTTAACATATCAATACTGAACGTGCAGCTAGACTGGATCATGCCAACTGATACAAGACTGCCGAATCACAACAGTGTTTATAGTGTAAGGTAAATACTGTAACCTCAACAGTAGGATGATCCCTTTAAGCAAGCACTCTAATAGGAGGAAATGAGGCTCAGGGTGGGCAGCCATCTGCTGCGACCAGTTTGGGAAGAAAAGAGGAAGACGGGACAAAGGACATGCTGTGGAAGAGAGCCAGAGATTAATAAGTAATGATTAAATGCAAAGTGGCGTATCAATGCCAAAAAGTGAGTGAAGAAGAAACATTTAGGCCTATTGCAGCATAAGTAAGAGGACTCAGGGTCACCTGATCAACCCTAAATACGTGCTTTATCTAAACTGAAAGTCTGAAGCCTAATCTTAATAGTAGAGAGGGTGTCCATCTCCTGAATCCAAACTGAAAGCTGGTTCCACAGAAGAGGCGCCTGAAAGCTGAAGGCTGATCCCATTCTTCTTTTAAACATCCTATTTAGAACAGAGGACAATAACCTTGTTTTATCTGAATTTAGAAACAGGAAATTGGAGGTTATCCACGTGTTTAATTACTTTAAGACATTCCTGTAGTTTAACTAATTGTTGTGTGTTATCTGGCTTCATGGACAGATAAAGCAGAGTATCATTTGCATAGTGAAAATATGTCTTCTAATGATACGGCCTAGGTTAAGCATATATAACTTAAACAGAATTGGTCCTTGTACAGAACCCTGTGGAGTCTGTATAGGATTCCCTATTTATATGGACAAACTGGAGTCTGTTAGATATGATTCAAACCACCACAGCACAGTATTTTAATTCCCAAAGCATGCTCTTATCACTGTAATAATATATCATGGTCAACAGTATTGAAGCTTTAGTTAATGGTAGGACTTCAAAGACATGTAAAGTAATTACAGAAGTAATTACTGTAAGTAATAATGTGTTTGTACTCTGTCTTTGCTGAATGACGTGTGCCTGATAAATGAAGGTATGAAATCCAGACGTGTTATTGACTCACATTTATTTATTCTGGTTAAACAGATTTTGTTTTCCATTTTCATCATCTTAAAATCTTAATATGTTAACTTTCACTGGTTAGTAACATTTGGAAAACATTTATTCAGACACAAAACGAATTAAAAGCAAATGGCCAGCCTTCATTCTTCTTATTCCCGTTGATGTATATGACTGTTTTAAAAAGTGAGACCAAACATCTACACAACTTCAATATTCAAAAAATGGAGACTTTGATCATTTGGAATAGCTGTAGAGCTGCAGCATACACACACATAGTTTATCCGTTTAGCCGCTGATAATCTTATTGGAGATGGCTCCGGGTAGTGTGTAGAAGAGCAGGGCAAGGAACAGCGCTGTGATCAGCAGAATGATGCCGATGATGATGTACTTCTTGTAGCTTCGCCACACCAAGTGAAAGAAACATTTGAAAGGGTTAACAAACCACGAGAAGGAGGTGTCTGGACGACTGCGGGAAAGAGGAGAAAAGCAAATGAAGTGGTTTAGTTCATTACAGATTCTTACAGGCTGAGATGATTACGATGCTTTAGCAACCCTGAATGGGTCACCTGAGAAAGTGTCTAATGTTACGACATTAAAAACGTGATTCCAGAAATCATAACGGCGTCCTGGTGCATCCAGATGATGTGCATTATAAACCTAAATACTAAGGTTAAATGGAACAGCTCAAGTGGGAGAGGGATTTTATTCTGGCACATTAAACCAGTGAATCTCCTGTGTCTGAAAATGAAAGCATATGAGTAATAAGACTAAAACTTTGGATGGAGCAGCTCTCATTTATAGAAACCAAACTGTGAACCCCTGAAAACATGACTTCATTTGGACCAGAAACCTCTCTGCAGCTTCTCTCCCACATTAACAGCCTCACAGACATCGTGTCTGCTCCCAGACAATAAAAAAAACAAAACAAACCCGAGCAAAACTTACTAAAAAGATAAATGACTCGAGCATCAAAAAGTATAGAATAGAATACATAAGAGAAAGTAATATGATATCCTCAACTGCACCAAAAAGTAAATGAGTAAAATGTGGATCTAGTGTTGTGCAGTCTCTGGTCTGGATTGATCTTTGGGAACAGGCCGTTTATTCTCTCTATATCTATGTGTGCATTGATGAACAGATACATATAGCTCCAGGTTGGGGGGTTGACTCTGTATCCAGTAAGGACCCCCAGGCTACCCAAATATTGTTATTGAAAATGTGTAAATATACCTCAAATTTACAGAAATGTCCCTGTATTCCTTTGACGCATTTTTCGTACATAAATTAGATTGTATTCTGACAGATAAACAGAGCCTTGTGTGGTTATGGTTACTTTGGTTTTGGTAGTGGCTCTGGCTCCTTGCGGGCACGGCCAACAGGATTTTTCTCCGACTCCTCAGCTGTCACAAGATGGAACTCTGCTTCCACTTTCCCCTGAAGGAAGATCGATTGTTTGATGATCTGTATTTACCTGACTTTATTTTTACATTTGTTTATACACTGCATGTGTGTGTTACTGTGTACTTACGGTCAACTCTCCTGACTTGGTGAAGGGCCACCAGCCTCGTGCTCTCTTCTGCTGAAAGATGGAGATTCTCTCAGTCCCATCTGTCAGCATGTCCGCCTTACACGACTTGGCTGTTTTAGCTCCCCGAGTAAATCCATGGAGGTCTAATTCTAGTGTGCCTGCAGACACACAGTCAGTCAGGTGCACTGCCGTGTTTTATGCAGCCAACACCAGAATCTCTGAATCTCTTTTGTCAAGTTGTTTTTGCCTTCATTCAAGTCATGCACATTTTATCTCCATTATTCATCCTGACTCTCCAGTGCGACTTCTAATACTTTTTGCCATTAAAGATTGTCTTAGAAGGTTTGTCATGTCTTCATGTTTCTTCTGCTTTCAGTGCTTTAAACATTTAGCACCATCTTCAGGTTTTGGGGGTAATTGTTAATAGTTAGCAGGAGTAGTCTTCCTGAATTTCTGCTGTTTCCTGTCCTCCACAGGAATGATTCAAGCATGCTCCTTATACGTTCAAATTGGCAATATGTCCCTGTATTTAATGCCATTATAGCAGCATTTCCCTGAACACAATGCAGTAACACTTTCTATTCTTCAGTGATTGTGAACTAAAGGTGCATCGGGGCACATCACTGTGAAAGAACAGCTCTGCAGCAGAGACATTGAGCTGTTAGCCGTTAAAATGTGTCTGTACTACCTGCCACGGGAATTCTCACATGTTATCGCGATAACAGCGTAGTATAGCCCCCCCTCAGCCAATGCGGATGCAGCCTCTTACTCCACTCTGTGGTCAGCAGACTGCAAACGCAATCTCTGAGAGCCCTTTTTGAACATCTGGGGACTATATTGCATCACTGGACTCAACACTGCCCACCTTCACCCAGTATGTGACATGGCCCACCAGAGACAATAAAACATTGGACTTACTGTATGCCAACGCAAAAGAGGCATACAGTTTATCACCTCTGCCACCCCTGGAAAGATCTGATCACAACCTGGTGCACAGGGAGCCACCAGCCACCCGCACAGTGCAGAGGTGGTCGGAGGAGAGCGAGGAGGCTCTAGAAGATTGTTTTGAGTCTACTGTGGGGGAGGTGCTTTGTGACGACCACAGGGAGTCTCGCAACTTTCAGCCTTTTCGCGGCCTTGAACCTTACTGCAGGCTCTTCTCTCTTGTCTTCTTCTCTCCTATCTGTCCAATAACCAGTCCGTTTAGCATAGTGAAGTCAAACTCAGGACCTTTTTTGTGACGCAACAGCGCTAACCACTGTATCACCTTAGTATTTTATGTTCATCAGTGAAATGTGTGTGTATAATTGCCTCTCCGTGTGAATAGGCACTTATGCATACCCACCTAGAAAGTCGTCAGAGGAGAGTGTCTCAAAGTCCCAGACCTGCAGAATGAGGATAGCAGGAATCTTCTGCTCTGTTTTATCTAGAGAGAAAATACTCTCCCTTTTCCTCACCACCACTACCTGTGAGAGGTAAAGTTGGTAACGATGTGATTCTGTAGCAGCTATTTTATCTACATCAGGCTTGGAGCCGGAGCTCCTTGGACCAAAGATCACACAAATATGAGTACCTTTTCAGCAGGCAGGTAGCTGAAGGGGAACACGAAGCGCCAGTTGAAGTTTCCTTCTCCAGTCAGAGAGTTGTAATGCACATCAGTTTCTTGTCGGTCATCTTCTAAACCTTTCAGCCAGCTACAACAGTAGATTTGGTAAGGTGAGAGATTTTCTAGCAGTGCTTTTTATATAAAGGTTTAGCTAGCTAGTTTAGCTTTTTGGGCTGCAAGGTGCTAACGTGTTGACACCGTGCAGCCCTCACACGATCCACGTTAACTCGCTAACAGAGATATATTCAGTATGTTCAATAAGGAATCAGCCAAGCTTACACAACAGACAGCAAACGTCACTTTAGTTTGGGAATTATTATTTCCAAAGCTAAAAAAAATATTTATATTGCCAAAAAATACCAGGAACAAATAGATTTTTTTACCCCTTGATGTAAATATCACTGAACTGTTGACCAGTGAGGAAGTGGCTGTCCTCCAAAATGACGTCCTCTGTGTTCCAGATGATAATACGCAGCTCGTATCTGCACAAACACATCTGAGTTTGAATGACGGCATCCCAAAACAACGTTGACAGACATTGTTTTATTACGTTTTTGGTAAGTCTCACCCTTTTGGTTTTCGAGGTGAAATGTCCACTGGAGGTCCTGGATGTGGCAGGTCCATTGGAAACATGTCTACCCACATCTGGACCTGACCCTACATGTACATGCACACAAATGTATGCAGTTAATGAAAGAAAACTTTTCATACAACTGGTGTGAAATGAAGTACAGCCCAGTAAATGTACTTTACCATATTAAAATAAGCATTTTAATTAGACATTTGGGCAAGACCCAGAAAACCCAGAAAGCTTAAAGGTTGTAAATGCATGAATAACAATTATTTTTTACCAGGATACTAAACTCAAACATACCTGGTCCATTCCAGGCCGGGCCTTATTAAACAGAGTTCTGGCCTCAATGTGCTCTGGTACCAGTGTGCATCCTACACCTGGAATCTCAGCCCAGCGGTGTAGGATCTTCAGTGACAAGTGTTCATAGGACTCCACTGGCTCGTCTGAGGGATACACACGACAATGTCAAATCAGACTCCTATATACATGTTCTAGCTCCAGCATATTTTCTTGATCTATACTATCTTTCCCCACAGTGACCAAGTGTTGGATCATAGGGATCGAGTGATTGTTGGTGTTCTCTCTAAAACTGAAATGACATCTCCAGCTACTGATGGGGATATTTATTACTTATGCAACTGTTCTCACATTGTGTTGTACTTACATTTTATATAGCGCTTTTCCTACTCATACTGACAGACAAGTGCTTTAGACTACAAAGATGGAATTGCACCTGATTAAAAGGTATCACATGGACTCATGCAGTAAATGTCTGAATACTGTTTTTAAATGTTAAGTTAAAAAAATAATCATGCAGCTGATCTAGAATGCCCTATATCTACCTTCATGCATGAAGAGCGTTTTGCCAGTGAAAACCTTCTCTGACACAATGATGCGTCCTGGACTGAAGTGAGGACCGTCCAAACCGCTCTCTCTGCACATCTTTGCCAACAGCTCTGATGGCTTCAAACAGTCTCTCCAGGCATTGTAACCCTCACTGACAGACAGCAAGGAAGGAACAGGAAATGCTTCAGTGCGATGGATTCATAGAATGCAGAGTTGTAGATGGATATAAATGCCTGGAATTTCTACTCCTTTAGTTGAATTTGGTAGTTTAATGTAATAGAAAAAAAGTAATGTAACTATGAGGTAGGACAGTAATTCATTGAAGTGACCAAATGGAATAAATAACTCGGACTTTGATCTGAAAGAGTTCAAACGTCCAGGCTTACAGACTATACTCAGCAGGGAGTCCACAGGTGCCTCTGTGTTTGCTGTAATATCGGTTCTCAAGGTCAATGCGGGTCTCTCCAATCAGATCGTCCCCTCCCACCAGGTCGTGGTCATAGATGAACACTGACAGCAGAGACTCCTGAGGAAGTGTTGCCTGTATCTCAAAAGATCTGGAAGAAGGAGAATAGAAAAAGTCATATTTAAAATGTGAGACAATTCCTGAGAAGCTTTACCAGTTATTTACCTTCCAAAAACAGGGTTTAGCTGTTTGGGAATGTAGTTGTCTCTGTCTTTGATTTCATTTTTGCCAAGTCGTAGAACAATGTAAGGGTCCGCCTTCCCATCCGGGTCAGCTGGGTGCAGGTTAGAGGCCTGGAAAGAGAAGGGGTATCATAAAAGAACTCACAAACAAGGACTAAAAGTAGTACTTTTAAGGGCACTATTTGTAAATTATTCTGTTTAATTTTTTTTAAAACCTTCCATTATAAAATATGCTATAGTTCAAGATGTCTGCTGCTTATTCTTATTATTTCAGCTGCTCCTTTTAGAGGTCACCAAAGCGTGATCAACAGGCAAGTGTAAGAGATGTTCATGCACAGGAAGACATACAGTCCTCCTTTAGGTAACAAGGGACTGGGAATCAGGGATTGACCTTTTGTCTGAGTGTAAATCTTGAGGAAGACTGTGCGAGACATCCTCCCGCCCTCACTGTGGTGTTCACAGTCGGGCTTTTGTGGTTGTCAAGTGTTGCAGTGCTTGTTTGGGCTGTAAGGACAGCCTATATTAAAGTACTGGTTGCTTACGAAAAGCTGCAGTTTGAAATGTAATTAGGTGCTTTGCTACAGCTTTTAATGAGCTTGGTGCTGAATGCTATTTGGCCTCTGAATATGAGACCAGATGGGTTTAACAAATGTGGTGACAGTTTTAATGAAGGTACTTTTGTGTAATACCAGTTTTCATCACAGAGTGGTGCAGCTAGTCAATGAGCCTAAAGGAATAGAGGTTCTAATGTGATTGGTCACTTTCAAAACAGTGACACCACAGGCTCTGTGATGGACGGGTTCAGTGTTAAATGGAGTTAGGCTGCGGGAGTAACATAGGCGCTGTTTTAAACTGCATTTGTTTGAAAAATGAAGCTTTGAGAACAGAGCTGATGTGAGAGCCTGAATCTCTGGCATCGCTCGCACAGCAGGCACTCACATGTGTGATGGCTTCCTTGAAAACTCAGGTTGCTGAGTTCTCCAGGAAGTTAAATTTAATTGTGTGGCAATCAGAGATGGGCAGTCTGATTACTTTTCTCAGGTAATGTTCACTCTGCGTGGGAAGAAAACTTCCTTCTACAGAGAAAAATTAAACTTCAAATCTGAGCGAGCAGCGAGCACGCTGCCACGGGAATGTGACATTCACAGAGAAACCCCCGGACCCCCCCACTGACATGACCGCTGTTGGCAAGCCTCCACCCACCCCAATAGACAATAGATTTAAGAGCTGCTGAATGTTTGATTTGATTTATTTTTGCTGTGTTTTACTTGCATCTATTTGAAAGAGTGTAAACACAAAAAAATATTTTTTGGAATATGCAGAAAATAGGTTTAAATGTTAGAGAATTTCTTCAAGTCAAAGACTGTTGCATATAATTACATTTTTGCTTGATGCAATGTGCATAAAGGTAAAAGATTAAAACTCATGAAACAATTTTTAAAAGGAGACTTTTTCATTGGATTACATTTTAAACGATGGATTATGCAGAAAAATAGAATCGGGCTGAAAGGGCTGTTGCTTTATTCGGGTTGTGTATCATGTTTTTTAAAAGTAACTAAGTAACTAATTACTTTTGAAAATGAGTTATCAGTAAAGTAATGGGAATACCTTTTGGAGAAGTAATTAGTAAGTAATTACTATTTTTAAGTAACTTGACCAATACTAATAATAATTTGCTTGTCATTATGTTTTTTCTTGCATGCGACTTTTGACATAATTAAGTCTGCAGAAGCAGTTTGAGAGCGAAGGCAGACATGTAACTACACATCCAGGAAGTGCTTTCAATCAGGTCCACACAGGAAGGAGCTAGACCAGTTTAAACCTCTAACGTTGGTGTTAGGCGATGTACTAACTGCTGTATCACGTCAGCCTCACTAAACGCTGCTCTTTTTGTTTCTCAGTACAATGGAAAACTATTCTACAACTTTCAAGTAAAACATTCCAAAGAGAACTCAGCAGAAAATTCCCATGTGAGCAGGACTCACACAGACAATGTAAACCCGTATGAGAACTTGGACTGGGCTGTTGGGAGGGATTCCTCTGTTGACTCTGAAGCTCCCAGCGTCTATTGCTTCATGCCAGTCCTCCTCCTCCTCCTCCTCAGCGAGCTTATAGAGGCAGAATCGACCCTAAGAGACAGCATGAAGATTTATGTGTAGATATGCTAGTTGTTGAGCAGTACCAAAGTAGTACCCGCAAAGAACATTACTTAGTATCTCACCTTAAATTTTCCAACAAACCTCTCCTCATTTGAGCCCTCTTCCTCACTGGCTTTCCCTCGGAACAACTCATATGTTTTCACCCAGTCATCAAAGGACCCAAACTCTGACTCCAACTCCTTGTTGTACAGCTGCAGAGCCAAGATCAGACTCACTCAAGCTTTTCTTTCTAGCATATGGTACCCCTTTTATTATTTGGTTGGACAGTAAAAGCATAACAGGGCCCAGTAAACCTGTACAAGAATTGTATCATCTCTGAAAAAAATTACCTTGAGTGTAGCTAATTTGGTATGAGGACTGACGCTCGTTCCCTTTACTTTCTGTTGCCTCTTCTTCTTATCTCCATCGGACTGGCTGCTGACTGATGAAATAGACAAGGCATATTTTCAAATGTGAAAACTAAAGGCCCAAACACAGCAGAAATCATATTGAAAATGTGACTACAGTATTTAACAGCAGGTAACAAAGTGAGCCACCGAGCTTAGTTAAGAAGTGCCATGCCCTGAGCTCAGAACTGTCCTATTCACCAGAAGCAACAGTTCAAAAGTTGTCTGTTATTTAACGACATTTGCAGTCATTCTCTTGCAGGGTTTTTCAGAAGAATTTGTCAAATCTTTCAAATGCTGCCATCTTAAATATCCAGTCATACCAATCAGATCATGCAGTGAGAGGACCACATCCAGTAACATCATAAACTAGCCAACACAGAGCTGCTAAAACCTGTCTGCAGGATCGTAGCACCAAAACCAGACAGTTCCCAGAACCTCAACTCCCAGAAAGTAAAAATGACCCTCAATGACACGGCGTTGTATCTTTTTTCAAATCTTTTTGTCTCTTTTTTTGCAGATCTTAATCCTTACCCAAAGATTCTATTCCATCGCTGAGCAAGCTGTGGTACGACAAAGCTGCAATGCACAACAGTGTGTGTGGGTCAGTGGGGAAAAAAGGGGTGATTATTTCTAAAACCAGTGCGTACCAATTGATATTTCCCAATTTCATGATTTTTAGGTTATCGCAGAAAACAATACTTTGACACCAAGTCTTTGACACATTATCATTTATTTTTCTCTTTTTATGTTATTATAAAGTATCACAAAGCGATCCCGGTCTCATGGCTTAAGCTGGAATGTGAACAGTTCTCAGCTGCTGGGAGAATTTAGCTAATGCTGATACAAAGATAAGCTTCTGCCCTGAACCACAGGCCAGTTTATGGGGCCAACCGTGTTACACTTTTGGAGCCAGAGTCTGTCCACTAGTGACTTGAGGTGGAGTTGCTGTGTTGAACTCCCACCCAGCGGACGTAACTGCAAACACAACCCCTGCCCCTGCCTGGCTGCTCCAGTTTTAATGATTTCTGCTATTGCTTTTATCGCAACTATTTTTAAAAAGGCACACAGCTTAAAATCAGTCAAAATCAGTGTCAGCAGCTTATCTGCAGTTCACACGTTTCATTGTTTTTAATATTTTGTTTCACTTCAGCTCTTAGTATGGTATAACTTCGCTCTCTCCATGATGGCTGGCTCACAGACCAACAACATTATGAACAAGAGCGGCCCACAGACCGACTGTAGCACATACTGCTTCAAGATGGTAGTGGACACCGAGTTGGGAAGAAAGAGGAGAAAAGAAACCTGTCAGATCACCATCCAGTTTGTCAACAATACAGGGGTGAAGATTTGGAAGTGTTAGGAATCCTGAGTTTGGTCTTTGGAAGATCTTACCATGGCAGATAAACAAGCCAGAGAAGCTCTGTGGTCTCAGATGCAGGAAGCAACAAAGATGAAGACGAAGGTGCACTTTTGCATTATACATGGTTCATTAACAGTCAACAGATCTCAGTGATTCTATGAGTTTAATTTGTTTAACCTCAAATTTAAAAAATAAAAATAAATCCAGGACATTAAAAAACTACTATTTAATGCCCTAAATGAAAGTATAGAAAACATTAATTTGATGTCAACCATGAAACAAGGTATCATTACTCTGTTACCCTCCTCTCTGAGGTTGATTTGAGAAGATGTAAGTTATTACTGGGAGATATTGTGTCAAAATGCTCTCTAACTGCTGAGTGTTTGTTTGGTCTTGGCATGATGGAGGCACAGATGGTGGAGCAGGTGCAGGGAGCTGGAGAAACTGCTGGACTAGGCATCACGTCGAACAGAAGTGTTGGCAAACCTCACGTGGTCTGGTTCCTCGCCTGCACAGCTGCTGGGTTTTTTCCCTCTCCTGTCCGGAAATGTATCAGAATTGTTGTCTGAAGGTCAAAAAATGCCCAACAGATTTACTTTCCCAAGTGGACCATTTGCTATAATGGTCTACTTGATAGTCATATTTTGTTAGAACTTTTAGGATTTTTGAGGCATTACAAATTTAAATTGAGATTAAACTGGAAACGGAGTAACCAGGCTACATAAAGAGTTCCACGACTCCACCTCAAGTCCCCACTGTGCAGACTCCAAAAATACAACATGGTAGCACCTAGACACTGAAAATGTTGGCTTCAATTTTGTGTTCTCATTTTTTATATATGGTCCAGACACTTAAGATGGTGGGTCAAAAATACTTTTTCTCACAATCAAATCACAAGAAGAATGACTGAGAGTGGTTAGAGGCAATTTTCTGCACATTATTCAGTTCACACAAGGCACATTTCTGAAATTGTTCCTCGTCTATTGTAGGGTAAAGATCCTACAATACTCCAGGGAAAACCTGAACACTCAGACGATCAACTATGAGCAAGTACTTAGCAACGATGGAAAAACTCCTTTTCAACAGGAAGGAAGCACTGATAGAACTTTGGGAGGGGCAGCTCTGTTCTGCGACCGGTTGGGATGAGGGGAAAGAGAAGACAGCAGAGGGAGGCAGGACAAAAGGCACACTATGGGAGAGAGACAGTTTAATAATTACTAATATCGATGTAAACGTCCAGAAGTTGTCTGTAAACATGTGCAAAGTGAAAAGAGTGATCAGACCCCAACTATAAGCTTTTTATGCAAAATCTGGATACCATTATCCTGAATCCAAACTGGGAGAGAGGAGAGGTATCTTATAAGATTGAGTTTTTACCCAATTTGATGATTTCAGATTTTTCAATTTTCCCAAATTTTGGAAACTGTGTCACTCACACCTTGCAAAATAGGGAGCCAGTCCTCTAATACTGACCCTTGACCCTGAACAAAACACAAGCAGCTGCTCAAAAAGCACTGATCATATGTACCTTTGGAGACCTCAGAAAATGGAGAGTTGTCCCGTCGTTTGATCTGGAACATAATCAGGGAAGCATATGTTCACATTACATTTTAAAATTACTTAAATGATTGTTTGATCTTTTTAGACAACAGCCCAGCAATCTTAGATACCTCTCTCTCTACTGAGGCGTAGTATTTGGACCACCAGTCGATGACACTCTCAGCTGATTCATCTGCGATAGTCCGCTTCCTGCGTTTGGTGGAACGACTACGGGTGGACTTTGCCCTGCTCTCCTGGATTTAAAACATGTATACATATTTGAAAAATGTATAGAGAGCAGTTTATGTGACTGACAGAAACATTTTTTATTGTGTGAACTAACTATCATCTTCTTCTTCCTGGCTTCTTGCTTAGGAATGGGTGGAGCAGGTGGTGGAGCGGGTGGTAGGGGTTCATCCTCTACAGTGATCCGGAAATCTTGGTTAGCCACTGTTACAGCCGAACTAGTCTCTGGAGAATCCTGTGACCGTCCTGGTGGACAAGAGGCAGCTTTTAGGATGCTGTCATGTGAATCTACTATTAGAAATATCCTCAAAAGAAAATCTTTGTGGAAGGAGGGAATCGGACAAACGGCACATTGACACATCAGGTAATTCAGTCTGTCTAGGTTGACCAAAAAGGGTATTTCTATTACGTGAACCACAGTCTAATTGTCCTTTAATTAAATATGAATTAAGTAATTATTCATTAAGCAAGTTGTTAATCTAGCACAGTCCTTATGCGTGCTTTGTACAAGAATGGTCAGTTCTACAGGAAAATGTAGTGGCTGCTTTTGACCCTCTACAGCCATCAGTGGAAATAATTGCATTGTTGTTGTTGTTGTTTTTACCTCTTTATAGTCATTTTGTGGTTCATTTGTATTCTTTATGTACTTTTGTGTCAGGTGATCTTTTCCAAAGTCTCAGCAAAATACCATCCTCTGCAAGACTGCCACTGTTCTCCATAATGCATATGGATCATAACTAGTTGAATTAATATGCATGTCATAACCAATAATTATGTAATGAACAAATACACACACTAGCATTACCCTCAGCACTGTGTGGCTCTACTATCATGGCAGGTCCAGGGGTGCTGATGTCTTTGGGTGGTTTGTGTGTCTGTATGGGTGCAGGAAGGGCTGGAAGTGGAATCGGTTTGAAAGCTTTGAGGTTGTTGATGATGTGGTTCCCAACAAGCGTACTGCGACCAAAAGCACGCCAGTCAACAACCGTGATACTGAGCGGAGGATGGAGATGTTCATTTTCTGGTAACTCCTACAGAACAGTACCAGAGTGCAGGTTTTTAAGTTGTACACAGTTCCACAGTTGAGTTTTTCACAAATTCAGTCGATGCAGAAATAGGTCAGTATTTCCTCATCACAGCTGATTCAATTTACAGACCACCAAGTCACACCACCTGTCACCTCAAGACACTTTATATTGGTAAATACCCTTCAACAATAGAGAGAAAACCCAACAGTCCTGTCGTGCTCTCTGGCTCCAGGGTTTGAGATTTGAGGTTTCTTCTGTATTTTAGACCATTGTGGTTCTTTACTATGTGCTGTTGAAATTTAACCTTGTGTTTATGTGCTTGCTCATAGGGAGTCATTTGTTGGGGTTTTCACTCTATTGTGTAGTTTCTTTCCTTACGATAAAAGTGCCTTGATGGGATTATTGTTATATACATAACATAAATAAAACTGAATTGAATTCCTTCTATTTGTGCCTTTAACTCCTTGCTTAGTTGACAGCAGGTTTGATCAGCCTCTTTTGGGTTCTGCTCCTCCAACCTCATCTCTTATCTTCTGTTTCTGAGCTACTTCAGCATTAACCCTGAGTTTTCTGTACGAAAGTTTTCTAACAGTGTCTACTGTCTTTGTTTCCCTAATGAGCATCAGTAATAAATATATAATATAGATTTTTAGACCCATCTTTATTGTGGCTGTGGTGTTCGTGGTCAGAGTTACATTACATAAAGCAGGGGTGGGCAACTCCAGGCCTCGAGTGCCGGTGTCCTGCAGGATTTAGACATTACCCTGGGTCAACACACCTGAATCAAATGATTAGTTATTTAAGAAACACAAGTATTTGTACTTCTTCTTAAGTACACTATGGCTTTAATTTTGCCCCCTCTGTTAATCAGTGAAGCCATGAGACATGAGCCTGAGACATGTCTTAGGTTTTAGAGATCTTAAACATTAGATTTTAGTTTTGGGAGGATGAGACATTTTTAGTGTAGTAAGCAGACTGTGTCTGGAAAAATGAAGCGATTATGAACAGATCCAGACAGCATGAGCTGGGAAATAAACTCTGGGCCTGATCCAATCTGAATCTGTCTAATTTGTTTTTTCTAAAAACACAACAATAAAAAGAAAACTCTTTAGAATAGAGGCTCCAAATTTAATCCTATTACTAAAAAATCTTATAATAATATTATTTTTAGTATTATCGTTATTATTAGCTACAGTGGGGCAAAAAAGTATTTAGTCAGCCATCGATTGTGCAAGTTCCCCCACTTAAAATGATGACAGAGGTCAGTAATTTGCACCAGAGGTACACTTCAACTGTGAGAGACAGAATGTGAAAAAAAAAATCCATGAATTCACATGGTAGGATTTGTAAAGAATTTATTCGTAAATCAGGGTGGAAAATAAGTATTTGGTCACCTCAAACAAGGAAAATCTCTGGCTCTCACAGACCTGTAACGTCTTCTGTAAGAAGCTTTTCTGTCCCCCACTCGTTACCTGTATGAATGGCACCTGTTTGAACTCATCATCTGTATAAAAGACACCTGTCCACAGCCTCAAACAGTCAGACTCCAAACTCCGCCATGGCCAAGACCAAAGAGCTTTCGAAGGACACCAGGAAAAGTATTGTAGACCTGCACCAGACTGGGAAGAGTGAATCTACAATAGGCAAGCAGCTTGGTGTGAAAAAATCAACTGTGGGAGCAATCATCAGAAAATGGAAGACATACAAGACCACTGATAATCTCCCTCGATCTGGGGCTCCACGCAAGATCTCATCCCGTGGGGTCAAAATGATCATGAGAACGGTGAGCAAAGATCCCAGAACCACACGGGGGGACCTGGTGAATGACCTGCAGAGAGCTGGGACCAAAGTAACAAAGGTCACCATCAGTAACACACTACAACAGCAGGGAATCAAATCCCGCAGTGCCAGACGTGTTCCGCTGCTGAAGCCAGTGCATGTCCAGGCCCGTCTGAAGTTTGCCAGAGAGCACATGGATGATACAGCAGAGGATTGGGAGAATGTCATGTGGTCAGATGAAACCAAAGTAGAACTTTTTGGTATAAACTCAACTCGTCGTGTTTGGAGGAAGAAGAATACTGAGTTGCATCCCAAGAACACCATACCTACTGTGAAGCATGGGGGTGGAAACATCATGCTATGGGGCTGTTTTTCTGCCAAGGGGACAGGACGACTGATCCGTGTTAAGGACAGAATGAATGGGGCCATGTATCGTGAGATTTTGAGCCAAAACCTCCTTCCATCAGTGAGAACTTTGAAGATGAAACGAGGCTGGGTCTTCCAACATGACAATGATCCAAAACACACCGCCCGGGCAACAAAGGAGTGGCTCCGTAAGAAGCATTTGAAAGTCCTGGAGTGGCCTAGCCAGTCTCCAGACCTCAACCCCATAGAAAATCTGTGGCGGGAGTTGAAAGTCCGTGTTGCTCGGCGACAGCCCCAAAACATCACTGCTCTCGAGAAGATCTGCATGGAGGAATGGGCCAAAATACCAGCTACTGTGTGTGCAAACCTGGTAAAGACCTATAGTAAACGTTTGACCTCTGTTATTGCCAACAAAGGTTATGTTACAAAGTATTGAGTTGTATTTTTGTTATTGACCAAATACTTATTTTCCACCCTGATTTACGAATAAATTCTTTACAAATCCTACCATGTGGATTCATGGATTTTTTTTCACATTCTGTCTCTCACAGTTGAAGTGTACCTCTGGTGCAAATTACTGACCTCTGTCATCATTTTAGGTGGGGGAACTTGCACAATCGGTGGCTGACTAAATACTTTTTTGCCCCACTGTATGTATGTGACTACATTAAGGGCTACATATACAGCAGGGCATATTAGTCATACAGCCACATCATGTGGAAATAATCACAGATACCTGAGAACGTACGGTTACTCTGTAACCTTGGTTCTCTGAGTAACAGAGGCTTCACTCCTACATATTCCATATGTATGGGATAAGTGCAGATCAAATGATCACCGGTTTCAGGTCGCGCAGCTCTTTTATAGGTAAGCTGTGGGCGTGGCCAGGCCAGCCAGAGTGTCCACATGCCATGACCCAGGGGGGGTCCTACCCCATACATACGGAATATGTAACAGGGTGGAGGGATCTCGATATAACAGAGAATATGTTTAACCCTCTCAGGCTCAAATTAAACTTTTTGTTGCTAATGCACAACCAAGTCCTGCAGTGGTACTTCTGAGTAAAAAAAACTCATACATTATGTATGTGGGGTAATCAGGTTGTTAGTTTTTAACTGTTGCCTCGAGAGGGTTAATAAGAACATGGGGGTGTCTGCGGAAAACAAGTTGATTTCCATTTTGTATGAAGTCTTGAATTTGTCCTGATGCAGTGGATGTGGAAAGTCTTGTGATTTCTAGGATGTTAGAATTTCAAAAAGCTGCAGCTATAAAACTTGAAAATGATCATGGATTCACTTGAAGACAGCTTGAACATGAATATATGACGGTTGATAACGGCTTGGTTGTTATTTACTTAGATATGGGTAAATGTTCCTATGTATCAGTGTATATTGTCAGGCAGGCAGGATTGGACCTAAACGCTGAACTCGTAAACGGAAAACAAAACTTTATTAACAGAGAGGCAAAGGGCATTACGAAACTATACTGGGACAAACTAAAACTAACTCACAAGGAGGCACG
This sequence comes from Simochromis diagramma, assembly GCF_900408965.1. Lineage (NCBI taxonomy): Eukaryota > Metazoa > Chordata > Actinopteri > Cichliformes > Cichlidae > Simochromis > Simochromis diagramma. Next base: position 7,879,284 of record NW_024386892.1, on the reverse strand, counting down.
GGTAAACCATGGGGAAATGCACACAACACCGAGGGACGACGCGACTCAGAACAGAGAGAGATTCTGACATAAATACACAGAAGGTAATGAGGGATGTGGGAACACACGGCGAGCACAGCGAGACAGGAAGGACACGGAACTGAAAATACTGACCCAGTACGCGGACCTTAAATGTAGCACAGGAAGAACACAGAGATGCAGAGAGAGAGGGCACAGAGATAACGGGCTGGGGAAACATGGATTAAAACACGAGGGGAAACAAGGCGCAGGAACTCAGAGCTATATGAACACAGATACACAGAGGAAGATACAGGAGCAAAGACACGGGGAGACCTAACAACCAAAAGCTAAACATATCCACCTAGGGACAAGGACTGTAAACTAACAAGGTGGACTCAATACAAAATGACAAAACACAAGAAAAACCGCTGGGTCATAAGACCCAGGATCGTGCCATATGTGTCGCATTTCCCTTTTAGTTTTTGCAAGACTTTAAAGACTTTAAAGGGTCATGTGCTAAATAAAGAAATGTTGTGGAATTCTGTGATAGAAATTAAAAGTAGCTGTGAGATGGAGTAGAACTAAGACTGAAAGTCTCAATGACTGCATGACAGGTCCTGAGATGGTTACGTATCACAAGTACAGTCAGTTGATTATTAATTATTAATTCAGTTATATATTTTGTCCAAATATTTTGGAAAAAAAAGTTTATAACTACGACTATATTTTTTCTTAAGTGGTCGAGTGATTTTAGCACATTTCAGAGAAAAATGCCAGCCTCTAAAGAGCTGTTGATGGTTACTAAATGAAATAACTTTTTTACCAAATTGTGTTCTGATTTTAGAAAAAATGTTACAGAAAAAGTGTTTGCATGGTACAGGTGTGCACTCGAGACTTGGCTCCAAAACTTGGACCATGTGTCCTCTTTGTGAACGGAAATAACACGACTTGCTTCGAAATGAAGAATGAATCTGTCAGAAGTTAATTCTCCAGGATTCGGTAGAGGTCACAAACTTGACCTTCCAGCTGAGCTACTTTCTGACTGTGGCATTGGTAGCAGCACTTGGGTCTCACCTGTGTTTACTGTGAGGGTAGTAATGCACGTTAAGTATTACCTAACAAAATTACAGAGTTATTAAAAAAAATAAAGTAAGCAGTGAGTAAAACAATATGATTGTAAATTCCTAATTAGTTTACTGAATAATACTGAAAGTCTTAACTTCAATCACATCTTGATTATTTGAAAATCATTGATGCAAAATGAAAATCAGTAGCAGCCCTGGGTAATGGCTGGGCTCCAGTTTTAAAATGTTAGAGATCTGTTTGTCTTACCAGCTCGATGGCATCAACGAGTGTGGTGAAGTTTGGGTTGGACTTGTACTTCTGAATAACAGAAGAGCGTAACGTCTTACCAGCACACTCTATAATGACCTAGAGAAAGACAGATATTAATTAAGCATATTGTGATCCTGGACACCAGCATATCAGGTCCTAGAGAGAACACAGGTACATTGTAAAGATTGTGTTTGTACCTGTGGCCTATCCACAGACAGAAGTTGGACTTTCTTCAGTTCCCTCAGACCCCAGAATAATACCTATTGAAAAAAATACAGTTTTAATATATTTATTTGGGGGGGTGAGAAAAAAGATAGGGTTACTAGTCTCAAATCCAGACACGTGCACACATTCATGTACTCAAACCTCTAGTCTGTAGGTGCTGAGGACAGGCCTGATATATGCAGGAACTGTGTAGATGCCTCCATCTTGTTCCTCTAAGTCTGGCAGACTCTGCTGTTCAGAACGTGAGATCTACACAATCATAATAAGATAAGATTTCAGTCAGGAGTCACTCATGCAATATTATGATGGAGCATGTATGGTTATTTAAAAGACTGACCTGCAGCAATTCAAATGCAGCCAGCAATTCTCCCCCTGGCTGGCTGCCACAGTGCAGAGCGTTGTACTGGAGAGTTGGAGGTGTGTAGGGAGCAGAGGACAGACAGACCTCGGGCACTGCCACTGTGGCACCCAGATACTCAGCCTTTCCCTGCACACACCAGAGTGAGCTCAGAGAGGGGAGAGTCAGGCAGGAACATAGCTAAAAATAATAGTTCAAATAACTTGATTGAGTCTTTTATTTGAATTAGGGATTACCAGTGCGTCGTCATCATACACCTCAATGAGGATATGTGGTGGCTCTCGCTGGATATACTGCAAATCTCCACTCAGCAGCAGATGGCTCATTGGCAAACACTGATTCCATGTAGGACTGAGAGTCTGACTGATAATCTGACAACACAGTATCACCAAGCAAATCAGACTTGGACACGACCAGCTTGAAAGCAAACGAAAGCAGCAAATTCTGGAAGTCCAGGAAGGTCCAAGTTGGACCTTCATGGAACAGAACTGCTTTTCCAGCATATCCTCAAATGTTGAGTCAGACTGGGGTACTTGAATTTGACATTTACAATTTGGCAGGGCACATTAACCTACCGAACGAAGCCAACCAGGACATACTGCTGCCATGAAGGAGTATTTATGGCTACATAGTCCCATACACATCTGTAAAGCACGGTGTGTCCATTTTAAACTTTTAACCGTCTGACCACCATTTGGACATATTATAATGAACCATGTTATCATCTATTACCTAATTATCATCTTTCCACAAATGGAAACACATGTTATAAACAGACAAAATATACTGCTCAAAAATATTAAAGGAATACTTTTTAATCAGTCTCTAGATGCAAACAGCAAATGCCTCTGGGGCTTCATGGTGCCAAATCTGGGACGCTCTTAGAACTGAAGAAGCTTCTCGGATGACAGGTGAACATCTAAAAGAAACTTAAAGAAGTCTGGTCGCTTTTCTTTCCAAGCTCTTTAGATCGCCACGACCTGCATGATTGAGAACCTTTACAGAACTGTTGCATCGTTTTGATTTCCTTTTATTACTTTGGTTTTTGGGGTCTTTGAAATCAGCCCTCTGTAGGTCGTGGCATCTTGCTGTTACTAACACATTACCCAGTGCATATTAGTAGAGATACCACATTATTTTTCCCAGTGGAGATCTTTTTTCTAAGTGTTCCTTTAATTTTTTTTCTACACACACACACACACACACACACACACACATGCACACACACTTACATTGGTGGTTTGACTGTGTGACAGAAAGGTGACTCGAGCAAAGGGATCTGACAAGCCAGTGTTGTCAGCAGCGATCAGGCCACGAGCCTGATACATGTGGCACCTCAACTGGAACTGATGCTGCTCTGCAGACACACAGACACAGCTGGAAATGTAAAACCTTAAGGATGAACTGCCTGGTCCAGAACAAAACTGAAAGTTTGTTAAAAAGTTATTGTTAGGGTTTACTACAGGTGCAATGTCAACGTTGTCTCTAAATGGTGGGTACACATAAATTGCTGTAGTTGAATTATTTCCATGTGTATTACACGAGTTTTGCTTTCAGAAGGAAACATTTAATTTAATGCAGTTGAGTTGTCATGATCATCCATTCCTCCTGGTACTCCTGCCATCTCTCCCTCGGCTCTCTCTTTTCTCTCTGTGTATGTGCGTGTATGCGATAACCACACCACATCTTCCAGGGGCACGATCCTCCTGGGTCTCCTCCCTCTGACCAGTGACACACCTGCAGTAATCAACCACACCTGTTCCTCATCTGACGTTCCTTTAAATACAGAGGACGTTCTTTCAGCCATCGCTTGAGCGTTAAACCAACTGCAGTAGATACTCACCTCCAATCTGTAAGTCTGTTTACCTATTTCCATGTTCCCTTTTCCTCATCCATCCTCTCTTCTGTCCAGGAGACTGAAATGTTTGTCTCGTGGACGGTTCTGTTCAGAGGAGAGAGGGGAGAGGATCCCGTTTCACGGTCCTGTTTTAAGACGGAGGATAAATCTACCGGACTATTGTAAATAGAGACTGTGGATTTTTCCCCTTTTGATAGACACTGTAAATAGTACCTGCACTTCACTGTAAATAAATTCGCTGAACTGGCATCCTGGGTCTCGCTTTTGAGTCCGTCTGCTCAAAGGTTATGACAGAGTGCTTGGACTCCGTTCAGCACTCTCTTGTCCAACAGGAAGCTCAGCTGGTGAGCGTTTTCCAAGCCCTGGTCAACGACGTGCTAAGACACTACCTCAATAGGTTTGTTTTCATTTATTTAGATGACATTATGATTTTTCCCAAATCTTTCTTTACACAAGCCACATATCCGTTTGGTGCTGCAGCATCTCCTAGATAACTTGTCAGTGGAGGCAGAGAAAGTTTCACGTTGACTCCGTCTCCTTTTTAAGCTACATTGTTGAGAAAGGACAAATTAGGGCTGACCCAGCAAAGATCCAGACGATAAATGATTGTCTCACACCAACAACCATCGATATCGTGTCGGATTGTGGTCCCCAGTTCACCTCCAGTATATGGAAAGAGTTTTGCACTGTCCCGAGACCCCTGGCTAGTCTTTCCTCTGGTTTTTACCTGCAGACCAGCAGCGAGCTGGGAGCCTCCCTTCGGTGTGTGGTGTCCTCCAATCCTTCCACGTGGAGTTCCCAGCTAGCTGCAGGGCTCTCATCGTTCAAGGCTTCCCTGGGGTATCAGCCGCCTTTGTTTTCAGCTGTTGAAGGTGAGTGCTTTGTACCTTCTGTTGAACACCATCTCTGCAGGTGTCAGTGACTTTGGAGGGCAACACAGGCTGCTCTGCATCAGACCAAAGAACTGAATAAACGATGTGTCGTCACAGGACTACTTACCGGGTCAAAAAGCATGGCGTGGTGGGTTGGTGCAGCCGACTCAGGGGGCAGTGAGCCCACTTGACTCATTATACCGTTAGCTTCTAGGGTTAGCTTCTCCGCTGTATTTCAACCCAGATTTACTTTAAATCTTTCCAGTTTAGTTAGAGTGCTAACCAGTATCGAGTGGTAGACTAGTAGGAGTTGTTTCAAACCTCACCATGTGACTCACCATGACTCCCCTAAATGGCCTCCTACTACCAGGCAGCACACTTAGCCTTCATTCCTAGGTGTAAGGTATGTGAAGACCTTTGCTCAACTTTCTTTGGAGGGATAGACAGCAGGAGTGACCGCCTGATCTGTACAATAAATGGCACTTGTAAGTCACCAAATTGCCATTTGGGACGACCGGCAACCCTTGCTGTGACACTTATTCCTCACAGCGACAGGTCCCGGACCACTGAAAGGGGAGTGGAGATGCGTATGAGTTTGTCCATCCTGCCTTTTATGTGGACAACTGTCTCCAGTCTCTTCTGACTCTGCATCAAACTAAACAACTCCTGGACAAATGGAGAGAACTTCTGGCTACTGGAGGATTTGAGGTATAACAGTGAGCCAGTAATGTTCCTGAAGTGGTGTCCCACCTGCCTACAACCACATTAGCTCCGGCTGACTCTTTAATCAAGCCAATGATGAAAGTCAATGCTTGGGCTACGCAGTGATTGTCCCAATGATACCTTGGGTTATAACCATTGCCCAGTCTTCTACACCACGCCAGTGTGGCCACACTAGCTGGGATGAACCTCTCACAGTACCCTTCTTGCCACTTGAACAGAGTAGAAGAAGGAGCCGACAGGACCTACCTTACCAAGGTGAAATATGCCACGAGTTACAGAGTCACCAACTCTCACTTTTGAGGTGCATGTGTTCTGTGACACAGAAAAAACTAATGAATCTGTAACTTATCTGAGGATCACATGTTTCCATGGAAATATTCACACTTCACCCGTGAAGGCCAGATCCCGTGTCTCCGTCATCTCAAACAAAGTTGTCTTCTCGGGCTCGGTGCTGCTCTGACTGGAATACAGGTGGCTAAGACTCTCAAAAGCGAGCTCATGGTACCACTGCAGACTGATTACACTGTTGTGCTGGTTTGGTCTGAGTCCTGCTGTTAAAAAGTCTTTGTTGAAACTTGAATTACTGAAATTCATGGTAAATGGTAAATGGCCTGTATTTGTATAGCGCTTTACTAGTCCCTAAGGACCCCGAAGCGCTTTACAGAACCAGTCATCCACCCATTCACACACACATCCACACACTGGTGATGGCAGCTACATTGTAGCCACAGCCGCCCTGGGGCGCACTGACAGAGGCGAGGCTGCCGGACACTGGCGCCACCGGGCCCTCTGACCACCACCAGTAGGCAACGGGTGAAGTGTTGCCTACTGGACAAAACAGCTCTGGTCTTCGTGCTGATTGCTTCAGTCCCTTCACCATCAACATAGGCGCAAGAAGAAGTGCCTAACCACCAGCTGTGTAGACCTGGACTTACTGCTGAGTCTTGACTCAGACTCTGTGTCGACTCATCTCCTGTCAGGGAACTGAAATATAGTCATATCATAGTACCAGTTTCTTAGGTGTGACCAAGTTGTCATCATTATGGCCATGGTCTCTTAGCTGCCAAGCTTATTCCTCTGCTTCATATGCAAGATGAGATGTCCTTGTCCTAGTACAACAGAAAGTTTTGGGGTATGATGTGTATTTGCTGCTCAAGGGCCCAGTAGCCCTTGGTGAGTCATGGGGCTGCCCTGAGCTGACTGGTGTGACTTGTCAGTGTGTTTGTTTCTACACCTAAGCACTTTTATTTAAGTTGAGTTGAGTCCGTGACAATTATAGGGTTGTGTTTTTAATGAATTCTATGAGCCATTTGAAACACTGGTTTCACGTTTTAGACCTGGAAACTATGTACATATTTTCCATGTCTCTACATATCATAACGCAGGAAACTGTCTTGTCAGTATGGACTGATTTCTGGTTCTAGATAGTGATCAAAAGAAATGGAAAGCCTGTACACTGCAAAAGCACAATACATAAAACAAGGTAAATAGACACTGCAAAAGTTAGCTTCAGTCTCACCTTCGCAGTGCAAGTGTGTGGGAGGGCTGTTGGCATCAGCGCCCCCTGTAGCTGGAGTGAATCCTGCAGGCAGGTTATCCAGCATGTGGCTAGAGTCCCTGCAAGCTCCAAACCACAGATACACATCCAGTTTCGCTTGGACTGATAAGCTTGCAACACGCTTACCTGGAGGCTGCGTGCACACAGACACACACACATGCACACACAGAGATTATTTTTCATCTGGAAGCCTTCCTACAATGGATAAGACATGTTCTGCGTATGTGAGTTTACCTTGAGAAACAGGGTTATGACCTTGCCACAGTTAATTCCTCGGGCCTCCTGCCTGCTGGAGTACAGCAGGTCTCTGGTTCGAACCCGGGCGTATGCAACACGCTTGTTGTTGCTCAGCAGCCACACAAACATGTCTGGAACTGTGTGCTGGGGCTAGAGATTGTGAGGATGTACATGTGTGAATGAGAAAAGTTGTCATATATAAGGCAAATTAAAAAAAATGACATTTCAAAATTCACACTTTTTTCTGTGCCTGCATCCCAATTTTGACTTCGATTTTTCCATTTATTTTACTTATATAATACAACTTCACAGCATCAGTCATCTGAAGTTTCCTTATATCACAAGACAAACACTCTGCAATGTCAGTGAGAGAACCAGAACCATCAGACGAATCCCTGTGACAACTAACAGATACAAACCTCCTCCACAAGAAAGCGGAGCTTATGTGTGAGTTTTGTTGCGTCCTGTAGCATTTCTTTCACACCACCAGCATTTTTCTTCCTCCCTACCAGGGACTGTGCCTCCCCTATCATACTTTCCTGCAATACACATACATCCATTATTGTATGCGGTGTTGTATAAATGCTGTGTACGCTGTTGTTAAGATTGTGTAATGCACATTATGCTTATGGAATACTAAACTGCAAATCTGGTCGCACCTGCCCAGGAGTTGTAAATAAATATCTTACATACTGGACATTTTTGCCAACAAACATCAATATGCAAAACAGTTTAAGTCTGCAATGTGATTGAAATGTATTATAATTGGTGGTCTGTGAGGCTTGTTATTCATTTTGCATAGGTACTGAGGTAAAAGCAGACAAAAGTTAATTGAGATGTAAAGGACTGTGATAAGAATTGTACTTAGTTTTCCTACCAGCTCCTGTTTACACATGGTCAGGCGTTTCTTGTCCAGCTGTGTTAGATAAGTCGATTTCAGCTCAGCCTTCAACTTAGCCTCCGCTGCTTCAATGAAACTCCTTGACAAACAGCCAAAAACATATTTAGCACAAACAGAATAAAATTCTTTTTCCAAATTTTTTCCAGCCCTCTCTAGTTTGCAGTGTTGACTAAGACTGCTGCAAAATGCCTCTTCAGTGAAATGTTAACAATTACTGAGCTTTCAAAACTAAAGTAAAATAAAGAAAAGAAAATTTGTGCTGACAGGAAGAGAAAAGTCTGTAATGAAGATCTCCAGTTTCTCAAAGAGACCGTAGTTCAAAAAGCTCAGGATCTTATCGTTTGCATTTTGTTTAATAAGGTGGTAAACTTGGCAAACCTGCCTGAAACATTGCTGTTATTTCCTCAGTCAAAAAACTGGTCAAGGTAGGACAACAAAAACAGAACCATAGGGTGAATGGTAAATGGACTGGTTCTTATTTAGCGTTTATCTGCTCTATCTGAGCACTCGGAAAACTACACAACTTGCCTCGTTCACAAGAGCACTTTTTTCTATGCAAGTAGTTCCTGTCTAACATTCACACACATTCATACTCAGATCCATTGGCAAGAAACCTGGGGTTAGTATGTTGCCCAAGGACATTTGGCATACAGACTGGAGCAGTCAAGGATGAAACCACCAACCTTCTGATAAGCAGATGACCTGCTCTTCCTCCTGAGCCACCCAACAAGATGTGTCACAGTAAAAATAGATGCAACCTACATGTGACCAGTATGGCTGGGGTGCTGGTGAATCAGTTTTAGAATAACGCTGTAATGTGACAAAATGTGAAATAAGTGAAGCACTGTGAATAGTTTCTGGATGTGCTAGTGACTTTAACCTCTATTGTACATCCACTTTAGATTCAACTGCTGTACTTGGTAGCCTGGACTAATAAAGACGTCAGAAGCAGCGGATTAAAGGTGCTGACACAGATGATGGTGAAGCTGCCTGCCATGTACCAGGAGTAGGTGGAGGAGCACCAGCAGCAGCTGGACCAGGCCAAATGCCAGACAGAAATTCTGGAAAATCTAATTGTTCATGCTGGCTCTCTAGCAGTGCCACCCCTTCACCCGGGCCCTGCAGTGAGGCTCCACAAGATGGGGGAAGGAGATGACACCTGCCCCAGTCATTCCAAGAATGGTTTCGGTCACGGCACAGGAAAGCCGGTGTCCTGTGGGGGAATGGTTGCTGTGGCAGCTGTCAGGGGAGACCCAGGTGGCAGCACTCAGCAAGCTTGACAGCAAGGAGGTGATTCCCGGATGTCTGTTGGGCAATCCTGGACCAGCTGCGCCTCACCTAAAGACCACCACCATCAGTTCTGGAAATGGGACCGAGGGATCAGACCTTTGTGTTGCTCTCACCGGTGATGTGAGCTTGTCCGACACCGACCTTGTGGAGGATGAAAAGCGATGATTCGCTCCAGGAAAGATTTCCCACTAGAACGGTCTTGTGACGACACTCTAAGCTCAGCCTTCAATCAAGCGATGAAAATTGATGGTCAAATGATGTGCACTGACATAACCCTGACATTTTCACATTTTGTGTTTATTAGGGACAGACTGTATTGAGACACCACTACACAGAAAGAGCACACCCAGTTATGTCAAAAGTCTGCTGGGAAACTTTTTTCCAGTTGGCTCATTATAACCTGATGTCTGGTCACATGGGATATGACGAAACTCCGGATCCAGTCCTGGCCCGATTGTGTTAGCCAGGCAATGGAAATGGTGAAAATCTCTTCCATCTGTTGTATCTGTTGTAGCTCCAGTGGATAAAAATTCTGCTTCAAATGTACGAATTGGATATTCTGTTCGTTAATTTCTAGTAATTCCTCCCATACTGTCTGAGTGTCCAGCCCACAGTTGTCCAGCCTAGAAGTAATAAATGCAATTTATATAGGCAGGAATGCTTCGAGGAACTCCTTAATCCTTTCTGTAGAGGAAGCAGAACTTGGAGATGAGTGGAGTGGGATGATTCGTCTATCACTGCCCATCACTGGGGATGAGGTCACTGAGTTAGTTAAACAACTCCTTGGTGGCCAGGCCCCTGGGGTGGATGACGTTCCCCCTGTGTGTTTCAGGAATTTGGGGTTATGGGCCATTTAGTCCCTGTACAAGTGTTGCAGGAGTTTGGTCTCCAGCATGGAAGGATGGTGTCATTATGAAGACATTCTAAGCTTCAATTCCATGGACAAAGTTAATGTCTGTTAAGTCTGTCATGGCTTAAAATGTGACAATGGAGTTTGAATGTCTAAAATTAGAACAATGACAACTATTAAGGAAACTGTATTTGCTGTAGGAGTTCTGTTCTCAGTATTTATTGACTTGTAATGTCAGATCACATTTGCTGCTATGCTCTGTGCTATAAAATAATACATTTTTATTCAAATTTAAATTCCATATTTAAGTTGATTGTTTGGCCTTTATTTTCCCAGGAAGTGAACCACGTGAGACAGTCAGCTCACAAAGTAGCATTAAAGAGTTGCTGTGATTACCTGGCATCTGCACAAAAGTCCTGGAGGACAGATTTCATCAGCAGCTCGGCTGCAGGATCTGACTTTCTGTGGAGCTCCCATGCATTTGTCACCCCCTCCTCCTGCAAGACATGAAGATGAAGTTTCTCTCACGAGTGTAGGTGAGTATAGGTAAGTGTAGGTGAGTGTAGGTGATATGTTGACATAGTTATCAGGTCAGTCAAAGCCAAGTCAAAGTTTTTTCACTTTAACAAATGTATCAAGTGTCACTGTGTCTTAATATACAGTAGAATGAAGTTTTAACACACTCATCAACACACATCAGTTGTTGACAGTCCATTTCTTTAAGATATGTCATCTATGCTGTTTGCTTCATTTGTAAATACAGCATCTTCATAGTTACAATCTTAAACTAATATATTATTTTTTCACATTATTCAGGGTTTAACTCAGCTAACTTGGTCATTAAATATACAAATCAGGCTATTTTGTGTTGTTATTATAATAAAAACACACAAAAGACTCTAAAAGTATCTAACAGTGCACAGCATGTTTTAAATCTCATAACTTATAACATTTTCGAACACTGAAAGAGATGAGATGTGTTTCGCTCTGTGTGTGTGTGTGTGTGTGTGTGTGTGTGTGTGTGTGTGTGTGTGTGTGTGTGTGTATACATACAAGAAGAACTGCTATGTTGTCCAGCATGTTTGAGTTGTGCATTCGGTAGGTTCTTTCTTCCCAGTGACTCAGCACATTAATACATGGCTTCTGCTTCTCCAGAGGCAAGTACATGTAGTACCTACACACACACACACACACACACACACACACACACACACACACACACACACACACTGTAAACTTGAAACTTTACAAAAAGAAAAAAAAATGATACTGTTTCAGTCCACTACTGTTAATGATTTGTTAATATCAATAGGTTTGGCTAGGAGTGATTTATTATTATTAAATATTATTGACTCTCCTTTATTAACATCATTAGCACCAGTAACCTCATCCATCCATCCATGCAACCTCTTATTCAACAACAGGGGAGAAGCCCAGACCTCCATCCCCCCCAGCCACCTCCTCCAGCTTATGTGAGGAATCACAGAGGCGATAAAAGGCCTGCTGACACGCCCAGAACACCTCACCAGGAGGTCAATCACCTCAACTGGCTCCTTTCAATGTGGAGGAGTAGCAGCTCTACTCTAAGCTGAACTCCTCACCCTGTCAGTAAGTGAGAGGCCAGGAGAAAGCTCATTTCGGATAATTGTATAGGAAATCTTGTTCTTTTAGTCCCTGCACAAAGCTCGTGAGCCTAGGTAATGGTAGGGACGTAGCTCGACCAGTACACTGACAGCTTCACTTCCACACTCAGCTCACTGACACAAGCAACTGGAGCCAATATCTATCTCTTCTAGCGTTCATCTCCACTTATTCATACTGGACACCTACACTGTTATTTTGCTGTTGATGTCTTTTGCTTACATAACAAATAACATGCCTGCTTTGTGCTTTTTGATTAGTTATAGTTAATTTGAGACCAAATATGATGCGTGACTTCCTGTTGGCTGAACCTTTGCTGCATGTCACTCACCCGCTCTCTTTCCATCTGTCTATCTGTGCTTTCTAATAAAGGCACTGTTTATGTTTTATTGAAAATTTTAAAAAGAAATCCACGGTTTGCAATGACTGTCCAATGAAAATTAAACGTGCTGTCTTTGGTGCATAGAACAGAGTTTCTGACATCCACAAGAACTTTAATGTTTTTCAAAGGATCAGCAAAGTGACTCAACCTGTTTCCTTCCACAATGATTGGCTTTTCTGGAGATGTGGTGGATTTTGAAGTCATGGCAGTGTCTTGAGTTTCTCTGGGTAGCAGGGGGGAAGTAGGGCTGTTAGGGGAGGTGCTGAGAGAGAACGAGCCGAACACATCACTAGTGTCTGGGAAATCCAGCACTCTTGGCATCCTCCGAGGGACTGCAGGACTGGTGAAACTGATAGTGGGCTGAGGGGCAGACTCTAAGGTGTTACCATAGTTACCTGATAGTGGGAGGAATAGTAAATGATAGTTTCATTATATATTAACCACATATATGCAAGACTGGTATTATTCTTTATGTTTGGATTATGTGACTAAATGATGAGCAGGACACTAAACTCCCTAACACTCCACACATCCACTTACCGAGAGAGAACTCAAAGCTGATAGGCCTGTCTCCAATTTTCCTGTCAATCATGGTGGCCTCAAACAACGCACCAAACAGCAGGAAGCTCTCATTGTCGTCTGCATTAAGCTGGACACAGAAACATCTTCATGTATTCATTTCTCTGAAATTTGCACAATACTCTTTTTGCACAACCTACATGGAGAAAGTAATTATCCATCTGGAGACACGGAGGTTTCCAGAATTTTTCAGTGAGGTGATACACGAGGGACCAAGTACCAGGTACGAGCGTATGGAAAAACATGAAACCTGGGCTTAATTTTCAAGCTCATGTGCCTTTGTATAGAAAAATAGATGAAAAGTGGCACTGCACAAATGGTAAAACATGTATTTACACTTTTTAATCATAATTAGATGCTATTAGGCTATTTATTAGGATGCTGCATGTTGCATAAAGCGCTTTGAATCCCCAGACACAAAAGAGAAGCACTAGAACCATATTTTAAAATCTGCATGAAAGGAGAAATCTAAACAATTAAAAAGTGGTTTGAAGTACAATAATGAAGAAAACTAGAAAGCAGCATAAAATTGAAATATTTAAAGTATGACTACATTTCAACCATACTTAATTACTTTACTAAATGCATTTTTACGCTTCACTATGCTCTCATCCAGAGGGAGACATTGCAGGTCAGTAAAACTACTAAAATCATGAACTGTTTGCAAGTCCTGCCAAAAGTCCTGGAATTTTATCTGACTTTAGAAAAAGGCAGCATGATGTTGCCCCATTAGATGCTTTTTCAGCATGTTGTTAACTCAATGGTTTTATGGTTCCCAGTTAGAACCATCTTTTGTGTAATCGATATATTTAGCTTTGGTGGAAGCTCTCAGAATTAGGTTCAATTCAACTCAATTGTACTTGTATACTGCCAAATCACAGCAACAGTAGCCTCAAGGTGCTTTATATTGTAAGGTAGACCCTACAATAATACAGACAAAACAATCATATGACCCTATATGAGCAAGTGCTCTGGCGACAGTGGGAAGGAAAAACTCCCGTTTAACAGGGAGGGGCGGGGCCATCTGCTGCAACCGACTATGGATGAGGGGGTAAGACAGGATAAAGACATGCTGTGGAAGAGAGCCAGAAATGAATAACAACTCATGACTAAATGCAGAGAGGTCTGTTAACACATAGTGAGTGAGAAAGGTGACTGGAAAGGAAAAACCCAGTGCATCATGGGAATCCCCGGCAGCCTACGTCTATTGCAGCATAACTAAGGGAGGATCCAGGGTCACCTGGTCCAGCCCTAACTATATGCTTTAGCAAAAAGGAAAGTTTGAAGCCTAATCTTAAAAGTAGAGATAGTGTCTGTCTCCTGAATCCAAACTGGAAGCTGGTTCCACAGAAGAGGGGCCTGAAAACTGAAGGCTCTGCCTCCCATTCTACTTTTAAATACTCTAGGAACAACAAGTAGGCCTGCAGAGCGAGAGCGAAGTGCTCTAATAGGGTGATATGGTACTACAAGGTCATTAAGATAAGATGTGGCCTGATTATTTAAGACCTTGTATGTGAGCAGCAGGATTTTGAATTCTTTGTTTAATATGTGCGTTGAAGGACATGTCCTGGTCAAAAATGACTCCAAGGTTCCTCACAGTGTTACTGGAGGCCAAGGTAATGCCATGCTGAGTAGGCACCTGGTTGTATATCATATTGCTGGGTTTTTTTGTATTTTTTATTTGGGGCCTTTTACAACTTTATTGACAGATACAGTGAAGAAATGGCAGGAAAGCAGAGGAAAAGAAAGAGGGGAAGACATGCAGCAAAGGGCGGCAGGTTGGACTCACACCTGGGCTGGCCACTTTCAGTTGTACGACATGTGGTTGCCTGTTCAATGCACTGAGCTAAACGGCACCCATTGCTAAAGTACAATAACCTCAGTTTGATCTGATTTAAGAAGCAGAAAGTTAGCGGCCATCCAGGTCTTTATGTCTTTAAGACATTCCTGCAGTTTAACTAATTGGTGTGTGTTATCTGGCTTCATGGACAGATAGAGCTGGGTGTCATCTGCATAGCAGTGTAAATGTATGCTATGTCTTCTAATGATGCTGCCTAAGGGAAGCATGTATAATGTAAACAGAATTGGTCCTAGCACTGAACCCTGTGGAACTCCATAATTGACCTTAGTGTGTAAATACTGATAAAACACACACACACACACACACACACACACACACACACACACACACACACACACACACACACACACACACACACACACACACTCCTCTTACCACAGGAGGAGGATCCACAGGCAGGACCTCTGCTGCAGCTCTTCCTTTGTCATCATCAGCAGCTCCACCTGTGCCTGCTCCTCCTGCAGGGGTTTTCCCATCTTTCCCTCCAGCTTTTCCTGCTTTAGCATCTTTTATTGGCTTCATTATACGGCTAAGTTTGGAGTCTGACCCTGTCCCTCCCGACAGAATCTCAACAGCCAGCTCCATGTAGAGTCGGCCCCTGATACCAACAGAAATCGGGCAGCTCATTGGTTTCAGTTTAATTCAGTTCCTTTCCATTCAATTCAGTTTTACTTACATAGTGCCAAATCACAACAACAGACACTTTATGTTGTAAGGTAAAGACCCCAAAATAAGTTTTTCTCAGAATGAACTTTTAATATTACCTGTACGACACACCTTCTCCAATGCCCTCATTAAGCTCCCCTGTGTCATCACCCAAAGAAAAATTTCGAGCAGACCCATACAGGTTGATCCAAGCAGGGCCAAATGTTGGTAAAAACCCTGGAGAAATAATAAAAACAAGAGATATAAAAGTCACCACAGATCAACTAACAGTTCCTCAGTAATTCTTGTGTCATGGACTTTGTTTCCTACCTCTGTCACCATCCTGTTCATTGGAGATGCATCTCAGGTCAAAGTAATGGGTTCCAATGGCAACGTCGTTCATGCTTCCCTCATCCCAAACCTACGAGGAAAGAGAAGCCAGAATTCTTGAAACATTAGTTTGATATGAGGTCAGTGATTATGGACTTAAAACATGACTCTTTCTAAGTGTAAATTACAGTGAAACTACATACAAACATGAAGTGAGCGCTTCTGCGTTCATACCTGGATCTTCAGTCTCTGACACAGAGGAGGAAACATTTCAGTGAAGACAATCTGCTCATTCCACACTGGATCTGCTGTCGACTTTTGTGTTGACGTCCGACCCTGAAGGGACGAGTAAATGATTAGAACGTGATATTGATTTGCACAGTGGCGAGTACTGCCACTTCACTGCGAGGGGGCTCCTGGTGCAAAGTGCTTAAGATGTAAATAGTAAAACACTGTATAAATGTATAATTTTACACTGTAGTGTAAAAGCCTCCCAAATCACCTGCAGCGATACCAGCCCCAGTGACCCTCGGAACAAGGAGGCAGTGAAAAGTAGCTTTTATGTTTAATTTCTAAATATAAATGATCAGTCTTATCTGCTAATAAATGACATTTAACCAACCACTTGTTTGAAGAAGCTGACCACAACATATGGGTCTATGAGTGCTGTGTTTTCTCCTATGAAGGCCTTGGTGACATTAGCCATGATGCTGGAGTTGTTGCGGGGAAGGCCTTCAGCTCGATACACCTTCACACAGAAACGAGCCCATGGTCGTTCAGAAGGAAACCCCTCTGGAATCAACAGGTTCCTGAGGATGACAATAAACCATACACTTATATCAAATTTGCTACGAATTATGAGCAACAAGTGGAGGGATGAGCAGCACAAAGGCAAGTCTCATAATAACTTAAGCTTTTGGATATACTGATATCTCTGATTCGAGCAGCCCTTGGACTGGCTCAAAGATGTTCATTTCAAGAGGAGAAAATCCCGTGGACGCCTGGATCACCTCCTGCACTGCAAACAACAGAGGGTCTAACCAGCGATCCCAATTGTGTCCATCCTCATGAAAGAACTTACTAATTATGGATTTTATAGTCTTATTCAGCCGCTCCCCCAACCTGTCAGCCTGAAGGTGGCAGACGCTGGTCCGAACATATTTAACGCCCAATAATTCGTACAGCTCTTTTAGTGTGACAATGAACTGGTGGTTCTGTCCACCAGTTCAGAAGTTTTGGCGCGAGATATGTGAAGACTTATCAAAGTGTCTGAAATGTAACATTCCAACTTCCCCCTTAGTGTGTTTGTTGGGCAGCTTAGATAATGTCACTTCAGAAAAGAATATAGCCCATATGGTTTTCACTGCCCTATGCATAGCCAAGAAAACTGTCCTCATGAACTGGAAAAATAAAAACAATCTTAATTCTAACCAATATAGAAATTATCTATTAGATTACATTAGTCTTGATACAGCCTCTGCCACCACATCAGATCAATTGCTCTGGGCTCCTTTGATCAGCTCCATCACCTAGTGGGGGTGGGGGGGTCATAGTTTGGTCCCGCCTTCACTGTTGTGATTGGTGTGGGGGTAGGGACAGGCTTAGGGCGTCGGGGGGTTCCCCGGAGGCATCTTCCTTGGGGGGCTCAACCCAGGGTAGCGGTCATGGCCAATTAGGGGCTCTGTTGGCTCTTAGGTGACTGTTTCCTCGTGGCTGCGTGCAGCGGGGCCAGGGGAGGGTCTGTGCTGACGGACGTGGGTTACTGACCTGGTAGCCTGGCTGCCCCTGGGTGGGTCCGGGATGGGCGTGAGGTTCTGGGGGCGCTCCGTCTCTGGGCTGGGGCCCTGGCCGGGCCTCGGGGGCTTGGGTCCTGGTTGGTGTGTTGCCGGGGTTGTGGGCGGGTGGGTGCATGGGGGCCCGGCCCTGGCGCAGTGTGCCTCCGGTGCATCGAGCCACCTGGGAGGCTCTTCAACTGGTGGGGGAGGTTGTCACATCTTGCAGGAGCTTTCCTCTCTTCAGGAACTCTCTCTGCAGGAGGGGGAGATACAGGAGAGGTGGAGGAAGATCTCAGCCTGGGGGTCTATTGTCTTATGTAGTCTGGAAGATGAGTGGATGGTAGGGTGGGTGCAGTTTTCTCTGTGGTGGGGTTGGGTGGACTGTCCCGGGCTCTGTGGGGCCGGGCGGCGCTGCTGCACTGGGCCCCAGTCTGGATGGGCCTGGGCCCCCTTTCCCTGGCGGGTCGCGGAGTATGGGGGTACCTACTGGGGTCAGCGGGGGAGCTGGCCCCAGGGAGGGAAGGAAGGAAGGCCCCTCCCTTCCTTCCCTCCCCATCTCCAGCTGCCTCCCTCTTCCCGCTCCACCACAACCTCCCTCTGCCTCAATTTTATCCCACAACTTAGACATTCACATTACTCACACTCTCATTACACATACATATAGGATCTTGGGGGTGGGCACGATACACGGATTCCAAAAGACCATCAGGGTGTACAACTCACCCCTGGCGTCGTTGCCCACCTCTCAATTTTAAATACACGTAGACATTGAGGGCTAGCAGGAGGGGCTATATGCTTACCTGCTGCTCTCTGGCAGGTAGCTCCATGCCCTCCTGGGTTTTAAATGCACCTTAGAACACACATGCATCAACACTACAATGAGCGGGTGGAGGGAGGTTTGGAGTCTTCTCTCACCCCCGTTCTCTGTGGCCTGCTGGAGCGGGGGGGCTAGGAGGAGGAGTTGGCTGTCCGACTGCGGTCTGGAGTGTGGGGCCTCCCTGCTGCTGCGGAGTCAGGACGGTCTGCCTCCCCCCACCGCAGGGAAAAGGGTAACACCACCTGGGTCTGGGTGCAGTTCCCCCCTCCAGGGGCAAGGGTACCTAGACCCGGTTTGTAGAGTACGCTTGGGGAGTGTGATTGTGTGTACAGCATCTCTTTATGTCTGTCTCCACGTTGGTTGAGTGTGGAGTAAGTGCATATGAGAGCATGAGGGTGGGAATGGATGTTTGTATATGTGTGTGCCTGTATGTCTGTGTCTATATGTCAGGTTGGGTATCAGACGCCACCTCTCTGGGGACATCTCAGGCCCTCCAAGGTATGGAGGCCTATCTCCCCCCACCACCACTTCCCCTGCCGGTGGCAGACGCCCTCAGACATCGGTGCGTTGGTGGTTCTTTGTGTCCGGGGATGGGCGTCCAGGTACACACCGGCTCACTCCTTGGCGGCCGCTTATCGGGGCCTGGAGCCTGGGGCTCGCTCGGGCCACTTCGGAGGTGGGGTGCCCCCGGCCTCTTGGCCTGGGGCTCGGTCACTCAGGCACAGCTGGCTGCCGGCGGAGCTCACGGGCGCGCCACTGCAACTCCCCCTGGCTTCTGCTCCGCGGCTGCTGAGTGAGCCCTCATCTGGGACTCTCCTCAGCTCTTTCTGGGACAGTGGCGCGGCTGCCCCTCTGTTGGTCTTCCTTGGTCTCTTGTGTTCTGGGGGCCTCTGGATGTCTGGAGTTTTGATCTCCTCCATACCTGCTTCATGCCCTGGAGGACGGGGCTGTGGCCCCCCCACACCCTCTAGCAGATCATTACATGAAGGAACCTTTTAAAAAAACAAGCGCGTCCATGCTCACAGGTGTACACACGGGTGATCACACCCACAAACTACACCCTTTTTGGCTCCTACCTCAAAGCACACTGTGTTCTGTCGATCTTACGTGCTGCACAATAATGTTTAATATTTAGTATTTACTGTCATATTCCCATATATCATTGTGATGTTGTTTATTCTATTACTCTTGTTCTCTTCTGCTTGTTTTCTTTTTTCTTTCTCAACAGGTGATCCCGGTGATCGATATATGCATTTTTTTTTCTGCTCATTCTGTTGGTTTTTGTCTTTTGCCCTTCTCCCCCGTCCCTCTTCTCAGCTGTTTTTCTTTCCCTCTTTCTTTTTCCCCTTCTTTCCCCCAGTCAAGTCTGTCCCGTATTCAGCAAGTGAAAATAAAATAAACAATAAAAGGTGAATCAAATGGACCATTGTGGCAAGGCTGGGATGGTCAACTTGGTAAAGTAAATCCGTTGGGCATCTTTCTTTGCCTTTAGACAATAATTCTGATGCAAAAGAGCCAAACGGGACAGGCAAAAAAAAAAAAAAAAAAAAGTGTGACAATGAACAATGTGTTCTGGTCAACTAGTACCTCTTTCAGGATAACGACTCGGGAGATGACCTGAAACAGCACCTGGGCCACACTCTTTGCAGAAATGCTGCACAGCGGCACTGCCTCCGGATATCATGTTGCATAACCCAGCAGAACTAATACAAAGTGATATTTAATACTCACCACAGCACTGAGTGTGCCTTGAACATCCCACGGAGCACTGTTCAAGCCATCATTCAGAAATGGAAGCAGTATGGCACAACTGTAAACCTACCAAGACAAGGCCGTCCACCTAAATTCACAGGCCGAACAAGGAGAGCGCTGATCAGAAATGCAGCCAAGAGGCCCATGGTGACTCTGGACGAGCTGCAGAGATCTACAGCTCAGGTGGGGGAATCTGTCCATAGGACAACTATTAGTGGTGCACTGCACAAAGTTGTCCTTTATGGAAGACTGGCAAGAAGAAAGCCATTGTTAACAGAAAACCATAAGAAGTCCCGTTTGCAGTTTGCCACAAGCCATGTGGGGGACACAGCAAACATGTGGAAGAAGCTGCTCTGGTCAGATGAGACCAAAATGCAAAACGCTATGTGTGGCAGAAAACTAACACTGCACATCACTCTGAACACACCATCCCCACTGTCAGATATGGTGGTGGCAGCATCATGCTCTGGGGGGGCTTCTCTTCAGCAGGGACAGGGAAGCTGGTCAGAGTTGATGGGAAGATGGATGGAGCCAAATACAGGACAATCTTGGAAGAAAACCTCTTGGAGTCTGCAAAAGACTTGAGACTGGGGCGGAGGTTCTCCTTCCAGCAGGACAACGACCCTGAACATAAAGCCAGGGCAACAATGGGATGGTTTAAAACAAAACATATCCATGTGTTAGACTGGCCCAGTCAAAGTCCAGATCTAAATCCAATCGAGAATCTGTGGCAAGATCTGAAAACTGCTGTTCACAAACGCTCTCCATCTAATCTGACTGAGCTGGAGCTGTTTTGCAAAGAAGAATGGGCAAAGATTTCAGTCTGTAGATGTGCAAAGCTGGTAGAGACAGACCCTAAAAGACTGGCAGCTGTAACTGCAACAAAAGGTGGTTCTACAAAGTATTGACTCAGGGGGCTGAATAATTACACACACCCCACTTTGCAGTTATTTATTTGTATTTAATGTTTGGAATCATGTATGATTTTTGTTCCACTTCTCACGTGTGCACCACTTTGTGTTGGTCTTTGTGAGTACAAGAAAATAATTATTATAATATGATGTGTTAAATTTGTTTAGATCAGAGGAATAAGGAAGGATTGGTCTGTGTTTCAGTTTGGCTTAGCTGTAGCCTGAGAGTGTAATTGTTTAGAGAGAAAGGAATTTATAGACACTGGGGGTCTGCCTGCCTGCCAGGAGACAGGAAGCTACAGTTGGGGGTTGCTGATGCTGATGCTTGTACCTTTAATAAAAACTCATAATTGTTATAAACTTAGAAGTAGGTTTGCAGGAGACTCTCCACATGCTTATCTGTAAATGTAAGACAACAAGAGGCCAACAACCCAGTGGATGCAGAGTGGGGGTCTCAGTGTTTGTAATATGTTAACTCTGTTTTCTATGTTGTGTAGAGGAATTTGGTGTAGCTTGGGTGAGGAGATTACTTTTATGACCCCCAGGAAGTCACGTATGCAGAGACACAC
This sequence comes from Simochromis diagramma, assembly GCF_900408965.1. NCBI lineage: Eukaryota > Metazoa > Chordata > Actinopteri > Cichliformes > Cichlidae > Simochromis > Simochromis diagramma. The sequence goes on along the minus strand of NW_024386892.1, from coordinate 7,857,815 downwards.
ACAGTGCTTTAACTGTTGCGACACACCCACACCTACATGCACACTCACTCACTCACTCACACATACACACAGGTACGCGCACACAGTCACTCACGTGCATTCACATAGACACACGGGTACGCGCACACAGTCACTCACATGCTCATGCATAAACACAGACACACAGAGTTTGCAGCGCACCATGGGGGTTTCATGATGGGGTCACTTCTATAAAGCTGGCTGTAACTAACAAAGAGGTGGAAGATTCTGCAGAGGGACACCAGCCTGGCACGTCTTCCCTTCTAGAAGATGCATGCTTAAATGAAGATGAATAAAGGTTTTGTGAAATGACTACTGAGTTCCGGTGCCATCTCTGGATGCTTCGAGGAATAAAAAGAACCGGGTGAAACTGATTTCGTAACATCTTTCACGTGGAATTCCAATAAAATTGATTCATGTTTGTGGCTGTAATGTGACAAAATGTGGAAAAGTTCAAGGGGGCCGAATACTTTTGCAAGCCACTGCATGTTACTGATGCCTTTGACACTGTGGATCATGACTGGTGGGTGGGCATCACTGCCTCAGCTCTCCAATGGTTTAGGTCCTTCCTCTCTGATAAGTTTCTGTGTCAGCACTGATAGTTTTAGCTGCACCTCTGCTTCCCTCCCTTGAGGAGTAACATAAGTTTCCATTCTTGGACCACCTTTTGTCTTTGTACCAGGTGCCACTTGGCACTATTTTCCAGAAGAACAATATTTCTTTTCATTGTGATGTGGACAACAGTCAAGTTTATTTTTCACGTAAGCACAGTGGTGCTCACAGCATCTCCTTGACTGATTTATTTACATAAATGACATTAAAAAATGTGTCTCAATACGGGAAAGTACGGGAGGATAAGAAGTGCTATACTATACAACAACTATACTAAGACCTTGATGTTTTATGCTGATGTAAGTATTAGTGATATGGAAATCTCCAATAATGATGTGCATTATTTTCATAGATCAGGTGATGTCAACATAACACATAAACACATTTCATTGCAATGTTGACCCTGTGCTAACTTGCATATGACAAATAAAACTGAAAACTGAAACTGAAACATTGTTAACATGGACATTTAGAGTAATATATCAATTAATTGTCATTATGAAGTCAAATAATAATGTTAAATAATGTTGTATTGAAAAAATGTGTCCCTTAATGATAAATATATTGCTCTAACGTTTGGAAATGATTCAAGAGAAAGATTTTCCTAATTCGTCTGGCCTGGAGCTTCTACCTATGACTTTGAAGCGTTACATTCTAAAATGAAAATGAAACAGGTGTCATTTTTTACTCATATGATCGGAGCAACTTGAATGAAATCTTTAGCTTCTATAAGCAGTAAAAACTTTAGACTTTAAGATATATTCATGGAATTTTGTAACATTGTAGGGCTTTGTACTGAAAAAAAGTGTTTTGATGCATCTCAATCATCCAGGAAAGTAAATCTCCAAAAGTTGATTCTGTTCATCTGGACATTTTCAGTGGGAGAAACCTTTCGTCATCATCAGGTGACGTCTTCAGTCTCAGCTGACTGCAGGTTTCAATCTTATAAACAGTACGTTTGCATAATGACTGAAACCAGCCCACTGAAGGACCAATGGACTGGGAGGTGTTTTGCAGCTTTCTCCATGCCCTGTCATGTGATATATTATTCAATATAGGTCTACTTTGACTTTTAGCATTTATAATAACGGTGAAGATCAAATGCTTTGCCAAGCAACGGTACTCATGTACATCAAAACATAGTATATTGTTTTGATGTTCATAAAAATTGTGAGTAATGTAAAATCTTTGGTGGCCTTGACATTACCCTGGTTTTCAGAAAAATTAAATTAGCTCGAGCTGGTACTGGCATCTACCATCACACAAAATTTGAAAATGATAGTCTAAGGAGCTTGGAAAGAAAAGCGTCTGGACTTCCTTAAGTTGCTTGAAGACGTTTCACCTCTCATCTGAGAAGCTTCTTCAGTTCTAAGGTCAAATGGTGGAGAGTACCAGATTTAAGCCCTATGGGAGTGATATGGAAATCTAAAATAATTATGTGCATTATTATTAAAGAAGTCCTGACTTTTCTTTCCAAGCTCCTTAGACTACCATGACCTGGATGACTGAGAACCTTCACTGACATACTGAAAATGATATCTTGAAAACTGGATCCTAGACTGAAAACAAACAAACAGACAATTTATGTTTCTTTCTACGAAATCTACAAAAACATCTGGTCAGTTAAATTATGAATGACATTAAAAAGATGGTTCATACTTGTCTATCTGCTCCTCCGCATCACTTGCTTTTTGTCCTGGCTGCATGGTATCTCCCTTCAATGAAAGGCTGATGTCACACTTGATATAACCTTTGACCCCAGTGCTAATGTCACCACATTCGGTCAGCATTGCCCACTTATTGATGAACTGGTGACCTACAGGAGTAAGGAAGAGACACTAGTGTGATTTATGAACAGGTAAATTCAATAAATGCAATTAAATCAATTAAATTAATAATCTGAGAAATACATGAGTCTGTGCCAAGTTGGCACAAACACATTTCTGTAGAAGATCACTTCATTAGAATTTGGCACTGAGTCTTGTTGTTGGTTTGTTTTTTGTGACAGTCAAACAGGTCAGAGTTCGTCGCAAAGCAAACAGTTTTCAAAGGCTGCTTTGCCTTTATCTTGACCAAACTGCTCAAACTCTCCACTAGAAAAGTTACGTTACATACGCTATGTTGCCAACATTATTCCCTCGTCTGTCTTCACACACCTATGAACTTGAGTAAATGGCCTGATTATTATATGGCTCTTTCCTGCTCTCTCGGAGCACTCCGAGCGCTTTACACATCATGTGTTTTTCACCCATTCATACAAGCACTTTTTTCTGCGCTGAAGTGCTTTCTATCTAAACACACACTGAGCAACTTGGTGTTAGTATCTTTCCCAAGGATATTTGGCATGAAGACCTGAGCAGCCAGTGAATGAAACACCACCCTTCCCTAAAGTCGATCATCTGCGCTACCGCGTGAGCTACATCCACCCTAAAGTGAGAGGCATGCCATTCTAAAACCACAGGGCTTAATGTGGTGTTGGCCCAGCATTTACAGCTGTAACAGCTTCAGCTCTTCTGGGAAGGCTTTCCAGAAGCACATTTCATTCTTAGTCCACAGGGGTTAATAGGATGTTGCTCAACCTTTCCAGCTACAATAGCTTCAACTCTTGTAGGAAAGCTTTCCGCAGAGTTTAGGAGTGTTGAGGGTTACAGATGCTAACAGACTCAATAAATTAATCCACAGGGCCAGTAATGTTGTGAGCATGGAGCTGGACTCCCTTAAGGCGGTGTTGGAGAGGCGGATGTTGTCCAGGTGCAGGAGAGTGCCTCGCACCTACTCCATGATGTTTTTTCATTAGGTTTTACACTTTATAGTAAAATATGAATCATACATATTTAATCTCTGTAATATTCTGGATATTTATAATTGATCTACTTGTATATATTAGAGCTATTTCTTATATTTTATAATGTTGTAATACTTATTTAGTTCATTCTGTTACTCTTTTTATTGTCTTGAGCAACTATAGCCAAGTATTCTGATTTGGATTCTCAGCATCCACTGACTCTGCTCTGTGATTTTATGCACCACTTCATGGCTAAGTTGCAAAGTGGAAGCAAATTCCCAATTGCTTCCACTTTGTTATAATAAATAACAACAAACAGTGAAAAAACTGAGGTTATTGTACTCGGCCCTGAAAAGCTTAGAAATATGGTATCTAACCAGATTCTTACTCTGGATGGCATTACCTTGGCCTCCAGTAACGCTGTGAGGAACCTTGGAGTCATGTTTGACCAGGACATGTCCTTCAACGCACATATTAAACAAATATGTAAGACTGCTTTCTTCCATTTGTGCAACATCTCTAAAATTAGAAATATCCTGTCTCAGAGTGACGCTGAAAAACTAGTTCATGCATTTATTACTTCCAGGCCTGGACGACTGTAATTCATTATTATCAGGAAGTCCTAAAAACTCCCTGAAAAGCCTTCAGCTAATCCAAAATGCTGCAGCAAGAGTCCTGACAGGGACTAGAAAGAGAGAGCAGATTTCTCCTGTTTTGGCTTCCTGTTAAATCCAGAATTCAAAATCCTGCTCCTCACATACAAGGTCTTAAACAATCAGGCCCCATCTTATCTTAATGACCTTGTAGTACCATATCACCCTATTAGAGCGCTTCGCTCTCGCTCTGCAGGCCTACTTGTTGTTCCTAGAGTATTTAAAAGTAGAATGGGAGGCAGAGCCTTCAGTTTTCAGGCCCCTCTTCTGTGGAACCAGCTTCCAGTTTGGATTCAGGAGACAGACACTATCTCTACTTTTAAGATTAGGCTTCAAACTTTCCTTTTTGCTAAAGCATATAGTTAGGGCTGGACCAGGTGACCCTGAATCCTCCCTTAGTTATGCTGTGTAGAATGTTTAGCTTATTTTAGAGTTTAGAAATGTGTTATCATAGAATGTAGAACTATTGTAGAGAGATTGATACTGCCCTTAAAGTAATAAAGGCCTCACTGTGTCGTGAACTTAGGAGTAGATTGTAGGAGACCTCTCCCCCACTGAGTGGAAATTCCCCAGAGGATTTGTAACTGGATAACTGTGGTTTGGAAGGGAGAGGGGTTTTATGACCTCTAGGGAGTCACCTACACCCACAGTGTTTTAACTGTCACGCACACACATCCACACGCACACTCACTCATGTGCACTCACACATACACACAGGTATGCGTACACAGTCACTCACGAGCACTCACATAGACACGTGGGAACGCGCACATGTAGGCATTCATGTGCTCGTGCACATAGACACAGACAGAGTTTGCAGCACACCGTAGGGGGTTTTATGATGGGGTCCCGTCTATAAAACTGTGTTTCACAGACAACGGGGTGAAGATTTTTGCAGAGGGACACCGGCCTCGTCTTCCCTTCTAGAAGTGCATACTTAAATGAAGATGAGTAAAGATGAATAAAGTTGTGAAAATGACTACTGAGTCCGGTGCCATCTCTGGATGCTCGAGGAATAAAAGAACCGGGGTAAAACTGATTTCTCAACAGCTGCAATAGACGTAGGCTGCCGGGGGATTCCCATGATGCATTGAGTTTTTCCTTTCCAGTCACCTTTCTCACTCACTATGTGTTAACAGACCTCTCTGCATTGAATCATATCTGTTACTAATCTCTGTCTCTCTTCCACAGCATGTCTTTATCCTGTCTTCCTTCTCTCACCCCAACCGGTCACAGCAGATGGCCCCGCCCCTCTCTGAGCCTGGTTCTGTCGGAGGTTTCTTCCTGTTAAAAGGGAGTTTTTCCTTCCCACTGTCGCCAAAGTGCTGCTCATAAGGGGTCATATGATTGTTGGGTTTTTCTCTGTATCTACTGTACAATATAAAGAGCCTTGAGGCGACTTTTGTTGTGATTTGGCGCTATATAAATAAACTTGAATTGAAGTTAATTGTGGAATATTTAGTAGTGAGGAAATTTCATTACTGGACTTGTAGCACAGGTAGCATCCTATCACCTGACCTCGCAAGGGACTATACTGATGCAAATTAGCTTTAGCTAACTTTGGTAAAATGCACTGAACATTTGTGTTAATATTGTACATTAATCCTTTCTTAAATAACATTAATTAAGTAATATTGATAATCACGTCTCACACTGGACTTTACTAAGAACGGGTTGTTCTAAGTTGTTTTCTAATGTTTGTAGTCTCCATGCTGATAACTGAATTCAGTTATTTGGACTGGTGTGTATGATACGTTTGGCAACATATTGCATATTAAAAATTTAGAATACCTGGCTGTTTGTAGACTGTCCACACATCTAACTTAAAGGATCCAACAGAGAAACTCCTCAGCATTTTAGAGTGTAAAACCTGGAGAGAGAATGAAGGCAGAATTAAAATTACTTAAAAGCTAAACTGTGGATTTTTGAACCAATCATTTAGGGATGCCAGAAACGTATCGCTGCAGTCTTTACCCACCGTCAGCTTGATCACTTTGTCGAAGAAGACATCTTTGAGGGCAAAAAAGTCAAACACGAAATACTGATGGAAAGAAATGACAGGACAGGGTGACAGATTGTGTTAATGCACAGTAAACTATTGTACTGAAGCACAGCTGGTTCAAATGGGTTCTTTTTGTTTATTTTTATTTTTTACCTCATTGTAAAAAGGAGCATTGGTTCCTTCCTTGACTGATGTCTGTTTCTTCTCATCACCAATCTCTATCACTATGCTCGGATCAATGTTTTCCCCCACAAGCTGTCTGGCCTCTGTGATATTAATGGCAATCTATGAGCCAGATAAACAATAGCATGTGTTATTAGAGCATGTGTTCCCATCAGGGTTAAGACAATTGTCCAGTTTACATACAACTGAAAATATGAAATACCAGCACTCACATTTCTCAGTACATTAAAAGAAACACATCTAGTAGACTACCAGCGAATTGTGGATGCGATTACCTGGAAGCTCTGGGGTTTCGCTTCACTGTCCTGAATGCGAGTATTCAGTTTGGACCTATGGAAAGAGAGTCAGAGACAAATGAGGTTAGTGCTAGTAGAGAAACACAGTTCAGGTGTATTTAGGCACACGGTTACTTCTCTAGTTGGCTATTGTTTCTACAATTAAATATTACAGTGAAGGAAATAATTATTTGATCACCTGCTGAATTTTTAAGTTGGCTTACTTCCAAAAACTTAAAAATTTTCAATTTTTATAGTATTTTCATTTTGATGGAGAAGGACATCAACCAAAACTCCAAAAAAATAAATGTAAAGTAAGACTATAATTAGCTAAGAGACCTGAGTCCAGCGATGGGTTTTTAGGTAATGGTTTAACTACCGCCAGCTTGAAAGCCCGTGGTACATAGCTGATAGCATAGACAGGCTGATCATATTTAAGATTAACTGTTGGTAGGACGTCTTTGATCAATCTTGAAATGGAGGCTAAAAGACTCCAGTGCTATCCTCTGTGCTGTTGCAAGCTGGGCAGCGCGTTGAGGGTCACTAAGATACTCAAAACAGCGGATCCTTAAGGACAGTAACCCTTTGGAGTGTGGAGCTGGACTCTCTAACAGCGGTGCTGCAGAGGGCAATGTTGTCCAGTATAAGAACAATGCTGGACAATACCTCCCACCCACCACATGAAGGTTTGTGGCGGAGCTGAAGCTTCGAGTTGCAGAGCAGCTTTCAAGAAGTCTACAGGAGAGAGTATCTGTAGAGCGAGGAGTCGGCTAAAACCCCTCCTGAGATGGATGCAAACCTGGTGACCAACTACAAGAAACACTGTACCGCTGTGCATACCAACAATTTATAACTTTTATGTTATACAATGAAACTACCATAAAATTAGAGACTGTTCGTTTCTTTCTCAGAGAGCTAACTTATCAATTCACTGGGAGAGGAAAGGATTATTTCCCCCATTGTCGGGTTCATAACATCTTCTTTTATTGACCCAGTTCCAACCCCAAAATGTTGTTACCACCAGTCACCACTGACGCATAATATTTTCCTAGAAGTGTTACCGTGGAAACACCTGTGTGGACAGAGATAATCTGATTGGTACTGTAAGCATGAAAACTCGTACCTGTTGGTGTTCGGGATTGTTCTGGTTCTTGCTGCAGATTGTTTTGGTTTATTGTCAGTGTTTTCTCCCTCCAGTAGGAGAGAAGCTTCAGGAGCGGCCTCCACCTCACTGTCTATAAGCATAAACAAACAATTTCAGGATTCTTTCCTGACTGAAAAGATCTTAAAGGCCAGTCAGTAGTGATAGTTTGGTGGAATTGTGTGTACATGAAAAATGTGCAACCATGCGCATATACTGTTTTTGCATGAGTGCCCCCATCCCCTTTCCTTTGTCTCTGGCCGCATGTCTTTATTAGTTTATTGTAATGCTTTCATTTGATTCAGTTCTGCTGCCTATTATTCAATTAATTTAGTCTTTTTCAAAAATAACCCTAAAGCTGCTCGTGGTATTTTCAACTCCTTCTTATTTTTGTAATTCATTTGTGGATCTTAAACGTCTCAGGTTTTCAAGTTTTGCATCTGTTCAAAATGTAAGTGAAAAAATTAAAATGGGTTTATTCTTCTTGAAAGTAACGTTGTGGTATATAAGCAGTATTTACAGTTACATGTTGTCAAATATGTGGGTGCTAATCTGTTTATTTACATGGTGTAAACGTCTGATGTGAGCATTGTTTCCAAAAGTTAAAGTAACACTCACTTAAATTTAAGTCCAGACGTTATCACATAGAGCAACATACACATTACAGTAACAAAATGTGTAACCCTGCTGAAGAAGCTGACGACTCAGAGCAACAAGGAGCGAGATCCAGCAATCATGAAAGGCATGTAACTGAAAAGGGTAAAGAAATGCAGGAATATGAGGCAAAGAAAAATGACATGTCATTGTGCAAATTTTAAATTAATTTTAAAATAATTTAAATTTTGAACTCAGTCTATTACTTTTGGATTAGCTCAGTACCAGGATTCATTAGATAATTTAGATTTTCCTAAAGGTGAAGTGAGTATATTTCTTTTCTATTCTTTTTAATGCTGGATCAAGAAGGCAGCCATCACCCATCTTTAACGCACGCAAGATGACAGGAAAGATACGTACATAAAAGTCACAGTAGTACAAGAATTTCCAAGTAGAAGAGAGTAAACATCAGACAGTGGTTATTGCAGTGCTACCATACAGTTGTACATCAGTCACTGTAATGTTGGCTTGTGTATGTGTCTTATTTATAGCTGAGATATATACTGTGAACAGCAGATGATAATGAAATCCTCCTCAAACCACTTGTAACACACAGTTAATTCTGAAACTGAAACATGAATGTGACAGCTACTTTTTAAAAAGGAATTTAGGAGAAAAAAACCCTCATAATTAAAAATCATAACACTAGATTTGTTATAGTAATTCAACTCCCTACTTACTGAGTTTAAAGCTGCCTGTCATGGTACTGAAATAGACAAGAAACATGTTTTGAGATGGATTTTATTTGATTGTTAATTTGAAACCTAAAAGGAGTTTGTGCATCTGTTTTATTTATAAAAGACCAAAAGCTGCTGCACACGTTTTTAATTATTGAGCTCTGTCTCTCTGCGTGTGAGTGTGTTTACAATGTGATGTTCACATGTGTGTTAATCAAACAGTTTATAAAAAATATCAGCAGGTTATGGCTTTGAATGGAATATGTGTAAAGGATGTTTTTCGTTTATTGATATAAGCCTGTACAGCTACAGCTAGTGTCCAGTAGAGGGCTCTGTCGCTTAGTTAGTGGCAAGCTGCACTTCAAGCTCAGACCGCATTTTGTGGTGCACATGTGCCGGTAGGCAGCTCTCAATGAAGCGCGAAGCAGCGTGATACCGAACTCTCGCGACATTAACACATTGCAGCCCTTGGAACTAAAAGATGTATTTTGTATTTCTGTTTAGTTTTCACGGTGTATTGGCGCACCTCAGCACTGTTAGATTCTGAATGAATCTTGAAGTGGAAATCTTCCTTGGTCTGGGGGACTGCTACAGTGAAAACTCAGTCGCTGAGTGAAGGCTAGTTGCTAACCCCATGCCAGATGAGTGCAGCCTGTCGAGCTGGGTCCGTGTGTCAGCTGTGAGAGACTTTTACACCAGTCAAGATCATCACTGATTCGTTGCCTTCCTCTACTTTGAACTCTGATGGTCACTTTACAAAGGTGCAGGTATTACACCCATTAAGGACTTTGCTGATAACAAAGTTACAAAGTTAAAATGTCTGCACACTAATTCAGAGTTACTTGCCTTAAATATTTTTGTGGTTTACAGCCTTAAAGTCTGTGAAGACTCATCCAGGTCATCGTAGTCAAAGGAGCTTGCAAAGAAAAGCGTCTGGACTTCTTTAAGTTACTTGAAGACGTTTCACCTCTCATCCGAGAAGCTTCTTCAGTTCTAAGGTCAAATGGTGGAGAGTCCCAGATATAAACCTAGTGGGAGTTTCCCCCCACAGAGGGACAAAAGGACCCCCTGATGATCCTCTAATCGCCTGAGCCAAGGTGTGAAACTGGGTGTGGGTCCCAATCAGCCAGGGTTTCGGGTGAGCTCATTGTGAAACCTGGCCCCACCTTATCATGCGAATTCCTGATGTCAGATGGCCCAGGATGTGAGTGGGCGTTAAGGCGTCTGGGAAGGATCTCAAAACTGGATTATAGATGGCAGAGAGTTGGTGTCATAAGCCCCGCCCTCTGTTCAAAGATGGTCGCCCACAGTGGACATAGATGCTTCTTTCACTCCTCTTTCAAACCATCTGTCCTCTCTGTCCAAAATGTGAACATTGGCATCCTCGAAAGAGTGACCTTTGACCTTTAGATGCAGATGGACTGCTGAGTCTTGTCCTGTGGAGGTGGCTCTTCTGTGTTGTGCCATGCGCTTGTGAAGTGGCTGTTTGGTCTCTCCGATGTAGAGGTCTGGGCATTCCTCGCTGCACTGTACAGCATACACCACATTGTTAAGTCTGTGTTTTGGAGTTTTGTCTTTCGGGTGAACCAGTTTTTCTCTGAGTGTGTTGCTGGGTCTGAAGTACACTGGGATGTCGTTCACATTTTTGGAGGTGAAACGTCTTCAAGCAGCTTAAAGAAGTCCAGACGCTTTTCTTTCCAAGCTCCTCAGACTACGATGACCTGGATGACTGAGAACCTTCACAGTTCTCTTGATGTTATATTCGTTGTTCTAGCTTTTAGTTTCAGTCTTTCCTGTGTTCCGTGTTTCGTATCCAGGCAGTCGCGTCTCTGTGCATACATCATGTTTTAACATGTCCTATGTAAGTGTGTTCAGTTTTGCTTCCCCTTTGTCCTGTTATGTCCAATTAGTCCCAGCGGTGTTTCTATCTGCTCCCTATCGTCTGGTTATCCGGTGTATTTAAGTCCTCAGTCTTCCCCTGTTTCTTGTCACATCCTCATTAGCTGTGTGTTCCTCACTCATCATGTTTTATCATGTCATGTCATATCCTCACTTTTTAGGTCATTTTTCCTAGTTTGAGTTTTTGTTTTATTTCTACTGCTCGTGTGCTGTGTTTCTCAGTTTGCTTTTGCCAGTGAATAAAAGCTGTTTGGGTCCAACCTCTGCCTGCCACACAGCAAACCTTGATAAATAGAATTGTGCTAAAAGTTGCTTTATAACATTCAGGATGTGTATCGTGTTTTTAAAAAGTAACTATTTAATAATATAACTAATTAATTTTGAAAATAAGTAGTCAGTAAAGTAGCAGGATACTTCCTTTGAGAAATAATAAGTAATTAGTAACTAATTACTATATAAGTAACTTGAGTGAGGGAGCCCATTAGGACCAAACTGGCTCTGGATTCATGATTTCAAGTAAAAAGTATAATGAGCATGAAAAGTTCTTCATTCAACAGTTTTTAAGTATTTATTAGTTTTATAAAACTTTGCATTAATATCACTAAGATGTTTATATGTTTTATATATGTTAATGTAAGGTCATCTACAGCACGACATATTTTTAAGGATGTTGTGTGTGTGTGTGTGTGTGTGTGTGTGTGTGTGTGTGTGTGTGTGTGTGTGTGTGTGTGTGTGTGTGTGTTGCAGGCCTTACCTGTGGCTCCCTTGTTTGCCAGAACCAGATCTTCATTGTCTTTCTTCTTCTTCTTCTTCACTTTCAGGCCAAACATTTTTTTGGGCTTTCTGCTCACAGGAGAGTAAACCTATCATGTAGTCAGGACTTATTTTTACCCTTATCAGCTTTATCTTTATGTTGAAATGCAGGTCAGCTAATAAACATGAGAGCACAGACAAAGGAAAAGCCAGATACATCTTTGTGTCTGATCCCTTTTTTTAACCTTTTAACATCCAACAGGTCACTGGCAACATATAATTGTATGTTATTGTTAATTTGTTGAGTAAAATAACTCAGTTTTAAGATCTGTTTTTAGCCACTGATGAGCATAGGCTTGATGTCTTTCCTGCAGCACGAGAAGCTGAAATATGTAAACTATCATTCATTTCTATTAAACTGCTCTTTGATGTGTTTGCTTAATGTGGCTTCACTGAAAAAAAAGTCATTTAAACTCAAACTTTCAAGGCAAAAATCATTGCCTGTTTAACTCCTTTGCATATAGTAAATATATAATCATCGAAACAGAGGTTTAACCATAGACTTAGTCCAAAACTAGAATGTGAGCTTTAGCTCTCACGCCCATCTACTATGGATCAGGAGAGACATCCTCTCTATTTTCAAGAATAAGCTTCATAATTTCAAATAAGACAAATAAGCTAAACATCGCAGCAGTGACAAGTTTCCTACCTTTGTTTGGGATCCAGTGTTAGTCACAAGACCGCACTCTTCACTTTTGCCAGTTGGACACGCAAGACTGCATGTTATATGCTTTCGGTGACTCAGAGTCAGAGCTGTTGAAGCAACGCATTGAATAGCAGCCCGATTATGTGATTGGTGGTTGAAATGTTTGTTCAAAAAGTTCTGTTGTAAAACTGAGGGAGCATGTGGTTCATGCACGCACCAACCCTTCATACAGGCCACCAAGGAAAACAGGATAATTCCTGTTTTCCCTGGTGGCCTGTATGAAAGTTTAGAAGCATCCTCCTACCAATTTCTTTGGTGTAATATTTGTGTTTTTACATTAAATAGTAATGCTAGCAGATGTACCTCGTACATCGTGCTACAAGTACCTGAAGCTGTATCAAAACTAATGCTAGTTTACTGCTAGTAAAGGTGCAGTAGTAGTATTATTGACAGCAGTGCTAATATTTGTTTTTTCTATTTATCTGTCATTGGATGTCAAATAATCTAATCTGCTGGTCCCCTGAAAATAAGTTACTGTCTCTAATTTGAGGCTAATAAATTAATACATAAGCAAAGCTGTTTATCTAGCACTGTATGTGTGTGCTTATCCTGAACCTTGTAATCATGTGACCAGGATGTATGATATTTGGAGAGTTAACAAACCCACCCATGGTAAACAGAGGAACTCACACCCTGTCAGTGCAATCATCCAGATGATGACAGATGCTCATGTCATGTTTTTACATATCAGCTGGAGCATTTCGGACTAAGCTAAATGCTAATTCAGCACATTTTATTTACATTTTGCATGTGTGCGTTTATATTGGATGCCAAAGAAATCCTTGTAGTTGTTATGTATGTTCTACACTGTGGCCTTTCATTAAATAGAACATCAGATTTTAGGGAAACAAATGTCTGCTCATTTTAATATGATCTGTGCTTATATGTGAAAAATTTTACCCATTTAAATACACTAAATAAAAGTATATTTTTCTATTATTACATATAGTTAGAAAATCTCCCATTATCATTATTTTACCCATTTCATTTAAACTCATTTTGATCTACTGCAATGCATCCTATGCATTACCACAAATATCTCAAAAAGTATAATAAATATAATTACATAAGAATAAAATTAAAAAGCCTTAACATTATGGGACATAGCTAACTTGAGTATTATGTGACATATTTATATTAACAGGGACATATTAAAAATGAATTAAAAATGAAAACTCAAGATGAAGTGTTGTCTTGATGCATGCTCAATCATCCGGGAAAAGAAATCCCAAAATTTGATTCTGTTCCTCTGGACGTGGCGTTTTCACTCTTCTTCCGTCTCAGCTGACTGCAGGTTTCCAACCTTAGAAACAGTGCATTTGCATAATGACTGAAACCAGCACCACTGACAGAACGAGTGAGGTCAGTTTCTCATGAAGATGATGTCAGGGTCCTGGGTCTGAGCGACCCAGGAGCTCTGAGCAGCTATGGACTTATGTTATATTATATGTATTGTATATGTATTTTTGGTGTTGCTGCCACTGTGTGTGTGTGTGTGCGTGTGTGTATGTATGGATGCCGGTGTTTCTGCGAACACCGATTTGCGGGCGCCTTCAGGCCTGGTGGGTGTGGCCCTATTGGTGGACTGGCCACACCTGAAGCCACACACCTGCTGCTGATCAGGGCTCTTCGGGGGAGCTACTTAGGAGAATCTTGGACCTCCCACCGACGCAGGATCATTGCGTGAGACTCCATGTTAGTCACCCAGTTTAGGTTTAGTCGTTAAGTGTATGCCTGCTATTGTTAAGTGTCCTGAAAGCTGCCGCTATTGTTTCCTGCAGGAGGAGCGTGGGAGGCCTGAAGAGCAGCGAGCACCGGGAGTGCCGACACACGGGAGCAGAGAGCACAAGGAGGACACGACATGGGAGTCTGGGGAAACACGGGGATTTATTGTTGTTTTGTACCATACACTGTAAATAAACGCACTGTTGGCACACAGAGCACCACGCCTGGGTCCTCCTTCCCTACACCCCCACGGTCTGCCAGCCAGACCGTGACACATGAAGTATTAGCAAAAACATTTATTAAGCTTAGTAAATCTGCTCAGCCAACAGATGTAATAATTTTTAATTTTTTCTTTTCTTTTTGCCTGTCCCGTTCGGCTACCCAAAGATGAATAAAGTACCTCTTACCATTAATGCGACTTCTGGCGCTGCATGGTTTTGCTGATGGCTTTGTAGTCTGGTTGATACGTGGTGAGGTTAAGCTTCATGCAGGCGTTGAGAGTTCCATCCATTAAACACGACTGTAGGTTGGTCTTAATGTTCTTTAGATGTGAGAACGACTGCTCACATGCATATGAAGAGCCAAACATTGTCAGTACAGCAATACTCACATGCTGCAGTGTGTGGTGACGGGAAGCGCGTTCCAAGTTTTGACATTCAGCTGGCTGAAGTTTTTTCATTTCTCCCCACTTGTGTTTGCTCGCCAACTCTGCTTGCTGTCGTGCAAGTGTTTCCAAATCTTCATTAAGTGACTTGAACTTATTCACCCACATGTCGAGGCCTTCAGGTCAGCAGCTTGTAGCTCAAAATCTCTGACGGAGACACCGGGGATGTAACTCAGGTCTTTGCTGTCCACTGCACACTTGTGTGGATGGGTGATGCACTTAAAAAGACGAGTGCGCTCACAAAATTCTCCAAAGCACACTTTGAATGACTGCAGGAGATTAAATGTGAAGCCTGCTAGCTGCTGATGATCAAGATGTTGAGCAGGGTCATTTGCTGTGCATGCCTCTTTAAACTCTCCCAGTTTTTCAAAGTGTAATAAATGACCCGTTGTAATGTTGGCGACGAAGAGTTTGTTTTCAAACGCAAACTGCTTGTTGGAGGGATAAGCCTGTATTTCTAAAGTTCAACATCAAGCACGAATGTTTTGGCATACCCCCCATCTGTGAATGGCTTTTCTCACAATTGTTAAAGCACCAGCAAAGCTAACCGAATTCCAGTCACCTTGTTGGGTCCAAACATGGAGTTGCTGCTGACTAGCTTGCACTCTGCACAGTAGCTCTTGCAGTCACTCCTTATATACAAAGTGAGAAACAAAGAACATTCCCCAACTTTCCCAGCTCAGCGCCTCAACCTCAATAAGAGCGAGCTACAGCCTTGTTTTTCTCTTAAGAGTCACATGTAGATTTAGCTTCAGAGGCCCCCTCCTCCCTAAGGGTTAGAGAGGGGTCTCGCTATCTGCCTAACATCTCTACTATCTAATGGTGCCTGGGTGTGCCAGTCTACATCTAACTTACAATACATAACTGTGTGTGGAACTGTGAGATTATTATACTATTTTATGCCACCCTATACTTCTAATCAAAGAATTGTTGAATCATTATATGGCTATAGGCCACATTATGCCTTGGAGTAAAGATTGGGAAATCATTATGTAGTTTTAGTTTGCATTATACGCCTGACTTAGAAGAAGGCGACAACTATTAGATTTATTAGACTGATTTGTATTACATTGGACTGCTGATTTATTGTGAATGAGTTTTATGATGCAATATTATACTGCTGATTTATAAGAAATGCTGTTTTCAGAGAATCATGGCCTTATTTGTCTGATTAGAAAGAACAGAACATACTGCACAGGAAGCCGAGGTCAGAACTCAGGCTCACTGAGAGAGAAAGAATGTGGATGTTTAGGTTTTATGACTTTGGAGGGGGGCTGAAGCTATAAGAATGTGAGAAACGCTCAGACACTTTGAGACACTCTCCTGTCCACATCTCCCATCTAGACGTTTTTTAAGTGTTGTATGGAATATGGAATAAAGAGATTGTTGATTGAGCATTTATACACCGAGTGTTGTTCTTCCTTCAGCCCAAAGATGAAAGAATTGGGAAATTTAACAGAACAAAATATAAAACAAATATATGATGCTATCTTTTATATCTAACCTAATACATCTATATGTATACTATTGTCAAAGCACATGATCAATACACTAAAGCAAAATAAATTTCCATCACAGTGGTTATAAATGTCTGAAAAACGGACAGAAATGGAGTTTTCATTTGGCTTCTTTTGGCTATGATATGACTAAAGACTTTGAAATGAATGTGAGCAGACTTTTATCACTGAGCTTTGAAAAACAAAAGGCGTCACCATATGTAGTGTTTCAGCTCTTACTGGTGGAGACTTCTTGGTGTCTATTAGGACAGAATTTTACTGTCCTAATAGACCTTGTCATCGACTCAGATGGACAGTGTGGTACCGCTGACATGCATTCATTTCTGTTGTCCTTTCTTCAGGTCCACTTGGAGCTGCATTATTACAGTGACAATCTATAACCACTGACATGGCTGACATGAAGAGTCCTGAAAGTGCCAAACTTCTGCCAGTTCAAACTTACTGGACGAAGCACTTATGTTTTCATGCCCTTGCATTTATCTAAGCCTCATAGCAGTTTTATCACAGTGATGTTCATTGAGGTATTACATTGTGCTGTTTTATTTTTTCTGACGTTCATTGTGAATTGCAAGTTTTTCTCTTCCTAAACTCTTGTCTAATTGGTTTTGCCTGCCACAAGCAGATTACAGATATCTTATTTTCCCTTCTATAATCTTGTCCTGTTTGGCAGCTTTTGGAGTCTGAATTATGATGTGAATGCACTGTTGTGCCAAACACATTTGGCTTTTCCAAGATCAGTTCTTCCACAGCATGTCTTTATCCTGTCTCCCTTCCCTCACCCCAGTCAGTCACAGCAGATGGCCCCGCCCCTCCCTGAGCCTGGTTCTCCTGGAGGTTTCTTCCTGGTAAAATTGAGTCTTTCCTTCCCACTGTCACCAAAGTGCTTGCTCATAGGGGGTCATATGATTGTTGGGTTTTTTTTGTCTGTATGTATTATTGTAGGGTCTACCTTACAATATAAAGTGCCTTGAGGTGACTGTTGTTGTGATTTGGCGCTCTGTAAATAAATCTGAAGCTGAAATTAAATTCTCTATGGCTCCTCTTGTTCAGGTGTTGCTTTTATCTGTTTAATACTTCATTTCTATTCATGTTATTTTAGTTACTAAAAAAAAAAAAGTTCTAGCACCTGGAACGCAAAAGTTCAAAAATGCACAGGTACATAAATCAGCAATGTTTTTTAGTGTGTGGGTGTGTGCATGTGTGAGTGTGAGCGAGTGAGTGTGTATGTGTCTTTGATGCTAAATGTATTTGAAAATGAGGGTGGGAAGCTGCAATAATGCCTCCCAAAGCAGGCCATTCACAGCCCCCAAGAGTACCAAAGACCCAAGGCCACACATCTCTGCGATATCTGTGCCCATCAGGAAAAGGAGGGAGGCCCCAGATGGTGCACAGACAGCCAAAAGATGGGAGTCCCAGAGGCAACGGGCAGCTGACCCTGCAGAAGCCAATCTGCTGAGAGCAGTCCAAGCCACCAATGACCAAAAACAATCATGCCAAAACATCAAGCCAGAACCAACAAGTACCTGCATCCCAAGGAGGGGCAAGCCCCAGACCCAAGCCCACCCAACCAGTAGTAAAAGTATATGATTCAACTGTACCAGGTCTGAGAGCCTGGCAGAAGAATTTATACCTAGATATCTAATGTTACCTTATTCTAGTGGAGTGGTTGTGTTGTTTTGTAAATTACAGTTCAGAGGCAAAACTGTTCATTTATCCCAGTTGATGGAATAGTCTGATATGGATAAGAACTTGTAAGTCTATAAGTGTGATCATCTTTATGAACAACAATACAGTTTGAACTCCTTTGATATCTATATTTTGTCAGATTGCTGCTGCTAGTGCCTCAATAAAAATAACAAAAAGCGAGGGGGAAGGTGAGAGGCCCTGTCTGGTGCCCCTTTGTATGGTTGAGCTGTAGTGTTTTGATCCAGTCTATCAAAAATTGACCAAATCCAAATTTATATAGAGTTGCTGGGGTCCCTGTAGCTCAGGAGGTACAGCAGGTCATCTACTGATCCGAAGGTTAGTAGTCTGATCCCTGGCTCCCCCAGTCTGCATGCCAAATATCCTTGAGCAAGATACTAACCCCAAGTTGCTCTCTGATGCATCCGTGTGTATTATTGGCTGAGTGTCTACCCTTAATAAAAGTGTAACGCGGTTAAAGGACCAGGGCGCCTGACTGCAGCCTCATAGACAACGAGCTATCAGAATAGGTTTCGACTATGGAGCCTGAGGGTGTGAATAAAACACAGGAAATCAAAGTTGAGCTCAAAATATATATATTATGTTTGTTATGAGGAATATATAGACAGATGTACAAAAAATAAATAAATATGCATATATATCACAACCAAAAATAATGTTAGTACAGTACAAAACAGCTTATTGGGTTCCAAAAGGAGGTGGAATGAGGTGTAGTCCAGTATGTGATTTATTTTAGTTCCATGGACCTGTGATAGGTCATGTGTCAACAGTTTGATTCAGTCCATAGGTTCATAATCCTACCGCAACGTAGCGGTGGTCGGGTGGCTCGCCATCTCGCACTGATCAGGGCTGATCGCGGGAGAAAAAAAACCTGACCGTTGAGTCGATTGTGAGGTAGTGTAAAGATGAATGAATCGGCCAGGTTATTGCACGCTGTCAACTGGCCTGTAGTGCAAAATTTGTCGATATCTGACAAGTACGCCAACCACAGGGACAACAGCAGCCGGAGGAGCAGGGACATGCAGCTGATTGACCCGGAACTTATACAGGTTTCATTCTCGCCACAATAAAGGGACTGGCGGAAGTGGGGTCAGAAGTTACCGTGGTTACACTCTCCCCCCCTAATCTCATGGACGTCCTCGTACATGGGC
Organism: Simochromis diagramma; assembly: GCF_900408965.1. Taxonomy (NCBI): domain Eukaryota; kingdom Metazoa; phylum Chordata; class Actinopteri; order Cichliformes; family Cichlidae; genus Simochromis; species Simochromis diagramma. Next base: position 7,838,636 of record NW_024386892.1, on the reverse strand, counting down.
TAGGCTGGCAGCGAATGACTGGTTGGCTGAGGTGTGAAAGCATCGTCTCTTCTTCATCATCTTGAAGAGCGAAGGAGAAGACAGAACTTAACCCATGGAGAAAGGTCTGAACGCTCTTTAACAGAGGCTTACCAGGCTTGATGTATTGCAGCCGATCAGGAGGATTCCTGGTGCGGGTTAAATGCCTCAAGGGTGGTTCTGCCTCAGGACTGAGAGGCTCTGATTCAGTAGGTGAGTGTTGTGACAAGTTACTTCTGGATGCTTCCGACTCAGAAGACAGTCTGTCTTCATCGTGAGAAGTTTCTACAAGATCAACTGGCTCAAAGCCAGCTTCCACGGTTCCGCTAGCAATAACTTGTTCCTCTTCAGCAGGTACAGGTTCCTCTGAGAGGATAGCATTCTCTTCCTCTGTAGCCAATACTACAGGGACATCGGGCTGGTTGATAAGTGGCACAGGTTGCGGAGTATTGGGTAAGTCGATGGTTGTTGTGAAGGTGACAGGTTCAGCAGAGAAAGGAACAGGTAGGTATGAGATTAGTTCCTCTTCGTCATTGTTATCAGCATCATCAGCACGTACAGGAGACACGGGTAAGACAGGCATTTTTCTTTTCTGCTTAGTAAGCATTTCCTTTTCAGGTGGTAAATACCCACAGGGCAGTAGGAGGTCTCGATGTAAAGTTCTCAGGGGCTTGTCTTGGCCTTCGGGTCGAACTGTATACACAGGAAGAGTGCCGGCTTTCTTCACTACAATGTACACAGATGACTCCCATTTATCTGCAAGCTTGTGTTTGCCTCTTAGCCGCACGTTCCTCACAAGAACTCTGTCTCCAACATTCAGCTGTGATGCAGTGACATTTTTATCAAATCTGTTTTTATTACGTTTCATCACCTTTTCTGAGTTTTCGATGGCCAGCTTATAACTTTCTTCTAGGTGGGACTTTAGTTTGTCCACATATTGTGTGTGGGATGTTGATCCTTCTTTGGCAAGGGGTAGTCCAAAGGCCAAGTCCACCGGTAAGCGAGGTTGGCGGCCAAACATAAGCTCATATGGTGAAAAACCTGTAACATTGTTTCTTGTGCAATTGTATGCATGCACCAGGGGTTTTACAAAATCTTTCCAATGGGATTTCTGTTGAGCTGTGAGTGTTCCTAGCATATCCAGTAATGTTCGGTTAAACCGTTCAACAGGATTGCTTCTTGGATGGTATGGAGTGGTTCTTATTTTGTGGATCCCAGCCATTTCACAAAGCTCTCGGATGATTCTGGATTCAAAGTCAGGGCCTTGGTCACTGTGCAAGCGTTCTGGGATACCATAATGCACAAGAAAGTTGTCCCATAAACATTTGGCAACAGTCCTGGCTTTCTGGTTTGGTGTTGGCACAGCAATGGCATATTTTGTGAAATGGTCAGTTATGACAAGTATGTCTTTGACTCCACGATCTGGTTCCACAGAGAGAAAATCCATACACACCAGTTCCATGGGATGAGAAGTTTTGATATTGACCAGAGGTGCGGCTCGTTCAGATGGAGATTTGCGTCTCACGCATCTTTCGCAGTGCCTTATTTTATTGAGCACGTCACTGGTCATCTTAGGCCAATAAAACCGGGAACGGACCAAGTCCAGCGTCCTGTCAATTCCCATGTGACCCATTTGATCATGTAGGTGGTGTAGTACAACTGGTCGATATTCCTCAGGTAGCACTAGCTGGTATGTGAAGTCACTCCCCACTTGTCTCTTCCTGACGAGAAGGGTGTTATGGAGCTCCAGTTTATTTACTTCTCGCAGTAATAGAGGAAGATCGGGAAGTTCTTCCCTCAGGAATGGTGGTGGTGACTCTCCTCGCTCAACCTGAGCTATGACATGCCGGATGACAGGGTCAAGGCGTTGTTTGGCTGCAAGGTCAGCTGTTGAGATTTGGGGGAGTACCATGGAGGTGAACTGGATGTCGTCTGTGAAACTGTCAGGCAGACTGTTGACATTGACAGACATCGATAACACCAGAGCAAGATCAGGATCAGCGCTTGAACTGTACACCAGATGACGGTCACAAACTGCTTTGATGGTATGCTGGTCAATAGAGACATGATCTGGTTCATTGAGATGTTGCCACGCAAATCTCCAGATTCGCTCACGTTCTTTCTGTGACAGAGGATCATCAGACAGTTCACCATGAGGTCGGCGAGACAAACCATCAGCATCCGAGTTCTGCTTTCCTGCTCTGTAGATTAATTTGAAGTTGAAAGTGGACAAAGCTGAAAGCCATCTGTAACCGGTAGCGTCAACTTTTGCTGAAGATAAGAGGTATGTTAATGGGTTGCTGTCTGTCACAACTGTAAACTGAGCACCATAAAGATAGTCGTGGAATTTTTCAGTCACCGCCCACTTCAAAGCAAGAAACTCCAATTTGTGGGCGGGATACTTTGACTCACTCCGGGAAAGACCTCTGCTGGCATATGCTACGACTCTGTTTTTACCATCCTGCTCTTGATACAGCACCGCACCAAGACCTGTGGCACTGGCATCAGTGTGGAGTGTGTATGGTTTTCTGGGATCAGCAAATGCCAGAACTGGGGCAGAAGTGAGTTTGTCAATAATGGACTCAAAAGCTTGTTGACACATTTGCGTCCATCGTCCTCCAAATGGCTCTTTGGGGTTGAGGTAATTCTCTGGCTTTACAGTTCGTCTCACTTTCCTCTGGGAAGGTGGATAACCAGCAGTGAGTTCATGTAACGGCTTGACAATGGCCGAATATCCCTGGACAAAACGTCTGTAGTACCCAGCAAAACCAAGGAAAGATCTTAATTCCTTCAAGTTTTTTGGCACTGGCCAAGAAGTGAGTGTGGAAATCTTGTCCGGATCAGTTTCAACACCAGCCTGGGACACTACATGGCCCAGATACTTCACCGATGTCTGGAAGAACATGCATTTCTCAAGTGAAAGCTTCAAGCCAAAATCTTTGAGTCTGGTGAGAACTTTCATCAGGCGAGCTTCATGTTCCTCAAGAGTTGGTGCAAAGACAATGAGATCGTCAATGAAAACCAAGACTTCTTTTAGATTTAATTCTCCCATGCATTTTTCCATCAGCCGTTGGAAAGTGCTTGGTGCGTTGGTAATCCCTTGTGGCATCCGATTAAATTCCCAAAATCCTACTGGGCAGACAAAGGCAGTCTTTGCCTTATCCTTCTCCTCCATTTCGATTTGGTAGTAACCCGACTTGAGGTCTAGCACCGTGAACCACTTTGATCCTGCAAGTGCGGAGAAGGTGTCTTCCAGTTTAGGCAGAGCATAAGCATCTTTGATTGTTTGCAGATTGAGTTTGCGGTAGTCAATACAAAGACGTACACTGCCGTTCTTTTTGCGTGCAACCACATTTGGAGAGGCAAATGGTGAGTCGGATTCTCTGATAACGCCAGAGTCAAGAAGTTCTTGCAGATGCTTCCTGACAGCATCAAGATCTTGAGGGTGAATTGGCCGTGGTCTTTGCTTAAAAGGGGTTGGATCGGACAATTTGATTTGGTGTTTAACTTTGTTGGTCCTGCCGAAATCCAGATCGTGTTTGGCAAATACTTCAGGAATACTGTTGAGTTTCTGAACAATGCGTTCTTTCCAGTCTGGAGTTAAAGGGGAATCACCAAAGTTGTATTGTGGTTGAGATGGAGGTAACGACTCTATAGACTGGTCTGAATACTGGGTGTGTTGCTCTTTGGAAATGACTTCCTGGAAGGCGCTGATTTCTGCAATAATAGCTCGAGCTGGAATGTGAATTTCATGGTCAGACTCATTACTCACTACAACAGGCAGAAAACATGGCTGATGTTTAGGTAAGTCCACAAGGCAGGTTTTTACTAGGAGTCCACCAGGCAGAGAACTGGAGGTGGGGTGTTCCAGAATAACTGCTTTCTCACCTTGGAATAGCCTTGTGACTAGGCATCCCTCAAGGACAGTGGTTTGGCCGGCAGTAATGGTATGTGGTTGGTCTGACTTCAAGATAACAGGAGCATACTGGTCATTCGAATTCTGGATGTGGCGACACTGGAGGATTTTATAAACTGCAATGTAACCGGAACCAGTTGGCAGGAATGACTGCTCAGAGTGGGTATCACAGTGTTTGCTGTACGCAACGTCAAGAGTGTTGGTACCAACAAGTATCATTGGGTGTGATTGCTGGACGTCAGGCACGACAAGAGCAAGTGTATCAACATTAATGGATGAACCAAGAAAATCAGCTGGGAACGTCATGTCAATCTCAACGTATCCCAGGTAAGGTACAGTTTGTCCATTTGCTCCTTCTACTTCCAACAGATCATTTAGTGGTTTGATTGGATGGTCTGAAAGATAGGTGTTATAGAAGGAATAAGGAATGGTAGTAACCTGAGAGCCAGAATCAAGAAGACAGTTGAAATGATTGCCCTTGATTTGAATTTGTCCTGTGCTTTTGGTCCCCACAAGTCCTTTTGGCAGCAATGGAACTTTGTTGTGGTTTCTGGGACTGTTAGTGCACGCAGCTCCTGTGTGTCCCACCGCAGAAGCTCCTTCTAGTTTAAAGGTTTAGTATTTCTAGCATCCCATTCTTGCTGTTTTTTCCTTAGTCGGCTCTTTTTCTGTTCAACAAGACTGGGGTTTGCTCTGTTGTTGCAGGTGTAAGAAACATGGCCATCTTCTCCACAGTTAAAACAGTACCATGGCTTGGGTTTGGTATTTGACTGAGGAGAAGAATGACTGGACTTGTTTTGTCGTGGCTTAAACTTTGACTCGGTCGGACTTTTTCGGGACAAAAGTTGGGACATTTGCTGTTGGAGGGTTTGAAGTTGTTTTTTCATTTCTTTTAGCTCTTCATTGGCTGTAGAGTGCCCACAAGAACAAGTACTTTGGGATTGGATGTTAGCTTTTTGTTTTGATGAACCGATGTATTTCTTCATAAGTGACTCCTTAGCAATTTGTCTGTCTTCTTTTGTCCGTAACGACAACAATAAGTCAGAGAAAGGTGGTGGGTTGTCCTTTTGCTGTTCTAATTGTAATTTGGTTAGTATAGTGTTATCCCAACACCCACGACAAAACTGCTTCAGCAGATGTTTATTCATGTCAACAGCTGCAAGTCCTCCTTGCTTTACAACAGTGCTGAGGGTTAGCTGCAATCTTTGGAGGTAAGCGGATGGTCGTTCACCTGGATTTTGAAGAATATTTAAGTATTGAGCATACAATTCTTCACCATCTTGAACTGTTCCAAAAGCGGAGTCAAGTACACTTAGTATGACTGAAGGCAGTGTGTTGGGACTTAGACCTTTAACCAAATCAGCAGCAGGTGACAACAGGCTCTCTATAATACGTCTGGCGACGTATAGAGCTGACAAACTGGGGTCGGCAAGCAGTAGATCAATTTGGGAACGCCATGATTCAAAATCTGCTTCACTACTTGGCTTAGGAATCCTTCCTGAAAAAGCACGGAGACGTAGTGAAGTTGTGGTGCTTATGTCTGGGTTTCGGACCACATGCTCAACAACAACCCTTTGTATTTGTGGTGGGTTGAGATCATGGGCTGTGAGTGATACTCTTGGAGTTGGTCCAGTCTGGCTTTGACGAGGTCGTGCCCCCTGCTGGTCAGTGGAAACCTGTCCGGCAGGGGGTGAAGACAATTGCTGCTGCTCCAGTTCCTTTTCTTCTTCCTCTATGCCATTGTCCTCGTCTACTCCATTTTCCTCATCATCTGCTCCTGCTTCATGCAAATGTTGACCAATCTGCCTCATTACTGTCTTCAAGACATCTTCAAACCGGTGCCCGCTGCGGTCAGCAATATGCTTGAGCTCTTTGAGGTAGTTGGGAGGGGGATTGCTGCTGTCCTCTGTGGCGGCGTACTCACAGGCCAAAGCTGTGACGCGGAACACAAGGTCGGCAACAATTTTAGAACAGTGGGTGTAAGGCAGAAACGGCTCTAGAGTTGTAAAAGCAGTGGTATCTACAAACTCAGCGATCAGGTTTTTGAAGAAAGTACTCGCGGGATCATTTACGTAAAAGTGACGGTTAAGATTCCCATAAGTACGCAAGTAGTCAAGAATTTCGTTATCAGCTTTTGTGTTAGACACACCGGAGATCATCACAGACTGTGATATATTTATGCCGGAAAGTGCAACTGAATCCATTTTTGATTTGATTTTCAGCAAAAATGAAGTAAGTAAAGAAAATTGTATGTATGACCCCAAAATATTCACACACAAAGGCTCCTGGCTGGCTCGCCACTTGTAACGCGGTTAAAGGACCAGGGCGCCTGACTGCAGCCTCATAGACAACGAGCTATCAGAATAGGTTTCGACTATGGAGCCTGAGGGTGTGAATAAAACACAGGAAATCAAAGTTGAGCTCAAAATATATATATTATGTTTGTTATGAGGAATATATAGACAGATGTACAAAAAATAAATAAATATGCATATATATCACAACCAAAAATAATGTTAGTACAGTACAAAACAGCTTATTGGGTTCCAAAAGGAGGTGGAATGAGGTGTAGTCCAGTATGTGATTTATTTTAGTTCCATGGACCTGTGATAGGTCATGTGTCAACAGTTTGATTCAGTCCATAGGTTCATAATCCTACCGCAACGTAGCGGTGGTCGGGTGGCTCGCCATCTCGCACTGATCAGGGCTGATCGCGGGAGAAAAAAAACCTGACCGTTGAGTCGATTGTGAGGTAGTGTAAAGATGAATGAATCGGCCAGGTTATTGCACGCTGTCAACTGGCCTGTAGTGCAAAATTTGTCGATATCTGACAAGTACGCCAACCACAGGGACAACAGCAGCCGGAGGAGCAGGGACATGCAGCTGATTGACCCGGAACTTATACAGGTTTCATTCTCGCCACAATAAAGGGACTGGCGGAAGTGGGGTCAGAAGTTACCGTGGTTACAAAAGTTCATACATATGTCATAAAATATTATGAATGAAGAGATTTTTTTTTCATCTTCAGGCGAGGTCTTTGCAAAGTATTTTAAGATCAACATTTATAAGTGAAACTGGGTGGTAGTTGGATGGGAGCATAGGATCTCTGCCCGGTGTAAGAAGTAGACTAACAGAGGTAGAGTTTGTTTGGGGGTAGAGTCTGATCATCCTGAAAATGAGTGACCAATTTGAAAAAAGTGGGAGCTAGTGTAGGCCAAAATTCTTTGTAAAACTGCCGGAAAACCATCTGGGGCTTTATGGTTTGGGAGATGCTGAAGATGCAATGTCAGTGTTGGAAGGATTAATCTGCAATGAGTATAAAGCTTCGTAAAACTCTTTAAAAGATGTATTTATTTGTTGTGGATGAAAGGTAATGTTTCCAGTGGAATCCTTTATAGAATAAATAGTTGTTATTTTTCATCTTTATTTAGCTTTAACTGGTTAGCAAGGAATTATCCAGACTTGTTACCATGTTCAAAGTTCTCCAAAATGGAGCCTTTGCATCAGAAATTGATGCATGATGATGAATGATGTATTAAATTTCCACCTCCTAGGACACACACCGGAGATAGACACTGGTGCATGATCAGTGATAGGATGAATCTGAGTGTCTATAATATCCCTCATAATGGAGCTACTAACTAAAAAGTAATCTAAGTGAGATTGTGAGTGGTGTACAGGTGAAAAGAAGGTGTAATCCCCCAGCGTGGGGTGATGTGAACCCCAAGTATCACAAAGACCAAAATCACTCATGTATTGTTTAAGACTGTGTGTTGAATACCAGTTCCTTTGACTCACTGCTGTACTGATCCTGTCAATTTTTGGATTAAATACCAAGTTGAAATCTGCTCCTACTACCAGCGTGGTATCAAAGAGATCGAAATGTGAAGAAAAGAAGGTATTAATGCAAGTATAATTCCTGTAAAGTGAAATAAAGTAATAAATAAAGTAAAATAAATAAAGTCATCTCTGCTGCTGAGGATAAATTCATCTGAGCCACCAGTCTGTTCAGAGGACACTGTGTGAATCAGGTGAACGATGGTCTCTACATGCATGGTTCCCACCGTGAAGCATCGAGGAGGAGGTGTGATGGTGTGGGCGGGCTTTGATGGTGACACTGTTGGGGATTTATTCAAAACTGAAGGGACACTGAACCAGCATGGCTACCACAGCCTCCTGCAGCGACATGCCATCCCATCTAGTTTGCATTTAGTTGGATTCATTTGTTTTTCAACAGCACAATGACCCCAAACACCTCCAGGCTCTGTGACCAAGAAGGAGAGTGATGGAGTGCTGCGCCAGATGGCCTGGCCTCCTCAGTCACCTGACCTAAACCCAGTGGAGATGGTTTGGGATGAGATGGAGCGCAGAATGAAGGCAAAAGGACCAACAAGTGCTCAGCATCTCTGGGAACTTCGTCAAGACTGTTGGAAACCATTTCAGGAGACGACCTCATGAAGCTCTTGGAGAGAATGCCAAGAGTGACCAAAGCAGGAATCAAAGCAAAGGGGGATATTTGGAAGAATCTAAAATATAAAAACATGTTTTGAGTTATTTTACTTTTTTTTGCTTACTACATAATCCATGTGTCGTTTTTTTTTTTAAAGAAAAAAGAAAAAAACTGTTCATCACACTAGATTTTGGTCTTTTCAGAAGATGTCCATGTTGATGTTTTTGGGGGGTTGTTTTGTTTTAAGTTGATCTATAAATGGTATAACTTTCCAGAAATAAAAACAACTATGATCTGACATATGTGAGGCTAGAAAAAAACAAATACAGTTGGAAAGTTAATTGACATCCTCTCTGTAAAATTTCTCACCACTCCTCCCCTGCAGCCGAGCCAGAGACCACACCTCTGCCACACACCCCCACCGCCCGACTGAGGTTGGGGAGCCATCCGGCCGAACCTACTCCCCCCCGCCCCGAGCGAGAGAGGAAATCGGCCACAGCTATCTGCGCCCCCGGCCTATGGACCACCTTGAATTTAAAGGGCTGCAAAGCCAGATAACACCAGGTGATCCTGGCATTGGTATCCTTCATGCGGTGGAGCCGCTGTAGCGGGGCATGGTCCGAGCAGAGGGTGAAGGAGCACCCCAGGAGATAATAGCGTAGGGAGTCGACCGCCTACCGGATAGCCAGGCATTCCTTCTCTACGGTGCTGTACCGCCTTTCACGCTCCGTCGGCTTCCGGCTGATGTAAAAAATGGGCCGGTCGATCCCCCTTACCTGCCGAGACAAAACGGCCCCCAGCCCTCTGTTCAAGGCGTCAGTCTGCAGAACAAAAGGGAGGGCAAAGTTAGGAGTCTGGAGCAGCGGCTCCGCACAGAGAGCTTTTTTTACATGCACAAATGACATCTGGCACGGCCCCCGTCCACTGGACCAGATCTGGAGCACCCTTCCGGGTGAGCTTGGTCAAGGGGCTGGTCAGCTCCGCAAACCCGGGCACAAAACGGCGGTAGTAACCTGCCAACCCCAGGAACCATCTCACCTCTTTTTTAGTCTTGGGGCGTGGGCAGGATGCGATAGCTGGCATCTTTTCCACCTGTGGATGCACCTGCCCAAACAAATGGGCCATGCCCAACCGGTCCAGGAGCTCGTCGACCCGGGCCATGGGATAAGCATCAAAGCGTGACACTTCATTCACCTTGCGATAGTCAACACAGGACCGTATAGACCCATCCTTCTTCACCACAAGAACTACGGGGCCACACCAGGCGCTGTGCGGCTCTTCTATCACTCCCATTTTCAGCATTTTGGCCAATTTACTGAAATGCTGAGCATAAACAATTTGCGGTTTTTGCTCAGGAAGCCTGTATGCCGTGAACGCACCGTCATGCCAGGCTGCATTTCAAAATGATGCTCAATGAGAGACGTTCGGCCAGGCAGCGGGGAGAACACATCTGCAAATCGCTGTTGCAACGCGGCAACATCCGCTCTCTGGGCCTGTGTGACATGATCATCACAAGGGAGGGAGGCAGGAATGATGGAAATTGGCACCTCCGGCCCCAACTCATCTCTCTCCTTCACCAAGCTCACCAGAGAAGCGGTTTCAGCCTCTCTCCACATTTTAAGGTGGTTGAGGTGATAAATCTGCGTAGCCCCTCCCCTGTCCGACCGTGCGACCTCATATTCAACGTCCCCCACTCGCCGTGTAATCACAAAGGGTCCTTGCCACTTGGCGAGCAATTTTGAGGTGGAAGAAGGGAGTAATACACTTTGTCTCCCGGCCTGAGTCTAGCCCCTCTATTATACAGGCGTTGTTGATGCTGCTGAGCCTGGAGCAAATTCTCACGTGACAACCTCCTCAAAATGTGGAGTTTTGCTCTCAGGTCCAACACGTACTGAATTTCATTCTTGGCGGGGCTTGGACCTTCCTCCCAGCTTTCTTTAATCAGGTCGAGCACCCCATGCGGCTTCCTGCCGAACAGTAGTTCAAAGGAAGAAATTCCCGTGGAGTCCTGGGGCACCTCCCGCACTGCAAATAACAGAGGGTCTAGGATTGTGATGGTGTATTTCCTCCACACCTGTCACGGGCCCAGTTCCAGGGATTCGGGGTCCGTGAGCAGTGTGGACTACTATTGTAGTTATTATTATTATTATTATTATTATCATTATTGTGGTTATTGTTATTATGGTTGTGTCTGCTGTCCTGTTCCGTGTTGGTGTACTGTCAGGTGTTTAGGGGTGTGTGCTTGTGTATGTGAGGGTGCGGTCGTGGCAGGCACTTTTAGGCCTGGTGGGTGTGGCCCTGCCAGCTGACCGGTCCCACCCAGGAATCCACACACACCTGGCGCCGATCAAGCCTCGTCAGAGGAGCTTCAAAACAGTGTGGCTGAGAGCTCCTCGACGCTGGATCGTTGAGTGACTTCCCGTCAGTCTCAGTTATTGTGCAAGGTTAGTGCAAGTCTGCCGTTAGGTTTTGTACTCACGGCTGCCTTTTGTATGCGTGTTTCCTCAGGAGGAATTGTGGCGACCAGGAGGCAGCACACGGACAGTACACAGGGAACGGAGACAGAGCACGGGATAAGGGAGAAGACACGGAACGGGAGTCGGGATCGCACGGGGGATTTATTGTTGTTTGGATTTTCACCCCTGTAAATAAACGCACTGCCTTTAGCGTCAAGTCCTGCATTTTGGGTCCTCATTTCTCACATCCCCACAGTCTGCCAGCCAGACCGTGACAACACGTGTGTTTAATAAAATCATTGTTTTGACGCACTTGGACTTGTGGTCGTTTGTCTCTCACCTCAATCACGAATCGGGACACCAGCGATCCCAATTGCGTTCATCCTTGTGAATGAACTTACGAATCATGGACTTTAAAGTCTTGTTCAGATGCTCCACTAGCCTTCTGTCTGAGGGTGGTAGACGCTGGTCCGAATAGATTTAATGCCCAGTAATTCATGTATACAGTCATACATGAATGAAGTGCTCTGGTCAGTCAGTATCTCTTTCGGGATTCCAACTCAGGAGATGACCTGAAACAGTCCCTGCGCCACACTCTTTGCAGAGATGGTGCGCAAAGAGTGTGGCGCAGGAATGCTATACGTCCCTTCCTGGACCGGGAAAGGGTGCTGGGGCATGGGCGACGCGGAACAGCTGCCTTACTTCCATCCGAGGACAGTTCCTCTTCAGGCGTCCCGGTTGGCTGCACTTCCAGCATTCCTGCCCCGGAATGCTGGAAGTGCACAAAGGAAGACCGTCGAGGAGCTCTCAGCCACACTGTTTGGGAAGGCACAAAGGAAGTGAATGGGTTAGTGGGGCTCAACACCGGCGCCCACTCTCCCTGTGCAGGCGCAGGTACCCGGTGCCTTGGTGCCGGCACTGGGGCATGTTTGCTCGGTGTCTGGCTGCCTCCTCCGGGCTCCTCTGCTTTGGCGACGAGATGGTCCTCCGCCAGTGTGACCGCGATCTCCAGACTTGCGGGTCGGTGGCACCGGACCCATCTTGTCTTCTCCGCTGGCAGCCACTCCATGAACTGCTCCAGCACCACCTTGTCCACCAGCCGGGGGTCCCTGTCGCCCATCCGGTGACGTTTATTTGTGACTTTTTGTGCGACAGTTCACAGTCTGGTCAGCGCCAGTCTCAGCTTTTTCAAGCACCCTTCGCTTGTCTTCTGCCTCAATAAAAAGTGGAAAATAAAACTGTCATCAGTCCAAACGCCACCAGCTGTGTTCTCATCTGCCTTCCCTGCACCGCCCCGTTGAGCTCACTGCACCACTCCTCCCCGCAGCCAAGCCAGGGACCACACCACCACAACATGTCATCTCCATTCATATAAATTGGAATAAAGACCTATCCTACCAATTCTTCAGCCGGGCACAGGTGGGAATAGTACAACATTGGAATTCACAATGTCATAGCATCATTAATATTAATGACCAAGTATACTTCTTTATCTGAAGCCATGTAAGAGCTATGTAACTTCAGCGCCAGTTAAAATTTCAGACACAAATACTGATTTCAGAATTGTTATTTATTTTCAACAGTGTACAACAAAACTAAAGACATCAGAAATATGAAATAAGACATATTAAATTATATGATTAATACAAAAGTATGAAACATTATTTCACAGTAGCCTGGAACTTTTCCAACAGTATTTAAGGCATTCTTAGAAAAATTAGGGAAGCCTCATAAAATGAATAGATGCAAGTTTCTGACTGATACTGTAGCCTTAGACAGCACATTCTTTTGCATTGTTCATGGAAACAATACAAAACAGATCTAAATTACATCTTAATCGTAAGACGTCCAAACTCCTTTAAAAAAAGTATAACTTTTGATAAATTAACAGAAGAATCACAACAGCGTGTACTCACATGTGCTAAGTTTAGGCTTATGGCATGCTGATGCTGATGGCATAGTGGATTCAGAGGAAGAATTACACAGTGAAGCTGCTTGTGGAGTATTAATGTCAGATTTGTCAAACTAAGAGTTTGAAGAAGAGCTAATAAGTGAATAGAGTTCAGAAGATTTGCTTGACTGTTTGGTGAAATGACAACAAATTGGCAGAGATACAGAATTTGCCAGTATTTGACAGCTGAAGCAAAAGATTTAAGGAGACCATTCAAATCATGTAACTGTTTTAGAATAAATTGTTCTTGAAGAAAGTAGTTCCCAATGAGACAGTTAAGTGAATAAGCACAATTATTCTTGTTAGGAGTCAGAAAAGGAAAACTGAAAGAATTAGGAGGAGATATTATGAAGGAGGACTATAGCAGGGTTAGAACACTGATGCCAGAAAGAAAAAATCTCCATTGCCTTCAGAAGGAAAGCAAGAACACCAGAAAGAGCAGGAAACCTTTAAGGATTTCAAGGCAAATAGGTGGATGGGTGGCTCCTCAAAGGAGAGCATGGGTTGGACTTAGGAGCCATGTTCCCTCTAAGCTGCGTGCACAATCGCACACTGCTGGCATGGTCTCCAATCTGTGTTGCACACACAAAAAAAATCTAACCTGAATTGAAATTAAAATAAATACGTTAACAATTCTGTTTTGCAGTGTGCGTCAGTAAGTGACCCGTGACTGGCTGCTCCAGCCAATGATGCGATTCACATTGGTATATACGCAGCTGATCAACGTGGTTGACAGGCTCTAACAGCGTCCTTATGTGCCCACACCGGTGTTTTAGCGAGCAAAGTGGCGTGGCTGATGTGGAGTGAAGCCACGTTACTGACAACGTGTACAACCATTGGAGATGTGAGCAGGACAGACGGAACAACTGACGGACAAAGTGTGGACTTTATACCAGTTTTTAAATTGTGTTGATCGGCCACGTAAAACCAGAGTTATGATAAAAATATCTGCAATGTTTGGTTGTTTATACTTTATATAGAAACTGCGTTTTATAAGGAAAACGCTCGAAAGCCTGTGAGCTAAAACAACACCAAAAAAAACAAACGCTTTCCTATTGGTGGAAAAATGTACCAAATAATTTGTGTGGCATCAGATTTGATGCAGAACAGCTGATTGTTCTGTAAATAGTTTGAAATGTTTATTTAAAAAACGCCTTGGCTGCATTTTTAGGTAAACAGCTGCAAAAAACTTTCTTGTTTGCATAACTCAGTAACTTTTTTGAAGAAGTAACTATATAATTAATTACCCAACATTGGTCATTATTTACTGTATTTTGCAGACAGAGTTACAGACTCTCTCCCAGACCACAGACTCACAATACAAGTCAGAGCTTTATAAAAAAAAAAAAGAAAGAAAGTTGTGTTTTCTAAATTGGAGTTCAAGTTATTTTTACTTCCAATAGTGTTAACATGCTGCACAGGTGATGAACAAGATTTTTTAAATTTTCATTGTAAGTGGGCTAAAGCAGTTAATTAAAAGCAGTTAATCTAACATAAATGCTGTAATCTGATTATTTTAATAAACATGTAACTTGGATGGATTTGATGCTGGCGTGACCACAGTGCACACGTCTGCTGTTGCTCAGGGAGTTTGTGTGTTCGCTCACACACATGAAACATTACAGGGAACATTGCTTAGGAGTACAGTGCATCAATGCCTGCAGGAGAGAGAACGAGGGCTTGGAGAAGGTCAGATAAAGACACAATCCCTCTGACCACATCATCACTGTCAACCAACACCAACCGATGTACCTGGTGAAACAAAAGATAACATTTTTCAGCTCCACTCTGCTGGATACATCAGTACACCCTGACACTTTAGGTATCGAAGTTGTATTTTAAGTACTTAGGTTGTGCATCTACCTAATGTACCTGAGCCTAATGGACTAACTTTGATTACACAGTCAAGAGCTCTCACGTCTGACTCATATTGCCACCAACAGTATCCCAGCAGTTTGTGTACAAGTATTATTTTTGCAGCACTGCAGGCTGCACTGTATTACCTCAGCCTGTGCAATGCGATCGATGATGATCTCCAGTGTTTCATGAGGGTAGCACTTAAGAACCCCCTCAACACAGCAGAATCTGGATGCTATGACTTCCCGCATTGTCATATTTAAGTTGTTATAGTTTTTCTGGGCTGCAAGGTTCTTAGGGACAGAAAAAAACCCAACAATGCTTAATGTTGTTAGCAGCTACTGATTTTACTTTCATAAGATAATAACATTTCTGGATTAACTGCTTATATATAAAGTATTTAACTGTTTCTATTTTTTCTTTAATAAATTTATGGTATTTTAATCAGAAATTGTGTGTGAAGATATACAGTGTAACTTACAATAACATCAAATCTGGAGTACAGCGCCACCACTTTACCTACAGAGGATATACACAGAAAGGCCATGAGGTAAGTTTTTGTTGTTTTACCTTTTTCCAAAGTATGCAACCAAACTGAAAAAGAACAATAAAATTTTTTTTTATTAAATTATGTAGCAAACAAACCAAAAACCTTCATATTATGACTCTTCGTAATATGAAGGTTTTTGGTTTAATGTGGCTATTGTTTGCCTTGATAACAGCTTTACAAACTGTTGTCATTATTGTCAGCCTTGTCAAAAATCAATTGGTAGAATTTTATTCTTAACTCCTTTGCATCCACCAGGTCTCTGATTAGGGTTAGTGGCAGGGCTAGGTTCACCTCTGCTGCTTTGTATGGAATTTACATCTATATAGCATATGCACATGAAAATGTTATAACAGAAGGCCTTGAAGCGTTGAAGCCTTTAATTGTCAAATAGCAAAAAAAAAAAAAGCTGATCGTCTTTAGTAATCTGTATTATGACAAGACCAAGGACTGAAAGCTTTACATGCTGGTAAGAGAATAAAGACTACCATGAGCGGTAATGTAAACGTATCAAGCTTTTTCATATATTACAAAATTCAGTTAGTTGCATGTGATTACCTGCTGATGACTCATGATCATGCAAACTTCAAATTTTCCAGGTGAATAACAACATTAACTTAGCATGACAATTCAGAGCACCCAGCCTTCTTGGAGTCCCTGGGTGGTGTGCTGTAGGCTGCTCAACCTGGGGACGTTGTTGTCCTACTGTGAGACTTTTAATTCAATTCAATTCAATTTTATTTATATAGCGCCAAATCACAACAAAAGTTGCCTCAAGGCGCTTCATAGATACAGAGAAAAACCCAACAATCATATGACCCCTTATGAGCAAGCACTTTGGCGACAGTGGGAAGGAAAAACTCCCTTTTAACAGGAAGAAACCTCCGGCAGAACCAGGCTCAGGGAGGGGCGGGGCCATCTGCTGTGATTGGCTGGGGTGAGAGAAGGAAGACAGGATAAAGACATGCTGTGGGCAACAACAGTGATACCTGGAGGGACGTGATTGGGAGGAACGGCCTCCCAGATCTGAACCTAAGTGGTGTTTTGTTCTTGGACTTCTGTGCCAACCACAGTTTGTCCATAACGAACACCAAGTTCAAACATAAGAGTGTCCGTAAGTGCGCGTAGCACCAGGACGCCCTAGGCCACAGGTTGATAATCGATTTTGTAATCGTATCACCAGACCTGCCGCCATATGTTCTAGACACTTGGGTAAAGATAGGGGCTGGTGGTGAGTTGGATCAGGTAGTGGGGGAGGATGCTGGACAGACCTGGCGCTGGGAGTGCCTGGCAGAGGCCCCAGTCTACGAGATCTTCAACGCATACCTCCCACAGAGCTTCAGTAACATTCTGAGGGAGATGGTCAATTCACTGAGTCTGAATTGACCATGTTCGGGACCTCCATTGCCGAGGCTGCACTGAGCTGCAGCCACAAGGTGGCCACAACCCCTGAACCAAATGGTGGACACAGAGGTGAAGGGAGCCACCAGGCTGAAGGAGGAGTCCTCTCTGGCTTGGTTAGCCTGTGGAACTTTGAAGGCAGCTGAAAGGTACCAACAGGCCAAGAGGAACGTGGCTCAGGCAGTGGCTGAAGCTCAAACTCAAGTGTGGGAGGAGTTGTCCGGTGGTGGAAGGAATACTTTGAGGATCTCCTTAATCCCACTGACACATTTTCCATGGAGGAAGCAGAGTCTGATACTGATGCGGGGGACAACTCACCTATCTTCAGGAGCAAGGTCATTGAGGCAGTTAAACAACTCCTGGGGTGGATGAGGTTCGCCCTGAGTTCCTGAAGTGGAGATCAGGGGCGGTACCTCTGGCAGACTGGGGTGGTGGTTCCCATTTTTAAGAAGGGAGACTGGAGGGTGTGTTCCAACTATTGAAGGATCACACTCCATAGCCTCCCTGGGAAAGTCTATGTTAGGGTGCTGGAAAGGGGAGTCTGTCCATTAGTAGAACCTCGGATACAGGAGGAAGAATGCAGTTTTCAGCTTAAGTCTATCAATAGGAACAGTTAGCATGATATCAAACTACCTCGTTCATTGACCACAGGCAGAGCTGACACTCTTCTCTCCACAAAAAGGCTCAGAGCATCATAGACGGAAGCCGATTCCTGGATTGTTGCAATATGTTTAAAGGTACCAATCGGCACTTCACGGATTTGCCTTTGAAGAAACCTGGGTCTGGGAATCATAGATCCCTTAAGGGAAAAGACATAATAAAAGATAATATATTGTGATTTTGAGATTTTGCATTTCACTATTATTATTCTTAATATATAAAGTCTCAATATCATGAAAAAATATAATGCATCAATTAAAATGGAAAAGTAGATATCTTCAAACAGTGATGACAGCCCTTTTTGTGAGCATATAGAGGGCATGCAGACGTATCCAGGCTGCGATTTGTATCATATGTTACACAAAGGAGCTACATGTTTCTACCTCTGTCTACTATGTGCCATGAGAAATCACTGCATCTCAAGACCAATGCTGTTCAAGAAAAACAAACATTATCAAGGTATTAGGGCACAGCAGTGGTCCAGAGTAATTTACCATGATTTTTTTTAACCATATCTGATGTATTTCTGGGCACCTGTAGCCCCTCAAAATTACAATTCATTTGGGAAAAAAGATAATGAAAAGAAGCCTTTCAAATACCAACATACAGGAGAATAAAGATTTCTTTTCTTTGAGCCAGGTCTTTTAACTGCAATTAAATTATGGGATTAAGTTAACGGTGTGCTGCACAAGAAGTGTCTCCTTACAAAAATGTGGAGAAACTTGAGTATGCGTTTGTGAGTGAGGATGTGGAGGACGTTTCCTGATGCTGGGTCAATAACTGGCAGGCGGTGGATCTTATTCTTTAACAGGGAGTATATGGCATCAAACAAACTGAAAAGACAAACACGATTTGTGATTAGGATTTTAAGAATTTCAGAATAAACAGGCTACCCATGGTAAATTTCCTACATCTGCTTATTATTTTATACGGCTTTCAAACAGCCCAGTTAAGCTCTTTTAACAAGCAGACCACAGCTCAGATTAGTTAGCTCCAGCAATGAACACTGGTCAGAAGTCAATAGATACCAAATTCCATAAATGTTGATATTTTGTACTTTGTTTGAAATTGTAGTTGTAAATCTGGTGTAATTTAAGCAAAAGAACTGTAGCCTTTAAAATGATAAAGTGTGACTACATTATGACTAAATTAAATAAATCAATTTTAGGGCTGGCCTTACCTGGACTCTGGTGTAATGCTGATTAGTCTGTTAAATGAGTACTGGAGATAGATTTCTGCAAACAGAAAAAAAACAAACAAACCACAAACTACTTGGAAACACAACCTAAAGCTAATTTAAATGTTTAAAAAACAGCCATTCCCAAACTAAAGACCATTGTAGCCTATGAACATCATTTGTGGTGCAGCCAAACCTTTGATCAGAACCTGATCATTACACACGCCGAAGATCAAGTGTTTGCTTCTTGTGCTTCAGTTTTTTTATGCAACTAATTATTGTAAATAATGTCTCACTGCTCTTCCACACTACCTTCAGATCCCACCAGTGGGCCACAATGCAAGTTTTGGGAATAGTTGGTTTAAAAGAATTAGAATCCCATTTCCAAAAATGTTGGGATGCTGTCAGTAATGTGAATAAAAACAGAATGTAGTGATTAGCAAGTTATTTGAACTGTATATTTAACTTAAAATATAACAACTCAGAAACTGGGCAGCAGTCAGCAGGCTTACTTGTAGTTCCTAGGATTTAAAAGTAGAACTGGAGGCAAAGCCTTCAGGTTCAGAATAGAATAGAATAGAATAGCCCTTTATTGTCATTCTACATGTACAATGGAGTTATGGCTGCTCCATGCACAGTGTTTGTAACACTGTGCATGGAGCAGCAACATTATGAGGGACAGTGCTTGTTAACAGTAGAATGGCCGAGGGGAAAAGGCTGTTTGTGAGACTGACCACAGGTGCAGAACAGAGGGCAGTGCATCAAACAGGTGGTGGGCCGGATGAAAGGGATCACCTGTGATGGCCGTGGTTTTTCTGAGACAGGATGATCTGTCGATGGCCTACGGGTGGCAGAGTTCAGCCAGTGATTTTCTGCACTGTTTTAATTACCCTCTGCGCAGCCTTCCTGTTCTCAGTAGTGGCCCCCATGTGCTGAACACCCAGGCAGTAGGAGAGCACGCTCTCCACTGAGGAGCGGTAGAAGGCCAGCACCAGCTTCCAGTCCAGGTTATTCTTCCTCAGGACACAGAGGAAGTGCAGCCATTGTTGAGCCTTCTTTAAAAGGGCAGAGACGCCCAGAAACCTGAATGTGGAGAATGATTCCACCCATTCTCCATTTATAATGAGAAGAGAGTGGACCTGTCTGTGCCCCCTGAAGTGCATTATGAGTTCTTTTGTTTTAAGGATGCCTGTGGACAAGGCTGGCACTGGCGGTCAGGAAAAGCTGCAGACAGCTCAAGCTCTGCCGGGTGGGGGGCACTCCTACAGGAAAAACCAAAGTCTGTCAGCCCGGTGGTAGGCGGACAGCTGCGGAAGAGGGCCTGGGCCGGCACCAGTTGATCATCAGCAGGACATGTGCAGGCTTAAGTCTATCAATAGAAACAACCTCCTGCCGACTTCCAAAGTCCAAAAAGGAAAGGCTTTCGGCCTGGTTGAATAACCCTGAACGGGCCGTCAAACAGAACAATAGGGTCGGGCAGGCAGTGGTGCACCAGGAATGGAAAACGAGTCTCTGGTGGGACGGAGAGACAGCATCGAGGTATTGAAACACAAAGCGGGGGGGCTCACAGGCATGAATTCCCCAGGATCCCGGAGCGGCTGGCCGAGGACCAGTTCAGCTGGAGAATCCCAGAGGTCTTCCCTAACCACGCAGCGCAAACCTGTAAGAGAACCCCAGAGAGCGGCCTTGAGTGACTCGTGAAGCTGCTCGCACATCCCGTTGGTTTGCGGGTGGTATGCTGTGGTTTGGTGGACCTTGACCCCCAGGCTGTCAGCCATGGCAGACCAAAGCTCCAAAACGAACTGGGGGCCCCTGTCTGAGGTAACGTCAGTGGGGGGAATGAAACGCGAAATCAACAAAAATGCCCTGGCCACCACCGCCGCTGTCATGGATGCCATCCCTGTAAGGTCTATGTCAGGGCGTTTGAAAGGAGAGTTCATACATTAGTCAAACTTCAGATCCAGGAGGAACAATGCAGTTTTGTCCTGTTCACAGAACACTAGACCAGCAGGAATCCTCTTGAGGATATTCGAGTGTGTGTGTGAGCTTACCAATCCAGTCTACATCCAGGCAGGGGCACCCAAACTCCTACTTCAGTGCTATGCTGTTGGAATACTATGTAATCAGGTTACTGTCTTGTTAAAATAAGCAAGAACATCTAAGGGGGAGGAAAAACCAAAAACATCCTCTGGATGGCAACATGAGTATGTTGCTCCATGAGCTGTACATACTGTTGAGGATCAATCAATAATGTCTCTAATACGCATAGATGACCTCTAAATACAAGTTCAGTGTCTTTTTTGTGGTAGCAGTGATAAACAGTATAATGGGCACATTTCCAAGCCAATAAGAAAAGATTGATTCATTTAAAAAAACATATTTAAAATATTTATAAACCACAGCATTCTGTTTTTATTTAC
The DNA here is from genome assembly GCF_900408965.1 of Simochromis diagramma. NCBI lineage: Eukaryota > Metazoa > Chordata > Actinopteri > Cichliformes > Cichlidae > Simochromis > Simochromis diagramma. The sequence goes on along the minus strand of NW_024386892.1, from coordinate 7,817,783 downwards.
ATCCTGTTGAATGTCACAACTTTTTTGGAAAGCTGTTCTAAATTCTTATTCTTTCATGCTTGCTGACAGCATCGTTGAACAGACCTCTCCATGTCTCTATCTTGTGATCCTCAAGCTCATATATCTGAACCTGCAGACAAACCAAACATTTCAGATCCAATGTTTATGGCAACATCCGACATGATGGAGGATTTTTACTTATTTTTTTAATCAGTATGGTTTTTGTATTATAACATGATTTGAAAGCACAGGGTGAATGCATTTGACAAAAGCATCCATCCATCCATTTTCTTCTGCTAAAACACAAAGCAGCTAAATATATACAATAAATTTATAGTACTCAGAAACTCAGCTCACCAGAGGAGACTTATAGTATCGATGTAGTATGTTAATGAAGTCAGTGATGGTCAGCATACCTGGACAGAAACATATAGATCATGTTTAGCCTGAGTGACACTGGACGTATTGAACATGGATTCACCATGTTATGATGCTAACTGACACACATCTGGAAGTTTCTTATTTAGGACAAGTGAGCATGAAATGCTGTCTACTTTCCTTACTAACTAAATCAACACCATCAGAGCTTAATAACTATTGACCGCGCCTCACGTCTCATGTAGTCAAGGTACTGGAAGACTAGTCTTGGATCTACTTGGATCTGACCTTTGATTTCAAGTGAATTTAATACCATCCAGCTGATGTTACTGATGCTGATGCTGCAGGAAGTGTCAGTAAGCCATCATGGATGACTGACTATGTGACTAGATATAAGACAGCGAGATGGTCTCTCTGGTCTCTCTGGTCTTACACATAAAATAGAAGGGAAAAGCTACATAACCTGTGTCTCTTATGGAATAGGATGTAGATGTAATAGTGGTATACAGGCACTACAGTGACCAGGTCAACAACGGGCTGACTGGGAAGACCAATACAGAGGCTTTATAGAAGACGGAGGTGAGCAGGCTCTATTTTCTTGGAAAGCTGTGGTCCTTAAATCCTAAAATGTTGGATATCTTTAATCACCCATTTGTGGCCAACACAGTGTACCTCACGATGGTCTTCTAGAGGAGCAGCATCCGAGCTGGTGACACCAACCATAAAATGATCATGGAGGCTGGCTCTGTGGCTAGAAACTGGACACTTTTAAAGATATGTATTATATATCCACGTTCCTAGATGCTTTGCATATAATCTGCACCTGGCTGAACTGGCATAGTAACATACAATTATGAAATTATTTTTCTGTCGAGTCGTGTGCAAGGAAAACATAATCCAAGCAGATAATTTCATTTCACGGCCGCGTGTATTCAGTGCCGCTCAATACAATTTGTTAAACAAAGTTTGCCAAATTAATTATCAACAGTTATTGTTTACTGTGTAGCTGTGGAAACCCTGACACCTGTCACTGGTTATGCTGAAGAAACCAGTCAAAAGGCTTTTGACTCAAGCCAGCAGGATTTCACTGCGAGCACAAAGAGCTACCTGTAGGAGTGACACTGTAGCAGCGTGTGCAACGCAAACGCTCAGTGTGTGCGATGGTTTCTTTGTGCGCTAAGTTCTACCCCTGCAGGCTCTTGAATTTATGCCTGAGGAATTTAAATGAGTGGGTGGCACCTGTGCCCGGGAAATGAAATTATTTAGTGATGTTTTTTCCCATGAAACGTATAACAGAAAAGGTTTTAGTCCTTGTCCTTGATTGTTGCAGCGGTCCACTTGTTATTAGCATTTCTGGGTTTCCCTGATGCAGACCTTGTTCAGTCCAATGGCAAGGTGTTCTGATCTGAGCAATCATTTACTTTACTGGTGCTCTGCATGGGCTTCAACCCCTTAACCCAGCTCATCATTAATAATAGATATTGATATAGAGTTAGGAGTGGAGTGACCATCAGCCGCCTCCTGCACACAGAAACAGGTCCTAAGCACCATATTCATAAAGGGGGGACCACAGCCAACAGCACTCAAGTTGCAGATTGTGCACAGCTACCCCAGAAACCATCTAACACACAGTGGCAGAATGTAAGATGCAAGCTGGAAAAGCATTTGCAGAGCGGCTTGGATTATAAAGAATTAATAAACCACTGAAGGTTGTATCGGGGGAGCTCAAGTTTCAATCGAGATTCATGTTACTCATGCTCAGTGCTACAGACAGATGATGTACAGGGAGTGCAGAATTATTAGGCAAATGAGTATTTTGTCCACTTCATCCTCTTCATGCATGTTGTCTTACTCCAAGCTGTATAGGCTCGAAAGCCTACTACCAATTAAGCATATTAGGTGATGTGCATCTCTGTAATGAGAAGGGGTGTGGTCTAATGACATCAACACCCTATATCAGGTGTGCATAATTATTAGGCAACTTCCTTTCCTTTGGCAAAATGGGTCAAAAGAAGGACTTGACAGGCTCAGAAAAGTAAAAAATAGTGAGATATCTTGCAGAGGGATGCAGCAGTCTCAAAATTGCAAAGCTTCTGAAGCGTGATCATCGAACAATCAAGCGTTTCATTCAAAATAGTCAACAGGGTCGCAAGAAGCGTGTGGAAAAACCAAGGCGCAAAATAACTGCCCATGAACTGAGAAAAGTCAAGCGTGCAGCTGCCAAGATGCCACTTGCCACCAGTTTGGCCATATTTCAGAGCTGCAACATCACTGGAGTGCCCAAAAGCACAAGGTGTGCAATACTCAGAGACATGGCCAAGGTAAGAAAGGCTGAAAGACGACCACCACTGAACAAGACACACAAGCTGAAACGTCAAGACTGGGCCAAGAAATATCTCAAGACTGGTTTTTCTAAGGTTTTATGGACTGATGAAATGAGAGTGAGTCTTGATGGGCCAGATGGATGGGCCCGTGGCTGGATTGGTAAAGGGCAGAGAGCTCCAGTCCGACTCAGACGCCAGCAAGGTGGAGGTGGAGTACTGGTTTGGGCTGGTATCATCAAAGATGAGCTTGTGGGGCCTTTTCGGGTTGAGGATGGAGTCAAGCTCAACTCCCAGTCCTACTGCCAGTTTCTGGAAGACACCTTCTTCAAGCAGTGGTACAGGAAGAAGTCTGCATCCTTCAAGAAAAACATGATTTTCATGCAGGACAATGCTCCATCACACGTGTCCAAGTACTCCACAGCGTGGCTGGCAAGAAAGGGTATAAAAGAAGAAAAACTAATGACATGGCCTCCTTGTTCACCTGATTTGAACCCCATTGAGAACCTGTGGTCCATCATCAAATGTGAGATTTACAAGGAGGGAAAACAGTACACCTCTCTGAACAGTGTCTGGGAGGCTGTGGTTGCTGCTGCACGCAATGTTGATGGTGAACAGATCAAAACACTGACAGAATCCATGGATGGCAGGCTTTTGAGTGTCCTTGCAAAGAAAGGTGGCTATATTGGTCGCTGATTTGTTTTTGTTTTGTTTTTGAATGTCAGAAATGTATATTTGTGAATGTGGAGATGTTATATTGGTTTCACTGGCAAAAATAAATAATTGAAATGGGTATATATTTGTTTTTAAGTTGCCTAATAATTATGCACAGTAATAGTCACCTGCACACACAGATATCCCCCTAAAATAGCTAAAACTAAAAACAAACTAAAAACTACTTCCAAAAACATTCAGCTTTGATATTAATGAGTTTTTTGGGTTCATTGAGAACATGGTTGTTGTTCAATAATAAAATTATTCCTCAAAAATACAACTTGCCTAATAATTCTGCACTCCCTGTATGGCTCACCTACAAAACACTGAAGCTTGCTGTCCCACAGCGGCGCTGCCCTCACACCATTAGCCACCAGAGCAAAGAAAGCCTTCTTCACCTGCCAAACAGACACCCAGTCACTGAAACCATGAACATGTTTTGTAACTGTGGCTTGTTTTACTGGCAGAATAAGAGGATGTGTTGTGAACATTCGACCTGCAGTGTTGTGTCAAAGATGACCAGTTTGGAGCTGGTTGGGATGGCATCGTAGCAGGAGTGACTCTTCATGAAGTTCATGTAAATGAATGTGTCAGTCTGGACCTGTGGAGAAGAGCAGGTGTTGCTTATGCCACAGACAAATAAGAAATATAATATACACTGCTGTTAAAAATGTTGGCTTCATGTTGGGTATTTATATGAGGGTTTTTATTTTTTTATAAGGGCATCATAATGTTTTCAAAAAAAAGATTATATGTTCTTCAAGCTTGGGTCTAACAGTGTTTTGAGAGTTTGAGGATGCTGACAGCATCTGCAGTCTCCTGGACAGAGACGTCTGATGTGATGATGTGATGTTTGGACCACCTTTTACATTTACTCTGGTTATTTCTTTGGCCCCTGGTAAGTTTTGATTTGCTCGTGCGCAATCTTTCCTTGATCTTACCGGTAGCTGGGACAGCTCCATCTACAATCCCAATTTCAAAAAAAACAAACAAAAAAAAAAATACAAAAAAAAAAGGGGCAACAGGGCAAATTTACCACCGTGTAGCAATATTTGAAAATAGCAACTGCAGTTTCAATACTTGTAAAGTGACCAGAAACAGTGGATCAAGTATGCAGCAGAATAAATATTATGGGGAATTCAGCAAACACAAGCCAGATCTCCCCGTCTGATTTCTTTCTCGTTTTCAGGACATATGTATGTCACAGGTACCAGGCAAGCTGGTGAACCCTAAAGCTTCAAGTCATCGCTATTTCAGTTAGGTGTCTGTACCCGACTGTCCACTGCTTCAGATTACACCTGGAATTTAGTTGTGTAAACAAGGTTGCACATTATTTTATAAAGTAATTATCAGAATCAGAATACGTTATTAATCCCTAAGGAAACTGTGTGGTTACAGTAACAATCTGAACTAATTAAATAATACAGTTCGTTACAAAGTTACAAAACATAAGAAATAGCTCTAATATATACAAATGGCTATCCAGAATACTACAGAGGTTCAATATATTGACATTTGACTCTAAACCTCAAACTGTAAAACTCACTGTAAAGGACAGCCACAGGCAGGAATGATTTCCTGGTATGTCAGTGAAGTGAAGGCGCTCCTGTGACTGGCCGAGTGGGTGGGAGGTATTGTCCAGCATTGTCCTTATCACCGTATCCTTAACATCTGCCTCTCAGACACCACCTTAAGGGAGTCCAGCTCCATCCCCACATTGCTGGCCTTAGGATCAGCTTATTGAGTCTGCTGGCATCTGCAGTCCCTCAACCTGCTGCCCCAGCATGCAACAGCAGAGGATCGCACTGGCCACAACAGACAGACAATCCTGAGTGTTGTCTGACAGATGTTAAAAGACCTCAGTTGACGACTCTGACCCTTCCTGTAGACTGCAGTAGTGTTTTTAACCCAGTCCAGTTCATTATCTATGTGTAATCTGAGGTAATGTAAAAGTAGTTCCAGTGTTTTTTCTTAGCAACTTTTCAAAGTCACGTAGAACAAACAGCAGCACACGAGGTGCGAGGTGGAGGGTGAGGACAGTGTCTTACCTCTGCCAGAGGTTCCATAGCCTGCAGACAACAGCAATAAGAGGTCTGCACACGTAGAATCACACTGACCCACAAAACCCTGGGCATCAAAATGACAGACAGCAGCACTGTGACGGACTGTCTACCTGGAGGACCTGTGAGACTTTGCTGCCAAGTCAGATAAAGAGGTGTTGAAAGAGTCCAGACATGGTGAGAAGGACGGAAAACTGGACAAACTGAGAGGGAGACAAAATACTGTGTGAAGCTTGAGACAGCTGGGACAGAATGTCTGGGAAAGACTGAAGTCTAAATCTGGACTGAAGTGTGAGAGTGGCATTTAGAGGGACAGAGGAAGAGTGGGTGGAGACGGGGGGTATTGCCTTATTAACATTTGTAGCAGAGCAGAGGACGCTCATCCCGGTCACTTCATCTTCTGAAAGTGGAAACTAAACACAGATTTAATAAGCAGTTTGTATGTCTGCATATCCAATAATCCATTCTCTCCTCCACCTCTGGCTCCATGAAAACAGCCAAAGTGCTAACATTTATACTGGTTCTTGAGTGCAGACTCGAGAACCAGTGGGTGATACAGCAATGACAACATCCAGCTACGGTAGCAACCAGTGCACTTCAGCACATTCGTTAGCTTCAATGTCATGAACTATTTGTGTGTTTTTAAGATTAACTATCAGATCATCAGACATGTTTTAACAGTAGACATAACTTCTCTGTCCAAAGTGTCATTTTTACTCTTAAAGAATTTTACATTACTTTTAGTTTTGTTTCCAATTCTTGTGAAACAGCTGCTAGTGATATTAGCTAATATGTGTCTTGATGCTCAATCATCCAGGTAAGTAAATCCCAAAGGCTGATTCTGCTAATCTTGACTTGGATGAGCAGAATCAACCTTCATTAGCTAATATTACTTTGATTTTAAGTGTGGAAATGTTCATATTTTAGCTTACATTTTTAATAACCAACTTTGATGTAGGGCTTTTAATGAGGTGCATTTAACTTCTCCCAGGATAGCTGAACTTTATATTTCTGTGTTACAGGAAGAAAGAAGTGCTCAGTACAGCTTTAAGACTTTGCTGGTACTACTGTGGGAGACATTCAAAGTTTACTGGGCCAGTAACTATTTATAAATCTAGTAAACCATCTCCTACTTTGCACCGTAGTCAGTTTACATGCAGCCTCTAACATCACTAAACACATAGTCAACATTCACATTTTTAAAGAAAAGATTTAAACTTTGCCAAAAACCCCTTTGAAACCTGAAACCATGTGTTCTCTCTTAATTTCCAACAAAACATAACAAAATACACTCTGCAGTTTGTTGACTAAAAATGAAGAAACTGTTGGCAAACGCACACAGATTCACCACTTCTTCTCAGGTGTTAAGCACAGCTCAAACATGTAGATCATTCTCTGAATCCAGTTTACATTGTAATTCAGATTCACAGCCAGCTTGTACAACGTTGTGCTAATAATAACTGCAGGTGTCCAAACAGGCTGTGCTGCTGGTTACAGGAGACCTCACATATTAATAGTTTACAGCTATTTACAGAGTCCTTTTAAAATGTTGTTGGAGTATCACAGTTGCAAAGAAAAGTTGTCAGCGCCCTGAAAACGCATGGAAGCTGCAGTGATTGGACAGAAGAACAAACACAATGTGATTAAACTAAAAAACAGCAAATCTGTAAAATCTATGTCTGCAAAAAGTGAATAAAGGTGAGCATCAGAACACATCTGTGGAGAGATGCTCAAACTTAACCACGTTTTGGTTAAATGAGATGAGCCATTTCTTTTTAAATGCCAGAATCTCACCGTTGGTAATTTATGTTTGAATAGAGTTGATCTGAAGTGGGTCAAAACTCATGACAACCCAGAAGGTGAGCTGAAATCATTTCACTGGGTGGTGGCATAATCCATGATCATAAACCACTTAGAAAAATACATAGCATAGCATAGCATTGGAGTGCTATGACTTCTTAGAGCAGTGAAACGAACGAAAAAATTTACATATAATATAAAAATCATCATTGCAGATCAGTCAATGCCAGTAACACTGATTCTTATTCATATTTATGTAGATTTCCTTGTTTTTTCATTATTAGTTCTTTTACGCAGTGACTAAAAAAGACACTTCCACTTGATGTGCTAGTATAATATAGTGAAGTGAGGGCACTTGCAGTGCAGTAGTTCTCCTGTAGAAGAGCGCAGTCCGAGGAACAGCAAAGATACTGCACAGGCCTCTGGTAGAGAGGCCTGAAGGATAAAGATCGCCCCAGGGTGAGAAGGGAATTATATACATGTCTATGTTTGATCCTGAAATCCTGACAGATTTTTTTATTACGAATGTCTCAGTACATTTTTCTATTCACCTTTTCTTGAGTTACATGAAGCGTGACAGTTCCATATGCTGAACGACAGCCCACAAGCATTGACTGATTGATTGTCACTAGTAATGTAACACGTACATGCATCTACTGTACACTATAAAGCGCCTTAAGGCGACTGCTGTTGTGATTTGGCGCTATATAAATAAAATTGAATTGAATGCAGTGAAACAGGCCCCCTTCCGACCGTAAATACAGGCACAAACATGACGTTGGTAAGACAGGTCGGAGAGGTAGGATGGTAAGAAAAACAATGAAATACACAATACATGAGGGGAGAGGAGGGGAAAAAACTCCACCCAGACTGAGCTCCTCAGGGGAGAGCAGTTTGGGAACAAAACCCTCAATGAAGCACATGAGTCTTCACACCTTACAACATAAAAAACACGTGACTTGCGATGGGTGGGGTTTGGGAGAGAGGCGACGTAGACAACAGCCATCCGGTCCTGCAGCCGGACCCTGGCCCTGGACACAGACCCGCCTGACTGCATCGGGTGGAAGTTCGAAGCCGTTGGAGGGGGGAGGTTATTGTATATCTGTCTGAGTACATGTGTATGCGTGCGTGTATCCTGTATCCAACTCGAGAGAGTTCCCTTTCACCTAGTTTTAAGCAAAGGTCAACAATCCCCCAGCCAACACAGGTGACCTTGAGGAAGTAGGAGGATAGGGCAGAGTCACACACCGTCTTTAATCTGGGAGGACTTGTTGTTCCAGCTTCGGCCCTGGAGCTTCCAGCTGGTGAGGGGAGGCCGTGTGAAGATGCATCCCAATTCTGCAGTTGATCTACTGTCCATCATTGGTCTCAGGTCTATTGATTTCCCATTGCAGAGTCGCGAGCTTCTCCATGATTTTATCTATAGTGTGTTCAATAAGCACAGTCTGAGTACTCACTGCATCAGTCATGCCGGTCAACCTTTTTGGGCAGCTGTAACCGCTTTCATTAGTCGTAGATAAGCCAGGGCTATGCCAGCTCCAATCAGCAGGAACCCCGTTATCAGGGTTCCAAATAGGTAGATGTCTTCAACGTCCTCCATCGAGTGTTGCCAGGCACAAGACCCGCCACCCCCCCAGCCGTCCATTGTGTATGCAGCAGCCAACATTCCTGCAGGACATTCAGGCTCCCCCGAGCCCGGGCTTCTCGATGAGAAGAAGATGTCAGTCGCGTTAAGAGACTAGTTGATCAAATCCAGAATTTCTTGATTTTAGAGAACAAGACGGAGCGAGTCGCTGAGTTAGACCAGACGAGACAAAAGAAGCCAAACAGGAAAGATAAGGGAGGGAGAGAGGAAGATGTGACCGCCTCTGTCGAGAGCCAAGCCTTTATTGTTAGTATGGTATATTGAGATGATATGCAGTGCCCTTTGACCTCCACAGAGTTCAGTTTTGGTCTCAGGCTATATTCTCCCAGTATTTCACAGGCGTCTATTGTTATTCAGCAAACTTTTAATGTTCAACATACTTTTTCTTTAGCAATGGAGTCTTGCATGGCGAGCGTGCATACAGGTCATGGTGTGCATTTCTTGTTTTTTCTTTGAAACTATTGCACCTGATGATTCCAGGTCCTTTTGTAGTTTTGGTCCTCGGCACTTGGACAACTCTTCTGATAATTTTCACTTCTCTGTCTGAAATCTTGTGGGGAGCAACTGGTCATGGCTGGTTTATGGTGAAATTATGTTCTTTCTCGTTCCAGATTATGGCTCCCATAGTACTCATGGGAACCTTATTTGATCCACTGTATAGTGACTGGACCATGTAGTTAATCTGTATAAATTCATATCTAAAACTACGTTTTTTCCCACCCCCACTAATGGAGGCGCCCTCACTCATTTCCTCCAATAAAAGAGTAGCACCACAAAACTGCTAGTTCCAAACTACCGAAATTATTTCCCCCTTAATTTCCATCTCGTGGAGAAACAAACACCAGAAAACATTTGTTTGTTAGATCTGCTGAATGCAGGCTGCTTCTCAAAAGGCACCAAGTGAAAAAGAAGCTACTATTTATAAGCAGCCTAACTTTCTTTAATTTAATATTCATCAAATCAGAGTAAGTGACAAAAAAAAGGGAAAAACCCAAACCAACACCTCTTACCTGTACTGACCGATTTTACACAAAGCCTGGTTGGGGCAAAGCAAAACCCCAAACTTCATGACTTTTCTTTCAGATTTGTTGCTATTGTCATTGTCACGCTGTGCTCAGGAGTTAGAGCACGTCATATACTAATCTGGAAGGTCGATGGTTCGATCCTTCCAGTATGCACACCAAAGTATCCTTGGACAGGATACCGAACCACAAGTTGCTCCTGATGTGTCCAGAGTGTCAGTCTTAGAAAGCCCTTAGGAATAGAAACAAGTATTTGCATGAATGTAGGTGTAAGTGCTTTGAGTGTTCAAGCAGAGTACAAAAGCACTATATAGGAACCAGTCAGTTCATTCTGTGTCTGTCAGACATTCATATTGTGGTTTCAAATAATGCAGTAAAGTGCTCCCTTTAAGCCAAAACTCTTTAAACTGCTTCAAATGCTAGATTCATTGTTACCTGTAAGACTGATTTGTCATAATTAGCATCACATATTTGTGTTTTGTCTTTTACTGCCCACACTGTACCGTGGAGAAGGTTTATCACACATAATAAAAAACATTAACCGTCTGGCTGTGGGGCTTTTGTTCGTTTGGATCTCCCGAGGCAGCAAAGAGACACAGCAGCCGTTTTTGGACTTGAAGCTTCAACTGCTTCTTAAATGTAAGAAAATGCACTTTGGGCATATTCGTCTTCTCTCTCCTGCCAACATCAATTTGTTCATCTGCCACCCAGCAGAGGATGTCTCCCAAGTACAGTTCAAGAATCAAACACGTCTCCTTTAAAGTTCCTGCTATGACGAAGAGAACTGAAAATAATTATGCAGTAGTGACAAACATCTGGCAGCTACAACACTGTTGTAATAGCGTTGCTTGTGATATTTTTCAGTTTTAACAGAAGATGTACCAAAACATTTTTAGCAGTTTATTCTTGAATCAAAATCACCTTGAAAGAACATCAGCAGCTTTTTTTTCTCCTGAAAATGAGGAACTCGCCTACCAACAACAACTCAGCTCTGTCCAGTTTACCCCATTCATGTTTACTGCGGCTCTTTGGCTCAGTCTAACACTGCACTCGCCGTGTTTGGGGGAACAAACAGTCTTTGAATCTAACAGAGAGCAATGCAAGTGTAACTCACAGAAACACAAAGTATTGGGAGATGCACTGTGTTCAAAGAAGCTATGGTTACCTATTACTAAGGATGGGTACCGGTGGTTCTGACATAAACGGTAGTAACCAGACCGAAAAGCAGCGCACATTTCGGTGCTTTATTTCGGTGCTTTTTTTTTTCCTGAGATGTCATACACTTTGAATTCCAGCCAATCATTTTACCTTTCCAAGGATAGTAGGCGGGCCCAGGTACGTACGTTCTTTTAGAGCGGAGCTACAGATTAAAAACGCCCATGGCAAAGCGGTCAAAGTCTGGCTGTACTTCACAGCAAAAGATGCAAACTCAGCAGCAACAAGTGCTTTAAGCTGATACTGTGATACTGTCAAAGGAGGTAACACCTCGAATCCGATGAAACACCTGGCGACGCATAGCGTTTTGTTAAAAGCAGAGAAATGCACCATATTTGACAGCTTGCTGCGAGACCTCATACCGAGCGCATCTACTGCGGGTGTGGTAAATCTCCATTAGCGAGTTAGTGCGGATCGCCCCGTGCGTGGGGCTGGACAGTGCTTGTCATTTTGAAGAAAAAAAAGAGACTGCTAAAAATAAAAACATGCGGTTTTTGGACAAAGTTTGTGTTCTCTATTCTTTAAGCACCGGTTCGAGCACCGTTTAAGCACCAGCACCATTTCAAAAGTACCGATTTGGCACCAGTATCGGATAAAACCTAAACGATACCCATCCCTACCTGTTACCTAGATTCTGGTGCTTTACTTGCACTTGGCAGCCTCCATGAAACACTGTGTGTAAAGGACAGTCCGTTTTGCAAGTTCAAGTCAAACTGCTCAAACTTTAATCAATTTGCACATCATAGGCCATTTAGTAAATATTTGATCATCAAGCAAGACCCTGTAAGTCACTATCATCAGAACAAGATTCTGTCAAACACCCAGTAACACCTTCACCCAGAGAAACCCCCAAAGTTAGCAGTGACACACAAACAGCTCCCAGTCCCACACAGATGTTCGAGGCTCTTTTTAAAAACCAACAGTCATTTTTAAAGACACAAGAATTACAGTGCTATGCCATTACTCATCACCTCACCTTCGAGACGCTTAACAAATGATATATTATTAATCTTTAGTTTAAAACGAGACAAAATAGGGGGTTAAACCCTAAAAATCCACTCCCTCCAACAGTTTGTTTGCTGTTTCTGGTGATTGGTGAGGGCTAAATGACAGCACTGGTTAGAGGATGGGAAGAAACAGACCCTGAGCTTTCAGTGTATTCTGGGTTAGGAAATCAGATCATCAGAGTTAGGCTGACTGCTGGGACAGCAGGCTGTGGGTGAGGCCGGGCCGAGGCACTGCTGGTGATCCAGGCACTGCTGGTGATCCTCGTCAATACTGCTGTTGCGTTGAGACCAGAGCTGATGGCTGACCACCACCCTGAAGGACAACACAGGAGAGGGCAGCAGAGTTCACTTAGAGACCAGTGTGCAATAAATCCACATCCTTTATTACTCTAACTTCCATATGATAGGTGTATTACTGGAATAAACCCTGTACCTGGCTCTGGAAGGGCTAACCACGTCCTGTCTGTTGTGTTCAAACCTGGAGCTGTAGCTGTACTTACACCACTACAAAGACAGACTGATTTCAGCATTTTAAAGGAGCCACTTTCTCTTCTAGTTTTATGTTTTCCTTTCATTGTTCTGCAGTTTCTCACCATGTGAGCAGGGTCACTGGTTCCCAGATGGACTCCTTGCTGGCAGAGAGGTCTCAGTAGGCTGATACCTGCACATAAGACAAAGCAAACCTGAGCTGCAGTTTCACTGTTTTACCTTCCCTCTGTGGCTACACGCCAAAGTCACAGCAACCCAGCTGAATACATAACAGTGAAGTTGCACATGGACCAGCAGGAGATGAACAAACCATACTACAAGGTTAGTGCCCCCGAGCCCACTGGAGTACCGACAGCTTAAAATAAATAAATCAGAAATAGCAGATAACAATCATGAGTCGCATGAGCTGCAATACCTTTTCTATGTTTGTTTGATGTTATTATTAGTTCATTTTGCCAGAATGGTTTTTACCACCATACACACGAGGGATGGGTGATATGTAAAAATTCATCAGTCCAATAACCGACGATAGGCGATATATACACAGACCATTTGATGGGCGGAGCAATGCAATCATGCAGGGACTGATTTGCATGTTTAGGTCCAGCAGGACAAGCACAGAGATGAGTCCACTGTCAGAGGCCATAAGAAGATCATCTGTAACCTTCACTAAAGCTGTTTCTGTGCTGTGTTGGTACAGCGCATTGAAGAGGATAACAGTGGGTGAATTATATCCTTAAACTTAGTTACAGCACTTTAGAAAGACAAATACTGTGGGATATAGATTCATGTAAACCAACATAATCATCTTGCTATCACCAGGTTTCTGTGAGGATCATCAATTATTAGCTCATGACCTGATGTTTAACAATCCACATTTCACTGATTTACTCTTTGGTGCAGATGTGGAAGAAGCTGAAATAGTTACTGATTTATGGTTGTTTCTTCGGTGGTCTGGAAGTAGACGCAGGCTCTAAGGGGGTGGGCGTTTTCTCCCAAATATCTATAATGCAGTGAACACCAGGAAAGCAGCAGGACCAGACGGCATCCCAGGTCGTATCCTCAGAGACTGCGCATACCAGCTAGCTCCTGTGTTCACTGAGATATTCAACATCTCTTTATCTCAGTCGGTGATCCCCACATGCTTCAAAGAGTCCATCATTGTTCCTGTCCCGAAGAAACCCCACCCTGCTTCTCTCAATGACTATCGCCCTGTAGCCCTCACCTCAGTAGTGATGAAGTGCTTTGAACGCCTGGTCAGAGACTTCATCATTTCTTCACTACCAGACACACTGGACCCACTACAGTTCGCTTACCGTCCAAATCGTTCCACAGACGATGCCATCTCTCATCTCCTCCACACATCACTCACTCACTTGGACACTAGAAGGGGGAATTATGTTAAAATGCTCTTCATAGACTACAGCTCTGCATTTAACACCATAATTCCCTCCACACTCACCACCAAGCTGGAGCATCTGGGACTCAGCTCATCTATGTGTCTGTGGATCTCCAACTTCCTAACTGGCAGACCACAGGCAGTAAGGATGGGCGGACATGTCTCAGCCTCCACCACTCTCAGCACTGGAGCCCCCCAGGGGTGTGTTCTGAGCCCCCTGCTGTACTCTCTGTACACATATGACTGTGTGGCCACTACCAGCTCCACCACCATCATCAAGTTTGCTGACGACACCGTCGTGGTGGGCCTGATCTCTGATAACAACGAGACGGCCTACCTGAAGGAGATTAGGAATCTGGAGAACTGGTGCCAGAGGAGCAACCTCCTTCTAAACGTCAGTAAGACAAAGGAGCTGATAGTGGACTTCAGCACTAAGCAGGAGAGGAACTACCAGACCCCCGTCATCAACGAGTGCCCAGTGGAGAGAGTGGACAGCTTCAAATACCTCGGAGTTCACATCACGCAGGACCTGTCATGGTCCTGTCACATCAACACCGTGGTGAAAAAGGCCCGTCAGCGTCTCTACCACCTCAGACGCTTGAGAGACTTCCAACTGCCCTCCAAGGTGCTCAGGAACTTTTACTCGTGCACCATAGAGAGCATCCTGACGGGAAACATCTTAACCTGGTTCGGGAACAGCACCATGCAGGACAGACGAGCTCTACAGAGGGTTGTGCGGTCAGCTGAGCGCACCATCCGCTCCGAGCTCCCTGACCTGCACTCAATCTACAGCAGGCGGTGCTGGACCAAGGCCAGGAAGATGGTGAAGGACCTCAGCCATCCCAACAACGGACTGTTCTCTCTGTTGAGGTCAGGAAAGCGATTCCGCTCCCTGAAGACCAACACAGAGAGACTGAGGAGGAGCTTCTTCCCGCAGGCGATACGGTCTCTCAATCACACCACCACACAGTACTGACCCACACATACAGTTCTTACACACACTGGACTTTCTGGACTTTGTTTTCACTTCATCACTTAAATCACTTTAAGCATATTTGCACTGCACAAGACATAATGTGGATTGCACAACACTGGACACTATATTCTTCATTTCCAGTTAATACTTGTACAGCTGCTGTTATTGTGTATATATTTATTTAGATTTCTTCATACATTCTTATATAGTTCTATATTGTGTATTTTGTTGTACAGTTATTTTATTTTCAACTTTAATTTATATATTTATCTTATTCTTCCCAGTTAAATTTACCCTTCATTCTAATTTGTGTTGTACAGTTATTTCATTTTTAACCTTAATTTATATTTTATTCCTTCCTAGTTAAATTTACCCTTTTTAATTTTTCATATTTATTTCCTATCTTATTCATAGCCTTTTCCTTTTTGTTTTCTTTAGGTCACGAGCAGTTGTCCAAGCATTTCACTACATATTGTACTGTGTATGACTGTGTACGTGACAAATAAAATCTGAATTTGATTTAATGCCTGCTTCATTTTTGGACATCACTCAGACAGACAGCTAAACATATCAATCCTGTTCCAAATGGGGGAAGAGATCAGAGAAAACTACAGAATCTGACAGTGTTTTGACAAAGTTACAGTTATCAAGAACTGCAAAACCTAAAAGAAAAGTTAACATCAGTCAGGTGACCGTTATCTTATTTCAAAACAGCAGTGCACATACATTTCGCCCTGTTGTTCCAGTACTTCTGCTCCCACTCATCCAGTAAGATGTTGAGGTATCTTGGACACTCAAAGAAGCGAAGGTAGCGAGATGATGATGGTGATGGGAAAACGCGCTCGAACTCTCCTCGACGGTTCAGCTCATCTTCACTCTCTGCCAGAACCCGGATTTCCTCTGGAGTCAAAACATCCAACACTGTGTGCATCAAGTCCTGAGAGAGAGAATGAAAGGCACAAGGTCATGACTGCTTCTTTGTGTTATTGCTAACAATGAAACCAGTGCTTGTTTCCACCACAAGCAACTAATTAATAAATAATAATAACCAAAAAACCTGTAGCTGTATGCACTTACGCTTCCTGTTAAACTATTAAAGTCACTGTGTAAACCTGTGTGTGTGTACCCGGTTAGCTTCACCCTGTTTCAGATAAAAGGCTCTTTTGACCTTCTCATCAGCAGACAGATCCACTTTGGGCCTCTCTCCATTCCCTGCACACAAACTACAAACAAACAAGTGCACACACGTTCATTACGAGGTCATTTCTGAGGCTGCAGCTAAAAACCCAGAGGGGTAGTGTCTTATTGTTACCTGCTGCAGGAGCTGGATGCACTGCTGCAGGGGGTAACCACATCTTCTCTTGAAGGAATACGAAAGCCAGCCAAGTTCAGGAGATCTTTGATCATCTGACCCTTTATGGAAACATCGAGCCCCGTGTTGGAGTGAAGGCTGGATCAGAGTTACAGATGTAGTTAAAGGTAACTTTTTTTTTTAAAGAAATGTGTTATTTTAATGTGGGCATTTGTTACCTAGGCGATATGTTCACTTCTAGAATCCAGGGTTTGAGATTCTCGTCCAGCAGGATGTCGAAGCCAAACAGCTCGTGGCAGCTGTAAGGTGTCCGAACGTGCAGCTTCATCAGGCTGTTAACATACGGCTCTGACCTGGCCACGACACGGGAGGGAGGAAGCTGATTTCAGCATCTTAATCATTGTCCTAATGCACAGTTTAATCTTCAGAAATACATACAGGGGTCTTTTCTTTTAACAACCTTTTTAGCTTTAAAGGTGCAGCACGTTTGTGAGGTTAGCACCTTTTAGAGCATTTTTAAGGACATGTTCCTCAGTGGAAAGATATCACAATTTCTGCATTGAAATACACATCTAAAAAACTATCACAGGCTATAAAAATAAAAACAAAGATTCAAATCAAATACCAATATTTACTCTAGATAGGGACTCAGCTGTGAAGCAATTAAAACTGGGAAAAGAACCTTTGAGCTCGAACAGTTAAATAATGGGTGGGAATCTGTCTGCGAGTCTGTCTGTTGCACGAGTAGTTTATGGATGCAGATGGTTTTAGCTAAAAGATATAATACAAACAAACTGATCTCTGCAGCCAGTCACTGAGCAGGCAAACTTACGCTATGATAGTTTTGATCACGATGTCTTTAATCTTCTCCCATATCAGGGTGGTATTGACTCCCTTTGACCCGAGGTACTGCCACAAGGCCTTCAGAGCCCTGAAAACACAAAGTAATATCCTCCCAAGTCATACATACAGAAACAGCAAAGACATTCTACACTACACTGTTGTATTTCCTTATCAGGTTATACTAAAAGCTCCTTGATAAGCTGTCCACTGGTCCAAAACGCTACAGCCAGAGAACGGACGAGGAGTAGACATCTGTGCCCAAAGGTCAAAAGGTCACATTCTCTACAATTCACACTTCAGCTCGATTCTCTGTGTTACCATTTGTGCCCCTGGCAGGCCTTGTAATCACTGTTGGTCTGGTACTCAGAGTTCTTCTTGTTGACACTGTAGTTGGTCAGGTGCATGAACTTATTACTCAGAGTCTTCATGGAAGACGAATACCTAGAGGCATGGAGGGGTGATAACTGAATCTCATTCATATGCATCCCATGTGAAATTAAGTGGCACGATCAACGTGGTGGAAAACTCACTTGCAGCTAGCAAATCGAACCAGTCCATCTGAGAACATGTAGACTCTGAGTGGGTTGTAAGATGTCACATAGACGTAGAGCCGCAAGTCAAACTTGTTCCCACTAATGAGGTAGGGCTTATCTAGATACCTGCAAACATCCAGTTAGAGCATGTTAATGCAGCAACACTGAGTTACTTAGGCTGCTGAGCTCTAAACTATTAAAGGATTACTCACTTCTGAACAAGTAGAGGTCTTTTACGAGGCATCTGACTCCACTTGTGGATAACCTGAATGCCTATTCCTCTGGCTGATGCGGGCTATTGAAGAAAAAAAGAAAGGAAACAAGTAATAACAATAAACTAAAACATAAATCAAACATATTTTACTCGATTCATATATAAATCATGTGTAATATGTGCAGGTGGATCCACACAGTGGTTTTACTCAGACTACAGGAAGCCTCTGTGTGTTAACAGTGCCGACACACAGAGCTGTACAATGACACTTTGTTTTTTCCATAGTTCAACCTGTCTCTAGTTTATAATCTATAACATAACATATTTAATTATCTTAAGGAAATAAAGCTAATGTGTGTCAGACAGTTGTATTGTTGCACATGTTTGTTGCCCCGTAGGTGTTTGTGACTTTAATAAACCAGCTGCTTCCACCTCCACAACAACAAACCATCTCAGCTGTAATGGGAAGTTCATCTGAACTGTTGTTTCCACAAAGACAGTGAAATTTCTGTTATTAGATTACTCGCTCCGTCTGAGCAGCTAGTTTCCTTTAGTCGATGAAATGAACTGGAAGCTCCTGCATGAATGTGTGCTGTGTATGTTTTTTATGCTAATATCCCTGCTAAGTAAATCTGGCAGATCGTGTGCTGTCTATTACAATGGGTGCTCACAGACGTGCCTGCAGATCTTCGGTACATAAAATTCAAAGGTGGAAAGTAACGAATTACATTTACTTGCGTTACTGTAATTGAGTAGTTTTTTTGTGTATTTGTACTTTTTAAAGTCATTTTTCAAGTCGGTAATTTTACTTTTACTTAAGTATATTTTTTAAAAAGCATTGTACTTTGCTACATTTTCAATCACACCCGTTACTGAGTAAATTAAAAGAACAAACAAACAAAACAACAACATTGCGCTTCGGAAATACTGCAGGGAATGATGGGTAGTAGAACAAATTAGCGTTGGGTCAGGATAAAGATGGAGTCTGACATCGGCGGTACGGATCCAGCGAAAAAAGAAACCCCGTCGAATTCTGCTGACCCTGAACTCGAAGAAACGGATGTGAACCCCTGGCCGTATTTAAGGGACCATTTCAGCTTCAAGTGCAAGAAAGGCAGCAGCTTTATTATGCAGTGTAAGCTGTGTTTGCCAGAGAGACCGAGTTAGCAGCTTTTAAAAATTTCACATCAAACCTGCGCAAGCATGTAGAGGTAAGTTTACTTACATTTTTCCTGTTTGTTAATAATAATAATTTTTTTTTTTTTTAAAAATAGTTAAATTAGACAGAAGACAGAAGCGACTACTTTCTTACTTAAGCCACATTTGTTCACACTGCAGGCAAAAGAATAACATGTGCTTTGTGCAGAGGTGATTTTTTTCTGTTCTCAAACTGATCTCCCTGTTGGAGCTCAGTCTGGGGGGAGTTATTTGTTTCTCCTTATCTTTCCTCATGTGGTGCATTTTCCATTGTTATACCTCTTTGTTACGGCCCTAGCTGGGCCTCCTGATACTGCCCTTGTGTGGGCGTGGTGTTTTTCTCCGCCTCCTCCTCTTTTGCTCCACCCCCCTGTCTCTCTCTTGCTCTCTCTCTCCCCAGGACACAGCTGCTGCTCATTGGACTCACTTACCACCTGGGCCCAGTCAGCAATCACCTCTCTGAGGTCATATAAGCTGGGGATGAGCTGTGAGCAGGGCGTGGGGTGTCTCTGCTTGGTGTGTAGGTGGCCTGCCTGAAGTGTGGAGTTGTGGAAGCAGTATAGCTGCTTTATGTGAGTAGTGTGGGCTTGTGGGCCTTGGCAGCAGTAAAGCCAGCTGCTGTTAGTGACAGGGTGAGCTTGCGGGCCCCTGGAAGTGCCTCCTCGTGGTGTGGAGTTTTTGTTTGGTTGTTGTGTTCTTTGTTGTTGCAACCTTTTTTCCCTTTTTTCAGCATGTTATTGGTAATACGGCGTTGCCGGCTCCTTATGTTATGATGATCTATAATAAAGACTATTTTATTTATTAAAAACACTGGTCTGTTTTCCTTTCATTCTGTTCTGGACTCATTTGTTACTGGTCCCCTCACTCGCATGCCTAGACCCCTTCGGGGGGAACTTAACACTCTCTGACCGGTCTTCCCCATGTGATGTTTGTGTAATGTATGTATGGTCAGAGGGTAAGTCGGCGCTGGCAAAGGTCGACATCCTTAACCCAATTTCCTTCGGGGTCAACCTTCAGGATCAATAAAGTTTTATTGAATTGAATTGCTCCTCAAAATTAACAGAGCAGGGCCAAGTTTAAAAAATTAAAACACATTTTTATAGCAGCTGCCGTACAGCTCAATTCAGTACTTGTTCTCTTATTTGACAGTTTAGAACACATTCTCATGTAAAAGAATTGGTTGGTTTGGTGACCATTATCCATTTTGATGTATAGACTTGCAGTTTAACTGCCACTGCGCTTTAATTTGTAAAGTTTTTCTTTTAATTAAAAAACAACTACTTTGAGATTTATCCCATTGTCTGTTTCGCACTACTCAGAAGAGGCTGTCCTCCTGCTGACAAAAAAGTAACTATGTAACTTTTACTCTGAGTAAATTTTAAATGAGCTACTTTTTACTTTTACTTGAGTACATTTTTAGACAGGTAATTGTACTTTTACTTGAGTAAAATATTTTAGTACTCTTTCCACCTCTGATAAAGTTACACTCTATGAACTGAACGTACAGGTTTGATGATCCATTTTTGTTTGGCGCCCCCTTCCTCCCAGGCTTTGCGGAGCAGCTTGATGTCTTGAGGAAGAACAAAGGTCTGGGGGAAAAAACTGAACTCTTGTTTGCCGAAGCGGACTTGCATCTTGGATAGGTTCCTCCACAGCCGGTCCTTTCTCCCAATCTGAAATGTTCCTGGAAAATGGTTCAGCTGGGACACACAAATACACAAAAGTACAGTCAAAATCTGGACTTTCTCAGCGTACTATCAAGAGTAGTCCATGTGCAGGTGCTGACCTTCTGGTGTTCTCCAAGAGCTTTGAAGCCAGGAGACTTCATGTGGTGTCCCCAGCAGCCCAGCCAGTCATGGCTTTCTATGTGACAACACGTGTTTATCAGCCAGGGTCAGGAGTTACCTTTTTATCTTAGCCTTTAAATATTAGAATGAAATTCTTCACCATCTAATGTTTTTGTTGCCCCCACAGATATACACTAACCTCAACAATCATATGACCCCTATGAGCAAGCACTCAGCGACAGTGGGAAGGAAAAACTGCTTTTTAACTGTACACAAATCATTTTAGAAAAAAAGCAATCTTGTCACAGCTAATCACAGAGCTTTTCAAAGAACCAGTTTCAGCAATATCTGTGTGTGACATGTAGCGACATGTAACAACTTACTCTTTGTGACTCTGAAGTGTGATCTGCCGATGGTTTGCTTGACAATATTAGGAGTTACGGTGCTCATCTTCCATTTTAGCAGTCGCCTTTGCTCTGCAGGAAGCAGTTCCACTGCAAAGAACACGATTCATTCTTTTAACAGGTAACACATGCTGTAAAATACAGTATCCAGAGGTGTATACAGTGAAGAAGTGAAAATATTAACATAATAATCAACACGTGTTGGAGTAGTGTTCAGGCAGCTGCTCTGCTCTGTGTTGGTACAGGGCATTGAAGATGATAACAGTGGGTGGATTATATTCTTAAACTTCACAGCGCTTTCAGAAAGACATCTACTGTGATAAAGTCCACTCTCCACCGCTGTGTAATCAATTATTGTAAATGTTATCAGGAAATGATCAGGAAATAGTTTTCTCTGTTAAGAGGGTACAGAGGCAGGAGAGTGTGCTCTGTTTGTTCTGAGAGGAACAGGAAGTGCTACTCTACTGCAGAGAGAGCTCAAACTAAGTGAGAGCGCCCCCCAGAGGATTGTTCTCTGCCTGGGTTATCCTCATTATCTGAGGGTGGGCTCTACAGATGTATGCTGGAGTTTTCTGGGCACATACAATGGTCTACATACTGTGATAGACCGGAAATCTACAGATCACTGAATATTACTCTTGTAACAATGCACCACGTTTGATTGATGAGTAAACCTCTGTCATGGGTTTTATCTTACCCAGCAGCATTAATGTAGGCTCTGAAGTAGCCACGATTACTTGACTAGTCACGATCGTCACGACTATTTTAACAGTCGACGCGTCGTTTGAAGCTTTGTAAGATCCTGCAGTAGGATTTAAGAGTGTAGTAAGGGACTGAAACAGAAGGTGGCGGCACTGCATCTAAGAAGGATGCCAGCTGCCGTTAAACGCCTTCTGTCCAAATTCAGGGGCCGCATCGTCCTGAGGCCGCATTTGAAGGCCGATTACAGTGACGCGACGAAGCCTGTCCAAATTCGGCTGTCAAATGAGTCCTCTTTTTCCCCAGATCTGGAGGATGGGTCAGGTGTATCCTTCGTGACCCACCATATCCCAGAATTCATAGCGCGGCCCAGCCAATTCCAGTTTCCAACAATGGCAGCAGCTGCTTAGTTTTAATATCACTCTTATTAATCTTTCTGGGTCACAAAATAAACGTTTAACATATTTTCAGGTGAGACTGTAGCTGTGTAAACTTCAAATATCTGCTCGGTTCATCAAGTAATCACATTTTTCCAAAAGTGCTCCAACGTTTTCAGAGACATCTGTTACCCACCAGCTTGATAGCCGACAGGGAGGTCAAGGGTCACTAGAGCCGGCGAGAGCAGCGAACTCCTGGAACATCATTTTTAAACCCCTGCGGTCTTTGGCTACTCAGGTTAAACATGATACATAAGTCACTCAGATAACTTAAACATTTGATTGTTTGGCTTTTTTCAGTGTTTTATTTGTTCCTGAGTAAATCTGTTTGGCTGAGATTAAAGTTATAGTTTTTACACAGCTGAATAAACGTCAAGCAGACAGCTGATCATCAGAAGTGTGAGATGGTTGGGAGTTTACTCCAGTGTCCTGTTATATTTTAGATATGAAGGAGCAGACGGCCGAGTTTATTAAACTCCACCGAGACAATCTGCAAATCTGCAAACTATCATCTTGTTTTTATTTTTAGTTAGCACAGACCTTAAACACTTTGAGCTGTAAGCTAATGATAGTTATATAAGAGCAGATGCTGCTGGTGGAAGCAGCTGTACGTTTTACATCCAATGGATGATGATCTGATTAGTCGACTATCAAAATAATCGTTTGTGGCAGCCCTACTTTGGAGACTGCTGGTATTATGCACTTGTCTGGAGTGCTCTGTTACAACCACACCATAAAGACTTGTGGTATCGGTCACACTAACCAGCAACCTACAAGTATTGGAGAAACTAATGCAGATCTTTCAAAGTTTCTTTCTTGGCAATACTGGTTGGTTTCTGGTGGTGTTGCATGGCTGTAGGTATGAATGACAGACAGCATAGTTCAGGTGGTGTGTGGATTTGGGTGGCTTACTGAAGTTGTAAAAAAGCTTGATGGACTGTAAAGGCTGGAGCATGGTTGGTCCTCCAGCACACAGCCAGCTTTGCAGACCGATCTCCACGTGTTGTAGCAGTTTACGGTCACCAGGGGACAGAGTCCCTAACAACATGTCTGTGGGCTTCTCCTGCTCATGCTGATGTTGGGCCTTCAGACACGTGTTATGACAAACAAAGCGCTGAACAGTGCAGCCACTCTTTCCTTCTCATCCTGTTTTCTAAGCTCCTTTTCTGTTCCAGGCTTGAATTCACCCATCAGCATCTGACCTATGCACAGTGCCATCCAAAGCTATGTGCTGCTGGTTTTTATGAGAACTGCATGCAAGTACGACTGCGTAGGTGTCCCTCACTCTGTGCTGGAAAATAGTTATGCAAATGGACACAAACCTAGTAACATAACTAACGCATCATACAGGTGCTCAAACCACTGATGTTCCCGGTTTGTCAGCTGACACAGAAGGTCAGCATCTATCGAGGGGTCAGGTGTGCATTCTGTACAGGTGTGTGGATGTTAACATGACAGAAAAGCTCTCACTGCTAACATGACTTCAGAGGCTGATCTGATGTTGTGTGTATACTATGCTAAACACAGCATAAAGTGCCACAAATTTGATTATTGAAAAAAATGTGATTAAGGTCTTCAAATAGGTGTATACTATGCTAACACAGCATATCAAGTGCACAAATTTGATTAGTATACTAATAATATGTATTAGGATCTATATCAATAGAGATATCTGATAAGTATTTATATATAAAATAGGATATATATATATGCTATATATATCTATATTATATATCTAGTATATCTAAATATATATATCTATATATAATATATATATATCTATGAGATCTATATTATTATATATATATATAGATATTATAGATCTAATATATATAGATCTATATAGATATATTATATCTGAGATATATATATTATATATATCTATGAATCTAGATACTAGATATAGATCTAGTTATAGATATATCATATAGTAATATATATATATATATATAGATATCGTAGAGATATAGATATAGCTTATATATAATAGAGGAGATACTCGAGTCAGTTATGCGTGACGAACCTGAAAGCAACTGGATCGAGCGGTTCAAATATCGATAACGAATATCGTTGCACCCCTAAGGATATTATATATCTATCTATATATATGATATATATATAAGATAATCTATCTATAATCTAATCTATATCTTATAGATACTATCTATGAATATCTATGACTATATATATATATAGATATCTATCGATAAGATGATCTATTATATCTATATCTATAGATATCTATATATCTATCATCGATAGATATATATCGATATCGAGATCTATGGATATCTTATATCGATAGCTATATCGATATAGATCGATATCTATATCTAATATATCCGATAGCTATATATCGATATTCGATATATAGCTATATAGATCTATAGGATGCTAGATATCTATCTATCTATATATATATCTAGCTATATATATAGAATATTATATATATAGATATATATATATATATATATATATATATATATATATATATATATATCTATCTATCTATCTATCTATCTATCTATATATATATATATATATATATATATATATATATATATATATATATATTAGGGGTGCAACGATATTCGTATCGATATTGAACCGTTCGATACAGTGCTTTCGGTTCGGTACGCATATGTATCGAACAATACAACATTTGTAATTTATTTTATCAATTTTCCTTCTGACGATGCTGTCTGTGTTGAGCGCTCAGTGAATCTGTGTTCGACTACTCCGCCTAGGCTGCACTGTCGAGCGCAGATCCACTGAGCGCTCAACACAGACAGCATAGTCAGAAGGAAGAGAGCAGGGCAAGCTAGCGAGACAGAAGTTAAGCTCTACTTGCAACAGGCAAATTGAACCTCATTCAGATCTGGCGTTTGGAATTATTTTGGTTTTCATGTGACGTATGACCCTGAAGGTAAGCGAGTCATGGACTAAAGTAAAACAGTATGTTGGATGTGCCATGCAATGCTCAATTACATTGGTGTGAACTAGTGTGTTAGCGCAGTTAGCTCGTTAACGTGTTTGCCGTCTAGCCCCATGCACGGAGCGATCGGCGGTAGCTCGTTAACGGAGATTTGCCGTGTTGTGGCGTTAAGGTCATTTCAACGAGATTAACCTGAAAGCACTAGTGGGAACACAACGAATATGACTGCACATTTACGCCGACATCATCCTAGTGCAAAGACAAAAACAACAAGCATGCTACTAACTTTAGCCGAGTCATTTAGACAGCCGTTAGCACATGAGTCTCCTTATGGGGACCTGATATGTTTAATATGCTGCTGAGAATATAGCCCAGAAGAAGCGGATAGTATAGCTTTTATTTTGGAAAGAGCCATTTCTCTGTAATAAACTCTCTTTTCCAAAGATGAGTGATTCCTCAATCAGATACAGGGCTTGCAATATCGCTAGCCCGACGTCCCGGGGCTAGCGATTTTTTTCAGTCGGGCTACCAAAATCTCTCTCTTCCCTGCCCGTCGGGCTATTGTAGGAAGGAAAAATATATGTCAATGCTTTTGCATTCTTTCAGAAATGTAGCTGGGTAATTATGTCATTGGCATCGGTGAGCCACTGTCAATATGTGACATATTGAAGTCGCGTTTGAATTTGCGCTTGTTTTTTTGCTTTCACTTTGCAATCGTGCGAACTGTGTATAGAGAGCGACAGCACTGATCTGTGAGTGATGATAATTTGTGCACCAATTCCTCTGACATCGTCTTATTAATTGTTAGCTTACTATGCAAACATGACAAGTGAAATCTCCCGCAGCAAGCTTAAACATGTGAGAGGTTGATCGCGCAGAGAATCGCTGAGCTTATGTGAGTGCGTGTGTAAAAGCAGCAGGATATATATTTTAGTTCTGCTGAGCCAAATAAGACAGGTCAGGGTGAAGAAGTGACAGCCAAAGAAAAGCTTACCACAAAACGGAGAAGTTATGACAAATCAGACTATAAGGCAAAAAGAAAGTGCAGCTTTATGGTTTCATGGACAAACGAATTTCTGTGGCTGCAATATGACGAGCTAAATAACCAGGGCTGCACATAAGTGGTCCGCAGGTGCGCATTCGCTGTCAAAATAAAAAACACGCACAAGGGTTAGGGTTAAATTTAAAAACTGTACTTTTGAGTTATATATTTATAATTTTAATAAATGACAAATTAAAAATGCATGAACATTTTTTTGTATCGAAAAAATATCGAACCGTGACACCAAAGTATCGAACCGAACCGAACCGTGAATTTTGTGTATTGTTGCACCCCTAATATATATATATATATACACATACATATATATGGGTTAAACTTTTTCGACTACTTTTTGATTAGCTAACAAGTCACAAATTAGACCAATTCAGTGCGAATTCAGTCGTAAATTAACCAGAAGTGCAATCTTCCAGCTAAGAGCAAACATTTTTTTAGACAAACAAGCATTGTAAATATCTGCAACGCAGTAACTGTGGAGTCTAAAAATACTTCTTAAACATATCTAAACGATTTAGTTATTTTCCATGCTGCTTTAGCCCCGGCAGTGACTGAGGCTGTGGAACCAAACGTTTGGTGACCCCAAAAGGAAAAAAGCCATAAATGAGATCATGTGGACGTGTTGTAAAGATATAAATCAATAAGTTACAGGGTGTTGCAGAGACATATAAATAACTGAAGATCAATGATCTGTGATAGTAAACTTATTATATTACAGTTACAACTCTGACCTTTCTCATTGGCGGTGCTGAAGTAGAGGGTCGGAGGGATACGGGGAAACAGACTGGGAACTAGTGCTGGTTGCTCCTCTTGACTGTCTCCTGGTTCCAACGACATTGGCTCCTCGATGCTGACAGAAAGACAAAGTAATGAACATCATCCCTATGCCCACATCTCATGGTTAGAGTTACGTTTGCCAACTTCTAACTACGAGACACTGGCATCTGGTTCACAGTTGTAATGTCAAGTCTCCTCTGCTCATAGAGAGCAAGCAAATACACCATCTCATAGGACAGTATTTCAAAGGCGGTTCAAAATAGGGCTGTGCGATATGACCAAAATCTCATATCCCGATATAAGACATCTATCGCCTCGATAACGATGTAAATCACAGAAATTTAACATTAAAATCCTGTGAATCTCGGGCAGCTCGACTTGCGTGAAGTGTTTCCAGCTGCGCGTCATGTAGCTGGAGTCGAGTGTTTTACCGATGCATGAAACGACACATTTTTAGACAGAAGTTGTAACGGCCGCCGTTTTCTTTGTGAGTATTTATTACACGGCGTGCTGCGGGGAAAAGCCTGTTCTAACGTTTGAGTCTAAGCTTTATTTTTTAGCACCTGGCGGCTCTTTTTTACTTCTCATCCGTAAACACTCTGCATCTTTCACGTGATTCAGTTTATTTTGAAAAGTCTCAACAGGATCTTGAGCTTTATTGTGAAAGGTTTATGTGAAAAATAAACAAGCGGACATGCGATGGTGTTACCGTCGTTGTTGCTAACGACAACGCATAAAAACAGGCGCTTGTCTGTCTGTACTGTGGTCATATTAAATATAAGAGAAAGAGAGAACTTTAAGAAATTAATAATAACTACAGTGACCATCAGAACATGAAAAAATATTGCTGTAAACAGTTTATTTTGTGACACCACGAAAAAAACGATAGCGTGAAATGAAACGATAGATGTTTTTATATCGTCATCCGATATATGTCGTTATATCGAACAGCCCTAGCTCAAAATGACAAGTTAAATGATAAACAGTCAACCTGATCAGACAAAGATGCCAGAACACTCACATGACAGTCATAGGAAGCAGAGATCTTCTTCCAGTGATGACAGGTAAGCTTGACGGGATTTGTGACATACAGGAGCTTTAGCTTTCAGGGAGGGGTGTTATTCTATTTAGAGTGCCAGTCTATTTAGATCAACACAAACCAATCAGCTGGATGGGTTAAAAGGAACAAATGTGACAATAGCAGTCCTGATCCAGAGTGGTTTTACAGAGAATCAGTTCCTAGTCTTTGGTAGGCAGTTCTACTGTTCACGCCATAACAGAGGATAACAATATGATGCACAATGCTGCAGACCTTTCCACCACTCTCCAGCTGTCTGCCCCTTTGAACTGAAAGAGTTCACAAGCTCTGATGGACAGATGGACATTTGACACTACTTTAGGAGAACAATCAGAAAGCACCAGGCCCTGAAAGGAACGTTCAAATCTTTAAAAGTTTCTGATGGAAATTAAAGTGGGTAAAGTGCTTTATAAATAAAGCTGGTATGGTATGGAAAATGGTAAAAAAGCTAGCTGAAGGTCAGAGTAAAAGCACAGGTTACTGAAGTACTGGAAGTGCTGTAATTGTGGTGGTATACAGTCTCATATGTGTCCCAAATAACTGCTGTGGCGGAGCAGCATAACATGGGAAGAAGGTGCTGGAGCTACAGCCACTAATGTTGCGACTCTTAATAAATCAGTAACAGCCAGCTGCAGGAAAAAGTTGAAATACTTCGGAATTAACAGGGTTTCTGCAACAACCCGTCTGGAATCTGCTCTCGTCTCCTCTACTTCAGATATTCCAGTTAGGAGAGGAGGCTGGAGTTTGGACAATTTCTTTAGACTAGGTGGTGAAGACGGCTTTAAGCAGAAGAGGAATCATTTCTACCGGGGATTCTTCTAATTCAGTTTCATTTTATAAATGACAAAATTGTGTCAGCAGATGATGAGATAAAAGCAATCATTACTGTTGATAAACTAGTATTAAATAAATTATTACTTAAAGTTTCTCAGGAAAAACTTGCATAGACTGTTTTGGTGCTTACATTTTATTTATGTCATCAGTTTTCCTTTTATTTTTTTGCATCCTTGTCACACTTGCATGTTTCAGATCATCAAACAAATTGTAATATTAGACAAAGATAACCCAAGTAAATAAAAAGTGCTAATTGGATTTAAGAACACACTTTGACTGCAAAACCATTATTGTGATGTATTTATTTATTTTCCTCAGTGATTCAGAGAGCTGGTGTTTTGGATCTTTATCCTCCTACGTAACTACACTGGATGCCAGTGTCACGGCTGGCTCACAAGGAGGATTACAACACCTGTTTACTCTGATAAATGCTGATAAACACGCTACCAAAAAGTGCAGAGATCAAGCACAAAGGCTGGCTAGCAAAAGTGGGCAGAATTCATGGTTTCATCAGTTACTGCAAGACCTCCAGGTCCTGAAGCAGCAGAGCAGCCCCACACCATCACATGACCACCACTATATCTGACTGCTGGTATGATGGTGTTCTTATGAGATGGGTGTAATGAGGAATGCAAACTTGTCAGTCCACAGAATATTTTCCCAAAACTCAAGATGTGCTTTGGCAAACATGAGACGAGCCTTGGTGTTCGTTCTGACACCACTGCTACGTCTACAGTGTTGTACCACAATGCTGCTGCCACGCTTGTGGCAACAGGTTCACATTTTAAGTGAGCGCACTGATAAAAAGGATCTGCTGAAGAATGTGTTTATGTTAGGTTTTAAATATCGCTTAAGTAAATGTGCCTGTGCAGCATGTTTGCGTGTTTTTTGTTGTTTTTTTACTTTTACTTCCCTTTCAATTGACAAAGAACCATATTTGGAATTGGAAGAATATTTGTTCTATGAAGGTCACAGTAAATAAACCAGTGATGGTGTGTGTATGGTTACTGCATGTCTTACCAGGAGGGGAGAGTGATGCACCCTCCAGATGAAGTGCCAGTGATGGAGGAGCTGTCTGACTCAACAACAAATAACAATGTTCTCATCAGTACTATATTATTACATAATTATACAACATGTCATATAACATCATCAACAGAAAACTGACCAGCTGATTAACTACAGCACAAGTATGATAGAGTTTACTTAAACGTCTCACCGTCATCACTGCAGGCAAGCTCATCAGCCAGCTCCTCTTCTTCTACACCCGCCTGTGCAGCATGCTCTGGGCTGAGCAAAATCAAGTGTAATCACTAAAGGAAAGATGTGAAGGAGGGAAACCTGAAATGTGATGTAGCTGATTCTCACCCAGGCGGAGGGGGAGTCTCTTCAAGCAGGGATTCCTGTGTCGGTGAAGGAGAGGAAAGGGATGGAAAGAAATCTGATTCTGAGGCTGGCTGCCCCTGTCTTGTGAGGTGAATGGCTGAAATCTGATTGGTCATTGAGCCCACCAAGGCTCCTGCAGGACAGGAGGAAACATCTGCATGTTAACTACAGGATTGTGCTACATAACTACACAGTACTGTGAATACAAAACTGGGGCCCATTAAAAATCTTTAAATTAAAAGAACAACATACAAACAAATGAATAAATAAATAAAAAGGCCTCCTTTGTTTCAATAAGGATATTCAATTATTGAGAATGAAAATATATCTAAAGACTCATAATGCTGGGTACGGTTGACCGAGTATGTGTTTTTAAAAATTTGTGACTTTTTTTTTTGCAACATTTGAAACAAAGAACAGTGGGTGGAAACATATTAACCCAGTGGTTCCCAAACTTTTTTTGCTAGGCCCCCCTTTCTTTTAGAAGAAAAATCCCCCCCCCCCAAACATCTCCAACATGTCAGGAGTAGTTAGTCTTTATAAGAAGTGTTTGTGAACTAAAAATCAAGAATGTGGGATCCTGTTTGTCCGTGATTTGGAGAGCCCAGCGCTGCTCCCGACGCAGGGAAACCCAATCCTGCAGGGAGACCTACCTCGGCACTTGTGCAGGTGAAGCCACAGGGAAGATCTGCTTCACCATATTTTCTAGTCTTTGGCTTGGAATGAAGTTGGTTTGGAAACATATTCAGTGATGCTTCATCTCCTGCTTTGCGTTTGTGTGGGAGCTCCGTCAAAAACCTGTCCGTTATGCTAGCAGTGTCAACCCTAACCCTTTGTATTAACCAAAGACAGCCTGTGTAAAACACGACCTACAGTGGGGCAAAAAAGTATTTAGTCAGCCACCGATTGTGCAAGTTCCCCCACTTAAAATGATGACAGAGGTCAGTAATTTGCACCAGAGGTACACTTCAACTGTGAGAGACAGAATGTGAAAAAAAAAAAATCCATGAATTCACATGGTAGGATTTGTAAAGAATTTATTCGTAAATTAGGGTGGAAAATAAGTATTTGGTCACCTCAAACAAGGAAAATCTCTGGCTCTCACAGACCTGTAACGTCTTCTGTAAGAAGCTTTTCTGTCCCCCACTCGTTACCTGTATGAATGGCACCTGTTTGAACTCATCATCTGTATAAAAGACACCTGTCCACAGCCTCAAACAGTCAGACTCCAAACTCCGCCATGGCCAAGACCAAAGAGCTTTCGAAGGACACCAGGAAAAGTATTGTAGACCTGCACCAGACTGGGAAGAGTGAATCTACAATAGGCAAGCAGCTTGGTGTGAAAAAATCAACTGTGGGAGCAATCATCAGAAAATGGAAGACATACAAGACCACTGATAATCTCCCTCGATCTGGGGCTCCACGCAAGATCTCATCCCGTGGGGTCAAAATGATCATGAGAACGGTGAGCAAAGATCCCAGAACCACACGGGGGGACCTGGTGAATGACCTGCAGAGAGCTGGGACCAAAGTAACAAAGGTCACCATCAGTAACACACTACAACGGCAGGGAATCAAATCCCGCAGTGCCAGACGTGTTCCGCTGCTGAAGCCAGTGCATGTCCAGGCCCGTCTGAAGTTTGCCAGAGAGCACATGGATGATACAGCAGAGGATTGGGAGAATGTCATGTGGTCAGATGAAACCAAAGTAGAACTTTTTGGTATAAACTCAACTCGTCGTGTTTGGAGGAAGAAGAATACTGAGTTGCATCCCAAGAACACCATACCTACTGTGAAGCATGGGGGTGGAAACATCATGCTATGGGGCTGTTTTTCTGCCAAGGGGACAGGACGACTGATCCGTGTTAAGGACAGAATGAATGGGGCCATGTATCGTGAGATTTTGAGCCAAAACCTCCTTCCATCAGTGAGAACTTTGAAGATGAAACGAGGCTGGGTCTTCCAACATGACAATGATCCAAAACACACCGCCCGGGCAACAAAGGAGTGGCTCCGTAAGAAGCATTTGAAAGTCCTGGAGTGGCCTAGCCAGTCTCCAGACCTCAACCCCATAGAAAATCTGTGGCGGGAGTTGAAAGTCCGTGTTGCTCGGCGACAGCCCCAAAACATCACTGCTCTCGAGAAGATCTGCATGGAGGAATGGGCCAAAATACCAGCTACTGTGTGTGCAAACCTGGTAAAGACCTATAGTAAACGTTTGACCTCTGTTATTGCCAACAAAGGTTATGTTACAAAGTATTGAGTTGTATTTTTGTTATTGACCAAATACTTATTTTCCACCCTGATTTACGAATAAATTCTTTACAAATCCTACCATGTGGATTCATGGATTTTTTTTTCACATTCTGTCTCTCACAGTTGAAGTGTACCTCTGGTGCAAATTACTGACCTCTGTCATCATTTTAGGTGGGGGAACTTGCACAATCGGTGGCTGACTAAATACTTTTTTGCCCCACTGTATGCTGCTGTGTTGACTTGTATAAGGATCCCAGACACAGAGTTAAAAGTCCAACATTTTTGCTTGGGCTTCCCAAAGGTTGATTCTGTTCATCTGGGCGTAGCATCAGTGGGAGAAACGAGTTGTCATCATCCAGGTGACTGTCTCAGCTGACTGCAGGTTTCCAACCTTATAAACAGGACATCTGCACAATGACTAAAACTAGCCCACTGATGAACAATGGGCTGGGAGGTCAGTTCCTTGGCTTGTCTGTATTGAGCAGCAACTCAAACCAGTTTAGAATTATAAATGCTTATTTAGACACTGAGCCATGGCTCTGTACTATATGCACACATTTCTGCATCTTTGCCATTCAAAGACACTTTGTTTCGCAGCTTTGTTTGCTAGTTTAACTTTTCCGTTACGGGAGAAAAGATGTTCCTACAGCCCATTGCATGGCCGGCTCAGACTCCTTCCATCTTTTTTGCCCGGCCTCCAGACCTTTAGTTTATTTTACTTGCTCTTTCTGCCAGAATAAAACCATTTTAACAAACAAACTCACAACAACCTTTGATGGAAAAATGTCCTTTCAAGGAAACTTTCAGAATCAGCTTCTCGACAACCATAGCTAGCTATTTAACTGCACTTCACCGCCAGGCCCATCTGCACTGCTGTGCTGCAATATGTGCACTGAAATCCTAACATACGGAGAAACATTATGTTCAGATTGGGTCTAGTGCAGTTAGATCATAGAGTTCATTGTGCAGAGAAGACGCGGAGAACGCTAAGCTGATTGCTGCATCAACAGGGTAACAACAGCCTTAGCAGCGTGACGGTGTGGAGTGACATCTACCTCACTGGAAAAAATAAGGCCTGGGGAAAAATCTCAATGCACAGAGATTTTGCAACCAATGCCAACTCCATATCTCCACAGTCTGAGATCCAAACCATCCTCCATCTCCCACAAACCGGTGCCTGCTCATATGAGTGTTCAATGGATTAATTAAAGTTTATGAAAATCAGTCAATTAGCTGGAAGATGTGTTGATCTTACCATTTATGAGTACAATACTCTTTGCTGTTCTATTAATAAAACTCAAAAAACAACTGTACCTTTAAATTAGTTTGTTATCTCATATTCATATCTATACCCAGACAATCTCCACGTCCTGGGTTCCATTAGTATGGGTGTAGCACAAGCAAACAAAAGGTTCTGATTACCTGCAGCAGCGTCTGGTGGAGGTGGCTTTTCTGAGTCACTGGCACATTTCAAAGGTGGCGTGGGACTGTTTGGAAAGGAACTGATACGTTTGCATGTGGGCTGGGTTCTTCCCAGCAGACTACATGGGATCTGCTTGGTTAGATCTAGTGATGCTCTTTTTTGGGACTTGGTGATTGTAGTTGCTCCCAAAACTGTGAGAGGAACACCTTTCACAAGGAGCTGACAGTCAAAAGAAATGTCAAACAAAGTTGTGCTGCTGTTGTGTGTCTGACCGTATTTTGCTGCTGGTGGGATTGAATAACTCCTCTGTGTAGGTTTTGCTTCTCCTCCTGTGCTTCTCATCTCAGCGTTTGTGCTGTCGAGGCTGGAAGCATCCTTCTCCACAGCTGGCCCCTGATGTTGACAAAGACTAAGGCACATATCAGGCACTGGTGGCAAAGAGAAACAGTCTGCAGCCTCACACTGCGGAGAAAACAAAACAATATCAGACAGACTTGCATAAACCTAAAATTATAGGTATATTTCTGAAGATGGCTAAATTACGGTTTTGCCTATAATGAACTATTTGCTTTTACTGATCCCTAATACAGCCCTACACAATGATTGGTTTAAATCACTAGACTTGAACATGTCAAACATATTTATGGAAAAACAAACCATGATGGTTGTTGTGGCTGCACCTACAACAAGCACTGTGTGGAAAAGTAGAAATAAAAGTTGGCTTTCGTGAGTTCGAGCATTAAGCATCATAACAACTTTAAATGTCTAAAATCTGGAACATATTATTCACAACAGGAATCTTGTTTTAGTGCAAGAACATATCAAATAATGGAATTATTGATTCCTTGAATTACATTAGTTGAAGTGTGCCACATATTAAATCCCAGTCAAGTGAGCTTAGACGTGGCTAAAATGATTTTTAAATCATGGTAATTATTATTACACCTGCATTTAATTATTATCTACAGTGTACAAGTTATTGCTCACTACTGATAACTCAACTTCACTTCCAGCTGCAAAATGGGAGCGAGTTCTTTCCATCAACCCACTCAAAAATACTTTTGTATACAAAATATATTTAAATACCTTCAAAATTACTAAAAGACCCAACATACAACTTGTACAACACACAACTCTCCACAGAATACAATGTACAGGACGAAGCGTGTTCCAAATGGGCTTTACCCACAAACATGCAGCCATTGCACAGGAAACTCTGCTGATAACCATATCCATGTTTTACAGTGCTATACAGCTGTTCAGAGGTTCTGTCAGAGGACATGCTAAAATATAAAGGCAGCTGTAGACTACACAGTCGTTTAAACAATGGCCTGAGCAATTGGTTGCAACCCAAAACATTCCTAGAAATGATCATCAGCGCTGGAAAAGCACTCACCGTCAGCTTCTTGGTGTGCTGGGAAGCCTGCTTCCCTATAATCAGCAGATCTTGATGAGACACTGCCCCCAGTCCCATAAGTGCATCGCCTGTGGCAGCCTGATGACTCTCCACTGCTGAAATGTTTGCAGACTGAGAGCTCTCAGACGATGTAGATTTTGGCATGGTATCTGGCAGCTGGACATTAAGGCCAACCTGGTTTTCCATCTTGTTACTGGCCTCTGTTAGGCTGCAGCCAGTCTGCTTCAGCCCTGGTACCAGCAGTTTGTTTGGGGTTAGAATTCCATCTGACACAGCGGTGAAGGTGCCATCGCCTTTTTCACAAACAGCAACCACCGGTGACTTGGCTTGGTCATTTTTCCTCGATAGCTCAAAGGAGACATAACTATAAGGCACTTTTGTGGCTCTAACTGTCTTGGCTTGTGCACTTACAGGGGTTGTGGTGTTGGGATGATCTGCACTAGAACAAGCCACAAGCTTCCCTCCACCCCAGGGGGAGGACTGGTTGGTTGGCATGGTAAAAACCAGTGATGTCGTCCTTATTTCTAAAGGCTGGTTTTGTGGCAGAGTTTTGGGTGATCACAGTAAACAATTTGACAGTTGAGAAAACTAATAAATGAATGGCTGAAAGCTCCTCCTCCTCTTGCTGACCCAAAGTTGGTGATTTTCAAGGTCAACTCCAACTAAACAGATAACCAGTTCTTGATAAAGCCAGACCAACAGTAACCACTACTTCCATGGCAAATGTCTGGGCCTCTCATCTGGGCTGGAGGTAAGCAGGAAAACATTGACTTGTGGTTGTGCTGCAGGTTTAGATATTTTCAGGTGTGAAGTATACGTAATTCAAGCTGAATCTTAAGTCTCTGGTTCATCAGGAGGTGTTTTTCCGTCATTTTCTCATATACTGCTGCGGGAAGATATGTGGCTGCACCAGATTGTTCACACTAAGGTATAAGGACTTGACAGGAGAATGGGATCCCCCACAGCCATCATATCATCCTCAGTCACTTTACAGGAAATGAAACTGTCCACTCTCAGCCCTAATACTGTAAGCACAAGAGAAAAAAGCACAGTCAGTTATTATTAATTATTATGAAAATCCTTTCATATTATCATCACTTAGTATTTGCACATATTCGAGCCATTTTACTGCAGTAGGGACATACGAGGTCACAGGTAATCCAAATTTTTGTGTCACTGAAAAACTGGGTTGTGAACATTTTAGGTTGCTTAAATTACAGAACAAGTTTTAGACTGACATTAAACTACTTAGAAATATTGCATCTTTATGGTTTAATCTTTGAAGAATAACATTGGGTGACTGGAAGACTATATCTGTGTTGGTGGTTAACTCACTTAATTGCAGTTGTTTTTGTTTTTCCCCCATATTTTCTGTCAGATTGTGTTCCAATTATATGTTATATTTGAGATGACGGCCGTTGAACACATAGCCCAGCCATAATGGGGGCAGATTGTTGTATTCCGTATGCATTTTTAATTTTGGGTGCCTTTACGTAACGTATACTACGGCTAACATGCTTCAGGTAATATTAAGGGCATATAGAACACTGTGGCGATGTCCTATAGATCAGTAAGACCGAACGTGGGGAGTTGGCTAGCTTGAAGTAAACTATAACGTCCCATATTCACGGCTGTCGCTGCTGACTTTTGTCATAGTGACGACTGTCAGAGAAAGCGTGGAGAATTCACGTGTGAGCTGACATGCCGCTTCAGTTTAGCTTCACATTAGCCTACTTATAAGTCTAGTTTGGTTACGTTAAGTGATAAAATGGTGTTAGCTGACGCGAAACTGAGTTTCCATAGAAACAATGCACCCACCCTGTGGGGTAGCGATACATAAAGCCAGTTTAACTAACCTACCTTCAGTTTACCGCTACAATGTTCACTTCGTGTTAGCTTAGCAACCCAGACCGACTCAATTAAACTGCTAAACTGTTGTCATGTGCTCTAAGAACTGCCCGGAGGATAAAATGCTTTTATGAACTCATAGGAATCTTGTTATTCTATGTTCGTACCTACTTTGTCTCACGTAATGACTAAAGCTGGTGTTCCTAGTCGGACGATAGGATGCATGTTGCACCGCTGTGCTTAAAAATCCAAATGATACATCAGCGTGACCCAAGATCGTCTATTGAACCAATAAGAGAGCAGGACTTCTTCTTCTTCTTTTTATCAGTATTTATTGGCGGTTGGCAAACAGCGAAATTTTTGAGTGTGGGCCGTACAAACAAACCCTAGAGCAGGACTTCTTCTTCGTAGAGGAATTTGGCGGAGCGTTACTGCCACCACCTGGTAAAGATACGTCACTTCATAGTGCGGATCCCGCGCTACAGTCCCTGGTAACTGTTGCTAAGGGAATCTGGTTCAGATCTTAGTGGGCACACGGGAACGAAAGAAACATTTATTTTCTTCGACACCAAACAGATTACATGAATCTACTGAAATCCTTTGCGTAACAATTCCTAAATTAAACTTTATTTTAATCTCTCCCAGTTTCCTTTTAGGTGTTTTCTTTCAAATAAATAAATAAATAAAATAAATTCACCATATATTGTGTTCTAACATGATACTAACACAGCAAAGTAACGAGAGGTAGGGTGTCAAACGAAGGTGCTATCTCCCCCACTCTCCAAACTTTTCACTATCTTCAACTCCATCGACCAGATCAACATCCCAGAAAGTGACTTGATGCTATAAAAAGTGTTCCTGTATTTTCTAACACTTTATTTTGGCAGATGTGTGCTGTCCAAGAACCACCGGGTAGCGACTGCCACAGTGCCGTCTTGCTTGCTTGCAGTTCAGAATTATAATCAACATAAATCAGTTGAAAAGTTAACAGATAAGGAAAGAAAGCATCATGTAGCCTTGGGTCTTTATAGCTTTCGCCAGCAGAGGGATGACTAGAGTCCGTGTAGATTCTGCCTCTTCCAGTTCTTACTCCTCTCACTTCTTTAACTCCCTCAAGTACAAATCTTTGCTTTTTTCATTATCTTTCGCTTCTTTATTCCTTCCTCTGTCCCTTTTCTTTTCCTTCTCTCATTACCTCCTTGTATTCTCCTTCTTGACTGTCCATCACGTTCCCTCTCCTCTCTCTCATTTCCTCTGTTTCCTGTTCTCTCTCTCGTCTTCCTCTACTCCTTCTCTCCTTATATATTCTTTTTAACCTTTCATATTTACCTTTGTTTTTTCACTCCTTTGACGTTTTCACTCTCTGTTTCATTCTCCCTTGCCTTCTTTTTCTTCCCTGCCCCATTCTTTTCCTTTCCCTGGACTGTCCCTTTCCTTGTTCTCCATGTTCTTTTCACGTCCTCCCTCTTTTCCTTTTCCTTCCTCTCCCCAGACTCCCTTCACCATCCCTTCTGTTTCCTCTGTTTTCTCACTTTCCTCCTTTATTTTCCTTTTTTACCATCGATCCTTTCACCTTTGTCTTGCATGTCACAGCTTGGAGACCGTGGTGTGTGCGTGTGTGTGTGCGTGTGTGTGTGTGTGTGTGTGTGTGTGTGTGTGTGTGTGTGTGTGAGTGTGTGTGTGTGTGTGTGTGAGTGTGTGTGTGTGTGAGTGTGTGTGTGTGTGTGTGTGTGAGTGTGTGTGTGTGTGTGTGTGTGAGTGTGTGTGAGTGTGTGTGTGTGTGTGTGTGTGTGTGAGTGTGTGTGTGTGTGAGAGAGAGAGAGAGATAAAAGGAGCAGGAGACCACAAGCTGACTGAAGCTGAGAAGCCAAGCAGTGAGTTTAGCAGCAGCAGGAATGCTTCTGTGAACAATGTGCAGGCAGACGGGACAGGAAGGAGAAATGAGAAGTAAGAACTGATGATGATCTCTCACCTACTAAACTATTTCTGAACCTGAGACTAATCTGGACCAGAGATGAATAAAGAAGAAAAAGACCCAAGAAAGAACAAGACTTTGGAGACTTTTGGATATTTTGGGATTTTTTCCTGCTGATATCAAGAAGAAAATAGGATTAAACAAGTGAAGAAGGTGTTTGATTGGAAGATCAGTCAGAAGATGTTGATGTCCACTTTATCCCCTCAGATGCAAAGAAAAGCAGAATGAAAGGAAGTCAGTCCACCTGTTAATGGATACGATGCTGTAGAGTAATATTTGTGTCTTAGTTTAAATAAAGTAAGAAGAAAAAGGCACAACTGAAGATATACAGAATTTGGTTTGTTTAAAAAAACTGTAGCTGAGATTTGAATAAATCAAACTGAGTAACAGAACAGAGGTTCTGATCTTGCATAGAGGAACAGTTCAATAACATAAAGTGGTCAGAGGAAAGATATGTGGATAGAAGAGAACAAAGACTAACAGGTTTGGAAAACCAAGAAAAAGAGATTTACACACAAAAAAACAGGAGAAAGGTAAACACTTGAAAAAACTGCAGGTGTGACAATGGTTTCTCTCAGAGCTTTCCTCCTCGTCCTCACTTTGCACACTACAGTTGTGGTCCCAGCAGCCAGCGTAACCCTGAGCAGGCTGGAGCGCTGGGTCCGCTCAGCCCTCCAGTCACTGCAGTGGAACCAGCTGGAGCGCTGCCGTCGCCTGTCCTCCCTCTCTGAGGCTGAATGCAGGCAGCACGCCCACCTGCCGCTGTCCTCGGTGGCTGTGTACGTGGCGGAGCCTCACAGTGTCGCAGGTAGCAGTACTCTCTTATTCTGTTATTCACAGTGTTCAGTGTGCTTCCTCTGAGCACACAGGTCTGGTGGATGTACACATATTTATTCCAAAGATGTCTTTAAACATCCATGACCATCAGGAGAATGTGCTTTCAAACAATTTTTCAGAACATACCTAATTTTACTCACAAGTTAACAAAGATTTGACCAGATGTTTACAGAGGTATCTTACTAAGCTATTACATATTATTAAGTATGCATGAAATAGCTGCATTGTAAAATCCGTTTTCCTGTTTCGCATCCCGGTAGGTCACTCTGACAAAGTTTTGGCCATCCTACCAGACTCCTCCGTCGGGATGTTGAGCTCCAAGCTACGGAGACGCTTCAGCGGCAGCCAGGTGCTGAATGGGATGCAGGGTCCCCACAGACACCAGCAGTCTCTCCCTCGCTCCATGGCCCACGATGCTGTGTTAGTGCTAGATCCAAGCCCTGGGGAGAACTTTGGACACCCAGTGGTCCTCTTCTATGTGGATGTGAATGTGACAAAGAAAAGATGCTCCCACTTAGATGGCATTTACCTGGGTGAGTCTCAAGACACCGACAGTTATCCAGTCCATGAACTTTAAGAGCTTACAGAGTGCCAATTTAAAAAAAATGTCACTGCTAGTTGATTTGATGACAAAACTCGTGTTGTGGATAAATCATACAGTTTATAGAAAACATAGCCCAGCCTTGGAAGTCAAGATTACGTGGATCTGTTTGCCAGCAGGAGGTAACTCCTCTGGATGCAAAAAGAAATCAAATTCTATAAGTTTTATTTGTTAGGATTAATTTTAACTTTGGTACAGGTCCGCTGGGAGAAGTGGTGGATGTAGGAAATGTTGCTGCAGTCACAGAGGAGGGAGGAGTAAAGGAGTTTCCCTGGATCACAAAATAAGATGTTTGGGACAGATTCACTGGGTGAGGCGAGTTACTGTAATGCTGCAGTTGTCAGATGATCGACTAACAATGTGCTTTAATTTATGTACAAAGATGCAGCCAGTTCAGTTCAGTAAAAACCAACACTCTGCCTAAATAATGTGAGAGAGTGGCTCAAACATCCTGAGGAGGGAGCATAATAATAATAATAATAATAATAAACTGTTTTACAGAGCATGAGGGACAAAGCTGCAGGCCTACTGAGCAAAATAATGCATTGATATATCCAGTCAGGTTTCAAGCATGTGTTTCTTTCTGGGCTGATGGAGGAATAATATGCTTTTGATTTAAGGGAAAACTCTTCTGATAGAAATCGCTGTGCACTGTGCAAAGGATTGTGAGGATTAGGACTCAGGTACAGCGAAAGATTTATCCAGTGGAGCGCCTCATTATTAAAAACTCTCCCACCCCACAAACCAGAAACCTGTGTGCAGCTACTGACCTGTACGATGTGTGGACCACGAGCAGTCCCAGTTGCTATGTTACTGCGCCACATGCATGTATGTATGCATGTATGCATGCACTGCTTTTTAGTTTTGACTCATGGAAGTCCAACCACACATCTCTGTAAGTACTGGTACCAGTCTATGTCTATGGTTTCTTAGTTGCAGATGTTGATTGTTTTACTGTCTGGTGTTCTTGGTTCCCATTAGGTTTTGAATCTTGATTCCAGTTTGTTTTCTATGAGCTCTTGTTGCTCCTCCTACACTACATTGCCAAAAGCATTCACTTGTTCACATGTACATGAGTAAGATAACATAAGATAAGATAAGATAAAACTTTATTAATCCCTCGGGTGGGTTCCTCTGGGAAATTCGGTTTCCAAAAGCACAGCACCTACAGAAGTTACAGAGTTACAGAATATTATATATATATATACACACACACACACACACACACACACACACACACACACACACACACACACACATATATAAATAAAGAGACATATATAAATAAAAATATACGAAGGGGATAAATAGAATAAATAGGAATAAAAATAAAAATACAAGTGAATTGCACATTTCAAGTATCAATATCACATTCTTAATCCACAGGATTAATATGTTGTCAGCACACCTTCAACTCTTCTGGGAAAGCTTTGCATAAGGCTTAGAAGTATTTTTGTTTTTATGAGACATTGATGTTGGATAAGAGGACCGGGCTCACAGTTTTCTGGCAACCACCAAACCAATGCATCGGCAGTGATTGAAACACCTGAATTTAGTGATTTGGATGGGTGGGTGAATGCTGTTAGCAATATAGTGTATGTCAAGTCAATAATCAGTAAATGCAGTTTCTGCTTTATTTGATAGTGATTTGATCTTGTATTGAGTTTTACTTCCTTGTCTTGTTGCTTTGATTAGTTTCAGCTGTGTTTCCTCATGCCTCAGTTTTCCTCAGGTTTTTCACAGGCCTGAAAAGGACAAATCAATCAATGATTGAGAAACTCCCCTAAAAAGGCTTCTTTGAACATGTGGTTCACCTGTACCATGCAGCCCAGCATGCAGGCTGCAACTAAGAAACATAGCTGGGAAAGGGGGGGACTGAAGGGTTTTTCCCCCAAAACCTCTTATTTGTGTTATTCTTCTGCCATAATGACATTTGACTTATAGCTCCATCACTTCTCCGTTCATCTTGAGAAGTGTGCAAAATTCTTTTTTTTATGCCTCTTCTGCAGGTACAGGTTGCAGGTAAGTTTAATACATGGCCTTATCATTCACAAGGAGACAGACCAATGTGAGGCGAACTTAAGAATTAGTTTCCATGCATCTGAAAAGCTCCACTTTAAGCAACAGCTTTATGGAACAGCAGGTCAAAAGGCAGAGTAGGAGAGTTTTTTAAAAGTGCGTTATTGCTGCACTACTGCTCCAAAGGGACGGCAAATAAAAGCTTTCTGTGATGTATGTGTTCCTGCATCTCTGATAAAAGCAGAGTATGTTCAAGTGCAGGTTTATGACCTCCCACTGTGAGAGGGGTTAAGGCCAAATGCTGAGCTATTCATGCATGCACACGCAGCACTGTGCCCCCTGCTGGGTCCCATAGGTAGATTTAGATGAGCATTTTCTTTAG
The DNA here is from genome assembly GCF_900408965.1 of Simochromis diagramma. NCBI lineage: Eukaryota > Metazoa > Chordata > Actinopteri > Cichliformes > Cichlidae > Simochromis > Simochromis diagramma. The sequence continues at coordinate 7,774,506 of NW_024386892.1, read as the reverse complement.
AGAGAAACTTTCTTTTGACCTAATTTAACCAAATCAGGGCAGAAAGGAGAAAAGAGAGAAATGACAAAAAGAAAAGAAAATGGTAAAAGTAGAAGACAAAAAAAGAAGTAGAGAAGATAAACAGATGTGGAAGAAAAGCTATATACAGTTCACTTTTTTACTGGTTCCATAAAGATCTCTAAACCAATAGGGTCCAAGGTAATTCATGTCTCTCCCAGTTAGTGGTTTGGTGTGCATTAAAGATTAAGGGCTGTATTAAACATTTGCAGAACCTTACTCTACTTATAAAGCTAAGAAAAGGAGGCCAGGCTAACAAACTTTATCATTTATTTTTACTTTCACAGTGCTCAAATTTCCCTTTCACTCATCTACCCACTACAGGAAACTGACCCTAAACCTTCTCCTGCTGTCGTCTGCCTTTGTGTCTTCAGGTGATGAATGTTTGACGCTAGCTTTAAAGGGTCGCTGTGAGAACCAGCTGAAGCATCGTCACACCGGGGCAGAAAGGGTGATTGGTAATGGTCACATGACAGTTGGCACCATTAGCACCAGCGGTGGTAACCGTCTGCTCGAGCGTGCCATTGGAGGGCTCTGTGAGGTCCACTTCCTCCCACTGGTCGTTGGAGTCAGAGACAGTAACCGAACACAAAGACTCAGATGTGTTGGTAGGTACAGCAGGTCTGAAAAAAGCCCATCTCAGTCCTTGCAACCAGCCTACACTAACCAGTTAGAGGGCATACTGTTCCCTTTTTTTTTTTTACAGACAACTAATTAACAGCACTGTATTCAGAGTATTTGGAGTATTCGGAGTATATGTAATGACTCTGTGCTGAACTGAAATACATAATAACCACAGAAAGCCCACCAACTGACATAAATACACAAGTGTCTTAAATGGGAGTCTACTGTGTTTTGCACACTCCTGCAGCCAATTCGGTCGTTAAGTCTGACGTCACTAGCCGTGTCTGGACCTAAACTCCGCTGCAGGTCCATATATCAAACGATCACTATGGCATTACTGAGAGTTGAAAAACTGTCTAAAGTCTTTCATCTTTAATAAAATGATCAGCGTTCTGCTCTACCAGGTGTAACAATTGAGTTTAACATCCAGGCATCCATGAAAACGGAATTTATGACATTTAACGGAGTTAGAAGTTAGCAGGGAGTTAGCTCGCTAGCTTCTATCTAAATACAATATAGCATGTCCTGACTGCGGGGTTTTGGAAACAAATTAAAACGTACAGCTCTGTTATCACTTCCAACATAAATGAAGACAGAAAACTAAACAGCAGTGACGTTTGTAGGGTTACTGAAGTTTGGCTAGCTGGTATATAATGATGTGCTACGTGACCGCTAGCGACACAGCTATGTTAGCATAATATAAACAAGCTAACTTTTTTTCCACTGGATAAAAGTTAACGTGAGTGTTCTCGGTGGTCAGGAACAAATGTAATCGCATGGCAGGATGCTGTAAAAGGACCAAACTTCAGCCAGGAGAACAACTGAGATAATCCATCCACAATACGAGGTTAGTCATTCATATACTGCTGCATGGGCTGGGCTGTAGTTACATCCTAAGGTTTTAAAAACTGAGCTTAAATAAATGATTAGCGGTAATAAAAGCCGAGGGAGGTCAACAGTGATCACTGACTGTTTTAGGAGCTTTTTGAGATCAAATAGAAGAAAATACAAAACATTAAACATGTTAACAACACAAAAGCCATATTAAACGCAGACTACTTTAGGCCCGGAAGTAGGATTCGTCACGTCATCACTTAACGACCGGATTAGACGATCGCCCACATTTAAATAAAACATTGAAAAAAAATATGGTTAAGTGACTACAGCTACTTCTTCTGGCTGTCCTCTTTATGAGTTACCACACAGAGGATCATCTGCTTCCATCCCACCCTATCCTTAGCATCCTCCAGCTCTGCATATTCTCCTTCGCCATGTCATTGAACCTCGTGAGGTGGTTAGGCAGGAGCACAAAGTGGGAATTCTAAAAAATGGTGGTTTTTACTTACCCCAGAAAAATAGACAAAATGAATCAACAATATACATACTAAACACGGCCAAAGGAACAGAACTAAACTCAAGACAAAATAACAATTCAACATAACTCCAGACTAATTGCTCAACAAAATAAAACTGAACTAACACACAAGTAACACAAAGGACTTAAATACTGGCTGATCAGACCAGGTTGATGCATAAGGGGAACACAAATACCAACAAATTTAACATTAACAAAAGCCCCCAAAAGCAGCATTTAGTTTAATACTTACTTCAAATTAATGATACTCAGCAAATAAGCAACTTATAAGTAAAAGCAATTATGCAACATTTAAGATAATTATTCTTCCTCATGATAGAACTACACTTACTATCACCCAGTCAGCACTTCCTGTGTGTAACAGTGCTGCATTCCAGAGCATATCTTTTGCCCTTCATGACGCCAGCAGCCCTGAGCAGCGACATGAATCCCTGCCAGCACCGGTAAAACAGAGAAAAAGAATTTAATAAAGATGATTGTATCAAAGCTAACTAAATGTGTGCACTACAAATAGAACTCATTTATTTCAACAAAATTGAATAAACATAAATAAAGTGTCGAAAAAAGAACGGTGTCACAATATTTGTGTATATGAAATTAAGTTTACTCCTATTTACTCCTAAGGGTAAGGATCCCTCACAATGCAGCTCCTACAGACCGGTGAGCCTCTTAAATTGTGATTACAAAATTCTCAGCTCTTAGCTAATAGAATCGATCTTATACTGCCAAAAGTTATCAATCCTGATCAAACTGGCTTTATACCAGGGCAACAGTCATTTTATAATATGCACCGCCTACTTAATATCCTGTACGCAACAGAGCCAAAAGAGAAGTCAGAAATAATAATTTCTCTTGATGCAGAAAAGGCCTTCGACCGTGTAGAATGGCCATATGTTCATGCGGTCCTAAATGAATTTGAATTTGGCCCATTGTTTCAAAAATGGATTAAAATACTGTATTCTTCTCTGGTTGCGGCAGTGAGGACAAACAATGTAACTTCTGACTTCTTTCAGCTTAGTAGAGGCTGCACGCAAGGCTGTAGTTTATCTCCCTATCTTTTCAACTTAGTAATCGAACCTTTAGCTATGGCTCTTAGGGAGGACAATCAGGTTGCTGGAATCTCTAGGAGCGGGACAATGCACAAAGTATCATTGTGTGCAGATGACTTATTGCTGTATATATCTAATCCAACGGCATCAATCCCTAAACTGCTCAAGGTATTAGATCACTTCAGACGCATATCTGGATGCAAATTGAACTATTCGAAAAGCCCACTGTTCCCTATTAATAACAGAGAGCAAGATTTCTCTGCCTTCCCCTTTAAGTTAGAAAAAGAAATGTTTAAATATTTGGGAATAAATATAACCCGCACAATGATGGAGTTGCAGATTCATAATTTTGACACTTTGTTAGAACAAACATCACAAGATTTTAAAAAATGGGCAACATTTCCAATCTCATTAGCAGGCAGAATAAATCTAGTTAAAATGGCGGTCTTACCAAAACGTCTCTATGTTTTCCAAATGGTTCCTGTTTTCATAACCAAATCAATTTTCAAAGATTTAAACAGATCAATAGCAACATTTATTTGGAAAAATTCAAATCCCAGAATGGAAAAAACATATTTGGAAGTACCAAAAGAGGCTGGTGGGCTAGGGTTGCCACTACTGGGCGGCTAATATCACCAAATTATTGCACTGGAAATATGTTTATGAGAACAGCGAGGGTGAGGCTTGGGTAAAAATGGAACTGATGTCTAATCCACTTCCCCTCCTAACCTCATCCCTAGCTCTAAATCAAAAACAGAAAATAACAAATCCAGTTGTAGGAACATCTGTTAGAATATGGCTTCATTTCAGAAGGCGCTTCTGTTTGCAACAGGTTAGTAATTTTTTCCCTGTTGCTTTTAATCCCTTTTTTTTGCCATCCATTTCAGAGAAAGCATTCCAAATTTGGCACAATAATGGTTTGAAGTTTTTTTACAATTTATTTTCAGGAGAAACTTTTAACACCTTTGATGCTTTGATGAGAGATTACAATATACCAACCTCACATATGTTTAGATACCTGCAAATACGAAGTTTTGCAAAAACATTGTTTCCTTCATTCTCCTACTTACCTCCTAAAAATCAAGTGGATACTCTTTTGGAAATAGATCCTTTTGGCAAAAGGAGAATCTCCATCATATACAAACTGATGCAGAGCTTAAGGCCTATTACTTGGGAAAAAACTAAAAATAATTGGGAAAAAGACATTGGGGTGGATTGATCTGATGATGACGTACCTCCTCCCTTTGCATTCGCAATGGTTTAATTCAGTTTAAAATTCTTCATCGTCTTCATTATACAAGAGAGAGGCTTTCAAAATTTTTCCCAGAAGCCGATCTTGCCTGTCCCAGGTGTGGACATAATCCAGCAAATGAGGGTCACATGATGTGGTCTTGTCCTAACCTGGATAATTACTGGGGAAATATATTTAAAGTATTATCTCACATCAGTGCGCAAAATTTAGTGCTTGATTTCCACATTGGCATTTTTGGAGTTATGCCACCTCAATACGAAATTAGTAAATCTCAGGGAAATGCCATAGCATTTGCTACATTGCTTGCCTGTAGACTCATTCCACTGGAAGTCTGATAAGGCTCCTTCATACATACAATGGTTAAAGGAGGTGCTTTTCTTTTTACCACTGGAAAAACTTAGATACAAAAAACAAAAATTCTCTGCGACTTGGAACCCATTTATTGACCATATAAAAACGTATTTTCCAGATGTGTGACGTACATTTTTTGTTTGTTTTGTTTTGTTTCTCTTTACATGAGCCTCGGGTGGGGAGGGAGGGGGGTTTCTTTTTTCCCCTTAACTTTGTGCTTTATTGTTTATGTATAATCGCAACATTTTCATTTTGTATTGTGACCATGATTTGTGTAAAGCGATTAAATTTAAAAAGTAAAAAAAAACCCAAAACGTTTACTCCTATTGAATAAAAGTGTTGGTGTACGGGGTTACGAGCTGCAGAGTTGTGCAGCTGCAGGTGCGGCTTCGACACACACTTCAAGGATGCTAGGATAGCGAGAGAGATAGTTGGAAGCTGTGCAGTGTTTTCCAGGGATGTGCTGATCTTTGAACTGGAATGGCTGCATGGCTTGAACCAGTGAATAATTTCCCCATTTGAGTTCTTCAGCCTGTTCAGCCACTGCAATGCTTTATGGTCAGTCTGAAAGATGAACTCCCTCCCCAGCAAGTAGTACTTTAAGGAGTCTAGTGCCACACTTGATAGTGGCATAGTGCTCTGGCCGGGACACACTTTGCTGGATTGATTGTGAGGACAGCAAGCTGCAAGCGGTCCAGGACCAAATTCAGATGTTCCACGTGTGACTCCAAGGCACCGCTGTACATGACAATTTACATTGCAAGCCAGACATTGTGGTTGTGTTGGTCACTCTGGCACGAACAGCACACCCAAGCTGATCCCACAAGTGTTCAGTGGGGTTTAGGTCGGCACTGCAGTTAAGGCATTCCATCCTCTTTTCTCCAAAGTTCTGGAGGCAGTGCCTGATAAACCCCGCTCTGAGGGGGTGCGTTGTCATCTTGGAGGGCAGAGTTTGGCCCCAGACTCTGGAGACACAGGATTGCCACTGGCTGCAGAATCTCAATGTCTCTCAGCATCGAGCTTACCTCCAGTGATGACAAGCCTTGTTTTCCCATGGAGGGAGATGCTGCCTTATACTAATACATCACACAAGCTCTACCAAAAACTGTTCCCCTATCAGTTCAGCAAACAGCATTATGTTCTCCACATCTTCTCCACACTTTGACCCTGCGATGTCTTCGGCAGAATCTTGACTCGTTGCTGAACGTAACATTTCTCCACATGTTCTGGTTCTACTGCACATGATGTCAAACTGTAGTCATGGCAGCCCTGTGAGAGCGGAGTTCTTTACGGTCCAGAGAGCTGTCTGCCATATCATCCTGAAAACCTGGACTGCAAATCTGTACAAGGATCCCTATGGCCTTTGGTTCCCAAGTCCTAGTGGGGTGAGGAAATGGTCTTGTTGTGGTGTATCCTTTTTGGGACACCCTCTTCATGGCCCATCTTTGACATCCCCAATTATTAACTTAGAACTGGCCAATTTGGAGACGGTACTATGACTCGCGCCAAATAATGGTGCAGCTTGGTTTTACAGAAAACCAGCTTGAACTTGCCCTATCGTGTGGGTCCATCCAGATCATTAACAATTTTGTGCTAAGTTTATATGAAAATCCAAATGACTGGGATTTATAGTAAATCTAAAAAAACAAACATATGCTAATAATCACTGTATCTTTGAAGATGTTTGTGCAAAGTTTCATTCACATGCCAAATGTGCAATTAAGTATTTTTGTATTGTTGGTGAGTGTAGAAGGATACCAACACTAATTTGACATGTCTAGCGATATATCAGTCCAAAGTCTTTCATTAAAGTAGTCTTTTAAGACAAACACCTGTTTGATGCTTGCTCAATCATCCAGGTAAGGAAATCCCAGAAGGTTTATTCTGTTCATCTGAACGTAGTGTTTTCAGTGCAAGTGACGTTTCTCCCACTGAAAACGTGACGTCCTTCTGGGACAAGGACCTTTTCTGTGTCTTTTCTGTGATACTTTCCTTTTCCCTGGACAGATCACACAGACTTTGCAGCATGTCCTCTGCTGCTGCCCGTGAACTCGCCTAGTTTGCCCGTCTCAAGCTGTGAGCTGAATAAAAACACGAGACGCTGCCATCAGCAGCCTCTGGGCACTCACCTCTCCTGTCGCCTCTACCAGACCTGTGACCATGCTGTCCTCATTTCAGGTACGCTGTTTTTATGTCTATGTAACGGTCTCATGAAATAAACCTTGACAGCAAATTTTAGTAGTATGCAAGTAAATTAGTATTAGTACAGGGAGTGCAGAATTATTAGGCAAATTAGTATTTTGTCCACATCATCCTCTTCATGCATGTTGTCTTACTCCAAGCTGTATAGGCTCGAAAGCCTACTACCAATTAAGCAAATTAGGTGATGTGCATCGCTGTAATGAGAAGGGGTGTGGTCTAATGACATTGTTACGTCTGGTTCGGTTTGGGTAAAAAGGAAAAACAAGCCGAGTCCGTGTAAGGTGTCAAAAATAGTGATTTTATTACACACTTTTGCGCAGAAAGTGCGGGGAAAACAGTCTTGCATCAACAATCTCCCAAAAGTGGACAGCTCCCCATCCTTATATAACCCATGATGACATCACACAGTTAGACCTTACTGGAAATGATAACAGTCTCCCCATAGTCCAAAGTTCTCCTTATACAAACATCAGATGATACTTTAGAGAAAATCAAGTGTGTGTGACATGTCATGTTGTGCAGTTCTGTGAGTCCAACTAGAGAATGTCCTGACACGACCTCCCTGTGTAAATAAGTGTGTATCGAACGTGCGTGTTTACATAACTCTCTATGTGCATGTTCTGATGTAGGCCTGCAAATGAATTAGAACAAGGTCCTGCTGGACCCTCCAGTTTGGACGGTGAATGCCATTTGAGACTTGATTACAAATGATGATAATATGCATACATGAATCTTTACTCAGATTACCATAGATATAAAACAAAGATTATACTGTCATCAGATTCAACAATGATAAATGATTAATCCATAATAGGTCTGATTATAAAATGTCACCATAAAATACAAAATAAAATATCTCTTTTCCACAACATCAACACCCTATATCAGGTGTGCATAATTATTAGGCAACGTCCTTTCCTTTGGCAAAATGGGTCAAAAGAAGGACTTGACAGGCTCAGAAAAGTCAAAAATAGTGAGATATCGTGCAGAGGGATGCAGCAGTCTCAAAATTGCAAAGCTTCTGAAGCGTGATCATCGAACAATCAAGCGTTTCATTCAAAATAGTCAAGAGGGTGGCAAGAAGCGTGTGGAAAAACCAAGGCGCAAAATAACTGCCCATGAACTGAGAAAAGTCAAGCGTGCAGCTGCCAAGATGCCACTTGCCACCAGTTTGGCCATATTTCAGAGCTGCAACATCACTGGAGTGCCCAAAAGCACAAGGTGTGCAATACTCAGAGACATGGCCAAGGTAAGAAAGGCTGAAAGACCACCACCACTGAACAAGACACACAAGCTGAAACGTCAAAACTGGGCCAAGAAATATCTCAAGACTGGTTTTTCTAAGGTTTTATGGACTGATGAAATGAGAGTGAGTCTTGATGGGCCAGATGGATGGGCCCGTGGCTGGATTGGTAAAGGGCAGAGAGCTCCAGTCCGACTCAGACGCCAGCAAGGTGGAGGTGGAGTACTGGTTTGGGCTGGTATCATCAAAGATGAGCTTGTGGGGCCTTTTCGGGTTGAGGATGGAGTCAAGCTCAACTCCCAGTCCTACTGCCAGTTTCTGGAAGACACCTTCTTCAAGCAGTGGTACAGGAAGAAGTCTGCATCCTTCAAGAAAAACATGATTTTCATGCAGGACAATGCTCCATCACACGCGTCCAAGTACTCCACAGCGTGGCTGGCAAGAAAGGGTATAAAAGAAGAAAAACTAATGACATGGCCTCCTTGTTCACCTGATTTGAACCCCATTGAGAACCTGTGGTCCATCATCAAATGTGAGATTTACAAGGAGGGAAAACAGTACACCTCTCTGAACAGTGTCTGGGAGGCTGTGGTTGCTGCTGCACGCAATGTTGATGGTGAACAGATCAAAACACTGACAGAATCCATGGATGGCAGGCTTTTGAGTGTCCTTGCAAAGAAAGGTGGCTATATTGGTCACTGATTTGTTTTTGTTTTGTTTTTGAATGTCAGAAATGTATATTTGTGAATGTGGAGATGTTATATTGGTTTCACTGGTAAAAATAAATAATTGAAATGGGTATATATTTGTTTTTTGTTAAGTTGCCTAATAATTATGCACAGTAATAGTCACCTGCACACACAGATATCCCCCTAAAATAGCTAAAACTAAAAACAAACTAAAAACTACTTCCAAAAACATTCAGCTTTGATATTAATGAGTTTTTTGGGTTCATTGAGAACATGGTTGTTGTTCAATAATAAAATTATTCCTCAAAAATACAACTTGCCTAATAATTCTGCACTCCCTGTATATTGCTACAGTTACATGCCAATTACATCGACAAGGTCCCGGGTTCAAGTCCCGTCTGTGGCCTTTCTATGAGGAGTTTGCATATTCTCTCCGGGTACTTAAGGTTCCTCCCACACTCCAAAGACATGCATGGGCATTTCCAAACTGACCACAGGTGTGAATTATGTCTCTGTGTTAGCCCTGCTTATTGGCCAGCTGTCCAGGGTGTAACTGTTTGACAGGTAGGGTAGGTTTCCCCTGTCCTGTGACCTTGGACACATGGTTAGTAAATGGACTGCTTGTTATACAGCCCTATACAGCATGTCACATTCACCCATTCACACACATTCATACAAGCACTTGTTTCTACCTAACATTTACAGACAACAATAGCATCGTGAGGAGCTCTGTGTTATCGCTTAGTGTTTGCCGGTAGGGGTGGGTTTTTATAATCGATTTATCGATTAAAATCGATTCTGGCTTGGATAACGTAAAATCGATTCATTAAAATCCTGAATCGATTTTTTAATATTAATTTATTTTGCCTGAAATGCCAGAATCTCAGGTGAAAGATCACAAAATTTCAACAACCACCAAACAGCTAAGACAGTAAATGAGAGCAGGTACACGGCTTCTGCACAAAGACGTAAACACACAGCGCGGACCCGCGGATCAGAATCAGTGAGATGTCGCCTTTCTCAGCTGACGGTCGGGGCTGAAAGCCGATAGCTCGCTGATTCTGATCCGCGGGTCCGCGCTGTGTGTTTACGCCCTTTTTGCGCTGATCATATGGCTGTTAGTTTTATCTCTCTCCAAACAATATTGACCGAACCAGCAGCAAAAGAAGATCCAAACTACGCTTCACATAAACATCGTCATGAATTCCCTCTGACTTTTGCTGACTTTACAGGATAAAAATCACACTTCATGCACAGCTCTCTCTCTCTCTCTTTTCTGCATTATTCGCTTGCTTGTTACACAAGTCTACCGTTGTTTACAGCGCTGTCGGCCGACGTTTTTTTTCCCCTTTTACTTACTTCCGAAAAGTAAACCTAATTTCTGCCGTTCAATATTGAACAAATTTAAACTTTTTAAAATTAAGCAAAATGCAAAACGCTTAGCCGTGTCTCTAATAAAACCGCTGTAACTTCAGAGGTAATGTTCATATGTTGATTAATGGTTTTCTTTCGTTTTTGATGTACTGCAGATTATTTTTATAAAATCCCAGGCCAGGAAAATCACCTTCATGTTTTTCTGTGTTTTATCTTCAGCTACTTTGACACAAAGGCCTCTGCTGTGATGCTCACACCTTTGATAAAGTCTTGCATGTGTCAGCTTCCTTTTTATAGATACAAAAATATGTAAATGTACTGATCTGAATTATAATATTTCTGACTGTCAAAATTTCCCAGATTCAAATCGAATCGAATCGAATCGAATCGTGGATCGAATCGATTTGGGACCTTGTGAATCGATTCTAGAAATCAGTGACGATACCCAGCCCTATTTGCCGGTCTTGTTTATTTCCTTACCTTATACAAATTCCTCTTGGTCTTATTTCATGCGGTTAGTTCTGTAGTCCTGTTCCAAAAATCTGTGGTTAGTGCTGTTGCCTCACAGCAAGAAGGGCCTGGGTTCAAATCCACAATCTGGCTGGTTTGCAGTGTGTAATTAAAGTTATTGGTGATTCTTAATTACCCATGAATGTAAGTGCAAATGGTTGCTTGTCTCTATGAAATAATCAAACCCCCATATTGGTTCATTAAGCAAAAGAAGCAGTAATAGAGATCGACAGACCACCTGACTTTCGCGCATTGCATTGTGGGTACAAGTGGCAACAAAATCAAAACACTGCATCAAGCATTTCCAGCACCGATAATCATATTTCTGCGGTTTTAATCCCTACTTGCATTTTATTTGCCCCAAAAACAGTGATGTACAAAACGACGGAGAACACGGCAGCTCCGTACGAAGACAGACGTGATGAAAAGAGTACGAGGAAAAAATCAAAGGAGTGAAAGGGTCAGACCCACACGAGCATAGAGTGGAGTAAGGACGTTAGCCTGCTGCCCAACTTTCATCACGCGCATATTTATTATCATATGGTCCTAAGTGTGAGTGCATACACTCACAACATGTTTAGTAACTTCAGATCCCTGCAACAAGCCCAGGTCCAGTTTACCTTGGTGATTTGGACGATTCCATCTCACAACTGTTGTTACAGGCCAACGCATCTATTTGTCGTTTCAGGTTGTAGTATTACACAACATTGTGTAACACAACATTTTCAGATCTCAGAAAAAAACGAGTGTTTCGTAATTCATTCAATTATTGTCTTTATTTATAACTGGCATTATTGTTTCATTCTATTATAGAATCTTACAGGAAAGAGGCAAAATTGTAAAAATCCACCGTGCTTTAGTCGCTGCTTTGGTGAAAAACAAATCAACAATGCAACAACAACAACAACAAAAAACATTGCAAAACAACATACTGAAACAGTTATTCATCACTTGATTGCTTCAGTACAACACTTGGGCACGTATATGCGGACGTTTCATGGCTGTTTTGAACTCGCTCTCTCTCTTAACTGATCAAATGGCTCGGTAGCAGCTTTAAACTCGGTATGACCCAGGTTGGTAGAGGGGCCCAGTCTGGATCACATTCCAGCATTTTGTTGGCTGGTTTTTCTACAAAGCACAACCAACATTAGCCCGCAAAGCCACAGTGAACAAAGCAGCATAGCAACGAATTCAATTCAAATCAATATAAGACTTACTTGTAACCTACATCAACAATTATGTTATGATAAATTACGTAATAACTACAACAGAAGACTGACCTTTGTGGGAATGCTTGGAGCAGACTAACATGTGAGCTGGAGTATTCTGGGACGTTATATTTGGTCTTTGAATGGCTGCAATCCACACTGTTAAAAAAAACATCCTAAAACAACGGTAATATTCCGGCAGCTGGGGCGCCAAAATACGACCGTGAAATAACAGAAAATAACTCCCGCATAAAAATACGGTTATTTCCAGTAATGAAAATACAATTAGTTGCGCTAATTTGACATGGGATCTCGCCTTTTTCAAGTGCCGCTAAACATTAAATCAGGAACATGTTAATGTGATTAAACAATGAAATCATCTATAAATAGGGGAAAAAACATCTTAAAACAACGGTAATATTCTGGCAGCTGGGGCGCCAAAATGCGACCGTAAAATAACAGAAAATAACTGTCCCATAAAAATACGGTCATTTTCAGTAATGAAAATAGAGTTTGTTGCGCTAATTTGACATGGGATTCTGCCTTTTCCAAGTGCTTTTAGACATTAAATTAGGAACATTTTTACGTGATCAAACAATGAAACTACCTATAAACAAGGTCACTGAATGTGGAAATATGAATCATAATACGTTAATGTACAGAAATATACAGTTAACAGTTTGTTTGAATAACAATTGATTGCATGCCCTGGGACAGAGGCGAGGCTGCCATATCGCACCATCGGCCCCTTTGGCCATCACCAGTAGGCGGCAGGTGAAGAGTCTTGACCACGGACACAACGACGAAGAGTGTCCGAGCTGGGGCGCGAACCGGCAATCTTCGGATTACAAGGCGAACTGCCAACTCTTGAGCCACGAACGACCTAACTAGCAATGATAATAATACTTATGTGATGTAACACAAGCTTATAGGGATCATGTTATATACTTTTCCATGGCATTACATTTGAATTCGATCTTTCAAATAACGGACAGATATTTGTGAGATCATGATACATTTGTGAATGTGTTTTAACAATCTAAATATGCATATGTACAGACAGATACATTTAATAATCATGACAATTATGTTGTATTACATTACAGTGATGTAACGTTAATTTACATTCAAAATGTGAACTCAAAGTCTATTTACGTAACTTTAATGCTATTCTAGAAGAACAGAACATTACTGTGAAATGCAGTAAAATACCTTCATATTGGGGTTTTTTCCTACAGTCGCAGCGTTACCCGCGACCTTGTTGTTAGTTCACATTCATTAGCCGATGCTTAGCGTCATGTTATTTATATTAATTGCAATTCCTACCTCTACATTTCTTTTTCAAAATATATAATTAGCACAGCGTGTCCATGCAATGCTTCACACTGTGGCATGCAGAGAAATCTTAACAAGAAAGCTCACAGAGAGAGATTGAGCTTGTTATTTAACCCCAAGCTGTTAGGGGGAGCTCTTTATTAAAACACTTGCCGTGCTACAATGTGCCTCAAGGTTCAACAACAGCACAACAGAAGTCACTCATGGTACAGCACTCTCTCTACAAAACAACAACTGTCAGTGACGCTGCACCACGGCGTAAACACAACATTCAAGATAACAGTTAAAAGTAACGTAACCATAAACAATAGAACAAGAACATCTAAACAGCAGCACATGTCCCAAGGCATGATGGGAGACATTTCTGGATGTATTTTTACGATCTAAATATGCATATGTACAACAAAATATATTTAACAAACAAGTAAATTGTGTTTTATTACATTTACAGTGATGTTATGTTATTTTACATTGGACGTGTCAGATCACAGTCTACTTATGTAAATGTAATGATATTCTAGAAAAACAGTACGCAACTGTAAAATACACAGTAAAATAATTTGACATTACTATTTTTTGGAACAGTGCAGGCCATCCGTCCCCTCTTTGTTACTTCGGAAACACGGCTTAAACAATTTCTCTTCCACGACGGAATCCGATAAAAACCGATCTCTTTACCCGTCGGCTTCCCGTGGCTGTCATGCGACCGGCTATTGCAGTTAATAATACAACAGCTTCTTGCCATTCTTTGTGTTTCTTTTTATCGCTGTGACTGTTTTCATGTGAAAGCCTGCGTGCGCTAGTACCGCTGGCCACTCGTACCTACAATCCTTTGTGGTTTTACCCCAGAATGACGTCACATTTTCAGTCTCTATTGCCTTGATTAACAAAGTAGTTGTTTAAACAACAAGATTTTATTGTGTTTTCCAGAAGTTTTTAACTTGTGTAGAATGAATTAAAACAAATTTCACTTTACATACTTCAATAACTCACTTCAAGTCAATGTAAGTATACTACGTTGATCCAACATAATCTGATCACATTAAACCACCAAATGCCAAATGTGTTGGTTTGACATGGTCAAAAATGAGTTATTGTACTTGGTTAAATCACGTGGAAAAAGGTGCCAAGATTAAATTGTGTTCATCCAACAGTAGATTTTTTTGAGTGTAGGTTCATCCTGGGTTATGAAATGGGATTAATGTTCAAGCTCCTTCTGCTTATGATGGTAGTTTTACTTTCCTTCTGTTTATGAATTTCTTATGTGTGCTTGAAGTTCCATGTTGGTTTTAGTTGATGATACGTTTGTTATTCATCTTTGGTATTCCCATTCAGTTCCTCCCATCTGGTGTAATTCCCACCTAGTGGGAGGAGTCTCTTCTTGGTAAACGGGAGTTCTTCCTTCTCACTGCTGCCAAGTGTTCGTAGATGACACTGTGATCACCGGGATTCTCTCTGTAATGCTGTAGGCTCTTTACTTCACAATATGAAACTCTTTCCAATAAAATGCAAACTGTTCCTTATTGCTAACCATAGCTGTCAGTAAAGTTTAGTAGTAAATAAATAAGTTAGTATGGTGACATGTCAGCTCTATATAGCCATATAGTTGTTTAGTACACCTCCTTATGTGATGGAGAATAATTTAGCTTTTGGTCAAAAATGCAGCTCCCATAATGTTGATCATTATGTTTTAGTATTAATGATTGGTCTACGGTTCGAGTCTTTAAGAACTGAATGCAAGTCAGAGTACAGTGATGTGTGTGTGTGTGTGTGTGTGTGTGTGTGTGTGTGTGTGTGTGTGTAGGTGGCTGGCAGCAACTGGTGATGTTCCAGCATCATGTTCAGAATCTTCAGCGGTTCTACAAAATGCTGCAGAACAACGGCTTCCATAAGGATCACATTAAGACCTTCTTCGGCAGCAGTGGACAGCTTCCTGGTAGGAACACTGGTGGAGTTTTTACTCTTTACTTTCAAAATGTCCACTACATTTATTTGATATCTTTATTTGCCAAGTATAGAAACAAATTAAAAATAGGTTCTTGTTCACTGGCTGCAGAACTGTTTTGATATGTTGCTCTGATAAATTCTGAATAATCACACTAATTTGTATTATTTAATTACAAACACTTCCTCCTTTTAATTTTTATAAAGTTATATATATACTTTCACTGTAGCTTATTCTCTTCTTTCAACATCATGTCTGTTGAGTTTTGTTAACAACAATCTTTCTAAAATTCAGCAACGTAGGCTGATGATAAAAGCCGAATATTATAGGACGTTGACGCACCGACTGTTTGTTAAAATGTGTGTCTGTACCTGACCCCTCTCTGCGGTCTCCTCCCTTTGCAGAGGATGTAGAGGGCGCATACTCTGCAACAGAGAAATCGGTGATCCGTAACCACGTGTCGTACGTCTGCAGGAAGCAGCACTGTGCCGACATGTTGGTTCTGTACCTGAACTCACCAACGTGCAAGGATGGCACCATGTTACTGTGGGATGCCAACCTTAATGGCATTGTAAGAGGGTACACCACCACACACACGCACACACACACACGCACACAAAGAAAACTACACTAGAATAAATTAAGTAAACATAAAGGTAAAACTTGGTAGTGGCACTCAATCAAACATGAAAAAAACAAAACAAATGTGCGTGGCCACAGATTATATTATATATTATAACAATTCACTGTGACGTCACAGGTTTGAAGTCTTTTGCTGTCTACAACGACCGCACTAGAGTGGCAGTTATCGGGTAACACCTGCTAGCTTGGGTAGTAC
Source organism: Simochromis diagramma (assembly GCF_900408965.1). Lineage (NCBI taxonomy): Eukaryota > Metazoa > Chordata > Actinopteri > Cichliformes > Cichlidae > Simochromis > Simochromis diagramma. The sequence continues at coordinate 7,758,454 of NW_024386892.1, read as the reverse complement.
GCTACATCCAAGTTTAAGGGTATAATGTACAAACACACAAATCAGCTAATTAGTGCTACATAAAAGACTTGTCTAATACCAAAGTGTCACTCACTGACACTCAAACACAATCTGGATAAATTAGCTTATTTTCTATTTTAATGACTATATTAAAAATGTTTTAAAAGGCAACAACAGCACCAGCACAATCCAGGGATCAATTCAATGTAATTTATATAGCAGCAAAGCACAGCAAGTCACCTCAAGGTGCTTAATATTGTGTAATGGGGAAGGCTTTAGGACCCAGGGGACTCAATGGAGGGCATAAAAGAGGGCGTAGTAACAGGTGCTGATGATTCCCACTGACAAGCGGCTGTGAGTAATGGATGCGTGAGTAGGTGAAGAGCCGAGAAGTTTAATCGCCTACGACGCAAACTGTGGTTTTAAACCTCTATAGATGAGGTTCAAGGTATAGGCTGTTTGTCTTTTAGTGTCCTTTCTTAAATTTTGTTGAAATGTATTTGATGTTTATTATAATTTATGTTTTAGTAGTGATTTCTGTGGAAAAAAAGGCCAAGACAAATCAGGTGTGCAGCAAATACAGTTGCCTACTCGAGGTATGTTAATTTAATATATCTGACATTAAAAAAAGGGAAAAAAAAGTCTATTATGCATTATAATTTAACTTGTATTGTATTCCCTCCTGTAGGGCAGGCTGCACATGCGAACTTGTCACTGTTTTTTTTCCTCCTTCTCTGTATGGTTGTGTTTTTTTTTGGTTTTAGCAGGTCACCGTTTTTAATTATTTTTGTTGTTTTATTTTGGGTTTTGTTTATTTTTATTGGGTTGGTGCAATACTAAGCGGGCAACGTGCAATCCCTGAGTGGGGCTCATACCTCGGGGGAATGAGGATTTTTTAGTGGTGCTCTGTGTGTGGATTTGCCGTGATTAAGGTTTATTAAGAGTGCTTTTGTATTACCACCGTCTATTGCCTGAACTAGCACTTAGTGCATGCTATAAGTGTTCGGTTGGGCCTTTTTATGTTTGAGGTGGATTTGTCTCTTTTAGAGTGACGAGCACCTGGGACCGCCAAGGAGGAACAAACCCTCAGGTGATAGCTTCGTTGCTGGCAAGGTTGCACCGCTACTATTTTTTTGTTGTAGCGATGTTTTAGGTTTTTTTTTTTTTTCTTTTTCTCAAAACTTTGGTGTCTTGTCATGTTAATAAATTGTTGAACATCTTTTACTGATATTGACCCTCTTGTCCTGTTTATTCTGGATTCGATCCTGTGAGAGTTTTTTTTGGTCTGAAAGTTCGTACTAGTCATAAGAGAGGCCCACAGTGGTTACTTGGTGGCTTATACCACGCTACAATTGTAAGGTAAAAGGGGACGAGAGAACACTGGGTGCATCATGGGAAGCCCCGAGCACGCTGTTTATTTATCCTGTAAAGCTGGACAACATTGGAGTTTGTAGCGATTTACTTTTAGAGCCAAACTCAAGTGTCAACAGAGAAACTACACTGGATGGTCCTCTTCACACACTGAGGTTAATTATGGAGTTCCACAGGGTTCAGTGCTAGGACCAATTCTGTTTACATTATACATGCTTCCCTTAGGCAGCATCATTAGAAGACATAGCATACATTTACACTGCTATGCTGATGACACCCAGCTCTATCTGTCCATGAAGCCAGATAACACACACCAATTAGTTAAACTGCAGGAATGTCTTAAAGACATAAAGACCTGGATGGCCGCTAACTTTCTGCTTCTTAATTCAGATCAAACTGAGGTTATTGTACTCGGCCCTGAAAAGCTTAGAAATATGGTATCTAACCAGATTCTTACTCTGGATGGCATTACCTTGGCCTCCAGTAACGCTGTGAGGAACCTTGGAGTCATTTTTGACCAGGACATGTCCTTCAACGCACATATTAAACAAATATGTAAGACTGCGTTCTTCCATTTGTGCAACATCTCTAAAGTTAGAAATATCCTGTCTCAGAGTGACGCTGAAAAACTAGTTCATGCATTTATTACTTCCAGGCTGGACGACTGTAATTCATTATTATCAGGAAGTCCTAAAAACTCCCTGAAAAGCCTTCAGCTAATCCAAAATGCTGCAGCAAGAGTCCTGACAGGGACTAGAAAGAGAGAGCAGGTTTCTCCTGTTTTGGCTTCCTGTTAAATCCAGAATTCAAAATCCTGCTCCTCACATACAAGGTCTTAAATAATCAGGCCCCATCTTATCTTAATGACCTTGTAGTACCATATCACCCTATTAGAGCACTTCGCTCTCGCTCTGCAGGCCTACTTGTTGTTCCTAGAGTATTTAAAAGTAGAATGGGAGGCAGAGCCTTCAGTTTTCAGGCCCCTCTTCTGTGGAACCAGCTTCCAGTTTGGATTCAGGAGACAGACACTATCTCTACTTTCAAGATTAGGCTTCAAACTTTCCTTTTTGCTAAAGCATATAGTTAGGGCTGGACCAGGTGACCCTGAATCCTCACTTAGTTATGCTGCAATAGACGTAGGCTGCCGGGGATTCCCATGATGCATTGAGTTTTTCCTTTCCAGTCACCTTTCTCACTCACTATGTGTTAACAGACCTCTCTGCATTGAATCATATCTGTTATTAATCTCTGTCTCTCTTCCACAGCATGTCTTTATCCTGTCTTCCTTCTCTCACCCCAACCAATCACAGCAGATGGCCCCGCCCCTCCCTGAGCCTGGTTCTGCTGGAGGTTTCTTCCTGTTAAAAGGGAGTTTTTCCTTCCCACTGTCGCCAAAGTGCTTGCTCATAGGGGGTCATATGATTGTTGGGTTTTTCTCTGTATCTATGAAGCGCCTTGAGGCGACTTTTGTTGTGATTTGGTGCTATATAAATAAAATTGAATTGAATTGATGGACTGGAGAAAGTTAAACCTATGGTGCAAGAGGCCAGCCAAAAAGTGAACATGGTACATGGTAAACAGTAGATGCTGATGTGGTCCTTTCTTCTTTCCTACTGCTGGCACTTGACTGCTTTTCTTTCCTGATTGTCTCACATCTGTTTCCTTGTAATCTATCTGTCCCTGTTTGCCTTCACACACTTCCATTTCTGATTCTCTCTGCCTCCCTTTCTTTTTCCAGGCAGATCTAAAAGAGCGCTACTCAGTCAATGAGCTGTTGGCCGACCTGGCCGGCTGCAGGGCAACTCGTGTCCTGCTGTTTGTGGATCAGAGCTACAGCGGTGTCCTATCCAAGCGGCTGCAAGGCTCTCAGAAACACCTCAATGTGGTTCTAATCCAGAACCCGGCCAGGCAGACTTATGCCCACCTGAACCACAGGTTGAGTCCAGGCTGGGAGGACAGAAGCTGGTCCTTAATCAGTCCTGCCACCTGCTTGCTGGACCACCTGGGAAAGGTGACCTTTTAGATGAATCTTTGTTTCAGTGTTTACTCCTCTGAATACTTTTCTAATCTCCTCTCATGATGTGTCAGGATGCTGGGATGTTTGGCCTTCTGGACCCATGGGCGGGTCTTTTAAACGTGACCTTGGCTGGTGCCCCGTGCAATGCCACACCACCTCTAACAGATAGCGAGATGCAGCGAGAGTACCAGGGCTGCCAGAATCTGCCGACTGCGCTTTGGCACCAGAAACTCAGAAGGGCAAACTAAAAGCAGAGCATGGAGACGCACTGGGAGACTTGAGAGAGGATGAATTATGGACACACACACACACAGAAGTTTGCAATCCAAAACTACAATTTTGTTGCTGTGTGTGTGTGTGTGTGAGTGTGTGTGCATTGACCAACGAACATGGTGGACACTGCTGTGTGTGTGTGCCGTCTATGTCCTAGCTCTGAACTTGGACAGTAACCATGAAGATGACAGCTCATCCCAACGGGATTGTCCTGAACTCCGTGTTACCAGTGTGTGTGCTTGTTTGTATGCGTGTGTGTGTTTGTGAGTTCAGCAAGAGGACAGACGCTCTCAGAGACCAGCTGATGCTCTGGCCATTGTTGGAGTGTGGGACGGTGTGTACGCCGTATCTCCTGGGCACTTAAATGTTTTAGATCCAATCATCCCTCTCTATTTTTGTCTGTCCTGTATTTATTCTCATTTTCCTTCTGTTTGCATTTTCCACTCGCCATGGACTTCTTTCTGCTAGTGTATCGATCGCTCTTAGTCTCCTTCCTTCCTCTGCAGCACTTTTCTTCTTGCTTTCACTCTATAAGGAGGATTCTCATGTAAAGTCAGCAAACCTGTTAACCTGTTTTGACCATATTTGTATATCACTGTATTCGCTTCTATACATGCAGGGTTTGTGTTTCAGTGACAAGTGATATTAGATTAATAGAGGATGCTGAACAGTGAGTCTTTCTCCGGTCAAGGAAATTCATTCAGCACCCTTTTAATTGTCTGTAAGTCAGCAGCAACTGCAGCATGGAGCTACAGCAGATGTTTAATGTTCATAAAACATCTAATTATACGTCTTTATTGAAACAAAGCAACTTTGATCATTTAGGTATTTTTCTTCAGAGAGGACACAGTTTTAGCATTATATTCCTTTGATGGCGCTCATTTCCAAATGATAACTACACATTAGGAGTGTAAAACAACAACACAAGTACAAGATTTTAGCCGACTGTCAAGATGTTGCTGCTCACTTCAGGCAAAATTCCTAATGATTATTTTACATCTTAAAGTGTATCTGTTTTCACAATAGATGTCAGTATTGTCTCTATAACATGAAAATGTGTCAGGAAAAAAAATTACCTCATGAAAAGTCCTGGGCTACAGCGTCACAGGACGTCCATGTTCTTCAGTCCCCCTTTGAAGCTGGTAGTCCAGACAGCGCTCCACATTTTACAGTGACAGCAGGTGACAGCAGGTGATAGCTATCACTGTGGGTGAAAAGCAGATGTTATATATGACTGAGCCCATGAACTCAGCAGCAGAGCATTCAGAGAGATCAGGTCAGAAACTGTTTCCTCGTAGACTTTTGTGGAATCAGATTTTTATTTTTCAGCAATAGCGATCAACATCTCAACATCTGGGTTTTTAGGCATCACATTTCATTTTTCAGACCCAATTAATCTTTTTTACTGTCTATGGCCTAAATGTCTCCCTAATGGCTGAAAAAAAGATGCATTCATTGCTTCCACCTTTACCACAAAGCTGAGATGGCAACTCTTAAATGTACACCTATTAACAGCTAGAGCACATCTTTGAGGTTCTTCTTGTACACTTTGTGTTTGAACGCAGTCATGCACTCGTGCAATAGATAGGAATGCACCATTCCACGTTTCTTCCCAGTTCCGATACATTGCTGGTGTCTCGTCTTTAGGTATTTGCTGTGTAAAATTAATAAACTGTATTCTTTGCTCTGAGTGACTGAGAATCGATCTTTTTTTGTGTAAGGCAGCATTTGCCTGGCATGAAAAATATTTCTTTCCTAAGTCTGGAAATTAAACTGTAGGAACACTAACATTAACTGGTATTTATTAGAAATAAAATGAAAGCTTTGATTTGGGTCCTACGTTCTCCTCTCTCTGTGAATACACCTCCTCAGACACATCGTGCGGCCAAAAATATTTTTTGAGCACTAAGAATCAGGAGACTCGCTGACAGTCAAGAAATAGAGATCTGTTCGCAGCAATCATGATTAAGAGATGAAGCACTGAGACTGCCCTTCCTGCTACACAGACTGGCTATGGCATTTTAATAAGGGTGTGTGAGTGTGTCACAGAAAAACATGCATTGAACTGACAGACCATGTTCTGAATTCCACTTTTCTGTGAGATTTGTGTCTGTGGGTGACCTGTCTCACTCTTTTCCGGTGAGTTCCTTCCTGTCTTGCTGTCTTTTATTGATTTTATTGAAATCTATTCATTGTTAATCTTTATCAAGTTGATGAGACAAGTGGTTTTCCAAATGTGTGGGATATTTTTGCAGCCGAGTTGCTTCTGAGAAGTGCATATTCACTATCTGTGTAATGATTTGTTTCTAGTTGTGTGCAGCAAATCACAACATGTAGTCAGCAAAGAGTTTTTAAGGGCCAGTCAAATACCTGAGATGTATCTCTACCTGATGACCATTGCCTGGGTACTTGGGAGCTAATTTATGCAGAACACAAAACTGCAATACTACAAAACAAAAAAGAAAACCTTATTGAATTTCTAAAATGAAGAAATAATCAGGACAATGAGGCCAAACTCAGAGTATGATGCTCTTGGTGGACCTGAGCTCAGTGTTCAACACCATTATCCCAAACATCCTTACCATCAAACTGGACTCTCCCTACCACCGGCTCCTGGATCAAAGATTTCAACTTCAATCGGTCAATAGACTCACTACACCACTTCTCTGGTAAAGAAGGCCCAGCAGCGGCTGCATGTCCTACATGTCCCGAGGAGGAATAACTCGGAGGAGATCTTGCTGCTGGACCTTCTGCCGCTTCCCAGTGAAGAGCATGCTCTGTTGCCAGGCTGTTTGGTACACAGGGACCACTAATGAGAACAGAACAGAAATCATTGGCTGGTCTCTGCCACGCTGACAGGTGTTAAGAACATTTCAATTCAATTTTATTTATATAGCGCCAAATCACAACAAAAGTTGCCTCAAGGCGCTTTATATTGTATGTATTTCCAGTTTCTCACCAGCTGTTATTCTCCTGCTCCACTCCTCTGGTGTTAACCAGGAGTCCAGGAAAAGCTGCTTGAGGCAAAGCCTGTTGGTCTTAACTGGCTCGGAAGTGCCGATGTTCTCAGAGGTGGTTGTTGAGTCTAATACACATAGAAACAAGCTAAGAATATCAAGAATACCAACAAGAATGTCAAGCTGTTTGCAAAGCTGTTTGGGTGGTTTAGGCCCTGGAGGAAAGTCCCAGCCCCCCTTTCACTGTCCTAAAATACATTGCTCTGCTTTCCCTGTTGCATACATGGAATCAGCAGCTGCATCAGAGATAGTGCCTTCATCAAATACACACTTGAACTGTTGACACATATGACAATGCATCATTTGAGTTACTGGGCCTGTGCCCATAGTAGCGCTCTGCCTCTCATAAGATTAGTCATAGATTATTTTACCAAAATCTTAGGTATAGGATCCGTGGACTGCTTGAAAATTAACATTTACTGGGTTAGGAAACTCTTTGTCTAACTCATTGGCAGTGATGGGAATAACGGTGTTACAAGTAACGGCGTTACTAACGGCGTTACTTTTTTCAGTAACGAGTAATCTAACTAATTACTAGCCAGGAGGGAGGGGGTGAGTGAGTGATTCGTTCGCTCTACGATTCAGCACAGGAGGGAGGGGGTGAGTAGCTCAAATGTGCTGTTAGCATGCTAGCAGAGCGATGCTACTGTGAACCGAGGAGCTATTGTCTTGATGTGAGCTTCTACTCAGGGTTTTTTCTTCCAGTTCAGAGCAGAAATGTTTTTGTTAAGATACTGGCTGTTGTGTTTTTCTCCACAATTTTAATTATAAGCTAGATACATTTCTACTAATGAAATTAGTTTGCTAACAGCCACAGGGACGAGTCAGTGAGTCAGTTGGGCTTGTGAATCATGATTCATGAGTCAGTAAAGTGATTCTCGAGTATTGAACGATTCGTTCATGATTCGCGCATCACTAGTAATTAATTACTTTTAGAATATTGTAATTCAGTTACTAACTCAGTTACTTTTTTTGAAGAAGTAACTAGTAACTATAATTAATTACTTTTTCAAAGTAACTTGCCCAACACTGCTCATTGGTGAAGTTTTCAGGTAAAGGCAGCACTCTGGTGAAGCAGAGCAGCGAGAGGTGGAGTGGGTGGAGTAGACAAAGCGTCAGGAATGCGTGGAGTGGCCGTGATGTGGAAGGGCTGAGACTGACCACAAATGAATTGCATCATTTCTCCAAGTTCAGTTACTTTGACAGCACTAGGTCTTGATTGATGGCGAGGGGAAGAAGGACATACTCGTGTTCTCGTCCTCAGTGGCCACATAATCCTTTCACAGCAGTACTATACAGAGCTTACACGGACCCCTGTTTAAACCCAGTTATGACATGAACCATAGCCTGCAATGAACATCTTGCTTCAGTGTTTGCCAAATATTGCTGCGTAGCAAAATGTGAATATGCAAAAAAGTTCCCAACTGTGTAACTTACGTTACATTATAGGTTTGTTTCTGTGTGTTAAGACTTTGTTTTTTCCATATTTCTGCATCAGCAGCTCTCCATGTCCTAAAAGCAGTGACATCCTGTCAGGAAAGCAAGGACATCAGTGCTTGCCCAGTAAAATCTAAAATTTAAACGTCAGTTAAAACGCACCAGAGTGAAAGCCGTCACTCTTCTTTCATCGCAAAGGGTTGAGTCATAAAGCCTCTCACATGCTTGCAGGCATTCTTTACATTATTCCCATTCTATGTGCCCAGTTGGCCTCCGTCACTGGAAGCTCCCCTTGCCTTGGATTCCACTGGAAAGTATTGTGTGTAGGGATGGGTATCGAAACCCGGTTCTTGTTGAGAACCGGTTCCCACTGTTTCAATTCCTTGGAATTGTTTGCCATTTTTGCAAACGATTCCCTTATCGATTCCAGTCGCCCCGAATTACGTCACCATATTGCGGAGCGTCATTTACCTGAAACACGGGTTTCCTGCCAGGTAAATGACCTGGCAGGAAGCGTTTGAGCCTAAGCTGCTCAAACGCTCAAAAATGTAGTCATACTTTACGAGAACGGATGACAACAGGGCAACTTGCAATACTTGCAAAGTAGATATTTCATTTAAGGGAGGAAACACTATGAATATGCAAAAGCATTTGCTCAAAAAACACGCGATGACCTTAAATGAATGTCGTGTTTTTCATTCTGCTCCGGACTCGTGAATCTCAACCCAGCAGCAGCGGTAACGTTTGCACGTCCTCTCCCGTTAACGCGGCAGGTAAATAATCACCTAACAGTGCATATTATGTTAGCGCGATCTGCCTTATTACAAACCTGCCATTACTGTGCATTTAGGTGACCATGATGAGACAGACAGAGTCTGGCTCAGATGCTGGCAGTTCTCGCTGCAGTCTACCGGTAGCGTCTCCTTTCAGGCCAGGATAGACGAATGTCACCGAGCAGAGACTCAGTTTGTGGTCAAAGGCTTGAACCCATTTGCCACAGCAGATGATTTTCAGTAAGTGAATGTGTTTAATTGTAGGCAGGGACATTACTGGATATTCTTGTGTAATTGCTACAGAATAATTTATGTTATACTTTGTTATTGCTACAGACGAATATTTATTTTATTATTTTACATTTACAATTTTTTTTCCCCGGGGACCCTGTGACACCCAATTGAAGAGCCGTAGGCTGTGAATATCTTAAGATCTCACTGCTGGGTTTGTAAGGCCATGTTACTCCTAAATTTCTATCTTGTTAGAAGAGAAGATATAAAACAAAGTTCTAAGCTAATCGACCTTAGTGTTCTCCTTTTTAAAAAAGAATCGATAAAGAATCGAATCGTTAAACAGAATCGTGAAAATCTTATCAATACCCATCCGTAATTGTGTGTGTCTGTTTCATGGGTGTATCTGCTCCCACTTATCATTGACTTAATCTCGTCAAGCTAAGAGCCCAGCAGCTTTTTCTGGTTTGCACAAGCACATTGTTTACACAGGTTATCCACAAAGTCTTTGACAAGAGGCTGATGGGAGATTAGTGTGCTGGACAAGCTGCCACAGTTGGAAGATGCACAAACACAATAAGATTAGCAAATAGACAAGCCTCTATGATTTATATCACAACAGATACGTTTAGAGCAGGGCAATATGGCTAAATATATTTATCACGATATATATTTGAAAATTTGCAATAATGATATAACTGACAATATAATTGATGCGAGACAAAATACAACTCCACAACTTTACTAGCTCAAAAAAACCCCATCCATTTATTTTCACTTAAACAAGCAGCTGTTTTTTATGTACATTAAAGCTTTATAAACATGTAACAGTGCAAATGCAAATTCCTTGCTGAAAGTTTAACCAAAGGGCATTTCCAGTAGAAATGGGCTGACATATCCTGAGCATAACCATGTATGATATCCACTGAAGTTAAAAAGAGGTGCTTTGCAACATTAAACTGCAGTGTGCCAAATAAAAAAGTCAAATACGTATTTTTCGGACCATAAGGTGCACGGGATTATAAGGCACATTAAGCGAAACAAAGCAGTCAGATAAATCAAACTTTATTCAACTCATTCTTCGTGCTTCCTCCACTTCTGTACCATTGATTCATTAATGCTGTATTCTATCACAGCTGCTCTGTTCCCATGTTGTTGCAGTACATTAATAACTAACCTGGTATTGTGGATGGATTATCTCAGTTGTTCTCCTGACTGAAGTTTGGTCCGTTTACAGCATCCTGCCATGCGATTGCATTTGTCTCTAACCATCAGGAACCTTCACGTTAACTTTTATAGAGTGGAAAAGTGTTAGCGTTCATCCTCCAGCTTCACTGTTTATGTTATGCTAACATAGCTCCCTCTGCTGCTAAAACTGAACAGAGGGAGCTCTGTTCAGTTTTAGCAGCGGCAAACCTGCGCTGCTGCGAGGAGGAGAGGAGGACGGCAGCAAAGAGGAAGAACCTGGATATAAGAAAGTGTTTTTCAAAGAAACCTGTGACAGAAGAACCAACATAAAGCTCAGAGAGTAATGGTGACACAAAGTCACGGGACCCTCCTGCTCCACCAGGCCCAGGATCCTCCAGCAGCCACTGGGCCCAGGCTCCTGCAGCAGCCACTAGGCCCAGGATCCTCCAGCAGCCACCAGGCCCAGGCTCTTCCAGCAGCCACTAGGCCCAGGATCCTCCTGCTCCACCAGGCCCAGGATCCTCCAGCAGCCACTGGGCCCAGGCTCCTCTAGCAAGGTACCAACAAGTAAATCGACAGTGACTTCAACGGGCCATCACAAGGAAATACCAATCTCATCATTTTCAAAATGCTGCCTAAAAAAGCAAACCCAGGAGTTGAAGAGGAGTTGGAGGAGATTAGGAAATCGCTTAATTTCATGTCTGATGAACTGAGCAAAGTGGCTAAACAACAAGGTATGCTACATGACCTAATGGATGAAATAAAACAACTAAAAAACCTCATAAAGGACAAGGACAAGAAAATAGACGACTTGGAACGGCGAATCGAGGACCTTGAACAATACACAAGGATGGATGATTTAGTCATAAGTGGACTGGAGACGCAACACCGAACCTACGCCAGAGTAACAGCTGGTGGAGGTAAAGACGGTGAAGATGCCCCGGTAGAGGAGCTGCAAACGCTTGAACAGCAAGTGATAAAATTCCTTCAAACAAAGAATGTAAGTATTCAGAGCCATCATATTGCAGCATGCCACACGCTCCCCAGCAGGGGCGGAGCGTGGGGGTGGCTTACTGGGCTTAAGCCCGGGTTGTTTTGTCAGAAGCCCGGGGTATTTTGGAGTGTAATTTTTTCATAGTTAGATGCCTGGCTGACAACTGTATAAAACAAAAAGTACACACAATATTCGAAGCACATAGTGCACACTGTGGGAATTTACGACTGTGCGTGAATCCCCCCCTGATATTGGTATGATCCAAGCTCAGGCACTAAGCGACTGAGCGAGGGGGCGGGGCAGCTGCTGCCCGTGAGTTCGCTGTTGGAGAGACGGAGCCAGCCATACTAAGGAGAGCTTAAGTTCGACCAGGTACCAAAGCAAATCATTCGTACCGTACAAATAATGTAAATATGACGGTGCATCACGAAAGATTGATATCAAACTGATCACTTCACCAATATTACGTTACTTGCTCTTCAAGTGAATCAACAAATGGCGAAATGAAAAGCCGAACAAATGCTATTTTTTTTTAGAGGGTTGTTGAACTCGAAGAGTTTTCTTCTTCTTCGGCCATGTTCTCTTAATAATGCACACACTTGGTGGTTGATTACTTTTCCCGTTTCTTTAATTGTTAGCAACACAGGAGGGAAAACCATACATTACTTCAGCAGTTCGCGCTTCGGAACAACAGGAACAGGAAGTGAAGTAATCTATAATCACCAAAATAAAATCCTTTTCAAAATAAAATGACAATCAGAAAACGTCTTTCACAACATAAAATAAATTAATATATTTACTCATGAGAACACAAATCTAACACCCCCCCTTGTTCTCATGCTGTTAACCCATAGCATCTTATGCATTTCCAAAGAACCATTTTTGAAACTTTCTGAGTCTCACTCTTGTAACTGGTTTTGTTAGTATGTCTGCAGCCATTTCTTCTGATGGACAGTGTTCAATGCAGATTTTCCTTTCATTTACCGCTTCACGAATGAAGTGATATTTCACATCAATATGCTTTGACCTCTGTCTGTTCACTGGGTTTTTACTCAACGCAATGGCCCCTTGGTTGTCCCCAAACAGTTTAGTACATGTGTACCTTTTTCTGTCCATGCCGTTTAACAGTTGGGTTAAGTACATGCTTTCCTGAGTAGTGGTTGCAAGACCAATGTATTCAGCTTCACATGTTGAGAGTGCCACTGTAGGCTGTTTCTTTGTTTTCCAAGATATTACTGGTCCCTCTTTAGTAAGTGCAAAACAGTAGCCTGTTGTACTGCGTCTGTCTTTTACAGAGGATGCCCAGTCAGAGTCACTGTAAGCAATTAGATCTAGATCCTCACTGCTTTTCTTAAAGATCAGTTCGAAATCGTTTGTGCCTTTTAGGTATCTGAGGACTTGTTTTGCCGTTACTAAGTCCTCTCTCGTGGGTTGAGCTAGTGTTTGAGATAGTCTGCTAACAACCCAGCTTATATCTGGTCTCGTACACGTCATGGCATATATCAAACTGCCCACTATTTCTCTGTACTCTCTTGAGTTAACAGTCTCATTTGCATCATTTCCTCCACATGTAGTAGTGTCCGTTTTTAGTTCACACGGTGTGGATCTGGGTTTGCATTCAGACATCCCAAAGCGTTCCAACATTCTTTGAATGTACCTCTTCTGATTCATCCTGATTTCACTCTCTTTTTGTATAAACTGTATCCCAAGAAAACTGGATATTTTCCCCAGGTCTTTCATGTTAAACTTTGACCTCATTGTTTCTTTGAAGGTGTTTAACAAGTTAGTATTGCTAGCTGCAATGATCAAGTCATCTACCCAGATGATAACCAGTAGAGTTTCATGTCCAATGTCCTTTCTGTATACACAGTGATCAGAAAGGTTTCTTTCAAAGTCATTTTGTTCAAGGTAGTCATTCAAGAGTTTGTACCAGTTTCTACCTGATTGTTTTAACCCGTAAAGGGATTTCTTTAATTTGTACACCAAGTTTTCTCCTGACTCTGTTTGCTCAAAACCTTCTGGTTGTTCCATGTATATTTCTTCCTCAATGGGAGCATGCAAATATGCAGTTTTAACATCCATTTGGTGGATAATAAGATCATTCTGGACTGCTATTTGCATTAGGGTTCGCACAGATGTCATGTTTGCTGTTGGTGCAAATGTCTCTTGGTAATCTATTCCTTGTGTCTGGTTGTAACCTTTTGCTACAAACCTGGCTTTGAATATTTGTCCTTGTTCATTTTCTTTGAGGGCGTAGACCCATTTTCCTCCAATGGTATTTCTACCAGTAGGTAAAGTAGTCAGTTCGAATGTGTCATTCTCTTTCAGAGAGTTGATTTCTTCTGTCATTGCCTGTTTCCACCTTGGTGCCTCTGGTGACATCAGCGCCTCTTTATAGGTTTGGGGGATTCCACAGGTTGCTCTGTAACAATAATCAACACTTACAGAGGTTACATTTGCTAAATCTTTGCAGTTAGATGTGTAATCCTCTAGATATTTAGGAGGTTTCCTTTCTCTGTTAGGATAGCGCTCAGTTTGGTTTTGCTCATCACCCTCATTTCTTTCTACGTCAGGGTTTGGTTCATTTGTGCTGGTTTCCTCTTCTCTAGCAGGTCTGTTCTCTGCTGCATTTTCATTTTGTTGTTCTGTACTTTCTTTTAAAGGCACTACATGTTCATAAGTCTGAATTTCTGTGTCATATTCATCAGTCTGTGTTTGTTGTTCAACAGTGTTCTTCTTGATAAATCTCACGAGTCTGTGTTTTGACACTTTTCCTGTGTGAGGGTTATAAACCAGGTATGCTGGGCTATTTTTACTATAACCCACAAATATTCCTTTTTCACATCTGGGATCAAGTTTCTTGTAGTTATGTGTGTATGCATAACAGTCTGACCCAAATATCCACAGTTTTGAGAGATCTGGTCTTTTCCCTGTTAACATCTGATATGGTGTACTTTTAGTCCTGTTACTGTAGCATCTGTTGCGGGTGTGTGCTGCATTTTGAATGGCGTAAGGCCATAATTCTTTTGGCAGCTCTTTTTCTAGTAAAAGGCACCTCCCCATTTCAAAGAGAGTTCTCCATTGCCTCTCAGCTGTGCCATTCTGATGGGGAGAATATGGCGCAGATGTCTCATGCTTTATGCCTTTTTTTCGTAAAAGAGACTGGAAGCAACTGCTTGTGAACTCGGTGCCATTGTCCGATCTAATGCACTTAACACTGCCGTATGGTGCACAGTCAGCTAGAAACTTTGCTGTGGCCTCTGTGGTGTCACTTTTCTGTTTTAGAAAGTAAACTGACACTGCCCCTGAAAAATCATCTGTAAATAATATAGCGTATTTATGACCACTTTGGCCACTTGGTTCAATGGGGCCAGCTAGATCAGTGTGCACCAACTGTAATGGCTCACTCGCTTTTGGGTCGCTTTGTCTGTTTCTGTTGTTAGTGAATTTCCCTTCTGTGCACACATTACAATCTAGCATCCCACTGCCTGTGATTTTCATGCCATCTACAACATCAGGTAGCTTTAACACATCACTAACATTACAATGTCCTAAAATTTCGTGCCATGTTTTCACATCACAAGCCAGATTAACAGTGTCACAGGACATCATGTCATTGTATGATGTTTCATTGTTTACCGTTTTCAAATAGCAGAGTCTGTTGTATTCTTCAATGGAGAAGACTGTCCCATCTTTGTTCACCAGTTCATTCTGTCCCTTCTTGAAGATCACCTGTGCTCCATAGGTTGTAGCTGCCTTCACTGAAAATATGCTCTGAGGGTAGGATGGGATGAACAGGGCATCTCTCAGTGTGATGGTGGTACAGTGTCCTTGTATGTCCCGTAGAGAGACGTTGGCATCTCCCCTTTTGAGTGCGACGTTGTTTGTCCTGGATCCATCAGCGAGCTCCATGTAGTGTTTCTCAGGATCAAAAGTCTCATCAAACTTTATGAACTTGTTCTTCTCCGTAATGATGTGTGAAGTAGCACCACAGTCCACCATTAGTCCTTCTCTTATTATGTCAGTAGGCAGAAGTCTTTGACTAACTTTAAATACAAAAGTCTGCTCTTCTTTCTTGTCCTTTTGTTTTACTACAGTTAGTTTCGCATCATCTCTGTACTTGGTTTTTCTTCTACATGTCTCATCACTGTGTGTCGAGCTTCTATGGTAGCTACACCACTTAGGTGTTCCCTTTTGGCGACAATCTTTTACAAAATGTCCTCGGTTTCCGCATCCATGGCAGGTGATTGATGTTAAATCAACCTTCATCACATTATCCGCTTTTACTTTGTTGTCGAATTTCTCGGTTTCCTCATAACTTCGTAGGTTGCTTTTGAACTGTGTGAATGTTAAATCTTCACTGCTTTGAGTTGTGTGGATAGCAAATGGCTTGTAAGTTTCAGGAAGCCCCTTTAGAATCATAGCGATAATAAGTCCATCACTGATGACTTCTTTTGCATTTCTTAGGGAGGTCACTGCTTTTTCAGCTCGGATAATATAATCTGTCACTGTCTCATCTGGTTTCTTCTGTAAAGACGTCAGCTCTGTGTACAGTGCGATGATTCTGGGCTTGCCTTTACTATCGTAGTGGTCACGTAGTATTTTTAAAGCTTTTCTTCCGTCGTCAGTCGCATCTCTCATTACCAGTGACAGACTTTTATCATCGAGAAACTGTATCAGTTCAGCGTAGCATTCAGCATTCTTCTCTGCATCTGGGTTAGTGACTGATAATATAGTGTCCTTTAGGCCAATGATCCGCATGTGGCCGAGAAACTTTGTCTCCCAAAGTTCGTAACTGTTTTCGTCTCCGTTGAAAACTAACCTCTGCCATCTTCCTCCTGTTGTGTCACGTCTGGGCCCATAACCTGTTGAGCTCGAAGAGTTTTCTTCTTCTTCGGCCATGTTCTCTTAATAATGCACACGCTTGGTGGTTGATTACTTTTCCCGTTTCTTTAATTGTTAGCAACACAGGAGGGAAAACCATACATTACTTCAGCAGTTCGCGCTTCGGAACAACAGGAACAGGAAGTGAAGTAATCTATAATCACCAAAATAAAATCCTTTTCAAAATAAAATGACAATCAGAAAACGTCTTTCACAACATAAAATAAATTAATATATTTACTCATGAGAACACAAATCTAACAAGAGTCTTAGCTTACGTGTGTTTATTTCATATTTTCAGTTCTTACCCTCCCCGACTAAATCGGTTTCAGTTATGTACTGAAACATAAGAATGGACATTAGAGGCTTCTTTCAAAGAAAAAACTCAGGTAAATGTTATTTTATATATTATGCTTTGTATGTTGTTCAGTATATTTCTATGCAAAACAAGAGGGATTTCAGTACACAGCAGGATATTCACATTTGTAACCAGATATTTACACTTTAGAGATAAAACATAAAAAATTTTACTGTACAACATCAATTTAGAGTAAACTTTTGTTTTAGATAAATATTGAAATATCTTTTGAATTAGTTAAATGTCAGAATAAAGAGAGAGAGATCTGTCTATTTTTATCACTTTCATCAAATGTAGGAGCACATATACACTAAGTTTATTGTTAATTAATAAGAAACTCCAGACGATTCCATTCTGAGCTGAAGAAGCTTCTGATAGGTTCGTAGAGTCCATGTGAGTAAATTGGTGGCACACCTGTGGATGCATATAAGGCAAAACACAGAGCCTGTTTCTGTGACATGGGAACATCAAGAGATGTCAACCAAACACCAGGAAAAGAACTGTGGAGCTCCATAAGTGTGGCTCAATTTGAATACAATTTGGTGCCATTTGCAATTAAGAAACACAGATAGTTTCTCTCTTTACTCTTAAAGTTAACAAATATGTTTTTTATATTTATCAATCTAAAAAAGTAAACATTTAGTCTGATTTGATGTTACAATTAAAAAAGTGTTTTTATCTGAAGAGTTTGTAAATATCTGTATATTTGATGATTGTCAGCACAGAGAGGGAGAGAGAGGAACAGAGAGGGAGAGAGAGGAGAATGAGGACAGAACAGAGATGAACAAGAGCAGGTGAGACACACATGTTAGTCAAATGGTCGTTTGCCAAAAGTATCACCGTATCATAGGTCCTCATGTATCTCGTACCTAGTGTTTCTTTTTAGGTTTGTTATTTTTCAAATTCTATATTTATGTTATGCAGGCTTGTTTGCACAACAAGGCTGAATAATTATATAAACTTTTCTCAATCTAAATATTGTACTTTGGTAGAATTAAAAAATAAGTGTAGTGCAGGTCTATGATGATTTTTAGTGCTACTATCATCTAGTTCTGATTCTGGTTCTGTCTTGGTTAAATCCCAAGTAGTCCTGATTTTGAACTGTTGTTGTCCTGTTTTAATTCTGGATCAGTTCTGGGTCTGGTTGAATTGGGGTTTAGTCCCTGTGTCTTGATACAGGCCTGATTTTGTTCTGCCTCGCTGCTTAATCAAAAAACTAGTTTAAGGTGTCCTGCACATGTGATATATATTTTTCCCTATATGAAGTCATTCTTTTTTTAACAAAACTCAAAACAGAGCCTATTAATCTTTCAGTCATTTCTACCCCCCCCCCCCCAAGGGAAAAAAAAAAATCCCACATGCATACTACCCTTTTGGGCTAAGCCCCGGGTGTTTCAAATGTCTGGCTCCGCCTCTGCTCCCCAGTGAAGACAGTAAAACAAAGCCATCAATCATTCTTCGGTTTGTGAGTCGCAAAACAAAGATTGAGTTACTGAAACAGGGTAAGAAGCTAAAAGGGACTGGTGTGTATTTAAATGAACATTTAACGAAAAAGACTGCTGAAATTGCAAGACAGGCACGCAGCCTGAGAAAACAAAATAAGATACAAGCGACATGGACGAGGAACTGCAAAGTAATGATAAGACTAAATGGCAATCCCGAAGAAGCGAAAGTTGTGATGATAAGAGAACTCAAAGACTTAGAGCAATATAAATAATCAGGAATCTGCTATGGAATCTATTGGAAAAGTGATGATTGGATAATGAACAATGGGTATGGAAAGTGTTTCTGGCCTTACGGCTCAAAAACAATGGAAACAACAAAAACAAAAACACATAAATGACGAGTTTGGACACAGATTATAGGTTTCCATTCAGAGATATTGAAGAGGAAGAATTTGATTATGAAAAGGACTGTCAAGGTGGTTATTTTGCCACACACGCTGAGAAAACGAACTTCAAAACGTTTAACTACGCAGAGCACAACATGCATGACCCTGAAAGTAACATTGACCCAGATACCCACTTCTACAATAACACCAATAATACTTGTGCGTACTATACAGACGACCAATTCAATATGAATATTAAAATGGCAAATGCATTGTTGGTCATACATTTCAATAGTAGAAGCCTGTATAAAATTTTTTCTAAAATTACAGAATGTTTAAGTAAGTTAAAAAAGTTTAATATAATTGCAATATCAGAAACATGGCTCGATAATGAGAAAGTTAGTGAAATGGGACTGGAAGGATACGAATTATTTACAATGAACAGGGTGAATAAAAAGGAGGCGGTGTTGCTTTATATGTAGATAAAGTTTTGAAATGTAGTCTGATTGAATGCATGTCAAGCACCATAGATAACATATTGGAATGTGTCACTATTGAAATTCATGTTGAAAAAGCTAACAATATAATTATAAGCTGCATCTATAGGACACCAGGTTCATGCCTTGAGATATTCAATGAAAAACTTGCTGCTATGTTTAGCAACCTAAATGATAAAAAAGTGCAAATAATTTGTGGTGATTTTAATATAGATTTGCTAAACCCAAATGGACATCAGAAAACAACAGATTTCATAAATACAATGTATAGTAACTCCCTTTTCCCTGTAATTATAAAACCAAGTAGAATAACAATTGATACAGCTACATTGATAGATAATATATTCACAAATAAAATTGACCATGAAATAGTAGGTGGACTTCTTATAACTGATATAAGCGATCATCTTCCTGTTTTTGCAATTTTTCAAAATTATTTTGGGATTAAAACTAAACAAAAGAATCAAATATTTGATATGATACGACATAGAACAACAAGAGCCATTGCTGCCCTCCAGGTGGACTTAAAGGAACACAGTTGGAATGAGGTTTTTGCAAATGAAGATTCAAATAGTGCATATGATGCATTCTTATCAACTGTAATTTCACTATATGAAAAACATGTCCTTTAATGAAGATCACTAGAAAGCATCACAGATCAAATAAGCCATGGATCACAAAGGGGATAGAAGATGCATGTAAAAAGAAAAATAATCTATATAAGAGATTCATAAAACAGAGGACAAAAGATGCTGAAATAAAGTACAAGTTATATAAAAATAGATTAGTAAATATTATAAGAACAAGTAAGAAAGAATATTACCACAAATTATTGGAGCAAAGCAGAAGTAACACACAAGAAACATGGAGGATATTAAACAGTATAATCAAAAAGGGCTCAAAAAATAAGAATTATCCAGATTATTTTAAAAAAGATAAAGATATTGTGCTTGATAAAACTAAAGACATTGCAAATGGATTTAATGATTTCTTTGTAAATGTTGGTTTTAATTTAGCAAAAGAAATTCCAGAGTCAAGAAATATTAACGACCTAAATAAACATATTACTGTGTCCACCATGTTTATTGGTGCTGCAACTCTTGGGGGTTGTTCTTGATAAGACCCTGTCCTTTGAGTCACATCTTGCTGCTACAGTGAAAAAGGCCCAACAAAGACTGTATTTTTTAAGGAGGTTGAGAGGTTTTAAGGTTTCATCTGAAATGATGACTCTCTTTTATAAAAGTTTTATTGAATCTGTTTTAACTTTCTGTATCATTGCTTGGTACGGTAGTATGTCCATGGATAATAAGACCAGACTTAACAATCTGGTTAAAGTGGCGGGCAAGATTTCAGGGAGGTCTCAGGTCCAGCTTGTGGACTTTTATAACAGGCAGGTGCTGAGGAAGGCAACTTCTGTCCTGTTGTGTTCAGATCATCCTCTCTTTAACGATTTTCAACTGCTTCCATCAGGTCGTCGTTATAAAATGACTGCAGTGAAGACAAAGCGACACAAATTGTCGTTTGTACCTAGTGCTATTATCTTAATTAACAACACTAAATTGTAAGTGTTGTTGCCATTGCACATTGCACTTTTTTTGATGGAAAATCTAGGTTGTTTTATCAGGCTTATATTATATTATAGTATTTTTTTAATGAGTGTACGTAATGTGTTGGTTGTATGTTTGTTGTTCGTTTTGACATACTGCGAATTAATTTCCCATCAGGGACAATAAAGTTGACCATTGACCATTGACTCATAGAGAAATAATTAACATTGTGAAGACATTTAAAAATAAAAAGTCCACTGACTGTTTTGGTATTGACATGATATTAGTTAAAAGTATTATAGAATATATAGTGCAACCTTTCGCATACATTTGTAATCTGTCCTTTCAAACTGGTGTGTTTCCCTCACAAATGAAAATAGCAAAAGTTATTCCAATCCATAAAAACAGAGAGAGATGTCAGTTTACCAATTATAGGCCAATATCACTACTCCCACAGTTCTCAAAAATTTTAGAGAAGTTATTTGTTAATAGACTTGATAAATATATTGAGAAGCATAATCTCCTAAGTGATAACCAACATGGCTTTAGAGCGAAAAGGTCCACTTCGATGGCAGTGATGGAAGTTGTAGAAGGGATATCCAATGCTATAGATAATAAGGAATATACTGTTGGTGTTTTTATAGACTTAAAAAAGGCGTTTGATACAATTGATCATTCTATATTAATGAATAAACTAGAGAGATATGGCATAAGAGGGATAGCATACAAGTGGATGAAAAGTTACCTGGATGAAAGATATCAATATGTCGAATTCAATAATGTAAAATCTAAGCAGTTGAAGGTAACTTGTGGTGTTCCTCAGGGCTCTGTGCTGGGCCCTAAATTATTCATATTATATATAAATGACATATGTAGTGTTTCCAAACTGTTAAAATGTGTATTGTTTGCTGATGATACCACTCTGTACTGCTCAGGTAAAAACCTAGAACAGCTTCTGACTACAGCGGAAAAGGAGTTAAATATATTAAAAAACTGGTTTGATGTAAATAAGTTATCATTAAATATAAAGAAAACAAAATTGATTATTTTT
Source organism: Simochromis diagramma (assembly GCF_900408965.1). Lineage (NCBI taxonomy): Eukaryota > Metazoa > Chordata > Actinopteri > Cichliformes > Cichlidae > Simochromis > Simochromis diagramma. The sequence continues at coordinate 7,736,985 of NW_024386892.1, read as the reverse complement.
GGCACTAGACAAATGAAAAATGTATCTAAAATCAGGGTTAATGGAATTGAAATTGAAAGAGTGTACGAAAATAAATTTCTTGGAGTGATGATTGATGATAAGCTGAGTTGGAAGTCTCATATAAACCACGTGAAAACAAAAATGTCAAAAACCATTGCTATTCTCTATAAAACAAAGCATGTTCTGAACAAAAAATTATTATACACACTTTATTGTTCTCTGTTGCTTCCATATATGACTTACTGTCTGGAGATATGGGGTAATGCATATAAAACAAACACTCTTCCTATTTTCAAGTTACAAAAAAGAGCTATAAGAATTATAAATCAATCAAACTATATAGAACCAACTAACATTTTGTTTATTAATCTGAATACCCTGAAATTTTATGATTTAGTTGAATATAAAATGGCACAGATAATGTATAAAGCACAAAATAACTTGCTTTGCCCCAGTACTCAGAAGCTGTTTAAAGTCAGAGAGAGTCAATATGACTTAAGGGGAACAGATTTCTTTAAAAAAACAAAACAAGATGAGGACAAATATAAAGCAGAGATGTGTTTCTGTTAGAGGAGTTAACCTGTGGAATAGTTATGACAGTGATTTAAAAAGGTGAAGTTCATTTTCCTTGTTTAAAAATATGTTTAAAACCAGAGTATTAGAAAAATATATAAATCAAGAATGAAAAGAGCAAAAAAAAAAAACCAAAAAAAAAACCCCTCTTGATTCTTTTGCTTTGATGTAGTTACTTATCTAAGGTGGAAAGTGTTTTTTTTTTCTTGTTTGTTTGTTTGTTTTGTTTTTGCTTTGTTTTATTATTTGCTTCGAGCCCTGTGTACAGGAGCTGCATACAAAAAGATATTTTGTGAAAAGGGTTGGCGTAATAAGCAAATGCTTCAGCCAATACCTTTTGATTAGCCTTGTCTCATGCTTTCTTGCTTTGTGGTAGATCTTTGTTCTGTTTTCACTGAGATATTTGAATGCTAATCAATAAAAATCAAATCAAATCAAAGCTGTGTAGCTAGTGATCACGTAGTACATCATTATATACCAGCTAGGCCCAACTTCAGTAACCCTACAAACGTCACTGCTGTTTAGTTTTCTGTCTTCATTTATGTTGGAAGTGATAGCAGAGCTGTACGTTTGAATTTTTTCAGAAATCTCTCAGTCAGAACATGCTATATCATGTTTAGGTAACTAGCGAAACTAGCGAGCTAACTTCCGCTAACTTCCTGCTAACTTCTAACGCCGTTAAATGTAATAAATTCTGTTTTCATGGATGCCTTCATAGTTACACCTGGTAAAGCAGCAACGCTGATCGTTTTATTAAAGATGAAAGAATTGAGACAGTTTTTAACTCTCAGTGATGCTGCAGTGCTCGTTTCAATTTGGGACCTGAAGGGGACCCGCTTTACTCCCACATTTACGAGCGCCTTAGTCCGACAAATACGGCAATAACGACGGCCCGCTTGCATGTTCTACAAAAAAAATGTGCTTTGTTGTGTATCCGACGGACAAACACCAAACCAGTTCCACATCACTGAAGTTGCACCATTTTTACAAACCAATTCTGGTTCATCCGTTTCACTCAACAATCGGCCATGTGCGTATGAAAACAAAGGCACTGCGCATGCGTGTTTTACCCATATTCTATCGCGATATTTCATTTTCTTATCGTTGCCTAACATTATACCGGTATTACCGAGAACGGTATAATACGGCCCAGCCCTAGATACGTTCTCCCTGTCTTGGTAAACATATGTGACATACAGGGAGTGCAGAATTATTAGGCAAATGAGTATTTTGTCCACATCATCCTCTTCATGCATGTTGTCTTACTCCAAGCTGTATAGGCTCGAAAGCCTACTACCAATTAAGCATATTAGGTGATGTGCATCTCTGTAATGAGAAGGGGTGTGGTCTAATGACATCAACACCCTATATCAGGTGTGCATAATTATTAGGCAACGTCCTTTCCTTTGGCAAAATGGGTCAAAAGAAGGACTTGACAGGCTCAGAAAAGTCAAAAATAGTGAGATATCTTGCAGAGGGATGCAGCAGTCTCAAAATTGCAAAGCTTCTGAAGCGTGATCATCGAACAATCAAGCGTTTCATTCAAAATAGTCAACAGGGTCGCAAGAAGCGTGTGGAAAAACCAGGGCGCAAAATAACTGCCCATGAACTGAGAAAAGTCAAGCGTGCAGCTGCCAAGATGCCACTTGCCACCAGTTTGGCCATATTTCAGAGCTGCAACATCACTGGAGTGCCCAAAAGCACAAGGTGTGCAATACTCAGAGACATGGCCAAGGTAAGAAAGGCTGAAAGACGACCACCACTGAACAAGACACACAAGCTGAAACGTCAAGACTGGGCCAAGAAATATCTCAAGACTGGTTTTTCTAAGGTTTTATGGACTGATGACATGAGAGTGAGTCTTGATGGGCCAGATGGATGGGCCCGTGGCTGGATTGGTAAAGGGCAGAGAGCTCCAGTCCGACTCAGACGCCAGCAAGGTGGAGGTGGAGTACTGGTTTGGGCTGGTATCATCAAAGATGAGCTTGTGGGGCCTTTTCGGGTTGAGGATGGAGTCAAGCTCAACTCCCAGTCCTACTGCCAGTTTCTGGAAGACACCTTCTTCAAGCAGTGGTACAGGAAGAAGTCTGCATCCTTCAAGAAAAACGTGATTTTCATGCAGGACAATGCTCCATCACACGCGTCCAAGTACTCCACAGCGTGGCTGGCAAGAAAGGGTATAAAAGAAGAAAAACTAATGACATGGCCTCCTTGTTCACCTGATCTGAACCCCATTGAGAACCTGTGGTCCATCATCAAATGTGAGATTTACAAGGAGGGAAAACAGTACACCTCTCTGAACAGTGTCTGGGAGGCTGTGGTTGCTGCTGCACACAATGTTGATGGTGAACAGATCAAAACACTGACAGAATCCATGGATGGCAGGCTTTTGAGTGTCCTTGCAAAGAAAGGTGGCTATATTGGTCGCTGATTTGTTTTTGTTTTGTTTTTGAATGTCAGAAATGTATATTTGTGAATGTGGAGATGTTATATTGGTTTCACTGGTAAAAATAAATAATTGAAATGGGTATATATTTGTTTTTTGTTAAGTTGCCTAATAATTATGCACAGTAATAGTCACCTGCACACACAGATATCCCCCTAAAATAGCTAAAACTAAAAACAAACTAAAAACTACTTCCAAAAACATTCAGCTTTGATATTAATGAGTTTTTTGGGTTCATTGAGAACATGGTTGTTGTTCAATAATAAAATTATTCCTCAAAAATACAACTTGCCTAATAATTCTGCACTCCCTGTATAGAAGATGGAATGCAGTGTGTTTCTGCTTGAGCCCATTAGCAAGGACAGCCTTGATGATGGAGACATGAAATCTGGAATACAAAATAAGAAAGTGGAACAAGTGCTCAGCCAGTACTTTCTGATTCGTGTCTCTGAGAAATCAGCTGGTTGACCAAATGGGCAAAGTTTAACCAGCTATTCTCAAAACACACCACCTTCATTTTTCATTAATATTTTTAATCCCACTGTAGATAAACGATGTCCCACAGTGCTCGAGCTCTTTAGTTCTGCTGATTTCTCATTTATTTTATTATACTCTCATGAAAGATGTAGACTTGCTTTTCTGAGCTATTCAAAAGATAACAACAACAAAAACAGTGATATGTGGTCCTTGCAGGAAAGCCACTACAAACATATTACTGTAGATGAATTATTATTTAATGAAATAGTTAACTATTTAAAACGAGTCCTAAAAGTCTTTAATATAACACAGAGAGGATTTTTCTGCACAATTATTTTCATATTTGATTATTAATCCAATTTGCCAGTAATATAGTTTTATGTGGAAAGAAGTGTTTTTATAGTGTTTCATTGCTTCTTTTGCTAAAGATTCTAAAATAACCAAGGGATAAAATATTACGAGGTAGGAATGCAGAAAAGTGACGACGTCGACTTCAGCAAGCTCTGTGCTGAGGAGGCTGCCATCAAATATAAAAGACTGAAAGACCAGTAGCACAAACTGCAGAGTATGAACATGGTCCAATGTTTTCACACGTGTGATGGAGGTGGGGCATTTTACCACACGCCACTGCTGGAAAGAACAGGAAGCCAAGAGAAAAGACAAATGATAAAGACTTGTAAATTTATTTTCTCATGACTTTGCACTGTGTGACTGTTCACTTCACTTAGACACAGTCATTCTTCAATAGATGTTCAAACTTCACAATGGCGTCTCAATGGGGAAACACAAATATTAAAATAGAAAAACAAAGATTAGCAGCAGCCAATTAATTTTGTGTTAAAGGAGCAAAAAGCTCAATTCTGCAGCATGAGCCACAAACATCCTGAACATTTTTGCTGGTGCTATCCAAAACATCAGCACAAATCTTTTGGATGACTTAAGACATAAGTGACAAAAAAGGAAAAGAGCAGGAGACAGCGGGTCACTCATAATGTCTTATGACACCAGCGCTACTTTTAGAACTAAGTTTAGCTGTATGAAATCCTCTGGCAGACTTTAAACAACTTTACTATAAATTAATAAAGGCACAAGTCTGTTACTGTCTGGACTGCCGGGGGTGGGGGTGGGGGGGTAGAAATAGGGGATATAGGGAGAGAGAACAGGTTGGTGCAATAGAGACGAAAAAAGGGAAAACTATGTATCTCTAAATGATCTGTAATCATTGTACTTTCATATTATGGCAGCCACAAAACGGCTGATGAGTGATATTGTTGTGAATGTATATTTATGTCATGAACAGGTTTACAGTTTCTGGAGGATTACATGTTTATAGTGTTGCTTCAGTAGAGTACTCTGTCATGCTGAAGCAAAACGACAAAAGCAAAATGACTCAAAATGACAAAATGACTCCTGCTGTACAGGTGAAAATAGAGCAACAGGACCGCTGAGTCTTTGGCTTTATTTATTTTCTGCTGTGTTTTACTTGCATCTATTTGAAAGACTGAGTGTAAACACAAAAAATATTTTATTTTATGAGCTGGAATGTGCAGAAAATAGGTTTAAATGTTAAACTAATTTCTTCCAGTCAGAGAATGTTGCATATAATTTAATTTATGTTTGCATAAAGTTAAAAGATTAAAACGAATAAAACAAGTTTTAAAAAGAGACTTTTCCATTTGATTACATTTAGTATGATGGATTATGCAGAAACAGTAGAACTGGGCTGAAAGATCTATCGCTTTATCACCTATTCAGGTTGTAAATGGTGTTTTTAAAAAGTAACTAAGTACTTTTGAAAATAAGTAATCAGTAAAGTAACGGGATTACTTTTTTGGGGAAGTAACAGTAATTACTTACTGATTACTTTTTTCAGTAACTAATCAAACTCTAGATCTTGTTCTGACAGATGGCACAGAGACACTTTTGTCTAATCATTATTTAATAATATTCAAAGTTACAATAATGGACTGCACAGCAGTGGGATAGTAAGGTAGCACTTTTATGAACGTGCTGTTAAGTAGGGATACCTCTATAGGTAGAGTGGTGGCCCCATGACAGTATGTTTGCACTGAAGTACCGCAGCAATTTCCTAATGTTGTAAACCTGCTCAACATTTGGCAATAAAACCCTTTCTGATTGTGATTCTGATGATCGGAAGGTCGGTGGTTCGATTTCCCCTTAACAGTTAACTTGAGATACCTGCGAGCAAGGTACTGTCCACTGCTTCACTGAGTGAATGGGTTAAATGGAGAGAGAGAAGATTCCCCAATAAAGTATACATTATTAATATTAAGTACTGTAAGTTTAAGGGTCTAATTCCTCTATTGTTGTCTTCTTTAGTGCCAACACAGTGCAGAGCAGCACCCTAAAGTGTACTCCCACAGAGGCTACACCCACGATACAGCTACTGTGGCTCCTCCTAATAAGAACTCTCAAATTAGAAGTACTTGACTTCCTGTAACTCTCAAATGCACACCTTAAAGCAGATTACCTGTAAGCTGGAGAGGAAATGGCAACTCACGGATTTAGAAGTTCTGTGTTTAGCCAGGAAAAAGAAAAAAGATCAAATCTGTGTGAAAACATCTTACTATTGATCACTGATTGAATAAAATAAGAACAACTCCAGTTTTCTCTTCAGTGCTGTAGCCAGGCTGACAAAAAGCCAGAGCTCTTTTGAACCAAGCATTGCTCTAATCATAACTAGTAATGACTTCATAACTTTCTACAAAAATAACATTTTAAGCATTAGAGAAAAGATTATTGATGACTATCTCACAGATGTGATCTTATGTACTGCTAACTTTAGATCTACTTTCAGTAAAATCGATAATCATCAATACTGTTATTCTCCAGTTTATTTTTCTGAGTTAACTTTAACAATCACTTAACTTTGAAATAGTAACAAGAACGAAGCCAGCATTCTGAGAGCAAAGCACTCCTTTGGGGTGATATGGTACTATGAGGTCTTAAAGATTATATGATTATGGCTGGCCTCTCCAAACTGCTGAGTGTCTCTTTAGGCTTTTGCAGAACCACCACTCTGCTTTAATGCCATTCACCGCTATCTTTGGAGGGCTAACTTCAATATTTCATAGAAACCTCGGTCACAGGTAGAAATATCTCTCCTCAGAGACTGCAGACGTCACAGAGTTTATTTCTCGCCTCATTTAGATTTTTTTCAGCAGAAAAAAGCAGACTGTGTATGAGCTCTGTCCTCTTTTTAAGGTTAGACTTGGACAAACCTGTAAATGCAGTGCAGGATAAAAGAACAAAGAAAAGTGGGCGGTTGTTACATTTACAAAAGTCTAACTTGTAATTTGTACAAAATAATTTGATGTTTCTATCGTGAACGTAATTACATCACGTAGGATCTGCAGGAAATTTGTTCTTGTTGAGATGACATCATACAATCTAGTAAGAGTGCTTAGTTTCCTGGACTCACAAAATTCACAAGATCACACGAGATTTCAAACCACAGGAAAACCACTGGAGTTATAACTACACACACCACGTGTACGCTGTTGCTATTTATTGTGGTTTAACCTGTCAAGGACAAAAAAGTAAAGAAAAATCTGCATCAAGCCTGGTAATCGTAGCTTTCCTACTTTCGTGAATTCTGTGGTGGTGCTCAGTGGTGCAGTGGTTAGCACTGTTGCCTCACAGCAAGAAGGTACTGGTTTAATTCCTTTCAGGGCACTCTGGTTTCCTCCCACAGTTTACGGGTTTTTCTAGGTTAATTGGTGATTCTAAATGACCTGTTAATGTAAATGGTTGTTTGTCTCTTTGAGTTACCCTAACCCTGTGATAGACTGGTGAACTGTCCATGGTCTACCCTGTCTCTGACCCTATCACATCTGGCCCCAGCAACCCTGATAAAGATTAGAGGATGGATGAAGTGGAAGTTGTTGTAAATCCGTTAAACTCCACTGTTAACCAAACTCTAGACTTCGTTGAACATCATGTAGTATTTAAGTGTCCTACTATAACAAATATCAGCTTTAATAAATACCTGCCGCCCAGTGTGTGTTATTATGTAACAATGCAGGTCTCCTCTGCATAAATATAGTGCCCCACTTGAGTCTCAGTCCTCAAGACCACATCAATTTTCTTCTTTGTGTGTGTGTGTGTGTGTGTGTGTGTGTGTTCCTGTCTAGCTATCTTTGTGAGAACCAAAATCTGCATTCTACTATACTTGTGAGAACCGACAGTCACTTGTGAGGACACACTCACCGGTGTGTCCTCACAAGTTTGAAGCATTTTTGAGGCTCAAAATGTGGTTTTAGTGTCAGGGTTACAATTAGGTTATGGTTAGGTTTAGGGTCAGGGAAACCATTATGTCAGTGAAGGCCCTCACTAAGATAGCTGAACGGAGTTGTGTGTGCACGCTCGTGTGTGTGCGTGTGTGGGGGGGTCAGCTGCCTCTCATTTGTCTGAACTGCCCCACAGTGCTCTGACAAAACTTACCCTGTATTATAAAATATTGGTTACAGAACAAAGGCTGTCTAGCTCTACGATAGAAATCACAATTTAATAATGAAAGTCATGAAAGGCTGACTTATAGTTTTGCTCCTTCTCTAATGATGTGTTTTAATGTCTGTGAGTGTCAGCCTTTCTAATCTTTTGAACAGACACACTCCATCTGATGGAAAACTGGATATCTGTTTCTTTACTTTTGACGAGCTGTCATCATGTGTCACTGCATATCCTTTAATCAGCTTTCCATGTTAATCTCTCCATCCCTCTCTTTCTGTCAGCTCTAATCCTGTTTTACTTTCATTGCCATTTCACTCACATTTGTTCTTGACTTTATAGTTTTGTCTTCAAATCATCACTGCTACTGAAACTGCATTGTTAGAGACCATAATGGATTTTGTACACATCACAGATTATTGCTCAGAATGAATTTTTCTGCTATGATTCTGCTTTCCTCCTGCAAATATGCTCAGCTGTATAACAGGAAGCTAACGTTCAGTTTCAGTCCAAATCGATAATATATCTATTGCATTTATATAGCGCTTTTCGAGGCTCTTAAAGCGCTTTACAATTCCACTATTCATTCACACGCTGGTGGAGGTAGCTACAGACCGACAGAAGCGAGGCTGCCATATCGCGGCATCGGCCCCTCTGGCCAACACCAGTAGGCAAGTAGGTGAAGTGTCTCGCCCAAGGACACAACAACTGAGACTGTCCAAGCCGGGGCTCGAACCGGCAACCTTCTGATTACAAGACGAACTCCAATACAGCTTGTTTTCATGAAGCTGGTATGATGCAGAACTGTACTGTGCAGTTCTTTAACCTCCTAAGAGCTGAACTCTTTTATGGCATTTTTAATTTCTCTTTGATATTTGGGCTGATTGGAACCTGATGAATGTAAAAACAAAGAATTACGTGATTTTTTTTTTACCTGATTTTTGCTTCTGAGAAAAATGAGATCCACATATGAGGACATTCGTTTTAAATTTCGATTGAACAGTGGCAGTATAACATCCTTGTGAGTGGATATCAGGTCCTTGCAGAGCAAAACTTAGTATTTTGGTCTAGACAACCCAAAATGTGATGTCCACATATGTGGACACCAGGTCCTAGGAGGTTGAAGACCCAAACCCTGATCTTTGGCAAGGTTTGTCTGGCTGGACTCAGGAATGAAAGTTCAGTGAGTTTATTTATATTGTTGTACGACCCTGGAGTCTGAATTATCCACTTCAACCATGACCTGTTGGGCAGTGTCGGGCTGAATGAGGACCGGTGCAGTGTCAAACTGGTTCTTAAGAGTGGTGAAGGCTGAGCAGCATTGTTCCACATGAATGGCAGCTTGGGAGGAGTCAGAGCACTGAGAGGTAGAACAGTTTTACAGACATTTTGATTAAACTGGCAGTAATAACTGGTAAACCCCAAGAAGTGCTGATGTGTCCTTTCTCCACTACGTGACTGAGGAAGGAGATGGTATTTGTGTGGAATTCATGTTTCTTGGACTTAACAAAACTGTTATTTTCAAGGACATGTTGGAGAACCAATGTTGGAGAACCAGGAGTTAATTAAATGTCCTTTGTTGCCTCGAGGCACTCATGCCCTTAAAGGCACCTCAGGTGTTCTGCTGGGTAGAGCTTCATTGGTTGTTCTCTGTTGTCAGAGTCAAAGTTCAGGGTCCCAACCTCTTCCAGGGCAGCTCCTTTGGAGCCAGAAGCAGTGCAGCGCAGGGACTACTGGGTTTCAGTCTGGAGGCTGTGCTGGACACTCCATGTTTGCAAGCTCACCATCTTGTTCTTTTTCCTGAGGTGGTTCTGGCACAGCTTGGACTGATGGTTTGGGTCATTATCTTGCTGCAGGATGAACCCCCGACCAACTAGGTGCATACCAGAGGGTGCTGCATGGTGCTTCATAGTGCTGTGGTAGCTGTGTTGGTTCAGTCACCGACCCTGGATCAGCAAACAGCCCCAGACCATCACACTTCCTCCTCCATGTTTGACAAGTCATGTTTGGAAGTTTTCTCTTCACAGCTGAAACTGAGACTTGCTCACTACAACCACTATTAAGCTGCTTGAAGCTGTTGTCCCGTGAGCCCCATCACACAGCTGTTAACTCTCAGAAACTTGTCCTCTGACTCAGTCGTGTCTTTGTCTGCAGACCTCTTCCTGTCACAGTTTGTTTCTGAGCCTTTGGATGCTGAAGGAAACTGGACTCACTGACACTGTGACTTTCTTTGCAGGTTTGTGTAGGACAGACCGACATTTATACGTGTGATGACGGTCTGTATCTCTTGCATTGTTAATTGCCTTTTGCATGCCATTTTTGTAGCAACACTACTTTCTACAGTACAATACTGTTCAACTGATGCTCTGGGTATGGAACCTGGTGTGTGTGTGCAGGTGTGTTTGTGTGAGTATTGTATATACCTGCAGGGTAAATCCACAACATTCTGTGATGCTTTTATGCTTTTAACCTTCACAGTGGAAACCCAGCAAACACACTCCTTATTCTGGAATCCAGACACGTTCTCATTCATATTCATTCATCACCAAGTGCTACGAATCAAGCTGTTAAAAAACGAGAGAGAGGAAGTAAAAGAAAAAAGAATGGGTCCAGACAGACACGCTGGGAAAAAAGAAGAGAAGAGATCAAATAAAAGACAGTGATAGATATATCCACATCAACGTGTGTGGAGTCTAGTCCTTAACTTTCTAGTGTGTGTGGCCTAGGGTCCTTTGGGGGGGGGGCATCCACTGCAGTGGTGTGTTAACTTCATGACAAAGCCCACTAATACCAGCTAAGCATGACTGACAAGAGGAGGGACCTCCACATACACACCAACAACAAGTAACCCCCCTTTGAAAATCCTTCAGTGGCTTCCTCATGGCACAGGGCAGTGTTTCACCAGCTTATCATCCAAGAGCCAAATGTTCAGCTTTTTAAAAGTAAACGTAGCTGAAGACAAACTGGACCTGTGGGATGTTGCCTTGTAGTGGTCAGCTAGAATCCAAAACTAGGGTACAAAAGTCTCGTGCACAGCTGTTGAAAGTGAAACGCTTCTTTCCACCAGCTCAGCTCGCTGTCGTCTGAATTGCTGATTTTTTCTTTTTGATTCACAAGTGAATAAATTGAGTGAAATCAAATGGTAATTCATTGTGATTTACTGCTAAACAATAGCAGTAACCCCAAACCAACAATATTAGAAGAATGTCATTAATTACAGGTGCTGCTCTGTATCATGTAAGAGGAGGATACATTAATCTTGTATAACTGCTTCTGTAGCTTAAGCTAGTGTGCTATTATAACTTCAGACATATAGAGTGTCTGACTGTACAACAATAATCCCAAATACTTATTCACAGAAATCATGCAATTTCCTGTAAACTGTATTCTGCAGATACAGATAAGCAGTCCTACATTTTTCAAGTTCAATATTGTTAACAACGATGAAGCTGAAACTGCTGGACACTTAGAAGAGCTTAAGGATATAACGGGTCAGTGACAGGGAAAGAAAGTAGACCACACTTCAAAATCGTGACCATGCTACCATCTAGAGTTTTAAAAACAAAATTACAACAAGTCAAAGAGCTGCAAGCTGCTGTTAAGTTGTTTTATCTATTGCTTAATAATTCCACTAAAATATTACGCTCAAAAACTGAATACTACTCATGAGTATAGCACCACGGCTAAAAACATCTGGGACATTGATCAGCTGCTGTACTGTTATTGAAATTAACAGGCACGCTAAAGGATCAACAATGAGACAACCCCCCAAAATAGGAATAGTTTTACAGATTGAGGTCCCACAATTTCACTCCTCATCTTTTCTGACTGTCTTTTTCTCCAGTTTTGCACATGGCTAGAGTCAGTGCCTTTTTTTGCCTGTCTCGTTTGGTTCTTTAGCCATCAGAATTATTGTCTGAAGGCCAAGAAAGATGCCCAACAGATTTAAGTTGGGTTTGGGTCATTATCTTGCTGTAGGATGAACCTCTGTCCAACTAGGTGCACACCAGAGGGTACTGCAAGTTGCTAAATAGCCCAATTCTTTGATCTTTGGGCTGAAGGAAGAACAACACTTGCTGTATAAATGCTCAATCAACAATCACTTTAATCAGCACAATTCTCTTTTTTCCATACAACACTTTGAGCATTACAGACGTCCGGACGGGAGATTTGCACAGGTGGGTGACCAGCAAAATCTCGAAGTGTCTGACCATGCCTAGAGGCCCGAGCCCCCCATCCCCCAGAAGGGGCCTGACCGAGCCACCGGCACCAGGCTCCACCAAGCAGCCACTGGGAGTGAGCCGGTACATACCTGAGCGCCCAGCCCCGGACACCAAGAACCACCAACGCCTGAGGGCATCAGCCAGTGTGGTGGGGGGAGATAGGCCTCCGTACTTTGGAGGGCCTGAGATGTTCCCAGAGAGGTGGAGTCTAAGACCCGACCTGACATACAGACGAACAGGCGCACGCAGACACAAACATTCCTTCCCACCCTCATGCACACGTATACAAATACTCAGCACTCACCCGATGTAGGGATAGACATACATGGACACTGTACACACAATCACACTCCCCAAACATTCTCTATATCCCAGGTCCAGGACTTTTAAGCATATAGTTAGGGATGTATCAGGTGACCCTGAATCCTCGCTTAGTTATGCTGCAGTAGGTGTCGGCTGCTGCGGGCTGTTTCTTCTTTCAGCTTTTCCCCCTCTGTGTGTTCATACAGCACTCTGCATTTAATCATTAGTTATCAATAACCTCTCTTCCACAGCGTGCCTGCTTTCCTCCTCTCATGTCCAACCAGTGGCAGCAGATGGTACCGCTCCCTAATGCTGGTTCTGTCTTCTTTTTCCTTCCCACTGTCACCAAAGCGCTTGCTTACAGGGGGTCATCTGATTCTTGGCATTTTCTCTGTGTTATTGCAGAGTCTTTACCTTACAATATAAAGCACATTGAGGCAACTGTTATTTTGATTTGGTGCTACATAAATAAATGTTTATTGAACAAAATGATCATTGCTTTATGCCCAGTTTGGGGTATAGAAGTCAATTAAAGACATGTATTTTATGTATCGGGCTTCACCTGAAATGCAAAATGAAGTTACAGAAGAAAATTGTGTCCACAACTTGTTAAAAATATTTATAACTCCATATTTTCCTTTTCTGTTTACCATGCCATTGATTTACCTCCAGTATAAAATTAATTTCTTCAGCAGCAAGATGATAAGTTACACAGAGGTCCAGCTCATTCAGCATTCTGCTTTAACCTGTGACATTGTGGGTGTGTATGTGTGTGTGAAGTCTCTCTGAGCACTAACAAACTCACTCTTGGGATCTTTCCGTACTTCTGTTGTCCCGTTTCTTTTTTTTCTAATTGCATTTGTCGTGAAAACTGTGACAAACTGACTGCTGTTGGAGGTTACAGAGCATACAAAGTTAGGCCAACATTTGTGCCAACAGCAGGTGCTTCTGGGTACTGCGAGGTGCTTCCTCCCACTGCTCAAAGAGATGTATGATAATTGGTGATTTAAGGTTATAAGTAAAAATGAGAATGGATGGTTGTCTGTCTCTATGCACGAACTGTCCACTGTGTGTCCAGACCTTTAATATTGAATTATGAGGCACTGTACAATGTACAAGTAAAGCAGATATCATTCAAAATAATGGAAATAGTCTTGGTCTTACAAAGCATTATCGCAGCTGGACTGACAAGTATATGATATATACTATATATAACCATAAATTGAAACTTTTATTATATACAATTTATCAGTGGCAAACATACAAATACGCAGGTTGTTTCTTTGTAAAGAGTAACAAACCAGCAGGCAGGATGAAGTAGGAAGAGGCACTTTATACTCAGATATGCTGCTTCCCACAGTGAAAGCATCAGCACTGATTCTGGATGGACACTCTCAGGATACAGCACGGACCGGTCAGTTATAACAGAGGCTTCATAGGACTGCATGAGCCCCAGAGTTTGGCTCTGGGGCTCATTGTTAGTGCAGCTGTCCACACATAATTCCCTTTTCCATTATCCCAGTGGTGCTGGGATGGATCTGATTAATGATTCACAGCCGTCTGGAAACATTTTGATTCACTGGCAGCGTTTCAGTTCAAATTTGGTTTATTTTTCTCCTCATCAAGAGAGAGCACTGATGTCAACAAACCACCGAGCTACTGTACACATCAGGTACAGTTGGAAAGGTTGAAGAACCCGTTGACTGTTGGTGCACTTCCAGATCAGTGACTTTTCAATCACCCTTTTGGTTAAAGAATTATGTGTGTGGGTTTTTTTCACTTTGATTCAATTTTATTTTACTTATAAAGAGTTAAATCTCAACAGTAGTCACATCAAAGTGCTCTCCACAGTAACAGAGAGAAACCCCAACAATCAGATGACCCCATATGAGCGAGCTATTTGGCGACAGTGGAGAGGCTGTGGGTGAGAGGCGAGAGACAAGACCATAGGCTTGCTGTGGAAGCTAGCCAGAACTCATAACTCAATACAATCATTAGCAATAACTATGCTAAGCCAGCTAATTAATGTCTAGTTAGTGATAAATTCAGTCATGTTTTCAATATATGTCTCATTTATATATTTACATATGTTTATATTATTAAGTTTACAGGCTGTGAACTGAGTATCAATTTGAGTCCACACAGATGATGAAATACTGGGTTTGTGGTTTTTACTTCAAACTTTCCAGGCACGGCAGAGAATGGTCGTCTTTACAGGAATCACTGAACACGTGGAACACGAAACAAACACCTCATTGAGCTCAAATATAGAATTTCTAACATATCACATTTTTAAGGCCAGGTTATGCCTCAGATCTTATGAACACCCTGAGTGCTCGACTACATGAAGACTAAGTAAATGCAGAGGATGAACTCTTGTTCAGATGTATATCTGCACCTCTGAGCACAGGATTCATTCCTAATTACAATCAGGGTTTAAAAGCATCTGAAACCACAGTTGAAAAAGTCAAATTGTCTACAGGTGGATTGTTTTAATTAAATTTCCAGCTACTATTCGTTTTTCAGATTAATGTTCCTCAGTGTAAATTTAAAAAGAATAACTCATCATTTACAATACATTATTGTTTTTAGATTATTCTCAGAGTCTGGACCCTCAGACACACGATTCACTGCATGGGCTCAGGAATACTTCCAGAAACGTGTGAACATAGCTTCCTCTGTCACCCACAAACGCAGGTTAAATCCACAAACACCAGTCATTCCTGGACCAAAGACATTTAAAATCTGATTTTATTGTTTTCAGAAAAAATATGGACACCATGTTTTCCAAAACAATGAGGTGCTGGAGCTTCGCTGCCTGTTACCAGCACTCAGTTTTAAAGCTTGTCTCTCTGATGACATAGAGGTGCAAACGTACCTGGAACTGGCTGCTTGCACATCTGGAAAGCCACTATCAGTGCTGAAAGGTATGTGCAGGTTTAAGGCCAACATAAGCTCCCATACAGGCAATATCTTTTCCAGTGAATCTTTAACCAAGATCATGCTGAACTGCATGCTGCATTTGTTACAACAGCATGGATTTGTTGTAGAAGTTGTAGTCTTCATTTAACCAAATGAAGACTAATTTGCCACATCGTGAATTTAAAAGTAAGAGAGAGAAGATCCAGGACTGTTACGCAACTAGAATCCTATATTAGCCAGGAGTGAGACAGCATTGCTCTTCCACTAGTCCAGCAGCTCGTCTCCTCAGGTCCCTGACATTTATGGATCGTTGTTAAAAGAAGAGGGGACGCCATACAGCGGTAAACATGAACCTGTCTGAACTTTTCTGACACATGTTGGTGCCACCAAATTAAAAATGACCTAAGTTTTTCCTTAAACTGCTACAATTTCTCAGTTTAATCATTGGATATCATTTTTATTCTCCATTTTGAAGGAGACGTCGGATCATGAGATTTACAGATCATTGCATTCAGTTCAGATTCCATATTTTACACAGTGTTCCAACATTTGCACATTGCACTTATAATCCTAACGAGTTCCTGATCTGTCCTTTTGCCTTCTGGCTATTTTATTCTCCCAATGATCTGTTTATAAATGTGCAAGACCTAAACCCAGATTCTGGTCAATCAATCAAAACACACACCTATCCATCCATCTTGGGCCAAATCATGGGTGCAGTAGCCTGTGTAGCTCAGACCTCCCTCTGCTCAGGTCACAGATATAATCTCTCCAGCACGGGTCTACCCCGGGGCTTCCTTAGGTTGAAACACGCCTCACCCAGGTTTAATGCTCAGCTCTATCTGGACCCGCCTCGCATCACTACAGACACGGTCCCAACATCCCACTTCTCCTCTCCTCACTCATGAAAAAGACCAGGAAATACTTAAACTCCACTTGGGTTTAGCAACTGTGACCCAGTATGGACACTTCACCAGCTGAGAGTCATGGCCTCAGGCTTGAAGGTGAAATTCATTCTCACTGCTTCACACTCGGTTGTGAACCATTCCAGTGCAAGCTGGAGGCCACCGCCTAATGAAGCCAGCAGAATCACATCCTCTGCAAAAACTAGAGATAATTTTGAGGTCAGAAGTGTGAGTAGAGCACGGCTTTCTCTCCCGAGTCGCCTGACAGTTTGGCAGAATCAGTTTGAAGCAGACCTGAAGCAGTCTCGGTCAAAAGCCTGACAAAACTACTCCCACATCCATGGGCTGAGGTCCAGTCCCTCCTCATGCCTGCCTTCAGGGTGGGGCCACAGTGAACCTGGGCATTTGGCCCCTGAGTTTTTGCCCTCCGTATGGGTGTCTGGCCTCTCACCATGGACCAGTTTGCCTGCTAGAGTCTATCAAGGCCCCAAACAACACACACACCCCTCCACCACGGTTAGGTGAGTTTACATTTCTTTTTTTAATTAATTAAACTGTATTATTTATCAAACTTAGTTAATAACTTTGTAAGTACTAACAGACAGTATGGGTAAATGTGAGTTGGTTTAAAAAGAGCCAGTAAGTCACCGAGACTAGAACAGCAGTACATACATGTCAGTGCAGCCACGAGTTATTTTACACCATCATCTCATCTTTGCAATTATTGCACACAATGCTGTTCTGAGGGTACAGGACTAGACATATGTTAACAACAACGCTGGGATATGTAGAGCAGGCATGAAACAGGTGAGCAACATCAGCTAGTTTATTCTTACCTTCATCACCATCACCGGCTCAGTCATGAAGTCAACTGAATCCAGTTTTATTTATGCAGCACCTCATCACAACAACAGTTGCCTCAAAGTGCTTTAAACTAGTTTGTATTTCTGCGGCCACCTGTCTTCTATCCGAAGGTTTTTAGGTGGGATTCATTTATTTTGGTTATAGAATTGTTGCCTGCTGTATTTGGAAAACCTGGAAAACCTGGAATACCTGGGGACGGTGGCGACCAACTTTAATAACTGCCAGCCATCTCTAACAGCCGCTCTGTCCGCGAACACTCATTTTCCCGAGTGACCAGTCGGTCTGTGTGACCTCATCGAGCACCTTTCCTAAAGACACAGCTTGAAACGGTTTTCTTTATTGATTGATTTATTTTGCATGAGAGGTCGAAAAAACTGGGGAAGTCTGCAGTTTTCCTCTGATCATCGTCAGCTATTTTTAGTTCAAATTATGAACAAGACCAACAAGTCCACAATAAGACAGCAAGAATCTCTACTAGAAAGAGAGAGTGGTAAGAAAAAAGAAAAACAGCACTCGGACACACCTGAATCGATTGCAGCTGCAGTGACAGACACTTGGTAATATTTTACCAGACGTCCGATATGAAAGTTGCTTCTAAAGACGAATTTCCTTCCTGTGGACCATTTAGTATCCAAGCATGAACATGAGCTTTGCTGTTGTTTGACACTAAATGCTTAGAGGAAGATTGAGGATGAAAAACGGGGAGTGTGGCGAGTGGGTGAAAGCAGACGACAGAGCACATTCCACAAGAAAGTACATTCATCAGTAAACGTCTGCCTCCCAGGAACAGCGGCCACTTCATCCAAAGGGTCTGCAGCCGCACGAGCACATTTACAAGCTGAATGAATGAGATCCAACCACTACAGTTATTCACCACAGTGACTGGTTAACAAACATACAACAAAAAAGACTTCAGGGTGGAGTTTCCCACCTTCACACCAAATGTCACAGGCTTTACTTACAGAAACAGACAGTTTTGTAACCTGATTTCTAAACCATTACTGGTGATTTACATGCAGGTCTTTCCTGATTTGTATTTACTAGTCTGTAAACTACCTACTTTTTGGACAAAGAATCTGTAAACACTGATGCAAACTGTGTCCATGGTGCATCCTGCTAACGTCCGGTAGTCATCCATATATACCACAGAAGAAGGCGATCCAGACGCTGTTTGATCTTCCTTGAAGTAATGTCAACATGTTTGCATTTTAACTCCGTTTATTGTAGTTCAGGACAGTCCAGCACATTCACTACAGTTCAGTCAGAGTCCGCTGCTACACAGCTGTACAGTCACACTCGTTTAGTTCAGTGGGTTTAGTCATCCTCTGAACTCCATGTGTCGAGTAAACGGACTGCTCTAAGTCCCCAGAGCAAATATTACACCACCCTTAGTTCAGTCCTGAAATAAATAAACATTTAATAAATTAAAGGTAGATCATAGAAAAGTGCAGTCCTTATTCATGTGGCCTATATGACAGCTACAGGTAACAGTTTCTCCATAAATTATAATTCTACGCATCATTTTTCTTTGCGGAGAGACTTTTCCATGTAAGTAACAGCATCACACAACATACTGATGCATGTGTGATGAAGTCATGTTAGAAAAACAAACAAACATCGTCCATACTTAAAGTTTTAGATCCTTACAGATGCTTCGGTAACACTTCAAACTTTTATCAGTTTCTAGCTTGAGTGAGTCACAAATACTGTGTCATCAAATATGCAGAGGTGGCAAAACCACAGACAGTCGTCACTTTAGGAGAACGATGGACACTTGTGTTGCAAACTGCTGATTAAACTTCTTAGCTCAAGTAAAAGTGAAAATGCACAGAAATGTAAACTGAGCCCCGTGACTGCTGAAACACCTAAATAGTACAAGAACATAGTCGGGGATTAAAGTGGGATTTGGCAGGTGTGAAACTCTCAGATCAGTTGTACGGCTGGAGTGTGGGGAAACCAACATAAGCTCCATTCATTTTGATTGTGTACATTTTGTCTACAGGCTGTGATTGAATGACTTGTGTTGCTGCTGCTCTAAAATGTACCGCTCTTTGTGAATTTAACCAACTGAATTAACAAGATGTAAGCAGAGATTACACAGACTCACAAGGCTGTTTTACACTCCCTCTGTAGCACAAAGATGGAAGTCAGTGAGGGAGTCCAACCAGCATCAGCCGATGTAACACTGAGCATGAACGCAACAGGTTCTCTGCAGCAGGCAAACATCGTGCACTACTTTAAACTTAAGCACAGTGCTGTAGATGAACCGACTCAGCACTAAGCTGCTCTTTCATGCAACCTTTTAATAACACAAAGTCAGAATCCTTTGATTTGTTTTGCAGATGTGTGAGAAAACAAACGGATGGATCCAAAAACTCAAAACTACATTTAAATGTAATTTCCAATCTAGTTTTTTCACATTTCTCCATCTCTCAGTGAACGCATTCATTTCTCTCCCTGGGAAACAAAGCAGCTGTACTTGCTGTCCACACTGCACACAAACACTTTGTGTGTTTATATTTGTTGAGTTGTTTAAAGGTACATTTAAAATGATCTGCCAGTTAAAACATCGTTACTTCCTCTTCTGTAGTGCTAGCTACATGCTGAAGTGCATCGCAGCTCATGGTATCTACACCAAAAATGGTTTTTGTTGCGGTCCACTTTAACCCCCGAGTAGAGCTATTAATGTATGTGTGATGTATAACTGATGTTTTTGCCTCTTGTCGTAACAGGATTGTCGTCGATGTTACTGTCCTCAACATTTAGGTTCAAATCTGTTCCAGAGGGCCTGCAGTGATGTGAAATGATAATAATATTACCCCTTAAATGTGTCAAAGCTAAAGTAATGAGCCTTTTATGAAAATGTAGGGAGTAAATACAGATACCTGAAAATCCTACTTAAGTACTGTAACAGAGTATTTGTTATTTCCCACCTCTGTAGTAATCTGTAATCCTTTGCTTGAAAGGAGTAAAAACAGGAGAAAGAAAAGTGACAAAGAAACTGGAGAAGAGGAAGAAGATATTTTGAATACCAGCATATTCGAGTAAACTGTGGGGAAATATATTTCCCTTCAAAAGTGTAATTGTAGTTGAAGTTTATCGATATGCAAATATAATTTTTAGGACACTGTGCTGACACTGTCCTTGAAAGGAAATGATTACAAATATACCAGAAACAGGCTCAGCACGGTGTGTCACTGTTCCTGCAACTGTCCAACTACCTGCAGTTCAAACAGCACTTTGTGCAGGACCCTCTATTAAGCGACAGGCAGCACTGCCCCAGAGCCTGAGATCAACTGCACGAGTCCTCAGCTCAGCGAGAGGCCTCTGCAAAGTCCCAACAGTTAGTGACATGACGGTAAACTGCAGTAAACACATCCAGTTCCACCTTAGTCCAGCTGACTTCTTTGGGTTCTTGTGGTGTTTTGGCAGTTTACCTGACCCGCTTCATGTGTCATTGCTGAAATCGGTAAATGAACAAATAACAAGGTAATAGAATAAATAAATATTCTGGGGTTAAGGTTTTGGTCTACAGGGGACTGATCGTGGTCCTGCAGTAGCAAGAGATTCCATTTTGCACCACAGGAAGGATTCAGCACCAAACATCTGTCCCACGCACACACTGACAGACAGACAATCAAACGCTCCTGTGGGAGTTCAGATCCCGTCACAGTGTGTTTCCCATGCCGCTGCTCACCAGCCCTTTCACGTTCATAATGGGCCGAACGTCGTGCAGTTGTCTCCTTCGATCGATAAATGTGGCCAACCGTGCCGTGTCCAGTGGTGTCTTGGAGTACTCCCCACCTCCACGACCCACCCACAGATGTTGGAGACAGGAAGTAGCACTCGGCCGCTTCCTGGGATCCTGCTGCAGTAATGATGACACAAAATCCCTCGCCACCTGGCTCACATTGCAGAAGTATTCATCTGGGAAGCAGAAGTCTAGGCGGCAGATGTTGATGCAGGTTTCCTCCGGTGACTCGTCCAGAAACGGAGAAACGCCACTAAGCATGACATAAGCCAGAACACCCAAGCTCCACATGTCTGTGGCCACGGAGACTGGAGCGCCACGGATCAGCTCAGGTGCAGCGAACTCTGGATTCCCGAGCAAGAGGTGGACGTATCGGCGGTGGGCAGACAACTGGACAGCATCGCCAAAATCGATTAACTTAATACTGGGCATGGGAGAATGGAGGTTGACCATGATGTTCTCGGGCTACAGCAAAAACAGAGTTATGACTTAGACACAGGTGAGCAAACAACAATTGTCAATGTTTTTCTTTTCATATGTGACAAAAACCTGCAGTCACCTTCAGGTCTAGGTGTGCCACTCTACAGGTATGAAGGTGCTCCAGGGCCTCCAGTGTTTCTCTGATGAAGAAGGCCACCTTCTCCTCCATCAGCTCATCGTGGGCAACCAGATAATCAAGCAAGCGGCCATCCTCCAGTCTAACATGGAAACACAGACAAGTTTCGATTTCTGCACTGTGTGGTTGAATGACTCGCTCAGTAGACCCGCTATTACACACAGCTGTGAATATGCACTGCAGGCTTTGTAACTCATTCACTGTGAATGGGTGATGTCACACGTTCACATTATGGAGCAGCTGTTCTGCTTTGCTCGTCCTGGTTGTGCTGACAAAGTGTAAACATTATGAAAACATTCAAAGAGAGCAAAGTTGAAAAGAAAACTATTAAAAAGTAACAGCCATCTAGTTTGGTTCATACCAAACCACGTGGGCTCTAAAAGCAGCTGAAAACTCTACTTGTTGTGAAAAACAAGCGAAAACACTACGATAAAAAAACCTTGCAGCAGCCAAACACTGGACTTACAGCTCCAGGACGAGCATCAGACAGGAGGGAGACTCGTAGGTGTCCAACAATGACACCAGCTGGTGATTATGGACATATTGCAGAATGTCTGCCTCATGAGCCACTTGCTCCTTCTTCTGCATCTTCTTGCTCACAAACTTCACTGCCACCTAGTGGAGAACAAAGGCAAAACACTTAAACGTGCAATATAGTTTTTTCTATGCCGAGGTGCATCTATTTGACTAATTCCATCCAACTTGAGGTTCAGTATCTTGCCCAACATACAAGCGCACAGCCTTCTGATTAGTTGATGAGCTGCTCTACCTCCTGAGCTGCAGCCACCCCGCCTGAAGTTAAAGTTTTGAGACAAAACCACTCTGCATGATGACATATTGTGGATTTTTCATCAAGGTGGCGCAGAGCTGATTACAAGGATTTACAGCCAGATAATAAAATGCTTGTTTGTGCAAACACAGACAGATTATCAAGTTTATCTATACGATCATTAAAACAGGTTACATCTTGAATGTGTCTGCATCTCACAGTAGCTGATAAAATATCAAGTTTAATTTTTAAGAAGTTAAACAAAAGGAACAAGTACCTCTTTCTTAGTGGACCTGTTGACACACTTCCGTACCACTGAGAACCGTCCCCTGGTCAAAGCAAGCGAGACTGCATTAAAAACCGGCTGCTTTGGCTTGATAGAGACGTTATTTGTGACTGAAATCGTTTTACCTTCCAATCTCACAGATCTCAGTAAAGGTTGACTCCAAGTTTTCCTTCCAATGAATGCCCGTCCCATCACAGCCAGAGTCTGGACATCAAAGAACAAATACATAAGTAAGATAATTCCCCCTGAACATGTCAGCATTAGTGGAGAAATTGTTTTCATTTCCTCTTTCTTTCCTCTTAGGTGGAGAGGTGGTTCGCCTTAATCTACCGGTGTTTATGCCCATGGGCAGAGGTGCCCGGTCAACTCATTGCCTCATCAGTGCTGTGTAATAAGGACAAGCTGTAGCAGTTATTTTCCACATGGTGGTAAATCGGCTTCAGCGTGCCTCGCCTGTTCTCCCCTACTTCCCTTTCTGGACTGAAAAGCTCACAGCCAGATCAGTGCTCAGGTTTTATGAGTCTGTGGAATCTGGACTTACCCGAGGCTCACCTGCCTGCCCACTCTCCAGCAAACAACCTTCTTCATTTACTCCTCTCTACTGTGATATATTTCCAGGGGTGGAGTGTGTCATACTCTCACCAGCTGATGGCAAATTCAATTTCAAATCTTTGAGATTTTAAAACTGTTCACCTTCAGGTCTAGGATGCATTCAAGGATACCTTTTGATATCCTTGAATGCATCCTCATGCATTTACTTTTCTTTGTTAAGAGCACGTGCGACTTACTGCTGCTGGCTAGTGTGACCATATTTGAGGGCTCCGATGGTGGGCCGACACCCCAGCGGTTGGAGGCCCGAACTCTGAACTGATAGTGACCTCCGGGGATCAGAGAGTCGATCTGCACACATTCCTCCCTGCTGCTGGCCACCTGCTGCCACAGGAACGAGTCTGTGAATGAAAGAGGAGGAAAGGTCAGTCTGTTTGAACATCACTACAGAACAATTCCAGTGGCTAATACACAGACCTTCCTGTCTGTACTCCACAGTGTAGCTGCTGACAGTACAGTGGGCAGATGAAGCCGGGGGCAGCCAGTGGATCATCACCGCTGTGCTGCTGGCCTCCTGAGCCACAGGTCTCACTGGGGCTGCTGGGATACCTGCAAGCCAAGACAAAAATAATCAACCCCAAATCAACAGTAACTGTCTCAAATGGTCCTCAGTGTTAATCAAAGTGCGACACCTTGGACTTTGATGGAGGCAGAGGAGGATGCAGTGCCGTGGTCATTAACAGCAACACAGGTGTAGATTCCTGTATCCTGAGGCATCAGATTACAGACTTTCAACAAGATGTCACCTGTATCCCTGCACAGTGCGTAGGAGTATGGAGAGGGGAGGAAAGATCAAAAGGCTGCACTCATAGAGGGTACTACTTATAGTGGTGTGAAGACGTGTTTGCCCCCTTCCTGATTTCCTGTGTGAAAAAATGATTGGCATCCTATCACATCTGGCGTAAAAGTAACACAGCATTTCAGAAAAGGAACATCGTACCAACAGTAAACCATGGTAGTGGGAGTGTAATTGTCTGTGGCTGTTTTGCTGCTGTGGAAAATGGAACCATGACTTCTGCTGTCTGAAGGAGAACATCTGGCCACCTCTTTGTGACCTCTAGGTGAAGTGCCCTTGAGTTCTGCAGCAGGACGGTGATCCAAAACAGCAAGTCCACCTCTGAATGGCTTAAGTAAAGCAAAATGAAGACTTTGGAGTGGCCTAGCCAAAGTCCTGATCTGAATCTGACTGAGGAGCTGTGGCATGAGGCTGTTCGTGCTCGAAAACCCTCCGATGTGGCTCAATTACAATTATTCTACGAACATGAGTGGGCCAAAATTCCTCCAACACGATGCAAAAGACTCACTGCCAAACGTTCAGTTGATTGTAGTTGTTGCTGCTTAGGATGGACCAACCAGTTACTAGGTTTTTCACACGTGGCCATGAGGGTTTAGGTTTTTTTCCCTCAATAAACACCTTCATTTAGAAACTGCATTTTGTGTTTACTTGTGTGAGTTTTGTCTGATATTTAAAGCTGGTTGATGATCGGAAACACATAAAAATCAGGAAGGGGGTGAACACTTTTACACCACTGTATGTTTAAAAGTCAAAACACTGAAGGAGAAGCAGGTGAGGAAAAACAAGAATCTGAATGCAGTATTGAAATGGTCCTCTGGAAAGCCTTCATGGACACATCTGGTGTTCCTCGTGGTCTCTTTGTTACCTGATGTCTATGGTGAAGCGGCTGTTGTTGGTCACTGGATTCTGGTCGGGGCCCTTCAGAGTAACTGAAGGTTTAGGCCGTCCTGAGACTTTACAGCAGAGGACTACGGTCTCTCCGAATGCACATACCACATCTGACAGTGGGACCAAGAACTCTGGAGCCACTGCACACAGAAAACGCATCACAAACCACGTTCCCCTCAGCTCTTAGTTAAAATGTCCACAGTTTATCACGTTGTTGTTTCTGAGTGAAGGCATGTGTGACCTCAAGCATTCTCAGCTCAGTTCTGTAGTTTTTGGGAACAGTTCAAACCTCTCTCATGTATTCAGAAGGAATTGTTGCATTGCTGTTATACTGCATTAGCATAAATAATGACCAGTTTTGCCAAATCACTTGATTCAGATCAGAATAATCAGGCTGATTCTAGCACATCATTTATTACCAGGTTTGCTGCTGTTTCAGACTGACATAGGAGTTGGGGCTTCTTGTATTCCCGTGGTAGTGAAAAGCATTTGGAAGCCTCTTGGCTTTGTCACACAACTTATTCAATGAATAAATAAATGTAATTTGCATTAACTGCCTTATGTATGTCTCACCTTCCTGGATGAAGTTTGGGTTCAGAAGCTGGAAAATAATTAGATGTGGATTAGTTTTCAGCATATATGAAGCAGTATTATATAAAATGAATTTATACATAATAATTCCAGATTTTAAACTTCTTAAATTCTCTCACATTTGTCTCCAACACAGTGTTTGTCTAATGCTGATATAATAATTCAATAGAAAAGTATTCAACACTGAGTCAGAGATCTTTTCAATGAAAATGAACAGCTGGTACCTCCATGCCCGTCTTTGGGTCAATGTCATCACCACAATCTGAATCATCTGAAGTTTGGACCTCCTGGTGGAGAATGAAACAAGGGAAAAGAATAAAAGGGGAATGGAGGCACATAAAAGTCAAAGGTAAGAGAATGGAGATGGGACATAAAAAAGGTGAAACATGTACAAAAAAAAAGGAAAACGGGAACGACAGGAGGAAAGAGTACGAGGGGGGACAGACGCAGACGAAGTTGAGCAGAACCAAAACAGAAAAAATGATGTCAAATATGAAAAGAGATGAAAGAGAACAAAGGAAAGATTCTGAGAATATGAGAAAAAATGAGAGCAAAACAGTGGCTACAGTGGACACTTCAGATCCTACTCACCTGAGAGTCCTTTTGGATTTTTCTGACACACTGTAAAACTGCCACCATTTGTCTTTCGATTAAGTGATAATTAGAAGTTTTGAGGCTACTAATCAGTCCTTTAAGACTGTAAATCTGACTTAATCCCCAGAAAATGTTCAAACTGTTAAACCTGTGATAAGCCAAAATCTTTGGTTGGGGAGTGTAGTACGACTCTTGGAATGATTCGCTACCTTATCGTGGTGGAGGGGTGTGTGTGTCCCAGGGATTCTAGAGGCTATGTTGTCGGGAGGCTTTGCCTCCTATTAGGGTCTCCAATGGCAAACTGGCAAACTGGGTCATGCATTAGTACATGGGGCCCGACTGGCCAAAGCCTGAAAGGGACACGGGCCCATCCTCCTGTAGGCCCACTACCCACAGGAAGGTCAGGTTCAATAAGTGAAGGCCCTGGCGGACCGATCCCTGGCTACCAAGACTAGCAATTAGGAGAATGTCACTGGCGGGGAAGGAGCCTGAGTTAGTGCGTAAGGTTGAGCGGTACTGGCTAGGTATAGTCAGGCTCACCTCAACGCACGGCTTAGAACTAGTCTCCTGAGAAGGCTGGACTCTGTCTCAGTCATGAGTTGCCCTTGGTGACAGACGCTGGGTGAGTATCCTAGTATCCCCTTCAGCTTGCTGCCTGTACTATGGTGTTTCTCTTGGTGGACGAGAGGGTTTGTTCCCTACACCTTTGGGTCGGAGAATGTGTCCTGACTGTCGTCTGTGCTTATGCGCTGGACGACGGTTCAGAGCACCCAGCCTTCTTGGAGTCCCTGGGCAGCATGCTCAAGGATGCTCCACCTGTGGACTTTGTTGTACTACTGGAAAACTTCAACGTTCATGTGGGCAACAACAGTGAGATCTGAACCCGAGCAGCATTTTGTTGTTGTTGTCAATAATGAACACCATGTCTGAACTTAAGGGTGTCTATAAGTATATATGGCACCAGGACGTCCTATCGGGCTTCGTTAGCCCGTGGGACTTCGGAGGCAGCTGATAGGTACCAACAGGCCAAGCGGAACATGGCTTGGGCAGTAGCTGAAGCAAAAATTTGGGTGTGGGAGGAGTTCGGAGATGCCGTGGAAAAAGACATGCGGATGGCCTCAAAGAGATTATGGCAAACGGCCAGGCGACTCAGGAGGGGAAAGTGGTGCTCTACCTGCACTGTGTATAGTGCGGGTGGAGCGCTGCTGACTTCAACTGAGAACATTGTCGGGCGGCTGGAATACTTCGAGGATCTTCTTTATCCCACTGGCATGTCTTCCGTGGAGGAAGCAGACTCTGGGGACAAGGGGTTCTTTCTCCGTAGGTGAGGTCACTGAGGCAGTTAAATAACTCCTTGGTGGCAGGGCCCCTGAGGGATGAGGTTCGCCCTGAATTCCTGAAGGCTCTGAATGTTATAGGGCTGTCTTGGTTGACAATCCTCTACAATGCTGAGTGGAGATCAGGGGCGGTACCTCTGGATTTGCAGACCAGGGTGGTGGTTCCCATCTTTAAGAAGGTTGTGTTTCAACTATAGGAGGATCACACACACTCAGCCTCGCTGGGAAAGTCTATGCCAGGGTGTTGGAAAAGAAAGTTCATCCATTAGTCAAACCTCGGATACAGGAGGAACAATGCAGTTTTCGTCCTGGTTGTGGAACACTGGACCAGCTCTTTACCCACTCAATGATATTTGAGGGTGCATGGGAGTTTGCCCAACCAGTCTACATGTGCTTTGTGGACTTGGAGAAGGAACTCAACCGTGTCCCTCAGAGTGTGCTATGGGAGGTGCTACGGGAGTATGGGGTGTCTGGCCCATTGCTACAGGCCATTTGATCCTTAAACAACCGTTGCAAGAGCTTGGTCCGCATAGCCATAAGCAATAAGTAATCGTTTCCGGTGAGCGATAGACTCTGCCCATTGTCACAGATTCTGTTCACAATCTTTATGGACAGAATTTCTAGGCGGAGCCAAGTGGCGGAAGGCTTTCATTTGGGTCGTCTCAGAATCTCATTTCTGCTTTTCACAGATGATGTGGTTTTGTTGGCTTCATTGGGTGATGGCCTCCAACTTGCACTTGAATGGTTCACAGGCGAATCTGAAGCTGTGGGAATGAGAACCAGCACCTCCAAGTGTGAGGCCATGGTCCTAAGCTGGAAAAGGGTGGAGTGCCCACTCCTAGTCAGGGAAGAGCTCCTGCCCCGAGTGGAGGAGTTTAAGTATCTCGGGGTCTTGTTTATGAGTGACGGGAGATCAACAGGGTGGTGATTAGTGCTGCGGCTGCAGTGATGCAGAAAAAAGCGAAGCTCTCAATTTACCGGTCGATCTATGTCCCTACCCTCACCCTATGGTCACGAGCTGTGCGTAGTGACCAAAAGAATGTGATCGCGGAGAAAAGGGGCAGTAATGAGCTTCCTCTGAAGGGTGGATGGCCTCTCCCTTACTGATAGGGTGAGGAGTTCGGCCATCCAGGAGGTGTTCAACATTGAAAGGAGCCAGCTGAGGTGGTTCGGGCATCTGACAAGGATGCCTCCTGGGCGCCTCCTGGGTGAGGTGTTCTGGGCATGTCCCACCAGCAGGCGGCCCCCCAGGGCAGAACCAGGACACGCTGGAGAGATTATATCTCTCGGCTGGCCTGGGAAGGCCTTGGTGTTCCCCTGGACAAGCTAGAGGAGGTGGATGGGGAGGAGGAGGCCTGGGCTTCTCTGCTTAGGCTGCTGCCCCCACGACCCAGCTTCAGATAAGCGGAAGAAGATCGATGGGTGGATCTTAGAGTATCTGTCTTCATAAGATTATTATAACGCTAGATATATATATATATATATATATATATATATATATATATACACAAAAAGACAATTTATATCTGATATGTTAAGTCTCTCAAAAAGAGATTGCATCTGTGATTATGACTGCAGCCTGTGGCTGATGGTTACTCAAGATTTTGGCTGTGCTGATATTCTTATGGCTGCAGCATAAGTTGCATGGTTGTAATACATATACATGCAGCAGCTCCGTTTTGATTATACTATGTTAATAAGAAAAATTCTTTCATAAAATCACTGCATCTTCCAACAGTCTTGCATAGACATACAGTATTCACAGCACCACACACTGAACCACAGCTGAAGTCTATATCCAGCCACAGCCTACATCACTGCCAACAAGATCAACTGCAGCTGTTCACTGATTGGAGATGCAGTTTTTTCACTGTTCACTGGAGATCAGCTTTTTAAAATGAATGACGAGCATTAAATGCAACACATAAAGTGTCACATGACGTATCCAATTGTGCTAAAACCAGGAATTAAAAAAATAGAGGCTTAAAATTAAGTTGCCAAATGAATCATAAGAATTGTTTTTGGACATCACCAAACGCTGTTTCCTCTCTTGAGATGCTCCGCTATGGGTTTAGTGCAGTTGCTGTTTGATTGTGGATTTCTCTGCCTTCAGTTTCGCCTTCAGTAAAATGAAAAACATCTGGTTGGGTTGGCGATTAAAGGTAATTTCAGTGCAATTAGAAACTTGGTTTGCTTTTGCAGTATGCTTTGAGTCAGTCACACTGTGAGTATTGCCCTGTACACTTCAGATTTCATCATGCCACTTCAATGAGCAAGCACATCATTATTTAACAGTGGTAACCTGGTTTCACTTGTCCATGCCATAAGATTGCCCGTACCATGGCAGAGGATGTGATATATTTCAAATCATGAGCTATTCCTCATCTTCCCAAAGGTGGTTGACCTTGGCACACTATGTGCCTCAGCATTTCACGACTGGACTTCTTGCACAGGTGGTGTCCTATCACTGTAGCACACTGAAATTTACAGAGCGGATCATTCTTTTACAAAGTCTACATTCCTAGGTGCTTGATTTCATACACCTGTAGCCATGGCAGTGATTGGAACACCTGGAATTCATGATTTGGATGAGTGAGTGAATACTTCTGGCAGTATAGTGTATATGGGTTAAAGTGATGATCCAAGATGGCGGCGCGTGAACAACGCGAGGCTCAGTGTCTCTCCAGAATCTGCTATTTAGCGGTTTTTTATCTACTTTTAACCGGATTATTCGTCCAGAATTGCTGTGCGTTGCTGACCTACAGCAGACAAGAGCTTCTGGACATCTGGACTCACAACTCCAACAGTTTTATCGCCGATCTCCGACTCATCCCAGAGATCTCCAGAACACCGGAGGCTGCCCACTCTCCCCGGCCGGGCGGAAGTGCACGCAGACGGCGCCGAGATCGTAAACAAAGGCGAGGTAGGCGCGGAGGGCTACGGGCTAAGCTAAAGCTAACACCACACCGGCTGCCTTTACCCAGTATTTTTCTCGCCAATGTCCGTTCTCTGGCAAACAAAATGGATGAGATACGGCTCTCCATCACTAACAACAGACGGATTATGGACTCAAATGTCATGTTTTTCACCGAAACATGGCTGAACAACAGCTGCCCGGACAATGCTATCGAGTTAGCAGGACGCCACACACACCGAGCCGACAGGCTAGCAGATGACTCCGGCAAGACCAGAGGTGGAGGTTTGTGCATTTATATTAACAATGCTTGATGCATGAACTCCACTACTACTGAGAGTCACTGCTCACCTAATGCGGAGTTTTTAATGGTCAAATGCAGACCTTATTATCTCCCCAGAGAACTCACTTCGATCATACTCACTGCCGTGTATATACCCCCCGACGCTAATGCTAGGTTGGCCATGAAAGAACTTTCTGCAGCCATTAACAAACACCAGAATAAACACCCCGAGGCTGCTTTTATTGTTGCTGGTGACTTCAACCACACCAACTTAAAGACAGTCCTCCCCAGATTCCACCAACATGTCTCCTGCCACACCAGAGGAGACAAGACTTTAGACCATGTGTATTCCAACCTGGCTGGAGCCTACAAAGCCACACCCCTCCCCCACATTGGACAATCGGACCATCTCTCCCTGTTCCTCACACCTCGGTATTCACCACTCATCCAACGTGTGAAACCTGCTGTGAGGACAATTAAAGTGTGGCCAGAGGGGACAGACGCAGTGCTCCAGGACAGATTTAAAAACACAGACTGGAATATGTTCACCCACACAGACCTGGACCAGTACGCCTCATCTGTACTGGATTACATCTCCAAAACCACAGACAGTGTCACCACCCAGAAACTGATCACCATGTACCCCAACCAGAAGCCTTGGATGAACCGGGATGTTCGTCTCCTCCTGAAGGCCCGCAACACTGCCTTTAGGTCAGGAGATGCACACGCCTACAGTACAGCCAGGGCTAATCTAAAGAAGGGCATCAAAAAAGCCAAACACCATTACAAAAAGAAGGTAGAAGAACACTTCTCCAACTCCAACCCCCGACGCATGTGGCAAGGACTCCAGACCATCACAGACTACAGGACCACCAAACCCTCCCCCGCATCCTCTGATGTCTCCTTCCTCAACGAGCTCAACAACTTTTATGCTCGTTTTGAGCGAGGGAACCCCACAACCACAACCAAAGCAGACATGACGCCAGACCACCAACCTCTGACTCTCTCCCCCACCGATGTAGGAGCGGTGCTGAGCAGGATCAATGTCCACAAGGCTGCAGGCCCTGATGGCATCCCCGGGCGTGTTCTCAGAGCGTGTTCTGGGGAGCTTGCAGGAGTGCTCACAGACATATTCAATCTGTCCTTGGCCCACGCTGTGGTACCGGCCTGCTTCAAATCCACCTCCATCGTCCCGATACCCAAAAACTCCAACCCATCTTGCCTCAATGATTACCGCCCAGTAGCACTCACCCCCATCATCACTAAGTGCTTAGAGCGACTGGTCCTAGCACACTTCAAATCCTGTCTCCCCCCCACCCTGGACCCCCACCAATTCGCATACCGCCAGAACAGGAGCACAGAGGATGCAGTCTCCATCGCAATGCACTCTGTCCTCTCACACCTGGACAACAACAACACCTACGCCAGAATGCTGTTTATAGACTTCAGTTCAGCATTCAATACAATCCACCCCTCACAACTCATCAGGAAACTGACAGACCTGGGCATCAGTTCCCTCATCTGCAAATGGTTACTGGACTTCCTGACCAACCGCCCCCAACATGTCCGGCTGGATAACCACTGCTCATCTACCATCACAATGAACACCGGTGTACCACAAGGCTGTGTGATGAGCCCTTTCCTCTACTCCCTCTTCACCCACGACTGCAGACCTGCTGATGGTTCCAACACCATCATTAAGTTTGCAGATGACACCACGGTGATTGGCCTCATCAGTGACAACGATGAGGCCGCCTACAGGGAGGAGGTGGATCGTCTGGCTGAGTGGTGCGACAGAAACAACCTGCTGCTTAACACCGAGAAGACCAAGGAGCTCATCGTGGACTACAGGAGGAATGCTGACCCACATCCACCCATCCACATTAAGGGGACGGCTGTGGAGCGTGTGAGCAGCTTCAAGTTCCTGGGAGTCCACATCTCCGAGGATCTCACCTGGACGACCAACTGCTCCAAGCTGGTCAAGAAGGCTCACCAGCGCCTCTTCTTCTTGAGGACTCTGAGGAAGAACCACCTGTCCTCAGACATCCTGGTGAACTTCTATCGCTGCACCATCGAGAGCATCCTGACCAACTGTATAACAGTCTGGTACGGGAACTGCTCTGCCTCGGACCGGAAGGCGTTGCAGAGGGTCGTGAAAACTGCCCAGCGCATCGCCGGAGCACCACTTCCTGCCATAAAAGACATCTACAGGAAGCGGTGTCTGAAAAGGGCTGGGAAAATCATCAAAGACCCCAGTCACCCATCACATGGACTCTTCACCCTCCTGCCCTCTGGGAGGCGCCACAGGAGCCTCCGGACTAAGACCACCAGGTACCGGAACAGCTTCTTCCCCACAGCTGTCAGACTCCTGAACTCTGCCTCCTGACATCTGACCCACGTTAAACTCATGGACTGAACATACACACAATGGACAACTGTACCCTCAAACACACAATAATAACATGGACTGAACCACCACTCACAACCACTAGCACTTTATATAGCCTCTGTAGAAACTATCTACACCCTCACTTATCTTAACTGCACTACTGTATAGCTCTGTGTAAATAATCATTCTGTACATTCGATAATCTTTAATCC
Organism: Simochromis diagramma; assembly: GCF_900408965.1. Classification (NCBI taxonomy): domain Eukaryota; kingdom Metazoa; phylum Chordata; class Actinopteri; order Cichliformes; family Cichlidae; genus Simochromis; species Simochromis diagramma. Next base: position 7,703,767 of record NW_024386892.1, on the reverse strand, counting down.
TACAACTGTTTACAACTTGCATAGTTCCCATTTCTGTATAGCTGTATATCTCAGATTCTGTAAAGTTATTTATTTCATATTCTGTATAGTTTTTCATATTTATATCCTGTTCATATCCTGTACATAGCTTGTACTCACTACAGCCTGTACATACTTATAGTTATAGACTATTCACAACATACTTCATACCGTGTACATTATAACATTCCATAATAGACCCATTTCTGTAATATACTCACATATCTATATTATTGCTAATATATATTGTAATATATCTATATCACTAAAGCACTTCTGGATGGATGCAAACTGCATTTCGTTGCCCTGTACCTGTGCATGTGCAATGACAATAAAGTTGAATTCTATTCTATTCTATTCTAAGTGGGATTTGATAGGCATAGAGACTGTAAGAGCAGCTGTAGTGGTTGCATGTGCGGAAAACAAACAAGTCAGACTAATTTCTAATGTGAGCACAAGTATATTTTGTATAAAGGCTGTGACCAGCTAAAATTCACTGCTCTTTTTGGATTTAGCCAACTGACTTCAACAAGGTCTAAGTAGATATTACAAAGGGGAAAATAATGATGCTGAATTTCTTTGCAAGATTGCTCCCAAAGAAACAGATGGTTTCTAATTTAAATGGTAGTTTCATTTTAATGGAGAGAGAAAGAATATCAACCAAAATTCCAGAAAAACACATAAAAGTCATAAATTGATCTGTAACTGAGTGAAATAAGTAATTGATCCCCTACAACTCAGAATTTTCAATGAAGAGAAGTCCTTAATGTGAACCAAGTAACAACATCCCCACGGTCGAGTACGGAGGTGGACACACTGCTCTGGGCAGTGGAGTGCAGATGGAAACGAGCCATCTGCCACACACAAAGACATCGTCCTCCGCTTGTTAGCAAGATAAACTGGATCTGTACTCTACATGGGCAGTCTTACCTTTCTGCACTCCTTCCTGACAGGAGATTTGTGAAATATCATTACGTTTATTGTTAAAGAAATAAATATATAACCAGAAAAATATTTATTATTAGCTGAAAAAAATAAGTAGTGGAAGTATTTTTCAAACTATTCCTTTAGGAAACAAACACCTTACAACACATCAGTGTTTAACAGATTAACATTACTGCTACACATGTTTGAGCTCATTCTGAATACTTTGTCTATATTATATTTAAAATGTCTAGTTTTTAAGCCTAATGATAACTTCCTCTTTCACAGTGAAAAGCTCAAGTTTCATTTGTTACAAAATAAAGAGGCTGCAGACCTCAAAAGGCCATGAAACTGCTGGCAGTGCAAACTAACCAATGACTTTTGAGCCTCTGAATGGATGATTATGTGTAACACCTGCTGCCATTCCTCAACAGTTAATACAAAATTTGGGGGAAAAATCCTTGAATTAAAGCAACTTTTAGAAGCTAATACTGGGTAATGTAGCATAAATGAACATGCTAATGTGTAGAGCAGAATATGATAAAGCTCTATATAACTATATAAATATTTAGAGCTCTTTATAACTCTTCAATACTGCAAATGACTGACAGTTTACCTGTGATATGATGTATGTTTGGCTTCCTGCATATCCAGTTACCACTCCAAGAAAATCTTTAACAGTATGTCACTCCTGGTCTTTTGACTGAATTCTGAGTCAATCATTTGTTCCAAAGATTCCACAAAATATCCCAGTCAGTCTCTCCCACAATGCAATGCTCGAGATTTTGTCGATGGCAGTAATTGTGCTACTCTGTAACTCCATCAGCTGCAGCCAGTAATGTGTTTTTAATAGAGAAATCGTGGTCCCGTAGGACAGACGTGATCCCAAGAAATAAAACCGATCAGTCTGAATTCATGCGTCATGCAGGTTGAGAACCACTCCTGGAGTCCCACTGAGACACATCCACCTGTGTGTGTGTCTACAGGTTTCTGCACACACGCACACAAACTGAGGTTAGGACAAAGAACATAAACCGAGTGGGGCGGTGGAGGTGAGGGGTTTTGGCACACACATAACATCACCAGTGCGCACCGTCGGCCTGCTTTACTCACTTTGCCTTTCACCACAGGGTCGGACGAGGCGAACGGGGTAGGAGGAGTGATTTCTTTGGGCTTACGGAGAAGGCCATTCTCCTGGCCTTTGACCCCTACTGAGAAGGCATCCTTGTCTTCAGCGCGCTTCCTGGCACGCAGTGTGTTCCACGACAGAGACTTCCTGTACAGTATGGGAACAACAAACATCAACCAGCCAATCAAAGCGAAGCTCAGAGGTGTCCAGCTGAGTCTGGCTGCAGCAGCAACATACCTGTCAGGTTGCTATGGTGACAGCTTATGACATGATGTAATGCTTCATAAGGTGAATAGATACAGACAAGACCACAATAGTATCGATAAATTATCTATTGGGGTTTGAACTTTTGTCATCTTGGACATGTTTTCAGTTTATGAGTTATTGTAAGACTGAAAGATGTTTACATACATTTGGAAATCTTTTAGGAAGTACCTGAAGCATCCCAAAACTGCTCTTCTGGATGTTAGCCTCCAACAAAGCAAAAATACATTCTCTACAAACAAGACAGCTACTGCAATAACAAAAACAAACAAAAAACACTTTTCAACAGAAAGAATGGCTGTACACCTCGAGTCTGAGAAAATCCAGACAGGACCAGTCCCTGAATCTGCAGCCAGACTCTTCTGGTTCATGAAGACGAACATTAGAGCAGATGACAGAGAGTTCTGACTTTATTGACACAGCTGGACTTCTATGTACAAGAATTAGTGCAATGATGTTTTTAATTTGTTAAATTCAATCTTTTATAGTTCCTGTAAACTTTAAATACATAGTTATGATTAGTAGGACTTCCCGCCCACGTCGATGCGATGCAGCTTAAAAAGGAAAGTTACATAAATCTCTTTTGTTCACCTCTAACCTTGTGTTAGTCATTTTGATTTATTCCAGGCTCTCGCATTACCCATTAATGTGGCTCTACGGGTCATGAGTTCTCTTAATGGGAATCCTCAAGGTCTTTAAAAGACCAAAAAGCCAAACTATGAGCTGCAGCTTGTGGTTTGGTTTTTTTAAACCCCCAAACACACAGGTGAGGCAGAGAGTGCAAAGTTAGCTCAACTCCTAAAAACACATCAAGGAGAAAAAGCAGCTGAGAATAAACCACAGTTATTCTCTGAGAAGTTTTTAAAGGCTTTACAGTTTGTTCAGTTACCAAATGCTGCTACATTTATTCAAAGCTCTGAAGTTTAAACCACTTAAGTTTAGAGTTTGTAGCTTCTGTGGAGGGTCAAACCGTGAGGTTAGTGAAAACTGAAACGAAACAAATCAAATGTAACAACATACACAAAAAGCTGAAATTAACCAAACAGGAACAAAACGCAGTAAATGGTTTATATACCTGAATCTACAGTGTGGCTGTGGGGATTTTTGGTTCTTGGCATTAAAACCTTAACAGAAATCTTTCATCTAGAAACTTCCCAATAAGCAGAGCTGGAATCAGCACAAAGTCTGCTTGGATGACAACTTTGAACTAGTCTGATATTTCTGTGTCCGTGAACTTCTTTCTCTCCTGTACACCAACCTAAACAATGCTGACACTTCTCAGGTTGGACTCAAAGTGGTATTCTGTACAGTAGTATTTCTATGTATGTATTTCAGCTTCAGGTGTGGATATGAGATCGCCGTCGTTACTTCTTCACGGTCTGCTAATATCTGTTGATAGTTACATTTATTTTTGTCACAAAAACGTGTCTCTGTGATGATGTTTGGCTCATTTTAAGAGAGCTTTACTTCTAAAATGGTATAACAGTGCAACACACATGCAGGCAGACACTCGGGTTCACATTTGCTGTTGTGGTTTATTTACAAATATTAAAAACTACTACAAACCGTCACCCATCATCAGCCAAATGTCAAATAAAACATCTTCACCTTGACACCGCTTTGTTAACTCGTGCTCAAGTCCAAAAGGTTTATTTAACAAATTTAAAATCAGTATTATTAATAGACTACCAAGAGTACAATGCTGACCTTGCCACCAAACATATTGCACAGCCTGACTTCATTCATATTTTACTTGTCATAAATAGTGCAAAAGGTTTTTTTTAGTTAAAAAAAACAAAACAAAAACAAACAAACAAAACAAAACAAAAACAGGAATGTTGTAGAGCCTCAGTCAATGTTTTTACTCTGTACAGTGAACTGCCAACATAAATTCAACACAAAAAAAGAATTAAATACAACTTTGTCCGTGGAATAAAATAATTATTAGTAGGGCAGCAACAATAAGAGGAATAAACAAACATCTGTGAGGAGAACAGGACTGAGGCCACCGCAATGACCCAGGTGAGGTGAGGGGTTTTTTTTTTTGGTTTTTTGGTTTTTTTTTTACAGAAAGCAGGAAAAATAAAAAAAAAAAGTACAAAAACAGAAGAAAATGCAGAGTGTTAGGAACTGAAGTAAAAAGTCGGTTTTAGCTCCACACTTTTCACTTTCTGGTTTCCAGTTAGGAACAAGGTACAAGTTTTTTCTATCCTGTCTATTTCTGTGGGAATCGCCTCAAAGTTTTCAGCTGTTTTTCTTTCTTTTGTTAGTTTCAAGCCTCAAAACCTTTTTTTATTTTGCTTTTTTGTTTAAACGTCATCGCCACAGAGCCGATAAGTGACCGGCTCAAGAAATCAAAGTCATTGCAGCAGCTTGATGGACAGTTAGAGAACAACTCTGTACCTTCAAAACAAGAAAAAACAAAGTCCAACATTTTTTTGTGTTTGCTTTTTAAACACAGGACGCAGACAGCTGAGGAGCTGGTGATGGAAACAGAGTCAGAGTAAAGAACAAAAACATTTAGACAGACCTTTGTCAGCTTAGTCCTCTCATTCAATCCGAATACTTGGTTTCAAGCCCAACCAGAAGTGCTTCAGTCTGCAGGGAAAGATGTGCGGGGTGGGTGGGGACTTACTTGATGTTGTTGGCATCTGTTACGGCTGCTGAGAAGGAGCAAGTAGAAGAAGAGTCTTTAATGGGCTTTGTGAGCGGGCCTAAGACGTGTCCTGGCACCCAGCCCTCCGCGGCAGGCGACTGGCTGTTGGCTGGCCGGTAAACGAGGTACATGTTCTGCTGATTGGTGGCCATGACCTGAACGGTCTCTCCTTGACTGACACAGATCTCATTCTCTTTGAGCGCCGAGTAGTCCTGAGTGACCAGCATGGTGGAAGTGATGTCGTTGTTGTCCTGCAGACAGGAGGGAAGGAAAGAATGGCCGACAGGACGAGGGAAAGGAAAGGCAGAAGAAAAAGAGGAGCAGGATGGAGGAGACACAATGTGGACAATTGAGGATGAGGTTAAGGAGCGACTGTGGGCTGGATAACAGAAATGCTGTGATACAGCTGGTGTCAACCTGAGGAGGAGCAGAGGGAGTTCAGGGCTGAGGAGCAGGAGTGGAGGGAGAACAGCAGTGAACACAGGTTTCATTACTTGAATCAGCAGCACACGCTCATTTTATTAAAATCAAATTATTATTATTACGAACAATAATAATAATTAACAAAGAGGCATAACTGATCCAATACTGTGACGAGGAGATGAGGAGTGGGGAGCCGAGTCAAAACAACGAGAAGAAAAATGAACAAAAGCAGTTTAGTTGTAGTTATACTTGGTTTCAAGCCCAAACTAAGGTGCTTCATCTGTGGCTGCATTGAGCATCTTTGACACACCTGATGGTATATTAGAAACTTTATTAGATCAGCTGTTTGCAGAGAGTGCTAAACACAATCTGCAACAGTACTTAGGAGGGTGATACGTAGCCAAGGTTCTGCCCAAAGCAACAGTCTCGGCTTGCCTTCCTCCCACAGTGCCAAGTGTTCCCTATCAGTGATGCACATGCACCTGGACACGTGCATCACTGATGTTGTGTCAATGAAAACGTGGTTCATCAGACTCTGATGTGCTGATGCTCATGTGCCCATTGTTGCCCCTATCATGGTGGAGCTATGGATCTATGGATCAGACCCCACGGGCCGGCCTTCATAACCAAAGCCATACCAGCTTTTACTGGTTTAACAAAGTCTGTGTCAGGTATGGAGGAACCAGGACGTATGGATGAAAACTGGGCTATTAGAACAAATCATACATGGACAAGCCGACATACACACAAACTGAACTGCTGCTACACCTGCAGTAGCCTACATTTTGACTTACAAAAGTCTGTTTAGTGCCCCAGTTTAGCGAGTGCCTGGTGCAGTCTGCAGGCTGTGCTTAGATGAGACCCACACAAAATTCTAAAACTAAATAACCAAAAACAAAACAATAAAATCCTCAAATTAAAAGTAAAAATAATTTATAAAAAAAATAAAGGTAAGCTGATAATCATATAACCTGCACACACTCACCGTGGAGTCAAAACACGATGAACCTCCATTAGAGGTGGAGACTTTGACTTGGCTCTTCCCCTTCTCCGTACTGCAGAGGCCGACCACTGACGAGGGTCGGCTGTGAGAGGACGCGGTAGTTTGATTCCCTGAGGACGAGCGGTTTCTGGTCAGCGATGAGCTGTTGCCTCCTCCACTCTGCTGATTGTGGTAGACGATGGGTGACTGCAGAGCTACAGACAGAAAAAGCACTTTAGATGAGGCTCATTTAAGTACAACAGGGGACATATTTCAGGACATTTTGTTATAGACACACACAAACTGCATTTCTGTTAAAGGTAAGACAGAAAACACGGGGGTCGTTATTTTTGTTTGGATGGGTTGCCTACCTTCTGGGAACGAGCTTAAGGAAGTGACAGATATCAGGCTTTATCATGTTTCCACCTAAACTACTTTATGATCATGGCAGTTTCATTTTAGGTGGTGAAGGCACCACAGCCAGAAAGCAACCGTCTTCTCGATTATGTGCCAGTTTGTACAATCATTTTTTTAAAGCATGCTAGGTTAAAAATTAAAAGTAGCATCCTTAAAATTTAGGAGAAAATAACAAAAAACCTGTAACGTGCTTTCACAAACGTGAAGCTCGAGTGAAAACAAAGTAATATTCTGCTGAACACAAAGATCCTCAGTGTTTCCTCACCAGACAGGAAGTTGCTTTGAGCATCCAGGAGTTCCTGAATGTGTTGGACCCAGACCTGCTTAATGTCAACATTGGCTGCCTGCAGGGTGAAACGCTCCGATGATCCGCGACTCAGCAACACAAACTTACAGGGATCATTATCCACACTGTCCTCCAGACCCAAGTAGGATACCTGCGTGGAAAAGATAGTTTACAGTGTTAGACCAACACCATCCCACAAACCACCAGGTCCTCTCCTGCAGGAGCCTGGAGGAGGGCGTGGTTCGAGGAGCTCGCTAGGAGGTCTATGTATATTCTCATTTTTCAGTATGACCTGCTCATATACACTTCATTTAAAGCACAGTCTGCTGCGTCTTTGTGATGAACATACTGCATGCACACAAGCATGGGCACAGCTTTATTGCAACCATCTACACACACACGCTGCTCGGTGCTCTCCAATGATTTTGTCCAACATGATCAAATGTGGATGAAAACCTGGTTTTAAAGACGGAAGTCAGGACATGTGTGAGCTTTTGTGTTCTTAAACCAGTTCACTGATCACAGACCTTTAACCCACTTTTTGTAATACCTTGATGCTCTTTTTGAACTGGTAGCCAGGTGTGGACGAGCCTTTTCTCAGCAGCTCACTGAAGATCACGATTTGCTCGAACAAGAAGACTCGTCGTTCCTTCGAGCGGGACAGGACGCCGGCGTCTTGCACCGTAACAAAAAAGGTTTCCTGCTGCAGCAGTTTGCCCTGACTGGTCAGTTTCCCCTGCAGAGAAACCAGGTTGATAAAAACATTACTCTCTTAGGCTTTACAGCACGCCACACATGTCATAGTGTGTGCAGTACATGTCACTGTGAAGACCCACAAAACTTACCTCAAATCCCTGCAGCCGACCCAAATTCATCATGTCATTACATAGTTTCGGGACCTGAGACATCAAATCTACTGCTTTCTGTAAAAGTCATGGACAGAGATATTTAGATCGTTTTTCATTTGAGGAGGATGTGTCAGCACAAACATGCCGGATTGAAAAGCATTTTACATTTTTACCTCAATTTGTTCACAGTCCATTCCTGCCTTTGAGCTGTACTTCAGGAAATCCTGAGGAAGAAGAGAAGCCCAACTTTAATCAGTCTAACCAAGCTTGCTACCATCAACACTTTCATCTAATAGGAAAAACAACAAAAACAGCAAAAACAACAAAAACAGGAAAAATAGTAAAAATAGTAAAAAACAGGAAAAATAGTAAAAACAGTAAAAACAGCAAAAACAGGAAAAACAACAAAAACAGTAAAAACAACAATAACAGGAAAAACAGGAAAAATAGTAAAAACAGTAAAAACAGCAAAAACAGTAAAAACAACAAAAACAGTAAAAACAACAAAAACAGGAAAAACAGGAAAAATAGTAAAAACAGCAAAAACAGCAAAAACAGTAAAAACAACAAAAACAGTAAAAACAACAATAACAGGAAAAACAGGAAAAATAGTAAAAACAGTAAAAACAGCAAAAACAGTAAAAACAACAAAAACAGTAAAAACAACAATAACAGGAAAAACAGGAAAAATAGTAAAAACAACAATAACGGCAAAAACAGTAAAAACAGTAAAAACAGTAAAAACAACAATAACAGGAAAAACAGGAAAAATAGTAAAAACAACAATAACGGCAAAAACAGGAAAAACAGTAAAAACAGTAAAAACAACAAAACAGTTCCTCTTGGCCAAAGAAATGTTAAAGCTTCAATATGCAGAAATATAAACGATAATGTAAAGGACAGTAAGTCAGGTTAGAGTTACAGTGACACTACAGGCCTGTTTATAACATGTGGAGCACAGTTATGGTCTTTGGCATTTTCTTTTGTGATAAGGAGAGACTGTGTGTGTCTGTCACCTTCAGTAAAAGCTGGTATTTGGTGATTCTCTGGATTGGTTTGATGAGGAAGTCACTGATGGACAACCTGGACTGGATATCTTGTTGGATTCCCTGGAAGAGAAATAACCAAACTGTGTGTCCTTTTGTCCACTTCACACAAATACTCCCAATAACATCAGACAAAGACAGTATCAGTCCAGATAATTAAGGGTCGTCCCTGCATTTCATATCGAGGATGAATGTAAAAGAACATTGCTGTTTAGATCACACTGCACACCTTCTGCTAATGATGAAGAGAATCAAAGCTTCACCTACATCGAAATACGTGTCGTATTCTGCCACGATGAACTCTGACTTGGGCTTATTCTGACAATAAACAACATACATGTGGAGCCTTCTCTCCTGTAAAGACAAAGGAGCTTTGATTAGAGAGCAAATCACTGGGACAGCAGAGATTATGTACTCTAGTGCGGTGACACAATCACGACACAGTGTTTATCTAACGTGTTTAATGAAGAGCTCAGGGAGGTGTTCATGGTCATCCAGGCATTTCTCCAGTTCTCCTACAAAGAAACTGACAGATAAAGATTGTTACTATCCCCTCGCTCCATCCTTCACGCCATCATTTCCAGCCGACACTCGACTTACTCTCTGTGCCAGTCATAAATCTGGTGGATGTTCCCAAACACGATTTTGTCTTTTCCTTTCATGTCGTCTGGGACGCCCTTCTCCTCGATCCTCTTCATGAACCCCTGCAGTCAAAGTGTTGATAACTTTTGAACCCAAATGTACATTTCCTGATGTCCTTTGTTTAAATGGCAGGAGACCGCTGCACAGAATGATTCTGCAGAAGCACTCACCTCCACCACGATGCCCAGGTCTTTGACATAGTCCTTCTCTGTCTGAATCAGCTCGTTCAGAACAAACCTGTGTTAAAAAACAGCTAAGTTAACACAGAGCTCCTGTTCCTGCTGCAACAGAGGACTAGTGCCTTAGTGAATGCTTCACACTGTAAACATGGTTATTTCTTGAGGTTCCAACATCTGCCTCCATCTCACTCTCTCCTTAGGGCAGAGGTGTCCAACTCCAGGCCTCCAGAGCCGGTGTCCTACAGGTTTTAGATGTGTCCTTGACCTCCTCATCATGTTTGAAGTTCTCCAGAGGCCTGGGAGTGAACTAATCATTTGATTCAGGCGTGCAGGGTGTCCAGGGTGAGATCTAAAACCTGCAGGACACCGGCCCCAGGAGTTGGACACCCCTGCCTTAGGGTGAAGTGGAGACTGCAATCTACTCATTGCTGTCCCTCCCGGTCACTCCCACTCTAAGCATCTTCAGCTCCGCCCCCTACAGCTTCCACCTCATGTTTTTTGTCACTACCACGTTGCAAAGTTTCACTTTCATTCTTGCTGCTATCCTGTCACAAATCACCCCTGACACTCATCTCCATCTGCCTGAAGCCTCTTCATCTCTTGTGCACTGTCTGTTACTTGGTTGACCCCCAGCTAAACTCATCCACCTTCAATACCTGGACTCTAAGATAAGATTGACAATTCTGTCTGTAGTAAGTTACACTGAACAGAATCGAGAGTCGATGCAGAAAAGAGCTGGCAGTGATGCCAACAGATATCGCAGTGATTAGGTCAGGTGGAACATGAAGTGCTATGGTGGAGGTGGCTTGTGCATAGCATCTGTGGACCGGATCAAGCAGTACTGAAATCAGCTGAGCTATGGCTGTGCTTTTGTTGAACTAAGGCTACACTCCATTTTCTAAATTCGAAGCAGTTCAAAGTAGAAGAAAGAGTCGCAGTACTTACATCCGTCCTCTCATAGCTTTTGCTCTCTGCTCCTGTTCAGGGTTGCGTGGCTGAACAGGAGTGGTTTGTTCAGGCGGACAGAGAGGGGTAAACCCCGGGTACACCCCTGGTTCTAGACTCTGCAGACATGAGAGGATCAGAGTTCAGGTGATTATGTCCCACTGACTTCTATCAATATCAGTAACATTCAGCATACTCAGATGTTGAACATGTAACAATTCTACATGATCAAACCACACAAACACGTGTGATGCCAGCAGAGGGCAGCAGGAGCTTCAAACATGCGCGCTAACAGCTGCTGTCTGTGAACACTGCAGCAGCAAACTGACACTTCTGCTTTGTTTCATTGCAAATCGTGTCTATTAGATGATAGCAGAGAGTAATCAGCTCAGCAGTAAATGTCTCTGCAAGTCTGTCTACGGAAACTCCACAGCACATACAACATTTCATACATGCAGCAGTGAAACATTCAGAGACACGCTGGGATCCAAAAGACACTTTTATTCTTTTATTCATTTTCCAGAAAGTTTCCTGAGATTAAAATCTGTTATTGAAGAAAGACGAGGCCAAGAAGGAACAACGTTAAAGCTTAAGCCAGCCTGTCCCAGGAGTCTCTCTACTCTGTGCCGCTCTCTCGGTTTGGATCTATTCCTCCTGTTTCTCATATTTGCAGTCTTACTATTTAGATTTTAATTGTGCACAGTTAGTGTGGAGCACCCACAATTTCCTTGTACACGTACAAGGACAATAGAGGGCTATTCTATTCTGTTCTATTCTATTTTATTGTAGAAATAGGGCAGCTTTAAAGGCCTTTCTTACTTGCTTCACTTGTGATGTCAACCTTTTATGTACAGTCTATGACAAAGACAAGTCCGGATGTTTCTGTTGTAGTACCAGGTCCACATGAACACACTGCCAGACTGGGGACCTCCATTTATCACAAACGAAAGCAGCTGAGAATGAACATGAATTTTTACCATCACTTGGTTAACAGACTACAAAGTGCTCCAAAGCTATGTTGCCAGAAGTATTCCCTCACCCATCCAACTCGCTGAACTCAGGTGTTCCAGTCTGTGCTGTGGCCACAGGTGTAGGAAAACAAGCACCTGGCGTCCAGACTGCCTCTCCCAACAGGAATGGTCGCTCTCAGGAGCTCAGTGAAGTGTACGCAGTCATGGTCGAGCACTACAGACCTCCAAACTTCATGTGAACTTCAGATAAGCTCAAGAACAGAGCATATAGAGCTTCATGGATTGGGTTTTCATGGCAGAGCATCCAAGCCTTACATGACCCAGTGCAAAGCATCAGATGCAGTGGTGTAAAGCAGGCTGGACTCTAGAGCGGTGGAGAGGTGTTCTGTGACTAATCACACCTCTGCCTACCATAAGAACAGCATACCAAGATGCTGTCATGCACACCGCTAAACCTTGTGGAAACCACTTTCTCAGAGTGTTCCCAGAGCGAGCTGAGGGCTGGAGGCCACCGACTCAGTCTTGCCGTCAGAGACGCCAACAGTATAGTTTTCTAACTGGAGTCACATAAACCCCAGCAGGGTGAGCAGTCATCATATTAAACCCTGTGGATGTCACTCAAGTTCATACTTTTCATAACATAGTGTATTAGTGTCGTTAGACAGCAGACAGGCTGGAGTGGTCGGCACATCGCGTGCCTTCACTGTGTGGACGTCACAAGTCATTTTAAAATGAACAAAGAAGAGCACCTGTTAGACCGTGCTAACTAACACACACTCACCATCTTGGTTTTAACCAGTTTCTCTATGGCGCTAACTAGCTCTGCAGCACTGGGCACCTCAGAGGAAGACTGCAGAGAGGTGAGCAAGGACGAAGACTGAGAGAGGACAGGGGGAACAGAAAGTATAGGTGTTTATTAAATATTAGAATGATAAGAAAGAAATACAGAGAAAACCAAAGAAACAAAGAGCAGGAAGGAGAGAAAATCTGTTAATTGGCAGAAGAAAGCAGCTACAGATGGACACACTCCAAGATAGAAGTGGTTGTATGAGTGGGTGAATGAGGCATGCTGTATGTAGAACAGCACTATATAAGAATCAGTCCGTTTACCAAACCCAGCCCCGTTTATTAGACAGCAGATCGAAGCAGACGAGCAGAACGTGGTTCAGCTGGTCACACAAAATCATCTGTTTTTATACTTTAAGCAGATCCAGCTGATCAGAGTAAACCATGAGTGTAAGTAACAGCATATTTCCCACAGGCAACACTTGTGTAATTACAGGCTGACCTAAGCCAGACCTACAGCAGCCTGTCTGGGAGCCTAACCTAAGGGAAAAACTCTCCTGGGCCGAATTACCTTGTCATCAGGATCTGATGGGTCGTTGATGATCTTCATACGGGGAGGCAGAGGGGTGTGGGCGTCTTCATCCTGCTCCTCCTCTCCACCACTCTGCATCCCGGACGTCTTAGACAGGATGTTGCCATCTCTGCTGATGACTCTCTGAGAGGAGACACACAGCATCAGCAGCTGGTTAGGTACCACGTTACTGGTCCCACTGATAGTAAGATACAACATGACTGTGCCATCTATGAGCCACATATCTTTTCACTAATAAAACAATAAAGTGGCAGCTGTTCCTGGAGAGTTCAGCTCTCTATAAAACCAGTCTGACATCAATGACAGAGCTTATTTCATTTGCAGAAGCAATGACGAATCATAAGCTCTCGTGCTTCATGGTTCGGGCTTTTAAATAAACCTCGTTAAGCAGTCGAAGCTTATTGTTTTTCCAAATCGATTTATTTCTGTGGATCCTTTCACGGTGACACTCAGTCACGTAGAGGCTCAGAAACACTGATGTTATCATATTTTTTGGCTAACACTGCGGATACAGGATAAAACGCATTCGTCCATCAGGGAGGGAGCCATGGCTGTGATCACATGTTTGTCTGTGTGGGTGTTTTTGTGCGTAAGAGAAGGAAAAACTTTTCACACAAAAAGAGGAACCTCATCTATTTACCACCCGTTATGTGAATGTAAATGACTTCATGTATATCTTAGGATAGCACCGACAGCAAAAGCTTTTTTTGTCACATGCATTTCTGCCCCGGTTCATGATTTGCTGCAGTTTAAATAAATGACACTGTAGTGTTAGTGGAGTGTTACACCTCTCATTAGACAAAGTCAAACGTAAGACGAACAAAGTTTGAGAAAGTTTACTGAAACACGTGTGTCATATTTCAGGATAAATACAGATATATTGACATAAATGCTCACACAGCTCTGCAGTCAGTTTGTGAGTGACAGGCCAATCAGGTGAAGCTGTACCTGTTTGCATCCCAGCACCGTCACACGATCTCAGCACTGGGAATGTTCAGTGCTTCAGCAGCCACAGTGTGTGTAACACAGATCAGGAAACCACCCTCAGTGCTTACCTCACCAGTGACATCATCCTGCAGGGTAAGGTCAGGCTGACCCAGGTCGATGCTCTTCCTGATTTCCTCTTTTCCTGTTCCTGGCCCTGACAACAAGTCGCAGCCAGTCAGTCACAGAATCACTTTAACACTCAAACACACACAGATGTGAAGATGTGTCAGGCATTGTGCGCACGTCTTAGTTTTCCTCTGTGTGAGTGCCGTCAGCTGAACTGTGTCCTCTGCTGTCACAGACTTGTTCACAGCTTAAACCAGTTTCTCGTCACCAGCTGCAGCGGCTTTTCACCCATTCTGTGTTCATTTTCACGACTAATCAGTGGATTACTCCAACCTAACTTCTCCTCCCACAACACTACATTTGAGCTCGGCTTTTTGGACTTCGCTGTGTTTTCTGGTTGCTGGTCTTTAACTCCTTGTTTGGAGTCCGAGGGTCATTTTTACATTACACTCTCCAAACATCCAGCAGCACCTTTTCAAAGTTCTTCAAACATTGTCATTTACAAGTGATGCTATGGAAGCCCGTTTCCGCCACATAAAAAAAAAAGGATCCATAACTTACAATTTCGAGTTACTTTCTCGAAATTTCGAGTTAATGTGTCGAAATTTTGAGAAAATAACTCGAAATTTCGATTTATTAACTCGAAATTTCGAGTTAGCGCTGCCAATCAGTAATCTACGTGAATGACGTCATTTCCTCATTACCCAGAAGCTGAAGCCCTCAGCTACAAATGCTACAGCTAAGCTACCGGTATTACATCCAGTCGTGAATGCACAGATTGCTGAGTGTTTTCAGCCTGGCTTCACAAATGATGAAATCCCTTGTGTTATTAGCTGAATCACACGGTGTTACTATCAGCAAACGTACTCGCCAAAGCGCCAATTTGTTGGGATCTGTTTTTGAGTGCGCGTTCCTCTGCGCCATATGCTTCCGGGTAACAAGAAAGCGACCTCATTCACGTATATTTTTGATTGGCAGAGCTAACTCGAAATTTTGAGAAAATAACTCCAAATTTCGAGTTATGGATACTAGCTGTTTTGTTTTTATTTAGTGGCGGAAACGGGCTTCCATACGATGCAGCTGCGAGCATGACAACGTTAAAAATAACTGAATGAACAAATGAAAGCAGCTTTAATGTAACTGAAACCGTATTAGCAGGAAAGCTGCTGCAGTGTAATAACAAGCTAGGAGTAAAGGCTCCACAAACAAGCTAAAGGAGCTTCACTGTGGACAGTGGGGGTGTTTGCAGCACATTAACATGTCATCATGACCGTTTCTGCCCCTCTCACCTGGCTTCTTCTGTTTGTGATTAGGAAGTTTCTTAACAGAGCTGCCACTGAGGCGGCGGACCGGACTGGTCAGCCACTTCCTCAGAGTGTTCCCAGAGCGTTTGGGACCAGGAGAGCTGGACTGCAGGGAGCTGAGGGACGGCTGCGGCTGAAGGTTGGCCACCGATTCGGTCTTGCCGTCCGAGCCACCAACAGTGTAGTTTTCTGAAAGGAGTCACACAACATATGATTTTTTAAACACACACCATCTGTTATGTAACCTGTTGCTTTGACTTCAGGCTGTGTGTTCAACATACTAAAGTGATGTGTGGATTTAAGCTCTTCAACACTAATCAGTAAGTTTACACTGTAAACAACGTGACAGGGCCGTGCACTCGTATCAGAACATTTTTATTAGTCCTGTGTCCAGGTAAACATCTCATTGAGATTAAAGCCTCGTTTCCGAGGGAGGCCTGGCATCATGGCAGCAAAAGTAAACAAACAAACATACAAAGTGTTTCTTTGTCTGCAGAGTCGGTGTGTTTCTGGAAAAATATAAATCCTGCTCATCAATTTCTTTATGGTAAAAAAGAGGAACACCTGGCACACCTGGTCCCACTCTGCACTCAGCGTATGCAGCTGATAGGGAGAAGAGCCCAGCATCATCCTGCAGTACTGACATTAATCCAACCAACACATCAGGTCTGCCTAAACGTCCTGGTCTGTGTTTGCACCACGATCCACACGTCACATCACCTGCACTCATGACCCAAGACTACAGTCATGTGAAATTATTTCAAATACTTCTGACAGCTATAAATATCTGCTGTGATGGGGACAAATGTGCAGGCACAGGAAAGCCAAGCTCTGTGGCAACGAACCCACTCAGAGGTCCAGATGAGCGAGTCTGTCACAAACAAGCATCTGTGCAGCAGCTGCCATGTCGCACACACACACACACACACACGCACACACACACGCTCCCAGGTGGCACTCACACTCCTTCCTTTGCTGTGGTGTCACATTAGTTTTCATTTTAATCGTTGTTTGTCATTTCTATTGCTCGATCCAACTCTTCGATTTGAGCATCGAGGGTGGGGACGGGAGTCTAGGACAGTCGTCAGGGTCCACCCTCGGACAGGACAGCCATTTAACAACCATTCAGATTCACAACTAAAGGTAATGTAGCATCACCAGTTAACCCTGCATGTCTTTGGACTGTGGGAGGAAGCAGACACATGAGACGCAGGGAGAGTGCAAATTTGCCTGGATTCAAACCCACAACCTTGTTGCTATGAGGTGAATATAAATCAATAAACGTAAACATGGTCTTTTGGTTGTGCTTCCTGTCGTATTCATCTTGTACAGCCAGAAACATCAGACTGTGTGAATGACTTGAAGAATAAATAGCAGTCACGCGTCAGGAGTTGCTGCATCAGCTGCTCTCACACACACAGCTGGCAGCAATGGGTAGAGGCCGTATGTGCCAGATTCCCACAGGAGCTGAAGGAGGGTTAAAGGTCAGGGGTCTCCTGAGGTGTTCTGCTGTAGCATAGGTGCTAAGTTAGGAGTTTTTCTTCCTCCCAATCTCTTATCTGGTATTGAATGTGTCATACTTATACACAAGCAGGCTGTTTCTGGGCTGCAGACGCTAAAACATGTGACAACATGTCACAATCACAGATATTACATCAGACCTCAGTACGACCAACAGCATGCAACAGCGCACACTAACATACACACTGCTGTTGAGTGTACGGTTCAGTGAGCACTGTGGATCAGGCTGAATGAAACATTCAATCTATTTGTAGATCTGGATCAAAATAGTTATAGCAGCCCTGCCCATCGGGCCCGACTGGAGGAGTCGCTAGCACCGGGACGTCGGGCTAGCGATTTTGCGAGCCCTGTATAGGTTTGGAAACAGAAGGTTGGGTGTGACGTGGTCATACATCCTCATACGTGCTAATGAAACCCAAGTTTCAATCTCAGAAGCGTTTGCTTCTCACAGCAGTAAAACACACAGGGTGTGGTTAGCCAGCCAGCTGCTCACTAACCACAAAACACTGATTGCAGTTCACTTCACAGCCGTGGTGTCATCAGCAACAAAGGTGTTCTGGCCGTTACAGCGAGATATTTGAAAGCACCTAAAGCCATCATGTTTATTTTACAGCAAACGTGACTACATTGCAGCTCCAACACAGTCCTGTGGGACAAAGATCTTCTTCCTGAAGTCACCCAGTGAGTAGAGACAGTGTGGGTTGGGGAGTGTGTACTGGAGGTTATTTAACTTGTTATTCGAGATAAATGTTAAACACAGGAGCCAAGGTCACCTGCTGCAGCGGGGCAGCTGTTTCTCTCTGATAGAAACGCGGCGGCGCTGGAACTTTGCTACGTTTATAGCTTTGGTCAGTGTGCGTGCACAAGCTCCACTCTGTGGATGACCACTCGTCACTGCTGTAGGATAACGAGCCCAAACGGTCACCTGACCTCAACCTCACTGAACAGTTAAGAGGACACTTAATGACATCACTCCAAGTGCTGTGGGGCAAAGTCAGTCATGTGTTTCTGAAGAGTCGCAGCTCACCTCCTCACCTTTGTGTCTCAGCACAATCAGTGCTCGTCACCGGGTGACCTTAGCATGTGGTTAACCACAGAAACCTGTTATGGACTTGAGTGCACGCACGCACGCACGCGCACACACACACACACACACACACACACACACACACACACACACACACACACACACCAGTGTGCTGCTGTCAGCTGAATAGTCAACAGGAACAGGTGGTAAGGGGGTATAACACACAGCAAACTCTTAGAAACAGCAGCATGATAAAGAGAGAGGACAGATAAACCTGCATTACAATTTATTCGGCATTTCCAGGACTTTAACCCACAGCTGTCCAGACTGTGTAAGATACAGTTAGACTGCTTCAGCTGTTTTTACATATAAAGCCGAGAACTTAAGGCCAGCTGAAGCAGAGATGTGCTAGTTGCTTAAATGCTAGAGCTCATCATGCACACTGATGTTTCTAAAGGAACAAGGTTACTCACACTGGTCATGTTTTGCTTGGACAATGATAAAGTAGAGCAGCGAGTGACAGGAAGGCAGAGCAACAATGGTGCCAAACCCCAACCAGAAAGACTAACCAGTCTACCTTAATGTCTGAAGATATTTTCTATTATATAAAACACTTTATTTTATTATCACCCTAAAATGTCATCATACTCAAATATTCCCAGCCAAAAGTTTAGTTTTACAAACAAAACTCGAATTAGCCAGTGATTATAAATGATTAACAGCCCCAGTAAACCAGTAATAATACAGTTGGGCCAGCATTCAGGATAATGGTGGGGACTACACAGAGCTGTGGTGTCATCCTGATGGCCAAAGTCAGGTGAGAACTCACAAGGAAGTCATTGTTCTACAGAGAGACAGAGTGACTACTGTTAAAATCCCCATCACTCACTATATTTAATCATAGTCTCACACAAACACACACCTCAGGTCCTCTCAGTACAGATTAAACGAGCTGAAGCAGCAGAACAAGGTTTCGGTTTCATTCTCTGCCTCACACTGTGCTAAACACCACACACATTCACACTGTGTCCATGAATGCTTCTATTGATACAAAAGTACTAAAACTCAGACCCATCACACACACGCACACGCACACACACACACACACACACACACACACACACACACACACACACACACACACACACACACACACGTCTCCTGTTATTACTCCACTTCCTGTTTTCTCTTGCTGAGCAGAAACTTCACAAAAACTGATGGCGTATGATTTAACAGCTGAGCAGTGTTGGGGAGTAACTGAGTACATGTGCCGCCGTTACGTATATACAAAATATGAGTAACTGTATTCTGTTACAGTTACCACTTAAAAAGGTGATATTCAGAATACAGTTACTTTGTTGAACTAAAGGGATTACACGGCGGTATTTTCCTGTTTCATAAGGCTATAGCCTCTATTTTTGGTAATTCCACACCAGTGGAAACCCAAACAAAACACGCTACAGGCCCTAATGCCCGTGTCTCAATCTCCCATCTCATAATGATGTGAAGAAATATTTTAAAAATGATTTAATATGAAGGCAACAGGCAGAGTGTTACAGGCATCGCCCTAAAGCATGTAGGGCAGTGTAGTCTGTGCTGCAGGGAGGATGGACTGCCATACCCGTTATGTGTCTGTGAGCGAGGGAGGGAGAAAAAGGAAAAGTAGGAGCTGTCACCGAGCAGAAACAGGAGCTGGAAGCATGTAAATATAATAATAACCACTGCAGCCAAACAGAGTGCCTGACGAGCCCAGCTGTAAGTAAGCTGTTAAGACTCGACTGCACGCTGTGTTCCTGTTTTCCTCTGAAACAATAAGCTCCGTTGGAGCAGCCTTTCAACGCCTCTCTCTGTCTCTCGCTAGCAAAGTGACCCAGACAACAAAGTAAAGCTCGTTTTCAGCTACGAGCCCGACACAAACCCGACGTATTAGCCAGAGGTCCCTTTACTACGGTTCCCAGGCTGCGGGTCCACGGCCTGCAGGCTGGGCCGTAGGGGTTTGGTTTTTAGTGGATCGGGTGGAAGTCCGAGACGGAGGGCCTGGCACTCCGATTCCCGGCTTCTGGAATCTTATCTTCAGTCTTATGGTGCTTTTGCACAGTATTTGAACCCCACTAATACTAATGTAGTCATCACCAGGAGCTGTTGCATAAAAACAGAAGAAAGAGACAAAAGTGTGCCATAGTTAGCAGTTAAAGTGGGCCGGTGTGGCACAGCACCAGAACGACTGCAGGTGTCCATCAGTTTCGGCTGTGGTAACTCAGCATCCAGCTAGCTGAGACTGGTGAGCATAAAGGGAATAAGATGTTTTCACAGGTTGTTTCAAATGCAATGTTTCTATCAGCTCAACAAACATCAGCAAACACACAAACTGCTTGTGTGCAGTTTGTCGTACAGCGTGTTGCAGCCACAGGTCCAGCTGCTGTATTTTAAAGAGAGAGCTAACTTCACTCAGAGATGGAGAAAGAGAAGAAAGACGCGTCAGGAAGAAGAGAGCTTAGATTCAAAGGGAAGGATGCTCGGCGGGGTTTGACAGTCCTCATGTTTTTAAACCAGATATTGGGTCTGTACATGTGACATTATGTTTTTTACATATTGTAAAACAAGCTGCAAAACAAAGTACGGCAGACTAACTGTGTTGTGTAAAGGCTGCACTATGCAGGCAGTGCAGGATAAACAGGTTAGTTTGCTGTACTGATGGATTCAACTGATCTGAAATCTACTGGAGCTCTTAATAGAAACGACCTTGAGTTGCGTTTCTTTTCTTTGAGCCGTTGAATTGCACTTTCAGCTCTTCCCTACTCGTTCTCTGTAAAGCAAAGTCACCCTTTACAATGTAGCAACAGAAAAGAGGCATTTTTTATTTTCCTTCTTTTTCTCTGCTGATCTGAGTCGAGCTGAGAATATTCAGAAAAAGTTTGGATCGCCATCGACTACATGACACTAATACATTAAGCTAACTGAACCGTCGAGGTTGGTAGAAACGTCCTTCAAAGAGCTACTTTTTACTTTGCTTTGAGGACATTTCAGAACATGTACTTGAATCAGTGCTTCAAATACAGAATATCTGTACTTTTGCCACCTCACATAGTTTGTGTGTTGCCTGTTCTACTCCCATCATGTGATTTTATCAATGACAGGAAGAGACACTAATCTGCAAAGACTTCATTCCTCTCATACCGCTCTCTAACCTGAACCCTTCTACAGACACAACTGCCACACTGACTGCTGCGTTCGATGTGAGTGAAATTCTGCAGCATTTAAGTGTCAAACACATTTGTGTTGTTTTACAACTTTATCTGGATTTTTCTTCGTCTTTGCACGATCAGGTTTTCCAAGACGGTCAAACAGAGTTTCTTGGCTGCAGAGCTGCAAAGATCATTTGATCTGTACACGCACAGATCGAGTGGTCAAAGCAGCAGCATTACACGACTGTACATCGCAGATAATTAAGTAAAGATCAGATCAGTCCTCCCATAATGACTCAACAACATCTTTGTGTTGCATTAGACACTTTTACCCTGTCAGTGGAAATATCTACTGATTGACCGACAGCAGTACCATCAGCAGTGGAGCTCCACCCTTTCTTAAAATGAAGCAGCTAACGCAAAATCGTTTTCAGCCTTCTCAGTGAGAATGTGTCAAACGACAACATGCATGAAAGGAAAGCAGCTGCGCGTTTCCCCGCAGCATCACATCTGTCCAAACTGCACAATGTAGCGATTCATTTGTGACCAGCTGCTGACGTCACAGACCAGTCTTTTTTGGCTCTGACAAACGGCACAGGACTGGAAATGCATATGTTTTGTACTGGAACAGAGTCTGTGTCACAGCTACTAAAACACTGTCAAACTTTTTATCCACGTTGTTTGGGTCTTACATGCTGACAGCTCAGCTCAGGTTTTGTCAAACTGGATGAGCTGCACCAAAAGCATAAGTAGGACCAAAGGAGAACACAGTATCCAGCTTTGTTCAGCAGAAAAGCACCTCCTCCAAAATGGTAGCGACAGTCTGTGATGTCACTGTGATCTGTACTCCTAATTTTAAAGACTCATTGGCCGAATGTGGCTGCAGCCATGTTCGCTTTTATTGAGCCCCAGATTTGATAAAGTGAAGATCTGTTAATGCTAGCAGGGTTGGTTGTAAAGCTGGCTCCAGAGACCGAGCAGGTGAATAAAACGTTGAAAACATCAAAGACAATGTTGCTTTTTTTTACAGGTTTGTCAGTAAAATCATCTCTCAGTGAAAAAAGAGAAATAAAGCAGAAGCTCTGTGTGGTAAGCGAAGAGACTGATGCTCTTCACTGGAATTCAATTTCCATTTGATGCGTTTTACTACGAGTGTTTCTTGTCGTATCTGGGAGCACGATAAGCCCACAACAGATCCTTCACTTCAGTTTGCTGCTCACGCTCTCTGAAAACATGGAATTCAAAAAATCTGTCTACCGTCACTACTCAGTCATCTCTGTCACCTCCATTTGAACCAGATATCTACTCTTTCATCTCATTTCAAATGTATGAATAAAGTCAAAGTCGAGTCAGCTGTGTTTGCATCATCAATGAGACAAACCCATCAAACAGACGAAGCGAGGCTTCAGCTTCAGGTTGGACGAGACCGAAAACATCAAATCTCAGCTGATGAAGCAGCATAATGTTGCCTCTGTCCATTATCTCTGCTCAGAGACTGTGTGTGCGTGTGTGCGTGTGTGCGTGTGTGTGCGTGTGTGTGTGTGTGTGTGTGTGTGTGTGTCCCTGAGGATCAGAGTCGTTTCCTGCTCATTTTCAGGTTTAATGGCCAAAGGACAGGACGCAGGATCACTTTAAGACCCCAGAAGACAATTATTTAGTATTTCCACGGTGAATGAGGAAGTGTCTTTGTGTGCATGTGCCTGTGTGTCTCAAAAAAAGGACGGCATAGGAGTTTCCTATTTCCTTACAAGAGATGAGACAGTTTTCAGACTCTGGTGTCCTCA
The DNA here is from genome assembly GCF_900408965.1 of Simochromis diagramma. Taxonomy (NCBI): domain Eukaryota; kingdom Metazoa; phylum Chordata; class Actinopteri; order Cichliformes; family Cichlidae; genus Simochromis; species Simochromis diagramma. The sequence continues at coordinate 7,680,785 of NW_024386892.1, read as the reverse complement.
ACAGTTAAACTGAGACACGGGGCCCTCTGCAGCCGCTGAGACGGCCTGGACCGTGGACCGCAGAGCTGCGCGTCTCTGGGATGTAATGCGCCCGTATTATTTGAGTGGCATGTATAAACCTGTTACAATAATGAACTGGAACTAGTGTGACCAGTTCGGCTGCATGCCAATCGGTGCACTCTACACAGTTTTTAACATGAAACTCAAAGACTTGATAGGCCAAAGTCCACAGTGTGTCCTCATGCACGCGCACACACACACACACACACACACACGCACACACACACACACACACACACAGTGCAACGACACACTGATTGCTCAATCGAACACTTGACTTTCCAGACAGACAAGAAAGAAAGTGGCCTTTCACACTCTGCCTGGCTGACACACGGCTTCCTTTTGCACTCTTCATTTTCAATTCAAATCAGTTTCCAAAAAGACTAATTTGTCTGTCCACAGGACGGACTTATTCAGTCACTCAAATCTGTCAAAATCAACTAATCTGTCTCTCACACACACACACACACACATAGAAAACACGAGCCAGTGTTCAGTGAGTGTTCAGTGAGCCTCACAGAAGTCCAGTGTTGTGTGTCTGTGTCGCACCTGTGCCGTTGTAGCAGCAGCAGCAGCGGGAGAGGACCCATCCACAGCAACGGCCGACTCTCTTCATTCTTGCTCACACACACATCCTACACTCACACACAACCTCAGACACACCTCCCTCCAGTACGTCCGACTCGGTCGCTAACCAGTTCGTCAGCTTGTTCCTGGGCTGAGTGTGAATTTCAAGAGTTTCGAGTCCTCACTGCTCAGATCCAGCAAAGAGAGAGAGTTTTAGTAATGTGGGAGGAGGAGATGGGGGAGGAGCACATTCTCTGTCTCTCTCTCAGACAAAGTTGTTCAGTTTCTCCCTCTACCTCCCCTCCCCACACGCTTCGGCTCAAAGGAATACGAGTCCCTGTTAATTATTTGAGCGGGCACCTTCCTCGTTGTGGAGGGCAGGACTCCACAAAGACACGGGAGTGTGTTTGATTCAACAATGTAGCAAAAACGTCTCTTTGCATTTAAAAAAACGAGACGGCTGCCTGGTATGTGAACATTCACCAGCAGCAAACAACATGTCCTGTACCTAAGTGACAGAAAAAGTTCCACTGACTCCTGACGTCCCAGTGCCTACAGTGTGGGAGTGTGTCCACTGACAGCACTCATCAGAACTGCAGAGGCTGCTGGCACAGCTAGGGCCAAGCAACTTTATTATTAAAATTAACTTGCATTTATTTTCTGATCTTCCTTAGTGTCCTCTGCATCTGAACGAGCAGAGGACTGTAAACAGCTTCCTGCTGTGTGTGCACTGCAGCAGCAGGTAAGCAGGCGCACTTAGCCTACATAACGTGCTTTCACCAGCACCTTTTCCCTGCAGTGTCCCATTTTGTTCATCTTGTATATCTACTGTCGCTACGCAGCAAAAAGCAAAGAGAATGGAACAATGCTGCAGTAAAGTGCCAGTTAATTATTTTCAAAAAGCTTTCAGAAAATGGAGATAATCAAGACAACGTGACAGAGATATAAAGTAATGTTCCCACGCTCTGTGTGTGACAGGACGACACGTTCATGAATGCTGTAAAATCTTAGGTACCTTAGACATTCACAGTGTTCTTAAGGGCAAAATTAGTTCTCAGGAGAACTCAGTGTTTAAGATCAGTTCAAGGAATTTTCCAGGAATGGAGAAGTGCCCCAAAACCGTCTCTAATGTGATGCGTCGCAGCTCTTCGGTCCTCTGATGTCCAGCAGGTCTGACTTTCAGTTCAGTTAACATTAAACCCACACTTTCTTCACAGTCTTTCAGAGGACAAGGAGACCTACTTTACAGAGCAGTCACAAGACTCGAGACACACAGAGGGAAGCTTGAAACAGCTCGGCGGGACTTAAACGGGTTAATGAGCAGTTTTGACTGATTTATTAACAAACTGACGATTGTTAATGACAAATCCATCAGCTTGTGGCTGCTTTTAATTCTCCTATTGTGTAACCAGACAGGTTCAGTTTAAGTCACATGATACAGGAGGACTCTGTATTGGAGGCTGATGATATATTTGTCTGGACCTACTCTGGAAAAGTCAGCCCCACCGTCCTGGATGGGAGCGCCTCCTAAATGTGCTATATTTCCATGTGTAGCGGCTGCAGTTGGCCAATTTGCATCGCTCCGCACAAATACAAAGCGCCCTTGTCATTTTCTCGAAAGCAGGAAACACTGTGGCTGCAGCAGGCAAATCAGCTGATTCTGTGTCTGTGTGAGTGCAAGTGAGACAACAGTGCAGAGCTAAGCTCCTCCATGATGTCCGCGAAGCTGGAAACAGACCGTCAGGAAGGACGGATATAGAAGGAAACCAAACTGCTGTGACTCAGTGCATTACTCCCATTTCTCCCCAGCACACACAGAGATAACCTGGGACAAATGCAGGAAGAAGGCATTCGAGCAGCTCCACTGCTCCCCCTGTAGGACACACATCAGACTGCAGGTGGAAGGATGGAAAGCTGCACCGACAGGATGCACAGGAGAGCTTCTTCAAATTTTGATGTTGCGTCCCACGGCTCACAGAATTTCACCGTCTTTGTTCTTGGCAAAGTTAATGGGATCATTTCATCATTCACATTATCAGTCATCTCATCTCTGTCAGACATTACTGCTCAAGTTCACAGCAGAGACAACAGGCAGGCTGCCACTGTGGGTTACAGCAGGACAGAACAGATGTTTGCTTCGCTTTCAGAGCCGTTACACATGCAGGATCATCCTGGATCATAAACGCACACACTCCAAATTCAGACATGGCAGTAACAGAGAAATGAAGAGCAGCATTTTGGAACGTGTTTGAATTATACTCACAAAAAACAATCAGTCAGTGAGCACACTTCCCCAAACGGGGTGTCAGAAACACCAGAGTGACTTTCCAAAACTAACAGCCACACTGTCCACGTTCCCTCCATGTGCTCGGGCTGTGTGACAGCCATCTGTGAGAGCCACACCTCGCCCAACAAAAACAAAAGCACAGTTCTGCACAGTATGACTAATGCCCTCATCTCACCAGCAGAGGTCAGCACAGACCAGCTGTGCCTCTGTCAGCCTGGTTAAATATAAAGACGAGTGAAGAAGATAACATGTCATTGTTTTAAATTTACTTTATTTTCTTTCCTTTTGCCACAGTGTTGCCAGGACTCACATATAAAGTTACCAAAACAAAAACAGTGCATAAAGACATGCAAGAGATTAAGAATTGAGGATAAGTAGGAGATTTAAGGCTGCTTAGAAGCTGATCACCCCATAGTGCATATTTAATGACAGATTTTTATCCTTCGTCTTGGTTCCTCCTCAAAAAGCATTGAATACGAAGATATGTGACTCGTCTTCCTACCTTTCCCTGAACTGAAGAAACAGTCCATCTCCACACTAGAACGTGAGTGGGAAACACAGAGGACAGACGTGGGAACCAGTCCCTCCTGCGGTGGGCTGCGGTCAGTGGTTCGGACTAGACACCATCCGGGCCGCTCACTGGGCCGCTCCAACAGCTCCACTGTCTGACCTGGAAGGTGGAGAAGATAAAAACTATACTACAAGGTATCGAAGACAGGTTTGAGTACTAAATGTTAAAGAAAACAAAAACAGAAACTTGGATTTAGCTCAACCTAAAAGATGGATGAAGCCTCCACATCTGAAGACTGAAGCAGTGGTTGGAGTTTAAAGCCTTTATCTCTGGTTTTAAGTGTCACTGAATAAAGGATGAAGTTTATTTTTTCACTGATGGTCGGACTAAAATAAAAGAGTCTCCTAAACCACACAGCTGTTTCCTTTACATATTAAAATAACTGCCCAGAGCTTTCACCACAGTGAATCTGAATAACAGACTCGCGTCCCAGGAAGAGCTCATTAGGAAATGTGTTATGTGGACCTGTGTGTGTTGTATATAAAGTTTGTCCCTTAAGACACGTGAGCTCTGAGTGTGGGGGATTAAATCTATGTATGAATAAAACACACCTGTGCTGACAGACATCTCTGTGCCGCATCCTGCTGCAAAGTCCTGAAGAACGACAGTCAGCTCACATCCACCGGAGAGCTGCAAACAGACGACACGTGTCACACGTCAGATCATCAGCAGTTTAACAGTCGAGCTTCAAACTGAGCTGTGTGTTCAAAAAACACGTTCTGTGCACACTTTTCACTTTCAGGCATCTTATCTGCATTTAAGCTTCTGAAGAATCCGCTGCTGGTGTCAGAGAAAGAGAAATGTAATCCAAGCCTGAGCCAGGACCAGCATCAATCCCTGTTTACACCATAAACAGCAAGAGGAACTGGAATTCAGGAAAAACAGGAAAAACCAGGACAACCACATCCAGTCCTGATCTTTCTTCTTTACATGCAGAGAGAAAGTCATGCAAGTTCCAGGCTAGCATCAGTTTCTGGTGTTAGAAAAGGGAAGGTTCTCCTTCCTGTTTATTATTGTGGAATAGACGGCGCAGAATGTGCACAAAGTCAGGAACAAGGTGCCACAGTCTGGCAGAGGCAGACTGTGGGGGGTGAAGAAGCTGGACCCAACACACGCAAAATAACAAGACGTAATATTAACTGAAAACGAGCCGTTTATTGAGGCTGATCTTAGCAAAGAAAAACTCAATCCGAACCTAAACTGGGCGAGCCAAACATAACAAAACCCTGGAACATGAACACAGAGACCTGGCATGGACACAAGGTGGGACAGCAGACGCTCGGACCAGGCATGAATGAACACACACAGACCAACAGCACACAGGAGGTGATCGGGGAAGTGGAAACACATGGGGAAAACAGCTGACACAAATGAACATAATGACGTCACAGTAGAAGAGTAAAACTAAACACAACGAACACAGGAACATGTGACCTCTTCAAAATAAAACAGGAAACATAATGAGACATGAAACACAGGGAGACTTAATACAGGGGCAGGAAACACAAAGGGAAACTAACAAACAAAGAACTTAATGACGACCGGCATGATAGAAGGAACTTAGAAAACCTAAAGGACTTAAACATAAACTAAAACGCTGATCGTGACACAAGGTCAGAGAACTGGTCTGTGTTTTCAGAGTAAAAACCTGAACCAAGGTTGTTCTCGTTAAAAGTCAAAGACCAGCTGTGCACTCATAGAATGAACTGAAATCAAATTAAACACACAGGAAATACATTTGTTTAGTTTCTGTTGTTTGCAGAGACCAACTAAACTAAAGTGGACTGAAACAAAACCTCAAAATGAAATAAGACTAAAAGCTGAAAGCAGCGACCTGAATGAACTGGACCAAACTGTGCGATGACTCACTGATAGACTCGGTGTATCATAACTGTGTGAGCAAATTCTGCATCAACTACCAACGTCACGCAATGGTTGTGTTATCAAAGTTAATAAATAACAGCAAAGTCATCCACAATTGGAGCCATAAAGTGTTCCCGAACCAGATTATTGCAGCGGCTTCATGAAGCTGACGTCGTGCTGCAACAAACCATAAATGGAAGACGAACTGCTCCTCGATTAAACGTCCGCTGCTGAACTGAAACCTGCTCATTAACAGACAGCTAGAAACAATCTAATCACTGCCAGAACTTAGTGAAACTGTCATTAGTCACATACTTCAAGGTGGCGAAACTCATCATTAAGAGTACGGGCGAGGAAAATGTTAGCTTTATGGGGAAAGTTGGGGAAGATTTGACTCCTTAAAACTTTACAAGGTTAAATGGACTTGACTGCTACTCAGATGGATCCACTTTCAGGTTTCTGGGCTGATCTCACCTGGACCCACATCATCACCACCCTGGTTGCACTTCCTCCGTGTACTGAGGGACAACAACCTGGACCAGTAGCTGGTGCTGGTCCTGCACAGAGGGTAACCAACACCACCCAGAACATCAGTGTCTGCCCTCTGCCACCCCTGGAACATAATACATACACAATCCTTTTGCTGTATCCCTTCTCTGGTATTCATGCTTGATGTCCTGCTGTTTCTATTCCTGCACAGCTGGTTTTGTTGTACATGCACAATGACAATCAAAGGCTTTTCTACTCTATTCTGTTCTGTTACACTGAACTCAACACATCATCTTATCCTGCTGCACATACTTGGACATACAGATGGAGGAGCTGAAGCTCGAGGCGCTAAAATTCTACATTTTCAGAAAAGTAACATGAACTTTTTAAATGAACTGGTAAAGTTTCACTATTCACTGACATCTTTACAATATTCAAGCGAGTGTTTTCTGCTGCTCGTCACCTCGTCTGCTTTGGAAAATGTCAGGGACCGTGTGCTAATGTGAGCAAGCAGCTGGGATAAATATCTCCTAGCAACAAGGACCCTGTTTCTATAACCGTACAGGTGAATTTATACCTGACAGATGGTCACACACACACACACACACACACACACACACACACACACACACACACACACACACACACACACACACACACACACACACACACACACACACACACACACACACACACACACACACACACACACACACACACACACACACACACACACACGCTATGATCATAGTTGAAAAATGTTATTTGCTCCAGCCCGACACTTGTCACATAGAAGGAGCTGGAAGTGTGAAGATAGAGGTTTACAACTGAGTTTAATCAGAGACCAGCAGGAACTGGAGATTTTATGTGTTAGAAATAAAAAAAAGATGCTTTTGCATCACTTTGTTTTGCACATTTAATGTCAACTTAAAGTTTAAATTTGCCCCTCAGTCATGCATGAGTGAAAAACGTGTGAAATAAAGGATTAAGTTCATGTCTTACAGTGTTGCAGCTTTTCTGTTGGTTTTGGAAGTTCCTCGGTTTTACTCTCAGTCTTAGACGTCTGTCTGACAATACAAACTATATATATATAAACATCATCAAATACTAACAATTGAGTGTTCTCATCCAGTAGCAGCAATGAAAAAAGTCTGTGTTTAGCGTGTGCCTTCATCGCTGATGCTGTCTGTCATATGACCTCTCCCTGTGCGCTGAATACGCACATGCACGCACGCGCCAGCTTGTGATGATCATATGTTCAAGAAGAGGAAGACGGCGTTAAAGCGACGAGCAAAACAAATGGAACCTGTTGTGTGTAAACAGGAAACTTTCACCACATTCATCAGGACACTGAAGACTTTCTTTTTTTACGTCAGCAGCAGCTGAGCAGGAGTCAAACATGAGAGCAGCTGCTGGGTCCTTCACAGATACCTTTCCTAGCTTAAGCCCGACAGAGTTGTTGAACATTTAGGACTAAATGTGCTGTTAATAAAACAAAAAAATATCTTAAAGGTAGAAATGAAGATTGGTTCCCTTTATAATCAAACCAGTCTGAAACACTGAACACACCACGGTCCCCCCCGCTGCTCGACTGTCCCAGGAGTCGTCCTGGTCAGCACGGATCAAATCTGGGTTTCCCCTTCTGAAAACAGCCCTGCACATACAAGCAGTCGTTTTTGTCTTTTTTCATTCTAAAAAATTACTTTCAGGCCATCAAGCGAATCTCTGTTAAACAATGACAGTGGATTGAACAGGTTGTTTTCTACAGCAGAAAATACTCACTGTTAATGCTCGTTTACGGCATTAACAGTAAAACTGAAAAGGAGGGTGAAAAATGAAAAAGCAAACAAACAATAAATCATTTTTAAAAAAGCAGGCTGCTGTTTTTGAGATCATACGACTTGAATTCGTCTTTTACTCAGACGTAAGTTTCTGTGAAGGTGTCAGTGCTGCAGCAGCTTCCAGGTGCTGATGAGAACTGAATCACACAGACCAAGAAGAGTGACACTGACATCTAACATATGGGCAACGATTCTGGACCACTAATCCCATCTCCAAGGAATCACTTATGAACCTCATATGCAACTTATTAGATTTACTGAAACATCCTTAAACTGCAGCACAGAGCAGTCAAGCTGGAGCTGCTGAGACACATCTGCTGAGCAAACTCAGCTGATCCAAACATACTCGTGCAACACTGTGTTTGCGCAGCAGCCTGCAGATATATGCATTTCAGACACACACCTCGCTAAGACGCTTCACTACACAGTTTGTTCCAGGAGTGGAAGCTGTGAGCAATCCCGAGTGCCAGACTGCAGGCAGCAAGCACACGTCTATGTCAGCAAAGCTCTGAGCAGGCATGTGCACGTCCAAGGCTGAGGTCTGAACACCAGGGTGCACTCTGCTGGTAATTTGTCCTCATTAACTCTGGAGATGTATTTAGTCGTCTTTTCGTTTTTATACGGCGAGTAAGTCGGTGCTGAAGTTGTAACTTTTAGGGTCTGAAACAGCAGCTCCTACTTGATCCACAGCTGAGACAAATGAAGTGACCCCTCACTTCTCTGTTTGATTATTCATAGATTTGTTCTCAGGCTTCTGTAAGCGTCACACTGATCTGTGCTGAATGGAAAACTAAGTCCAGAGGCGATGCAATTTCATGGAAACAGACAAAGCAAGTGTTATCATCACTGTCATTCCATGAAATGTGCATCAAACACTAATATATTCACACAAGTGTTTAATGAACATGCAGAATACTACACTGTTCCTGAAATGTGCAGACCAGCACCGTGGGGCAGCTGCTGTTGTGATTTAGAGCTACAGATTACAGATGCAGTCTGCATCCTGGTACGCTGCTTTTCTTTATATAAGGAACCACGTTTGCATCGGGGTGTCGCAAGAGAGAAGCCTGACCCACAGCAAACAGAAAACACAACAAAGGGAGGAGGAACATTTCACAAGCAAAACTGTCCAAGGAGGAAGGTGGAGCAGCAGCTTTGTGTCCACTTGGATGGTTAGATTGATTAAACACCTCAAGCTGACAGGATGAGATTCAAACATAATTACCACACTTGCTAGCATGCCCCGACAATTATTGTCTGCTTGTTTGCCTCCTTGACACAGTTTGAATAATGACCAGAGACAAATTGTATGGGCTGAACCACAAGTGACAAGTCGGGCGGAGGACGTTCTGTGCTGGGATGGCCGCTTACTTAAAGCAGAAGAAACAGTCTGATTGGCTCGTTTTGTTATGACCAGACACAGTTTAAACAAACACACATTAGACACCCACTCAAATCACCCTTGAAATCTCCAACTGTCCAAGGTGGTGTTGTGGAAGCAGAACCGCATCACTGAAACCAGCAGGACCAGTCAACCATTGTACTGGCAGCTGTAAACAAACAGGAAAATCAGCCTGAAACGTTTTTGTCCCCGTCCCGGCTCCCACACGCGGTCGTCATATTTCCAAAAAAGAAAGGAAAAATGTTTTGATGCATTTCTTTGGCTTTCGTTGCTGTGCTGAACCATGAAACCAAAGTTCATACCAAACCTCGCCTGTTATTTACTGTTCCAGCACTGTGCAGTGAGGACACAACATCAGCGTGACCGAGTGTGGCAGCGCACTGAGTCAGGACGTTAAAATAGTCATTTCTTCCCTCTCTAAACAGCAGTTTAGCACAGATGTAGTTAAGAAGTTAAATAAGGGACTGAGCCCACGAGTGTGTTTACACTGTTTATTCTGAGCCACTGGTCTGCACACAATCAGTCTGGACGCTCACTTTTTTATTTATCCTGTCTCTACGTAGCAGCTAATGGTCCATTTCCTCCCCGTCAGCCTGCTGCACAAACACTCACACACCCTGTTTAACCATTAATCTCCCTCCTTACACATATTCGCTTCTGCAGTGAACCTTTACAACACTAAGTGAAAGTGAGCAGGACCCTCTGAACCTGCTCATACAATCGCCTACACATTCAAGCTGCAGGACTTGCAGGACGCAGCGTGTCCACACTACAATAATGAAGGAAGAACAGACGAGGTGAATCCTTAAATCCTCAAGAAGACGTTTTTCACAAGCTGGAAAAGTCGTCGCTGCAGAAGTGCCCCTCTCCATAGAGCCCCGTGTTAAACTGTCAGAACTGTAACTGATCCATGTGGACACTACTAATGAGATGATAACAATATTAGCAACAGAAGAAGAAGAACTGTTATTGATGTAGGCCAGTTTATCGACAGACACACACACACAGCTAGCCGGAGTCAGTGATCTAGTCCTCTCAGGTATTTAAGCAGTCAGCTAATAAAAGCTTCAGTGACATCACTGTGGCTTTGTCCATCATTTATATACAGTCTGTAGCATTAACGCTCCCCACAGCAGCTTTTTCCACCTGCATCACAAACATGCAGGTGGGGAAAAAACACCAAAACCAGCTCTGCACACAGAAAATGACCCTAACCAGTCTGCACTGTAACTGCATCCTGACTCAGACGGTGCAAAGTTAACAAACACTTGAGCAGAAGCTGCCAGAGCTGCTCTCAGGCACAGGGTGACAGCGCAGCAGCAGGATGATCACAGTGTTCACTCTGACCAGGACAATGACCTCGTCCAGCTCCTTGTACTCACTCTGCTGCTGTCTTTGAAGAGTTTAAAGTTCATCCACTTTGGCATGTCGACCTCTGCTCGTGCGTCTCCCTCTGACTCTGTCGCTCTCGCCGTCTTCAACAACTCCCTCACTTGTGTCTGTGAACACGCCCTCTCTCTCTCTCTCTCTCTCGCTCTCTAGACAGCCATAGCTTTGTGTTTGATGGGAATGCCACTCAGCTTGGGTGTGCGTCTGTGTGTGTGTGTCTGTGTGTGTGTGTGTGTGTGTGTCACTGCATTCACATTTCTCCACTTCCTGTAATCTAGTGAAGCAGTAAAATAGTCAGTTGCAGGACTTGTAGTGTGTGTGTGTGTGTGTGTGTGTGTGTGTGTGTGTGTGTGCCCGTGCGTGCGTGTGTGTGTGTGTGTGTGTGTGGGGAGTGGTTAGAGAGCACATGCAGATGAGTGTGTGACACCACAGTCATATGATCAGCAGATGGCTGCTGTGAGGCTTCGGTCTGACAGTGAATGCATTCGATTCATGAGAACACGTGTAAACAGTTGCTGGTGAGGAAGGACGTCCTCACCAAGTGATCTGGTCCAACTTTTATAGACATTTTATACATTTACAATCTTATATTTTGATTATATATTAAAATAGTCCAGAAGCATTTCAAGACGTGTCTAGAAGGACTTTGATAGTACCAGTGAGTGTCTTCATGGACTGGTGCAGTCATGCTGGGACAGGAAGGGGCATTCCCAAACACTTCTCCCAAAGCTGGGAGCATCACATTGTCTGAACTGGATTGTAAGAGTTGCTTTCAGCGGAGCATAGTGCTGGTGTGCTTTAGATCACTGCATCTGAGAGCTGGTATGGAAATCTTGGATGCAGCTGCTCAGCCACAGAGACCCAGTCCATGGAGCTCTCTGCACACCGCCCTCAAGCTTCTCTGAAGCTTGGAGGTTACGAGTCTGCAGAAGGTCAGATCTCTGAGCACTATGCACCTCAGCGCCCACTGACCATGATTTTACGCAGCCAATCACTTTGTGGTTGAAATGGTGTCATTCTCAGTCCAGTCCACTTTGTTATAATACCAGTTACAGTTAACTGTGGAGTATTTAGTAGAGTTGTTGCACAGGTTGCATCCTGGCTCGGTACCACACTGGCATTCACTGAGCTCCTGAGAGCGACCCGTGTAATTGTGAAGTGTAACTTTACTTGTGGCACTCCAGACACTGGAGATCAATAACCGTGCTAGCAGCTATGCAGTGAGCTGTATGCTAGTATGCCTCCATGCTCACTATTGTCTCCACTACTATTGTCACTGTTATTATTAAGGGGCCCATCCAACTGTTGTTTGGGTCTTCATGCAGCGTACATGGATCAAAGACAGGAGGAGGATTCTGCTCTGAGGGGTTTGTGTCGTAGGCACTGATTGTTTCACTGCCAAGGCGTACACTTCCTATGATAACCCAGCCCAGGTCAAATCTCCCGGCATCAGGCGGTCGAGAGGGTTGTTGTTCTGTCAGTGGATTTTATGTATGCTGATATATTCATCTCTGCATGTGCAGACTGCGAGGAAGCATTACTGCGCCTGGCTTAGAAATGAGAACCATGTTCAATTAAAGTAAAAGTTCAGGATAAAAACGTATCTTCACTGCTCTGACAGCGGAGCAGTGAAGACCAAGTCATCAACCGCTGGAACAATGCTTTAAATAACTAAACCACAGTGACTCACTATATCAAAGCAACATCACAGAACGACTCCAGAGACTGACTTGTATACCACGATGTTAGAGATGACCTCGCTCAAACTAGATACATGTAACTCAGATAACCAAGTTAAAATGAATAAAATGACCGTTTCACAACTAAATCGATGTAAGAAAGAAATCAGAATCAAAAATATGGATAAAAAGGAAAAAAATAATCATGACTATTGTTTGCAAACCTACAATTTCCAACCTTAGATTTGTGACACTGACAGTTTGTCAGAACTAAACGACGCAGCCATTTGCGATACTTACAAGAGGCTGCTTAGACCCATGAGAAGTGCCTTTTAAATGAGCCATAGAAGAAGAAACCCAAGCTTACCACAGGAAGTTAAAAACTACTGTCATGATGCCCATCACATCAAACTGGTGAGGCTGTGTTTAACCAACAAAGACAGCATGGCTGTGTTAAACTGTGGTTTGGGCTGCCTTTGTCTTCATTTAAAACAAAGAGCATAAATATGACAGAGCAATCCCTTACAGGCTTCCATACATGATGAGGGAGTGACAGACCCATGGTGTAGGTGTCACAGGAACAATAAGGAGCCAAGCTGTCCTAAGAGAACCCTGACAGGCCCCCTCCACCTCAGTTAATCTGTCAGTGTGAACATACGTGCCAGTTTGTTGTTATGTGTTTAAACAAATCTGGTGGCAAAAGGAAAGTTTGAAGCCTAATCTTAAAGCAGAGATCGTGTCCGTGTCCCAAAGCGTCAGCTGTTTCCACACAGGTCTGAAAGCTGGAGGCTCTGCTACTCTAGGAACCACAAATACATCGACAGCGTGAGAGCGAGGTGCTCTGTTGTGGTAATATGAGGTCTTTAAGATAACACGGCCCTGATCATTCAAGACAATGGACAAGTCCGATTTAAATCCTTTCCAGATTCAACAGGGAGCCAGAGATAGAAGCCGATACAGGAGAAATAGGCTCTCTCTTTAGTCCCTTTCAGTACTGTTATATACTTTTATGGAATTTTTCTAGCACTTTACAACCCTGAGCAGCCTGTGCTTGGGCGAGGCTTTCACGTGTCCTGTACCCACACTGATAATGGGTCCCATTCATCAAAAAAAATTGCATAAAAAGCTTAATATCTCAAAAAGTATGAAAGTTATCAGCACCAAAAGATATAGCTGGCGTTAGCAGAATGAGCAGAACAGCTTAAAGTTTGAATGGAGAAAATCGGATGAAAACTGAGGGAGTAGTGAAGCAGCAAAGAAACGGAGCATCTAGAATAAGGTAACGAGAAACAGGAACACAACAGTGTGATTGGCTCACGGCAGCAGTGACTCAACTCTTCACTACACCTGAAGTTAAATCTCCTATAAAAGATGCTGACGTCATTTTAAGATTGTAATAACAGACTTTCCGGTTTTTATTGAATATTATCCCGTTTGTGTCACTGCACTCTGAAATGAAAGCACAGCACAAATAAACACCTGCAGTTAAAAAAGAAACTACGGAATAAATTGAGATTTCATTTTAGACCAAAACGTATTCTAACCTTTGACTCATCAGTAGCACCTTTGGCAGATATAACAGCTGAACACAGCCGAGGCTTCTGTCTACAACAGACATCAGATCTTCTCCCACATCTGTAGCAGAAGTTCCCATAAACATGGACCTCGTAGGCTGCGAGCCTACAAGGCTGCTTTCACTCTTCTGTCCAGTTCAAACCAGCTCGATGGGGTTTCAGTCTGGAGGCTGTGCTGGACACTCCGTGTTTGCAAGCTCACCATCTTGTTCTTGTTCCTGAGGTGGTTCTGGCACAGCTTGGACTGATGGTTTGGGTCATTATCTTGCTGTAGGATGAACCCCCGACCAACTGGGTGCATACCAGAGGGTGCTGCATGGTGCTTCATGGTGCTGTGGTAGCTGTTTAGGTTCAGTCACTGACCCTGGATCAGCAAACAGCCCCAGACCATCACCCTTCCTCCTCCATGTTTGAAGTTGATGCCACACACTGTGGAACCGTCCTTTCACCTTCTTGACGGTGTACAAAGATCCTGCACGATGAACGAAAGATTTCAAGTTTTGATTCATCAGTCCATAAAACCTTCTTCCAGTCTTCAGTAGTCCAGTGTGGCTGTCTTAACAAGCCTCTTTGTTTTATTCTGGCGTCTGGCTTTCTTGCTGCAGCTCGTCCTGTCAAACCTGCAGCTCGAAGTCTTCACAGCTGAAACTTTCTCACTACGACCACTATGAAGCTGCTTGAAGCTGTTGTCCTGTGAGCCGCCGTCACACAGCTGTTAACTCTCAGAAACTTGTATGTAAGTGCAAAGCCTGATCAGCTTATTTGCCAAAATCAATTAACTTAAAAATGTCTGTGACAGTTTGCTGAAGTGTTTACAGACTGCACACAGCCGCCTGCTGCCAACGATCAGTCAGGTTTGAGGCGTACATGAGAGTGAAAATCCAATACCACACGGTAGAGTTTACAACCCTCTACATAGGGCAGTGTTTCCCAACCTTTTAGAGCCACAGCACATAGAAAATTCACACATCACCAAACAAAAATGTCCCAAAAAGCAAACTGAGAGTTGGTCCCTGCGCAGCAGGCAAAGCGGGATTGGCTCAGTTTGTCCCCAGTTACCTTTTTCCCTTCTTCTGACCACTACTCATGCTGGGCCTTCATCTGGGTTGGAGCTTTCTCCAGGACTGGGTCAGACTGACTACTTTATCTTTTCAAATATTTATCTATTGCTCTTACGTGCTGCTGTCTATGACTATTATGTAATTTCTTCTGTGTCGTCTTCTGTTTTACTGGCAGTTGGCAACCATTTAATTAGAGCAGGTAGTTGTACTGCCCTCTAGTGGAAGAGAATGTAATTGTTCAGCCCGTTACTCACGCTGGTCGCTTAAACCAGCGGTCTCCCAACCTTTTTTGCGCCACGGACCGGTTTATGCCCGACAATATTTTCACGGACCGGCCTTTAAGGTGTCGCGGATAAATACAACAAAATAAAACTAGTACCGGTACCGAAAAAAAGAAGATTTATTCATAACACACGTGAAAAGACCCAGGAAAACCGAGTTAACGATAAAAACGATAACAAAATAACGCTGAAAACCGATAAAAACCCTGAAAACCAGACATTTCACCCCTGAGCCTTGACTCTCGCGGCCCGGTACTAAACAACTCACGGACCGGTACCGGTCCGAGGCCCGGGGGTTGGGGACCGCTGGCTTAAAGCACTAATCAGGTGGAACCAGATAATCTTCCACGGGACACCTGATCATTTGTCACGGCACACCTATGTGCCGTGGCCCAGTGGTTGGGAAACACTGACATAGAGCGCCATATCTGTTTGGAAATGGCACAATTTTGATTTTGGTCAGCAGGCGGCAGAAACTGTGCTGAGTAATGAACAGACTCGTGCTAGGGACACTACTTGCTTACAGCCGTTCACTTGCATGCTCCTCCTTGCATCATTGACTGAATATTTAAAAAACTGCAAAAACAGTTCCCAAAGAAAAACGCAGCCTGAGTGACAGATTGTAAGAAGCTTTCTAATGAATTCTGTCACATTTTACATATTGACTATGAAGTAATGAGATTTGATTTGAGAACATTTTAGTGCTTCAGACTGCTGATGGAGAAGTTTGAGAGAACCAATGAGTACACA
Source organism: Simochromis diagramma (assembly GCF_900408965.1). NCBI lineage: Eukaryota > Metazoa > Chordata > Actinopteri > Cichliformes > Cichlidae > Simochromis > Simochromis diagramma. The sequence goes on along the minus strand of NW_024386892.1, from coordinate 7,664,971 downwards.
TTAAGAACGACTGCTGTACTGAACAAACATGTCTGCTCAGATCATTGATTTAATACAGTTGTCTCCAAGATACACAAGGGATTGATGCACTTGTATGATAATAAATCCCTGCGGGTCAGCAGAGCCATGGGAACACAACAAACGATTACAGCATCAGCCTGGACACACGAGCAAAAAAACAATGTTTCATTGTGCTTCTGGGGAAAATACTCGTCCAGCAACTACAATCATGAACTGCAAGAAAAGACAAACAGCTCTAAGCAAAGGACTTTAGCATGAAAACTCACAGCACTGTCCCTATTTTACCACCAAATTACAAAACAGCTCAATGTAAAGACTCAGGAACCAGAAATAAAGACATGTGACTCTCACGGTTGAAGCTGTGAAATAAATCAGAGCAAACTGCAGGACAAAAGCTTTTTTACTTCTGAGGTTTGGTTTTTTGGACAACAGCAGAGGAGGCTCCAAAAATAGGCAAGCTGGAGTTTTCTAAATCCTAGAAACAATAAACCAGAGCAGAGCAACAACACGCCCACACTCAGAAAGGACTGGAAAAACTCATTCTGTTTTCATTGGACAGAAAGAGGTGGGGTCCACACACATGTAAAAAACACATGCAGGGTCAGAGTGTAGCTGCCTGTGGGATTTATGGCGTATACATGCACAGTGTGGACGCATGTTTCAGACAAACAGAGTCTGGTGTGATTCTGTGTGTGCTGCTGACATTTAGAGACGTGCCAGCATGTAGGCGTGAGGGCTGCATTGTGAAAAGGACACACCATGTAACTCTACAGCAGGAGGCCATGACTGACATCTGTGTCAGGTTTTCCATGTGTGTGTGTGTGTGTGTGTGTAGCAGTGTGAACATATGTGATAGAACTGGTCAAATCCAAGCAGCTGACAAACAGCCAAGACAAGAATCGCACCAAACTCATGTCTACGTTTATGCCCTTTTGATTGTTTGCTCATATTCACTGAGCTTCCTCATATAAGGAGCTCATCCTCGTGATGAAGTAAACATTTTTTAAAAAGGAAAAAATAAAACAAACCGCCTAAAAAGCTCTCAAGATGGAGAACTCGTAGCAGAGGAAAGGCTCAAGAGGCCAAAGTTGTTTCTGGCAGTGAACGTGTACGAACAAAACCTCCACCTGCGACTGACACAGACGGAAATGAGACTTTCTCATCTATCTGTGCAGTTGACCATGTGATCCTGTGCTTAATTATCGCTGACAAACATAAAACTGAGCTGCAGTGAATGTGATGTCATCAGTGCACAGAGTGACAACAGTTTGGAGCCAAGTGTCCGTCCTCAGTCTGAGTGTTTGTGTCTATGGCTCCGAGTAACTGGACAAGTTAAACATAAGAATGTGAAAAACAGCGATAAGATAAGACCTGGATTCTGCACCTTCATACAGTTAAAGCAGCAACACAAAAGGTCTTACTTTGATGTCAGAGGCTGCCTGGTAGGAGTCCGTGCAGGTGCCTGCACACAGCCTGAAAAGGGCTTTCACAACTGATTGTTTTTCTGGCAGCATTGTTGATGACTTCTCATTCACATGTGTGAACTGCACACACACTCCAAAGAGTGAGCATGCCCAGCCCCTGCTGCTGCTCATTTAAGCTGCACAGGAAACCCTGTAGCGCTGATACAGCTGTGGGTCGTCAGCTCGTCAGTATCAGATGCTCAGCGACGGTGTTTCCTACCTTGTCGCTGTCTACAGTGTTCTGGGATGTCCTGGATGCAATTGAGATGGTGTCTGGTTGGCTGCTGCCGTCTCCCTGACTGTCTCCGTCTTCACCTCCCTCCCTGCAGAAACACACAGCACAACCAGGATGAATGTGAAAGGTCTTACTGACGAGGCTAACAATCATTTTTTACACATTTCATATCATTCCATGTCCTCTGTATGTCCTTTTGGTTCGATTCCCGTTCCACCCAGCAGAAACGGCTAAGCTAGCTCTACTCATGTGATGCACATGTGATGTCACAGAATGGGTTGCTGTTAAGTTACAGGACTTTATGTCTGTGGCACACTTTAAAATAACTGCTGTTTATCTGAAACCTGTAATTGGATCAAGACAACGACATGAATACAAACATTGGTCTTCATTCATCGTGTAAATTAGAACCCATTCACTTCCTCCTGCTTATCCAGTTAAGGGTCAGGGGGCCTGGAGCCTCTCTCAGCTTCCACAGGGCAAGAGGCGAGGCACACCTACGCCCAGTTTACGGCCTAACCCCACTAACTGCATGTGTGTGGACTGCAGGTACAAGCCGGAGTACGCCCACACAAACCCACGATATTCTTGCTGTGAGGCTAACACTAAGTCATCGCGCTCAATGGTTAAAATAAACGCTGCTTATTTCTCTATTTTTCAGCAGCTTCAGTCTTCCACATATCTGTGACGGTAATAACAGGACATTCCTACCGCTCCCTTTGTGCCCACGCTTGTGTTTCTGTCACAGTGAATCCACGGTAAATGGTAAATGGCCTGTATTTGTAAAGTGCTTTACACAACCAGTCATCCACCCATTCACACACACATTCACACACTGGTGAGGGCAGCTACATTGCAGCCACAGCCACCCTGGGGCGCACTGACAGAGGCGAGGCTGCCGAACACTGGCGCCACCGGGCCCTCTGACCACCACCAGTAGGCAACGGGTGAAGTGTCTTGCCCAAGGACACAACGACCGAGACTGTCCGAGCCGGGGCTCGAACCGGCAACCTTCATCCATCAATCTGTGTGCTACTGTGTGCTGCAGTAATCCCAGCAAAAGTATGTGTTTCTTCACCTTTTAGCATTATTCCTGGGTTTGGTCAGTGCTGGTGTTTTAGGCAGGTGAAGCGGCTCCTTAAGCGCCCCCTTCAGGTGAGTCATCCTCTCCTGGATCACCTCCCTGATGTTCTTAATCCAGTCTTGTTTAGCTTCCATACTGGATGCCTGGAGAAGTCACAGCTTTAATATCCCAGCTGATGAAAGCAGAGAGCCCAGACTTTCGTTTACATTTAATTTCACGTACTTTCAGCACAGTTTTATTATCAGAGGATGGGGTTCTTCCAGCCCACACAGCAAATTTACAAGGGTCGCCCTCAATGTGCTCAGTCACCCCCAACTCTGACGTCTGCGGGAAGAGTAAGGGAGGGGGTACAGTTAAAGCAACAACGGCTATTTCTACATGTATGTGGACACAAACACAGCGAGAACATCAGTTGTGGCTGAAACCACCTGCTCACCAGTAGTCTGTTCTTGTACTGGTACTTGGTTCTGCCAGCTGAGTCTTTGATCTCTTTGCTAAAGACCAAAGAGAACTCAAACAGGAAGAGGTGCCGGTCCCTACCCTTCCTGATGAGCGAGCGTGGATCCCAAACCTGAAAACTGTCCTGCAGGATCAGCTCACCCTGCACCTCCAGGTTCTCCTCAAAGCCTACAGAAGAGCCAAGCATGAACAACCATGTTTCACATCGGTGCTAGGAGGAAGTGCGGCGAGGACGGTCTCTTACCCTCTAACATGGCGAGATGCATGGCGTCGTTTGCTCTCTTAGGAACGCTGAGCATCACCTCCAAACCGTCTTTGATCTCTCCCTTTCCCTCCTCGCAGCAGGACAATAACTCCTGCAGGAGGACAGGACGAGATGTTAAAACTGATGAAAGGGGATCTGATCTATAAATATTTGGTCCATGTAAACCACACGTTCTACGAGTTCCCACTCAGCGCGTGGGCGGATTCACCCACACTGGTTCTGTTCACCTTTAGCAGTAGTTGGTACTTGGTGATCCTCTGGACCGGTTTGATGAGGTAGGAGGAGATTGAGTTAGCCAGTCCTCGTCTCTGCTGAATCTCCTGCACACAGCAGAAATGTGTATATTAAATGTCCAACGCTTGTAAACGTCAGTGCAACAGCACCATCTGCTGACAGAAGAGCAATTACACAATGTTTGTGCGTACAGGGAGAAATCACAGCATGCCACTGAGTCTATTTGTCTTCCACATGTGCTCGACAAATGAACCCGGCACGCTGAGTGTAACACAGCGAGTGTGTGTTGATCCAATCAGCTTCTTTAGTATAAAAAGTAACAGCATCAGGTACACTGAAGGAGCTTTTAATGTGGTTAAAAAAACGTGACCATACTTTGATTCCCAAAAAAGAGGACAATTGGCCCAGTCATGAAAAACTTGTAGCTCAGGCAGTAGAGCAGGTCATCTACTGATCGGAAGGTTGGTGGTTCGATTCCTGGCTTCCCCTAGCCTGCATGCCAAATATCCTTGGGCAAGATACTAGATAGTAACTTGCCCAAATTGCTATCCAATGCAGTATGGGTGTGAATGGGTGTGAATGGGTGAATGCACAAGTTGAGTGCTCAGAAGAGTAAAAAAGCGCTATATAAGACCCATTTACCATAACATATTTAAACGATGCCTCCTCGGTGCGGTTCATGAAATAAAAACATGTCACTCAGGCTTTTACAACAAGTGCAAAAAGAGGACGATTGGTCGCCCGAGTTTAAAGGAGCCCAGAACGTGCCAGCTAATGCTGTAAAAATGCTAAACAACTGAGAAATTTGACTCGTTCTTAGAAAAGTACATCCTCATCTATAAAGTGAAGCTTCCTCCTCTTCATCAGAGTGTTTGTGAGCTGCAGTCAGCTGCTCTATGTTTTCACAAGCTGTTCAGTAACTAACTCAGCAAGTGTCCTGCTTCGAAGCCACTTTAATATATCAAACATGAGACAGATGTTAGCTTCACAAACATGGAGATACAGATGTAACATGATTTTATATTTTTTCCCAGAACAATCAAATGTCAATCAAAAGAAAACGACAGGCGGGGACAATAAGCGTCGATGGTGCTGTGATACTCACATCAAAGAAGGTGCCTGCGTGCTCCAGGATCAGCTGGCTGGAGTCTGGTTTGTTCTTGCAGTAATCCACATATATGTGGAACTTATCAGCCTGGAAAAGGAGAGGAGGCAGCTTTACGCCAGGTCAGCTCAGTGGGCGACCGTGTGACACGTGGCCACGGTGCAGGTTTGACTCACACCTGCAGTCCTTTGTCTTTCCCCCTCTCTCCCCACTTTCCTGTCTTTCATCACTGCTCAACCATCCAACAGCCGCATAAAAATGCCCCAAAATAACCGTGATAGAATAAAACAGCTGATACTGTGTGTGCACACTTTGCCGATGAAGGTTAAACAGATAAGAAGCATGACTGCAGGACAGTGTTTCATGCATTCACTGAGATCCTGTCTTTTGTCTTTGCTCTGCTTTAATGGCTTCTTAAATGGCTGTTTTAGACTTTTGTGTTGCCGTGTGGGCGCTGCTGACCTTCAGCTGCACCGAGCAGCAGAGCTGTAACATAAAAACCTCTCCACTGCAGCCACTCTGTGCTTTGGATGCTGCATTTTAAATATTTTTCTTGCTTGTTCTGTTCCTGGTGAGCTGCAGAGTCACAGCTCCATCATTTCTTCACTGTGTGCCAGTTTAGGATCTGAGCCGTTCCTGTGAAGATGGAGGTGCCTGTAACTGCCCAGCACGACCTCGAGCACAGTCATTTGCTCACACTGTGATCAATCCTAGCAGTGCTTCATGTGAACAGACCGAAGCCTCACTGTGGACTGAGAAGCAGTCCTACGGGCTCGTCACCTACCAGAACAGATACGCTAACTCGCTGACCACAGCGCCATCTTGTGATTTGTTGCAGTATTACACAAGAATACAGCCTCCTTTCAACTTTGATGTCACAGCTGTCCTTCCTTCATATTCTGCTGACAGCTTTCAGGAGGTTTATTTAAGAGAAGAGGAAGTTTAGGGGCTAACCTGCTCTTTGAATGTAGTCCCAGCCTAAAATAACACTTACAATGTCGTCACTAGGAGCTACTTATGATACTCGAAAGCTTTCTGAACGGTGTTTCCACTGTGACTCTCACCCAGGTGACAAAGCAGTGACCCACGTCCTCTGGAAGCTGCTCATAGTTTACCAGCTCCTTTAGGAAAATACTGCAAAGACACAAACAAACAGACTGTATATTTCTACTGTAAATCACTCAAGACTTTAAAGTAACACAGACATTGTTCAGAATGGTGATATGTGAAACCTCCAGATGCTGTGAATGAGTTTAAAGCGTTGCTGCTTAATGAACTATTACGTGGGTTTGTGCAGGGACCACAAAGAGATGAGACACAAATGAGTTTGTCGTGGACAGCTGGGGGGGTGTGGCCCATGCATGAACACACACAGTATATTAACAGGGTTCAGAGCTCAACTGAACACACACACAGACAGCACATTCAGCTGCAGACCTAATCTAAACGTCACTCACTTGCTGTGGAAGTCATATATCTCCTGCATGTTACCAAATATGATGTGCTCTTTGTTAGCAATGCCAGGTGGGATCTCCTCTACACCGTTGGTCATCTCCCACAGGTACGTCTGACGGGCACACAGAGCAGTCAGCCACACAGCACAAACGTACTAATGTCCACAAACAAACTCGTTCGTTGTTCTCACCTCTAAACACTCCTGAAGGTCTCTGACGTAGGTCTTCTCTGTCTGCAAGAGCTCTGCCATGATGAACCTGAGACAGGAAAAGACTTGAGACTAAAACGCAACCAAAGACTGATCCTCAGAAACACGTGAAGGCAAAACGACTGAAAGCAGCACAGCTGTAAGGATGCATTCATGTGACGTCAGTGTGCAGACTTTGGTTTAGCTAACGTGTGACGGTTCCACAGACAGCAGCCACTCTAACAGAAGACAGCTGAAGTCACTGCAGTAATACCCCCACCGAATCTGAAGACAACAGTGTGTATGTATCATAACTTTGTGTTGTTTTCACACCCGTGACCTGTACAGGAGCAGAGGCGACCTCGTCTGTGGAGTGGATGTGAGTGGCTGCGATCGAACGAGGTGAACTACTGTAGTGACGCATGATGATGACTCGGTCCTCCTTTCTTTCCAAACTCACTCTTTCTTCCTGGCAGACTTCCTCTTCTCCTCGTTGACCTCATGGTTGGGGTCACGCAGTTTGACCTCCGGGTCATCTGTCAGGCTAGCAGGGATGGTGTCCAGTTCCAGGTCTTTGTTGTCCTGCACAGAGAACATCATTTCTGCCAGTAATCAGAAGATGTTTCTGGGACTGCACTGGCACAAGTGTGTGTTGCTGTTTTCACCTCAGAGCTCATTCCCAGGCTCCTCTCCAGGCTCTCCTGGTATTTGCCCATCCGTGCAGAGAAGTCACGGTACCTGCGGTCCACCGTGCTCACCCAGCGCTTCAGCTCCAGCACGTGGGCATGCCCCTTCTCCACCAGACTGTCTGCCAGCTGGATCAGCAGCTTCACCTTCTCCTTGGTTTGCTGCAGGATGTTGTCAGACACACAAATTACAGAAGCTGAGGAGTCACTGATGTTCAGCATCCCTACGTGGCCCTTTGTGAAACACACTAATACCTTGTGGGACATTTGTAAGTACATCTTTGAATATCTCGTATCTGTTGTCAGGTCCCACTCTGTGTGGGCTCATTATGACTGCATATACATCCTTCTGCACAAAGATGAAACCAGTGGATGTAGCTGCTTCTCTTCTGTCACGCTGGAGATGATTCACTGCAGGTGTTCACGTCTATCTGTGGATTGTCTGCATTTATCAGTAACTCCAGTTTTAGCAAATTTACACTGGCTCCCTGTAAAATATCAAGTTTAAGATTGAAAGTTTTAAATAATATGGCGCCCTGTTATTTAAATGAACTCCTCAGCATGTCTGACCCCAAAAGAGCACTGAGATGCTCTTAGCACAACCAGGTCTGGACTGAAGCACAGAGGAGCTCGGGCAGCAGCAGCCAGACTCTGGAAGAATCTGCCAGAGGAGACTCGTACGTCAGACTCGGTTCAGTCTTTTAAATCGCGTCTTAAACTCACTTTTTGACCCTGGCTGACCCTGAGTACCATCAGGCCTGTTTGATGTTTTTCTTGTTAATTCACTGTCGTTTTATTTATCTAAATTTGTTCCTCTATTGTTTTCTGTTGTTTTAACTGATTGTGAAGCACTTTGGTCGACTCTGTTGTTCTTCAATGTGCTCTACAAACACATTTTGAGTTGAACTGTAACATTTTCCCATGTTTGACCAGGAAATCCTGCTCAGAGTGTTTCGTTTTATTAGAAGCAGTTAACAGTCTACTCATCCTCTAATATTACTATTAATCACTATTTTCACTATATTCAGATTCTTTCCTGATTTTGCACTCTTTACATGTTGAGGATTGATTATAATCATCCCTCAACTGCTTGAAACCTGTGAGGTGTCGATGACCCAGCACCACCTCACCGCTCTGCTGTCAGACTCCCACGTGTAAAAGTGGAAAATTACAAAAGAATTGATGCAAACCAAAACTTTAAGCCTAGTAAAGTCAAAAGTTTGAGCATGCCTTCTCCTTTAATGGTTTTTCTTTATTTTCATGATTATTTACATTGTAGATTCTCATTGAAGGCAATGAACACACACATGGAATTATGCAGTAAACAAAAAGTGAGAAATAACATGATTCATACTTTAGATGCTTCCTAACAGCCCCTTTGCTTTGATTCCTGCTTCGCTCACTCTTGGCCTTCTCTCCATGAGCTGCATGAGGTCGTCACCTCAAATGGTTTCCAACAGTCTTGAAGGAGTTCAGAGATGCTGAGCACTTGTTGGTCCTTTGCCTTCACTCTGCGCTCCATCTCATCCCAAACCATCTCCACTGGGTGTAGGTCAGGTGACAGTGCAGGACTCCATCACTCTCCTTCTTGGTCAAACAGCTCTCACACAGCCTGGAGGTGTTTGGGGTCATTGTGCTGCCCTGACATGTGGCTGCAGGATGCTGTGGTAGCCGTGCTGGTTCAGTCTGCCTTTAGTTTGGAATAAATCTCCAACAGTGTCACCAGCAAAGCCCCCCCCCCCCACCATCACACCTCCTCCTCCATGCTTCACAGAGGGAACCATGCACGTAGAGACCATCGTTCACCTTTTCTGTGTTGCACAAAGACACGGCAGGTGGAACCAAACATCTCCAATTTGGACTCATCAGACCAAAGCACAGATGGTCTAAAGTCCATTCGTTGTGTTTCTTGACCCAAACAAATCTCTGCTTGTTGCTTTTCCTCAGTCGTGGTCTCTCAGCAGCTGTTTGACCATAAAGGCCTGATCCACACAGTCTCCTCTGAACATGCAGAGATGTGTCTGCTACTGGAGCTCTGTGTGGCATCCATCTGGACTCTGATCTGAGCTGCTGCTAACTTGTGATTTCTGAGGCTGGTGACTGGGATGAACGTATCCTCAGCAGCAGAGGGACTCCTGGTCTTCCTTTCCTGGGGCGTCCTCATGTCAGACAGTTTCATCGTAGTCTTGATGGTTTTTACGACTGCACTTCAAAGTTTTAGCAGTTTTCCGACTGACTGACCTTCAGTTCTTAAAGCAATGATGGGCTGTTGTTTCTCTTTACTCAGCTGATTGGTTCTCGCCGTAATATGAATTCTAACAGTTGTCAAACAGGCCTGTCAGCTGTGCACCAACCTGACTGCTGCACAACACAACTGATGGTCCCAACGTCATTAAGAAGGCAACAAACCCCACCATGAACCCTGACAGGCTCACCTGTGAGGTGAAACCTGAGAGAAGGTTTGCAGCGCTGTCAACAAAGAAAGGGTGGAATCTAAAATATGAGACTTTAGAGATTTTTACAGAGCTTTGCTACATAATTCTATAAATCTGCTTCATATATTTGATGTCTTCAGTTTGTATCTACGATGCAGAAAGTAGTAAAAACAAAGAAAAACCATTAAAGGAGAAGGCGTGTCCAAACGTTTGACTGGTAGTGAAGTTCAAATACAAATCAGAGTGTGTAGGGTGAACATCCGTCTGTTCTCACACACACACACACACACACACACACACACACACACACACTCACACACACACACTCACACACACACACACACACACACACACACACACACACACACACAGGACATACTTTGGCACAAAGTCTGAAGTGATGGTAGTCATTGAGAAGCTGCTGTGTTTCCTCGCTGCTGTCACCGGGTGACGTGTGCGTGGCCAGGTAAACCTCACCTGTCTCTTGGATCCAATCCAGTGCCTGCACACAACAACACAAAAACACCACACATAGAGTTGATCCTGCCCCTTTGTGTTAACTGTGCCTCTCATTCCTGGTGCCAGAGGATTGTTGGAAAAGGTGATCACGAGGGCAGTGGGCCGATGTCCATGATGCCATTAATGGACATAGAAGCAGCTGAGTGGGCCGAGGAGTGACACAGCGCAACGTATGGTGACCTCTTGACCTCGTGGTCAAGAGGTCAAGAGAGGGAGTGTGGAGATCAGGGAAATATTTTACAGCTACTATTCATAACCATTATTACCATTACATTAATTATCATTTCATTAAAGCATTTATTCAGTAGATTACACATGTTCTTAGTTATGATTATTACACCTATCACAGAGAGCTTCTGTCTGGTAAAAGGCCAGAAGCGTCAACGGGCGGGGTGAGGCCGAGTGCATTTTGAGGTCGAGACACACACACACAAACAGTAGTTGGACTCATGTTTAGGTAAGAGTTCAAATATTCAAATAATAGTTTGCAAAAGCTTGTAGCTGCAAAATGATGTCTGCATAAGGGACAGTTTGCTCCAGGAGATAAGCGAGAGTTAGAAGATTAATAGGAAGCACCTGGCCTCGAGACGGAGAAGATGTCCTTTTAAATGTGTCAAAAGTCGTCAACAGAACATTTGTGGTTTTGAAACTTATGCATGTGTTGTATCTGCTTTGACGCATGAGGGGGCGTCATAAAAGTAAACCCTGATGTTATAAAAACAACTGCTTGTGTATCATTGGGCGGAGATCGATGCTGTCGGTGTGCAGTGTTCATCTCCCCACGCGTGTGTTCATTACAAATCGTTGTTTGACCGACTCTCCTGGACCAATTGTTGTTTTTGTGCTCACCCTCAATATTTGAACCCGCAACAGTGGTAACACTTTATACTAACCAGTATTAAAAAGCTGAACGTTCATGAAACAGGCTGCTGTTTAACAGTCAACGATCTTTATAAACCATTAGCAACATTTTAATTTATCTTTGTTGTTTTTGTGAAATCAAAATATTTGACATGCACAAGGTTTCCTTTAGCTTCTATCTTGTGATGCAGTATTGAGTCTCACACCACACTGTAGTGCTGAAAACAAACAAACAAACAAACTTTACCCAAATCCTGATCTGCTCCTACAGCTAACCATGGTGCCCAAACCTGACAGCCAAGGTAAGCTAAAGAACGACAACGTGAGAGAAACAGGACACAAACTGTGATCTCCTGCTTTTTAGGACTTTCCACCACTGCCACCCTCAACATAGACACCAATGCAAAACCTCCTAGAACCACCAGAGGGCGTCGATCCTCCACAACAGCAGTAACAGCAAACAGGTTACTTCGTGTCACAATTTTGAACAAAGCTTTGACCGATGATTTAGATCAGGAAACTATACACCAGCTACCTCATAACTGATTATAGAAGAACATCATTTGGATAATGATGCATTAGTTATGCTGAAATACAGGAGGTATAAAAAACAGACTCGATGTTATTGCATTTTGAAACTCACAGTTTCAGCTACAACAACACAAGTTGTGATAGGACAGTAAAACACAGCGTCCACAGCACCAGGCTGCAGCAGACATTCAGCCATTCATTTAATTTTCTTAAACTCAACGAGGATAAAACTGAAATCCTCCACCAAATCCAACCTGCTCCACAGTTTCCCTTCTCCTCGGGTTCAGAGCCTTGGTGTCATCAGACCGTTCACTATGCTTTAAATGTCACATCAATAATCTCACTGTTCTATTTCCATCTACGTAACATTAACAGATTACGTCCTTTTCTTTCCACCCAGCATCCATTCTTGTCCACAGTCTCGTCCATAGTCTCCCGCATTGACTGTTGTAATTCCCTCTTGCATGGTCTCCCCCATAAACCCCTCCATCAGCTTCAACGGGTTCAAGACTGTGCTGCTGACATGATCAGCAGAACCCCTCCTACCAGCACATCACTCCTGTCCTTCAGGAACTTCACTGGCTCCCAGAGAAAATCTGGATAATATACAAACTTCTTCTGCTCACCTTCAAGGCCTTCATAACCTCGCTCCTGCTCACCTCTCTGCTGCAGGCTGTGGAAGTCTCTGCCCCACATATAAGAAACACTGGTTCCAGTTTAAATCTCTGCTCATCTGTTCAAATCTGCATTTTCGCTGTGAACTTATCGTTTATTTTATCTTCTGCTTTTTGTTTTTCATTGTTCTATTATGTGTTTTACTGTGAAGTGTCCTTGGATGTCTTGAAAGGTGCTTTTAAATAAAATAAATGCATTATTATCCTCTCCCGTCCACACTGCTCTGGACTGTCTGCAGCTGTTCGGTGCGTCTGACTCTGCTGCACACTTCCTGCTTTATTTGCTCACATCAGTTCTGGACTCTGTGTGCAGCTACGGCCCCTCACTGCTCTGCACAGCCAGCTACCTCACACCTCGGTATTCACCACTCATCCAACGTGTGAAACCTGCTGTGAGGACAATTAAAGTGTGGCCAGAGGGGACAGACGCAGTGCTCCAGGACAGATTTAAAAACACAGACTGGAATATGTTCACCCACACAGACCTGGACCAGTACGCCTCATCTGTACTGGATTACATCTCCAAAACCACAGACAGTGTCACCACCCAGAAACGGATCACCATGTACCCCAACCAGAAGCCTTGGATGAACCGGGATGTTCGTCTCCTCCTGAAGGCCCGCAACACCGCCTTTAGGTCAGGAGATGCACACGCCTACAGCACAGCCAGGGCTAATCTAAAGAAGGGCATCAAAAAAGCCAAACACCATTACAAAAAGAAGGTAGAAGAACACTTCTCCAACTCCAACCCCCGATGCATGTGGCAAGGACTCCAGACCATCACAGACTACAGGACCACCAAACCCTCCCCCGCATCCTCTGATGTCTCCTTCCTCAACGAACTCAACAACTTTTATGCTCGTTTTGAGCGAGGGAACCCCACAACCACAACCAAAGCAGACATGACGCCAGACCACCAACCTCTGACTCTCTCCCCCACCGATGTAGGAGCAGTGCTGAGCAGGATCAATGTCCACAAGGCTGCAGGTCCTGATGGCATCCCCGGGTGTGTTCTCAGAGCGTGTTCTGGGGAGCTTGCAGGAGTGCTCACAGACATATTCAATCTGTCCTTGGCCCACGCTGTGGTACCGGCCTGCTTCAAATCCACCTCCATCGTCCCGATACCCAAAAACTCCAACCCATCTTGCCTCAATGACTTCCGCCCAGTAGCACTCACCCCCATCATCACTAAGTGCTTAGAGCAGCTGGTCCTAGCACACTTCAAATCCTGTCTCCCCCCCACCCTGGACCCCCACCAATTCGCATACCGCCAGAACAGGAGCACAGAGGATGCAGTCTCCATCGCACTGCACTCTGTCCTCTCACACCTGGACAACAACAACACCTACGCCAGAATGCTGTTTATAGACTTCAGTTCAGCATTCAATACAATCCACCCCTCACAACTCATCAGGAAACTGACAGACCTGGGCATCAGTTCCCACATCTGCAAATGGTTACTGGACTTCCTGACCAACCGCCCCCAACATGTCCGGCTGGATAACCGCTGCTCATCTACCATCACAATGAACACCGGTGTACCACAAGGCTGTGTGATGAGCCCTTTCCTCTACTCCCTCTTCACCCACGACTGCAGACCTGCTGATGGTTCCAACACCATCATTAAGTTTGCAGATGACACCACGGTGATTGGCCTCATCAGTGACAACGATGAGGCCGCCTACAGGGAGGAGGTGGATCGTCTGGCTGAGTGGTGCGACACAAACAACCTGCTGCTTAACACCGAGAAGACCAAGGAGCTCATCGTGGACTACAGGAGGAATGCTGACCCACATCCACCCATCCACATTAAGGGGACGGCTGTGGAGCGTGTGAGCAGCTTCAAGTTCCTGGGAGTCCACATCTCAGAGGATCTCACCTGGACGACCAACTGCTCCAAGCTGGTCAAGAAGGCTCACCAGCGCCTCTTCTTCTTGAGGACTCTGAGGAAGAACCACCTGTCCTCAGACATCCTGGTGAACTTCTATCGCTGCACCATCGAGAGCATCCTGACCAACTGTATAACAGTCTGGTACGGGAACTGCTCTGCCTCGGACCGGAAGGCGTTGCAGAGGGTCGTGAAAACTGCCCAGCGCATCGCCGGAGCACCACTTCCTGCCATAAAAGACATCTACAGGAAGCGGTGTCTGAAAAGGGCTGGGAAAATCATCAAAGACCCCAGTCACCCATCACATGGACTCTTCACCCTCCTGCCCTCTGGGAGGCGCTACAGGAGCCTCCGGACTAAGACCACCAGGTACCGGAACAGCTTCTTCCCCACAGCTGTCAGACTCCTGAACTCTGCCTCCTGACATCTGACCCACGTTAACTCATGGACTGAACATACACACACCCACAATGGACAACTGTACCCTCAAACACACAATAATAACATGGACTGAACCACCACTCACAACCACCAGCACTTTATATAGCCTCTGTAGAAACTATCTACACCTCTCACTTATCTTAACTGCACTACTGTATAGCTCTGTGTAAATAATCATTCTGTACATTCGATAATCTTTAATCCTACAACTGTTTACAACTTGCATAGTTCCCATTTCTGTATAGCTGTATATCTCAGATTCTGTAAAGTTACTTATTTCATATTCTGTATAGTTTTTCATATTTATATCCTGTTCATAGCCTGTACATAGCTTGTACTCACTACAGCCTGTACATACTTACAGAATATTCACAACATACTTCATACCGTGTACATTATAACATACCATAATAGACCCATTTCTGTAATATACTCACATATCTATATTATTGCTAATATATATTGTAATATATCTATATCACTAAAGCACTTCTGGATGGATGCAAACTGCATTTCGTTGCCCTGTACCTGTGCATGTGCAATGACAATAAAGTTGAATTCTATTCTATTCTATTCTACCTGCCCGCTGTAGCCCGTCTCAATGCCCAACACATCTTAACAATTACGTCTCAAACAGCCAAAATGTGTGCAAACAATAAGTGTTGCTAGGCAACGCGGACTATAGTGTTAGAATGACAACCCTGTACGGCTCGAAGTACAACTGGTTGTATGAGTTTGAAAACATCCAAAATTCCCAATATACAAACACATTTTTGAAAAAGTCATGAAATATGAAACGATGTGTTTGTAACAGCGTTGCATGAACTTAACTCAAACAGTGTTTATAGGTGCACTGCAAACTCTACTCATTCTGTGCAACGTTGTAATAATCACCCAGTGTTTACAGTATTAACCTTTGTCATTTTATTGTTTCATTACTGCAAATAACTATCAATGTGCTACTTATTAAAAAAGATTACTATAAAGCGTTACCCAGAGCTACGATGAGCCTCATGTCAAAGCTGAGCGTTCGTTCTTTGGACTTCACACACTCACCTGTTTGGCGCTGCGTTCAAACACCAGATACTGCTGACACTGGTCCAGCCGTCGTTTCTTTAATGTCCAGAAGTGAAGGACTCTGTTCTCTCTCTGCAGCAGCTCGTTCAGAATAGCTGTGCACACCAACACAGATCAGGGACAATAATCACAGAGTTCATCCCTAACTGCTACACAACCTTCCTAACTCGCCTATCATGGACATGGACACACACACGCTGCATCAGCAGCACTGACCTTTAACCTGTTGCTCAGGTCCCCTGGTGTGACCGGCAGCTCCAGGCATGCTCACATTGTTCCTGTGAATGTACTTCAGAAACACCTCTGCATTCCTCCGGGCCAGAGTGCACGCCTGTAACACACCAACATCAGTAAACATGCTGCTTGTCTGTGCAATGTCTATGCGTTTGCTAATAAGTGCTCAAAGCTGTCAGGGACATCCAGATGATCAGACCAGATAATGTCCCTGACACGCCCTTTCTGGGCAGGAACACCAGAAAACACCAAGATCCACAGAGGCTGGGTCTGAAACACCCGGTGTAAAGGTGCTGCTGAGACAGTCCAGCACCAATGTTCCCTCTAAGCTGCGCGCGTGCGCAATTGCGCACTGCTGGCACGTCTCTGCGCACAGAAAATCTGAGTAGCGCACAAAAAATAAATCTGACCTGAATTAAAATTGAAATTAAAACTTTAACAATTCTGTTCTGCAGTGTGAGTCAGTGACTGGCTGCTCCCGTATGGGATCAGAACGATGCCACCTTATCCCACAGTCCAGCCAATGATGCGATTCACATTGGTATATACGCAGCTGATCAACGTGGTTGCCAGGCTATGACAGCGTCCTTATGTGCCCACACCGGTGTTTTAGCGAGCAAAGCGGCTGATGTGGAGTGAAGCCACGTTAATGACAACGTGTACAACCATTGGAGATGTGAGCAGGACAGACGGAACAACTGACGGACAAAGTGTGGACTTTATACCAGTTTTTAAATTGTGTTGATCGCCCACGTAAAACCAGAGTTATGATAAAAATATCTGCAATGTTTGGTTTTCTTCCTGAATACTGTCGTTGTTTATACTTTATATAGAAACTGCGTTTTATAAGGAAAACGCTTGAAAGCCTGTGAGCTAAAACAACACCAAAAAAAACAAACGCTTTCCTATTGGTGGAAAAATGTACCACGTGGACCAATCAAAAAATGATATGGCAACATGGCATTTAGATGTTTAGGGAGGGGGGAGTTTTAGGAGGGACGGCGTGTTTGAGATGTGAGAGATTTGCCACGTTTAGCCTGTTTGGAGTCTAAAGTTAGTGTGTTGTCTTGTGTAGTTAGTGTGTAGTTAGTGTGTAGTGTAGTCAATAGTTGTGTTGTGTGTCAGAACAATGAGGCGACTGCTGAGTGTTACAGGTGTTACAGCAGTGACACATCTGCTGCTGTCAGGCCTGCAGGTATCAGGCTGTTGTTCTCCTTCATCTCATAGTGGACAGAAATTATTTTTTGGAGTGGCACAAATAATTTGTGTGGCATCAGATTTGATGCAGAACAGCTGATTGTTCTGTAAATAGTTTGAAATGTTTGTTTAAAAAACGCCTTGGCTGCATTTTTAGGTAAACAGCTGCAAAAAACTTTGTTGTTTGCAAAACTCAGTAACTTTTTTGAAGAAGTAACTATATAATTAACTGCCCAACATTGGTCATTATTTACTGTATTTTGCAGACAGAGTTACAGACTCTCTCCCAGACCACAGACTCACAATACAAGTCAGAGCTTTATAAAAAAAAAGAAAGAAAGTTGTGTTTTCTAAATTGGAGTTCAAGTTATTTTTACTTCCAATAGTGTTAACATACCACACAGGTGATGAACAAGATTGTTTTAAATTTCATTGTAAGTGGGCTAAAGCAGGTAATTAAAAGTAGTCTAACATAAATGCTGTAATCTGATTATTTTAATAAACATGTAACTTGGATGATTGGATGCTGGCGTGACCACAGTGCACACGTCTGCTGTTGCTCAGGGAGTTTGTGTGTTCGCTCACACACATGAAACATTACAGGGAACATTGTCCAGCACATTACAGCAGGGTGCAAGATGCTAGCAGGCAGGGCATACATGGAACGCCACAACCAAGTAGCCGACATAATGTACAGGAACATCTGTGCCGAGTATAACCTGGAAGTCCCGAGGTCAACATAGGAGACGCCCCTAGGGTGGTGGAGAATGACCGAGCTAAGATCTTGTGTGACTTCCAGATACAGGCGGACAAACTGGTGATGGCTAACCAACATAGTGGTAGACAAGCAGCCGCTGTGATAGGTGTAGCTATGCCGAGTGGTAGCTATAGCAGGGAGGAGGAACATGAGAAGCTGGAGAAGATGTGGAGGATGAAGGCAACAGTGGTCCCCGTGCTAATCAGAGCACTTGGGGCAGTGACCATCAAGCTAGGCGAGTGGCTGCAGCAGGAACAACATCTGAGAACTCTGCGATGAAGAGCACAGTCCTAGGAAAAGACCCTGCAGGACCCTCCAGCTCCCAGGCCTCTGGTAGAGGACACTAGCTTGAAGTACAAAGATGCCCGCAATGCAAGTGGGAATTTTTTATATATATATGTTATTAGTTGTGTAGAATATGATGGCATCATCTGCATACATTATTTATCAAACAAAACAAGCCCAGCAGCCTGCTTTGTTCTTTTAGACAGTGAGACATGAAATCACCTTGAGGAAGGCTTCTTTCTGCTCCAGGTGCTTACTGATCAGAGGCAGGAGGTGGTCGCTGTCGGATGAACTTCCCACTTTGTCGTGTGTGCCGCACCAGTCTTCATCGCGGCGGTACTCCTGCTCCAGGCTCTCCAACACACTGCACACCTGCACAGACGCACAAACAGTTACCTTCCTGTTGCTGATGTAAGAAAACAAAAACAGCGACGGCGGAGTTTGCTTGAAGTGCACCTGTTCAGATGTCTTGTAGAAGGCTACGGATGCATTGACCAGCTTCAGACGGTCCTCCATCTTCAGCATCAGTTGCTGCCAGTGAACGGCAACCTTCTCAGCACAGCTTCGAATTGCCTCTGGATCATAATGACTCGCCTGTAGCATCATCTGACAAAAGGAGCAAAAGAGGTCACAGCTGTCAACTACTGACGACAGAGAAATGAAGGGAAACAGTTAGTTTAGTTAGGCATTAAAGAAGATTCACCTCAGCTTTTTGTTGGACCTGCAGAGCACTCTGATGCGTCTTCTGAAGAGAGTTAGCGTGGAATAGAGACTGGAAGAGAGAAGATTTGGTTATTATCTCCACTATCACTCAGTTCAATATACCATTTCTAACATGCATTTGTGGAGGTCTACACAAACACAAGGCTTAAAGGTTAAAGGGCCTCTAAAACTTCTACAAACCTCTTCCAGGCAAAAAGAATCTTTAAAGTTTGACTCTGTGCCAGAAAAGATCATTTACAGCTTTGATTACAATTCTGATGATTAAGCTGTATTAAAATGATCCTAACATTTCATTTACTGTTTTATTTAAGTTAAATACAGCAGTAAGGAAAAACTACATGGAGGCAAAAGTTTATTTTATATTGTTGATCATATTGTTGTGCACGAGTGCGTGAGCCTGGGTACACAGCAGCACATCAGCAGGAAGATGCAGGAGTCATATCGCCAAGACACACACACACACACACACACACACACACACACACACACACACACACACACACACACACACACACACACACACACACACCTTCAGACTTCTGTGGTCAGCTATTTAAAGTAACACCACAGCATCCAGTGACAGCACTTAAAGGATTTAATGTGTGTGTGTAAGTGTGTGTGAAGCAGCTGTAACTGTTCAAACTCAGAGCAGAATGTAAACGACTGAGGTAAGCCTGGTTCACACACACACATCACAAAGAGCACCTCTGTGTCACTGCGTGCACATCTGCTACAATTCAAACCAGCACACACTGAAAAATTATTACTCCTGTACAGTAAATAATTAGGCCGTGTGTGTGTGTGTGTGTGCGTGTGTGTGTGTGTGTGTGTGCGTGTGTGTGTGTGTGTGTGTGTGTGTGTGTGTGCGTGTGTGTGTGTGTGTGTGTGCGTGTGTGTGTGTGTGTACCTCTATAGCCATCTGGAACTGCTCATGCTCCCTCTGAAGCTGCTCGGCCTCAGACAGCGAGCTGGCGTTGACCATGCTGGCGTTCAGCATGGACTCTCCGTTACGTATCCAACCCAACACCTAGACAACGAGTCAGACACCATGACAACATACGACTTATATAAACATGCAGGTGTATACACGCTGTGGCGGGAAAGCCTCCCTCACTAAAACCATATCTGTACTAATAACATGTAAAACGTGTGCGTGTGTCTGCAGACGCTGTGGAGCTACACGAGTGAAGCTCGGGAAAGTCCAGCTTCAGTCATGCACGACTAACACGCGCAAACATCTGGGAGCGTTTATCATGAGTAATGTTTTTATTGACACACTTACTGAAACATCTTTAATAATGTGTAATCAGAATATCAGTAGGACTACACCTCGGACCTTTTGTGTGACATGCTTCATTGTTAACAAAAGGAAACTTACAGCAGTGAAAGGTCAAAGGTTATTTTGTGCAAGTACAAATAAATAGACTGTTTTTGGCTTTGACTGATGTCTTAATGGACACACTTGCACTACACACATTATGTTAGTCAGAGCTTCAACTACACGACACACACAGCTTCTGAGAGTTTACAAAAACTAGTGTTGATGCACCTGTGACATGCATGTGCTCCTCGGGTTACGTTTCTTTGTAACACGGTGAAATCAACCCGTTCACATCCCAAAACGTAACACATGACACCATGTGACTGTGGCAGGTAGGAGGCACGGCGCGACCCCGATTCACCGCTCAGTGACATCTTCCCTCGCCTGGCTGCAGCTCTCCGCTCACAGCTCGACATCCACATCAACAACAATCATTTACGTGCAGGGGGGGAGTGATTTCGCTCAGGTGTGCCAACCTCCAACCCCATTCTGTTGGTTCAATCCAATCACAGGGACACGCAAGGTTGCCTTTCGCGTTCCTGTGGGACGCCTCAAAACATGACAAACTGTGAGTGTTATGTGTGTTTGGAGTGAGAGTAGTCCTGTGGAAGATGACGTTAGCCATGGCAGACGAGGTGCCTCATCTATTCAACGTTGTGAACTTTACTGACGAGTGATCTCAGACAGGATAGCAGTGAGGGTGTGTTCCTGTGTGTTATTAGCACGTTGGCATGAGCTTAATAAATGATTCAGCTGTATCCATTTGCAGCAGTAGCAGTGTGTTTCCTGTCTACACACACAGCCTGGCTGTTGTTCCTGTCACTTCTCCAACATCGAGCAGCCTGTTCAAAACGAGAACAGTTGATAACAACGTTGCTCTAGTTGGACTAGGATCCAGCTTTCTCTGAGTCTCGATGTTTTCTAGATCTGGGACAACAAACTGAAGCTGCATAGCAAAGTAGGTTAAAGATGGAGTCCTCCCTGTGAGTGCCATGCCTTCACCTGTTTAACTTCTCCCTGCAGGTGGCGCAGCTGAAGAGTCTGCTCCAGCCGCGTGTGCGTGTGCTGCACGTTGACCTCCACCTCCTGCTGCTTCTCATGCAGGAACTCCAGCAGCTCCTGAACCTGAGAGGCCAAGTCCAAGTCCTTCTCTCCCGTCAGCTCGATTCCTGTGACAAACACACACGTTCTGCTTCTGTCATGTCAACAAATTAGTGTAAAGGAAGTTTTGGAGAACCTCAGAAACCAGAAAAATGCTGCTATCTAAGAAAGGATAAACAAGCCAAGCCCAGTTTTCAGGATCAGAGAGACTATATTTATCCCCAAGGGGCAATTCATTTGTAATTTGTACGCATTTGGTAAAAATAAGAAATAATGGTAAATGGCCTGTATTTGTATAGTGCTTTACTAGTCCCTAAAGCACTTTACACATCCACCCATTCACACACTGGTGATGGCAGCTACATGTAGCCACAGCCGCCCTGGGGCGCACTGACAGAGGCGAGGCTGCCGGACACTGGCGCCACCGGGCCCTCTGACCACCACCAGTAGGCAACGGGTGAAGTGTCTTGCCCAAGGACACAACGACCGAAACTGTCGGAGTCGGGGCTCGAACCGGCAACCTTCCGATTACAGGACAAACTGCCAACTCTTGAGCCACGATCGCCCACGTGACAAAGTATGAATTGCTGAATAGCTGCAAACAGAAAAGATTCACCATGTTGCATCTTAAGGATGCTATATTCCCATTTAACTTTTTACTTTCACTGAAAGTGATTTTGGGCTTCAAACAGAGCGTTTAGTTTGTGTGGCGATTCAGAGAGACTGATCCCACCTGGGACCAGAGTAGCGCTCTGTTAGTGTCAAGGTCAAGTTTAGTTATGCTGCACAAAGTGCCTTCCCAAAGTCAAATGCACAACAATGATGGAATCCAAATATAACAGAGAAAGATTAATACGACTAAAACAACAAGGACTAAGGCTGTGAGCACAAAAGTGTGTGGCTCAGTGTGCGCTAAAGGCAGTGGATAAAAAAGTCTGGACCTGCCACAGAAAGGCTCTGTCAGATTCAAGTTCAGACCTCATGGTTCCCTCCTGCGCTCTCATAGAGGAATCATGTGTGCGTCCCTTACCTGAAGCCTGGACCTCCATGATGTACTGGTGCAGATCTTGACCCTGCTGCATCACCTCATAGGTCATGTTGTTCATGGCTGCTTTCCTCTCTGCGTGCCGCTTCAGCCGCTGTTCTGCCAGACCGATATCCTCTGAGCTGGCGGACGAGGCACCGCCTCCCCCGCTGCTGCTGCCGCTGCTAGCGCCCGAGCGGCTGGTGTCATTCAGCTGACGAGACAGATCCTCGTTCCAAGCGTCTAGTTCTGCCGTGACCTGCCAGAACGGGAAAAGCGAGCAATCATAAAGATTCAAGTGAACAACAGAACACAGCAAGAGCCAGACCTGGTCCAGCAGCTGATCTGAGCACTTGGTCCTGACAGACTTTGTGCTGACAAAACCTCAAAATGAGCAAAATATGTTTTTCTATTCTGCTCGGTGAAAGAAAGCGCATTGATTGGCGTTAACACATCACGTCTAGTTAACTGTACGCACTGAGCCAACATTCCTCTTGCCTGACCTCTATAGTGTACTGCTCAAAGATGCGAAGCTGCAGAAAGATGTCCAGCTTGATTTTGCGTTCATGGAACAGCTCCTCCATCTGGCCCTGGGCTTCATCCAGCTGCTGCAGCACACCCTGTATGTGCGCAATGGAACTGCAGTGTGGCGTCTTATTGGTGGACATGGCTGCATCCCTGCAAAAACACAGGATACAGGAGGAGACGATTCAAAATGGTCCAACTCGTCTCCAAACTCGAGGATGCGTGTGCTCCTGAGAACACGAGTACAGAGGTCATATTTCTCTATGTTTAGAGTAGCATGAATGCTGCCTGCTCCACTCTGTGTGTAGATGAAGAGCACACACACACACACACACACACACACGGCCATGTCTGTTATCTTTGTGAGCGCATTCCCAGGCTTCTGCAGCTCTTTGCAGACCCTACAGAGTAACCGAAGCACCGCCAGCATTCGTGCTTGTGCACGATGCACTATGAGTTTATAACCTTGTGGTGGTGTCGTGTTATTTCATATCCAGTGCCAGAACAGAAAAAAATACAAGTAAAAATAAAATAGGCTGAGTATTAATTAAAATATTATTGATCATTTGGAGAATAAAGCTGTAAAGACACTGTTGTTTCAAGACAAACGGCTGCTGTTCCCTCTGAGTTACTGAAATCATGCTTCACAATTGGTTTGAGTAAGGAAGTGTGGCGGAGGTGTGGTCCCGGGCGCGGCTGCAGGGGAGGAGTGGTGCAGTGGGCTCAACGGGGCGGTGCTGGAGATGCCGGTGAGAACAGCTGATGGCGATTTGGACTGATAATGGTTTCCTTCCCTTTTTATAGTGAGACGGAGAGGAGCGGAGGGAGAGGGACATCAGCTGGGACCGACAGCTGTCAGACTGTGTTCATATCATAACCTGGGAAAACTATGAATAAATGTGGAAGCTGGTGATAAAGACCTGTGTATAGTGCATTTCACAGGAAGGAAATGATGTTTCATTAGCACATAAACACAGAGTGGTGATCAGTATGAAGACGGGAAATGAACGGCTGGTACTGGACAGATGCAAAGGCACAGCAGTTCCACCCTCCTGCAGTAAAGAGGCATTTTATAAAACAACTGTAAACTCTGGACTTTCCCCCAAAGATCATTTCAGCTTTTTTCTCAAAATGATCGTTTTTTCTTTTACTCGTTTCTTCCAACCAGTTCACTTTTACAGCTTTCCAGCTGGATGCTCCAGTTAGTCCAACACTTGTCTGTTGTCCTGTCCCGGTGTCCTACAGGATGGATGGAGATCAGCTGTGCGGGTCCTGACACCACCCCTGAACTCACTGCTCCACCCCTCCTGTTTCTGCTGCTATCACTGGGTGTCTGTTATTTTGTTTTGATTGAACATTTTGTGTAGTATTTATGTGTCTGTGTGTTTTTATGACATTTGAAGTATTGATGCTACAATCTGAGATGCTCTATTAACTTTAGAAATCCTCATTTCACTACTTCAGTTGTTAGTTGGTGTCAGCTTCTCTCTTTCGCCCTAATACTGCCACAATAAGAAGAGTATGACTGTTACCTCAGCTGCTGCATTAGTTCCTCTCCCTCTTTAATCACATTGAGCGTTGCCTCCAGTGTGGCTGTTTGCTGCTGCTGGAACTGCTGGATCAGAGTCTGAACTGAGTCCACAGAATCGCAGCACACATCGTCCAGCAGCTGCTTCTGCAGCTCCTCCATCCACGACCACAGCTGGATGCAGACACGCAGAAAGAAATGATCGTCAATGCAAAGAGAGTGAATAACTTCAGGCTGATGCTTCAACACACATCTATCACCTGTCTCTACATGGAATAAATAGCAAAACTGTCCCCACCTCCTTAGTGTGTGTGTGGAAAGAGACAGACATGTCAAGCAGCAGCTTCCTGTGTTCCACCCGGCGGACAAAGTCCTGGATTCGCACTTCCAGGTGTCTAGCTGCCTTGTAGATTTCCTCCGGGTCACACTCTCCTGTCTGCGCAAGCTGCTCGGCTGCCTCCAGCAGCTTGTCTGCGTTGGTGTAAGTGTTCTGCAAGGTAGAGAGAAACATTTCCTTAGTTTGGTATAATGAACCACGGCTGGCAGTGCACGATACCAAAAAGCTGAGCGCAACCGTTTTTTGGTGCAGTTTTCCAGTTTTTATACTTCAATGTTTTTATCGACATTTCCAGCGTTTTAAACAGTCGCCCTGAGCAAACACATTCAGATACAGACCAACAATTGAATTCTGCACTGCTGTCCAATCACAGTCTCCATACTTTTTCAAACCCTCTGCCTTTCCTCTGACAGTCCAGGTCAGTTTTCCTTTTGTCTCCAATGATTGATTCTTCCAGCCCTTAATAGTCCAAAAATCAATACATATTGATGAAGCAGGGCTCTCTGGGTAGATGCCCAGCAGACAGTGTTTGCACCACCTGTACTCCAACTGTCACGATACCCGGAGACAGATCATGTGTTTTGTGTGAGGAACCAAACGCCGACCACAGGACACAGACTGAGAGGAACTGAGGGCGTGCCGTTTATTAAGGCACACTTACAAACTGAGAAACACCTACACTGGGAAGAACTTATACATAAACACAAAACCCGGATCACTAGGAAAACCTTGGAAATGTTGACATAAGAAATCTCGGGAGGAGCGCAGCAAAGGTCAGGGGGAAACTCGCACAATATACACAGACAGGAGGTGATCGGGGAGTGGAACCACATGGGGAAACAGCTGGGACAAATTAAGAGTGAGGAGACAGAGGGAAGCTCAACAAAGACTGTCAAAATAAAACAGGAAACACAGAGATGCCGACCTGAGACACGTGGGCACGACACGGAGGCAAAGGATGAATCATAATGAAGGAAAACCACAAAACTCAAATATATCAGAAGAACTCAACTCGAGGTTCACAGGAGCTGGAACCAAAGACCCAACAACGTCTGCACTAGCATCTGTCAGGATTTCTGGAGCTCCGGACAGTCTCACACACACTGACACAAAGTACCCGAATACTTCAAACAAACATCAGGAATATCAGGAGAGGTCTCATTGTCATTAACTCCTGTAATCATCTCAGTCTTGTGTGAACTGATTGTTCCCGAGTGTTTAAACATCTTAATATCAGTTTTCATTGCCTGTAACCTGTTACTGACAGACTCTTGGTCAAAGGCAGCAGTTACATTATAAACACTGAAATGTGTCTTTCTTTATCATTTGGTCTTCACGGTGTAAGAGCTGTGGTTCAGATGTGAACGACTGATGTTTGGTTTAAATAAACTGTCTCAACTGCAGGGATTTGAAAAAAGAGCTTCTTAGAGATATCAAAGTTTAGACACAGCCGATCATACGGGCGCTGTTTGAATGAAGAGCTGCTATGTTCTGAAGCCTTTACTCGCCCATAGTTTAAAGGCTAAAGCTCTTCCTGCTGAAAAGGATGCATTATTGCATCAGGATAGACTGGTGAGAAAAAACGTTTGGTGAATCCTTAAAATGTTCAAATGGTTGTTTTTATATCGGGTTTAATTCTTAAAAAATCATGAACATGAATCAAAACATGAATCCTCCTTTTGCATTTTTAAACAGTGATTTTGTTATTTGAGAATCTCTTTCCTCTTGATGTAAATATAACATTGATCCGTCCATTCTCTTCCACTTATCCTTTTCCAGGGTCGTGGGGAGCCTATCCCAGCTGTTTCAGGGTGAGAGGCGGGGTACGCCCTGGTCAGGTCGCCAGTCTGCTGCAGGGCTAACGGTGTGTTCACACCGTAACACCAAGACACAGACAACATTCACACTTACACTCACACCTATGGGCACTTCAGAGTTACCAATAACCTAGCCCCACTAACTACATGTCTTTGGACTGTGGGAGGAAGCTGGAGTACCCGGAGAGCAGCCACACAGCAGGGAGAACATGCAAACTCCACACAGAAAGACCTGATGCTGGAATTGAACTCAGGACCTTCTTGCTGTGAGGCAACAGTGCTGACCACTGATGATTTTGTATAATTTATTCCGAAAACTGTCCAAATGCATCACTTTGTTTTATGAGGTTGAAGACACTGCCAGATTTGATAAGAAGAGGAGAACATCATCGGGGTAGAGATATATAAGATGCACTTGTCATTCATTGGATCCCAGTCAAAGCTCGGTGTACTCTCAGTGCTCCAGGCCGAGGGCCAACAGCACTGGTGGAGGAGGACACGCTTGTTGGGTAGGTCGCTGTTATTGGTTTAGAAGTCATTCCATTTGTTATGCCTGCCAATCGGCTCTGTGTATAAGATTCTGATCCTCTTGAGAAACACAAACCAAAACCCAATCTGGGAACCACATTAGATGGAACCGGCCATTCAGTTCTATCGAAGGCCTGTTGAGCATCCAATGATATCCTAGTATCTTTAGTATCAGTTTTCTGACATTATTTGTAGTAATTCTTATATTATGTAAGAAACTTTGAATAAAACCATTATGTAATCACCTTCAGAAGATTCCTTATACATTTATAGCAGAGGGCGTAACCTTTGTTCTTTGAATTTTTCAGGTCCTGGTGTTTTGCCACTAATGTGCAGTGTCTCTGCAAGGGCCTGATGTCCACTTACGAGGACATTACACTGCCACAAACGAATGTCCTCTTATGTGGATCTCATTTTTCTCAGAAACAAATATCAGGTAAAAAAAAAAAAAATCAGGTGATTCTTTGTTTTTACATTCATCAGGTGTCCATCAGCCCAAACGGCACAGAGAAATTAAAAATGCACTCAGGTCTTAGGAGGTTAACTATGCATTTAGGTTACACTCTGTGATTCTGCAGGTGTTCATATGTGTGCGACTGTTTCTCTGTGTTAGCTTTATGACTGCACAGGGTGGACCCGCGTCTCACCCTACAGTGTGGAGGGGCTCCAACCCCCACAGAGAGCTGGACAAAAGGTCGACTGATGGTCCGACACAATGAATACATCAAATAAATGCTCCCACACAGAGGCTACGTTCACACTGCAGGTCTTAATGCTCAAGTCCGATTTTTTGATCAAATCCGATTTTTTTACAACAGTATTGTTTGACTGATGGCCCTTAATGTAAAGACTTCAGACTTTACGTTTCCCAATTTTTGCTTTAAGTTATTTTGTTATTTACATAATAATGTAAATAACCTAATAATGATCCTTACTGCTGTTTTAGAGGAGCGGTGCTTCAAAGGATAGCTGCAGATTTCTGTCAGAATCTGCAGATTATACAGGACAAATAAAATGTTCACGTTTCTCCAACGTTGTCTTCCCAACAGTTTCACGGGATGGCCAGGAAGCGTTCGCGATGTCTTCTCCGGCGCTGATAATTGGCGTCTGTCTTGTGTCAGTGACGTAAAAGACGGATTTAATGCGACATGACCATCAAACGCTTTCTGAAACATCGGATATGTATCGGATTCAGCACCACATACGAAAGTGACCCAGATCGGATTTGAAAATATTGGATTTGTGCCGTTCACACTGTCACACCATGATCGGATAGATGGTCACATAGGGTCAGAAAAATCAGATTTGATGCGCTTTCGCCTGCAGTGTGAACGCAGCCTAATGTAGACTCCATACAAAAGGCTACAATGTTATCTTGTCAATAAGCTGCAACAACCAATCACCTGTAATAAGCCTGTAACTGCTCATGGACAACCAAGTGAAACAGACACAATCCACATACCAAACGTTGTACACACATATTTGCATTGTTAACAGAGTTTTCAGTGTCATCATATTTCATATTAGGACGTCCTAATCAGCCAACACGTCTTTGTAGTGAAGCAGGCGACTGAGCCAACGCTCTCTGAAGAAATGAAGGCTTAAAGCAGGGAGGAGAAGTTGGAAGATGAAGACTTCAGTGGGAGTAAAATAGTATTTAAGTCATTCTGTTTGATGTTCGGGAGGCTCAAATGTTCCTAATCAGATGAGGAGAGCAATGACACAGCATCACATCACAAAGCAAGACTTGCAGACATGTGCCATGTCTTTCTGTTTGTGCAAATATACTTAGATATTCATCTGACATGTGCTAAATGTATTCATGTTGCAAAAAGGAGAGTGAAAAAACGAGGGAAGGAACAGAGAGACATGTAAACACTGGTGATCTGAAGGATAATCCTAATCCAGAGTGTAAATATCCGATCATACAACTACTCTTTATAGGATTACCACTCGCTTCTTTATGGGATTATCCCTTTACTGTATTAACCAATGTAATAGATTCCAGTTACACCGATGCTTCCTGGTACTTACAGACAGCTCTGACATGACTCAAGTTAAAAAGGGCAAACTTTTAATAAAAGATCAAAACTTTTTTCCATATGAAGAGAATAAAATGACAGAGGAGAGATGAGAAAAAGAGAGAACATCGCAGCAACAATAATGTTGTACGAGGACTAAAAATAAATCAGCCCTTGGACTTTACGCCACACGGCCCCGTGCACCGGCAGACGAGGGGGCCAAATCTGACCGACACGCGATCCAGTCTTCACAACTTCAGCTGCATATAAAGTCAAGTCAACATCCATTTTCATCTCACATTAAAACCAACCACAGCCGACCAAAGCGCCAAAGTTAGGACTGCAAAAATAAACACACAATAAAAGATAAAGTTAGGCGGCCGAGTGAGCTGTTCATGTGAAGTTTCAAACGTGCACGAGATTAGGAGCAGCAAGGCTGGACTGATCGTCTTCAGTACCAACACTCTGCTGTTTGTTTAACACATGACAAACTGCAGCGGTGAAATTGAGGAATGGATGTGGATAACATCTTCTGCAGATCTTTCAGAAAAGCCTTTGACCATATATGGTCGTGTAAAGGCATTTCCTAATGCTTCCACCAGCAGACACGGTGGTTTAGAAAATTTGGAATTAATCAGGGCAGATAACTAACAGATGTTTGCACAGTGAGCAGATAAACGTGATTAAAAACTGGGCTGATTTTTTTGCTTTTTCTAGGCAAAGCTGACCTTTTTTTATTTCTACTGCTAACAAGACCTGGACGAATTGGACCTGCTCTTTTCAGCTAAACTGCAGCACAACATAACAAAACAACAGAGAAGAGGAGCCTTCAGAGTAGGATCAAATCCAATAACTTACCTGAGCTACATCTTCGAAGTCGTCGTGTCTCTTCTGCAGGGCTCGGGCTCTGTGGAGGGATTTCCCAACGCCCGTGTGTTTGCTGAGGAAAGCCTCGCCATGGTTTTCTATCCAGTCCATCACCTGGACGGGAGAAAACACCTTCTTTAGATCATCCCGAAGACACGGCAAAGATTTAAGGTCACCTGCTAAACCTCTCGTTGCTACTTCCAACTCTTATTCTGCCGACATGTGTAGAAATGCACAAAATGGTCTCAGAGCTCATGAATAAAGAATGAAATCAATGAAACCTTCATGATCTGGGTGGGAAATGTAGGTCAGTGCAGCTGAGAAGAGCAGGATGTCTCCATGCCATGTTTTTCATATACGAGTGTGTTATGAGCTGTTAGCTCTGTGGCTTTTGTAGCCTTTTCTCCCCTGGACAGTAACCCCAGTACTGGTTCCAGTTCATCTGAGACTGGGAATAAACAATGAAAAAACATGTTTTTGGCCCTGTAAAGGTTTGAGAGCCACTAAAACTCTGACTAAAATAATTTGCTGAAAGAAATTGTGATTTCTTAAAATATATTATTGGCTATTAAGTGGCATAGTGGTGGTCCCTCCTTTCCACAAGGGGGTAGTGGGTGACCTGCCCGTGGAATTTCAATGTACAGACTCCAGAGTCAACCTGCGCCTCCACAGTTTGGTTAACTGAGAAAAATCCTACGAGTGTATCGTTCCCTGCAGCTGACTGGTTACTTGTTCACTTGATTCTTGTATCTGGTGACGTCAGAATGTTTCCACTGCTACACACTGCTGTGTGACATGTAAGATCAAACAAATCAATGCCTCTTTTTTAAGGCACAAACATGATGTAATCAGAGTTTGGACATGAAACCAAATGTTGGATCTCTCACTCATTACCCTTTGAGTCTCCTGCAGGACAAATATATGTATATATAGCTTGTACATAGCTGTGTAAATACAGTGACAATAATTTGAAGACATTCAGATCTCCAATGATAAAACAGTCCAATAATAAATGGAAATGAGGTGCACGGTGTACTAACAGAGGCCCATTC
The DNA here is from genome assembly GCF_900408965.1 of Simochromis diagramma. Taxonomy (NCBI): domain Eukaryota; kingdom Metazoa; phylum Chordata; class Actinopteri; order Cichliformes; family Cichlidae; genus Simochromis; species Simochromis diagramma. The sequence continues at coordinate 7,634,034 of NW_024386892.1, read as the reverse complement.
TTTCCATTAAATGTTCATACTGAAATATTGACATATCTTCATTTCTGCATGTTATGCATGACTGCTGCAATAAAATATGAACCCAGGCAACCCATCTTCTGTCCAGTAAGACCAGCAGCTCAGGCAACCTCTGGATCCTAAGGATTAACATCCAGCCTGTCGCACATTAGCAAATTATGTGTTTCAAGGCCTTGAAGCAACAGCGTGCACTCATGATGTCAGTGCAGCAGCTGGAGCCACAGAGAGGTCAGTGTAGGGTCACAGTGCACACAGACTGAAACTGCAGCTGGACTGTCTTTGGTGATCTGCACACATCGTACACTCAGCCTTCACGTCTGCATCTCTCACTCTTCATCTCTGGGGTCATGTATATCCTGTAGCATTAGCACTCGTGCAACAGCCTTTTTTAGTGATTTATGCACGATTGTATAAGGTCGCTCTCTCACTTTCTGTGCCTGTGCCTCTCTCTCTGGGGGCTCATAGAAAGTGATGCATGACAAGTACAACTTGCAAAGCTCTGCTTTAAGTGAATTTATAACCCACTGATATGATCTCTTCTTCAGTCTGTCTCTTTGTCTTCTTACTTCTCTTAAACACTCTCCCACAGTCTCCCCTGGGTCAAATAAATATTTGCATGGCGCCAAAACTTAGAGCATTCATCTGTGAGTTTGCAGCTCTAACTCGCTCTGCCAAGGCCTGTTTGTACATACACTAAATGCATCATAGCTGCAGATACATCAGGCCTGTGCAAATGAATTCAATGTGCTGATATGTGTCTGTCCTCCAGAAAAGTTAAAGAGTGTGTTTATATTTCCCCAAAGAAATATAAACACACATATGTACAGCTGGGCCTTGCATGAAAATTCAACAGAATGGGATTCTTAAATAAAACCTCCTGTACTGTGCAAAAGCTTCACCACACATCATCACACTGACCGACCTGGACAGCTTTTAGCAAACGCTGGCACCACCAGGACCTGCATGTTGTCAGAGCTGAGCTGGTAAATGCATTAGTGATTCCAGTCCAGGCCAATCACCATCCCAACCACCTGCGTGTTTATAGCCAGCTAGCTTTCATGTGTGAGGTTAATTTGTAGAAGCTCAGACGTTCAGTCTTTGGAAAGCTGTACGGAGCTCGCACTTTTTCTCCTGTTTGGTGCGGCTCTTCCTTACAGCATAGCTCTACACTCAGACGTGGAAAACATGGAGTAACGTGTTGCCACCCCTCACTTTCTTTATTTAATAAAAATAGGAAATACTAACAGTGATTCAGTGACACATAAATGGAAATAAAGAACACTGACTGCTTCAATAAAGACTGAAAGTGCTTCACTGTGTTGCTTTCACTTGATGGTTTATTCCTTGAGTTTGGGACCTTTTTATGCCTGCATGACTCATAGGTCATAGGTCAGTGTTAAGTGGATTACTAAACTCTCTTTAGTCCACTACTGATTTTAAAAGAAAACTATTGCTCAAGTCCACTTACACTAAAGTCAAAATATAAAGAAATGTGGGGGAGGCTGAGACTTTTGCACAGTAATGTTTAACCATGTACCTGCTGTTCCTTACTGAACCTATAGGTGGCACCGTCTGAATTGGATGCATGTGTTAAAGCCCAGCACACTATTGCTGAAGTTTGATGCAGAGACACTGAAAGTCGTTTCATGTTAGTGATTCTATTTAACAAAGAACAAAAAGCTGCTCAGGCAGAATTCAGAGATGAATGAACTGATGCGGTGCTTGGTTGTATCTCACTCCTGGTGCCTCACTATCTGATGCTGGGCTTACACCAGAGCACTTTGTCACGGGAATGTTCCCACCACACACGTCTGAGGCAGAAACAGAAGGCAGCAGAGAACGTGTGGTACGTTCATCACACACACATCGGTCATTGCTGTCGGTGATGCGCGAGTGTCAATGTCTCAAACTGGAGCCACAGTGAAATGTGGGGTCCCAGACTGGGAGCCCATAGAATGGGCTGACTGTGGACCGTCCACACTAAGTAGAGTCTCCAGTGGGGCCCATTGTAGGCCTGCAGTGTATGTATGCACAGCATGCCCAAACTCTAGATGTGGACTGCAAGCTTGCCCACAGGAAGCCATGTGGGGGGACCCCCAAAACTGCTGTGGGCTTTGCATTGGCACGCTGAGTTCCCTGCCCACACTGCCCGACAGTTACAGCTACTGCTACCCACCGTTGGCCAGCACGGGGACGTTTGCTAGGATGGGATGAGAATATTTCCATCAAAATCAAAACTGTAATCATTCTCCACCCTGTAGACATGTCCAGGCATGCGCGCCATGATTTCACCACACAGCTCAGGAGATCACAACAGAGGCGCAAGTACAACGGGGCAAAATGGGTCTTCCACTGATAGATGGAAAAATAGCAGACCATCTGAAAAAAGAAGCTGGTCTTCAATGAAAAAAGAAGGACGGAAATATAACGTTTTTATGGATCTGTTCTCAGAACCTTTTGGTCACACCCTGAACGTTGCTGTGTGTTTACCTGTTGGACATCTTGCTGGAATACACAGAGCTGCAGTCTCTGGTGCAATCGGACCTTTCGATGTTGCCAAATGTTCTCCAGACGCCGCTGATGGTGAAGAACCTCATGAACCACGTCCAAGATACAGTGCACCTACAGAGAAACACAAATGTTAGCTTAATCGGTAGATGGTGTAGGCATGTTTCCTATTGGTAACACAGGGATACTGACCGCTTTGGAGTAATTTGCAGTGGCTGTAAGAGATTCCGAGTTGCCTGGACTGAGAGGCCTCTGGAGGACATCCAGCAGGGCTTTACCATCCTGACTCACCTGCAAACACATAAATCACATGAATCACATGACCAGCAGTCACCGGTGCTCCAACTATAAAAGTCTTAATATGTTTCTAGGATTTAAAGTATGGTTGTGGTCATTACAATAAAACAAAAAACGACTCTGCCACCTACAAACTGTTCAACCTGAGCGCTCAAAGAGCTTTATACAACACGCCCCATTTAACCAGCTGCGGTTGTGATTTGTCACCATGTAAATAGACTGAATTGAATCCCTGACCACCAATCACAGGATTATCCTCTGCGAACTGTCTTATTTGTGACACTTTAACAGATTCCCCGACGACAGTGCTTCTTTGTCCGCCATGCTTTGCACAGTGTGCAGAGGTCACCAACTTTCAGCATCAAATGCTAATGACCTCCAAACTTCATGTGGCACTTCAGATTAGTTCGAGAGCAGTTTGTAGAGAGCTTAATGGAACGGGCTTCCATAGCTAAGCAACTCTGAGGCTTTACATCACCAAACACAATGCAAACCATCTGATGCAGTTGGGTAAAGCACACCGGCACTGGACTCTGGAGCAGTGGAGACGTGCTCTTTGGAGCGTCAAATCATGCTTCTCCGTCTCTCGATGGATGAATCTGGGTTTGGAAGCTGTCAGGATAATGGCACTTCTGACTTGAGCATGGAGCAAGTTAGATGTGGAAGAACTCTGGCTAGCACAGAGTCCTGACCTCAACCCGATAGAAGACCTTCAGGGTGAAATAGCCGGGACCAGACCTTCTTGTCCAACATGTCTGAGCTCTGCTAAACATTGTGGAAAACAATCACTCTCAGAAGAGTGGAAGCTGCTATTGCTGCAAAGGGTGGGCCATTAAAGCCTTATGGATTAAGAATGTGATGTCACTCCAGTGCATCTACACACGTATGTGGGTGAAACCAGAAACACACATTTTCCTTGAAGAAATAAACATGTAAGTAATAATAAACTTTGGGGCAACAGTCAGATGTCTGCACTTTCCTCACCTTAAGAACTCCAATACCAGTGTCCTGAACTGCAGTGACAGCAGTCCTTGTTCCCGGTGAGTCTGGCACACAAACTAGTTTGTTCTCAGCTGTGGGTTCTGGTTAGAGTGGTGTTCTAGTGTGCAACAGATCTGAATATGTGGCAGAACAAGCTAAACTGTCCCAGCAGCTGCAATCCATCATGGACTGTATAACTGTGAGACTCGAGACTACTCACAGCCATAGGGGACCACTGCAGCACAAATCCAACACGCTCATTAGCAACAACTACAATGTCAAAAAGAGGTCAAGAGATTATGTGTCGCAAAATATATCTGATGCATCTGTACAGCCCACCCAAGAGAAAGGCTTCTATAAATGAATTAGCATGGCACATGTCACATTTGCATAAGTATGCAAAAAACAATATTTGTCACATGGTTGCACAGATTATTGAAAACCAGAATCCAAAGGGTCTGAATCCACTGCAGGCATGACAGATCCCATTAAAGAGGAAGTCTCTCCTCCTTTAAAGCAACCACCTCACCTTCACCTTCACTCATTTAACCCCCGTCTAAAGATAAAACTCCAGAATGCTGCTGCGAGCACAGAATACATTTACTGAAGTGTCTTCACACAACAGCTTGAAGGGTTAGTGCAGCAACTGCCCGATGGCACCCTGTCATCACAGCCAGTCTCAGTCCGCAGTACTGGCAGCATCCGCAAGAGGCTCTGGAGCCCAAATATTTCAATGTTTTTTACACGTGACATTGTTTACAGCAACGTTTCTGGACATTAAAGATGTTTTAAATCCTAAATGTTTTCCAGACAAACAGGTTGTGGAGTGACCACATTACCAAAGTGATCAGCTCTTCACAGATCACAGACGCTGCAGGCACACAGCCGGCGTTATGCTGCAGAATCCAGTCGGATTTTGTTTCTGTGTGATGTTTGTCAGCTTCAGCTGCTGCTAACATTCATTTGAGTGAGTAGGTTGGGCGGTTTACCTCAGTGTACGCCTGGGTCACTTGCTCATAAAGGCTCTGGTGACGGTGAATGGCAATCTCCAACTCCTGCATCTCAGATGGTAACCCGCCCTCGCTGCAGACTTTACACCAGGTCTCCACCTCAGACAGAAACTTATGAATGAAACAGACACACAGATGGATTCATACAGTGTGTGCATTCATGAGAAGATTCATTCAACAAAATGATGTTTCTCTGGTTCCTTGACAGTATCAGATATTCTGGGTCAGCTTTGGTCTGTTCCATATAACCATGATCAACGTCCTTTTGTGGCTTACTGTCCGTATGGGAGCGTTTAATCTACCCTTCTCTGCATCACTACAGTAATGCTTCAAACTCTTGATGAAAGTAGAACAGTTTTTTTCATTTTTAAGGTGGTAGTGTTGAGATAAAGTCCTGCAGTTCGGACAAATATTGGGCCTAACATCAGGCAGGCCAAGGTCAGCCAGAGTCCAGATGTGGCAGGACTCAGTGCCTGCTCACATGAGCTATAGCTAGGCTAATACTGGTCTACATGTTTGGTAAATCTCATCAAATCTGTCTCTGAACCAGGTCACCGTCTCAACCAGGGTCAGAGGTCAAAACAGGCAAATTTCCAAAAATTATAACATGCTATATATTACAAGATTTTCCAAAGGAGAATTCATGGATAACTTTAAATGTAAATATATAAACAGGTGGAAATTCTGCAGAAAGTGCTGAAATGATCCAAATGATGGAAATGTAAATGATCAACCTACAGAGGCCTGAATTCAAAGAAACGCCAAAAATGATGCAGCAGCCAAGTCCATGCAGCTCAAAATGGTACTCATGGCGTCCTGGACATCTCCTCCCAGATCTGGACCAGGGGAATACCAAAGCTCCTGGGATCGCCGTATGGACCAAAACTTAATGTCCCAGATGGTTTAGGTTAGACTATCAATTAGCTCATCCTCCACACCCTGACACCCTGCTCCAGCATGACAGTGGTTCTGACCCACGTCTAATGCGGGACCCTTTCACATGTGCCACAGTGGTGAGGCTGAACCTGCTCTGACCTGTGAAAAGCACAGGGTGTCTGATATTCCACAGCAAATCCCAGTCATACAGTTAACCAATGCCAGTGAGGCGATGGCTGGTGTGGCACTTTATAAATAAAGCTGAACTGACCTGTGAATCCTTTTTTATTATCTCATTATTTCATCATAGTTTTTTGTTTACATGCATTCTCAACAGCCTCTTTAGAAGCGTCTACATGGCTTAAAAGGAAGACCCACTTTATCTCCTTCTCCCTGTTTTTCACACTGTACTCTCACTGTATCCTTTCTGTAGCTTTGCCAGTTTTCTTTCCATTTTTCCTCCTGAGTCAACACGTATCTGCTTTTCTGTTGGAGTCAGTGTCATCCAATCCCTCTCCTGTCCCCACTTCTCTCCCTCTCCCTGTCTTTCATCTCGTGCTTTCTCAAATGTTCTCTTGTAGCTAATGTCAAGGGCCCAGCAGGAATCAAACAGGTTCCATCTGTTGCCATGTCAACCTTCCAAGAATCAGCAGTAGAGCAGTTTGATCTATTAAATATAATCAGACAGCATAAATGTCCCATTTGCATGTTACATTCTAGACATGTGTCTACTGCAGAGAGACTTTTAGATTAGACAGTTACCCGATCAGTCACCAGTAAGTGGTGCAGCTTGTCCTCTGTGACAGAGAAGTCCTTACATCGGTTAGAAAGGGTGGCCGACGTCCCCCCTGTGAAGGCTGGGTAAGTGAGTATCTGCTCAGAAACATCTGGGAAGGTTTTCCTGGGATCTCACCTGCTCAGCCTTCTGGTGAAAGACAGATGACATGGCCAGGATGGTGGAGCGTTCGTCAAGTGCAGCAGCAAAGCTTTTCCAGTCCTGATCCAGCTGTCCTGAGATCTGTTTAATCTGAGTGGAGGCGTAGTGGCCGGCCTCCGCCAGACGACTCGCCACCGACATGATTCTGTTGATGTTTACGTAGGCATTCTGGGAAGAAAGAGCCTCCATCAAAAGACTGTTGCTCCAACTGTCAGCAGTTTACACAGAAATTAAACCAGTTGACCTAATGCTGCCAGTCATTTTTACAACACGATAAATGATAAATGAGGTTTGCAAAGAACTACGAAGGCGTTGTGTACCATGGAGTTCATGGCAAAGTGATTGTGTTGAGTCTGTAGCTCCACAGCGTGCTGGTAACCTCGGCCGATCTCCGTGTGGCTCTGCAGGAACAATTCCTTATTGTGGCTGATCCAGTCAAACATCTGCAGGCAGACCACACAGCAGATCAGTGCAATGATTCACACCACATGTAAACTCGCGATAACACAAAACATTATCAGTAATGCACCGAATCCCTCGAAATCCAAAGTCCCAAAGACTTCAGTGCAGACACAGACATACACAGCTGAGTGTCTACAGTGTGGAAAGTTAAGAAAAAGTTAGCCTACCCTGAAGGATGATGAAGAATTCATCCTTTCACGCAGATACGGGTTGGTTATTGTGCTGCGCGGTAACCACGGCAACCAAGACACAGCCATTTTTCTTGCAGCGTTTTCCACAAAACAAACGCCTCGTCAGGCCTGAATGTTTTCCCGGCCCGACCGCGAGAGCTGAGTGATTCCCGGTGTAAATGGGTCCACACACCCCCACAGTGCCTCGCTGTGACAACACTGATGTGGACAAAAACCTTCTCTTTTTTCTCTCTGTTTGCTTTACAGTAAATATTTATCTGCATGTGGATTTCTGTATGGAGCAGCAGAGCAAGCCGCCAGCGTGTGTCTGTCTGTGTACGAGAGGGGAGCTTTTATGCTCCCATCAACAACACAGCTCTGTTATCAGGAGGCAGAGGTACAAGCTGACAGTAAGATATTATAAACTGTGCCTCCATGAACATAAAAACTGCAGCTTTCGTAGTAATTACTGTATTTTAATGTAGCAGGACCTGCCTGTGAGCCCTCTGCCGTTTCACCTGTACAACAGTGAGGCCAGTCTTTGTATCCCCATCACCCGAGCAGAATAACAACTAAAGTAAGTCATAATAATCACCTTTGCCTTTGAACAATAGCTACAGTCTGGTCCTAATACCAAATGCACCAATCACAGAATGGGAAATGTCCCTATATAGCATTTTGGACTGAAACAGGAGTAGCTGTTGTAAACAGGCTGGTATGTTAATGAATGGAATGACGGGAATTCTAACATTCATTCACAATTCCAACTAACTCAGAGAAAATAAAGCGATGTTGGCTGATTTTCCACTGGAATAACTGCGACTTATTCCTGTGTTTAGAGAAATGCCACAGGCTAATTCATCCAGGCCACAGTGGAGTTTCCCAACACAGTGACTGTACAGATGTAAAGAGCAGCTGTTTGCAGCTGTGCTGAATGAAGTAAATCTTCTGTGATTTTAGGTTATTTTTGTTGAAGTGCCTGAAACTATTTTTAGATGGCAGCGTCTCATTATGACGTGTGACTCAGTACACAGAGGCTCCATCAACAACAGGTCTCCATCACAAAGGGACAGTTTATTCATAGGTGTTGAGCTACACTGCCTTTGGTGTTTACACATCATCTACTTCTCAGGACGAGAAGCCCGTTCTATCAGGTACAATCAGAGGTTTTCAGGTCCTAATGGTGATTTACCTTTTACATCACCATGGTATCTTACTGTATACGGCACAGCTCTGGAAGTACATAAGAGAGTACTGACCAATCAGTTCTCTAGTAAACAGCATGACCTAGAAGATGAGGTGACCGGACCTCGGTGTGCAGACAGTAAGAGGGTTTTTAGTCATTGTCTTTCCCGAGTAAGAGACACTGTGTAAGTCTTGAACTTCATTCATATTCAGATTTCTGCTTCCAAGGAGCTGATCTGTCATTTTTAAAGTGGTGCTTTTTCACTCCAGTCCTTCTACCTGAACATTTGATTTTTAAGCAACTTCACACAAACTATGAAGCATTCATGCACAACCTCGAGGAATAAAACAGACAATGTAGCATCAGTTTTAGATTGTAGTTTTAGGCATGTTGTTGCTAGCAGCTAGATTGATAATCATAAAAAGCATATTTGCACCAACAAGGTGATTCTGAAGAGTTATTAAAGTCCGGCATACCTCAGTATGAAACGCAAGCAAGCGACAAAGTGTGTCCTGAAATTATTTGAGGAAACTTGAAGGCAATTGAAGGTTTGCCAGGCCGAAACAGCAGACGAACAACATATTATCCAGCTGATAACTACCTCAGTGTGAAAGCTTAGCCTTATCTTTCAATGTCAAACCCAAAGAAGAAGAAGATAGCCTCGATATGCTGAACTGTGGCTGCAGCTCAGGAGGTAGCACAGGTCAGCTAAGGCTGGTCATTCAATCTCTGGCTGCTCTAGTCTGCAGGTCAGGTATACTAACCCCAGTGCGTTTAACATAAAGCAGTGCAGGTGAATGAGGCATGCATAACAGCATTATATCAGAGCTGGTGCACACGCCAGCACAGGCCCCTGATGTCTTTGTACTAATCCCAGCCTCGTCCTTCCTCACACTCTGGTCATATTTAGGTGTAACTCACTTTTTCTGCATCCTGTTCAAAGAGGCGCAGCTGGAAGCACTGGTCCAGCTTCAGTTTCCTGACATGCCACATCTGATGGAGATGTTGTCTGGTGGAATGCAGCTTATCCAGCAGACTGGCCACCTGTCAGGAAAAGCACAATGTGTCACATGGTCCTAAAAGACAACAGCAAGCTCATCGAGGGTGTCTTACATTTCATTCAGCACATCACTTCTGATCTGAATGTGATGGCAGGTTTTCTTTGGATTGAACCAACAGTTCATTACGTCTATCTTTTACACTGCTGTGTTACTGCTGTGTTTAGTACTGCAGGTGCACAAGTGGGGAAACAAAACAGCACCTGCATGTGTATAATTCCACAGTTTAGCCTCACCTTCTCACTCGCATGCCATTGGCCGGTTTGATATTGCCTTTATGATCCTCTTTGATCCAAAACGTAAAGCACAGATTTAAATATGAAAGATGTCTCACACTCATACATCAATGTAAATGCTGCTCACGCAGGCAATGCACATGTACTTCATGTGCTTAATGCAAACAAGCTGTGCACTCAAATTTTCCCTGTGGAGTCCTTTGGCTAATGAGCTAATATGCAGCCAGCACTTGTCAGATAATGAGGGTTGCTAACCAGCTGGCTAATGAGAAAAAATAAGGCTGTGGACTGAATCTTGTGTTATGATACCATGTGCTTTAAGCATTCAGCAGCTGGAAGGATGTGAGTTTCATTTAGTTATGAACAAAACTGTCAATAATCATCTAGACTCAGTTCACTTTTATCTATATAGCACCAAATCACAACAACAGTGGCCTCAAAGCGGTCAACGTTACTGATCATGTACGATGTGGGCCCTGATTATGTAGGCATGAAAGTATACCTGCAGGTTTGCAGTTAATATTCCAGTAAGTACTCTTATATAAGGCCAAAAGCATCTGCAAGCATCATGCATGGATACATTAGTATCTGAATGTGCCACAGCAATTCTCATGTCTAGGTTCAAAGTTTTGTTTGCATCAGAAAGTATAGATAAACCACAATAGAAGCTACTATTCTTGTTTGGGGCCAGCCTGTGTTAACCTTAGCATAAATAAAAAAACTGTATGCTGGGAGATCTTCTTTGCTGGGCTGGACGTTCCTTACCTTGGGCACAAGGCTCTGAAAGTCAGCTGAGCCTGAGATGCAGTTTCTCCCTGAAAAGCCATCACTCGATCTGATACACTGGAGCAGCCTCTGGCCTTCCTGGTCTAATTCCTCCACTGGAGCCTTTAGCACCTGCAGGAGAGTAGCTTCAGTGGCTTTGCACAGTTCAATCCTCTCATTAATAGTAGGAGAACACTGAATTGTGCTGGCTTTAGCACAGCTCGATCTAGAGCGATAATAAAGTCTCTGACTGTGTCTGCACCTGTACTGATAGTGACTCACCTTTTTCTTAAGCTGGGTGTGTTCCTCTATCAGTCGCCGAGAGCCTTCCACATCTGCAGGAAAGTCCTTCTTGGACAGGAGCTCCTGCAGAAGACAGGAAACACTGGTCATATCGGCCATAGCAGTTACTCCCATTCTTTGAGCCTTTGCTGCCCCCACCTGCAGATCCTCCAGTCTGGACAGCAGATGAACAGCATTGGACATGAACTCCTCCAATGACACCCTGAGATCCATCCACTCCTCGTGGTTGTAGTCCAGCGAGCCTTCAAAGTCGTCTGTGAGCTGGGAGGGATCCACTAGCTTGGCAAGACCTTCAACTGACACCATGTTGGTCTGTTCACACAGACACAGGTTAGAGGTGAGTTCTGACTACCTGCTGTGCTTCATGTTCTTACTACAGTGTAGTGACTGCAGCGTCTGAGCCACATATATAAATACATGCGTAAATCATAATGGCAGCTTGTGGAAATCAATGATGCCTGAAAGTATTATTAGTTATTATCAGTTTGCCACACAAATAGCATTACAGCACTAATCTCTAATCATCTTACTGTTAATAAGATTTCCTTTGAACGATCAAAGCCGTGTTGGGTAAAACACACAAAGCCCACTGACCTCAAAAGAGAACTTTGCACTCCCGAAGTTCGTCTTCTGTTTCTGCCAAAAGTTGTCGGGCTTAATGATGAGAGCCACACAGATCTCAGCTGGGAAAGACTCCTGCAGCGTCTTGAGCAGAGGCTTAATCAGCTCCCACTTTGAACCTCGCATGTCAATGATGACAGTGAAGCCACGCTTGCATACGTCCTCGCTGACGGGACACAGACAAACAAGATGAGGAGGCAGAAGAGGCTCAGAGGAAATGATTAGTATCCCTGTTATACGAGCCTTAAAGTGAACCAGACAATGCAGTTGTCTGCTACAGACCAATGTCTCAAAACCATCAGGTCCATTTGTGGTTGCCCCACAGATGGGGAGCGTCTGAGGCGGCAGCCTTGTTTCACTGGTGTCGTCAGCAGTCTGAATATGTTTGATATTTAAAAGAAACTTTCAGAGGGACATTTAGCAGAAGACGTCAATCTTATTCTGCTATGCTGTGGCCTGTAAGTGACAGTCGCACTGCAGGTAAAACATAAGTGCAATCCCATCAGATAATCTGGATGATATATTCCAGCATGGACGTGTTTGACGTTCTGAGCAGGTAAACTATTTTCTGTTTGCAGAAGAAACTAAACACGCTGCAATAATAAAAGAAGCTGCAGCGGAGGGCTCTGCAGGAATGAAACGTACTGTTTCTACGGGGGAACATTATGTTTCCAGCTGAAACACAAGTGGTAACAAAGTGGCAGTTTTCAGTGTTTTCCTTTCTTTCAGTGCAACCAGATGTGTGCATGTATCTACCTCTAGCACAGCACATCCACATGCAGGCGTTTGTTGAGCACAGCTCAAGTGCTGGACGATGGCTTCTTGAAGCTGACAGTTGAGAAGATTTCTCCCAATCAGAGCCATAAACAGACAGAAACTCAAGCAGTTCAGTGCCTGACTCAGAGGAACTGCAGCATAACAACTGAACTGAACCCAAACTGCCACAACCTAAAATTCAGTTACTGCAGCTGATTCGAGTGCCACAGCTCCACCTTCAGTAACATGCAGAGTCTATTACAGTTTTTTACAGACGCTAGGACACATGTCTCAATACTTAGGTCACTTTTGCAAAACTCTTCACACAATCCTCCTAACTGACCGTCAGCTTGGCAAAGCAGTTCATTTCACATTCAAAATGCACTACAACTACCAAAACACTTTATTCAGGTCTCAAATAAACTCATTCTTCCAGAACACTAGCAAAGGTTGACAGCCGACAAACACACTTTGTCAGCCACAAAACAATGACCTAAAAAACACTAACAACATGTAGCATTACACAGTGTTTTCTTGTGTAAAACAAGGACACATCTCTGTTTATAATTTCAATATATGTTACTGGAATGAATCAGACATCATGCAGAATTCGTTAATATTTGTTTATGTATTTTTATTTTTTTGCACTAAGTAATCCCAAAATACAAGAATTTGTATACACACCATCCACTGATACACATACAATAGTAATGCTAATCTACTCGGTCTTCTCCATTTGGCCACAGGTTCTCATCCACATCACATTTTATGTCATCTAGGGCAACACACCTAGGAAAGAATCTTCTGGCTGCCAGAATTGAAGGAGTTGAACAATTGAAGGAGTAACACCTGTGTAGATGTTCATCTACAATGAGAATCAGCTGTGGCTGGTTAAACTGCATTTTTAGATTTAAAATATGTTTCAATAAAATATTGCTGTTGCATTTTGCTGTCTTTTCAAGTTTTGCATTGTGTTATTGTTTTGACCATAAGTTTAACAGTTTTGACAACAGTATGTAAGCACATGCAAAATGTCCTGTCCGTACAAAGATTTTTGGCAGTTGTTGTGTCTGAGTGAGAAGATAATTCATGAAATTTGAGAGATGTAGTCATTGAATGCATTTTGTGCCAAAACAATGATAACTGGTCCTCAGTTTAGCCCACATAGACTTCTGTTGTGCTCACTGTGTGAGGAGTTTTGCAAACGTGACCTAAGTATTGAGACATGTGTCCTAGCGTCTGTAAAAAACTGTAAAATAAAGTCAGTTCATCCATTATAACCTGCAGACAGACCCCGTCACCCTGGAAACAGCAGTTCGATTAGCAAAAGTGGGTAAATGCATTTATGTGTGCATTAGTCTCTGACAGTACAGATTATTGTCAAAGGCTCTGGTTGCAAACTTTCTATAACACGTCACCACTGTGTTCTGTCACATTTCCTTCTTCAGCAGTCGTCTCTAAACACAAACTGGCCGTCCTTTATCCTCGGGCTCACTCACATGTGACGGATGTGTTTGGGGTCCACGGAGGGTTCTGAAGAGTCTCAGCTACACACAGGACGGCATAAGGCCACTCTCACTGCAGTCCTCTACTGTCACATGGTCTAATCTACCACCACCCATTGGGCTGAAGCATCATCTTGACAAACCTCTCAAATTCTGGCATCAGTCTGGAAATGACCCGGCAGTGATCTCGGCCCTTTGCACAGCTATTTTTACTTTACATTTTGAATTCCTCTGTGCACGACTCAGTGAAATGTGGGTCTCGAATAAGTTAAATCAAATCATTTCGATCAAGACGATTAAAGAATGTAGAAAAGTTTGTGCTGATATTTACCAGATCAGTCAGACGGCTGAATGATGCTTAACACTGTCAGCACACTGTATCTGAACAGGCAGCATTTTATATTATGTGCATGTGTGTTTACAGCATTTCACTGTATAACTCAGTTATTTTACTCATGCATGTTCAAGCTTTCATCCTGATACGTTTTGCATTTAAAATGATTCTGGCCAAACTTTAGATCCATCCATCAGCTTCCACTTATCCTTTTCAGGGTCGTGGGGGGCGCTGGAGCCTATCCCCGCTGTCACAGGGCGAGAGGCGGGGTCCACCCTGGACAGGTCTGTCGCAGGGCCAACACACAGGGACAGACAACCAGTCGCACTCACATTCACACCTACGGGCAATTTGGATTAATCAACTAACCTATCCCCACAAGCTGCATGTCTTTGGATGATAAATAAATTCATGCACCCCACAACTGCTAAACAGAGATTGCAATTTAATTTTAGCTTTAAAAATCACCTGCTAAAAAAAACTACTACTACTAACTGAACATATTTTAACTGGATTTTTTTCCTGTGGTCGTCTAAATGCTGCCAGTTTGAGAACCGCTGCTTTAAATCAACTTAAACTGAAACGATATTAAAAACTATGAGACCAAAACGAAAACGTTCCCTGTGTGCAGAATGACTGGGGCAGGCCTGTGCCTAATATTTCGACTGCTTTCCTTGTAACACCCTCAGACTGTGTGAGTGCTCACAGACCGGCTCTTGTGTGCTGCAAACACTGCAGCTTTCATGCTGATGCAAATTAAACACTGGTCTACGCCTGCTGTTGTAACAGACTACAAGGAAGCACTTAATTGCTTAAATGTCCACTCCAGCCTTCACTGCTTCCTTAAGTGCCCGTCGCACTTGAGTCTAACTAAATGTCCTAATAGAGCGGCTAGTAGAAAGACAACAGATGATACCTCTAACGTGAAAATGAAGGCAGACGTGTGTGTGTGTGTGTGGTGTGTGTGAGTACCTGGGGACAGTAGACAGGTAGGTTACCAGCCTCCTCAGGTCCTCGGGTTTTATTCGGTCATGGTTGCTCCTGGCAGGAAATGTCAGAATTGGTCCTCCTCGTTTATCTCGTCCACCTGCAAGTAGATGCACAAGAAAAACCTTAAAGCCAAAACACACGTGTTCAGGCAGGTAATCCAGGGTGAGTTTACATCTACATGTGAATCAGTGGAATGACGTCCAGCGACACTTAAAGTAGTAAGTAAAGTGTTACCACTTTGTTAAGTGACCACCACGTTTTGGTGGTCACAAATAAACCAGCTGACCAATTAAAATTTAACGAGGTGGTATTGGCTGATTGGTTAAGCCACAAACCGAATAGGTTCAGGACTGAACCACTACAGGTTAAAAGGGGAGACAGTCAACATGTGCTCATCCCACAAGCTGCGACACATCCTGCTGGTCATCAGCAGGGGCTGCAGAGGTGTTGAGCAGCAACGCTGTCCTCAACAGTTCTGTTGTTCAGGTGTCGCACAGTTTTCTTCTCAGTGTCTTTTTAACATTGTTGGAATGGATCAGAGTGATGCAGGTTTCAAAATAAAAGCAGGGGAACAGTGAAGCACATGTTCATCTTCCAAACTTCCAACGTTAGATTGCTTGTTAAACTATGTGTAGAAGAGTGTGCCGGCCACACTGGTGTGTTGTTTGGATGTTTGCTTTGGCAGTGAATGAGCTCTAAGGGCAGAGGAGAGACGTTCCCATGGTGTGAATAGATTGGATGATCTTCCCTCTGCCTTTCCTGCCTCAGGATGTGCGTGAGTCCAATGAGCTTTTCACGTGTGCAGATATGTGAGTAATAATATACTCGACTATATTCTAAACAGGACTGTGGACAGTCCACGGGACGTTCTTCTTACTGGTCCTTTTCCTTATGACTGAAAAAAATCCCATCTTTTTGTGTTCAACATGAAAAGATTATATAAATTTCAAAACATTCTTAACTGTCAAACAATGTTACTAAACATGAAGAATAGCTCCTAACGCATCAAACACCTCTGTGTTCGTCCTGCATGACCATGGTGGTGGGGACAGGCTCTTTGCTGTAGGACACTCAGGGGGCTGATGTAAAGTTCTCCTGAAACAGACTGGAGGGTTGTGGATTTAACACCAACAACACTGACTGACACTCACCTGACACAAAGGCAACTTTTTCCTTTAAAATAGGAAGAACATCAGAGGCCTTGATGCCTTCAGTCCTGAAGGGCCCTGGAGAGATGCAGGGAGAGAGAATATCAGCATGAATCTCACCAGTGGATCACCGTTCCTAGGAGACACTGTAATCTGTTACGGTTACATCACTATAAGCATTTCACATCTTAATAGCTCTTCAGTAGATGTAGAGCAGAAGTAACTTAAGTAAACTTAAGTTAACACACACAACATTAATAACAGCAAGTCAGCAGAATCCATAGAAAGGGGAGAGGGAGGGATTATTTAAAACGCCTTCACTCTGTTTGAGAGAAAGACCTTTACAATCACTTCACAGTACACCGTCCCCTCACTCTTATTGTGCTTTTCACCTTCTGTCCTTGATATTAATCAGCTGCATCTCCCATAAACACCGTGGAACAGTGAGTGTGATGGTGACGACACAGCGTGACACATCCATGTGTAAACGTAATAGTAACCCACTGAGGCCTGGAAGCCAGAGGTCGCCCATAAACAGGAACAGACCAATTAGCTTTAACGATTCGTGTCACTAAAGGTTAACTATGTAATTGATCGGTTTTATGCCTGCGGTGTGTCAACAGCATCGATTAAACTTGTAAAGTTCTAGTTTCTTACTGATATTCACATGTGCTTATAAATTTACATTGGTGGTGTATTTTTGTAGTTTTCTTGGCTGCCAATGATTTAAAGTCTCCACGTGAGAGATTCATGACATTTGTTTCAGCTCTACAGTTTCTATAATCTCCTCTGAAAACTTTTATTTCAGACTTATTCCAAACTTTTTACAGATGCTTTTTTAAATTGCAGTAATTTATTAATAATAAATTATAATTACCATTTCATTGTTTGTTAGCAGTAAATTCTATCTTGTCTATTTTGTAAATCTGGGTCATATCAAACATGACTAATGACTTGTGTTTGTTTCAGCCAACGAGCACGTGGTCTCACAGTCCTTCGTGCACGTGGCTTTGGCAGCTCCAGCCATGTTTTTATCGTCTATGATGCAGACAGACTGTATGCTTACTTTACCTTTTGCTCGATCAGCTCATATCGCGTTTGCGTCTTTATCAATAAGACTTTCTCCTTCTTTCCAGTTACTGGGAATGTAAGTTGTAAAACAAAGATCCAGTTTAAGCAAGCGTAACCATGAGTGTGCATTAATCACCTCACCAGGTAAGATTGTTCCTGGTTTTACTTTAACATCTTCAGTCTTTATATTGTTTGTTTTTATACTTTAAACAGAATCAGGAGGCTGAACAAATACATCAGCTGACATGACGTTTGCACCCTTTGTGTAAAATAAATAAATGCACTCAGATTACTAAGACTGGGGTGTGTCAGCTTCATCATAGCAGGCTAACAGGCTCGTACTAAGCTGGCAGAAATGCTGCATTAAGAAGATTACACAACATGTCCGTGAAAGGGCATTACTGCTATGTTAGACAGTTTAGTTTAATAGAGTGTCTGTTTTTATTAAGAGTGCTTAGCAGTAACAGAAGCAGTGATAGGCTGTGTGGTTATGGCTAATTAGTCGGCTTAAGGCAAGCTAGTCTACTGAAAACTACGATTTCAATGTGTCAGATACATAAACATGTACAGAGGACCAAACAAGAACACGACATGATTTCCAAGTACTGACAGACTCCTGTTAGCATCGCAGACAGTGTTAGCCACTGATATTATAAATAAGCTTCTTTTCCACAACACATGGGTGTTTGTAACTTAGAGGAAACATAGATGTGTCAAACAATAACCTTATACAGGTGATCGCGTCAAGAAACAACTTGGCCAAGTCCTGTGAAGCTGAATGTCCTGTAATGAAGTCAGACCAAAACAGATGACTCTGGATTTATGTCTTTATATTCACAGGACTGGAAAAGAAAAATAGGTTGTGCTCCAGGAAACGAGGCAAAGAAGAGAGAGAAGCGAGTGTGCTGCCAAGATCAGCAGCGTTTTCTTCAGACGGTTAAACATACAGCAGAGGAAGCCAGTGTGTGTAAGGACGTAACACTCATCTGTCCTTCTGAGGGGAAACACACAGGAAACTGTCAAATGTGCTGATGCTTTTCACTTTTCTTATGGGAAGAGATTTTGATCATTTGCTGAACACATGATGGTGAGTGAGGGTTTCTTCGTCCGAGCAATCAAACAACCTTAGACACCTGTGATGGACGTCTTTACACAGAGCTGGTCCAACATTTATGTTCATGGTTACGTGATTATTTTTATGTAACACTTTCTCTTTTTGTTTCTTATCTTGCTTTGGTAAAAACTTTCAGACGGACAAATGTGACACGAGTGTCGAGTAACAACGTCCAACGTTGTTTGACATATAACTTGTGTAAATGATGATGTTTGCATTTTCTTAAACCTTTGTGCTAAATGAACTAAAGCATTGCTGTAAACTGAGTACATATGCGTGTTCGTTTCTAATTGATGTTTTTAGGATGTCCAGCAGACATGTGTGGTTTTAGGTCGGGGGTGATGTAGCATGGCGTGTTTTTGGAGACATGATCACAAGATTACCTGACTGGTGGTATGCACGTGTGAGATGTCTAACTAGGAATCCCTAATTCAGAATCAGCATACTTTATTAATCGCTAAGGAAATGATGTAGCTTACAGTCGCTCCAAGACAGCAACAGTAACAGACTGAGCTGACTGCATAATACAATATGTTACAGATTTAACAGATAGCAGTAATGTATACAAATCACTCAATAATAAACATCAATATGAATATTACAGAGGTGAGAATATATATGACTGGCATTGACTCTAACCTGTGAACTTTGTCATTTGCTGTGTTACTGTAGAGCGTGTGCAGGTGTAACTATTGCAGTGTTTACAGTGTGTTAGATGGAGTTTACAGGGAGATGACCACAGTCAGGAATGATTTCCTGTGTCATTCAGTGGTGCGTTGTGGGTAATCTCAGTCTGTCACTGAGCGTGCTCTTGAGCTGTTATTAACTGGCCTAATCTTACCAAATATTTGTGCAAACGTTTGCATGAACACTGTGTCTCTGCTTCGCTGTGATCTAATAAAAATTATGGTTTGCAGGACAGTGTGTGGAGACGCTATACCCCCCCCCCAAAAAAAAGTATTAAAATGAGAATGTAAAAAAAACAAAAACAAAAACAAAATTTTGCTGAAACAAACATGCCTTAGTTATTCAGATGTACTCCATGCTTTGGCTGTCATGTATTCTGGCTCTTCTGTAACTGCTGACACACACACACACACACACACACACACACACACACACACACACACACACACACACACACACCACTTTGTTTTTGCTACTTACAAGTGCACACTAATACTATCTAACACTAATTGTATCACTTAAAACTGAATGGTTGAAGACTGCGACTGTGCAACAAATGAATGAAGTTTGCTAATAATAGTTATAATAATATAGATTTTGTAATTTCCTACTGAAAGTATCTAAAACAGACTAATAGCCTATTTCTTCAGGCTGAGAGTTCAACTCCACAGCTGTGCACAGCATTGTCGTTCTGATCCCTTTGCCAGCAGGACCCAAAGATGGGGGCTCACTTCACAACGATGTATGTACAAAAAGAGGGGAAAAGAGAGACAGCTGCCAAGTACTGTGGTACAGTCCAATCCATCATGGAGGTACACTGGATGTGTTTCTTCTTCTATTCGGTGAATACGGACTTTATTTTGTGTATAAAATCAGTACATACTCAGCATCTTCTGTCTTTCTTTGCCCACATTCACCCATTTGTTTTTTATCCTGTGCCGTGAAACACTTTTGGGCAATGAGTTGGAGATTTATGCTGAATTCAAGGCAACAGATAATGAGCACAGCTACCACAGTGTCCTGCAGCAACGCGACACACTCTGGTTTGAACTTACTGGGACCATCAGAGCATGAAATTCAAACCAAAAGCTCTGCCCCAGGCTCTTAGGACTGGGTTTTGTTTCAACCAAGAGCTAAATACTCATGTTTTCAGGAACTAGAAGCTGTTACATGTTTAATTAAGTCTCATATATTTTGGTTTTTGTTTTGGAAGCTTTTCTATGCAGGTGTTCCAAAAAGACAAAGATGATGACCAAAGAGTGTAACCTTGTACTATGTTGTTCATGTCACTATCAGTCTGAGTAGGTGCAGAACAACAAGTGTGAAAATGAACCATAAGTGTCGGGCATGGTTGGTTTGATGGTGGCTCGTCTTCATGCTTTCAGTCTGTCACACACCTTTAATCTAACATGTGTTTTCCTCATCTCATGTCATTCTATGGTAGTGACACAGCTGTGGTTACAGAAGCATGTGGCTGTCTAATATGCATTTATGTGTGCATGTGTGCGTCCTTACAGTTACGCTGAAATTATCCAGAAACCACCTGAAACATTTGCTAGCTGCTACTAATGGAAGAAGATGTGTGCGTTGTGTTTAAGTTGAGTGAAATGAAATTTCAATTTGAAGGGCAGGCACAGCACAACAAAGTAGGGCTGTTCGATATAACGATATATATCAAATGACGATATAAAAACATCTATCGTTTCATTTTACGCTATCGTTTGTTTCGTGGTGTCACAAAATTATTATTTTTTATGGTTTTGATGGTCACTGTAGTTATTATTAAGTTCTTAAAGTTCTCTCTTTCTCTTATATTTTATATAACCACACTACGGACGGACAAGCGACTGTTTTGTTAATGGGTTGTCGTTAGCAACAACGACGGTAACACCATCGCGTGTCCGCTTGTTTATGTTCCACATAAACCTTTTACAATAAAGCTCAAGATCCTGTTGAGACTTTTCAAAATAAACTGAATCACCTGAAAGATGCAGATTATTTACGGATGAGAATTAAAAACGAGCCGCCAGGTGCTAAAAAATAGACCTTAGACTCAAACGTTAGAACAGGCTTTTCCCCGCAGCACGCCGTGTAATAAATACTCACAAAGAAAACGGCGGCTGTTACAACTTCTGTCTAAAAATGTATCGTTTCATGCATCAGTTAAGACACTCGACTCCAGCTACATGACGCGCAGCAGGAAACACTTCACGCAAGTCGAGCTGCCCCAGATTCACAGAATTTTAATGTTAAATTTCTGTGATTTACATCGTTATCGGGACGATAGATGTTTTATATCGGGATATGAGATTTTGGTCATATCGCACAGCCCTACCACAAAGTCTGCATTTAAAAAAGGACTGTATTGAATTAATATACGAACCTTGGCAAAAACTCAAATGTTGATGAAGGGTACTCAGCTTCAGATAGAACGAGATACAAAGCATTGAAACACATTAAGACAAACTTAATGAACACAGTGTCATTTGGACCCGGAAGCAGGGTTCATCATCACTTAACAACCGGATTAGAGGAAACTGACCAACACCCCCCATGCACACACACACACACACACACACACACACTTTTTCAAAGTATTCTGTTCCTGCTGCCAAAATTTATGAATTAAACTTGGAAGGCTATGTTGGTGATAATTGCTCATCTGGCAAGATGCTAATTTGTGACTGTGACTCCACCTTTCATTAAAAAGGCACCCACTTCAGGGCTGGGCGATTTGGCCTGAAATCCATATTGCAGTATAATTTGAAGAATGTGCGTTAACGATATATATTGCCATATATTCTTTTCTTCTGTATACCGTATCTTCAGGTCCCAAAAGTCACACAAACACTATGGCATCACTGAGAGTTAAAAACTGTCTAAATTCTTCCATCTTTAATAAAATGATCAGCGTTGCTGCTTTACCAGGTGTAACTATGAAGTTTAACATCCAGGCATCCATGAAAACAGGATTTATTAACTATAACAGAGTTAGAAGTTAGCAGGAAGTTAGCTCGCTAGCTTCCACCTAAACATGATATAGCATGTTCTGACTGAGAGATTTCTGAAAAATTCAAACGTACAGCTCTGCTATCACTACCAACATAAATGAAGACAGAAAACTAAACAGCAGTGACGTTTGTAGGGTTACTGAAGTTGGGCTAGCTGGTATATAATGATGTGCTATGTGATCGCTAGCAAAACAGCTATGTTAGCATAACATAAACACAGTGAAGCTGGAGGATGAACGTTAACTTTTTTCCACTCGATAAAAGTTAACGTGAGAGTTCCTGATGGTTAGGGACAAATGCAATCGCATGGGAGGATGCTGTAAACGGACCAAACTTCAGTCAGGAGAACAACTGAGATAATCCATCCACAATACAAGGTTAGTCATTAATATACTGCAACAACACGGGAATAGAGCCGCTGTGAGAGAATTCAACATTAAGGAATCAATGGTACGGAAGTGGAGGAAGCGCAGTTTTTGGCTTTCCTCATATTCCAAAACGTGCTTCGTCTCTTCCCTATTACTGTCGTGCGGCATATTTTGCAGATGATGTTTTGCTGCTTAACATCTGACTGCTTAAACCCAAACCAGGTGCATATGACTGACGTTGCACCGGTCTTCTTTATGAGCGCCTCCTCCTCCTCCCTACATGTTAGCTCAATGCTTGCAGCCGCTGCGATGCTTTCGATCAAAACAGGCTCAACTTGATGACACCATCAACATGCGCTACCGCTACCGTTTACGGTTTATACCAGCGGTCTCCAACCTTTTTTGCGCCACGGACCGGTTTGTGCCCGACAATATTTTCACGGACCGGCCTTTAAGGTGTCGCGGATAAATACAACAAAATAAAACTAGTACCGGTACCGAAAAAAGAAGATTTATTCATAACACACGTGAAAAGACCCAGGAAAACCGAGTAAATGATAAAAACCCTGAAAACCATACATTTCACACCTTAGTCTCAACTCTCGCGGCCCGGTACCAAATGACTCACGGTACCGGTCCAAGGCCCGGGGGTTGGGGACCGCTGGTTTATACCATAGTTTAGATTTATACAATCTAAACTATGGCTCTGTCTTCTTGGAGGCTTTGTGACATTCCTCTGACTGAGGAAAGAAGAGTTGTGAGAGTTTTGTGTCTCCTGGTTGATTTGGTGTGTGTTCACCTCTTTTTGTGTGTGTGTGTCTGTGGATTTATTTCTGCAAGTGAAAGAATGAGTTTGTAAAGCATTTAAAGTCATTTTCTATTGAAAGTATCTAGACGATGATTCTTGCAGCCCTACTTTGGTTCATGTATTTAACCAGTAGTCATGGTTGCCAGGCAGGTAACCAGGAAGACACTAAAAACTTGCCAGCACACATGAAACAGGAACTACGCACATATGGAAAAAAATACACAGGTTCCATCATGAAACATGCTTCACTACAGTGTTCAACGTCACACAGCCAGGAAGTGATAATAATAATAATAATAATAATGGATTGGATTTATATAGCGCTTTTCAAGGCACCCAAAGCGCGTGATGTCACTGGTCTATTCTTAACACACACACACACACACACACACACACACACAGGCATAGCTGGACTCTTCCAGATGTTTAGATGTTAAAGGTCAACATGCAGCACAGTTGAAAATCTTCATACTGTTTCCTTCACCATGCACACATGACGTGGACTAAACCAACTCACAGGCAGCTTCACAGTAAGCACTGATTACTGAAATGTAGCAGTGAGATCAGCATTCAGACACTTACAGCTTTAAGTCTGTTCACGTAGTAACTGTCCAGACAGTCTCAGCAAACAGTGAAGGTGACACAGAGGATGCTTTCAGGGACCACAGTACGATGACCGTTCATTTCAGTTATTACACCAAACAGGCTCATTTCCCAGATGAGCACAGGAGCCTGATGTGTATCAGGACGACAGCCTGTATGCGTGCTCTAATAGTTTTAAATAACAATCAGCCAGTTCAACAGCTTTATGCAAAACCTGTCATGTGCACGACTGTGAAAGGCCGTAGTATAACACGCAATCACATACACGCTGAGTTTGTGTGTCTTCACAACAGGTGAAGCTATCAGCACTCTAGCAACAGCTGCCTCAGCTTCACGTGTTGCCACAGCGACACATGGTGGGGTCTATCGTGTTTAATGCCGCTACGCTTACATGTGAAACTTATTCAACGTGAAACTGAATCCCTAAAAGTTCAGCTGAGCAGTAATTATCCCTTTTCCAAATCAGTCAGTTGGCGTTCTAACCATCAGATGAAAGTCCCATTTCCATCCTGTCACGCTGGCATGTGTTCGCTGGCAGGATTGGGTTACATCAGCTGTTTGGATCCATTTGTCCATTTGTGTTAAAGTCCTTAACAAGCTCTTGGCATAAAGTTTCCAAGCGACAGGGATGTCTTAGGAAGTAGAGCTCTCAGTGATGTGTCACATAGGTACTCTGGAAGAAATAAGGCTGCACAAGGCTGTGAGCCGAATCAGGTCAACAACGCATTCACAAGTCACCAGGGGGTCCTTTTGTCCCTCTTTGGGGGGAAACTCCCACTGGGTTTAAATCTGGGACTCTCCGCCATTTGACCTTAGAACTGAAGAAGCTTCTCGGATGAGAGGTGAAACGTCTTCAAGCAACTTAAAGAAGTCCAGACGCTTTTCTTTGCAAGCTCCTTTGACTATGATGACCTGGATGACTGAGAACCTTCACAGACACAACGCATTCACAAAGATTCTGCTACAAAGATGTTAGATCACAGTTTGAGGTTATAACATCCCAACACAAGTAGAAACTCTGGAGGCACGATGAACATTCAAATAACGCCCAGACTCTTTGCTTGTATTCAGCACTGATGTTACAGTTCATGTTTTTAAAGCTTGTTAATATTTCTGTGTTTCTGCTGTAGAGTTACACAGAAGGTCAAATGTTTTTGTTCCAAAATACTGATCACACAAACATCAGCTGACTAGTCTCAAATTATGAACTTCAGCAGGTTTATACAACAGTAAGGACAGTAATATTGGCCTTATATTTAGGGATGGGTACCGGTTCTGACATAAACGGTAGTAACCAGACCGAAAAGCAGCGCACATTTTATTTTTTTTCCTGAGCTGTGATTCACTTTGGATTCTAGCCAATCATTTTACCTTTCCAAGGATAGTAGGCGGGCCCAGGTATGTACGTTCTTTTAGAGCAGAGCTACAGATTTAAAAATGCCCAAGGCGAAGCGGTCAAAAGTCTGGCTGTACTTCACAGCAAAAGATGCAAACTCAGCAGCCTGCAACAAGTGCTTTAAGCTGATACTGTGCAAAGGAGGTAACTCCTCGAATCTGACGAGGAACCTGGCGACGCATAGCGTTTTTTTAAAAGCTGAGAAATGCACCGAGTTAGCAACATCCCCCAAGAACCCAAAGAGGAGAGTCCTGGCCCCTAGCCCTGCCAGTGTAGCAGAAATGATGAGGATGATGATGCAGCAGCAGCCGTTCTTCTCTGCGTGAGTAGCTTAATGTTGTTCGTGTGTAATTTACGTTGAGTAGGCTAACCACGTTATTACATTAATGCATGTAAGGTGAACTAGCAAACAGCGTCGTAGTTACATGCGGCTGTCTTCTTGTTTGATAGAGTGAAACCATATATGCCCCATAGCTGCAGAAAAGGCTATCATTGGTATCTTTTTACAAAAAAACAGCTAAACATGAGAGGTTTTAGGACAAAGTTTGTGTTTTTCATTGTTTAAGCACCGGTTCCAACCAAAGCAGGTATGTTGTATCAACAGAAAAGGCTAACTTGGTTATCATTTTGCAGAAAAAAAGAGACTACTAAAAATAAAAACCGGCACCGTTTCAAAAGTACCGGTTTGCAATGTTCCCTGTAATGTTTCACGTGTCTGAGCGAACACACAAACTCCCTGAGTGTCCCCTTGGACCACTGTGAGCGACAGCAGACGTGTGCACTGTGGTCACGCCAGCATCGAATCCATCCAAGTTACATGTTTATTAAAGTAATCAAATTACAGCATTTATGTTAGACTACTTTTAATTAACTGCTTTAGCCCACTTACAATGAAAATTTAAAACAATCTTGTTCATGACCTGTGTGGTATGTTAACACTATTGGAAGGAAAAATAACTTGAACTCCAATTTTGAAAACACAACTTTTTTTTTTCTTTTTTTTAAAAAAGCTCTGGCTTGTATTATGAGTCTGTGGTCTGGGAGAGAGTCTGTAACTCTCTGTCTGTAAAATATAATATATAATGACCAATGTTGGGTAATTAATTATATAGTTACTTCTTCAAAAAAGTTACTGAGTTTTGCAAACAACAAAATTTTTTGCAGCTGTTTACCTAGAAATGCAGCCAAGGCGTTTTTTAAATAAACATTTCAAACTATTTACAGAACAATCAGCTGTTCTGCATCAAATCTGATGCCACACAAATTATTTGTGCCACTCCAAAAAATAATTTCTGTCCACTATGAAACACCGGTGTCGGCACATGAGGAATGCTGAACATTTGCCTGTTTAAATCATCAGACCAGTCACTATACAGAGATGTGCTTCTGAATGTGGACGATGTGTCTTCTGCTGCAGTGATGCAGTTCAGCTTGTGTTGTGATGTAAACAACTGATCGATCTAAACTCTTTAAACGTCAAAATTGATCATTAGATTTTTTATGACACAACAGTGGTGAGTGTTCCCACCTTCTGCTCTTTGTAACTTAACGCGATCTTTCCGTTTTCGAGTTTTGGACATGATGTTGGAGGATATCTTCGCAGTAGCCATTGACCGCAAAGAAAAGCTACCGGAAATGCACAACCCTACATCCGGTCTCAAACCAGGAAGTTAGCATTTTCTCGTGCACAGGGTCAATTCAGGTTTTATTTTTTTTTGTGCACAACGCAGATTTTTTCTGCGCAGAGACCGTGGCAGCAGTGCACAGCTTAGAGGGAACATTGCCGGTTTGGCACTGGTATTGGATAAAACCTAAACGATACCCATCCCCACTTATATTGTACTGTAAGGGTTTTTTAGTTAGAGCAAACACACCATACTGTACTTAGACAGACTGACCTTCCTGTTTGTGCACCATATTTATGCAACTGTGTTACCAAAGATCACATTTTTGATATTTTTCAAACACTTTATGCACAACATGCAGTAGAACTGTTTGAGTCCCACTAATCTTGTGGTAGTATTACACATTGTTAGCAGAAAGTGGTAAGAGTAACGCTAATACAAAACTAAAAACAACATATCAGGTCGGTGTGAATCAGAATAAACTCAGAGCACATAGTACTGATGGGTGAAACTGAGTTTACAAGACTCACTTTTTGGTATTTGGCTCTACTTATATTAGTACATGATATATAAATGGCTTAGCAGATACAGTAGACAAAACCCATCATATCAGTATCATGGTTCTGTCCAGTTTTTCCCATATGTGCTGAAAACTCCATCACATAGACACCTATTTCACATTTCAATAATATCTTAGGTAGCATTTCGCGGCTAGATTAACAGTTCAGTGCGTGTAGAGGCACTGTTAATTTACAAAGTTGTTAGACTCTAAGAAGGCTGTCCTTCCACTTGTGTTTCTGCCAGCCTATATTCCTGTGCCTTCGATCTACTAATGATCCATTTTCAGCTTCTCCTTTTCAGAGTCGCGGGGGGCGCTGGAGCCTATCCCAGCTGTCATAGGGCGAGAGGCGGGGTCCACCCTGGACAGGTCGCCAGTCTGTCACAGGGCCAACACACAGGGACAGACAACCATTCACGCTCACATTCACTCGCACATTCACACCTAGTGGCAATTTGGATTATCCAATTAACCTATCCCCACAAGCTGCATGTCTTTGGACGGTGGGAGGAAGCCGGAGTACCTGGAGGGAACCCACGCAAACACGGGGAGAACATGCAAACTCCACACAGAAAGACCCCGGCCTGATGGTGGAATTGAACTCGGGACCTTCTTGCTGTGCGGCAACAGTGCTAACCACCGTGCCACCGTGCTGCCCGTGTGTGGTTATTCGTGGCTGCTTTCATTTTGTGTTGTAACAGGCTGAATAATCATTTTGGGTTTGTGACTGTTGTACTCCTTTGTGTTGGTCACATGGTACTTTTTGTGTGTGTTCAGTGTGGTAACTTCAGATCCTCATGTAGGGGCATCCATGCTTAAAGATGCCGACTAAAGAAATGTGAGTATTTAGTACTAAGGAGAGCTGGTAATAAAGTGCTCAAGCTTATTTTTGAGGGATGAAGGCTTCAGAGGGGCTTTTAATAAATTTAGGGGTCCTAGAGGAACCCTTTTGAGGGAGGAGGTGTTACGTCCCTCTGCAGCCCCTAATCTCCTCAATGTTTCCAGCTGGTGCTAATTGGCCACACCTAGTCAGGTGTGGATAAAAGCATACCTGAGGCAAGCTTCCCAGAGAGTTCACTTGTCTTTGCCTTGGTGGCATCAGCCATTTTAGCCAACCTGGTTTTCCATTTTAAGATAAAACCTCTTCTCACCCATACTCTGGTATTCATCTCCTTTTTTTTATGTTGCGGCTTTGAGTCGGGTCGTAACAACATCAAAACCAAGCTGTAGCCTCCACGGTGGAACAATAAAACCAAAACATTAGCACCAACAACTGCAGTTCCTCTAGCAGCCACTTGAGGCTGGCTTTAAAACCAAGTGAGTCCCCATGGACTCCAGAAAAGACAGCGTCCTTAAACTGAAACATAGCATGTTTGAACCTGATGTTAAAACAATTCAAGTCTCTGTAGCTACACATATAGAAAGTTTCATAACCTACATTTGCATGAAAGCCCTCTGCAGGTTGCAGGATGAACAGGTGAGTTTGCTGCACTGTGATGGATTTACAGTAAAGAGCAGAGTGTGACTGCTGCACAGTGACTGTGGTGCTTATGGTCATAGTTGGGTTACATCAAGTGTAGCAGAGATTCATATGAAGTTAAGCTGATGATGCTCAGATGCACTGACTGAATTCCACTTTCATACCAACTTTATCAAATTCAAATTCAAATTTGTTGTCACGTACAGTCTACACAGTCTATATGTTGAATGCTTGGACAACGGCTCGGACCTAAACAAAAAAAGTAAGCTATGAATAATGGGATATAACAAAATTAAAAAGAATTTACTAGAAAATAAATAATAGAGTAAGGTTTGAAAACTGTACCACAAAATTAAATGAAGGTAAATAACTGGAGATGATATTAAATTAAAGTTGAAAATAAAACTGTACAACAAAATACACAATATAGAACTATATAAGAATGTATGAAGAAATCTAAATATAAATAAATATATACACAATAACAGCAGCGTGATTTAAGTAATGAAGTGAAAACAATGTCCAGAATGTCCAGTGTGTGTGTAGGAACTGTATGTGTGGGTCAGTACTGTGTGGTGGTGTGATTGAGAGACCGTATCGCCTGCGGGAAGAAGCTCCTCAGTCTCTCTGTGTTGGTCTTCAGGGAGCAGAATCGCTTTCCTGACCTCAACAGAGAGAACAGTCTGTTGTTGGGATGGCTGAGGTCCTTCACCATCTTCCTGGCCTTGGTCCAGCACCGCCTGCTGTAGATTGAGTGCAGGTCAGGGAGCTCGGAGCGGATGGTGCGCTCAGCTGACCGCACAACCCTCTGTAGAGCTCGTCTGTCCTGCATGGTGCTGTTTCCGAACCAGGTTAAGATGTTTCCCGTCAGGATGCTCTCTATGGTGCAGGAGTAAAAGTTCCTGAGCACCTTGGAGGGCAGTTGGAAGTCTCTCAAGCGTCTGAGGTGGTAGAGACGCTGTCGGGCCTTTTTCACCACGGTGTTGATGTGACAGGACCATGACAGGTCCTGCGTGATGTGAACTCCGAGGTATTTGAAGCTGTCCACTCTCTCCACTGGGCACTCGTTGATGACGGGGGTCTGGTAGTTCCTCTCCTGCTTAGTGCTGAAGTCCACTATCAGCTCCTTTGTCTTACTGACGTTTAGAAGGAGGTTGTTCCTCTGGCACCAGTTCTCCAGATTCCTAATCTCCTTCAGGTAGGCCGTCTCGTTGTTATCAGAGATCAGGCCCACCACGACGGTGTCGTCAGCAAACTTGATGATGGTGGTGGAGCTGGTAGTGGCCACACAGTCATATGTGTACAAAGAGTACAGCAGGGGGCTCAGAACACACCCCTGGGGGGCTCCAGTGCTGAGAGTGGTGGAGGCTGAGACATGTCCGCCCATCCTTACTGCCTGTGGTCTGCCAGTTAGGAAGTTGGAGATCCACTGACACATAGATGAGCTGAGTCCCAGATGCTCCAGCTTGGTGGTGAGTGTGGAGGGAATTATGGTGTTAAATGCAGAGCTGTAGTCTATGAAGAGCATTTTAACATAATTCCCCCTTCTAGTGTCCAAGTGAGTGAGTGATGTGTGGAGGAGATGAGAGATGGCATCGTCTGTGGAACGATTTGGACGGTAAGCGAACTGTAGTGGGTCCAGTGTGTCTGGTAGTGAAGAAATGATGAAGTCTCTGACCAGGCGTTCAAAGCACTTCATCACTACTGAGGTGAGGGCTACAGGGCGATAGTCATTGAGAGAAGCAGGGTGGGGTTTCTTCGGGACAGGAACAATGATGGACTCTTTGAAGCATGTGGGGATCACCGACTGAGATAGAGAGATGTTGAATATCTCAGTGAACACAGGAGCTAGCTGGTATGCGCAGTCTCTTAGGATACGACCTGGGATGCCGTCTGGGCCTGCTGCTTTCCTGGTGTTCACTCTCTTGAAGGCTCTCCTCACGTCATGCTCGGAGATGACGAGCACGTTTCCGGTGCTGGCAGTATCTTCCTGTCTGCAGCCGTTAGCGCCGCTAACACTAGCATTGTTGGAGTCCTTAGCTGCAGCCTCGAAGCGAGCATAGAAAGTGTTCAGCTCGTCTGCCAGAGTCACAGCCGCGTTCGTCATACCGGTTGTTGGTGCTTTATAGTCCGTTATTGTCCTTAGTCCCCGCCACAGGCTCCTAGAGTCACTCTGTTGGAGTTGTGACTCTAGTTTCCTCCCGTAGCGCTGCTTCGCCTCTTTCACCGCCCTCCGCACGTTATATGACGCGGCTTTGTACGGGTCCATGTCCCCCGTCATGAGTCCCGTGTTGTAGGCAGCGGTGCGGGATCTCAGAGCGTCGCGGATGGTTTTATCCACCCACGGCTTCTGGTTGGGAAACGTTGTGATAGTCTTTGTCTCCACGGTATCATCCGCTAGTTTCCCGATGAATCCCACAACCGCTTCCGTAAACACGTTGACATCATCATCGGAGCTGTTTCTGAACATGCCCCAGTCTGCGTCATCGAGTGCGTCCTGTAACGCGGCCACCGATTGATCCGTCCAGCGCGCGACCTTCCTCTGAACCGGAACTTCCTGTTTCAGCCTTTGTTTGTATTTTGGGATGAGGAAGATGGCGGCGTGATCAGATTTGCCAAAAGGAGGGCGGGATTGTGCCTTGTAGCCGTCCTTGACCGTAGTGTAGCAGTGGTCCAGTGTCCTTTCACCCCTGGTGGGGCAGGTGATGTGTTGATAAAAGTTCGGCGCTGCGCGTTTGAGGTTGGCGCTATTAAAGTCCCCCGTCACAATAAGCGCAGCGTCCCGGTGTTGTGTCTGGTGCTGTGTGAGTGCCTCATGCAGCTCGCATAAGGCGGTGACCGTGTCCGCTTGTGGTGGAATATAAACGGCACTTACAATGACCGATGTAAATTCCCGAGGTAGATAAAAAGGACGACACATGATGGACAGTAGTTCCAGATTTGGTGTGCAGGAGCGTGTGAGAGGAACAACGTTC
This sequence comes from Simochromis diagramma, assembly GCF_900408965.1. NCBI lineage: Eukaryota > Metazoa > Chordata > Actinopteri > Cichliformes > Cichlidae > Simochromis > Simochromis diagramma. Next base: position 7,602,176 of record NW_024386892.1, on the reverse strand, counting down.
GCACTGTTGCACCAGTTGTTGTTCACCATTAAACACACGCCGCCTCCCCTTGACTTCCCCGAGTCCCGTGTCCTGTCCATGCGGTGAACCGAGAAGAACTCGGCCGGCTGGATGGCGTGGTCCGGCACCGCTGGGTTCAGCCATGTCTCGGTGAAGCAGAGGAGATTGCAGTCCCGAATGTCTCTCTGGAACTTTACCCTGGCCCTGAGGTCGTCAAGCTTGTTCTCCAGTGACTGGACGTTGGCGAGCAGGATGCTAGGCAGAGGTGTGCGGTGTGCACGAGCTCTCAGCCTGTTCCTGACGCCGGCTCGCTTCCCTCTAGGCCTACGCTTCCCTTCGTTCTCCCTCAAGATCTCACTCGGCCAGCTCGGATCCGGAGTTAAAAACTTCGAATTGTGAGTACATTGTATACCAATAGAAACAAGAGTGTCACTGTCATACCTCGGTACCCAATGGTGGTGATTTTGCCGATTAGGAAACGCTGAAAACTAACTTAAAAAACAAAGAAAAAGTGGTCGGAGCAGTCGTGACGGCAGCCGACCTCACCGGCGCCATCTTTATTTTCCCATAAAAATAGGTGGTAGAAATGTTCTTCAAGGAGCTACTTTCACTTTCTTACTCTGAGTCAGTACGTTTTCACTTTTACTCAAGTAAAGTAGTTGAATCAGTACTTCAACTTGAGTATTTTTTTAACACTAGTATCTGTACTTCAGCACAAGTACACGATGTCTGTAGCTGTGCTGAAGAGGACCTCTCCATTGCCCTTGTAGTTAATTCTATCATTTAGTGCCACTTCCCAATATCATCACGTTTGGCTTCATAATCCCAAACACTGTGGTGTCGTATTCATTATATTCATTTTCTAGTTAAAACCAACATAATAATGTTTGAGGAACGGCAACATTTATAGTACTTTGTGCAAGTTTTCCCACTATTGGTTCCTCATAAGCTCCTGTGGAAACAGTTTGTATGAAATACAGTTATTATCATGTTATTATTGACTAATGTCCTTCTTGTTTGACTATAAATCGTCTGTTCTGAGAAAAGTTTTACCAAAGTGACACTTTGGCATAATTTGAAAATGTATGAACTTGTGATGAAGGTCATGTATGAATGGTTCTTCTTTCACAGGCAATTCTAATTGAAATCAGAGCTGTCTGATTTATACCACAGCATTCAATAGTTGTGTAATTTCACTATAATGTCACATGCCCTGCTGCTCCATAACTAACAGCATTACACTGAACATAAATCACTTATTGTTGTCTCATTATTTCAACAGATTACCTGCGTAAAACAGAGCAGGGTAGGTTTCCAGCGCGAGCCTCTCACATACGCACACATGTGCATTTGAACACAAGCACATATTAATGGCCTCGCCTCCAGTGTTCCCTGCAGAGGAAAACCACATCCATCAGTCCTCCAACACAAACCACACACTGCTCTCTCATAACTATGCTCAGAGCAGAGTGAGAGCTAGTACAAGCTAAGTGCTTTCCAGCCACCACACTCAGGTCGCACTAACACAGAAGCAGGAGATGATGTATTCTCCACAGGGACGCTGCTGCTCGGTAAGGGACAGCTGCTGGAAAAAAGCAAGAAACGTTGTGATTAATAGAGTGTTGTTTTATTTCTTTGTTTTTATCTGAATAACCTTTGTTTCCACTTGGGCAACATGTTTCAAGTAAAAGAAATATGTATGATCACATTTCTGTCAGTGTTTGTCTTGCAAGGTATCTGCAGCTGAGCAGCTTCCAACTATCTTGGGTGAATAGACTTTAGAAAGTTCACTTGGAGGCTTTAAATCTGTCCAAGCAGGAAAGACATCTTCACCTACATGCTACATCAATGACTGCTGATGGTTTTACACTCGTGTTATGACGACACTGTACTTCATTGTTTCCAGTGGCTTCTGCCAGGCCGTGGCAGTTTATCGGTGTTTCACACAAACAACACACTAGAATAAGTACCCGTGTGGACGGGACGAACGAGGCATCCAACCAGGCACAGAGGACAGAAATGAGGACGAGACGATACTGTGTGTGTGAATCCTCTGATTTCTATGATACAAATTGGTGCTTTTCTTGATGTAGCTGGAGGTAAGCAGGAAGTTTTGTCAGGTAAGTTTTAGCCATCAGTCAGGTAGCACAACACTTGTGTAAACGTAACTGGCAATGCTCACAATGCTCTCATATTAGCTGCCAACCTACTTATTTAATCCTGCTTGGATACGTCCACAGTGGAAACTTTCCTTTTTGCTATGTGTTAACAGACCTCTCTGCACTGAATCATATCTGTTATTAACCTCTGTCTCTCTTCCACAGCATGTCTTTATCCTGTCTTCCTTCTCTCACACCAACCAATCACAGCAGATGGCCCCGCCCCTCCCTGAGCCTGGTTCTGCTGGAGGTTTCTTCCTGTTAAAAGGGAGTTTTTCCTTCCCACTGTCGCCAAAGTGCTGCTCATAGGGGGTCATTTGGGTTTTTCTCTGTATGTATAATTGTAGGGTCTACTTTACAATATAAAGCACCTTGAGGCGACTGTTGTTGTGATTTGGCGCTGTGTAAATAAAACTGAATTGAATAGAATTGTTATAATTCAATAAATCTGTGTTTGTCTGTTCATTGCATTTTTCAAGCAGCATTTCTCTGATTTATTTCAAAGTTGGTGGAAATATTGCTTTAAACACAAATATGTACACTGTTGAGTTTGAGTTTGTATCAGTGAAAAGCTAAATGTCTTCTGTTTTTTATGCTGACCCTGCAGTGACTACTTCCTGTTTAACTCTGCTGTGTGTGTGCGTGTGTGTGTGTGAGTGAGAGAGAGAGGTGCCAGCAGAGACTTTACAGAAGAAACAGGTCATAATTGTTATTGTTACATATCAATATAGGATCTGTTGACCCACCTCGACAGAGAGGCAGTCGTGTCTGCCTGTGCGTCTCTTCATCAGTCTAATCATTCCTGATTTCTTTCCTGCTGACTGAGTCCACCATGATAACAAAAACCTTTTCCTCCTCCTAAAGTCTCAAGGCTGTCAGTAACACACGTGCATCCTTGGTTAGAGGCCATAACAACAAAATACTCACATCTACTAAGGAAATTATGTAAGAGCTTGAATATGTTCGTCCTTGCATGTATTTACACTCAAAAAGTAGTCTCATGTGTGTCACGCTTGTGTGTGTCCTTCCTTCATGAAGGTTTCTTTGGCTGTTGAATTATTTGCATTTTTACTTTGCTTGATCACATCACAGAGACTCTGCGAGGCAGCACCACGTGGTCGTACTCGAGGCGCACACAGCGGTCTGTTACTGCAGTATTAGCTTGATAATAAACTGACTGCATATTTTATTTTTCTCTCATCCATCGACACCATCTGACTCATTTGAGATGAACCAATCACATCAAAGCTTCTGTTTGAGGGTGATGACATCATCTGTGGTGCATGCCAAACGCATGCAGCGATGCCATCTGGAGGGTGCTGACTCAGCACAACACTCACACACACGTCTGATCACTCCAGCTCACACACTCGTGCACGGTAGTCAACGACACTAAAAACCAATTTGTCTGATTTGGTTCTGGTAGGATCCACGGAGGTTTCTGCCTACATGGGACACTTTGTCAGCACTAACAGCATTTTATTCAATTTAAGAGAGCGTATCTTCCAAAGAACAGCATCACATTTACAAACTTTACAAGGACTTCTACCTCAGATTAGAGCTAGGAGTGTTTTTGGTTTTCCCACATTACTCAGCACACACACACACACACACATTTGTGAAATATGTTCTGGGACCTTCAGGATTCCAAGCACAAGCGTGAGAAGCATGAGGGCTGCGGTCTGTATGAAGCAGGATCGTGTCTTATTCAGTCAACTGCAGAATTAAACACTCAGTAGCACAGGAACAGAGCGGGAGGGAGAGAGAGAGCAGGGACAACAACGTCACATTAGAAAGGTATAGTAATCATCCACAACTATTTTGTTGCAGATGATAAAGGATTCAGAAGGTTTATTCATGCAGGCCCATATGACAGAGAATATGCATCTTCTTTTAGTTTTCATATTATAATTTATATTTAATTGTGTTGTGGTTTGCAGTGTTTTGTGTTGTTTCACTTTAAATATGTTTAAAAGGAAAAAGCTGAAAATTTAAATAGTTAAAAGTTGAACTGTGACTAGTTGGTTTTTGTATTATATGATTTATTTATTACATTTTATGTGGAGTGAATAAATAAAAGTATATTTACGGTGGCCCCTACAGACAAAGCACGTACAAAAGACAACAGAAGTGCTCCAGGATGTTGGGTGCAGTGTTGAGCTTTTGTTATCTTGTGGCTACACAAGCCAGCAAGTACCAACGACCGGATTTGGTGTGTGGTAGTAACAGGTAAATGAACTTTTTTTTTTTAATTATTTGAATATATATGAGTGCTTGTGTATAAATACACAAACAATACACACATGCTTTCAGTTGTGTAATTTAAGTGATCTAGGTAGCTCTGTTTCGAAGTTCAGTTCATGCTAGAAATGTGTTTTGGAGTTTGTACGTGTTTTGTCTCTAGGGGCCACCGTAAATATTTATATATAAACATTAGGGGTGCAACGATACTCGTATCGATATTGAACCATTCGATACAGTGCTTTCGGTTCGGTTCGCATATGTACCGTCGAGCGCAGATCCACCGAGCGCAGATCCACTGAGCGCAGGGCAAGCTAGCAAGACAGAAGCTAAGCTCTCGTTGCAACATGGCAAATTGAACCTCCCCCACCCTGATTCAGATCTGGCGTTTGGAACTATTTTGGTCTTCATGTGACGTATGACCCTGAAGGTAAGCGCGTCATGGACTAAAGTAAAACAGTATGTCGGATGTGCCATGCAATGCTCAATTACATTGGTGTGAACTAGTGCGTTAGCGCAGTTAGCTCGTTAACGTGTTGGCCGTCCAGCCCCACGCACGGGGTGATCCGCGATAGCTCGTTAACGGAGATTTGCCGTGTTGTGGCGTTAACATCATTTCAGATTAACGCTGACAGCACTAGTGGGAACACAACGAATATGACTGCACATTTACTCCGACATCATCCTAGTGCAAAGACAAGTGGAAGCAGACAAAAACAACAAGCACGCATGCTACAAACTTTACCCGAGTCATTTAGACAGCCGTTAGCACATGATTCTCCTTATGGGGACCTGATATGTTTAATATGCTGCTGAGAATATAGCCCAGAAGAAGCGGATAGTATAGCTTTTATTTTGAAAGAGCCATTTCTCTGTAATAAACTCTCTTTTCCAAAGATGAGGGATTTCTCAGATTTATTTATTATTTTATTACTTTGTTGTTTCAACAACATTAAATTTAAAAACTGTACTTTTGAGTTAAAATATATATTTATAATTTTAATAAATGACAAATTAAAAATGCATGAACATTTTTTTGTATCGAAAAAATATCGAACCGTGACACCAAAGTATCGAACCGAACCGTGAATTTTGTGTATCGTTGCACCCCTAATATATATATATATATAAATAAAACCACATTTTTTTTTTACATTAGTAATTCCTTTTGTGCATAATTTTACATTATTGTTAATAATAAATTAATTAAAGCAACAAAACAACCTGAAGAGCCGGTTCAGAGCCGAAAGAGCCGGTTCTTTAAAAAGAGCCGGAAATCCCATCACTACTCGTTTGAGTTTTAGACGAAATGGATTCTGGGATATTGCATTTCGTCAAGTGCAAAAACTGTGCGAGAGGGGCTGCTGTTGTGTGTGTGTGGATAATAGCAAACACTGAAATACAGTTTTTGCACGCAGCAATGAATTTTGTTCACTCAAATTTAGCTTTTCTTCGCTCAAAATAAATTTCTCCTCAAAATGCAACACTGCAATTTTTGTTTTTACGTGCGCTCAGAATAGTGGCACAAAAATAACGCCATACAAGTTGTGTAAAAGTGCTTTGAGTGCTCAGAGTAGAGAAGCTTTATATAAGAAGCAGTCCGTTTGCTGTGCTTCTGGATCTATGTTAATGTCGGCTAGTAGGAATCAGCGTCAATCTGAGAGAAATAAACAGTTTTTAGATAGAAATAATGTTGTTAACCTGTTCAATCAAAATTATAACATTACAGATGAGCAGTGCTCTCTTGTTTAATTATGAGCCATAGCCACTGCCTGCCATTTTAATAATAACAGATGGCTGGTGTGACTTTTACACAGGTACCTTTGGCTGCTGCCTTATTTCCACAGTGGACGCAGCCAAATGTTTGATTTAGCAAAGGCTTTATTCTAAATGCACTCCCTGACACAACCTTCCCAATTATCCAGTCTTAGGATGTGCACCAGGAGCACAGTAGCTGTTAGAAGGTGCTGTTGTAGTTGAGCAACTAATCTAAGAGCTTGGAAAGAAAAGCGACTGGACATCTTTAAGTTTCTTGAAAAGTTTCTTCAGTTCTAAGATCAAACGCTGATGAGACCCAGGTATTTCAGCCCCGGTGGGAGCTGTCCCTTCACAGGGTTGTTGACCCTCATCACATGAACCAGTCTGAGACATTTCCTCACCCTGTCAGGTGACGTATTGAGATCAGCTGACTCAAGACATGTTAACATTTAAATCAGGACATTTACTGACTTCTCAAAATTCCTTATGATGTGTTGTTCAGTGTTGTGCAGTTCAGCTACTCCAGCTGCTGACGAGGGAAGGTTTGTGTGTCTGCCTGTTTGCAGCAGTCCTGTGTGAAGTTGTGTGTCAGCTGGGGGAAGCAGACAGCAGTCTGATACTGTTGAAAATGTGTATCTAATCCATTTTTGTTTGTAATATCGGTTAGTGTCTGAAAAGCTGTAACTCTGCTGTGTAAGTGAACAGATGTATGCAGCTCTATCACATACCCAAGTATGTGATGAATTGTAATTGAGTATTTCTTTAAATTATGTTTCCGTTTGTGTTTTTATTCTTTAAAGTGGAGCACTGGTGTCCTCCTGAAAGAGCAAACTGTACAAATAGGTGTTGTATTTGAGCATCATATGTAAAGCTTGTAGAAGAGGACATGCTGTAAAATTGGAGCCAAAATGAAAATATCAGGAGATAAATTTGAATTGAAGAATTTATATTTCTTACTGATGCACATAAAGGAAACACAAAGACATTACATGCTATTGAAAACGTTACTGTCTGTGTACTCGTATCTGAGGGATCTTTCAGATATGGTAACACTTTCCTGCAGAATGATTGGTCAGGAGGCGATGATTCAAGACCACTGAACACAACATTTGCAGCCTATTCCTGTGGTAATATAGGCCAGTGAGAAGTGATCGACCTGTAGTGTAGAGGACCCCCCCTCTGCTCAGCGCAAAGCACAAGGCTCACGTGCGGAGTGAAGCGGAAAAAAGTGCGAGAGAGAGGGTGAGAGAAAGAAAAAAAAAAAACACGGCTCGCAATAAGGAGACAGCTCACGTCGTTCACTTCAAAGATCCAGCTCTAAGAGCCATTTCGTTTGCAACCGACACATCACTACAAACGAGGCAGTGGCGGAGGAACACAGAGGGGCGGAGTTTGAAATATTACTCTTTCTGGGTCACAAAATAAACTTTTAAGATATTTTCATGTGAGAATGTTTCTGTGTAAACTTCAAATACCTGCTCGATTCATCAAGACATCACATATTTGCATAAGTGCTCTAATGTTTTCAAACCCACTCAGAAAAGTTACCCACCAGCTGACCGGGTGGTCACTCGGGTTAAACATAATATAAAAGGCTGAACTGACAAAAAATCACCGACTACACCACCAGGTATTACAGGAAAAAGCATAAAGCCTTTGAACTACAACAAACGCTGTTGTGACAGTGATGTACACTGTCTTGTTGGTATATATGTATGATTTGTATCACCTTCATGTTTCCACACCGACATCATGACCAGCAGCTTTACAGCTGTGGCTCCAGCAAACATCAGCTGATACTAGAAATTAATATTAAATAAATTATAACAACAGCTGATCAAGCTTAAACGTGCTGCTGCTGTTTAGCGCGACATCCGCTGGTTTCCTCTTTCTGGCGCAAAGTGGGCGATAAACAAACAAGAGAGACGATCAGCTGATCATTGATCAGTTTCATGATTGAAGTAGCAACAGGAGAGGGAGGAGAATGAGAGAAGAAGAGGCAGCTGACAGCGTAAAGACAGAATAACTCCAGCTTTGTGTCTTTTTCATTGTAGCTGAAGTCCGGGACGAATCGCGTCAGTAAAGAGTTGAGCGTGCACGGGCAGAAATGTTGAGAGCATGAGCAAGTGCAAAACCTGAGCGAGAGGGGCTGCTGTTGTGTGTGTGTGTGTGTGTGTGGATAATAACAAACACTGAAATACATTTTTTGCATGCAGCAATGAATTTTGTTCACTCAAATTTAGCTTTTCTTAGCTCAAAATAATTTTCTCCTCAAAATGCAACACTTGCACCTGCAATTTATTTTTACGTGCGCTCAGAATAGTGGCACAAAAATAACGCCATAAACTTGTTCATTCACCCAATCACACCTGCACTTTCTCCTAAGCTGTTCGCTAAGTGCTTCCTATCTAACATTCATGCTCTGATGGATGCATCAGAGAGCAACATGGGGTTAGTGTTTTGCCCAAGGACATGCAAAATGGAGCAAACTGGGATCGAACCACCAACCAGTAGGTGACCTGCTCTATCACCTGAGCTACAGTCTGTCATGGCTGGCGGGGTGAGCCGTGCGGTGTTGGAGGAAAAGGAGGACCCAAAATGCGGCAGTGACTGATGATTCGAGTGACGTTTATTTACAAGTGGTGGAGTGGCAAAAACAGGCAGTGAGGCATGACAAAACAACTGAAGAAACCTAAACTGGGAGAACTAAATGACAAACCTGAGAGCATACAAAAGGGGTGCGGGGCAGAGAGCCGCAGAGACAGGACCGAAACACCATAGAACGCAGACAAGCCGACGACAAACACAGACCAACACCCACTATATATACACACACAAGGTAATCGGGTAATCGCACACAGGAGGGAAGAACAGCTGATCTGAATACACATGATGACTGGAGGACACAAGCTGAACACAATGACAACAGACACAGACCTTCAGAATAGAACAGGAAATCCAGAACACGAGCCTTCAAAGTACAGCAGGAAACACACAGACTGAATTACAACACAACACGGGGACACGAACAGAGCACCAAGGACAGACACAGGTAGGGCTGACAAAACACTAAACTTCAGGTTCAACCCTAAACTAATACAAAATCAGAATAAACACAAGGCACAAAAATGAACTTCAAGGAAACACAAAACGCTGGGTCAAAATGACCCAGGACCATGACACAGTCAAATAGCTGGAATGAGTGTAACAAGCATGTGCATAATATGTTGCAGCTGCCAGCTACTACTACAGGACACTTACCGTTGGATTTACTTTATTGTCACCATTTCTTCCTTTTCTTTCGACTGCCCCCTTTAATGGTCACCAGAGCAGATCATCTGCCTCCATCGCACCCTAACATCCCCTATCACCCAGCCCTCTGATATCCTGTCTGTGAAGGTTCTCAGTCATCCAGGTCATCGTAGTCTCAGGAGCTTGGAAAGAAAAGCGTCTGGACTTCTTTAAGTTGCTTGAAGACGTTTCACCTCTCATCCGAGAAGCTTCTTCAGTTCTTCAGAACCTTCAGCCTCCAATATCCTCTTTCATTAAATCCATGAATCATCTCTGCGGTCTCCCTCTTTTACTCCAACCATGGAACTTCACATTTTCACACTTTTCTCTCTTGTTTAGACACTCTCAAAGTTCAAACCTTCGTAGAAAAATGAGTCCATTCAAAGGCACTCGCAGGAGCCTTGACTGAAAATATTCAGTTCTGCCTCCTCCAGCTTCGTCCCCAAACCAACCAGCAGGTCTCACTGTCATCTTGTAAACCTCACCGCTCTCTCTTGCTGCTCTCCTTTAGTCACAAATCATCTCTAATGCTTGTTGCCACCCGCTCCACCTTACCTGCAGCCTCTTCATCACCTGTCTTTTGTACTGTACTTTGCTTTAGGCTCTTGATGCCAGGTATGTAAATGTCTTCACATGCGTATGGACTTGAGACATCCCATTCTTAATCCATAGGCTTTAATAAGATGTTGGCCCACCCTTTACTGCTATAACAGCTCTAACTCTTGTGGGAGGCTTTCCACAAGGTTTAGGAGTGTGTTTTTGGGAATTTCTGATCAGGTGAATTGTTAGGTCAGACAGTGGTGTTGGATGAGAAGGGTCACAGTCTCCACTCTAAATTCATCCCAAGGTTTTCTATCAGGGCAGGACTCTGCACAGGCCCAGTGTTTCCACACCAACCTTTCTTTATGTATTGTGATTCAGAGATGTTAGAACAGGAACGTCCCCAAACTGCTCCACAAAGTTTGGAGCATTAAATTGTGCCGCACTATGCTGAAGCATTAAAAGTTCCTTTCCCCGGAAGTAAGACGCCAAGCCCAACTCTTGAAGTGGAAATGTCTCAACTGGACGTGTTGCACAGCTGGCATCATATCAGCATATCACACTGGAATTCTTTGAGTTCCCGAGAGCGATCCATTCTTTCACAAATGTTTGCAGAAGCAGACACCGCACACCTAAGGGCTTGTTTTTATTCATCTGTGGCCATGAACGTAATTGGAACATCTGAATTCAATGATTCGGATGGGAGAGTGTTTACTGTAGGGAATATAGTGCATGCTTCTCTACATGTACACAGATACACGGCAGCCTGAACCTGGCTTCAACCCATAGCATCATAGCATTGCTGATCAGCTTTGTTCTTTGACAGGTTTTAGATTTACATTTCAAAAAGGCAAACGACTAAATTAGCTAAATCAACAAAAATTGCTAAAAAAAAAAAGAAAGAAGAAAACACCAAACAAATAAACAAACAAAAACAACTAACAATTGGAAATTTACTTTAATTTGCTTCATGGATAGAAAAAGACCTGCTGGAGTACGAAATCTTAAAAAACAAATTCATTTTCATCACTAACTTTCCTGAAATATCCATCACACCATGCTTAGGCACACACACCAACATGATTAACCGGACAGGTCAGAGGTCAAGAGGAAGCCAGATGTACCTTCCTCAAGGAAAGTCAAAGCTTGAGACAAGGAGGAACCAAATGTTGAAACATGGAACACGTGTTTCAGCTATCAGATGCAACTCCCTCTCTTTCTGGATCAGCTTTCAGTCTCCAGACAGCAGCTGTCTACAGAGAGGAAAAACTTAGACAGAGTGGTCAGACATGGAATGTGTGTGTGTGTGTGTGTGTGCGTGCGTGCGTGCGTGTGTGCGTGCGTGCGTGCGCGTGTGTGTGTGTGTGCGTGCGTGCGTGCGTGTGTGCGTGTGTGTGTGTGTGTGTGTGTGTGTGTGTGTGCGTGCGTGCGTGCGTGCGTGCATGTGTGCGCGCGTGTGTGTGTGTGTGTGTGGTGATAGTCAGGCATTCAGAGGCTCCACATTCACTGCGAGAACAAACACATTTCTAATCTGTGACTCCTGTTACACATTTTGATTTATCATCATTTATCGTGATATGGAATCACATGAATGGAACATCGTACTTAAGCTTGACAAACACAGTAAAATTATCCAGTGATATGAGAGCGGGGATTAAAAACACGAGCACGCTTTAAACAGTTACCTCTGCACAGTTTGATCTGGATACAACAGAGAAAGAAACAACAGGGTCGAGTTTCACATGTCAGCCGACCCTGCCTATCAGCGAGCAGGATGATCACACGCTGCTCTTTTCTGTTCAAATCCTGCCTCTACAACAGCAAATTACTCCCTAATGAATATTGGATGAGCATCAAAAGCATATAGACAGCAAGGCTCCATGTTCAGACCACTGATGTAAAGCCCAAAAAGATCAGATGATGCTTGTATCCTGAACTGGAGAGTATTAAGGATTAATATGGCCACTCTAGTTCTTTCTGTTCTATAAATACTCTACAGTAAGATTCTGTTCACTCAATTACAGCCTGACACAAGGTGTGTGTGTGTGTGTGTGTGTGTGTGTGTGTGTGTGTGTGTGTGTGTGTGTGTGTGTGAGTGAGTGCGTGTGTGTGAGTGTGTGCGTGTGTGAGTGTGTGTGTGTGTGTGTGTGTGCGTGTGTGTGAGTGTGTGTGTGTGCGTGTGTGTGTGTGAGTGTGTGTTGAGTGTGTGAGTGTGTGTGTGTGTGTGTGTGTGTGTGTGTGTGTGTGTGTGTGTGTGTGCTCACAGGCTGGATGAGGCTTAATTAGTACTTGGTTCAAAGAAACACAGTGAAGGAAAGTCAGAAGCAGAAACTGTGCCAGTGCAGAAAGGATAAAGATGAGAAAACAGAAAATTCAAACTGATCACAGTGAGAAACAAAAAGAAAGAATATCAGCTGCTGCATTCATTCAGTCTGTGTGGAAACTATGAACAGAACTTTGAAAATGTATGAAATTCAGGATATAACTGTAGTATTCAACTGCAGCGCAACCCTACTGCAAATAAACCCCTTGTGGTTGTCCTGGAGTGTTTTCCAACTGTCTGTCACACACACACACACGATTCAGCCCAGACCACAGCACACTAATTCTTCATGTGTCTGAGAGTCTGAGAGGCTCAAAGTTCTAGAATAGAAAAGCAGCCAGTCGGTCCACAGTCGGTCCACAGTCGGTCCACAGTCGGCCCACAGCCGGCCCACAGGTCTCAGTAGCATCCACAGCATCTATAGCCCAGGACAAACCAGATTTGCATCCAGATTTCCAGGACTAGAAGATTAAATGCAGATCAAACATGCAGACACAACAAATGAGATTTCCATACCAGAGCGGTTGGTCTGCAAGTTAACAATGACTGCATGTGGTACCGTTGGTGCTGTCAACAGAGTGCTGGTGGAAACTGTGGTACTGTTGGCCGAAGCCAACGAGGTGAGAGGAGGAAAAGGACAGAGGTGGCTGATATGATGGAATGAAAGAAGTTAGGCAAAAGATCCGATGGAAACGAGCAAAGTCAGGAGTACTGGAGGTGGATTCAAGATGCAATACCACGGCGTGGATAAGAAGAGAAATGAAGTGGGGGTAATCTCGAGTGTGAAGAGGGTTGTGGAGGTGAAGACAGTGTCTCACAAAGATGTCAGGGCTGCACAGATTGGATGTCAGTTACCAGAGAAAGAGCAAGTCTGGAGTAGGATGGATGAACGGGTAGAGATTGTTCCCAGGGAGAGAGCGATGACTGGAGTAGACAGACCGAAGGGAACAAAAGTGAATAAGGAGGTGTTGGGTAGGTGTGGTGTTAAGGAGAGAAATGCAGAAGAATGGATGGTAGTAGATCTGGTAGTAGAGGACAGTGAGACAGTGGTCTGCAGCACGAGTGACAGACGTTTGGGTGGACTACATCGGAGTCCCTTTTTGTTTCCAGTGGTGATGGACAGGTTGACACTTGGGTTCAGGCAGTAATCTCCATGATCTATGATGTTCATGGAGACATTGTGACCTGTAGCGAGAGTAGGGAGTTGGTGTAAAGACAGTGTCAAGAGACGAGGAATGATGAGGAAGGACAGTTGGTAGAAGCGTGTGAATGAGAGGTAGACAGGTAGAAAGGTGAAGATGCAAAGAACAGAGATAGTGAAGGTCAATCATTTTAAATACCTGGAGTAACCCTTCCAAAGCAAAGAGAGAACAGGCAGGGTGGCAGAAGGATGGCAGCAGGAGTTGTTTTTTTCTATGATGTATAGTCTGCAGACAGTGGCACTGAAAACAAGGGCGAAGCTGGAGGTGGCAGAGATGTTAGGATTTTTCCTTGGAGGAGCCGGGATGGACGGGATCAGAAGAACTAGAGGAGCCGTCTTAAGACAGCTAGTGAGACAAGACTGAGATACTTTAGACATGAGGGATAGTAAATACATTAGACAAAGGATGTTAAATATGGAGCTGCCAGGCAGAGAGGAAGACCACAGAAGAGATTCATGGGGGTAGTTTGCTCACATGCAGAAGATGCTAGAGCGATAGTGGATGCTGCGGTGAGACGGAGGCAGGTGATCTGCTGTGGTAACCCGTTAAATAACAGCCAAAAGTAGAAGACGAAGAAAGTGGGCTATAAAAGATCAATACAAAGAAGTTGTAACCCAAAAACACTTAAAACCATATTGCTCCGTTGCACTATGTCTGACCTTCCTGTCCACTTCAAGTCAAGAGGAAAAACAGTTTGTCAGCCTGGGAGCTGATGTCCTGCTTCATAAAAACAGCATTATGATGGAGTGGAAACAGGCATTCCAGGATTTCCCTCTAAGTTCCCTGGATTTGTCAAACATGCAAGAACTTTGTGGAATTTCAGGGCACTGGCACGTCAGTGAGTCAAATGTATTTTTATTTTATTTATGATCTCCACAGTCAGCCGTCCACACTCGACTTGTAACAGGAGCAATAAGTTAACATCAGCAGTTTTACGCCTCTGGCTCTGTCCTCACAGATGCATTCATGCACAGTATGTTGTCGTGTGTATATGTATGTATCACCCACATTTTGCCACCATTAGATAAGAAACACAAAACTGACATATTATTATTATTGCTATTATTATTACTATTTTGGACAAATCTGTTTTTTTTAAGTAGCAACATTTTACTTCTGTTTGCCAGTTTTCAGCTGTACCGACAACAAAGACTTGATTTTTACTTGAACTCACACACAAAGCCCAAACACAGTTGTTTCTTTTAAACTAAGAGCTGTCAGTGAAGTTTTACTACTGTGGATTACAGGATAAGAGACGTTTGGACACAGAGGGACCAGTAAATCGTTTCAAACCCAAGCCATCAACAAGTCTAAGCTGTTGAGACAACCCTTCTGTTCAACCCGTCGCACTAAATTGTTCATATCTACACGCACATGCATTTACACTCGAACCAGCTACTGGGCAAAAAGTGCCTTTCCTTAAACTCCTTCTTATAACAACAAAAGGAACAACAATCAGAAGAGCTGAAGCATTTTTTCTTCTTTTCTTTCCTGTATATGCAGACATCCCAGGTTCTGTTGTCTGCGTAATGAATATAAAACTGTGTCGTGTGTTAATTAAATGGCATCCTGCGCTCTCATTGGGAGTTACTTCAGTTGCTCCTCTCCAAACTGAGAAAAGTGTCAATCTGAACCACTTCAGGTTACCTGAGGTAAGTTTGCTCATCAGTGCTTGAAGTTGCCAAATGTAATTAACTTTCTTTGATCTGTGATCACTGCGTGGGTTCAAATGACCTCCTATATGGACACACCTTTAATCAGAAGTTTGGCAACGTTCCTGTCTTAGGTGTCATGTGTTTGTCCTTGTTCTGTGAAGGGTCAGTTTTCCCTTGTCCTTTTTATTCTCAACTCTCTCCCCACAAATTATATTGTGAATGTAATGTACGTCTTTATGTCTGCTTCTATGTGGTTTAAGAGCCATTATTTCAATGTTTATTAATGATTCCTCCTATTAGAACATCACCAAATGATCAAAGTGCCAAAGGGACTCGTTGCACAGCTTGAGGAACAACAACTATGATACAAATATTTTTTCTTTTGCCTGTCCCGTTTGGATCTTTAGCCATCAGAATTGTCTCTGTTCCTCTCTCTCCCTCTTTGTGCTGACAATCATCAAATATCCGCATCCTCAGGACCTTCTATCACTGTGCCATTGAGAGCATCCTCACTGGATGCATCACCACCTGGTACGGCAACAGCACCGCCTACAACCGCAAAGCTCTCCAGAGAGTTGTGCGGTGCTCTGAACGGATAATTGGAGGTGAGCTTCCCTCCCTCCAAGACATCTACAGGAAGCGGTGCCTGAGGAAAGCGGGGAGGATCATCAAGGACTCCAGTCACCCCAGCCATAAACTGTTCAGACTGCTTCCATCAGGAAGGAGGTTCTGCAGCATCCGGTCCCGTACCAGCAGACTGAGAGACAGCTTCTTCCACCAGGCCATCAGACTGCTGAACACTTCATAGACACCTCAGCTTCACTACTGGAACTTTAACATTATGCACTCCATACTGTACAGTAACGCCACTGTTTTACACATGTCTCAACCAACTCTGTATATTTTTATATATTTTATTTTATTGTTTACTCTATTTAATTTGTAAAATATGTAGACACACACACACACGCAGAAAAACATATTTAGTATACACATCCAGAAATGCATATACTGTATGCATATATATATATATTGTACATATATTTATTAGTTTCAGATTTAGCCATTCTTATATTTTGCTTGTTTTACGTTATTGTATTTTGCACAACTCTGTTGCTTGTGAAGCTCGCACACAAGAATTTCACTCACATGTACTGTACCAATGTACCTGCACATGTGATGTGACAATAAAAGTGATTTGATTTGATTTGAAATATACAGTTGAAACCAGATATTTACAAACTCTTCAGATAAAAACACTTTTTTAATTGTAACATCAAATCAGACTAAATGTTTATTTTTTTAGGTTGATAAATATAAAAACACATTTGTTAAAGAGCATATGGGAGAAGGACGCAACCCATAACGGCAATGCTCAGTGGCTAGTGGATCTGAGGGCAGACCATAGCGATCTCCCTGAACAGGGTCCAGTAACCATCACAGTGGCAGATATCCAAGAAAGGGTCTCCAGTATGAAGAGTTGGACAGCACCAGGGCCCGACATGGTTCACGCCTACTGGCTGAAGAAGCTGACTTCACTCCACGAGCGTCTGGCAGCACAAATGAACCAGCTGCTAGTTAACGAGAGACACCCGGAATGGCTAACCGAAGGTCGGACGGTCCTGATCCCCAAGGACCCCAAGAAGGGACCGGTCCCCTCCAACTACCGACCAATAACCTGCCTCAGTACTACATGGAAGCTCCTGTCAGGCATCATATCGGCTAAGATGAACAGGCACATGGGTCAATACATGAGCGGGGCACAGAAAGGGATTGGCAAGAATACCAGAGGCGCAAAAAACCAGCTACTGGTAGACAGAACAGTCAGCCGAGACTGCAAGACCAGACTGACCAACCTGTGCACTGCCTGGATTGATTACAAGAAGACCTATGACTCAATGCCCCACAGCTGGATACTGGAATGCCTAGAATTGTACAAGATCAACAGGACCCTAAGAGCCTTCATCAGGAACTCAATGGGGATGTGGCGTACAACACTAGAGGCCAACTCCAAGCCCTTAGCACAAGTCACCATCAAGTGCGGGATCTACCAAGGACGCGCTCTGTCACTACTGCTGTTCTGCATAGGCCTGAACCCCCTCAGTGAGATCATTAACAAGACTGGCTACGGATACCGACTACGGAACGGAGCAGTTGTCAGCCACCTCCTGTACATGGATGACATCAAGCTGTATGCCAAGAGTGAACGAGACATCGATTCACTGATCCACACTACCAGGCTATACAGCAATGACATTGGAATGTCGTTCGGACTGGAGAAGTGTAGTCGGATGGTAACAAAGAGAGGGAAGGTAGTCAGAACTGAGGGGATTGAACTACCAGAAGGCAACATTGCAGACATAGAGGACAGTTACAAGTACCTGGGGATCCCGCAGGCGAATGGGAACCATGAAGAGGCCGCTAGAAAAGCTGCAACCACCAAGTACCTGCAGAGGGTCAGGCAAGTCCTGAGGAGTCAGCTGAATGGTAAGAACAAGATCCGGGCCATCAACAGCTACGCCCTGCCCGTGATCAGGTACCCTGCTGGGATAATAAGCTGGCCAAAGGAGGAGATAGAAGCCACTGACATAAAGACAAGAAAGCTCCTGACCATGCATGGAGGGTTTCACCCCAAGTCCAGCACCCTGAGGCTGTACGCTAAGCGGAAGGAAGGGGGCCGGGGACTGGTGAGTGTCAGCACCACAGTCCAGGATGAGACAACGAACATCCAAGAATACATTGGGAAGATGGCCCCAACTGACCGAGTGCTCAGTGAATACCTCAGGCAGCAGAAACCCAAGAAAGAGGAGGGAGACGAGGAACCATCATGGAAGGACAGGGCCCTGCACGGTATGTACCACCGGCAGATAGAGTGGTGGTAGACAAACAGAAGAAGATGGGCAAAATACGGCAGACGAGAGCGGCCGAAGAGTGAACTGTCAAAAGTAAGTACTGAATATGATGTCACTTATTTATGTGCGAATGTTTAATAACGAAGAACAATAAAACATTGCTGTTGGCCACATGTCGGCAAAGTTATGTGACATTAGTGATGTTTGTACTTTCAGCGTTAACTTGGTTGTAAAGCCTGTACACACACACACACACACACACACACACACACACACACACACACACACACACACACACACACACACATATATATATATATATATATATATATCATAATAATCTGACAATACTATAATATTGGCCATATTATATTTACATTACCACAGTGAGATGACTTTAGTCTCATGAACAACATTAACTAATTGTTATTTACTAACTAATCTTAAATGACTGTTCAGCACAGAAATGAAGCCCAACAATCATGTTTTACTGTCCTGTGGTCTCAGCCTCAGATACTCAACTAATCAAAGTGATGTCATGACAAAAATGAATGACCAACAAAACATTTTTCTCCTTCATTTCTGTCAAACAATGCTGTATGTAACGTGTCTCGCGGTTAGTATCATGGTTGCTAATAATATGTGTGTATGTGTTAGTCCCCGTAGGGAAATTACTCCTCTGCATTTAACCCATTCACCCAGTGAAGCAGTGGGCAGCCACCAATGCAGCGCCCGGGGAGCAGCGTGTGGGGACGGTACCTTGCTCAGGGGTGCCTCAGGGTAGCTGTTCAGTGGAGTCAAACCCTTGACCTTCCGATCATGGGGCAACCACTCTACCTACTGAGCTATCCCTGCAACCTAGGCAACCTGAACAGCGCGACGAAGCGTATACCGTCCCATTTCACAAGCCTCTCACTTCCGCACTTCTCGTACTTATAGTACGCACGTAGTACGCGTAGTGCGCGTACTTTAAGCGTGCAGACCCTGAATTGGGACACAGCCAGCCTGTGTTTTGCCTTATATGCATCCACAGGTGTGCCACCAATTTACTCACATGGACTCTACTAACCAATCAGAAGCTTCTTCAGCTCAGAATGGAATCGTCTGGAGTTTTCTTATTAATTAACAATAAACTTAGTGTACATGTGCTCCTACATTTGATGAAAGTGATAAAAATAGAAGCTCTGTCTCTCTTTATTCTGACATTTAACTCATTCAAAAGATATTTCAATATTTATTTATCCAAAACAAAACAAGTTTACTCTAAATTGATGTTGTACAGTAAAAAAAATGTTTTTATGTTTTCTCCCTAAAGTGTAAATATCTGGTTTCAGCTGTGAATATACTGCTGTGTATAGAAATTTTTCTTGTTTTGCATAGAAATATACTGAACAACATACAAAGCATAATATATAAAATAACATCTACCAGAGTTTTTTCTTTGAAAGAAGCTCCTTATGTCCATTGTTGTGTTCATCAGTACATTACTGAAACCGGGTTAGAGAGTTTGTTTAGCCATGGAAGGAAACAACTGAAAATATGAAATAAACACATGTAAGCTGAGACTCTCTAAAGAAACAGCTTTGTTGTTGTTCGGCTTTTCATTTCACCATTTGTTGATTCACTTAAAGAGCGAGTAACGTAATATGGGTCAAATGATCAGTTTGATATCAATCTTTTGTGATTCACCGTCATATTTACATTATTTGTACAGTACGAATGATTTGCTTTGGTACCTGGTCGAACTTAAGCTCTCCTCTGCCTGGCTGCGCTTCTCCTACAGCAAACTCGCAGGCAGCAGCTTCTCCCCCCTCGCTCACATGCGTAAGTGCTGTGCTCAGTCGCCCAGTGCCTGAGCTCGGATTATACCAAAATTAGGGGGGATTTACGACAGTTGTCAGTCAGGCATCTAACTATGAAACAAATTACACTCCAAAAGACCCCGGGCTTCTGAAAAAATGACCCGGGCTTAAGCCCCCCCCCGCTCTACCGATGGTTGACTCCAAATCTCCCGACCACTATGTTGATCTGAGAAGACAAGACCAAGACCAAAGTACACACGGGTGTTCACAGACGCGGACTACACCTTTCTTGGCTGTTACCTCAAAGCACATTGTGCGCTGTCTATCTTGCGTGCTGCACAATAACATGTAATATTTAGTATCTACTGTTATCTACTGCTAGCTAGTTTATTGTGATGATGTTGTATTTATTATGTTGCTCTTTGTTGTTTGCTTTCTCTTCTGTTTTTTTCTTATCTCCATACAGGTGATCCAGGTGTTTTGTTTGTTTTTCTTTCTTTCTTCCCCCCTTTCTCACCAATATGGCAAGGCCATGATGATCCACTTGGTAAAGTAAAGCCGCTTGGCATCTTTCTTCCATCTAACCAGATGACAGCAACATCACTTTATTTTTTCCTTTTTTGCTTTTGCATTTAAATAGCTCAAAACTCAAATATTCATTCAAATTAAAAACTTACCAACTTTGCGTTTAAAAAATTTTAAACACACAGAATGAAAGAAACGTTGGACACTAGAAAGAGCACAAAAATGACAAAACACAACAGATGAACACTGACCACTGAAATCAGGTCACGTGCAGTTAACAAGATACCGCAGAGACTGACGGACCGTTTTATTCCCAGTGACAGAAGCAGAACAGAAAAGCTACAAATGTAACCAACGCAGAAATAATGTTTCTTATTTTTGTTTCAAATGTAACAAATCTTTATTCAGCTGGGAGAATCTTTTGCTATTATTAGTTTTATCATAGTAATCTGATTATTTTTTCCTGCTTTACATGTTTTTAAGTTTTCAGCTTATTAAGTCAAGAATATAACTATTGATTATAAAATGATAAATTGCATTTGGACAGTAAATAAAATGCCAGAAAGTAAAATACAGAAGACAAAATGATGTCGCAGATTTGTCAGGTAAACAAAAAATACAAATAAAAAGCACAGAAAATTGTCAAGCACTCAAAGTACTGTATACCACATGGAGACACCCCGCTCTACCATCTGAGCTACAGCCAGCTGAGACAAGTGACATCACTAATGAGTGTGCTAGGCTTTTTTCTCTTAATGAAATAATCAGTTAAGGAAAAATGACTGATCTGTAAAAGATGGTGAGCATAGAATCAGTTGATGTGTTGTTATTCTTCTTTAAATGGAGGGAAACCATTCAATCAATAAGCAATGAAGACAGCTCAGTAACATTGTGCATGGCTTTGATTGACTTTCTCTGGATTTTTACCTGTTTGCTGACTGCTCAGCAAGCTCCAGGATAGACGCCTCTGAGTTTCAAACACACATCAACAACTAAAAGCAGCTGAATAATTACATAGGATCAAGTATACTGGTGACCTACAAGGAAAGCCCTAATAAATATCTGAATACTTGTGATTGGTGGAGCATGGATCCTTGGACAACACAGACTAATCTTAGATTAGATTGCTCATAGGGGTCATATGTTTGTTGGGTTTTTCTCTGTATGTATTATTGTAGGGTCTACCTTACCTTAGCTCTAGGCTTCATTATTGTAATTCATTATTATCAGGAAGTCCTACAAACTCCCTGAAAAGCCTTCAGCTAATCCAAAATGCTGCAGCAAGAGTCCTGACAGGGACTAGAAAGAGAGAGCAGATCTCTCCTGTTTTGGCTTCCTGTTAAATCCAGAATTCAAAATCCTGCTCCTCACATACAAGGTCTTAAATAATCAGGCCCCATCTTATCTTAATGACCTTGTAGTACCATATCACCCTATTAGAGCACTTCGCTCTCGCTCTGCAGGCCTACTTGTTGTTCCTAGAGTATTTAAAAGTAGAATGGGAGGCAGAGCCTTCAGTTTTCAGGCCCCTCTTCTGTGGAACCAGCTTCCAGTTTGGATTCAGGAGACAGACACTATCTCTACTTTCAAGATCAGGCTTCAAACTTTCCTTTTTGCTAAAGCATATAGTTAGGGCTGGACCAGGTGACCCTGAATCCTCACTTAGTTATGCTGCAATAGACGTAGGCTGCCGGGGATTCCCATGATGCATTGAGCTTTTCTCCTTCTCTCACCTGATTTCACTCACCATGTGTTTATACAGCACTCTGCACTTAATTGTAAGTTATTATTAATCTCTGTCTCTCTTCCACAGCACATCTTTTGTCCTGTCTTCCTTCTCTCATCCCCAACTGGTCGCAACAGATGGCCCCGCCCCTCCCTGAGCCTGGCTCTGCTGGAGGTTTCTTCCTGTTAAAAAGGCGTTTTTCCTTCCCACTGTCGCCAAAGTGCTTGTTCAGAGGGAGTGGCCTGATTGTTGGGCTTTCTCTTTATTATTGTAGCTCTGTACCTCACAATATAAAGCACCATGACGTGACTGTTGATGTAAATTGGCTATATAAATACAATTGAATTGAACTGAACAAGGAGAAAACAGAATGACAAACTGAATAACACTGTCAACCTTATGTCGCAGGTTTATCAGAGAAACTGAGAATTTTCTCCAAGCATGACATCCAAGTACATTGACCTCTGACATCCCATAGACTAAACTCCCAAACACACATTAAACAACATAGGATGAGTGCTTCTGTGACCTCTGTAGAGGAGAAACCAAACAGCCACTCCACAAATGTATGGTACAACTTAGAAGAGCCACAGGACAAATCTCTGCTGTGCATCTGCACTGGACAAATCCCACTCTCTGAAGAATGCCAATGTTTAAATGCATGAAAAAGGAGAATAAGACCCCCAACTTACAGCAGCTTTCTACAGTCAAATACATTCTAGATTTAGGCCGTCTGTCTGTAGACTATAGAACTTTCTATTTTCTATAATGATATTATAGAAACGATCTTAACAGCCTGTCAGTGGCTTTTAGCAGCTCTGTTCTAGTCTGTCAGTCATGATAACAGCTTCCTTTCTCTGACTCACACACACACACACTCACACACACACAACACACCACTACACACACACACTCACACACACACTCACACACACACACACACACACACTCACACACACACTCACACACACACACACACACACACACACACACACACACTCACACACACACACACTCACACACACACTGACAAAGGCAAATACCTGCTCACACAATCTATTAGCTGGCACTACTAATCAGCTTGTAACACACACACTCACACACTCACACACACACACACACACACACACACACACACACTCACACACACACTGACAAAGGCAAATACCTGCTCACACAATCTATTAGCTGGCACTACTAATCAGCTTGTAACACACACACTCACACACTCACACACACACTCGCACTCACACTCACACACTCACACACTCACTCTCACACTCACACACACACACACTCACACACACACTGACAAAGGCAAATACCTCACACACACTCACACTCACACACACACTCACACACACACACTCACACACAACTCACACACACACACACTCACACCACACACACACACACTCACACACACACTCACCTCACACACACCACATCACACTCACACACACACACACACTCACACACTCACACACTCACACACTCACTCTCACACTCACACACACTCACACACTCACACACTCACTCACACACTCACACACACACACTCACACTCACACTCACACACACACACACACTCACACACACACACTCACACACACACACACACACACACACACACACACACACACACACACACACACACACTGACAAAGGCAAATACCTGCTCACACAATCTATTAGCTGGCACTACTAATCAGCTTGTAACACACACACTCACACACTCACACTCACACACTCACACACTCACTCTCACACTCACACACACACACACACACATACATGTCTATAAAATGTCTCTGTGATTGATTACAGTCCAAACGGATGCTCATTACGCTAACACTTACACACATGCACGCACCATATGGCTGCAGCTGTCCAAAGACTAGAAAGCTTTTAAAGGAGGGAGGAGACAAAAGGAGAAGGGGGAGGAGAGGAAATCCTTTCTTTGTATTTATCTATTTAACACCCCCTCTCTCCCTCTTTCTCTCTCTGTCTCCCCTTCTTCCTCTCACCCTTTGCTTTGCTTGTCCCCTGGTGAGTAATAAGAGCTAATCCAGTTAAGCTGCATCTCCTTCCCCTCTCTCTGTTTCTGACTGTCTGTCCAACAGACACACACACACACACACTTCATTTTCACACCCATCTGCCACTGTACTTGACACTGGGTGTGCGAGTGGAAGACAATGAGAGATGGAGGAAGGAGGGAATCCCTAACTCTCTCCTCAGGAGCGTCTTATTGTTCCCAATGAAAGTGGCATACACCCCACCCCCACCGTGACACACACACACTCTTCAATAATAGATATGTAGCTCCTCCTCCCAGGTTTCCTCACCATGACTCAGGACTGAGGTCTCACTTAAAGAAACAGGACACTCCACTTGCTATAAATCTCAAAGAAAATAAATTGTTGGCATAAGATCAATAAGGAAAACACAACAAAGGTCAATATGTCAGTGCTATTGTTACAGTTCAGCACAAGCTCAAGGGAAGGCTTGCATTATGGTGAAAAAGGAAGTCAGGGGTCTACTCAGGGTTCCCACAGTGCAATGAGTCAGTCATTAACAATCAGTGGAACTAGATTTCATGTCTTTGAGATGCTTGCAGTGAGCCAAATGATGAGCTACTGTGGCTCAAACTGCCAAAAAGCTGGTTATGATAGAAAGGTGTCCAAATACATGGTGCATCAAATTTTGCTGTGTATGGGGCTGCATAGATGCAGACTAGTCAGGCTGCCCACGCTGAGCCCTGTTCACCGCTGTAAGATCCTGCATTAGACACAGGTATCCAAACTGGATCAAGAAGGAGTGGAATAAGGTGGCCTGTCTGATGAATCACGCTTTCTTTACATCACGTGGATGCAAGGGTGTGTGCCTGGAGTGTAGCTGCAGAATACCTAGCACAGAGACAAGCTGTCGAGCAGTGTAATGTTTTGGGCAATGCTCTACCATCAATTTGGATGTTACTTTGACATTTCATGGGAATGGTATTCCCTGATGGATACCAACAGGATAATGTTCCCTGCCACAAAGCAAAAATAGTTCAGGAATGGTTGAAGGTGTGACCTGGCAGTGAAATTCCCCAGATCTTAATCCAGTTGAGCAGCTGTGGAATGTGCTGGACACACAAGCTCATCCTAGACAAGGCTTTTGTCCCGTCTTCCTTCTCTCACCCCAACCAATCACAGCAGATGGCCCCGCCCCTCCCTGAGCCTGGTTCTGTCGGAGGTTTCTTCCTGTTAAAAGGGAGTTTTTCCTTCCCACTGTCGCCAAAGTGCTGCTCATAGGGGGTCATATGATTGTGGGGTTTTTCTCTGTATCTATTATTGTAGGGTCTACCTTACAATATAAAAGCACCTTGAGGCGACTGTTGTTGTGATTCAATGTATAAATAACATTGAATTGAACTGAATCCTTGGATGTTGGGTGTGGTTGTACCCGTAACACTCCAAAGACAGGAAACAGAATATCTGTACTGAGGATGATGAGGGAATAAAGTAAACGACTCCTGCCACTTAGGGAAATCTTCTAAAGGAGAGGAAGTTAGAATAGAATAGAATTGAATTATCCTTTATTGTCCCTCACTGGGGACATTCAGGTGTTCCAGCAGTGACAGGCAGATGGAGCATGCAGATTCACCCAAAAGTAAAGACTATAAAATTAAAAACAATAAAATAAGAGACTGTACAGGGGACATTTACAGCGCAAGAAACATTTATTAAAAAGAGCAAAGAGCATCCTTGCTCCTTTGTGCACCAAGGATGCAGCAGTGTGTCACTGAAGGAGCTTCATGTGTGGGCTGGGAGACATCGTCCATGACTGATGCTATGTTTGTTCTTCTGTCTCCTTCCACCTGCAGTGGGTCGACGGGGCATCCCAGAGCTGGCCTTCCTGATGAGTCTGCTCTGACCTTTCTTGTAAAGAGCATCAGTGTTGTAAGTTAAGGAGATTTTGGATCTCAAGCCCGTCATGTTCTGGCAATTGCGAGGTACACTCATCATAAGTTGATGAGAGGATGACCAGAGCGTGCTGAGGTGCATGAGATACTTTGCTGTTAATGGTGCCAAATAACACGCTGGGATTATTCTTCTCAAGATTGTTGAGATAAGAAGATCTAGCCTCTTTCACTTTCTCACTGTAGGAATGGATGAGTCCTTTACAATATTTTCAATGGACAACCAAACGTGTGATCTTCCATAATCGTTCTGCTCGTCGACACTGAAGATATTTAAGAAGGGTGAACAAGAAACAACAGAGCAATGGCTAATTTTGTCCTTATTTGTCCTTTCCATAGATCAGGACAAGTACTACTATCAGAAGAAGATGGAAAATGAACGGCAGATCAAAAACATCTATTATAACTATTACAAAGTTACACCTTAACGTTAGCCCTTTAACTATCATGTTATGCGTGTAGCTTTAGCTCACTGGGTGAGCAGGCGCCCACGTGCCACATGGCCAGCAGGGTGGCAGGTTTGAGTCTGACCCACGGCCAATTTGTTGTCCAATAAAGGCAAAATGCCAAAAAAGAGTATTTTAAAAAATAAACGAGCTGATTAGTGGTCTGATATTATTAAGGTAGTTGCTAGTAATAATACCACAGCATAAAAGCCTGAAATAGACAGCATCAGTTATGCCCATCTATAATGTTAAACAGTTTGTAGTGTCTATAATTTTCTTGGCGTGGTTTATTATGCCTTGGTGGCGGCTCCACAGTTATCACTGATGATATCACTGTTATGTAAAGGCTGCTTGCAACAAGTGGAAATGATCATGACGCACAAACTGTAAAGTGTGTCTATTAAAACAAAGAAACTTCCCGTTTCCTGGCATTACACACAATTCTGTGTGACACTTCCAGCTCAACACTGAAAGGAACCATCTTGGTGCTGAGCAATTGTGCTAAAATGAATAATTTACTGAGATGCTCTCAAGGAGCAGACCAGTAAACTAGCAGAATCACACTGGAAAAGCTGAGGGAACCGTGTGGCTATGAGGTGACAAAGCTAACCGCTGCTACATTATGCTATCTGTGATCTTACTGAAATTTCCAAGTGAACTTTGTTTGGAGCAGCTGCCACCCTTTATCGTTTCTAAACGTCTCCATGGCTACAGACAGATTAGCTGAGAAAATTAACTCTAATTACCTTCTCATGCATACAAGTGCTCGCTCGACTCCTCGCTTCGGGAATATGAGGAGCATAGTGGGAATGGGTCTGGTGTGAATAGGTAGAGTGTGTCAGCATGAAGAAGCAGACTTGACATAAAAACTGTCATTCAGCAAGAATGTTGTGCTGCTGCTTTTAACAACGTAGCTACAGAAGCTGGTCTTCATGTGCTTCATGTGTTTGTAAAACAAAGAGCAGAATGACGTCACAAGTTCTGCTGTTATGTTAATAAATACATACAAAGTTGCTATTATTCTGGTAGCATAGCAACAGTAGCAGCTATTGAGAGACAGCTGGCGTCAGATATCTGATAAACACTCAGACACTGCTCTCTGATTGCATGTGTGTAGGTATGAATGCATCTGTGTTACTTCCTGTTTCCGTCTGATAATTTAGCATCCTATTTATAAACTGCTGATTAGCATAACATTCCACTGTACTGTACGGCTGTGCCTTAGAGTGTTAAAGATTCTTAATTCTTCAAAATATTATTTTCTTTTTGTCCAGATACAAAGTTTAAGTCTCACAAAAAACTATTTTCAAGCTATTTTCATATATGACATTTTTCTCTGTAAAAGCCAATGAATAGAAAAGCACCACAACACAACAGTGGACCGAGCTAGAAGCGGCATGGAACGGTAGTAGAAGTATGGCATGGTGGAAATAACCATGAGACAATGAAGAGTTAAATAGAAAATTAAACACACAGGACAAATAATCAGCAATGAAGCAAAGCAGAAGAAGCTGAGACCCACATGGAACAGGTAGAGGGGCTGAAGAGGGCCAAGCAACACAACCTTACTGATATAGTCAAGAAGAAACAGCACATGTATTTTTGGAGCAGAGGAGGGGAGGTGGGAAACTTGGAGCTACAGTTCATTGAGACTTTCTTGAGCACTGAGCTCCAGCTACCACAGGACCCTGACCTAAAAATAAAATACCTCATGGTTTGTCCCCAGTAAACAAACCATGACCCAGTGCTCCCCCAAGAACAGTGTTAACCTTCAAGAGCTTACAGCCAAACACATGGTTCTGAAAGAAGCTTGAAATAAGGAGAAGATTCACGTGGGCAACTTCAGTCACGACTGCAAATCCCAAACTGTAGAAGACAGCAGAGAACACTCTGGTATAAAGAGAGCATTAAAGGAGGATCTGTTTCCAAATGCTGTGGAAAAATATGCACCGGTGCGTAGGAAGCATGCAAAGACGTGGGGTCCAGGTCAAGGAGCCACCGACGACTGCACAAACAGAGAAGACCTCGAACGGCCACTTTGACTTCCTCTTCTCTTAACTTTGACGTGTTTAAGGAAACGTGAGGCAGGAAAAGTAGGACTGTCGACAGCTTGGATAGGCTCGTCACAGCTGTCAGAAAGTGACAGACAATCTTGGTCCTTCATTGACGAGCATGTTTAATTTTGGAGGCATGCTTTAGAAAAAAACTCCACTCGTTATTTAACTGAGTTCACTCAGAGTAAAGGGCCGCTCGTTTATGTAACGATTCATCCGAATAACATAAATAAAGGAGGCCTAATATTAGTATCCGAAACAACAAATTAGCTATAAAGGAAATCAAAGGTGGCATTAGGGAGAGTGAAATGGACAATATGTCCAAGTCTTGTGTGGGATACAGACAAAGCCACTAAGAGAAAAGAGCCTACACAGGAAGGTGAGGAGAGCAAAATATGACAAGCTGGTGAAAACATTAAGCAAAGTCACGAAAAAAAAAGAGAAATTTAAAACAAATACTGGATTTTGAAACTGAGATTTGCAAAACAAACCTAGAAATCTGATCAAGATCCCAACGCAGACCAACAAGTAAGATTAGAGATGCTTTATTTAATCCATGAACCACAAGAAGTCGAATAAATCTTCAAAGACTATTCTGAAACATTATGAAGACAGCATTAAACACTTGTTACGTCCATCAGACCTCCCATCGAAAGGATAGAAACAAAACAAAGGACCGATTATTATTATTACCCCATTATGAGGAAAGAAGAGCTCCAAAATCCCAGTTCTGCCCATTAACTTTACACCCTACAAGGTTATCAGACAGAAATATAAAGTGAAGTGAATCTAAATCAATACAATGCCCGGGTATCCTAATCACCCAAAAACTGAACTGAAATAAACTTCAAGTGAGTAAAGAGAAATAAGCAGGTGGGAACTCTGTCATTGTTTACAGGGAGGAGAGGATGTCTCGGTTCCTTTGGGCAGGAGGCAGACCTGGGGTCACATTTAACACACAGTGGGTTAGCTTTGCCTAATTTCATAGTTTATTATTATGCTGCCTAAATGAGACACGTGGCCTGCTGATGCTCTCCAGAGTATACGACTAGATGGAACGATAAGAAACTACATTTGGGAAAGGCTCAACCTCACACAAGATTAAATCGGAAAACCTGTGAGACCCCAAAGAGAGTCAGAGTGATTGGCACGTAGGAGACACAGCAATCATCAGATCATTACAAATGATGGACAGAATCACCTAATCTGCCTCCTTATTACACTGCACAGGGAAACTATTAACTACGACCCGGCACAGGTAGAGACGGCGTGGGCGGACGTCAGGCGCTCTCACCTGCTTTGGTCATTTACAAAACTACAAAGACTCCGGGACAATGTTGTCTTAGAGGATGTATTTAGCTTCATATGTACTAGTACATATGCTTCATGGAAAAATGGCTTCATTCCTTGAGAACTCATTTTTGTCACAAACACAGTCACACACAGTACAACAGGCAGCGAAATGCTTTTTCCAACCAGATACAAGAAAAGACTAAAGTTAAAAAGCACATTTAAAACCTGTGAACAGTCAAAAACAGTCATGAGGTATTTTATTAAAGTACATTATTTTGTTATTAGCAGCATGTACAGTGATGTGTAGAGATATGAGTTCAGCCTAGGTTGCTACTATGACATGCTCCATTTTCTCCTCCCTGCTTTGTTTCCTTCCCAAAGGAAAAATAATAAAACTTTCAATAAGTAACAGAAATGAGCCACTTTTCACATTTTGCTAATAATTTTGATGATCTCTAAATAGGAAGAGTTGCTAACTGGGCTAATTATCTCCATAATTATATTTCCTGTGTGGTTCGTGACACATAATAGTACAATTATATTACAATTATTATTATACAATGTATAGAAACAGAAATAGCTAATGGTGCTTCGGTGGTAATATTAGACCTTATATTTGGTCTTTAACTGAATGATGTTAACGTGAGAGCAGATGAATGTGTAATCTGACGCCAGTATTAATGTTTGCAAACAAAGCAGTCGTGTTCGTGCTATTGCAGTTATCCCTGTGACAAGCTGTGCGCCCTGCAGCTCCGCCTGCCTACGACAGGCTCCAGCCGCCCTGCAACCCTGAGGTGTGCGTGTAACCGTTACACGTTGCACTGTCGGGAACGGATGGACGAGTGCAGATGCAGCAAAGCCTCACATCACATTTTTCATATTTCATCACAACCTGGATTCGGACAAACGGTGCATCAGTGCAGCCGCACTTCTAATCTTTATAACAACACAAGCACTTACACTGTTTGTAATATGACTGGAAACTGTGTTGAACTTTCCCACTGGTGGATAATCATTCTCACTGTGGAGTGGTTTGGAAGCGACCGCACGAGCCCTCCCTGACTGATGGGCAGCAGCCGGCTGTTGCACACCCTCTTAGTAGACTTTTAGTTTTGTTTCCATTTTTGTTCAATAACAGCAGGATGTAATATGTCACTTGTTGTAAGAACTGGTCGTGTCAGGTGATTTTATTAAGTCTTGATACATAAAAACAGAATTTATTGAGGGTTTGTTTCATACTGTTCCCTCATTCAATAAACTAAACAAAGAAAAGCTGTAGAATCACCGTGAGGCTCACATGTCTGACAGCAGACTGAATCCAGCCCCCAAGACGAAGCCATCATGGATGCAAAGGACATTTTAGACACACGCCAGGTTTAAAGGATAATTTCTTGTTTTTTAGAGACAGAAACATGATGTACGAGCAGTTTACTGGTAGAATAAGAAGTGGAACTGGATTTAGAAATGAAGTGGAACAGCGCCATCTCTGATTTCGTCCTTGTCAGTCTAACAGTCTAACACCTACAGGACAAAGATCTTCACAACTGTTCAGACACAGAGATGCAGTTTAGCCCAAATACTTGTTTTTTTATTGCTCACAAAAGAAAGGATGACTATGCTCTGATGTTTAAATAGTAAAAGCTAAATGAGTATCTAAGCAGTTTTAACTTTGTTGAGAAGTTAAAACTGAGAAACCAATTTTTAAATTTTTCCCAAACTATTCCAGAAACGAGCCAATAAGGATCAGCGAGAGAACCTCAACATCATGAAGAAGAAGGTTGTTCTGGCTCTGCCTGTGACCGTTTACACTTCACAACACAACATGCTGTATTATAGAAACAGGGATTTGAATTCAACACTGACAAAACACCAGGGCATCAGAAACAGCAGCTACTCGGTTTGTCAGCGTTCAAGCATCCAGAGTCCCAAACTCCTAAATTACACAATAAACCGTTTTAGTGCTTTTAGATTTTTACATCAGCCTCTTGTGTCGCCATGTGAGAAATGACATGTCGTGCTGTACAGCGGTGTCCTCCGTGGCTATGATGACTATGGCGAATGGCTATGGATAATACAGAAAGCGGCACAGCACTATGCCTCTGGGGGCTCCGGTGCTCAGAGGGAGGATGGAGGATATGTACTTGCTCAGCCTGACAGTCTGAGGGCAGATGGTGAGAAAATCTAATATCCAGTGATGTATGGAGGGGGTCAGCCAGGAGTTTCGTTGGCATGCTGAACTGTAAACGAGCGCTCTGACATACGTGTTGTCTCGGTAAATAAGGCCAGTGTTGCTGCACAGCTGGCATCTTTACATGACTTGTTCTCTTGGTACCAAAACTGGTGTTGATGGGTTCATTGAGTGCACCCCAGCATGTGTGTCACATCCCAGTGTGGGAAACTGTGTCACACACCTGAAGCCACACAGTACTGTGCAAAAGTCTCAGCCAGCCCTCAGTTTACTTCCAAGACTTTCATTTTATAAAGTGGTCTGGAGCAATTATTGTCCGGGCTTTATGGATGTCTTTCAAACGTTTTCTTCGGACAGTCGCTCACAAAAATCCCATAATTGATTCCCATTTCTTTAATTGAATCTATAAAATATTCCAAAGATAACCCAGTTTGACAAGCACAAATGCACACCAGGCAGATAAAAAAGGAAACAATAATGGTTGTTTCCTTCCTGTGCACTTCTAAAACAATCAGCTGGATTTAGTTCAGGTGCAGGAGAAGGAAAACTGTGGAGCGATACAGCTTTTCAGGAGCAGAGACATGAGCATTGGTTGGATTTCTATTGCATTAAAGGACAGGAGCACTATAGTAAATGCAATCTGCATCCAGGATGGAAACAACTGCATTATACTGCTAACAGAAGTTCAGCTCTTTGTGAGATTCTCCACAAACAGCATGCTAAGCGCCTTGTTGTGATTTGTTTGGTATATAAATAAAACTGAGTTCATGCAAAGCTAGCCAAGAAATTCAGAGTGATGATAGCTGAGTTAATGGCCCAAACCCAGCAACCAGCACCTGAACTTTAACAGGTAACAAATGCAGCCTGGTCTCAATAGAAACGCCTCCGTCAACAAGTCATTCTTTAGGAAAAGAAACAAGAAGAAAAGACTGCCACGGCAGCAGATCTCATGAAGGTTTAAATCCAGCGCGTTCGGCGTACAACAGCAAGTGTCTAACAACTAATTGTAAAACATGATGGAGGGCTTGGAGCTGCAGTTCAGCCAGTGGTGTTGGAGATCTTGTCAAAGCTGAGCAGAGATCAGGATCCACTATGTAATAATCAGAGGTGGCCATGGCGTTCTGCTAATATCTGCTTCAGCCTTCAGCGTCATAAAAGATACCAGAAATGATCTGCTGTCTGCTTTTTTAATGATCTTAAAACACTTTGGAAGTATAATGTAATGACACTGTAATGAGCTGTCTCCATGATGACAGCATGTGCTTGCACTCCTCTTGCAGACCAGTTATTTGGACTCAGTGATCTTGTGCCTTCTGTCCATGTATCAGCACAAACACACAGTCTTCTCCCACAAACTGCCATTTGTAGCATGCTGGACATTTTTTCCTGAGCCTTTCAGCTGCTGATCTGATGTGATCCCACCATGATTCTTCCTTCTTTTGTAGACCCACAGCATCAGCTAACACACTCACGGAAATCAACATGACACTGTAGATCCGCGTAAAAGCCTCAAACAGCGCAACGTTTCTGCTTATTTAAAGCAGAATGTTTGCAGCTGCCTCCCATCTGCTAGTGCAGCTTCCAGCTGATTTTCTGCACATTTCTGCTCTCGCTCTCTTGCTTTCGTGCGCTTGCTCGGGCGGCTCTGGCTCAAACTGATCTCGGGTGTGATGCTTTTGTCTTAGATTTGGAGAGATCCGCTCCGATCGCTCTTCCTACCTGTTTTGTAGAAGGCATCAGTGTCGGGGTCGCTGGGCGCCTCCTCGGCCGCTTCTGCTGGGTTCATACCGGAATCCGTTTTACTATCCAGTGACAAAGAAAGACGGGAATAAAGCCCACCGCTCGGGAAAGATCCTCGCGTCTTTATTCCTCACATGTCCTTCGCTTAGCTCGCTCTCCCTCCATCACCCGATGTGGTTTGCTTTCTTTTTGTCGCCCTCTCGGTTTGTTTGGTGTTCAGGGTAGGCTTCGTTTCTCTCTATTGTTCCCGGTCCAACCTCCCTCTCTGCTTCTGTCCGCCAGGGTCTCTCTGCCTCCCTCCCTCTCCCCGTACGTCCCCTCCCTCCCTCTGTCTCTCCAGTTCAGTTCATTGACCTTTATTAACGGGTTCGTCTGTGCGTTCAAATGATTGAAATTAACACGGCATGATCTATAAATCAAAAATCACATTTTCACTATTTTCCAAATAGCAGTGCGATGGTGATGCAGTAGTTCTAAACATATATGCTGCATTTTATATTATATACATGGAGCACGCAGAAGGAGGCGTGCACTGTTCACAAACACGCAGAGCGAGGGGTCGAAGTAATGGGCCACCCGCTGGACCTCCAGAGCCACCGCAGTAAAATCAGCAATGAGCCAGCGGTGACCACTGTGGACCATTTCTAGCCTTAACGGCCAGTCTGAGCATTTATCCAGGCAATCACGTTGCATTGTGCCTGGCTGTCACTGACAGGAGAAGCAACTTTCCAGCATAAATCTGACGCCACCCTCGTGGAGACACCGTATGTGTCTCTGCTGGATGTGTCAGACTCTTGTTGCACGCATTGTCTGCCTCACCCTCCATCTTCATCAGTTATATTTCACACCCTGTCTTCTGTTTGAATGGTCACTTCCATTGAAACTTAAAAACACGTTTCTTTCTAAGTGATGAAATCAACAGCAGGATGTATATTTCTGATATATTTCTACAATTCTTCCATGAGCAAAATTATATATTTGGGCTAAATTTCATTACATTTCAGACAATGGAGACGGAGAGCACTGTGTAACATGCTGATAGATTTGGAATTATTTATAAAGATTTGTATGGGAACAGGTATGTGCAGGTCGAGCTCAACCACAGCATTACAGAGCCTGTGGATCCCCTCTCTGTCAGGTGTTACCCCCATACATATATAGAACTAATGAACATACATGTAACAAACATGTACTGTAAGGCTTCTGGGGATAATATTCAGTGTAAAGCATGAGGAAGGCATACACTTCATGATCGTGCACAGATCTTTAACCACATTGCCTCGTCCACCATCAATTCTTATGTTCCTGCCAATCTCTGCCTCTCATCCTCAAACACATCACATTAACAGTCCAAGCTGTTGGAAACTCTCAGTGAGATAGCGCCATCTAGTGGACAAAACTGTGTGTAACAGCTAGGCTGTTGTATAATAGTCCTGTGGCATGAGTTGTGGTTACACTTGATTTCCCCAGAGGGGCCCTGACCGACCTCAGCCTTTTCCAAATAAGCAACTACAGCATATTGTGTTCAGTGACATCTCTGATTGTTGGTAGGTCTGTATGAACATGTGAAAGCCTGTGGGTGATCGAGAGTGAGCAGAGAGGTAGATAACTGCAGGAGTTTGAAGTCCACGGTGTCGTTTCAAGACCCTGTGATGATTTAGGGTGACATGACATATGCTGGTGTGTGTGTGTGTGTCCAGGATATTTTAGAGAACTTCATGCTTCCATCTGCTGACAAGCTTTTGGAGATGATTTCCTTTTCCAGTAGGACTTGCAGCACCTGCTGCAGTCAATGTTCTGACCGTCCACCTTAAGATAATCTGTGGAGTGTTTTCAGGAAGGAGACCACAAACAACTGAGATAAGTCTGATTTCCAAGTAACCTTTGAAATGGTGCCACAATGCTTTGCCAACACCAGACAGAATGTAATGAATCCATTCACTTGAGTACTTTATTCAAATAAAGGTTTAATGCGCTATATTATGCTAATTTCAGTCTTTATTATATTTTGGGTGCAAATATTATATTTGAGTTTTTCAGATTTTGCTGAGTCGTTGCATCATTAGCTCAAACTACTCTTTGAACATAAAGGAGTGTTGTAAATTCTGTCATAATGTGAAAAAAATGCACTGTCATTTATTGTATTTATTTGTTTATTTTGACAAAGGAAAAATGTTATAAGATAAAGACAAACAAAGAAGAAGACAGGATAGACAGCTGGGTAATGGGATGAAGTCAAATGGCATAAAAAAGAATAATGGAAAATCTCTAGTAACAAACATTATCTTGATGTATATATCTACATTTATACATATGTGTGCCTGTGCATACACACACACATCCATGTACTCAAATAACAATCTGAAAATAAAAGAAATGAATGGGTGACTTCCAACACCTCAGACCCTGATCAGCTGGCTCCACAGTGGCATCAGACCCACAGACTGTGACAGAAAAATGTCATTTAATAGGAGTTATCTTCAGTTAGAACAGTAATTGCATGCTTTAATTGCAAGTATTCTAGGATTTGAGAATTTTCCATGTGAAACTCTTGGATTTAATGTCGAAAAGTATCAAAAACATCATGTTGAAATAAATGTGGAAGCTTGGTTAATGGTTGTTAATGATGATAAGATCTGGGTTGTTGGCGACCTCGGGGATAGAGCGACTGTGCAATTAGCCATTTGCACTGATTTCCACAAAGCTGTCAGAGGTGCAGTCGCTGGAAGCACTGATGTAGCAGTACTATGGTATATGACAACATCCCACATTAGATATGTTGATCTGAATTTTGGATGTGGGCATTACTGTTTTCTGATTAAGACAGATGTTACAGATGTTAACGCATTCTGGGTATTAGAAACAGTCTTTGGACACTTTGCGTTTGCAGCTTCCTGTTTTCCTTTTAAAACTACAATTTAATGCTAAGTGATCTGGAGTTCTCATGAGAGGAGAGAAAGTACACAAGTGTGACACACAAAGCAAGTGCTCAGGTAAGAGGTTGCTATGTGTTTGTTGCTAACACTAATAGATATGACCCAGGTCATAATGTTGTGTGTTGTATTAGTTCCTCCACAGCCTGAGGGGATGGTCTTCATTTCTCCTGCCGTTTTTTGCAGATGGAAGCTGACCATAGGTTGGAGACTGAATGGGAAAGCTTTAAATTGGGACTTAAATTAGGAGAATAGAGCTGTTTTGGCTGTGCCCACTCAGATGTTTTCTACCCAAAATGAAAATAAACTATTCAGTTTTTGAAACTGCAAATCCTGCTGTGGCACTGGCCATTCTGTGGTCCCTTTGTTGGCCACGGTTCAGGACATTTTGGATTGTCCTGTGCCGAGGAAATATCAACAACTCCGTGGGTTTCTGAGTATGTGTGGCTACTTCTCTGGCTTCTTTGTGGTAGCTAAGTTAGTTATTTCTTATGTAGAATTGGCTGTGCCCACCCTGATATTTTCTAGTTTCTAGTTTCAACAGCAAATTAAACTATTTTGCTGTTGAAACTGCAAATCCTGCTGTAGCACTGGTCCTTCCTTGGGAGCAGGGAGCATGGGAATCAATGGGCAATGGAAGAACATTTTTTTAAAGAATAAACAACATTCCAGTCTCAAAATGAATCCAACAACTGGTCTCCTCAGCTCGCAAACCTGTACGAACTGTAGTTAAGAGGAGAGATGCTAAGCAGTAAAGGACATTTTTTGAGACATTCTGTTTCCATCAAATTCAAAATGACCTTTGTATGTTTTCTGTGTTCTATTGTGTATAAAACACGAGTTTATGAGATCTGCAGACCATCACATTCTGTTATTTCCATTTTACACAGCAGACTAACTTTATTTGAACTAGAGTTGTATCTACTGCATCATTCATCCAAGAAATGACACGTATGTCCACATAAAGGACAATCGACTAACCCTCCACCAGAGATTGTCCAACGCTGTCAGAGCACTAAGATCACAGTGAAGAATATAACATGCAGAATGAGCTTTTTCCTTGTTTGCTCCATGTTATTTCATAATTCTGATGTCATCAGCTTGGATCTCCACTGTAGCAGTAATAATGGTTAAAATGGTGTTTTCCAACTTTGAACTGATTCTGCATTTGTATATTGAAAAATGTGTATTCAGGCATTTCAGTGTGTAAATGATTTCAGATACTCATACGTGTGAATTCATGGAAGATCTACAAAAGGTGTACATATTCTTGTCTTTACTGATTTTCCTGGTTTATTTTTGTGGCAGTGGTGGGGACAAAAATGTATTCTTAAATCCATCCATCCATTTTCTTATCCGGGGCCGGGTCGCGGGGGCAGCAGTCCAAGCAGAGAAGCCTAGACCTCCCTCTCCACAGCCACCTCCTCCAGCTTATCCGGGGGAACACCAAGGCGTTCCCAGGCCAGCCGAGTGATATAATCTCTCCAGCGTGTCCTGGGTCTGCCCCGGGGCCTGGAACCTCACCCAGGAGGCACCAAGGAGGCATCCTTGTCAGATGCCCGAACCACCTCAGCTGGCTCCTTTCGATGTGGAGCAGCAGCTGCTCTACTCTGAGCCCCTCCTGGATGGCTGAACTTCTCGCCCTATCTCTAAGGGAGAGGCCAGCCACCCTTCGGAGGAAGCTCATTTCCGCCGCTTGTATCCGCGATCTCGTTCTTTCGGTCACTACCCACAGCTCGTGACCATAGGTGAGGGTAGATGGGTAAATTGAGAGCTTTGCTTTTACACTCAGGGTGCAGCGTCCGCATCACTGCAGCCACAGCACCAATCCGTCTGTCGATCTCCTGCTCCCTTCTCCCGTCACTCATGAACAAGACCCGAGATACTTGAACTCCTCCACTTGGGGCAGGAGCTCGTCACCGACCCGGAGTGGGCACTCCACCCTTTTCCGGCTGACGACCATGGTCTCAGATTCCTTCAATCCATGAAAAATGAATTATTAGATTTCAAGTGGCCTTCACAAAAGGTTCTCAGTCATCCAGGTCATCGTAGTCTAAGGGGCTTGGAAAGAAGAGTGTCTGCTTTAAAGTCTTAACTTAGCAGCCTGATCATCTACATCTAGGTGTTGATATTACAAAGCCTCGATGAGTCATCTCTGACGACATGCTATGCTGTTAGCTTTGGAGTTGAAGGAGCTGCTGTTATGAAAAGCTCAAACATAATCACAGCTAATCACTGAGTGCTGTCACATGATTATTGAGATGTTTGTGTAACTATGGTTGTCAATAAAAGGACTGTGAGGGGAGGCTGGAACTCGGAGTTGGCTGAGATCAGGTGAAGAGCTTACAACTCTAAGACCCTGACCGGACTCCCCTTGCAGCAAGTAAAAGACAAAGAGCGCTGTGTGGTCTTGCTTTGTTCGCAGTGATTGGTCTCTGAGTCAGTGGGGTCTAATGTCTTTAAGGCCCAACAATTACTTAACTAAATCGGGGGAGGAGATGGCTCAGTAGGTAGAGCGTTCGCCCCATGATGGGAAGAGTGGAGGTTCAAACAGCCACTCTGATGTACCCCTGAGCAAGGTACCGTGCATATGCACTGCTCCCCGGGCGCTAGACTGGCGGCTGTCCACTGCCTCACTGAGTGAAGGGGTTACATGCAGAGAGGAATTTCCCTACAGGAGATTAACAAAGTATGTAATTTCATTTTAAAAATAGAGAAATATGTTTGCAAATACAGCGGTTAAGTTCCAGCTCCAAACTCGATTAGCTGTCATTCATAATAATTTCATAAACTTTTCAATGACGTTGTTTGTTTGAGGCGTAAGTAAGATGGTTTTTTAAATAAGATGTTCATACAATGTTCCTATGCTCTGATTATTTTTTTTAAATGCACTTCTTTTAAGTATGCGAAATTAGGAGGATGGCCAGTGTTACCTGTAGAGAAATAAAATGTATTTATAGTAGAAAAAAATCAAAAAGACCAACATTTCCACATTCAGAATGAAAACATACATATAATGGTACCATTTAGTCTTCTTGTGTTCGATTTGCCATGAAAAGCACACTGAGCACTGAGAGGAGGGCCGCGATGGACCGGCACGATGCTGCCGTCTCACACTGAACATTATGTCCTGTAAGCACACACCACCCTGGTGTTCTTTCATTTCAATCCGGTCTTGAAGTGATGATGTGACGAATCCTGCTTCCAGGCCCGAACTACTCTGCGTTTAATGTTTAATAAATCAAAATAATCAAATCAAAATTTATTTATATAGCACATATTAAAACAACAGTGTTGACCATAGTGCTTCACAGTCAGTAAAAACACGAGACAATTAAAACAAACAATAAAACAGGACAAACAATAGGTAACAACACAAGCTAGAACAGCCAACTAGTTAGAATCAAAAACCAAAGTAAAAAGATAAGTTTTAAGACGTGATTTAAAAGACTGGATCGACTCGGCAGTACGAACATGAACAGGGAGGTTATTCCAGAGTCTGGGTGCCACGGTTGCAAAGGCCCGGTCACCGCTCGACTTCATTCGAGACCTAGGTTGTGCTAGGAGCCTGTGATTGGACGATCTAAGTGCTCTGTTGGGATTGTATAAGTGGAGGAGTTCAGAAAGATAGCTGGGCGCTAAATTATTCAGAATTTTAAAAGTGAACAAAAGAATTTTAAAATCTATGTGATATTTAACAGGGAGCCAATGTAGATTGGCTAAAATTGGAGTGATGCGTTCATAGATTCTCGTACCTGTTAAAAGATGCGCAGCTGCATTTTGAATTAACTGAAGCCGGCAAAGAGAAGAGTGTTGGAGGCCCGAGTAGAGG
The DNA here is from genome assembly GCF_900408965.1 of Simochromis diagramma. Classification (NCBI taxonomy): domain Eukaryota; kingdom Metazoa; phylum Chordata; class Actinopteri; order Cichliformes; family Cichlidae; genus Simochromis; species Simochromis diagramma. The sequence goes on along the minus strand of NW_024386892.1, from coordinate 7,561,649 downwards.
CAGTTACAGTAGTCCAGTCTGGATGTGTGGATAAGCTTTTCAAGGTCCTTTAAAGGAAGGAACGGCTTTGCTTTAATAAGACTTTTATGTATTTAACATGTTTTAATACTTTGTATCTTTTTCTACTGAATCTCCACAAGCCCCTAAAAACAGTCAGTGATCAGTCGGCCTCTGAGTTTTTATTACCGCTGTTCATTTTAAAGCTCAGTTTTTAAACCCTTCTGGTGTAGCTACAGCCCAGCCCATGCAGCAGTACATTATTGACTAACCTCGTATTGTGGATGGATTATCTCAGTTGTTCTCCTGGCTGAAGTTTGGTCCGTTTACAGCATCCTGCCATGCGATTGCATTTGTCCTTAACCATCAGGAACCCTCACGTTAACTTTTAACAAGTGGAAAAAAAGTTGGCGTTCATCCTCCAGCTTCACTGTTTATGTTATGCTAACATAGCTGTGTCGCTAGCGACCACTTGGCACATCATTATATAGCAGCTAGCCCAACTTCAGTAACCCTACAAACGTCACTGCTGTTTAGTTTCCTGTTTTTCAGCTCTACGTCTTAATTTGTTTCGGAAATCTCTCAGTCAGGACATTGATTTCCCATGAAAAGCACACTGAGCACTGTGTTATATTTAGATGGAAGCTAGCGAGCTAACTTCCTGCTAACATCTAACTCCGTTAAATTTCATAAATTCGGTTTTCATGGATGCCTGGATTTTAAACTTAATTGTTACACCTGGTAAAGCAGCAACGTGGTAGAAAGAATTTAGGCAGTTTGTAACTCTCGTTGATGCTGCAATGACCGAGTGACTTATGGACCTGCAGTGGAGTTTGGGCTCAGGCACGGCTAATGACGTCAGACTTAAAGACCAGATTTCATTTCATTGCACTTGGAGAACTACAGATTTGGGCCTTTGAGCCATGGCTTTATTTTTCTTACAAAGAGGTTGCCTGTCAGGGTCCTGGGTCTGAGCGACCCAGGATCCCTGAGCAGTTATGGACTAATATTATAATATATATTTTGTATTGCTGTCCCTCGTTATCCCTGCTTGTGTGTGTGTGTGTGTGTGTGTGTGTGTGTGTGTGTGTGTTTCTGCGGGCGCCTTCAGGCCTGGTGGGTGTGGCCCTGCTGGCGGACTGACCACACCCGAAGCCACACACCTGCTGCTGATCAGGCCTCGTCGGGGGAGCTACTTAAGAGAGTCTTGGAGCTCCCACCGACGTGGGATCATTCCATGAAACTCCACGTTAGTCATCCAGTTGAACTGAGTTAGTGTGTGTATGCCCGCGGTTATATGTGTCCTGACGGCTGCGTCTATTGTGTCCCTAGGAGAAGTGTGGAGCGCCAGACAGCAGCCAGCACGAGGGGTGCTGAGACACGGGAGCGGAGAGCACTGAGACACGGACTATTCACGGAGAGACACGACACGGGAGTCAGGGAAAGCACGGGGATTTATTGTTGTTTGTACCATACACTGTAAATAAACGCACTGTTTGTACATAGAGCGCCACGCCTGGGTCCTCCTTCCCCACGCCTCCCACGGTTTGCCATGCCGAACCGTGACATTGCCACTTGTGGAGCACCTTGGTCAAATCCTGGCTACTTTGTTCTCTGTAATTACACAGGCTTCACAAATTAAATGTGGTACAGGTTTATTTATTGTTCAAATGCTACGTATAGCACCTTTAAATGTCAGGGGTCCACAATAAGAATTCATTGACAGACGTTAGACATCCCTACTGTTCATGTGAATACAAAACTAGAGGGCTGAAAGACAGAAATGTATGAGTGGTCATAGTTCCATGTCTGTAAGATGTTTGTGTGTTTGCAGAAAACCTTATTTTAAAGGAAAAAATGCTTCTGAAACAAAGGGCACAGGCCAAATAATCTACAGCACGTCATGTCTTGGTAACATTACCGTGGTTAGGTAAAGACAGAATAAAAGTTCAGTAATATGGCACCATTTTCAGGATGTCACAGAGTGCTTTGTGATGAAAGTACTATTTACAATAGAAAATAACACAAAAACCAGCAAAGGGGTTGTTGGGTGTCTCAAAAATAGTGAAACAAGTGACTTGACATAAAACTATGTACATACCTGTTTGTTTGACTTTAAATACACATCTTTTCACACTAAGTCACATCAATCATATTAAATAGAGCAGACACTTTTGCTGTGGGAAAAAGAAAGATAAAGAAATGAGTCACATGTAACGTCCACGTGTTTCACATCGCAAACATGTCAAAATAACAGCAGCTCTATCTATAACATTATTTGAACAATGGAAATCTCTTTTCAGCATCTTCTCTTGATGAAATAATCTGACTCATCTTCATTTCTGAGTAATTTTATGCTGTACACGAAACATTCAGAAGTGTGTCTGCCCACTAAAGATCTATCTTTAACTTCATTTGGTTTTCTTTTTTTTTTTAACTGTGTAGACCTGAAACGACAGACCTCATGTTTCATCATTTTCTACCATTTCAAAGGTAAACACTGTGGGGAAAATATCAATAAGTGACAAATTAAAGGAAAATCTATATATGCGGTTTTGGCCTATCTGGTGCTATTGAAGGGATGAATTCTAAAAATTGCTGGAAGAATACCACCTTCATTAAAACACAGTAGGCTTTAAATAATGATTGAGCCATTCAATGAATTAGGGCGCTGCCATGCGGGAAGAGAGCACATTCATTAGGATATAAAACATAAAAGTGATCACTTCAAAAGTGGCTTCCCTTCATTGGCTTCCTGTTAAATCCAGAATTCAAAATCCTGCTCCTCACATACAAGGTAGGGGTGCAACAATACTCGCATCGAGTGCTTTGGGTTCGGTACGCATATGTATCGAACAATACAAAATTTTTACATTTATTTTATCAACTTTCCTTCTGACGATGCTGTCTGTGTTGAGAGCTCAGTGGATCTGCGCTCAACAGTGCAGCCTAGGCGGAGTAGTCGAACGCAGATTCACTGAGCGCAGTGCAAGCTAGCGAGACAGAAGTTAAGCTCTTGTTGCAACATGGCAAATTGAACCTCCCCCACCCTGATTCAGATCTGGCCTTTGGAACTATCTTGGTCTTCATGTGACGTATGACCCTGAAGGTAAGCGAGTCATGGACTAAAGTAAAACAGTATGTTGGATGTGCCACGCAATGCTCAATTACATGGGTGGGAGCTAGTGTGTTAGCGCAGCTAGCTCGTTAACGTGTTGGCCGTCCAGCCCCGCGCACGGGGCGATCCGCGGAAGCTCGTTAACGGAGATTTGCCGTGTTGTGGCGTTAACGTCATTTCAGATTAACGCTGACAGCACTAGTGGGAACACAACGAATATGACTGCACATTTACGCCGACATCATCCTAGTGCAAAGACATGTGGAAGCAGACAAAAACAACAAGCACGCATGCTACAAACTTTACCCGAGTCATTTAGACAGCCGTTAGCACATGATTCTCCTTATGGTGACCTGATATGTTTAATATGCTGCTGAGAATATAGCCCAGAAGAAGCGGATAGTATAGCTTTTATTTTGGAAAGAGCCCTTTCTCTGTAATAAACTCTCTTTTCCAAAGATGAGTGATTTCTCAATCAGATACAGGGCTCGCAAAATCGCTAGCCCGACGTCCCGGGGCTAGCGATTTTTCCAGTCGGGCTACCAAAATCTATCTCTGCCCTGCCCGTCGGGCTATTGTAGGAAGGAAAAATATATGTCAATGCTTTTGCATTCTTTCAGAAATGTATCTGGGTAATTATGTCATTGGCATCGGTGAGCCACTGTCAATATGTGACATATTGAAATCGCGTTTGAATTTGCGCTTGTTTTTTGCTTTCACTTTGCAATCGTGCGAACTGTGTATAGAGAGCGACAGCACTGATCTGTGAGTGATGATAATTTGTGCACAAATTCCTCTGACATCGTCTTATTAATCGTTAGCTTACTATGCAAACATGACAAGTGAAATCTCCCGCAGCTTAAACATGTGAGAGGTTGATCGCGCAGAGAATCGCTGAGCTTATGTGAGTGCGTGTGTAAAGCAGATATTTAGTTCTGCTGAGCCAAATAAGACAGGTCAGGGTGAAGAAGTGACAGCCAAAGAAAAGCTTACCACAAAACGGAGAAGTTATGACAAATCAGACTATAAGGCAAAAAGAAAGTGCAGCTTTATGGTTTCATGGACAAAAGAATTTCTGTGGCTGCAATATGACGAGCTAAATAACCAGGGCTGCACATAAGTGGTCCGCAGGTGCGCATTCGCTGTCAAAATAAAAGACGCGCACAAGATAAGAAGTTGCAACGCGTGTTTGCGTACATAAGATTTTCAGGAGGAGGACAGACATTTGTTTAGAACTCTTAAAGATGTCGAAGAAGCTCCTTTAAGCAATTACTGTGATGTTCCTCCGAACCACAAAAGAAGCGGGTATTCTGGAAAAGTAGTTGCAGGAGGTGAGCTGGCTTCAAACAAATGATGAACGCACAGAGATGTGGTGCAGAATGTGCCGTGAAAATTTAATAAATGACAAATTAAAAAGGCATGAACATTTTTTTTTGTATCGAAAAAAATATCGAACCGTGACACCAAAGTATCGAACAGAACCGAACCGTGAATTTTGTGTATCGTTGCACCCCTAATACAAGGGCTTAAATAATCAGGCCCCATCTTATCTCAATGACCTTGTAGTACCATATCACCCTGTTAGAGCACTTCGCTCTCACACTGCAGGCCTACTTGTTGTTCCTAGAGTATTTAAAAGTAGAATGGGAGGCAGAGCCTTCAGTTTGAATCCTCCCTTAGTTATGCTGCAATAGACGTAGGCTGCCGGGGATTCCCATGATGCATTGAGTTTTTCCTTTCCAGTCACCTTTCTCACTCACTATGTGTTAACAGACCTCTCTGCATTGAATCATATCTGTTATTAACCTCTGTCTCTCTTCCACAGCATGTCTTTATCCTGTCTTCCTTCTCTCACCCCAACCAATCACAGCAGATGGCCCCGCCCCTCCCTGAGCCTGGTTCTGCTGGAGGTTTCTTCCTGTTAAAAGGGAGTTTCTCCTTCCCACTGTCGCCAAAGTGCTTGCTCATAGGGGGTCATATGATTGTTGGGTTTTTCTCTGTATCTATGAAGCGCCTTGAGGTGACTTTTGTTGTGATTTGGCGCTATATAAATAAAATTGAATTGAATCACTCAGAGCTACTTTGTATTCATCTGGTGGACTATGGCTTGATGGAAGCAGTCCATCCTATTTCTCTGATGTTTTTTTATTTTCTATTTCTACTACAGAACACGTATTTCTATTGTTGCATGTAGAGATTGTCACATACACACATACACAAAAGCAGCTTTACTGAGGAGTTAGTTTTTGCCTACCCAGTGAATAAAAGAGCATTTGTATCCATAATCTTTTTGCCAGTAGTTTAGCTTTATTCACTCTTATTTTATGTTAGCTGTTTTCTCCGGGGCCCCAGCTGACTCCTTGTGTCTTCACTATGTTATATATAAATACCCCAAAAACATGGTTGAATACTGATATAACTTCCACAGTCCAAACAGTCTAACGCAACAACAAAGTCTGTGAGCAGATTATGACGTGGCTCTGTTTACAGAAGATCTCTTACTGAAATTTGTTCACAATTTGGTGCTAATTATAGCAAATGCACATTTCAATGTAATTGTTCATGAATTGACTTGAATATAACCGTCACAACCACACCACACATGTACACTTCACATATAGACTACTATTAGCAGGATGGCAAATTTCTGAAACACACTAATCCATTTATATTCATCCATGTGTAAATTCTGTCTGATTTCATGCACAGTGAAGCCGTCTGTCTGCACTATCCAATGACAGCAGTGTCTGATTCACTTAGGATTGAAAAAGGGTTTAAGAGCAACAGGTTGTACATGTGAGGCTTCCCTTATGCCCGATAATCCCCACATTACAGGTGTCAATTTTTCCTTTAATTTGTCACCCGTGTGACTATATTTCACATTTTAGGTTGGTTTGACAACAAGATGATATCAAGATGAAGATATCAGGCTCTGCCCTTAAAATCGTGTGTTTTCCATTTGTATATAGTATAGTATAGTAGATGTTATGGAGCAGGTGAGAGCAGGGAGGAAGGGGTAAGTGCAGCCTAGGTAGAGACAATATCTTACATATGGACGTCCAAACAATCAGGAACTTCCCATAGGACATTGATATATAGAGAAATACACAAGGGGTTTCTTCCAAATGAGTCAGGTAAACTTGTAACAGTGACCACATATAAAAAAACAAATCTTTGAGAGGTTCAATTCTATGTCAACATAATCAACAAGAGACAAACAATTCAAGTGGAGAAAAATAAAAACGATTACACTAACATGACATGTTTGTGCTTGTGAGGACTCATCATTTGAAGTGTATCGCAAAATAAGACCGTGTCAGAAATGGGAAGAACCCCATAAATCAGGGTTTCCACCCCCCAGTGTCCTTCACTACCAGTGTGCATCAGGTGGGTTTAAGAAATAAAGTGCAGGATAGTTCTAGAAATAATTCTCATGTTCTATACTTTTTTTCAAATGTATATGGATTAATTTCATTGTTGAAAATCATTCAACAAAGAAATCAATAAACACTTAACAAGTACATTCCTGTAGCATGAGCAAAACTTAACTGTACCAACACCTGTAATCACACGTTTGTATGGTGCATTCAGATACAAAGCAAAGCAAACCACAGTCATATTAGGAAAGATCACACGAAACAATAAACATATCACCAGAAAAGAACTGCATTTATCAGAGATATAAAGGTTTCCAGAGCCCCTCTAGCTTTTCCTACATTCAAACAGATGATATAAAACCTGTCTGATTGTGCATTCTACAACACAGCAATCATAGGTTAGACAGAAGAGGAAGGATGTGGGGGTCTGATCCCTGGTTACTGAAACTGGTTTTGAGTACATGGAACAGGTGTACCAGCAGGCCAACCAGAGTGCAGCTCTGACAGTAGCCAAGGCAAAAACTCAGTATGGGAGAAGAGAGGCCATGGAAGAAGCCTTTCGGTTGGCCTGGCAAACTGTCAGGGGAAAGCAGTTTCCATCCACACTGTATATAATGGGGATGGGACTATAGTGGGGATGCTGACCTCAACAGAGGACAGTTGAACTAACACATCAAAGAATCTCCTCAATCCCACTGACATGGCTTCTTGTAGTATAAGAGGACTGGGAGTAAGGTCACTGAGGTAGTTTGTCAAGGCTCAGGCTCTGCTGTGGTGCTGTCATAGCTGACACACCTCTGCAACATTGTGTTGCAGTCAGAGACAGTGCCTCTGGACTGGGAGACTGGGGTGGTTCCCCTCTTCAAGGACTGGGTCCACAAAGTGTGGTCCAACTTTAGGATGCTCATGCTTCTCAGCCTCAGCCTGGGTACTTCGTCTGCCTGTTAGTGGAACCTTAGATTCATGAGGTGGTTTTCATCCTGATCATGGATCAGCTCTTTATTTTCTCAAGGATGTTTGAGGATGCATGGGAGTTCCCAAACAGTCTACATGAGTTCTGGGAACTTGAAGAAGGCATTCAACCGTGTGTTCTGTTGGAGATGCTTTGGGAGTATATGGTATCAGGCCCATTGCTGTGGCCTAACCAGTACAACCATTACCAGAGCCCATTTCACATTGTTGGCAATAAGTCAGACTCGTTCTTTGTGACTGTTGAACAAAGGGACTGCTGTCGTTTGTCACGATTTCGTCCATAATTTCCATGGACGAAATTTCTAGGTGCAGCCAAGAGGAGGTCTGGTGTGGTGGTCACAGGATCTTGAGATTCTCCAACTCACACCGGAGTGGTTCACAACCACGTGTGATGAAACTGGGATAAGAAATGGTGTTTCAAAATTCAAGACCATGGTCCTCAGACTGAAAAGGGCTCTCTGGGTCGGGAACGAGTTACTACCCCTGGTAGAGCAGTTACAGATCTTGGGGTCTTGTTCATGATTTAGGGGGGAGTGGACCAAGAGATTGGATCGACAGGCTCGAGAAGCATCTACAGTGATGCAGATGCTGTACTGGTCTGTCATGGTAAGGGGAAAGCTGAGTGTAAAAGCAAAGCTGTTGAATTGTAGCTACGCCCTTACGTTCACCTAAGTCACAAGCTCTGTGACCTCATGTCCGTGAGAATGAGGTCACAGATACAACATAGAAATGAGCTTTCTCTGAAGGGAGCCTAGGCTCAGCCTTGGAGATAGAGTGAGGAACTCTGCCATTCAGGAAAAAGCAGGAATAGAGCCACTGCCCTCTTAAGGCATCTGACCAGGATGCTCAAGATGTTCAGTGCATGTCCCATTGGAAGGAGGCCCTGGGAAGATCCACGATGCTCTGGAGAAATTACATTTCTTGGAAACACCTTGGTGTCTCACCCTAACCAGTCGCAGCAGATGGCCCCGCCCCTCCCTGAGCCTGATTCTGCTGGAGGTTTCTTCCTGTTAAAAGGGAGTTTTTCCTTCCCACTGTTGCCAAAGCGCTTGCTTGTAGGGGGTCATATGATTGTTGGGGATTAGTATAAAGTGCACTGACTTGAATCTTGTTGTGATTTGAGGATGTATGAATAAAATTGAATTGAGGTGCTGGAGGAGGGTGGTCTGGGCAGAGATGTGCAGAAAATGGATGGATAGATGGATGGATCAGACCTTTTTTACATAACAGACTCTACATGGATAATCTAGTACTGGAGCACCTACACAGTAAACCTACAGGAGCCATGGAAACACATGCCACAGTTTTTGTGCTTACATTAATGCCGGAGTTACTGAGTAAGCAAATCAGTGACTTTTACACACTGTATGCCTTAGCACTGTAACGGCACATTAGTGGCTGACCTGCTCTGGCTGCTAAAAGCTTCCACTTAATAATAATAATAACACTCCTTAAAATTGATTATAAAATCTATGTAGGAAGGAGGGAAGAAATTGCACTAACCGACTTGCTGCAGTAGTAGCATCCTATTACAGTGCCATGCAAAAAATCAGTGTCTGCTTATAATGACCCATTCTTTCATAAATGGTTGTAAAGACAGACTGCATGGCTAGGTGCTTTATTTTATACACCCCTGGAAATGGGGCTGAAAACATCTGAATTCTAAGATTAGGAGATGTGGCCAAATTCTTGGTCCATATAACTGTAGATTCAGTCTGAATAATCTGTATGAAACGAATAGGCAAAGAATCACTGAGTGTAATGAAAGTGCAAACCACAGACTCCTGAAGAGGACATAAACCACAGACTCCTGGCTAACTTGTAAATTCCTCTTGAAAACAGATTTCTTGGTTCTCAGTGTCTAATGAAGCCATGCTGGTGCATTAAAGTACCAATACTAAGACAGCACGGCAGAATCTGATGTCCTGGGATGAGAACACGTTGGTTTTACAGTGTATCTGAATGCAGATTTCTAAAACCCAGCCTCCAATGATTCATATTTACTTAAAACAAGCTAAGCGCTCTTAACTGCATTAGTGTAAACAAAGAACTCATATGATAATATGACTTAAAATATAACTCGGTGATCCCCTCCCCTGACACAACATTACAAAGTCAAAATGAAAGGACAAAAACAGACAACACAGATGTCGGCCTACGTTTCTCCAGCTTTGTTTGTTGTGGTGTGTAGATGTATAAGGCTGGTCCAGTCACTGGATGTTTCTGGCCATTCACAGTGTCCTGCTACATGACTGTCCCTGGTCAGATGGTCAGAGGTAGAAGCCGGTGGCTGGTGGGTCCGGAAGTGTAGGCAATGTCTCAGGGCTGGGTACCTGGATAGTAGGAGGCACAGATCCATTCCTGTTAGGCAGGGCACAACCTCCTGGGTAAGTACTGTTTAGCACGCAGCCATTTTCCATCTGCAAAGGACATAAAATATCATTAACATTAAACAGGATTGCCATTTGGCTCATAGTGGGTGTTTGTATAAGACAAAGATTATGATTCATAATCTTAAAATAATCTTAAAAGCAGAAACACAAACAAACAAATAAGGCAAAAACCTTATTGAGGAAGATGGTCCAATATTATGGAGCATGTATATATCTGAATATCAGAAAAATATCAGTTATAGGGTAAAGTCCCTACAACCTTCTTCTTTAATTCAATTCAATTTTATTGAGCCAGCACTTTGGCAACAGTGGGAAGGGAAAACAACAGAACCAGGCTCAGGGAGGGGCTTCAGGCTTCCCCCTTCAGGGGTAGCCACAGCGGAGCATGACTCCATTGCAGTCCGTTCCTACCGTCTCGTCTGTCACACTACATTCACGTTTCTACTCTGTGGTTTTCTTGAGAGCTTGAAAAAGAAGGCAACTGGACTTATTTTGTTTGTGAAGACATTTCAGCTCTCATCCGATGGACTTCTTCAGTTATAAAAACAAATGGTGGAGAGTCCCAGCTGTTGAATTCCTAGTGGTAGTCCCCTCTTTGGAGGTGGCCCTGAGAGGAGGTGGCCCTGAGAGTGGCTGACCCAACATTGATCATGTGAGCCAAGGCGCCTGGAAGTGATCTTTAGAGTATTTGATGGGGGGGGGGTCGTGCCTGGTTGCTCACAGTGAATGGAGATGGAGTCCCTCTACATAAGAGTCAGTACATTTACCATTTACTCTACTCCCCTTTAAACCATCTGTGTCCTCAGTCCATATTGTGGACCCTGGCATCCTTGAAAGAGGGACCATTGTTCTTTAATGGCATCTGTACAGACGTGTACATCTATCCTGTTGTGGTGGCTCTTCTATAATGTGCTAAGTTTTCGTGGAGCAGCTGTTTGGTTTCTCCTATGCAGAGGTCCAAGCACTGCTCACAGCACTGCACAACATACACTGTGCTGCTTAGGCTGTGTTTGAGTTTTGTGCTTGGGATGAACTACTCCATCCAAAGTTCTTCTGCCTTTTTTCCTGTCTTTTTCCACACCTTGGCTCATGTGATGACACACCTGATCAACAGTGGATCAACAACCCTCAGAACCACCTTCACAACCTCAGTAAATACCTCAGATAAATAACTGGGACTCTCCACCAGCTGTTTTTATAAGGTCTCATCCAAGAAGAAGCTTCTTGGATGAGACCTGAAATGTCTTCACAAACCTAAAGAAGTCCAGTTTCCTTAGTTTTTTAAAATTCCAGACTACCACGACCTGCATGACTGAAAACTTGCACAAACCCTCGGTAGTTTTCCCCTTTTCTTCCTCGTCTTCTTGTCAATGCCGCTGTTTCCAAACATAGATCATAGCAGGTCTTACTACCATCTTGTAAACCTACCTTTTCCCTAGCTTCTCCTAATCACCATCCTGTGTAGACTGTATATTGTCCTCTTGTCCTTTGTTAGAGTGTGCTGTTCAGTTTCCAGTGTTAGTCCACGTCCCGTTTCTCGCTCCTCGTGAGTTGAAAGTTTGCATTTGTTTTTGGTTTCGTTTTGTATTTTGCTTTATGCTGGTACGCATCCGCTCAATAAAGGCAAGCGCCTTTAGATAAACCTCCTCCTGCCTCTGAGTCCTCATCACACTCACTATGACAGTCAGAGCTACTTGTCTCAAGCCAAAACTATCATGTGTGACTTGTCACACCCTCACGATGGACTGTTCTCCTTGCTGGCTTGTGGATAGAGGCTCTGCAGCTTTTTCACCAGGTCATCAGACTGCTCAACATGAAATGAAAATACCATGTTTGTGTACGTGTCCACAGCTTTCCACAGCTCACTTTTACCACTGCACGTGATAATATATTTTGCTGCTATACATATTTTAACATATTTGATTTATTTTAAATATTTTTTCATCTTACATTGAGTAACTGCAATGACATTTCATTCCTTGCACACTTATGCATGACAATAAAAAGTCTGCTTGTCATTTTCTTCATTCACCAGTTGCTTAAAATACTCGTTCCCTTTTTTCCACTCAGCCATTTCTATGCTGTAGACAAAAACACTGCCACCTATCCTTTCACATTGCTTGTTCACGTTTGCACCATAGCTACCCAACACCACCTCAGTGTTTTTCACCCACATGTGCAGTGACGTCAGCTTCCACTTATCCTTTTCACAGTTGCAGGGGGCGCTGGAGCCTATCCCAGCTGTCATAGGGCGAGAGGCGGGGTACACCCTGGACAGGTCGCCAGTCTGTCGCAGGGCCAACACACAGAGACAGACAACCACTCGCGCTCACGTTCACTCCTGCATTCACACCTATGGGCAACTTAGATTGATCAATTAACCTATCCCCACAAACTGCTTGTCTTTGGACAGTGGGTACCCATGGGTACCCATGGGTACCCGTGCGTGGGTTTTACCCGTGGAAAACCCACGCAAACACGGGGAGAACATGCAAACTCCACACAGAAGGATGCCGGCCTGATGGTGGAATTGTACTCAGGACGTTCTTGCTGTGCGACAACAGTGCTGACCACTGTTAGGTTTATATTGTTGATTGTCATTTATGCTTAGAAATATTTACTCATATATAGAGTTTTATAATCGATTGCATAATGATAGGAGGTCTGATCCTTAGCAGTCTGCAAAGACTCTGTGAGCCTCCCAGAGCACTCTGGCATAAACACACATCTTAAAGTCGTGAGAGAGGTCGTACCTGCTCTTACTGATTTATACTACAGGAGGACACCTACTCTTATCTCTTTAAGTATAAGTGCCTTTTGTTTAGGTGGACCGCTGGACTCCTGGCACAGCAGGTCTGGGGAGTCTTCACAGGGTCACATTTTGACCCCCCCCCCCCCACACACACACACGCATGGCTACACGTACACACAGACAAGGTACTCTTTGTTCACATGTATGCTTGTGTAAGACGTCATATGTTAATGAACGTATGCATATTGACGTAACCTCAATAAAGAGCAGTGCTACGGGGGAGCTGGCTGAGAGCGACTGGGGTTTGAGCGGAAGGAACGGCGCTCGTCACAGTTCTCTCCCTCGTGCACAAGCAACACAAAGAGCTCTGAGGACTTGCGTCTTGCTTTTGCCGTTGTAGTAGAACTGTCTTGTTCCAGACAGACCCATCAACCACCGTTCCTTCTCTTTTAATCAAATTACTGAGTAACTGATGCACCTTCATGTCTAAATACATAGAATACAGACAGATAAAAGATGATTTCCTTAATAACAGATTTAAATGTAAAAGCTACTAAAAAGTTAAAACCTGGGTACACAGTCTGTATGCCCGGCTCAGGAAGGAACCTCCAAGCTGTGCAGCTAGTAATGATTTCAAAGTCATGACAATGTGCCACTTATCAGCAACCTCACCTTGCTGTGACTGGGGTCGTCAAGGATCTCAGAGGTCACCAAGCCAAAGTGGTCGAGCTGGCAGCAGGGCTTACCCACTCTTAGAATCTGCTCCAGGGAGCTAGTGCAGGGAGGGCACTGCGACAGACTGGAGATGACCTCGAACAAGGGGCCCGGGATCTGCTCTGGGTGGCTTTTGTGGTTCATTCCACGAAAAGATGCAACTGTGCTCTCAGCGCCCCGCTGCTCTGCACTTCTCTCAAGCAAACCACCTCCACTGACTGTGTAATCCACACTGTCCATAGTGGGCTTGTTGTAATCCCTGCAAGACCCCAGTGAGGTGTTTGTAAGAGCGTTTTGGCTGTTGTCAATGCAGAAACTGCTGCCCAGGCTTTCGCTGAAGCTGTAGTTCTGCCATGGCATTTTTTCTGCTGAATGCTCTGGGCTCGACGGACCACATCGTCCGTCAAGGTTTGCTGCCGTCTGTTTGGCATGGCACTGTAGTGAGAGCTGCTTCTGGGTCCTTGGTTGCTGCTCCTGCTGAAGGTAGTGTTGGTGAAGCTTGCTATTCAAGTCTGAGGTCTTGTCATTGAAAGTAGTCTGCTGTGTGGTCAGTTGCTCCAACTCGATCTCTGCTGGGACTAGAATGTCTTGGGCTGTCCATTGTCCATTGGCAATAGACTGATTTTGCCCCAGCAGCTCTCCATTTACTATCCTGTGGGGGAAATGGTCACTCTGCTGGCCCCAGTTAGGTGGTACTTTAGTGGTTCGCATGTTGAGATGCTGTTGCATCTGCTGGGATAGCTGGACAATGGGAGTGTGCTCCATTATTGGAGGCTTGGAGGGACAAAACTGCATTTGCACACTTGTATCAAGATTATTTTCTGATAATGACACTGGTGTGGAGGTTGCTGCGGTAGTGCTAGGAGGTACCTGTCCTCCATGTACAGTGGAATCAGTCCTTCCTTCTATCGAGTCATAGATGTAAGAGAGAATCTCATCATTTGTCAGCAGATCATCCAAAGTGGGCACGTGCTCAGGGTCCATCTCAACTCTGATCATACGCTCATCTAGCAGCAGCAACTCCAGGTCCTCAGCACTCAGGCCCAGCCCTTCCAGAGCTCCAAACAGCTCGCTGTTTGAGTAACTCCTCTCTTCTGCATCCATCCCTTGGCCCTCCAAAGAGAGCGAGTCCAAAGTAGCCAGCAGTGGGTCAAAGCTGGTACCTGGTTCTGTGATACCTGGACCTACGACACTATTAGCAGGTTCATTCCAGCTTCTGTGCAGGTTGGAGGGTTCACTTTCAGAGAAACTAACGTGCTCTGCAAAGAAGCTGCTGTGAAATGACAGCTTGGGCTCCACAGCTGGCTGGCAAACATACACTGACTCATCCTGACTCATGAGTGCCCCAAGAAGGGAGCCTGGGTCCAGACCATCCGTCAGCAGCTTATCAGTCCGATTCTTCTTTGACTTGCTAAAATTTTTTACACAGCTGCCATCTCTAAAGCCTGCGATGGGATGATTGGACTGATAGAGCAGGGCTTCTCCTGTAGCATACGTAAAGGGTAGATGCATAGAGCGCTTACGCAAATGTTCTCCTCCTTCTTCATCCCTATAAACACAGAAGACATCATTGTCAGGACTTCTCTGTGCAGTTTTTTTAACAACTAAGAAATACAAACGTATGGCATTGAAGGGAAGGAGGATGGATATCTTAATGGTTTGATTCAGTGTATTACTCGAGATAAATGACCAAATGAGATTTGTACACAGACAGGTACTTACAAAAGAGGCCTCTGGGTGGCGATGATGTAATCTGGTTTCCCATTCTTATACACCAGCCGGGCATTGGCCTGGACCCACTTCCACTGGTTTTCCTTAGTCAGGAGTCTGAACACAGTCAGACCACTCTCTCCAGTCTTCATCACTTTAAACATTGAACACAAACAACTGTTACTCAGAGATAACCTCTGTCCACTATGACAGTCTAAATCTGCATAACACTTTGAAATGAGTTTTCATCGAAAGTTGTCACAAATTATCCACAGCATCTGTGTCCTGCCAGGCTGGACAGGGTGGCAGTGGACTGACAGTGGACTCATTTCATCTTTACTAGTGGGTTATGGTCAGGCACAAAGACCGTTAATCATGGTCAGGGTTCGTCACTTCTGACCACGTGCCCATCTGTCCACTGAAGTGCACGTGGTGGTGCTGCTCTCATCTCTGATGCTTTGCCCGATCCTCTCTTCAGGCAGCCCTGCAGCTTTGCTCAATCTGTTTACTAATCCCACAGGATTACTTACAAAAGCTGTCTGAACTCTTTGACCAGACCAAACGTCCTCAGCACAGGATTTCCTACATATACTCAGGTTGTTCAGTAGCAAAAACTTTTTGGGTGTGAATGTTGAGCCACCTGCTTTGGTTTAGTGTTTTTCACAGCCTGCTGAGTCGGGAGCTGTGTTTCAATCAAGTCTAAAATCCTGGACTCTTAAACGCACCTTAGAACACACATGCATCAACACTACAATGTGTCACGGTCCGCAGTGGCAGACCGTGTGGAGGACTCAGGTGCAGACACAAGTGAGGATACGGGAGTGAACTTAAACAAAAGCGAGCCTTTTATTGTGGCTGATAATCACAAAAGAAACAAACAAGAATGAGGGCAGCACAAGAGCAGTAACTAAACAGAAACCTAAACTGGGAACAAACTATGGTAAGGCTATGGCTGGGAATACAAAAGACTGGGCATGGAAACACGGAGGGTGGGAACACAGACGACGCGACACAGACTGCATGAAACACCGAGACTAAATACACATGAGGGATGATCAGGGGAAGTGGCCACACATGGGAGCACAGCTGACACACATGAACCTAACGACAGGACAGGAGAGGTGAAACTAAATACACTGACATTGAACACAGACTTTCAAAGTAAAACAGGAAACATGGAGATTAGACATGACATGAACTAAACATAACCACGCAGACATGACTCATGACAGGTAGACGCACGAACCAGGGAGACGGAGTACAGGGGAAGATGACAGAAGCGACAGCATGAACTTGACAACACAAGACACACAGACATAAACACATGAAGGGCAAGGGAGGCTCAATACAAGGGTCATATAATTACAAATGAGCTGGAATAACTTAATGAACCTAAACAAACAATAAACATCAAAATAGACTAAACACAAAACACTGGGTCGCACGACCCAGGACCATGACACAATGAGTGGGCGGAGGGAGGTTTGGAGTCTTCACACCCCCGTTCTCTGCAGCCTGTTGGAGCGGGGGGCCAGGAGGAGGAGTTGGCCGTCCGACTGTGGTCTGGAGTGTGGGGCCTCCCTGCTGCTGCCGAGCCAGGGCGGTCTGCATCTCTCCACCCCAGGGAAGAGGGTAACACTACCTGGGTCTGTGTGCAGTTTCCCTCTCCAGGGGCAAGGGTACCTAGACCCGGGGCTTAGAGTACGCTTGGGGAGTGTGATCGTGTGTACAGCGTCTCTCTATGTCTGTCTCCACGTTGGTTGAGTGTGGAGTAAGTGCATATGAGAGCATGAGGGTGGGAATGGATGTTTGTGTCTGTGTGTGCCTGTATGTCTGTGTCTATATGTCAGGTTGGGTGTCAGACGCCACCTCTCTGGGGACATCTCAGGCCCTCCAAGGTTTGGAGGTCTATCTCCCCCCACCACTTCCCCTGCCAGTGGCAGACGCCCTCAGACGTCGGTGCGTTGGTGGTTCTTTGTGTTTGTGTGTTTGTATTTTCACGGACCGGCCTTTAAGGTGTCGCAGATAAATACAACAAAATAAAACTAGCACCGGTACCGAAAAAAGATTTATTCATAACACACGTGAAAAGACCCAGGAAAACCGAGTTAACGAAAAAAACGATAACAAAATAACGCTGAAAACCAATAAATACCCCGAAAACCATACATTTTACACCCGAGTCACTCTCGCGGCCCGGGACCAAATGAGTCACGGACCGGTACCGGTCCGTGGCCCGGGGGTTGGGGACCGCTGCTCTAGCAGATCATTACATGAAGGAACCTTTTAAAAACAAGCGCGTCCATGCTCACAGGTGTACACACGGGTGATCACACACACAAACTACACCCTTTTTGGCTCCTACCTCAAAGCACACTGTGTTCTGTCGATCTTACGTGCTGCACAATAATGTTTAATATTTAGTACTTACTGTCATATTCACATAGATCATCGTGATGTTGTTTATTGTGTTGCTCTTTTTTTCCTTGTTTTCTCTTTTTTTCTTTCTCAACAGGTGATCCAGGTGATTGATAGATGGATTTTTTGTCTGTTTGTTTTGTTAGTTTTTGTTTTTTTGCCCTTTATCCCCGTCCCTCTTCTCCGCTGTTTTTCTTTCCCTCTTTCTTTCTCCCTTTTCTTTCCCCAGTCATGTCTGTCCTGTGTTTAGCAAGTGAAAATAAAATAAAATAAAAGCAAAGGTGAATCTAATGGACCATTACGGCAAGGCTGGGATGGTCAATTTGGTAAAGTAAATCCGTTGGGCATCATTCTTCGCCTTTAGACAATAATTCTGATGGCAAAAGAGCCAAACGGGACAGGCAAAAAAATAAATAAATAAATAAAATAAATAAATAAAATAAATAAATAAAAAATAAAATCCTGGACTCTACCCTGTTCTCTATATAGTTTAACAATGACATATAACTTTACTTCTATGTACAAACTCAATAATCCTACCAATATTAATGACTGTCTAGCTTCTGTTACTAATTGGATCTCTCAAAATTTGCTCCACCCCAACCTTGCCTGAGATCTGTGAGATTAGCTTTTCTGCTAAGGAGATCATTCCCTGCCAGCATCGGGCTGCCGTAATGAATTCTGGGATTGCTTTTCACCAGCACGTTAAATTTAATATAATAAGTCATTCAGTCTTTTACTTTAATTCATAAATATTGCAAACTATATTAAAAGTCATTGTCCTTCTAGTGCACAACATTTTCATAATTGGTCTAGTTCAACTCCCACTTCACGTTTATTACTCAGTGCTTCCAAAGTAACTGGCAGGGACCAGGCTGCTAACAAAAACGATTCATGTTGTTCTTGAGCTGCTTCTCTAGACTCCAGGTAGACTTAAAAATGAGAGGTTTAATTTGAATTGTAAATATAGCATCACATGGCTGCTCTGAGTGTCACAACTGCTGAGAGCTTTTTTAGCTGCTGGCTTTTATGATTTCCCTCTAGAGAGAACAAAGCTACACAACACGTGTGCAGCTTGGCTTTGCAAGTTACTGGTAGGGTTGCTATATTTCACAGTTTAGTACATTATTCATTTAGTGACATCTGATAATATTTTAGAATTTAGTTAAAAATTAAGTTGTTTATTTATTTTTAGCATTTATTATTTTATGACAGTGCAGTGGAGCAGACAGCGGAGGAGGGGTAGAGGGGAAAACATGCAGTATATGGATCGCCTGCTCAGCCCACTGTGGTGTGCTGCTGACCTGATCCTAGAATCATTTTAGGAAGTCAGACTTTGGATCTGTATTCAAGCGGCTCATCGATGCCCAGCTGCGAGAAATTGTCACAGTAACGCCCAACCAGTGTGGCTTCGTCAAAGGATGCGGCAGGAGCAGCAGGAGAAGCACCAAGACCATCCATATGGCATTCCTCAACCTGGAGAAGGCTTTTGACAGAGTCCCTCATGACCTGATCTGGCACTCTCTGTGATCACACGGGGTCCCCGAGGCCTACGTCGATTGGATCAAGCTCGTGTACAGAAACGTGACCAGCACAGTCAGAAGCCCAGCGGGAACATCGCCACCTTTCAGCATCACCGTGGGCGTGCACCAAGGCTCCGCGCTGTCCCCGCTTCTCTTCATCCTCTGCATGGACACCGTGACCGCTGACCTCCAAGCACCCCGCCCTTGGACACTCCTCTATGCCGATGATGTCTTCATCGCAGATGAATCCCGGATGGAGCTGCAACGCCAAACGCAGCAATGGAAGACACGCCAGAGTGAGTACGCGCTGAGGTTGAACACCAAGAAGACTGAGTACTTAGAAGCCGACCCCCAAACCGACGGCACCATCAGCATCGATGGGTAAGACCTGGCAAAAGTATCTCACTTCAGGTACCTCAGATCGATGATCAGCAATGACGGCAACATCCTGCCAGACGTACGAGCCAGGATTAATGCGGCCTGGATGAAGTGGTGCCAAGTCACTGGTGTCCTGTGTGACCGACGAATACCTGACCACCTCAAGTCAAAGATCTACAAAAGCATAGTGCGCCCTGTGGCCCTTTATGGATCAGCGTGTTGGCCGTCCACCGCAAAGCACGAACAGGCCCTTCACACAATGGAAATGCGGATGCTGCGATGGTGCCTGGGCCTGAAACTATGGGACCATGTCACGAACACCGACTTCCGAAAGCGGCTGGGCATCGCACCGATCACGGAGAAGATGCAAGGAGCGCAACTGCGATGGTATGGGCACGTGGTCAGAAGTGACAAAAACTGCAGAAAAGCGGACCCTGCAGAGCGGGAATAACGCTAGGAGGAGGAAGACTTTGGATCTGTACGTGTTGAATGTTATGGTTTTTTTAACTGTTCTTTATCCAGTTTTGTAATCGTATACAGCAGTAATTGCAATAGTAGCACACATTAAGACCTTTTTAATTAATTTATGAAATGTCTGAAAGTAAATAAATAATAATTTTTGTCGTTTTAAAGGCTTTTGTAATTTGTTTTACCGCATACAGGAAACAGAGCTCGGCAGGCTGCTGGGTTGTGGTAAAATGGAATTCGGGCAGGTGAAGGAGTGAAGTCACGGTCAGGTTTGTCAAGCTGATAATTCTCTTCAGTATTAAAGCAGACATGTATAACAGCTCATGTAACCTGCTAAATGGGCTAAATCAGCCGCAGCAGTAGTGCAGGCCTGGTAATAACAACATGCCTGCAAAGAACAAACACACCACAGCTTTCACATCATGAGGGTAACATACAGACACATGCTGAGAGCTCAGGCTTCAGTCTGTTTTACACAATTTCATACAACTTGTTCTTTCCTACTGTTGTGTAATTCCTGATATTATCCTCGCAGTCACACAGCTCTGGTTATGACCACAGAAGCTCCACCCACCTGCTGATTAAAACTTGTGTTTACACGAGGCAACAAATCAGAAGAACGCCTCGCAGAGGATGGAAATGAGGATTTTCAGGCACTGCACAGGGCACAAGTGTTCAGCCCCATCTTTGAATGAACTAGACTGTTTTGGTTGACAGCTGGTTTTTGGTTACTTACTTCGGACATGGTTCTCTGCACAGTACAACATATCTGCGGCGTGGATGAACTGATAGCCAGAGCCCCTCACCCGCAGCTCAGCCTCCGTGTACCCCAGCACTATCTTCCCCCTGTACAAAAAACGACCAGAGTTACCTCGGGCAGCTGTTTACAGTTCATTCCACGTGTCACTGTAAAGAAAACAAAAACAAAAAACTATAGAATTATATTTTAGTATAGTCACCCTGTGAAACTTCTACCAGTGTGATGTTGTTTCAGTTTTCTCCATTTTTCTAAAAAATAAAACCCACCCATCTGACACACCCATGGATCTCATGAAGGAGGATACATATGATCAAAACACGTACAACACAACTTAACTTAACCTCCGACCTGGCGTCCACATATGTGGACATCACATTTTGGGTTATTTAGACCAAAATACTCAATTTCGCTCTACAAGGGCCTGATATCCACTCACGAGGACATTATACTGCTACTGTTCTATTGAAATTTTAAACAAATATCCTCATACGTGGCTTTCATTTTTCTTAGAAACAAAAATTAGATTGAAAAAAATCTGGTAATTCTTTATTTTTACATTCATGAGGTCCCAATCAGCCCAAATATCAAAGAGAAATGAAAAATGCTGCCGTGGAAGAGTTCAGGTCTTAGGAGGTTAAGCATAACTAGTCTGTGGTTTGTCAGCTAGATTTCTTTGTCTCACTTTGAAACACCAAAATCGTTCAACAGAAAATGAGCGATGTCACCTGAAATCTAACATCCAATGAAAATGCTCCACTTTAGCATGTGGCTAACACAAATCTCAAACCGAACTGTACCTCCTAACCCTAACAAACAAACAAACAAACAAACAAACAAACAAACAAACAAACAAACAGACGTGAGGTGTCTCAGTCGAATACAAAGTACTGAAATGTATTTTTACTTTGCGTCACAGGCCATGGGGGTGAAGTCCAGCTTGTGTTTGGTTCTAAAGATCATGTTCTTGGTTCTGATCTCTAGAATGGATGGAGGCTGAAGAGGAGTTGCAATAGCGAATAATGCAAGCAGCGGCGCAGCTTTCCCTCCATTTTCTTGCCACTGGTTCTGCCCATACAAGAACTTGAGCCTTCCCTGGATATTCAAAGCCTGGAAGTAAGCAAAATAACCAGTTATCCTTCTGGTAATGGATGTGACTTTGTATTTGTATTAGTAGATGTACTATTTTTATAACCTGTGAGTACTACAGGTAACTGTAAAGATGGATCTTTGAGGGAAAACCTCAGTGAAGGTGGGAGTTAGCGGGCATGGGGACATGGAAACAGGTAGCAGACGACTCTGATAAAAGTTTGGATCCTTTTCTGGGAAAATGAAGCTCAGGAAACTGATCACCTATCAGTTTGAATATTAGTGATCCAGACTGTGAGTAGAAAGGGCTTTGAGGGTTCAGTTAGAGCTGAAAAGTACTACATAAATACCTGTTCATGTCTTTAACCCACCAGGTTTATAAGAATACACAGATACACTCCTACGATAGATGTCTACGTGCAGAGAACGGGGACGTCAAGTCCAGCGTGTTGAGCGTGTTGATGTGTTAGCTCTGGTAAAAATAGAAAATGTCACGTACCAGGAAACCAGAAGAGTTGTCCAAGAGGCAGCGAAAGCGACACACAAAGCTTCTCTCCAGGAAGGACGAGTTCTCCGGGGGCAGTTGCTCCGGGTTGTAGCAGACCACAGATGAGCTACTGTCAAATTCCATCTCTATAAAAACCACAAAGAAAACTGTGGGCAGAGCCATACTTCCATGTGTCGGTGTGTTTGTAATGCAGTGATTCTTGAAGGTCTGAATGGGCATTAGATATTAATTTTCAACCGGGTCCCTTGGGCACTGAGATTTTTAAAATGACAGTAGGTACTCGGGATGATGAGATACTCAAAGTGTTGGGAACTTTATACTGGAGAACGTCTGCTCATCTTCTGAGAAACTCTACCTCCATAAGATACAACCTGTTCATTCAACAGGTTCATTTAAATGTTCCTCCAGCTTTGCTTTTTCCTGCCTCAACTTTTTGAGACACATCAAATTCAACATGAGTTGTTATAATGTAGCAAACTGTCCTGGTTTAAAGATTTGATGTTTTCAGAAATGTGTTCCTGAGATTTGCAAATGATTTAAAGAAGAGAGTGCAAACGGTTTCTCGGAGTCCGTCGGTTGTGTCAGGGCCACAGGTCTTAAACAGAGTGCTAACACATAACACATAAGCATTTTAAAACCCAAACACACTTCACCTCATAAGCCACAGTGAAGATCACAGGGTCATGTGATCTGACCTGAGGCTGTTCTCACAGCTTAAACCATCTGATACTGACATCCAAATGTTCATGGTTGTGTTCATGTGGACAGCAGTGGAAGGTCGAAAACAAAGACTTTCATATTTGAGTCTTTAAGAAGTTCACAAATAATATTCAGTTAGATGATGGCAACGATAATATTGAAAGATTTGCAGAATCTGGGGAAATCTGCAAGTTTTGGGTCCAACATTGTAACAAACACAATGCTGTTGAAATAACTCTCACAGCTGCAAAGGTAAGTTAAAACTTTACCAAGCAAAGACAGAATAAAAAAGAAAAACGAGGTTGAGAAACTGGGAAAAGCCTTTGAGGGTAAAGGGCTCTGTAGTAAAGGAGTGTGTGTGCTGAGCTGTCATACAGGAATGACAGCACGTGTGGGGTAAGATCACCTTTGGGGGATGTTGGATCAGGAGGATTCAAAGCCCAGTCCAGGTTTCTTCTGAGCTCCTGCTGGTCCTCCGTGTGGACCAGTTCATACACACTCTGGTGCATGACATCAGTCTGAGAGAGAAAAAGAGACATTTATAAGCTTTTTAAAAACGTAACCTGATTATAATTCTTTATTTTCCTCAACCTCATTGTTTGTTGATCCGTTGACATGCAACAGTGTTGGTAGTGTGTAAAGACTGTAGGTTGTGTGAGTCTGACTATGTGAAGTGATCTGAATGTGAATCTATGCTGCTGCTGTTGTAAACATCTGTTGTGCCTCATCATAGTAGTTACATGGAGACTAGCATCTTCACTGAGTAACACACTTAATGCTACCAGTAAACTAAAAGCACACATTAGGTGATGTAATGGTTTTAACTTTAGTCTAAGAGAAGTTAAAGAATAAAACAAACCTGCTTAGACTCTGTGTGCGGTCGACACAGCACTTCTTTTATTTTTATTTTTTGCAAATATTTTTATTGAAATAAGAAAACAGTACTTGCAGTTACCGAAATACAATTGACCTTTCTTCATTTTCCTAAGTAAATATACTTACTTACACATATATATATACATACACATACACATACACATATACATACATATATATATATATATATATATATATATATATATATATATATATATATATATATATATATATATATATATATATATTAGGGGTGCAACGATATTCGTATCGATATTGAACCGTTCGATACAGTGCTTTCGGTTCGGTACGCATATGTATCGAACAATACAACATTTGTAATTTATTTTATCAACTTTCCTTCTGACGATGCTGTCTGTGTTGAGCGCTCAGTGAATCTGCGTTCGACTACTCCGCCTAGGCTGCACTGTCGAGCGCAGATCCACTGAGCGCTCAACACAGACAGCATAGTCAGAAGGAAGAGCGCAGGGCACCTCCCCCAACCCTCATTCAGATCTGGCGTTTGGAATTATTTTGGTTTTCATGTGACGTATGACCCTGAAGGTAAGCGAGTCATGGACTAAAGTAAAACAGTATGTTGGATGTGCCATGCAATGCTCAATTACATTGGTGTGAACTAGTGTGTTAGCGCAGTTAGCTCGTTAACGTGTTTGCCGTCTAGCCCCATGCACGGAGCGATCGGCGGTAGCTCGTTAACGGAGATTTGCCGTGTTGTGGCGTTAAGGTCATTTCAACGAGATTAACCTGAAAGCACTAGTGGGAACACAACGAATATGACTGCACATTTACGCCGACATCATCCTAGTGCAAAGACAAGTGGAAGCAGACAAAAAAAAGCAAGCATGCTACTAACTTTAGCCGAGTCATTTAGACAGCTGTTAGCACATGATTCTCCTTATGCTGCTGAGAATATAGCCCAGAAGAAGCGGATAGTATAGCTTTTATTTTGGAAAGAGCCATTTCTCTGTAATAAACTCTCTTTTCCAAAGATGAGTGATTCCTCAATCAGATACAGGGCTTGCAATATCGCTAGCCCGACGTCCCGGGGCTAGCGATTTTTTCAGTCGGGCTACCAAAATCTATCTCTGCCCTGCCCGTCGGGCTATTGTAGGAAGGAAAAATATATGTCAATGCTTTTGCATTCTTTCAGAAATGTAGCTGGGTAATTATGTCATTGGCATCGGTGAGCCACTGTCAATATGTGACATATTGAAGTCGCGTTTGAATTTGCGCTTGTTTTTTTGCTTTCACTTTGCAATCGTGCGAACTGTGTATAGAGAGCGACAGCACTGATCTGTGAGTGATGATAATTTGTGCACCAATTCCTCTGACATCGTCTTATTAATCGTTAGCTTACTATGCAAACATGACAAGTGAAATCTCCCGCAGCAAGCTTAAACATGTGAGAGGTTGATCGCGCAGAGAATCGCTGAGCTTATGTGAGTGAGCGTGTAAAAGCATTTCAGTTCTGCTGAGCCAAATAAGACAGGTCAGGGTGAAGAAGTGACAGCCAAAGAAAAGCTTACCACAAAACGGAGAAGTTATGACAAATCAGACTATAAGGCAAAAAGAAAGTGCAGCTTTATGGTTTCATGGACAAAATAATTTCTGTGGCTGCAATATGATGAGCTAAATAACCAGGGCTGCACATAAGTGGTCCGCAGGTGCGCATTCGCTGTCAAAATATAAAACACGCACAAGGGTTAGGGTTAAATTTAAAAACTGTACTTTTGAGTTAAAATATATATTTATAATTTTAATAAATGACAAATTAAAAAGGCATGAACATTTTTTTGTATCGAAAAAATATCGAACCGTGACACCAAAGTATCGAACCGAACCGAACCGTGAATTTTGTGTATCGTTGCACCCCTAATATATATATATATATAAAAACAACTAAACAAAAACGCATTCTAAAACAATGCAACAGTAACAGAAGTACATTTAGACAGGCACTACCTCTAGACTAGTAAAATAAGAAATAAAGGGTTGCCACTTTTTGCAACCTCTCAACGTAGATTTAATTTTTTCAAGTTTAAAAAAAAACACAACATCTTTAAGGCACTGGGAAACAGTAGGATACTTAACAGACTTCCAATGCAACAATATTAGACGTCTCGCTAATGGGATGTGAAGGCTATAATATCCTTTTGTGTGGAATCAAGTGTACGTGAGCGATCAGGAATCCTGAATACAGCAATCAGAGGACAGGAATGAAGAGTTACCCCAAGAACAGCTGACATAATAGCAAAATACCCAGTCCAGGAACCTTGTAGCTCAGGACACAGAAAAAGCATGTGGCTAAGGTGACAAGGAGAGCCGTGGCATTTATCACCAGTGTTGGTCAAGTTACTTGAAAAAAGTAATCAGTAACTAATTACTCATGGTCATGTCATGGTCCTGAGTCTGAGGACTCAGTGTTTTGTGTTTCCTTATGCTTTTGTTCATTCCGAGTATGTATTCTGTTGTGATTTTGCCATTTGTTAGGTTTCTGTTCTTTGCCTGCCTGCTCCCACTTCTCTGTGTTCCCTCTGTCTGTCCATGGTGTTATTGTGTCTACTTATGAGTCTGCCTGTCAAGTTCAGTGTCCTGTCTGGTTCTCTGTGTCTGTTAGTTTCCTGTTTTATTCTGAAAGTTCATGTCTCATGTCAGCGTGTTCAGTTTTACCTCTCCCCTGTCTCGTTAGCCTAATTGCTCCCAGCTGTGTCTCCCTCCTGTGGCCCATTCCCTGATTACTCCCCGTGTATTTAAGCCCTGTGTTTTCCTGAGCTCTCTGTCGCGTCGTCTGTTTAACGCCATGTCCGTCTGCATCAGTCTGTGTAACCCGGTGTTCAGTCTGCGTCTCTCCGCCATCTTTCATTGTGTATTTTGTTCCTCCTCCCGTGCGTGTTTGGTTTGAGTTCTTTAGTTTTCCCCAGTTTAGGTTGGTTTACTCCCCGCTCTGCTCCTCCTGTTTTTGTCACCTTATCACCTCTGCAAATAAACATTCACTTGCACCCCAGTCAGTGCCTGCATCTTGGATCCTTTTCTCAATTCACCACACGACTGCTGTGCAGCCCTGACACTAGTTCTCCTTCCCATGGACACTTAAGCTTAACATTAGAGTGGTTACTAAAAGACAGGATAGTATCATAGAGTTTCGAAATGGTTCCTCTGTGATGAGGAATAAATGATAACGTGGTTTCCCACTGCTGTTCTGGAGGTAAAGAGGGGAAATTTGGGAAACACTTGGCAACAAAATGTCGAATTTCAAAATAGCGAAACAAATGGGTGATAGGGAGATCGTAACGAGAAGACAAGTTGGCAAAACTATCCAAGACACCATCCACATATAAATGTTTGAACTGTTTTATACTCTTGTCACACCACACTGAGAATGTCGAGAGAATGTCCAAGAGTGAAGGGGGAAACAAATGGTTGTTGCTTAGACGAGCCGAGGAAGACGGCATTACAAAATTAAAGTGCCGTCTAAACTGAAACCAGATCTTGAGTGTGTTAAGAACCACCTGATTATCAGTGTACAGAGAGGGTCTTACGGGTAAAGAGCAAAGCTGGTAAAGAAGAGCCCTTACATGATGATAGCTCCAATTTACACCACGAGGAACCAGAAGATTTTAGCCAGTAGCAAACTTTATGGATGTGAGCGGCCCAGTAGTGGGCTAGAAAATGAGGTAATGCAAGTCCTCCACTAAATCTGCATCTCTGCAGTGAAGTTTTAGAAACCCTGGGTGGCTTCCCTCCCCAAATGAAAGAACCAATAATCTTGTCCAGTGAAACAAAAAAACGTTTCAGCAAAAATAATTGAATCGACTGAAATAAAAATAAAAATTTTGGTAAGATGTTCGTTTTAACAGCATTAATCTTACCGATTAAAGAAAGGGGGAGATTACCCCGTCTTTGAATATCAGATGTGATCCTTGATATAAGAGGAGACAAATTTGCTGATTTAAGGCCAGATAGAGAACGAATCACGTTAATCCCTAAGTACTTAAACCCAGATGGACTGAGACGAAAGGGTAGATTGGACTGTTGAAGTTGATGTGCTGCCGTATTAACAGGAAAACACTCACTTTTCCCTAAATCTAATTTATAACCTGAAAACAAGCTGAAGTTCTCCAGAATACCTAAAACAACAGGGATGGAGCGTGTGGGGTCAGTCATATATAATAACAAATCATCTGCATACAATGATACTTTATGTGTAATTCCATTACGGATGATTCCCCTGAATACAGAAGAAGATCTCAATGTAATAGACAGAGGCTCGATGGCAACGGCAAAGAGTAAGGGAGACAAAGGGCAACCTTGACGACAACCACGACCCAGCGCAAAATAATCAGAGTAAAGATCATCAGTATGAACACTGGCTTTAGGGGACGAATAAAGAAGCCGAATCCAGGAAATAAATTTATCGCCAAAACCAAATTTCTCTAAAACTGCAAACAAGTACTCCCACTCCACCCTATCGAAAGCCTTTTCAGCATCTAAAGAAATCACAAGTTCGGGAAATTCAGATAGATGCTTTGAGTAAATAACATTAAAGCGTGTACGGGTATTAAAAAACAATTGCCGTCCCTTTATGAAACCATTCTGCTCTTCAGAAGCACATTCATTCATTTTAGCTTTATCCGTGGGAAATTTGGACTTGTACAACGAAGAGTAAAATGTTTTAAAGGTAGAATTAATTTCCAAGGGATCTGTAGTGATATTGTCATAAGAGTTTTTAATACTGGGTATCACTTGCGAGGAGGCCTGATGTGCCAACAAGCGACTAGCCTTGTCACCGTATTCATAATATGAGCCACGACTGCGTAGTAACAAGTGCTCAGCCTCTTTGGTTGACATAAGATCAAATTCTGCTTGCAAATCAAGGAGCTGCTTCAGTAATTCTGGAGAAGGGTTCAGTGTATAACTTTGATCAAGGTTACTAATTGCAGCTATAAGTTCTTTAAGCCTGGCATTAATCTTTTTATTAGCACGAACAGAGTAAGAAATAATTTGACCTCTCAGGTAGCATTTAAGAGTCTCCCATAGCAGAGAATATGAAACTGAATCATCCTGATTGAAGGACAAGAACTCCTCAATAGAGCTTGAAATAAATTCAGAGTTAAACCTCCAAAGTGGAGGACTACGTTTATAGGTAGAAAGCTGAACATCCAATAGCAGAGGAGAATGATCAAATATTAAAATACCAGAATAGTCAGAAGAATTAACACATGAATTAAGAGTTCTGTCGATGAAAAAATAATCAATCCTGGAATAAGACTGGTGGACCTGAGAGAAAAACAAAAATTTTTTGATTGAAGGGTTGCGAAATCTCCATGGATCAACAAGATCATTCTGTTTCATAAAATCTGAGAATGTTTTAGACAGATGATGGAGTCAAATTACGAGGACTAGATCGATCCAAGGTTGGATCAAAAACACAATTCAGGTCTCCACCAAGGATCAGCAAATGAGTATTCAGAAAGGGGATGTTACTCAGCAATCTATTAGCGAATTCAGCACCATCAAAATTCAGGGCACATACCAACAAAACCTTTTTCTGCATTAGGGTACCAGCAACAATGATGTATCTGCCGTTCCTATCAGCGATATATTATTAATGAGAATGGCCACTCCTCTAGCTTTCGAATTAAAATTTGGGTGAAAGACCTGACCCACCCAAGGGCAATATAACCTATAATCATCCTTAATGCGAAGATGAGTCTCCTGTAAAAATGCTATGTCAGAATTTAGACGTATCAAGTGAGTAAAAACCTCTCTTAACAGGGCTACCCATACCTCTGATATTCCAACTAATGAACCATGCCTGACCCAGCAATGCTGGGGTCTATATTGCCATTAACCATTCATAAAAAGGAAGAAGAAAAGAAGAAAAAGACCAAACCAAAATGCCAGTGGCCATGAAGAGCCGAAATGGGACAGCCCCCCCCAACCCAACCCTGAACACAAATACACAGCTTGGAGAAGATTGTGCTGGACTGGTCTGAAGTTCAAGTATATATTACATGATTCAGTTTCATTAATTAACAAAGAAAATAAAAGGAACCAGCACACCAACAGTACAATAACTAGCACAATGGCCTAAGAAAACAATGCACAGGTGGCGTTAAACCTAACGAGAGCGTGAACCCTTAGCAGCATTACAGCATCAAACTGAGGGGCTATCGAGGCTCACCCAGAGATCAAAGTTTTGACATAATCACTGGCCTCCTCTGCTGAAACAAAGTCCTTCTCGACACCCTTATATGTGATGTGGAGTCGCGCTGGATGAAGCAGGCCATACCGAACACCTTCAATGCCACGGAGTTGCTGCCTGACCTCGTTGAATGCAGCACGAGCCCGTGCCACCCTGGCGGTGTAGTCGGGGAAGACTGAGATGGTCTCCAACTTTAATCTGTCGGCGTTCTCTAGCACGTCGTAAAATGTCATCACAGTCAGTGTGGTAATGAAACCTGCATACAATGGCTCGTGGACGGCGGGCTTAGGTGTGGGCTGGAGGGTCCTGTGCGAACGATCCAAAAGCGGCTCCTTCTCCAGATCAAATGCTTCTTTTAGCAGGGAGGCTACGGCAGCAGTGCTGCACGTGTCAGGGCCCTGCGGTACTCCCACTATCCTAACATTGTTGCGCCGCGACCTGGACTCCAAGTCTTCACACGTATTTTCCAGCTTGGCTACATGAGCTGTGAGGCCCTTGATAGTGTTTTTCATCTCAGCTATATCATCAGAGCAGACAGTAAGTGCGTGCTCCATCTCCTTCACCGTACCTTTTAGCTCGGACATGGTAGCGTCATTGGCAGCTTTATCGATCGCCAGCTGCGTCTTCACCACCTGCAGGTCGAACTTAATGGTAGACAAAGCATCACCCAGAGTGTCCTGAAGTTCCTTTTTAAAGATGTCGGCGATATCTTTCCTCAGCCAGCAACTCGACCTTGAGAGCTTCAATACCAGGATTAGCTTGGCACGAGGGGGGCTTTGCAGGAGACGACGGCTCACTCGAGGGTGTGGTCGCGGTTTGCAAACTAGGCCTCAGTTGTGTTTGAATAGTACTGCGGGTTTTAACATTTTTTGCTGCCATTTTACGCAGGCCCGAGTAAAACTTCTCAACAAAACAATCCACAAACCAAAACAGGACTGGAAATATTGCTGAAAAGCGCGAATGAATAACAACTTATTCGAAATCGGCGGGAGCTCCCAGACTCGCGTCCCACTCCATCAAAGCTCAACCGGAAGTCCCACAGCACTTCTTTTAAACAGAGTTCCTTGTTTTCTATAATATAGAACCCTGATTATATGTCACAGATGCATTTTTATTACATTTTTATTGTCACAGAAGTTCTACTATTAGATATAATAATGGTGCACGCTCCACCTGTACATAGTGCTTAAAAGCTGGACGTAACACTGTGCGAGCAGTGGTGCAGAGACGTGCTGTGCACTGCAGGATGCTGTTGTGGCCGCTGGTTTCTACAAAAGGCCAAGCTATAAATAGGTCTTTCTGCAGCTGCCTGTGACCCTAGCATGCAGGGACTATACTAATGGATCGACGCAGACCCCCGTGTTGCTCCCGCCAGTTGTTGCACGCAAGCAATGCATTTATCAGCTGATGAAGCAGAGCCTCTAACACCTGTAAAATTACTACTTTTGTATTTCAATACAATATAAAATATCGAATAAATTGTTAGAACCCAGGACCTACTTAATGCCACCATGTCACAATGACACCCATTTAGAACCTGTCGCCTGCCTAAATGCTAAGCTACTCTGGCTTCTGGTTCTCAGTAGTGAGGAATGACAATCAATGGATGTAATTAGAGTGAAAAACAGACTGATACCTGATGGAAGCCCAGATAGTCCTGAATGGTGTGAGAGGAGTAGAAGATGGTCCCACTGGCAGTGATAACCAGGATGAATCCATTGAGAGCCTGTTAAAGCAGATGCACAGACAGTGACACGGTTCATTACTGTGCTTTCATCCGTGTGCTGCAGCATCTGACTGTCATCAGCCAACATGATCATAATGATGTGGCTTTAATTAGAGGATATACATTGACGAACAACAGGTACAACAATATGTTCTATTTTTCCCTTTTCGTTCATTTCCATCTAACAACATTTTAGTCAGAAAGTGGGAGGTGGAATAAACGTGGATCTGAGGTTGTGGTTTGTGGTGGGCCCTCTGTGAGGACTGGTGCTGGCTCTCTGGCTGTGCAGACCTCCAAAGAAACTGTCCTGCATGAGGAGCAATGACTGAGCGTGACAACAGTCTTGACGATTACAGTGAATGTACGCTGTATTGAAAAAAGTACAGTATTAGCTTGTCTGCATTCACAAACATTCAAACCTAAGATATGCTTTTGTTAATTGATAGTTTTTAATATGATGTTCGCAGCTACAACAGTGAGAGCTCCAGTTTTTGGCTCGCGGTATCCCAAAGGTGTTCTGGGTTGAGGTCATGACTTTTTTCTAGGGATAGACAGAATCCAATATACAGCATCGGTCCGATCCTGACCTAAATTACTGGATCGGATATCGGGGAGAAAAAAAATATAATCCGATCCATTAAATATCACATAAGCGCCTCAGAAAACTTGCAACATGGCGTAACCCAGGTAGTGACCTCAGCACGTCGGAGCAGTATGCGTCACGTGACAGTGCGGCTGTTGTGTGCGAGACCTGTCGGCAGTCTGGAGTTCACACTGAAAGCATTTGGAGCCGCGCTACATCCTGCCAAACCAGGTGTTGTACCAAGGTAGGGATTCCCGAGAAAACCTGCCCCGCTCCCGCTGCGAGCACCCGCCGGACACAGAGTGGGATCCAGTTCACTACGCCTCCGTTACAGACAATTAGACGTGGAAGTAGTGATGTTTGAGTTTTGTGAAAAAGTGAAAATGAGTGTCGTTATATTACCATTCAGTTTGAGGGTTCTCACGTGGTGAGGGACGGGGTTGTTTTAACAAACGCCTGATGATTATATTTATCCTCCTGTGACTTTGCTGTATAAAGAGCTAAAACCTCCAACGTTTCAGGAGGAGTTTGTCGTTATAAGAAGTCGGTTTATGTTCAGCTTTAAGAATAAAAGGGTCCATTTTTTCTAAAGTTGTTGAATATAAATATTATTTTCTGCTGATATTGCACTTCTTTCTTTCAGAACCAAAGAGTTTGTGAAACCTGCATAAAATTGCATTTTAAATTCCTTTTTGAATATCACTTTAAATACTTCGATTTCTGCTAAAAGTTTAAATGAAAAGATCAGTATCGCTGAACTGACAAATATTTTGGGTGCAGTGTATTTTTTGCATACGGGTATAAAAGACCGATTCATATCGGTGTTGGCAGATATACAAATTTATAATATTGGTATCGGACATAAAAAAGTGGTATGGTGCCACCTCTAGTTGCTTTCTCTCTTGCAGCCTGTCCACATGACAGTAAGAACAAACCTGTGGTGCTGGGAGGCGTACAGGCAAAAAGAGGAGTGAATGAGGTGTGGTCCCATTCCTGAAGTACACACAAATTACCTCAAACTTCCAGGTTGCTGTAAGGTCATCCAGAGAAACATGCTCTGTCGCTTTGTTGTAAATATGGTTAACAGAAAAGAAAGAAAAGCGACGTTTCAGAAAAAGCATCTCTTTACTTAGAAATTTAAAAGACATGATTGCCTAGAATCAGTTTAAACGCTTGGTAGATGCTTAGATCAACATAATCGTTATTCTAGTTGTTATTTCTTGAAACAACAAGAATAGCCAACACAAGACTGCCTGTAAAATGCTAGATAGTGCTTTTCTACTCGAGCAGTCAAAGTACTTTATACAACATGCCTCATTCTCCCACTCACACAAGAACTTTTTCTACCACAGTGCATATTCGCCTCTCTGCATCAGGACTGTGATGGTTCAGTCCAAGGTACCGCAACATTTCTTACTTTATTTTGGTGACTTCTTAGACCACATCAGGAAACCAGGATTTTTTTGGTCCCCACAAAGATACACGCACACACACGCACACACGCACACACATGCGCACACATGCACACACACACATGCACACACACACACACACACACACACACACACACACACACACACACACACACACATGCACACACACACACACACACACACACACACATGTACACACACACATGTACACACACACACATGTACACACACACACACATGCACACACACACACACACACACACACACATGCACACACACACACACACACACACACACACACACACATGTACACACACACACACACACACACGCACACACACACATGTACACACACACACACACACACACACACACACACACGCACACACACACACACACACACACACACACACACACACGCACACACACACACACATGCACACACTCCTCTCTGATAGCACAGCGCTGATGCCCTCCCATGACCTGCTTCCTTCAGGGAGCATGAACAGCCACTGAAACTGGGCGACACAAACAGTTCAGTGTCTGAACTCTTCCTGAATCATCCAGAATCAAACCAGTTAGCACCTCATGGTATCATTAACCGCCGAGCTGTCAGGGGTTTACTTCAGGCATCATCTGTGTACTTCTTGGTTTCCAGACTAAAAGCAGTCAGCCTGTGTCCTGTGTTGCCGTAGCTGTTGTGTGAACCTTCACTGTGTTCATTATTAACATTACCTAAAAGGGAAAAGTAGCACAATTACTAAATTCTGCCATATTTCCTCCATTCTCTGTTTGAATAATTGACTGGCTCCTCTATAATTCACTACCATCTGATGTGAAGAACAGCAAAGGAAGAGGCTTCATACAAGAACTCCTTTTATGAAGCCTATTCTTTGGAGACAAACCATCACTGTTCATCTCCTCGCTTATTCTGAGGATCAGGAGCATGAGGAGCAAGTTCTCTGTGGAGCAGCCGCCTCCTGACTCATCTACAAATGACCTTTCATTTCTTACTTTGAACAGTTTGGGGAAACGTACAGTTATCATGTGAAAGAAGTCTGAATGTTGGAGAAAGGAGCCTGTTTCCTCAGCTCTCCTGGAATGCCAGTGTGATGCACATTGGAAGGAAGTGGACTGGAAAATCAAAGACTGCAGCCGATCCCGAAAAGCTCCAGCAGCCAGCAAGCTTTCTCCTCGGTCACACACGCAGCACAGACGGCACAGAGCTCTTATCTTTCTGTTAGAAGTCAAACTCGATTTTTGATCAATAATTTCTACCTGAAATTCCAGAAAATATCCCCTAACAGCATTTCTATCAGATTATCCTATCACACTCTCCAGGTCACCTAATTTGTATTTGATTAGAGCTGAAGTCTGTGATATTTACAGTACATTTGCACAAACTGGTCCATAAAGAGGCCGTGGATTAACCAAACCAGTAACCTGGTGGATGTGAGTCCTGGGAACACTCCAGGCATTTACAGCCCGTTCTCACTCCCGAGGCGTAACATCCCGACGATTTGTCAAGTCCCAAGGCGTTCCTGAGGAACAAGTTCTTATGCTACGTGCTGGCTTATGGATGAAATCCAAATATAAACACTGACTTGATGAAGACTTGAGCAGTAACGTCGTTGAAGTAGCTCCAACAGACACTGAGCCTCCTGCTGTTCGTGGCTATGAGAATGACAGTAACGCTGTTTTCACACATGACCCAAAGACACAAAAGTGCAAATTACTGCTCCTTTACTCATCAGCTCGCTGGCTGCAGCTGAACAGCTCAGGCGATGTTTAATTGCACCAGTGTGAACCGATGTGAGGATGGCAGTGAATCATCCCTCACACACTTTGTGATTTTGTCATAAAGAGGTCACTGTCATTTTTTTTACACATGTCTGCCACACAAACATTTATACAAGTGTGGTTTTAAAAATTCAGGTATTTTTAAGTATAACGAAGCTAAATCGTATTATTCATGCACAGATGGAGTCAAACATATTTGAACAACACTGAGACTGTTGTCAGACGTGGAACTACAGCAGCAGAACCTTTGGTGGTAGAAGAGCAACACAGCAGTTTTAATGCAGTTCTCAAATGTACAAAAATGAAACAATGAGTCACGTGAACAGAGTAAAATGTCAAAGACAGTCTCATCGAGAGCTGAGTCCCAGAGCCTGCATGATGCTCCCAGCTGGGAATCCCTGGAACTGAATCCTAACAGCAAACTAACACTAAAGACAACATGTTTGACTAATTAATAAATAATAATATAGACAAAGGCGTCACAGTTTTGTTGCACATGGTCAGTGATGATAAAGGGCTGCTCTGTTGTAGTCATGGTGCTTTTGGTGGTTCATAACTGACCTGCAGCAGAAGCTCACCCTCGGGCATCTTGGTATTTGTTCCTCCTGTTTTATTGTGACCATCCTTCCCTCCATTTCGATTGTTGAGGGCAACTGCAGAGAGAAACACACATGCTTCAGTCTTGTGATGTTTGCACAGTACTGCTGTTATTTTCTCCACATTAAAAGCAGGAAACACACTAACAAAGCACTTCATGCAGTTTCTATGCAATAAGCAGTTTCCTCAGGTTCAGAGCTTTTGAGCTAAAATATACTGTTTTTACTTTAAAACAGAGAAGAAAGACAACAACTTCCTTCTCATCGTTGTGCAGGTGAAGCCAAAGGCAACACGTCACATCCCGACGCCGTGACAAATCGTCCGTCAGGCACTCGGAGGCACGAGAGCCATTTGGAATGAATCTATACATGTAAATGTGTTTTATGTTCTGATCATGAAACACGGTTGAGGTTAACGTGAGGGCTGGAGTACATGCTGGAGCGTGTTACCGCCACAAGCTGAATTCTATTGGATTCAACTGAGAATCCAAAGCATATCATCAGGACACTGAAGGGTACCTTTCGTGTTAATATGAGACACACATGACAAATCATCAGTATTACACGTTGGGAATGAGAATGCTAAGCTTCATCATCTTTTCTAGTCTTTGGCTTAGAAAGAAGTTGGTGTGGAAGAATATTTGCCGATGCTTCATCCCCTGCTTTGTGTTTTTTGCATTTGTCCATTATGCCAGCAGCGTCTAAGCATATATATATTTTTAAATTTATACCACACCCCCTCCCTGCAATGGCTCTGCACGCCCCATAGGGGGTGTGCCCCCCACTTTGGGAACCACTGGCTTAGTGGGAAGTTGAAGGTTGTCAGGTCAACTACAGCTTTTCACCACGCCCCCTTTCTCTCTTTTCTTATGAACTTACAATATATTTATTAGAAACACACACATTTGATCATGTCCACCACTTTATTAACCTCACCTGTTTTCAAATGAGCAATTTATCTACAACGTTTTACTCCCATTGACTCCCATTAACCTGCCGCTGTGACCACAGTGTGTGACCACAGTTTTCACCCTACAGATGCAGCTACACTCGACTCCTTTCACAGAAGCCCTTCTTCAAAGCACACCTGGTTATCTTACCTGACGCTTCAATTTGGCTACTTGAACGTGGGAAGCTGTGGGAACATCACCAGGACTTGCTGCTTGAAGTTCACATGAAATGACTTTGGAGCGTTAAACTTTGATGTACTTTATTTCACGAAGAAATTATTTATTAATTTGGGAGTGTTTTGGATGATAGAAAGGAGCTCTGTATGAACACTGCTGCTGCTAAACTACTGTGGTGGAAGCAGCGTGCTTGATCCCATCAGTGGGCCCCATGTCAGCACTGGCCAAATGTATCTGGCCCAGTAACTGATAGATTAAACCTGACAAACAAGCACTGACCCTGAAAATCAGGCACTCCCTCATACTTGGCGCTCTCTCTGCCGGCTCTGCAGGCAGTTTTTATTGTAATGTGTTGGTGTACAAAACGCAGACGAGAAGCTGCAAACTAAAGGTTCATGAGCGTTCCTTCAAATGTCTGCACATATGACAGCGCCTTGAGCTTATGTACAGACTGCTGAAAGGGTTGGTCTCACTCTTCTTAAACATTTTCTTTTTTAATTAATAAAAAAAAGACTCAAACCAAAATAAAAATAGAAATAGGAGACTTAGACGCACAACTGAGAAACAAGCGGGGCGATTGTGGCCCAAGAGTTGGGAGTTCGCCTTGTAATCGGAAGGTTGCCGGTTCGAGCCCCGGCTTGGACAGTCTCGGTCGTTGTGTCCTTGGGCGAGACACTTCACCCGTTGCATACTGGTGGTGGTCAGAGGCGCCAGTGTTCGGCAGCCTCGCCTCTGTCAGTGCGCCCCAGGGTGGCTGTGGCTACATGTAGCTGCCCTCACCAGTGTGTGAATGTGTGAATGACTGGATATGTAAAGTGCTTTGGGGTCCTTAGGGACTAGTAAAGCACTATACAAATACAGGCCATTTACAAGGAATGAGTATATCAGAGTCTACCCAAGACAAAGAAAACACATTTGAGTTTAATCATTTTCTAATCCAATTATTAAAATTAGCTGAAGTGCACATTACATACAGGAGGAGCAACTACTGACGACTAACTCTACATTACAGCCGCTGTCATGGTAAGTGTGGATGTGCTGTGGTTGTACATTCTACTGTGTGCGCACCCTAAATTGTTTGTGGAAGATCTGAGGAAAACTAATGTGAAACGTCTTGATGACTAACTGCTGTAAGAAATGGATATAAAAATGACCCTTAAGTTGGACACATTTGTAACAGTTTCAGTGCCAACAGTGACAGCAGACAAGCTCGCAGCTGAACACATGAACAGTAGATGGCCCTTTATGAAGAATTTCAAGAGGTCAGTATAGCTGACCCCTCACCCAGCTGGTGTGCATGTTAGCATTAGCTGATAAACTGATGGAACACGAGAAGCTGGAGAAATACCAAGGGCTCAGAGAAGAGCTCAGGGAAAATGTGGGGGTGAAGGTGACGGTGGTCCCCGTGGTAATCGGAGCACTAGGTGCGGTGACTCCCAAGCTAGGCGAGTGGCTCCAGCAGATCCCGGGAACAACATCGGAGATCTCTGTCCAGAAGAGCGCAGTCCTGGGAACAGCTAAGATACTGCGCAGGACCCTCAAGCTCCCAGGCATCTGGTAGAGGACCCGAGCTTGAAGGATAGACCGCCCACAGGGGCGTGCTGGGTGTTTTTTTTTTTTTATATAATAAATAAAAATCTACAGAGTTGAAATTGATTGAATGAATTCCCTGCCTTCACTACATGACGCCTGCTGAAAGGCCCTGTCACAACTTTTACACAAGCTAATCAAACAGGTTTCCACTGGACTACAGTGTTTACATGACTCAGCCCCACTAACCTGCCACAGCTCAGGAGTTTGGCTGCTAACAAAAACCAGTAAAAACTCACATCTTCTCTATTCTTGCTTCCCTTCACTGGCTTCTCGTGAAATTTTTAACTGATTTAAATATTTTCATGAATCACACATAAAGCCCTACAGAGCCCAAATCCTTCTTACATAGCTCATGTTCTGAGCTTCCAGCTTCTCTAGTTATCCCATTAGAAACTACTGACTTATCCACTGCTTTACTTCAAATCCACGTTTTTGAGTTTGCAGCACCAAACCTTTGAAACGACATCCCTGAAGCTGTCGTTCATTTTGATTAGTACGCATACATATTAATATTTCATCACATTTTTGGCTATAATTTACAATAACATGCACTTTATAAAGTGCTACACAAATAAGATTATAAGTTATCATAACAATAAAGTTCACATGAGTTTGACATTTTAAATAATGCACAATTTTCTGCTCTGATATTAATGTGTAATGTCAGTGAACCTTCTCCTTGTATAAATGGGCATGCAGTAATTACAATACAACCACATCCTCACAGCCTTCCTCTCTGTGCAAACAACCAAACGATCCTTTGCTTTGCATTGACAGCATTAACACAGCACAGAAAGAGTCAATGCAAAAATGAACAGTCAATGCAGCTGCCCCACTCCCACATCTACTAACACATGCTGTACACACCAGCACACATATTAGAGAAAACACGCACGCTGTGCCGCCTTCCTGGCATTAGCAGGGCTGGGGGATGGGGTTAAGCCAAGTAGGAGAAGGACAGCGGGAGGAAGAGCTGTCATTAAGGGACGGCCCACTGCTGATCCCACAGCTCTACCTTTCATTTGTGGTCAGAGAGATGACCTACAGGAAGGAGGGGGAAGCAGTGCACAGTGAAACAGGCATCATGACCTGTCACAAGACTTTGGGAATGGTCACACAGCTTACATAACAAATCCCGGAGCAGCAGTTCTGGGCTACAAAAGTGGGACAAACTGCAGATATTTGCAGCTGTGTGCCAGGTTTATGTGTTTTTGAGGAATCCACAGGAAGACCCTGAACTTCTTTGGCCTTATCATCATGACAATTTTCATTCCTGCTTCCCTTTACTGCACCTGCCAGAAACAGCTCTTTAATAATGTTTTGCTCTCTTTATGAACATTATTTGTATTTGTTCATTTACAAATATAATCCACTAAAATTAAAATGACAATAGCGTGTTCCAAGAGCCGCAGCTTATCTGAACAACAAATACCCAGCTATGGATACAATAATAGGATTATTAATGTTAATGATGACAACAATAATCATGTCTGTGGTTACCTACAGGTCCAAACATGGATGGGACGACTCAGCAACACTGGAGTGAAATCAGGTTGGCTTCCTGTCTTTAAAAAAAACTGCGGGAAGCTTTCCAGGACACTGGGTCAGTTAAAGGGGACAGGAAGAGAAAAAAGGACAGAGCGTCCGGCTGCAGGCACAGACGTTTCTAAGAAACCCAGAGGCGTCTTTATTGGCTCAGTTCTGTCATCTACAATCTTATCAAGCTTTTGTTTGTTGTAAACACAGTAGCAGTTGCCTCCAAGGGGATATCTTCACTATGGTAGCACAGCTGATCTAACAATTTATCCAAAAAAAACAAATGGATAAATGAATAAAACAGCTGCTATGGTCACACCTGCTGTGCTGTACTATATGTAGAGCATGGCTAAATGTGTGCTCTAGCCATTTGAGGACAATAGTTATAGAATTTACATCATTTTCCACATTCTGGGATTAGCTTGGAGCTCTGATAAGGCAGAAATGGATCCCCATCAATCAGGATTTGTCCCAGAAGCTCACATCCAGTCAACTGCAGGAGTTTTAAAGTAGAAGGATCGACTAACAGTGACTCCTGGCATACATGGGATTTATTTGACAGTCTTTGAAACTTGTGAAACGTTTATGCTTGTTCTTTTCTATGTCACAGAAACCTAGAAAATCCAAATAAAAAGTGGCAAAGTGAATTTGCTCCACTGCCCAAACTTCCAGTCACGTTTATGACTGTAATACTAAAAGGCACATCATGCATTTTAGTAAAGCTGTTGTTGGATGTTAGTAAAGCTGACATCCATCATGAACAACCCACATCACCCACTGCATGAGTCTGTGAGTGGGCTGAGCAGCTCCTTTAGTCAGAGACTGAAACACCCTCGCTGCAGGAAGGAGCGCTTTGGCAGATCATTCATCCCAACAGCAGTTAGACTCTATAACTCCTCAATCACGATGTCATGACTCACTGGACACTGTGAACATCCACGGTCACCACTTCATGCATAATGCTTCCATGTGTACGGACATGTGCAGGTATATATGTCTGTATATGAATACATATGTATATCTAGTGTGTACGTGTGTGTGTGTGTGTGTGTGTGTGTGTGTGTGTGTGTGTGTGTGTGTGTGTGTGT
The DNA here is from genome assembly GCF_900408965.1 of Simochromis diagramma. NCBI lineage: Eukaryota > Metazoa > Chordata > Actinopteri > Cichliformes > Cichlidae > Simochromis > Simochromis diagramma. The sequence goes on along the minus strand of NW_024386892.1, from coordinate 7,520,192 downwards.
GTACATGTGTGTGTGTGTGTGTGTACATGTGTGTGTGTGTACATGTGTGTGTGTGTACATGTCTATACATAGGAATAGTAGTGGTACAATAGTTATGTTAAGCTATATAGTTTATGTCCTGCATATTTCCAACCATATCCATAATCACATACTGTGTATGCTACTGTTGTATATAGTGTGTTATCTTACTTTTTTTCATTGGTTGTCCTTTTTGGATTTTTGGATTTCCTTCTGATATCTGTACCTGAGCTGAGGTGACGCAAAAATTTCCCCGTCGTGGGATCAATAAAGTCTTATCTCATCTTATCACTGTGTCTACACTGCACGTCATCTGTGACAGGACTGCTAGAAGCACCGCACGTGATCTGAACTTTTTCAAACGTTAGCTCAGACTAACGGCTGAACCTGCAGCTCAGGTGGTCGAGCAGGTCATCTGCTGATTCAGCATCTCTAACAGTGCTTGGATCCAAATGCCAGACAGCAGCTGTGAATGTGTATTTTATAGCTGAGGATACGGGGGGCGGGGGGATCCACGTGTTTGCAGCGTTAACTCACCTCTCCTCAGACTGAATGAGCCCATTGTAGCTGCTGACAATAACAAAGATGGCAGCTGGCTCGGATAATGCTGTCAGCCAGATTAAATGGGCTCTGTCAGAGCTTTGTTCAGCTCCTGTGATGCATTCAATGCCCGCTCTCAGGAGATTTTTAAAGACACCTTATTGATGTTGAAAAAAACAATACTTAATGAAGTCATAGCTCTCTTAGTGTTTAAGAGTTCCTCTTAACATCCAAGCGGAGCAGAGTGCTGAAGAAGTGGCAGCATTCCCAGAGTGCTGCTAGCTCCATGCTGTCCAGGTCATCCAGCCTCGGAAGCTTCTGACAAGTGAATTTGTGCTGTTTACATACAGCAGATTACAGCTGACTGCAGAGGCAGCCTGGAGCACTGGAGCTGCTTCCTTTATGTAAGAGCCCTGAGCTTGTTAATTACTTAGAGACTGTCCAGGAAGTAGGCTAATGCAGTTAGACAAGAGGTTTTGTCTATAGGCTACACTTTGACCTAATGCTACGGCAATCCACGATCAATAATTCACTGTGACAGCTTGAGGAGATACCAAATGCTTCTGTATGTTACTAAATGTAGCTCCTGAACATAATTAAGGAAATGCGTAAGAAAAGCACTTTGCTTTCTTTTCTTAGCGTACAGCCACGTGGCAAAACTAAGCAAAGCATTTGTGAAAACACGTTAAACATACTCTAATCACAACAGCTGTAACCTGTGTGTCTCTACCAAACAGCCATTTCAGAACGACGCTGCCTTAAACAAACACTGCTCTGCCTCCATTTCATAAATTCTTTAAACTCCAGGGTTTCTCTCAATTATTAATGTTTTGGGAGCCACTGCATTGCAGCATTCGCCTCGAAAGATCGCCACCTAAAATAACAATGTTTTCATTCTGAACACCATGCAACACATACCAAACACAGTTCTTAATCCCCATATATGTGAAGTCACACAGACACAGGTCTTAATGAAATATTGAGAGCCTGTCGCTGTGATGAAGTCATCAGAAGAAGGCAGTGGGTTCTTGTTCTTGTGGTGCTCTGAGATGATCTGCGAGCTGTTGGGCAACACCAAAAGAGTAGCTTGACTGGTGTGGCACAATCATCATGGCTGAAAATAACTGAGGACATTTAAAAACAGCTGCTGCTTTCTGTTCACAATAACGACACATAAAAACAAATTCCAGTTTGTTTCTATCTGGTCTTTAAGTCTGAAGTCATTAGCCGTTTGCAGGTCCAAGCTCCGCTTCAGGTCCCAAAGTCAAACGAACACGGCAACATCACTGAGAGTCACAAACTGTCAATTCTTTCATCTGTAATAAAATCATCAGCATTGCTGCTTTACCAGGTGTAACAATGAAGTTTAACATCCAGGCATCCATGAAAACAGGATTTATTACATTTAACGGAGATGAAGTTAGCAGGAAGTTAGCTCGCTAAGCTTCCACCTAAACATGATATAGCATGTTCTGACTGAGAGATTTCTGTAAATACTCAAACGTACAGCTCTGCTACCACTTCCAACATAAATGAAGACAGAAAACTAAACAGCAGTGATGTTTGTAGGGTTACTGAAGTTGGGCTAGCTGGTATATAACGATGTGCTAGCGACACAGCTACGTTAGCATAGCATAAACACAGTGAAGCAGGAGGATGAACGCTAACTTTTTTCCACTCGATAAAAGTTAACGTGAGGGATTCTGGTGGTTAGAGACAAATGTAATCGCATGGCAGGATGCTGTAAACCATAGGTGTCAAACTCTGGCCCGCGGGCCAAATTTGGCCCACAGCCTAATTACATTTGGCCCGCGAAGCCATACCAAATTACTATTAGAGCTGGCCTACTGGTATTATACAGCTAATATATATATTGTTTAGTATTAAGCTTTGCTTGTTCCATATTCAGTTTTTCAGCAAAACGTGTTTGAGTCCATAAGAAAAGATTCATTCTTATATCTGGAGGAATAAATATATTTCAATAAATATTAACGTTAGCCCGCCACTTTGTTCCAGTTGTGAATTTTGGCCCACTGTGTATTTGAGTTTGACACCCCTGCTGTAAACGGACCAAACTCCAGTCAGGAGAACAACTGAGATAATCCATCCACAATACAAGGTTAGTCATTCATATACTGCTGCATGGGCTGTAGTTACATCAGAGGGGTTTAAAAACTGAGCTTTAAAATGAACAGTGGTAATTAATAAACACAGAGTAGTTTGGACCCAGAAGCAGAGTTCATATGTCATCAACAACCGGATTGGTTCACAGGGAAGCAGTGGTTAAGACAGCAAGAGGGTCCTGGTTCAAACTCCAGTCGCAGTTTGTAGTACCAAAAAGACATGAGTACAGATAGAAACAGCAGTCTTCTCTCAACTCTACTGGTTCTGAGTGAAAGACCCTTCAAAGAGGATATTACTGTTCTAACTTAAATAGATGCTATTTTTGATTTTTTAAATATTAATATTTATTCCCCCTCCTCTTTACAATTTCAATAATATTCTACACTATCCGTTTCCACAGAAGTTGGCCTTATTTCCTTGGTGTTGTGGTGATGTAGTGAAGTGGAACAAGGTCCAAGGACCCAATCAGAACCAGCTCCAGGGACTTTCACCAAAACAAACAAACAAACAAACAAACAAACAAAGTGCAAAGCTGTTCTGCAAACCTTTCACCATCAGTTGCTGAGTAAAGGTGTAACTACAAGAAATCCACCAGTGACATTTCACATTTTTCTAACTTTTTTTATAGCTGTGAAACAACAACTGTATTTTTGATCAGTCCAGTTCATCTGTTACTTTTTTATCAGAGGATTTTACCATACATACAGATTTCCATCAGCTCATCCTGCACTTTGCAAAATATTCATCTGTTTACAAATGTGCAGACTATTATACACATTATTGTCATTGTGCAGTGCATACTATGGTTCTGTCTTTATTCCAGCACAGGATTAATACTATATCCATCTGTGAATGGATGAACATCTCACGGCCCATCTGTGCAGAGCTGTACATTGTTGTTATTTAGTGTATGTGTCTTTTCATGGCTGTTTTTACACAGCACCTGTCGTCCACCAGGTGTGGAGCCAGTTTTACCTTAATGCCTTATGAGAACTAGTCCATGAATGTTGCATAGCTTTACACAGCAGCAGCTGGACTCATTTTCATGGGAAGAAATCCACAGAGGAGAGAATGTGAAATTCTACCCATCAGTTTCTTGCAGTTGTCTCTCCCACAGCCACCAGCTTCAGTGGTTTTAGGGCCCAGACAGTTTCTGGTAATAGCATCAGGGAACCTCTTTTTACACTGGAAGTCGATATCCAAAGGTCCAAATATAAGGCAAGTGTTGGCTTTGGCATTTGTCCTGCTTTCAATCACTGCGCTGAGCTACGCTAACCGTTTAGGAATCATAAGTTTTATAGAGAAATACCAAAAACCTTTCACTTTCTGGGAGAAGAGTTTGTGACTTACAAAATGAATGTCTACTGCTTAATGCCATTGCTGCGATCAGAAGGTAACTTTACCAGAGAAGAAACTCTTGGCTCGTAGGTAGCTGACACTTAGGCGGAGGATGGACAGTTTATCCAGACTGGCGGTGACCTCTTCAGGAAATGGCAGCAGACTGGCCAGCCGCTCCAGCTCACCGTTTAGCCTGTCTCTATGTCGTTTAGATGGATTGGACTTGGATCCCGCAGTTGGTGGTTGCTTCACCCTGATTAGAAAGCAAACAAGAACCATTGGTATTGCTGTAGGTAGATTAGATCTGGTTCTTCGTGTATGCAGCCTGTCTTCTGTATTATTTTTACGTGTAGACTCGCTGTGTATCAAAGACAGACATTGCTCTGGGTCTCAAAAGTGTGGTCAAGTAAAGAAGTCCCTTAAAAATCGACTTTCATTCCAATAATCAGCAGAGAGCGACCACTCCAACAAGACCTCGGGAAACTCTTTCTGACAGCAGATGTAAAATGTGCTTAATACAGATAATAAAGACATAAAAACCCTGCATATGTTTACAGTGCAGTAAGACAGTTTATTGTCTCAATCACTTGGTTAAACTCTAAACTAAGCAAAGTGAATCACATTCTGTGACTTCAAGTGACGATGGGTGAAATAAGTGCCTGTGGTGGGAAGCAGGCAGCCTGAGACTCACTTTTTTCTGCTTCCAAACGAGTGACAGACGTGACCTTGAAGCCGTCACCTTCAAAATGATGCACGACAAGTGACGTGTTTTTGGTGTGTTGGAGCTTTACTGACGACAGCATGCAAATAATATTGTACAGCGGAAAGATAAAGTAGGGTGTGATTGAAGGTAGGTCTACCTTCAATCATTACTATATAAGTGAATTGTGTACCTTGGCTTCTCAGTCCCCTGTCACATTTCAAAAAGCCAAGATGGTGGCCTAATGCACTCCTAGCCTGCTCAGGTTGTTCTTTTATGAACGGTCTATGGTTTTCCAGCCTGCACAGTAAGCAAACACTGGCATTTGTTGTGTGAAGTAATCCTTTAACAACACCCATCTTAATCTATCTGGCTGTGACTGAAACCAACAAGCTTTCAGTTCAATCAGATTTGAATCGTTTCTTCCAAGCGACGTGTAACCCATATCAACTACTCCCTGTCACATGACCCACGTCAGCTGATTTGAGGTCCCTCTCCTGATTGGCTCCTTCCACGTCGCGGCAACTCTGAAAACCGGCTGTGGAGGGATACTTCCGGGTTCGACTCCTGCTGTGGCTGTAAGTTCATGGCGTTTAGAACGGCGTTGGAAAACAAAGCGTTTTCTTCCCTCAATTCATCTATAAGCTCATTTCACCTCAGCGGCAAGTGTCCTTAATATCTACCAAAAACAACCTTTTGGTTGTCAGTAACCAGCCGATCGTTTTCGCGATTAAAAAATGACTTTGTTCGGCGGCGTTCCCACCGCGAGCAGAACTCCGGTTCAAAAACCGCTGTTTTTGAACACTTTTATTTACTTAAGCACTTTAATGGGCTTACTTTAAAACAAAGTGCGATTGAATGATTATTGTTATGTGTTGCCTTGAATTCGGCTATGCTGTCTGTTAGACAGCTGTTTTTCTTTATTGTTGTTTTTGTATTGTTTGTAGCGAACGCTACTGGAATGTATAGATTAAGCTACGTAGCCAAGATGATTAATAATTTAACTGTTGTACATTGGTTGATGATGAGGATGATTCATGATTTGCATTGTTACATAGACTTGCAGAAAAATATATTTGTTTACCGGTAAACTGAATCGAACTTGATGTGCTAATGGACATTTTTCTGACCTACAGGTCAGGTTTTTTTTCCCCCTTTGAATTGATCTTCATATTGAAGTGGCGAGCCGGTAGGACCATTCTTTGTTTTTTTTCCCCCCCCACTTTGCCGTCTTTGGATTACGGACATATTTCCCCATTGTATGAAGCTGGACCCTAAGGAGGAATACCTTAAAAGTGAACTTTAAAAATAATATTTTGCCCTTTAAGTTACAAAGAATATTTTTAATGTGTTCAGGGGGAGAGGATAGAAGGAAATTTTATTTTAAGCATCAGTTAGCTAGGACAACACAAAGATTAATGAGTACAACGGTTAGGGGTATACGACTGTGGAACTCTCTTCATTATAATTTAAAGAATTGTATAAGTTTACATCGTTTTAAAAAGTGTTACATGCTTAAAACGATAACTCGATATGAAGAATGCGAATGAAATTGGAGTTCATTGAAAAAGGATCCTCTATAATTTATTTTAATTTTATTTTTCTCCTTGTTACTATGTGGAGTGGTATATTCTGATTGTAAATTTGTTGTTTGGTTTGGGTTAGGACCGGAGAGAAATGTTAATATTAGTTTGTTCCCTGATTTTTGGTGCCCACTTGTAATATAAGTTGGATTGTAGATAGGGGGCGGGGTTTAATAAGAACATTTTCTTCTTCCTGCTCCTTTTCACACATGGTTGTAGTGCTTTATTGATAGAAAGTGTGGTTGGTTTGTTTGATCTGTTGTACCAAGTGTGAAATAAATAAATAAATGAATGAATGAAATGAAAAGGACTAAAAAGGACTCTTGCACAGAAAAATCATAGCTTTGATTTATTACTTAATTGTGGGCATTTATGTTGTGTTGTATTAATTATTTTGTTCCATTTCCCCTTTCCCCCATTTATTTAATATATTTTTGGTACAAGATATTGTAGTCTTTGGTCTCATCATTCACACCATCTAGGCTCCATAAAGAACTATTTCTTCTGCGCGTCAGTCAGTAAACTCATCCATTGCAATAAAACTAGCCCTTCAATAACTTTGCGTTACAGACGTGTTTGTTTGCGGCTGTAACTGGTGGTTTCAGACTTCAGTATAATCTGGATGATTAACCAGATGCAAAGAAAGAAAGCTGACAGATCCTAATGTGAGACATCACAGAGCTCAAAGTAAAGAGTACTTTATCCTACATGCCTTCTTTCTATACTGTACTGTCATAAAGGAACATAGTAATACGTGACTTTATTGTTCTAATGTTAAAAGATCCAGTAACTGATAATGTGGATGGTCTTGTCAGTGTATATATACTACATATATTTTATAGTTTGCATTAAAAGTGCAGCCAATCACATGCTCTGAACTTCAGTGCTGGGTGGGCCTCCCTGTCGGCCTACAATTAAAACACTGAACGTTTCTTTACTTCAATTCCAAATCAAAGCTGAAGTTTCACACTTTCCCCCACACTAGCATGGCAACGATGTGAGTATAATACAACTACAACGACCCCTCCTAACATCACAACACATGGATGGATGGAGATCTGTTTATCCTGCACATCAGAGAGAGCAGCTTGATATGCAGGCTTGTCTTTTTCCTCTCCCCGTCTCCGTTCAGTGCTGCACCACGTTGTTCTTTTCACTCAAATTCATTCTCTGATTTGATATTTTCTGAGTCACTTGAGTCAGATAAACATTCAGCGTTGCTCAGTCGGGAAATGTGTTTGCGTGGCATCGTCAGGCGTCATGTTCTCAGAGTTAAACAAGCTCAGGGAGTCAGGAAGTCTGTCCTTGTTTCAACACAAATGTAACTGAATGGTCATCTCAGTAGTGACAGTACGTGTCAGCAAGAGGAGAATTATAGGCTGTGTTTAGGAGCCTTACTGACACTGAGGCTGTTTTCAAGAATTATGCTGCACCATTGATCCGTTTCTGAGCTTGAGTTCTGTCACATTCATGGGAGTCAAAGTCATTTCAGTTCTGACCAGTGAAACCACAGTAACCTAGAAGTGCTCAGTGTTCTCATCATTTGCTTCTGCAAAGAAGAGTGGGCCACAGTTCCTCCACAGCAAAGTGAAACGGTCATTGCCACTTATCACAAACACTTGGTTCAGGGAACGATTACATTTTCCACACAGGGCCGGTTGGTTTGGTTCGCTACTTTCCCTTAATTCATGAAATCATCACCTAACAACTGCATTTTGTATTAACTGGATTCTGCAGTTAGATAAACATTCAGCCTGTTTAACCCTGACAACAAGTCCGGTTTGTCTAATATTAACATTTATTCGATAAACACGCTAAAAGCTGAGAAATCCGGAAGGGGGGAAATGGTTTTATAGCAGCGCATTAGCGGAGAACTGAACGCAGATGTAACGATTTCAGATATGATGACTTCTTTTTAAATAATTCTCCCGGAGTCAGATCACATCCGAGCAGAACAAGGCCTGCGGAGGATGCAGATCATCTCGGTGCCGTTTTCCCACAGTTTAGTAGAGACTGAGCGTTTAAAGCTGCACTGTGACCGTGACGCCACTGACCGCTTGGAATTTATTTTAAAAGATTTTTTTTTTTTTTTTTTCATTGAAAAAGGTTCGTGAGTGTTTGAGTCGCGTTAATGCGATTAAAAACAGATTAGGGCCTCTTACCAAAGGCCTTTTTATAAAAAGATTTGAAATTAAATGAAGCGGAGTTTTACTAAAGCAACAACAACATAAAAAAACGAAGATATCTTCAATATTCCTGCAAAAGGAAACGAAAGGGGGGAAAACGGCCCAGCTGGTTGTTTGAAGGGCGTTTGACACAAAATAGCCGAGCAGTCGTCCCGTAAGCCTCGAGGCCTGGAAAACGTTGGGACAATAAAATAATTCATGTACAATAATTCACACAAGTGTGGCGTTATCATTAACAGACAGAAATCATGTTAAAGAATGAGGCCACAGCTGCAGGCCCGCGATAATCCGCACTGAACATCCACCGACCTGATTCAGCATTGTCAGCGCAAACAGATTTGTTTCCATGAATTTAGGACGACAAAGAAACTTTCTTAATTACGAAACACAATAAATGTGACGTGGATGTTAGAATAGACGGAGGGAAACCTTCAAAGATGAAACGAGAGAAACTTACACTCGCTGCACGGGTTTTCTCCTCTTGCGTCCTGCATACATGGCTGTTACTCTTACGGAAGCCTCTGGAGAATCCGTCTTTCTGCGCTACATGTACAGAAACTCTGCTTTTATCATCCGCATCAACTGGAAAAGCAGGATCGTCAAATTAAAATATGTGATAAAGAATCCGACCTGCCATAAACGAGAACATTCAGCTGCGCCTAAACATCAACTTGTTATGAGTGAGAAAGCAACGCAGTTTTGCTCCTGAGGAAAAGGAGTGCGCACTCTGCTCCACTTTCCAACTGCAGCTCAAAGACGCGCTCCCGGTATTCTCATTTACTCAGCAGTGTCCTCCAATTAGGCTGGACAGCAGTTACGAGATGGACAGCGGGTGCGCGCATTCCACTGGCGGGTACGCCCCATGCAAATTTCTAACGGATGCGCGCTTCATGGGATTCGCCTTAAATGCAGTTTGGGCAGCGGGGATGCGTGTGGGAAACGTGCGCGTGCACATAGGAGAGTCTCCTGGAAACACTAGCACGGCGAGTTCACGCAAGCGCGTTCCCGAGCGAGTCCTGGCGTCCAATCAGCGCACAAAGCAGACGCGGAGGGTTATGCGGAGGCTGAATGTGGGACAGGGGTCAGACTCATATGTGTCAGGGAGTTTATGCGGTCGTTGATAACATCTGTGATGGGACAGAGGGACGAACGTGAGCACAGAGACTCAATATTACCACAAAGAGATGGAAAGACTACAGAGGGAAAAGGATTCAAATAAGAAAGACAACATGGAAAACAGAGTGTTGGCAGACAATCAAATAATTACATCATTTATGAAAGAAATAATTAATATACCTTAATGCTCGTTAATAGTGTCATTGTTTAAGTTGCGTTGAGTAATTTGAAAATAATTATTTTGTGGCTCATTTTCATTATTCTGTTTCCCATGTTTTCGTCATTTTGCTTGTTAACCTGCTGGTGCAGCTCAGGATGTGACGCTATCAGTTTTGTCAAAGCTGTCCAGATTTACCACTAACGAGAGAGCTTGAAAATTATATACTGTGCAAAACAACATACGAAATCAAAATTGAGGGGAAGAACATTATCACTTTGAAACTAAAGGAAAAAAATATGTGCCATTGTCAATCTTTATAGCTTATTAGGGAAATTCAATATACATAAATGTACATTTCAAAACTCAACCCCTTCATTTAATTTGTTTTTGATTGAAATTGAATATTACTTAAACTCTCTTAAATTAACTTCATTCAGAAATGTTTAACGAATGAGCTGTCACGGATACAACTTTCAAGTACAAAGTTGTTATGAAGTCTGTCACGTCCCTCTTTTTCTTTCCTCTCCTTTATTTATTTATCCTTATTTCTTTGTACTCTATATTGTTACTCTTATTTGCCCTCTGTTTACTGTACAAACTGAACTGGAATGACTGGCTGTTCACTTTATAATTTCAAATAAAGTTCGAGGAAAAAAAAAGATTTACCACTAACGTCCAATCAAATTCTCTCATTCTCAAGTGTTTTATTATAGAATATATAGTTACATAATTACAATGTGAAGAATTTAGATCTCTCTGACTTTACTTTGCAAATGTTTTTAAGACACTGTTAATAATAATTAAATGAAAAATGCTCTGATCTGTTTCCAAGCAAAATGTAATTTTAAATAAATTCAAGTGAAATTCTGATGAAATTTGATTAAAAGTATTTCATTGAGCTAATCCACCGTCAACCACAAAGATATATTGTTTTACCTTAAAGCTGTGGTCAGTTACTAATAACTCTGTGATGAACAGGTTTTTTTTTTTTTTTTCTCTCTCTCTCTCTCTCTCTCAGGGCCGCAGTAGGAATTGTATCTCCTCACAAACTGAGCCTTCAGACGGAGGCTGTGTCCCAATTCAGAGACCGCACGCTTCAAGTACGCATTTTGAGTGCGATTACGTCACCGCCACGCGACGACGGCTGTGCCAATTCGAAGTGTACTTAAAATGCGTACTGCAAATGCGCCGTCAATTCCCCCAAATATATAAAACGTGGGCTGTATCCCAATTCAGGGTCTGCAAATTCAAATTTTATTTGTCACGTACACAGTCATACACAGTACGATATGTAGTGAAATGCTTGGACAACTGCTCGTGACCTAAAGAAAACAAAAAAGGAAAAGGCTATGAATAAGATAGGAAATAAATATGAAAAATTAAAAAGGGTAAATTTAACTAGGAAGGAATAAAATATAGATTAAGGTTAAAAATGAAATAACTGTACAACACAAATTAGAATGAAGGGTAAATTTAACTTGGAGAATAAGATAAAATATATAAATTAAAGTTGAAAATAAAATAACTGTACAACAAAATACACAATATAGAAATATATAAGAATGTGTGACGAAATATAAATAAATATATACACAATAACAGCAGCATATATGTGAGAGATACACATATTGACGGGGCCGGGTTATGTTAAAAAGTATGAATTGTTATACTTTGTTCATTGGTTCAAAGGTACCCCACACTTCTTTTTTGTTTGCTTGTTTGTTCTGGTATATTTTTCATTTGAACTGTTATTCTGCCAGAGTACTCATATTTACAAGATGGCTTTGAACGCCCCATTGGTGTGTCAGGAAAACTCTTTTGTACGTATGTTCCTTGAAGGGATTTGGAGTCGTTCTTTTTCCACCGCAGCGAAGGGCTAGGAGTTGGAGAGGAGCTGCTGTATGTTTTTGTTATCGATCTGATTGTGAAATAAAGCATATGCAGTGAGAAAGCAACTCTCGGAGTCATCCCTGCCTAAAAGCTGCAACATATCATGGCGAGCCAGCCAGGAGGAAGGTTTGAAGAACTTCCAGCACGAGAGTGAAGCAGAAGCCTGGTTAGCGCCATTAGCGGCTAACGTTAGCGCTACCGCACCGCTGAAGAAAAACCTTTCTCCAAGCACCGGACCTGAAATCTGACGGGCTAAAGACAAGCTTGTGAGTACCCACAATGGAGGTAGAAGCCCTACGAGATAAGATCACCGCCACACTCTGCCAGCTAAGTCGTGATCAGCTCATAGAAGTGGGTTATAATGTGAAAGGCTTTGCTACACCGCTAGATGAGCCTACAAAAGACACTTCCAGACGCCAACTGATGAAAGTTATAGAACATAAACTGGACGAGGTGGAAAACAGTTATACACCAGACGATGCTGTACAGTTTGTGAAAGAACTTCTATCATTTTTGGGCGAATATAAAGCTAAAGACAATGCGGCCGAGAGTGATTTTTCCCGCCCTTCAGACGAAAGAGACAAGTATGACGAGCTGCAGGAAGAAATTAGAGCGATAGGGCAGAAACTCAAGATGGCAGACGCTGCCCCGAGCCTCGGCCAGAACCTGCCGTCTTCTAAAGTACCAGAGGTGACAATTCGCAGGGAGTTTCGCATCTGTGGCCAAATAGGTGAGGGAGGGCAGCGCGATCGGCTGTCCTATACCAACCTGCTGCATCAGATGGAAAATGGACTCCGCAAAGGCCACAGTGAGTCAGAAGTTATTGAAGCAGTGATAAGAGCCATCAATCCAGGTCTCAAACTGCGTGATATGCTTGAAATAAAGACTGATTTGACACTCACACAGTTAAAGACAATATTAAAAGGACATTACAGAGAAGATGACACATCTGATTTGTACCAAAAACTGATAAATATTTCCCAAGATCCAAAAGAGTCAGCTCAAGACTTTTTATTCAGAGCCATTGAGCTTAAAGATCGCCTCCTGTACGCATCCAAGGACAAAGAAGCAGAACACTACAGTCGGGACCTGGTAAAAAGGAAGTTTTTGAGATCAGTGGGTACTGGGCTGCAAAATGACAACATAAAGTTCCAGATTAAAGCCCTTCTTGACAACCCAGATGTGACTGATGAAATGCTGATTGAGAAACTAAATGAAGCTGCCAATCTCGAGACAGAAAGACTGAACAAGTTAAAGAGGAACAATACAAAACCACCAAGAATCAATGAGCTACATACTAGGGATGAACCACGCAGCAACTCACAGATCCCCGCCACCAAGGAAGACAAGAAAAATCATCCTCCACCCGAAATGCATGACCTGGTGAAAGAGCTGAGGAACGAGGTTGCAGAGGTGAGGCAGATGGTTCTTGCTTCCCTGAACGCTGGCAAGTCGCAGACTACAAAGAGGACATCAGATGCTGCCGCGGACACCCGGAGGAAGAAAGGCTGCAGGACCTGCCAGAGCAACGGAGAGGGAGACAACTGCACCCACTGCTTTAAGTGTGGCCAACCCGGCCACATCTCCAGAGGATGCCGAGCTCCACTTCAGCTGCAGGGAAACGCCAGAGGGCCACTGCCACGGGACCAGCAGTGACCCCACAGCCACATCAGGAGTCCCGCCGCTGTGGTTGCTGCCACCAGAGAGAGTCGGTCAGCACCCCACTCCAGAGGTGTGCAGGCTGCTCATCTGTCAGTTACTGTTCTAAAGCCTGTCAGGGACAACACTGGCACCATCACAAACATGTATGTAAAGCGGTGAGGCTAGTTGAACAACATTTGAGGGAAAGAGAGAAAAAGGGGTGTTTGTCATACATGGGATATTCTGACCTTCTATCAGATAAGCAAGGACAAAAACTGGTGAAACTGATTGGTAGATGAAAAATGGTGAGATGCACTTTTGACAATGTACCAGTCACCGCATTGTGGGACACGGGTGCACAGGCTACCGTAATAAATGAGAACTGGAGAGTCAAGCACTTACCTCACACCACTATCAGGGGGATAGATGAACTCTTACCGTGTGTTCACACCGAACGCGATGGGCGCGTGAAAAAACGCCAAAACGCCCCTAACTTGACGCCTGCACATTCGCGACCTCTACGCGTGTCCAAGAAAAATCGCCCGCGCCCCAAAATATCATATTTTCACGCGCGTTAACCGGAAATGTGGGAGGGATGTGGGAGGGATGTGGGAGGAAGTTGTGCTAGACCGGTATCTTTGAAAGATGGCAGCTGTCGAGCTAGCGCTTGAAGAGAGAGTCTCCCTTCTTTATTTACTGTGGAGAGCAGAGCAGCAAAAAGCAAAAGCAGAAAGCAACTTACCAGGTTGCCCGATCTCCTCACTGATTTGTCTCCAAGCTAGGTCCTTTTTATTCCTGTCTCGGTAGAAATAATAGGTAGCATCATATAATTCTGGGTGATTTGCCACAGAACTGATTAGTTTCTCCTCCATTTTGACTGCAGAATGAATGGCTTTGGCTGGATCTGCCCCTTTGAACTAGGTAACAGCCACGTCACCAGGCTCCTGATTGGTTGTCGCGGCGCGATTTTACGCTGGAGTTCAGATTTTTCCAACTCGAGCGGGGGACGCGAAACGCGCGTATGCACAAAATGCAACACATTAACTCACGCGCGTTGATTTTTTCGCGAGTCAAACGCCTGAAACGCGCTACACTCACGCGCGTTTCTGGCGTTTTTGCGTTTTCGCGACGCCAAAACGCTTCCGAATTTTCGCGGGGGCCGCAATCGCGGGTCAGCGCGCCTTTCCATTGACTTTACATGTAAACCTGACGCTCCGCCTGCCTCTATCGCGTTCGGTGTGAACACACCGTTAGGTTCAGAACCATTAAATGGGCTCGCAGCTAATCAGACAGAGATACCATTTATGGGGTGGGTCCCTGTAGAGTTTAGACTGACGGGGGTGGAGACGACCAGCTCTAGTCTCCTAGTGCCCATATTGGTCTCTAGTGACCCAAATGTAGCTCAGGATCCCATTATTGGATACAATGTTATAGAAGAAATCATCAACGAGCAACTTAAACAACAGGGTGTTAAAAACAGTGACTGTGCTGCAAATATTGTGAGTAGTGCTTTTGGTATTGACGTCGGATCTGCTAAGACTTTTATCCAGTTGATAGAGACACATCGAACAGCTGCGGAAGAGATCCAAGTCAAGACAGGGCGGAGTAAAGTTGTTTTAGGCCCTAGTGAAGCTACTACCATTCGCTGTCGCACACGCATACAGGCTGACGAGGACACTGTAATGTTATTTTGTCCTGTTCTGAACCCCAGCCTGCCTGAGGGGCTTCATTTGCAGGAAGTATTGTTTAAAGTAAAAAGGGGCAACTCAGCCATGGTCCCAGTATCTGTCACAAATACCACATGCCATAATATTACTGTAGATCCGCGTGTGGTCCTGGGGCACATTGAGGGCGTAAAAGCAATATACCCAGCTGCCCTAAAACCTGTAGAAACTCCAACAACTAAAACAGCAGACGATGCAGGTGTTGAAGTCCCATTAGCCCCCACAGGTGAGACAAGTGGTGTTTGGGATCCCCCTGTAGTTCTAGACCATCTAACGAGTGGCTAACAGTCGGCGGTGAGGATGATGCTCAGGGAGGAATGCAAAGCTTTTGCAAAAGACGAAAATGATGTAGGCTGCATTCCTAGCCTTCGGATGCACATCACCCTCAATGACCAAACACCAGTTCAAAAGACTTACAATAGTGTGCCTAAACCTCTGCATCAGGAAGTAAAAGCTTACCTGCAAGACTTGATCAATAGGGGGTGGGTCACAAAATCCAAGTCGCCTTATTCGTCACCGATAGTCTGTGTTAGAAAAAAATCCGGTGACCTCAGACTTTGTGTGGATTATCGAGAACTTAATCGCAAATCGGTGCCTGACAGACATCCTATTCCCAGGATACAGGACATGTTGGACAGCCTTACTGGTAGCTCCTGGTTTACAGTACTAGACCAGGGAAAGGCTTATCATCAAGGATTCCTAGACGAAGACAGTCAGCCACTCACTGCATTCATCACCCCCTGGGGTTTATACCAGTGGGTTAGAATCCCATTTGGACTCAGCTCCGCCCCAGCAGAGTTCCAGAGGAGCATGGAGGAGTGTCTTTGGGGTCTGCGTGATGATATCTGTCTACCGTACCTTGATGACAATTTGGTCCACAGTACATCTTTTGAGGACCATGTTGAGCATGTAAGAGCCGTGCTACAAAGGTATCAGAGACATGGGGTCAAACTTACTGCTAAGAAATGTGAACTGTTCAAGCCTAAGGTCAGGTTTTTGGGTAGAGTGGTGTCAAAAGATGGCCATAGTATGGATCCAGCAGAGGTCGCCTCCGTGATGTCACTTAAAGAGAAACACCCTAGTACAGTGGGGGAAGTGAGACAGATTTTGGGCTTCCTATCTTATTATAGAGCCTATATACAGGACTTTTCACGTATCGCCAAACCTTTGTATGAACTGCTAGCAGCCCAAACAAATGCTAAAAGTAGCCCACAGGACTTAAAAACACAGAACAAGAGAAGGAAGGAGAAAAACAAACAGGCTAAAGGACAGTTGCCTTCATCAGCCCCTGTGAAATGGACAGAGTCACACCATCAGGTTTTGTCTTACTTAGTCAATAAACTGGCCAGTCCTCCGATCCTAGGCTACCCTGATCTAAACCAACCATTTGTGCTTCATACTGATGCTTCTCAAGCAGGGTTAGGAGCAGTGCTCTACCAGCGCAGTAATGGCAAGTTAAGAGTCATAGCTTATGGATCTAGAACGTTAACGCCGCCAGAAAAAAATTACCATATGCATGCTGGCAAACTGGAGTTTTTAGCTCTCAAATGGGCTGTCTGTGAGTGCTTCAGAGATTATTTGCTGCATGCGCCATCTTTTGTGGTTTATACAGATAATAATCCACTCACCTATGTGTTAACGACAGCAAAGTTGAATGCATCAGGTCAGCGTTGGGTGGCTGAGCTCGCAGATTTCAACTTTACGATAAAATACAGGCCAGGAAAAACAAATGCAGATGCAGATTTTTTTATCCAGGATGCCCCTCGATTTTGAGGACTATATGAACTGCTGTACACAGACGGTTAGCCAGGACGTGGTTGCAGCCTCACAGCAGGGCATATTAGTACAGCAAACAGAAGCTCTAATGTTTAACGCTGTCTCCTTCCACACCCTTCAGCATCAAACACGAGCAGAGGAACTGCTGGACTTGATTCAGCCAATACCGAGAGAGGAAATCTGTGCAGCACAGCGGCAAGACCCCGTGATAGGTAAAATGTACGAGTCTGTAGCGCAAAACAAAAGGCCCACCACACAGGAGATTAAAACTGAGAGCACTGAGTTTAAAGCATTGGCTAGAGAGTGGAGCAAACTAAAAATCAGAGAGGATGGAACTATGTTCAGAGAGACTCGACACAAAAAACAACTAGTTCTCCCCTCAGTTTACCACCCACTAGTGCTCAATGAACTACACCAACAGATGGGTCACTTGGGATCAGAAAGGACCCTAAATTTAATTAGGGATCGTTTCTTCTGGCCTAAGATGCAAAGAGACATTGAACACTTTGTCAGTAATGTTTGTGAGTGTCTCAAACAGAGGAAGCCAAACAGACAGGCACGGGCACCTATGTTGAGCATAGAGACCACTCATCCATTTCAGTTGGTTTCAGTTGACTTTTTGCACCTAGAGCAATGCAGGGGGGGGTGTGAATACATACTTGTAGTTATGGACCACTACACCCGCTTCGCTCAGGCCTACGCAACTACAAATAAGTCAGCTAAGACTAGCAGAAAAACTATTCAATGATTATTGTCTCAGGTTTGGTTTTCCAGAAAAACTACACCACGATCTGGGGCGAGAGTTTGAGAATAGACTGTTGCACCATTTAAAAGAACTGGCTGGTGTTAAAGGGTCACACACTACTCCTTATCACCCACAAGGAAATGGGCAGACCGAAAGATTCAACAGGACCCTGCTCTCTATGTTAAGAACACTAACAGAGGAACAGAAAAGAGACTGGAAAAGCCACCTCCATAAAGTTGTACATGCCTACAATTGTACTGTTAATGAGGCCACTGGCTACCCTCCTTTTCTCCTAATGTTTGGTAGGTCACCACGGTTACCGGTTGACCTTCTCTTTGGCATTGAGCAGGAGGACAGTTCAGGCTCCTACCAGGACTATGTGGACAGATGGAGAAGGAGAATGGCTGAAGCTTACACTGTCGCCTCCAAAAATGCAGCTAAGTCAGCTGACCGAGGTAAAAGGCAGTACAACAAAAGTGTGTATGGTCCACCACTTCAAATAGGGAGTCGTGTCCTTGTTAGAAATGTTGTGGAGAGGGGTGGGCCAGGTAAAATCCGCTCCTATTGGGAAGACAACATCTACATCATTAAAAGACAAAAGGGAGAGGACAGTCCTGTGTTTGAGTTAGAGCCAGAGAATGGTAAAGGCAGGACAAGGATTTTGCACAGGAATATGTTGTTGCCTTGCGATTTTCTTCCGCTCCCAGCAGATAAGGAGGCAACTGTAACTAGAACTAAAACAAGGAAAAGACATTATAACAAACGGAAACAAACATGCATGACTCCGACACAAGTGGGGAGTGAGGAGGAGGAGGACACAGATGAGTTTTCTGATGCGGTTTTCACCTGGCCTTATCCTGAGCCTCAGTGTTCACCTACATTGGACCCCACAGCGGCAGAGTTTATGCCACTAAGGGACGGGGGTGAGCCAGATGAGCTTCCTCACATGTCAGGAGATGGCCAGGGGGACCCCAGCCAAGCTGATGAGGAGAAAATGGACAATATGGAACCAGAGGATGTGGCTATTGTGGGTGCGGGGGAGGTGGACAGCAGCTCTGATGTTGAAGAGGCTTTGGAAACAGACCAGCCAAGTCCATACCCAAAGAGAGAAAGGAGGAGACCACAGACTTTGACCTATAGTAAACTTGGACAACCAAGTGTTGAAGAAAGAATAGTGGCCACCAAATGTGTGAATATTCAAGGTTACTGGCGACCTTGGTAAAAGAGGAAGATATAATGTTTACACTTGGTACCCCTATTTCAGATTGTAACAAATGTACCTATGTTGATTGAAATATTGTGACACATGGATTGCAGGCCGAACATGTGTATGAGTAAAGGGAAGATGCTTAGTGTTCAGATGAGATGTGGACAAAGTTAATGCCTTTACAGGAGAGTACAAATAGCATGGTAATTTGATAGATTGAATGTTGGACTAAAAAAAAAGAAAAAAGAAAAAGCTAAACTGATTATATCAGGAGTATACACAACTACAGTGCACGGTAGTTTGGGTAACTTAAAAATAAAAAGGTGTAATGTAACCTGGTAAATAGTCCATGCCATTCTATTGTTCTCTATGGATTGTAGATTATAAGGTACATTTATGTCGGGACGACATTTCTCGAGTGGGGGAGAGTGTGAGAGATACACATATTGACGGGGCCGGGTTATGTTAAAAAGTATGAATTGTTATACTTTGTTCATTGGTTCAAAGGTACCCCACACTTCTTTTTTGTTTGCTTGTTTGTTCTGGTATATTTTTCATTTGAACTGTTATTCTGCCAGAGTACTCATATTTACAAGATGGCTTTGAACGCCCCATTGGTGTGTCAGGAAAACTCTTTTGTACGTATGTTCCTTGAAGGGATTTGGAGTAGTTCTTTTTCCACCGCAGCGAAGGGCTAGGAGTTGGAGAGGAGCTGCTGTATGTTTTTGTTATCGATCTGATTGTGAAATAAAGCATATGCAGTGAGAAAGCAACTCTCGGAGTCATCCCTGCCTAAAAGCTGCAACATATACACAATAACAGCAGCATGATTTAAGTGATGAAGTGAAAACAATGTCCAGTGTGTGTGTGTAAGAACTGTATGTGTGGGTCAGTACTGTGTGGTGGTGTGATTGAGAGACCGTATCGCCTGCCGGAAGAAGCTCCTCCTCAGTCTCTCTGTATTGGTCTTCAGGGAGCGGAATCGCTTTCCTGACCTCAACAGAGAGAACAGTCTGTTGTTGGGATGGCTGAGGTCCTTCACCATCTTCCTGGCCTTGGTCCAGCACCGCCTGCTGTAGACTGAGTGCAGGTCAGGGCGCTCGGAGCGGATGGTGCGCTCAGCTGACCGCACAACCCTCTGTAGAGCTAGTCTGTCCTGCATGGTGCTGTTCCCGAACCAGGTTAAGATGTTTCCCATCAGGATGCTCTCTATGGTGCAGGAGTAAAAGTTCCTGAGCACCTTGGAGGGCAGTTGGAAGTCTCTCAAGCGTCTGAGGTGGTAGAGACGCTGTCGGGCCTTTTTCACCACGGTGTTGATGTGACAGGACCATGACAGGTCCTGCGTGATGTGAACTCCGAGGTATTTGAAGCTGTCCACTCTCTCCACTGGGCACTCGTTGATGACGGGGGTCTGGTAGTTCCTCTCCTGCTTAGTGCTGAAGTCCACTATCAACTCCTTTGTCTTACTGACGTTTAGAAGGAGGTTGTTCCTCTGGCACCAGTTCTCCAGATTCCTAATCTCCTTCAGGTAGGCTGTCTCGTTGTTATCAGAGATCAGGCCCACCACGACGGTGTCGTCAGCAAACTTGATGATGGTGGTGGAGCTGGTAGTGGCCACACAGTCATATGTGTACAAAGAGTACAGCAGGGGGCTCAGAACACACCCCTGGGGGGCTCCAGTGCTGAGAGTGGTGGAGGCTGAGACATGTCCGCCCATCCTTACTGCCTGTGGTCTGCCAGTTAGGAAGTTGGAGATCCACAGACACATAGATGAGCTGAGTCCCAGATGCTCCAGCTTGGTGGTGAGTGTGGAGGGAATTATGGTGTTAAATGCAGAGCTGTAGTCTATGAAGAGCATTTTAACATAATTCCCCCTTCTAGTGCAGCCTTAAAGGCCGCATTTTAAGGCCGACTACGTCACAGTGGCGCGCCGAAGGCTGTCCCAATTCAAAGGCTGCTCGAAATGCGGCCCTCAAATGCGTCCTTCATTTCCCTGAATTTTAAGGCTGTGGCGGTGTGGACTTCGTGGCCCAACATATCCCACAATTCATAGCGCGGCAGTCGGTGTGGATAATTTTGCCGCAGACGGCAGAAGCGGAGCGGCCGAAGAGTAAAATGTGAAAAGTAAGTACTAAATATGATGTCACTTATTTATGTGCAAATGTTTAATAATGAGGAACATTAAAACATTACTGTTGGCCACATGTCGGGAAAGTTATGACATTAGCGATGTTTGTACGTTCAGCTTTTACTTGCTTTCAAAGCCTTTAAAATATAATAATACAATAGTCGACCTTAATCTCACAGAGAATGTGAGGATTTTGTGAGTAATTAAAGTCAGTCATATATCCACAAACACAACAGTCTGAAAGTCAGTGATGCTGCTCGGTTTGCAGTCCTGAATATCATGGCACCAGCAGGATCCACTGCACTGTTAATGTTAGCTATGTTATATTGCTGCCTCTGTTCGGTGGTGTCGAGCCAAACGGACTTTAACGTGTGTTTGAACGAGCTGACGGTTCACTTGTTAAGCTGAAAGAAAGATGCTTTAATCACAGGAGTCACACTTGTGTCCACTGCACCATCTTGTGTCTCTAGTATGAAGAGTTGGACAGCACCAGGCCCCGACATGGTTCACACCTACTAGCTGAAGAAGCTGACTGCACTCCACGAGTGTCTGGCAGCACAAATGAACCAGCTGCTAGTTGATGAGAGACACCCGGAATGGCTAACCGAAGGTCGGACGGTCCTGATCCCCAAGGACCCCAAGAAGGGACCGGTCCCATCAAACTACCGACCAAAGGAGGGATATTAGGCCCCTTATGTCAAACAGAGTGATTTGTGGCCCCAATAAAATAATTTGTGACCCTAGGAAGTAATAAAGGAAGTAACAAAAATATGATATTAATCAAAAAATATGCTAGTTCATAGCTCATTGCTTCCCCCCCCCCACAAAAAAAGAACTAATTGATTATTTTAAAAAAGTTTTATATCTAATAGCATTATTTTATTTATTTTTTAAGCCATTAAAAAAAGTTTTTACTTTTCATGCTTAAAAAAAACGCCATCTGGTGGTGGGTCAGCGCGTGAGTGCGCGCGGGCGGGCGCCTGCACCTGTGTGTCTGTGTGCGCTCGTGCGCTTGCGTCTCGGGGTCCGTACTTGTGTGTGTGAAAATGTATTCAACCAGAGTAAAAGTGCTTAGTTAAACTTGTGCTTTTGTAGGCATTCGACCGTGTCCCTCGGGGTGTCCTGTGGGAGGTGTTGCGGGAGTATGGGGTGTCTGGCCCATTGCTACGGGCCATTCGATCCCTATACAACCGTTGCAAGAGCTTGGTTCGCATTCCCGGCAATAAGTCGGACACGTTCCCGGTGGGTGATGGGCTCCGCCAGGGCTGCCCTTTGTCTCCGGTTCTGTTCATAATTTTTATGGACAGGATTTCTAGGCACAGCCAAGTGGCAGAGGGCTTTCACTTTGGTGGCCTCAGAATCTCATCTCTGCTTTTCGCGGATGATGTGGTCCTGTTAGCTTCATTGGGTGAGGGCCTCCAGCTCGCACTGGAACAGTTCGCAGCCGAGTGTGAAGCAGCGGGAATGAGGATCAGCACCTCCAAATCTGAGGCCATGGTTCTCAGCCGGAAAAGGGTGGAGTGCCCACTCCGGGTCGGGGATGAGTTCCTGCCCCAAGTGGAGGAGTTCAAATATCTCGGGGTCTTGTTCGCGAGTGATGGGGGAAGGGAGCTGGAGATCGACAGACTGACTGGGGCTGCAGTAATGCGGACGCTGCACCGGTCCGTCGTGGTGAAGAGGGAGCGGAGTGTAAAAGCGAAGCTCTCAATTTACCAGTTGATCTATGTCCCTACCCTCACCTATGGCCACGAGCTGTGGGTAGTGACCGAAAGAACGAGATCGCGGATACAAGCGGCAGAAATGAGCTTCCTCCGAAGGGTGGCTGGCCTCTCCCTTAGAGATAGGGTGAGAAGTTCAGCCATCCAGGAGGGGCTCAGAGTAAAGCCGCTGCTGCTCCACATCGAAAGGAGCCAGCTGAGGTGGTTCGGGCATCTGACAAGGATGCCCCCTGGCCGCCTCCTGGGTGAGATGTTCCGGGCATGTCCCACCGGGAGGAGGCCCCCAGGACACGCTGGAGAGATTATATCACTCGGCTGGCCTAGGAACGCCTTGGTGTTCCCCCGAATAAGCTGGAGGAGGTGGCTGTGGAGAGGGAGGTCTGGGCCTCTCTGCTTAGGCTGCTGCCCCCCGACCTGGCCCCGGATAACGCAGAAGAAGATGGATGGATAATGGATAGTGCCCGTGAAATAACAAACAGGATTTTCTCGCATGCAAGTCTAGGCGATCTTATACAATTAGAGTTTATAGGGCAACAGTTACAAAATAATGTTTCAGTCATTTTACGTGATTATCATTTGTCTGAATTTGAAGATTTATTCTTGAGAACTGTGCAATCAAATTGGTCGGTTATGTGTGAAGGCTCGCTTGAGCACATAGCTCATATCGTTTTACCGCTACCGGAAGGGGGTCTGAGGCATCTTAGTCAGATACTCAACAACGAAAAGGTGTGGTGTGGGTGTTGTTTTTTTTTTTTTTTTTTTTTAAATACGTAGTCCATAACCCCGTGAATAAGTTATGTTTTTCCATAAGTCTCGCCCACCTTCTGCACCCCGATTTTAACGACCCGCAGGCAGAAGCCTTTGGTGGAGAAATTCAACAAAAAGCTGGTCTAAACGATCAAACGCCTGTGGGCTTTAATCAGATAATTACATTTGAAACACTACTCAACTGTAAAATTATAGTATTTTACCGTAACGAGTATGATCGTAGCCTTTGTAAATTTCAAACTAGTACACCAAATACAGAAAAAACCTTGTGCTTGCTTTTATTTGACAATCATTACTACGCTATTAAAAATTTAAAAGGATTTATGGGCACAGACTGTCTGTAATTACTGTTACACTGGATATAATCACGTGTTATCTCATTTCTGCCCCGATCGCTGCTCTGTCTGTATGCAATCCACATGTAGTAGTGACATCCTGTCTCTGCTGTTATGCCCAGACTGTAATCGCACCTGCAGATCTCCCCTTTGTTTCCAGAACCATAAAAAGCCAATTGAGAGGCGTGAAAGACTCTCAAGCAACTGTCAGATCTTTAAAAAATGTCTCAAGTGCTCTCTTCTTTATTATATTGCTGTAAAAGGTAAACCCCACAAATGCAAGAAGAGCAAATAAAGAATTTGCGGCCAAGAGAAAATAAGTGATCAGCAAACGCACGAGTGCTATATGCAGGTTTTAGAACGTGAGACAAAGCATAACAAGTTGATTTCTTATGATTTTGAAACGTTTGTAAACTGTCACGGTGAACACGCTCCTTTTCTGGTCTGTGCAAAAACATCAGATGGTAAATCTTGGAGCTGTCAGGGTGAGGATTGCGCTGAAAGGTTTCTGGCTTATTTTAGACGCCCGCTCTTTAAGGGCTCTATCTTTATCGCTCATAATGCCAAGAGTTTTGATGCTTACATTATTCTCAGGGCTATGGTTAAGCAAGGCTTAAAACCAAAGTTAATCAGTCAAGGCTCGAAATTGATCAGCTTTACAGACACAGACTTAAACCAGCGCTATATGGACTCGTGCAGCTTCCTTCCGATGCCATTGTCAGGTATCCCAAAAGCGATGGGTTTTTCAGACAGCACTAAAGGCTCCCCCCCCCCCCCCATTGTTTCAGCTCGAAACAAAACCTAACTTATGCAGGCCCTTACCCTCCCCCCTCCGCCTATAGTCTCGAGCGTATGACAACACAGGGCAGGAAAGAATTTTACAAATGGTATGATTCAGTCAGCTCCGGCACCTTCAATTTCATGAAAGAGGCCCTTTTATACTGTGAAAACGATGTTGAAATTCTAGCTCGGGGTTGCACATTGTTCAGAAACGGATTTATTGAAGAGACAGGAGTAGATCCTTTCAGCCGCAACACCCTTGCTAGCGCGTGCCTAAAAACCTATTTAACAAACTTCATGCCAGCGAAATCTTATCATTACCATGCCCTGTAGGTTACCGTAATCAGGTCAAATCATTTTCCTCATCCTCAATTCAATGGCTCGAATATCTCTCTTACACACAAGGTGTTTTTATCAGACATGCACTCAATCAAGGGGAAAATCAGCTCGGTAGTTATTATGTGGATGGGTATGGTCAGATTAACGGTAAAATATACCTGTGGGAATTTTTGGGTTGCTACTTCCATGGGTGTGTTACGTGTTTGAATCAGGCCGATGTTAATCCCCTGTTAGGTGCGTCTCTTGCACACATAAACAGCGCCACTCAAGACAGGCTCGCTAGATTGAGAGCTGAGCATAATGTGTGTCTTGTTATAATCTGGGAGCACGAGTGGACAGAGTTAAAACGTAGTGATGAGAGTGTAATCAACTTCCTCAGACGTTATGATCCACCAGAGCCTTTGAATCCTCGCCATGCCCTCTTCGGAGGCCGTACAAGCCCAGCACAGTTGCGTTGCAGTGTAGCGCCTGGTGAGAAAATTAGTTATGTGGATGTTACCTCGTTGTATCCGTTTGTAAATAACACCTGTCGTTACCCCTTAGGCCATCCTCAAGTAATTTTTCGAAATTTTCAGCACCCTAAAAACTACTTTGGGTTTATCAAAGCGGTTGTATACCCACCCAGAGGACTCTATTTTCCCGTTTTACCCTATAAAACAAAGTCAGGCAAGCTTCTCTTTACTCTCTGTCGCACTTGTGCTGAAATGAACAACCAAGAGGGGGCGTGTAACCATAGCAACGAGGAGAGAGCACTCAGAGGGGTGTGGACCACCCCTAAATTTAACCTGGCATTAGAAAAGGGCTATCAAGTAAGTCGAATCACCGAGGTATGGCCCTCTGAGAAACAGAGTAACACAATATTCACAGACTATGTACATCATTTCCTGCATAAAAAAAAAAAAACAAGAGGCTTCAGGCTACCCGTCAGATGCTGTAAGTGAGGAGGCTAAACAGCTTTACATTAAAGACTACCAGGCTAAGCAAGGCATCACTTTAGACCCTGAAAACATAAAACTAAACCCTGCTAAAAGACAAATGGCCAAACTGTGTTTAAACTCCTTTTGGGGAAAATTCGGTCAGATAAATAATCTCACGCAGAGCAAACTGGTGAGTGACCCCGAGGAATTCTTTAACCTCATGTTCTCTCAGAAATACAAAGTGAGCTATTTCTCTTTTGTCAGCGATGATGTGGCTCTTATTCAATGGTGTTATGTGACCTCTGCACTCCACTCCCAAACTCCACAGATAACATCTTCATTGCGGCCTTCACTGCTTCATATGGGCGTATGAAACTCTACAGTTACTTGGATCAGCTGCAGGAAAGAGCTATTTACTACGATACTGACAGTGTTGTTTATCTCGCCAAACAAAATCAATCTGAACTAGAATTAGGTCGATATTTAGGCGATCTAACAAACGAGTTGGATCAGGATGATTTCATTACAGAGTTTGTTGCAGCTGGACCTAAGAGTTATGACCAGAAAAGGTAAAGTTGTTTTGAAAGCAAAAGGCATCTCAACACACACACACACACACACACACACACACACACACACACACACACACACACACACACACACACACACACACACACACGTACGTCTGCGAAAGGGTCAACTTTGAATCTGTAAACAACCTTGTTGACAATTACACTGATAACTGTGGAGGGTCTACACTTGAGGCCCCTCAGCACAGTATCGTCCGTAATAAAGCAGCCTTTTCACTACAAAAGTCATCTTTCCCCAAAAAATTCCGGATTGTTTATGACAAGCGTAGATTGCTGCCAGGAGGTCTGACTTTACCCTTTGGTTATTGATTATTTTTGTTTGTTTTTAAAATGTTTCAGCCTGCTTTAATAGAGTTTGATCCCAGACTTCATGTGCCATTTTCTTGTATGGTTGTCGGGCCAAGTGGCTCTGGAAAGACCTTTTTTGTGAAATCTGTATTGGAAAACTGTTACATGTTTTGAACAAGCTTGTTGACAATGTTGTGTGGGTTTATACATCCTTTCAGCCTCTGTGTTCTGAGCTGCAAGAGAAAAACAAAAGCACTAAATTCATTTAAGGTCCAGAATTCTTCATTCTGGACCAACCTTCTTACAGGTGACAAGGCTCTGCCCCGAACACGTTTCAGTTGTTAAAATTGACAGTGGTTACAGCGCCACCTAGTGGGAACAGGAAATGTCACGTTTTACACTTTTCAAGGCACTTCACCCCAGCAACCTCAGATTTATCCAGGAAAGCTTTGAGGATTTGGTCTTAGGTTCGATTGAAAACGGAGCGTTTCACAAACGGCGCGACCCCAGCAGCAGGGTGAATGTTGATGTTTTGCAATGAAGTATAAAACTGCTATAACTCAAAGAAATCTAGTCTAGTATCTACCAAACTTCACAGGCACGATGAAAGTCCTGCCCTGAACAGATTGATGTACCCATTATCAGCAATAGAGCGCCACCCAGTGGGAGCAGGTGGTGCAGTTGGTCATGGAATATTGCAAACTGGCTCCACAGCACAAAGTACAACATTTACAGAATACAACATTTCAAACAAGCAGCTCCTGCACTGTTTCATCTGTGACTGAAATTTGGTAGCCTAATGTATTATCTTAAGGTCTCTTGGAGTCATAACCTAAACATAACAGGAAGTCAGCCATTTGGAGTTTAGACTGTAATTTTGGCAACATTTTTCACCATTTTCAGGCCTCGTACCTGAATGAACTCCTCCCAGGGATTTCATCAGATCAACAAGCTGTTCGGTGAGGGGAATCCTTGGTAGGACCTTCTATTGTCAAGCATTTGAGTTTTTGTGAAACAGCGTGGTCGTGGTGTCACGCTGAGTTCCCATCATTCACCGTGCAGAATGTTCACAGCAGATATATCGAACAATTAATTGGTAAGTTATTGGACAATGACACATTTTGTTGTGTAGCCTCTGTGACTGAAGTGGAAACTTTCAGCTTTAATTCAAGGGATGTTCATCGGTTATGGACTTTAGGCAAAGGATAGATCCAAATGTCAAAAACAATACTCTTATTTAAAATTATGTTCTGAAAAGAAATGTGTCAAAATAAGAAGATATATTTTTGTTTAAACCCTTGAAATAAAAGTGATTAAAGTCTGCAGTTCAATCATTTCAACAGGTCTGTTCATAAGTAACCGTTCCTTTTGAGCAGGGGCTCGTCTGTAGCAGCACTGTAGACGCTGGTAAGCACTTGTCCTTCATGCTTTGGGTACTTGGGGTGTTCAGAGACAAGAAGTAAGTAAGTAAGTAAGTAAAACTTTATTTATATAGCACCTTTCAAGATAAAAATCACAAAGTGCTTCACAGAAGCTAAAACCTAAAAATAAAAATCAACTAAAAGCAAGTTTAAAAAGATGGGTTTTTAGCTGTTTTTTAAAAGCGACCACTGAGTCCACAGATCTCAGGCTCAAAGGGAGAGAGTTCCACAATCTGGGGGCCACAGTTCCAAAAGCTTTGTCGCCTTTTGTTTTCAGCCTCGTGTGCTGGACAGCAAGCAAGCCCTGGTCACATGACCTCAGGGACCTGCTGGGAATGTATGGATGCAAAAGTTCACTTATATATGTTGGTGCTTGTCCATGCAGGGCCCTGAAAGTCAAGGTCAAAACCTTAAACTGGATCCTGAATTTAACGGGGAGCCAGTGCAGCTGAATCAGCAGGGGTGTGACATGGGAAAACTTGGAGGACTTGGTCAGAAGCTTTGCAGCAGCATTCTGAACAACTTGCAGATGATCCAAAGAGGCTTTACATAAACAAGTAAACAAAGAATTACAGTAGTCCAGACGAGATGAAACAAATGCATGAATGACAATTTCTAATTCGGAGCGCGATACAATGGGACTCAGCTTAGCAATGTTTCTCAAATGATAAAAACAGGAGCGAACCAAAGATTTTACATGGGCATCCAAAGTCAGAGCTGAGTCAATACTAACACCAAGGCTCCTAATAGACGGTTTTGCAAATGTAGCAAGTGGACCCAAGTTTTCCATAACACTAGGTACAAAAGTTTTAGGAGCACAAACAAGAACTTCAGTCTTCTCCTCATTTAGTTGAAGAAAGTTTCCAGCCATCCAACATCTAATGGAGTCTATGCACTTGTGCAAAATCTGTAGAAACACAGTGCATTTGTTTGGACACTCGGTGATCCTGGAACAGACACCATCATAGCTGTAAATGGGTTCTTCATGCTTTGAGACCAGCACAAGAGAGCAGGAGACTCTTTTTGTACAGTGGATCAAGCAGCTATCACACGGGCTGGCATTTAATACAGTGGGGCAAAAAAGTATTTAGTCAGCCACCGATTGTGCAAGTTCCCCCACCTAAAATGATGACAGAGGTCAGTAATTTGCACCAGAGGTACACTTCAACTGTGAGAGACAGAATGTGAAAAAAAAAAATCCATGAATCCACATGGTAGGATTTGTAAAGAATTTATTCGTAAATTAGGGTGGAAAATAAGTATTTGGTCAATAACAAAAATACAACTCAATACTTTGTTATTGCCAACAAAGGTTATGTTACAGAGGTCAAACGTTTACTATAGGTCTTTACCAGGTTTGCACACACAGTAGCTGGTATTTTGGCCCATTCCTCCATGCAGATCTTCTCGAGAGCAGTGATGTTTTGGGGCTGTCGCTGAGCAACACGGACTTTCAACTCCCGCCACAGATTTTCTATGGGGTTGAGGTCTGGAGACTGGCTAGGCCACTCCAGGACTTTCAAATGCTTCTTACGGAGCCACTCCTTTGTTGCCCGGGCGGTGTGTTTTGGATCATTGTCATGTTGGAAGACCCAGCCTCGTTTCATCTTCAAAGTTCTCACTGATGGAAGGAGGTTTTGGCTCAAAATCTCACGATACATGGCCCCATTCATTCTGTCCTTAACACGGATCAGTCGTCCTGTCCCCTTGGCAGAAAAACAGCCCCATAGCATGATGTTTCCACCCCCATGCTTCACAGTAGGTATGGTGTTCTTGGGATGCAACTCAGTATTCTTCTTCCTCCAAACACGACGAGTTGAGTTTATACCAAAAAGTTCTACTTTGGGAGAATGTCATGTGGTCAGATGAAACCAATCCTCTGCTGTATCATCCATGTGCTCTCTGGCAAACTTCAGACGGGCCTGGACATGCACTGGCTTCAGCAGCGGAACACGTCTGGCACTGCGGGATTTGATTCCCTGCCGTTGTAGTGTGTTACTGATGGTGACCTTTGTTACTTTGGTCCCAGCTCTCTGCAGGTCATTCACCAGGTCCCCCCGTGTGGTTCTGGGATCTTTGCTCACCGTTCTCATGATCATTTTGACCCCACGGGATGAGATCTTGCGTGGAGCCCCAGATCGAGGGAGATTATCAGTGGTCTTGTATGTCTTCCATTTTCTGATGATTGCTCCCACAGTTGATTTTTTCACACCAAGCTGCTTGCCTATTGTAGATTCACTCTTCCCAGTCTGGTGCAGGTCTACAATACTTTTCCTGGTGTCCTTCGAAAGCTCTTTGGTCTTGGCCATGGCGGAGTTTGGAGTCTGACTGTTTGAGGCTGTGGACAGGTGTCTTTTATACAGATGATGAGTTCAAACAGGTGCCATTCATACAGGTAACGAGTGGGGGACAGAAAAGCTTCTTACAGAAGACGTTACAGGTCTGTGAGAGCCAGAGATTTTCCTTGTTTGAGGTGACCAAATACTTATTTTCCACCCTGATTTACAAATAAATTCTTTACAAATCCTACCATGTGAATTCATGGATTTTTTTTTTTTTTTTTTTTTTTTTTTCTTTTCACATTCTGTCTCTCACAGTTGAAGTGTACCTCTGGTGCAAATTACTGACCTCTGTCATCATTTTAGGTGGGGGAACTTGCACAATCGGTGGCTGACTAAATACTTTTTTGCCCCACTGTATGTATTCTGATGTTACTGAACTCTCCCCCACTTTCAGTAATGAAGACCAGCAAATTTACAACCAGCTCTGCTACAGCTCAAAAGTGAGAGAAAGGTGGGAGACTATACCGGTGTGTGGGGATACTACATCCCTGTACACCAGTGTTAAGGAGAGGAATGCTTAATGACAGGTTATGGTGGATTTTGCAAAAAGGATTGAAATGGCTGTGATGAACATGTACTTTAAGAAGAGGGAACAATGCCTGAGGAATAAAGAAGTGCGGTGGTACAGGTATCAAGAACGAGGGTGATGCACAGAGCAGTTGTAAATACAGGGGGATGAAGTTGACGACAATGGGAAAGACTTGCTTAAGAAGCAACGTGACAGTGAGCAGCAGTATGGCTTCATGCTGAGAGAAAAGCAAGTGTACCAACAGAGATGTGGAGAAGGTCTGAAGGAGTTACGCTGTCTCTTTGTGGAGAAAGGATGTGATGGTGACAGGAGGGGAACTGTGGTCCTGCACAACTGCAAGGTACATGAGGCTGGTGCAGGAACTATATATAGGAGGACAGTGAGCCAGTGGTGAGGTGTGCAGCAGGAGTGACAGATGAGCTCAAGGCAGAGGTGGGATCGTATCAAGGATCTGCTCCCAGCGCCGCCTTGTTTGCTATGGACGGACACACACACACACACACACACACACACACACACACACACACACACACACACACACACACACACACACACACACACGGTCTGTTAGATGAGGTCAGGCAGGAGTGTCCATGGACTCTAATGTTTGCAGACGACATTGTGATCTGAAGTAAGAGTAGGGAGCAGGTAGAAGAAAGTCTGGAGAGGTGGAGGTATGCACTGGAGAAAGAAGAAATCAAAGACAGGGTAAGAGGGTGTACACACAAGGAGCAGAGACGGTGGAAGTAGATGAGTTCAAAGACCTGAGGTCAACCATCCAAAGCAACAGGCAGTGTGCAAAAGAGGTGACGATGCATGGTGGAGCAGGTGAAGATGAGCAACAGGGGCGACGGAGGAAAAGCAGTAGTGAAAGGGAAGCTTTACAATACAGTAGAGACTCTCTGAAGATGATGGCACTGACGAACAGGAGACTGGGCTGGAGCTATGCACGTTCAGTCCTCATGTAACTGCACTGTTAATGAACTTTAACATTTAACATGCCACTCCCTGCTTGGGTTTCTGAAAACTGAACAGTCTTAGCTGGTGAACTGGCTGGAACAGGTCACAGTACTTTTTCTCAGTCCTGTCCTGTCTTTGGAAACGTTTCACTGGGATTCCTTTAAAATGTTTTTGCCCTTCCATCCATCCATTCACAAGTACATCAGAGCAGTGAACATGAAGGCAAAGAGCAGCTTTTTGGAGTCATGGACATGAATCACAGTGTTAATCCAACTATGGATGTGGTGACTTATCAACATGTTCATAGTTGTTTGAAAGATCAGACAAGAAACCCCTCAAACGTCTCCATCGAGTGGATGGGGATTAATGGGACATTACCCAAACATAAATTCTCCTCATTTCTAACACCAAGTGTACTTTTACTGCCAAGAGCCATCACATCCATTAATAAGTTTGTTTAATAAATGACTAAAAAATCTTCCCTGTGGTGTTTATCTGCAAGTTTAAAGTTTAAATGTTGGCTTTGTTTTCATGCAGTTTCCTCTCCTGATTTCTGGGCCACACGCTCGAGGACAGAAAGAAAGTCTGCTCTCCTTTCCCGTCTCTCTCAGGGCCTGTGGTCTCGAACTGTATTCTGATTAATTAAATAAACAAGAAAATAACAGCAGTAAACATTTTACTATTAAGTATCATTTTATGGGTTGGAAACAAATGTATCTGGTAGACACTGGTGCTTCAACACCCAATTAACTAACCAGTTTTGTCTTCGTTTATTTTACATATAGTGTTACATTAAACGTGGCCAAAATTTGTCCATGAGCCAAGACGTCAGGCTTAAGACGACTATGTGGTTGCACAGAACCCCAATATGCTAACTAGCTGATCCCAGGCACACAGCTGTGGGTGTGAAAACACAAAAACTCAACCCACTTGCTGTTCAAGCCTCCAACCTCTGACACGTGGCTTAAAGGCCAATGAGATCAAACAGTTGTAAATAAGCTGAACACAATGTTCGTACTTGCACACATATTTATGGACATTAGACAAAAGGTAATTATTTGTTAAACTTACATATAGTATGACAAAATGAAAGTAGATTACATTGATTGTTTTTACAAAGAAGGCACGAGCATAAAAGGTCAAAACTGCAGCACGACTGAGCCAAACATGTGGCTCCGGGTTTTTCATAGTGGCTTCAGTCCGCATCAAAGTCCAGCATCACAGGCCTCTCGAGGGCTCGAGGGCCTCTGTCTCCACAGTCAGTGCTTCATGCTGGGAGTGAATGTTTTCATCACGGCTCATTCGACACGACGCAGGAAAGAGAAACTACAGACTTTTAGTGCGCTTTCAATTAACATTGTATGCTTTTCATATTTAAACACTGCATCAAAACTCACTTCCAAATATAAACATGACAGATTCCCGCTGTGCAGCAGGAATAAGAAGAAGCTGCCTTGTTCATGCTGTTGCTGCTCAGGTGACTGGAGATGATGTTCCATGTAGTGTGAATATATTACAGAGGCATCAGATGAACACAAAGTCGACGAAACAGTAAACATCTCCACGTTTCACTGAAAACACTGACACATTTTCATTTTAGTTTCCCTGGTTTGCATTGAATGAACGCTGGATGCACCTAAAGATCAACCGTGTTCGATGCTGTATCTCCTGTAGACACGGCTTCCCTACCACTGAGGAACTTGGACAACAACCAGGAAGATTTATTTGATTTGATCTGCGTTCTACAACAAGGCAAAAAATAAAAATAGATAAGAGATGATTTCAGCTGCCTGTTCAGTGAGAAGGCACAGAGAATCTAAAGGGTCATACTGGATATGGCTCAGTTTTAATGTGTTTATTGTCCATGCTACATCACATTAATGGAAAGGGGAGCAAAGCTGCTGCATATCCAGCTGGACGCGTCTCATAAAGCATGTATGAATGAACTGCAGTAAAATTCAGGTAGCACATCCTTTGAACCAGGTCAGAAGTCCATTCTATTAATGAGGTGTGAGTCTAAGAAATACCTAAAACTGTCTTTAAAACTTTTAAGTTGTTCGCTACCTGTTGTCCAGGTGTGCAGCTCCCACAGGTTTGTAACACTTTGCAGTGATACATGCTTCTACTTGAACGTCCGTACAGTTACAGCGACTCTAATGTCCCCCGGTTCTCATTCCCAGGGTGTAAATTCCCGTCTTTTGCCAAATCCACACGGTGCGTGGCCCCACCCCCATACAACCACACCCACATCGACTCTGGTCCAGCAATGGTTGTTTTTTACGTTTTGGCAATGACTTCATGAAGTAATGTTTGAATTTCTACAGCAGCCTCCAAACTCACAAAGCTCTGTCTGCGTCCTGGAACAAACTCTCCATCATTTACGCTGCACACAGCAACACACATGTATGACATAATAACATGTGCTGAACATGTGCAGACCGTTTGTTAAACAAACACAACTAGTATCACGTTTATGCACTCAAGCCCTTTAAGGGTTTTATTTAAAGTATCCAGATTACATATTGGAAGGTACTGCTCGCTGACGTTTATGCTGTTTTATAATAAATTTGAAATTCATCCCAACTTTATCAGAATGAACATACTTAAACATCATGGCTCTAAATAACATCTTTGGCTGTTTGTGTTCTACCTGGTTCGAGCTCCACCATAGTAAATGCACTTGTGGCTTCATACTTCATTATTATCATAGTGTATCTTCACTAAAGCAACAGCTTTTAAAGACGACAGAGGCCGGACAAAGCGTATCTGATACAGAGGGATATAAAACACAGTAATAAGTGTACGTGTGTGGATGTGTGGATAAGCACTGATACAGGCAAAGATATGCTGGGGTTTGTCCTTCTCCAGCAACTGTAGCACCAGCAGCAGCGGCACGGAGGCGTGTCTCCATCCCATCAGGTGTGTGGCTGCATCAGAGAAAGTGTGAAGGGAGCTCTGTTGTGCTCAGCGGGGCTCATGTCGTTCTGCTGGACAGACAACAGGATGCTCAACCATTACACCGACAAAGACATTCACAGCAGAGTCAGTCAGGTTAAAAAGAGAGACTTTTCCATTTGATTACATTTTGTATGATGGATTATGTAGAAAAAGTAGAATTGGGATGAAAGCTCTATCGCTTTATCACCTCTTCAGGTTGTAAATCGTGTTTTTAATAAGTAACTAAGTAATTAATTACTTTTGAAAATAAGTAATCAGTAAAGTAACGGGATTACTTTTTTGGGGAAGTAATCAGTAATTAGGTACTGATTACTTTTTTCAAGTAACTTGACCAACACTGTAGGTGAGAAGGTGACAGCTGTTACTGTGATTATGAAATCAGGTCCCCTCCGTCTGGAGCTCAATGCAAAGTCATTTCCTGTGCAATGACTTGCATTGAGCAAAGTCATGGGATGAGGATGATCATGGAAACCGTGGTGGATCAGCATTAATCCACACTTGTTAAAATGTTATGTGAAGGCAGTTGGGACCACAGTTACCGTTGGTAACACAAACTACACCATCTGAAATCTCACTGCCAATTATGCAGTTCCTCCAAAAAAGCCTCCTACATTCATGCATTTGACATTTCGATGACGGGACTCAGGGCCACCTACTAATGCTGTAGTACAAGCTGGGGGTGACTGTTCAGTTCTGAGTGCTTACCTCTATGTGCTTGTTGCTTTCTAGGTAGTGCTGAATGCCGTGTGAGTGCTCTGAGGAAGGCACATTGGGGGGAACAATTAGAGCCCTGAGGTTCTGCAGGTTGATGGCTGATGCGCCCACCGCAGGCTCACTGTGGTTCCACTGGGAGTAGCAGGAACCTTGAGGAGGACTCTGATCCAAAGACGTGCCAGGCACCTTGAGGCTTGAAGGCTCGGAGATGGACAGGATGTCTGGGTTGAAAGAAAACATGCAGCTGCTGGGTGCAGCTGCCTGGTAACCTGCCAGCCCTCCCTGCTGTGTGCCATTCAGTCTGGTGCCATTCCTCGGGAAAAAAGTAGCACGGGTTTGGTTTTGTGAATTTTGGCTCTGCAGTGCTGGCATGGTCTTGTGTCCATTTTGCATCATGCTAGCATGAAGCAGCTTTTGCTGCTGGCTCTGTGGCCACTGCTGAAGAGGAAGGTTGTGCTTGTCAAATGGAAGACTTTCCTGCAGGCGAGGTGAGGAAAACTGAAAGGGAATATTAGGTGCATTGGAGGAAGTAAAGTCTTGGCAAGGAATCAGTGGTGGCACACTGTCCATAACAGTGGGTGGTGAACTGTTTGGTTGGGGAACAGAGCTCTGTATGTGACAACTTCCTGCCATTACAGGTGCCTGCAAACTGCTTTGGTGTAGCAGAAGATGGTTGGACTGCTGGACTTGACCAGAACTGTCCTGACGGAAGCCCATATGTGCGACAGACGCTTGGTCATGGGACTGAAAAGGAGCTAAAGAATTACCAGCTGAGATGTCAGGGACAGTGAGATCAGGCAGCTCAATAGATGGGCTGAAGATGTCATGGAGCTGGAGCTGCTGAAGAGAAGGCAGGCTGGGGTCAGGCCGGGGACCCCGGTGAGACAGCATCTGGGCGCTTTGCCCTGATGTCACTGCTACACTGACCGCATCCTGTTGGTGAACGTAGGGGCCTTTCACCGGAGAGTAAGTGCAGTCAGGGCTGGGTGCCTGTAATAACTGTGGCTCGCAGAGATCAGAGGCTGAGACGAGGGCAGCCTGAGTGAAGGGCTCCTGCTGATGGTTGCTGATGGCGGTGAGGCAGCTGGGAGGGACGGTGTCCAGACAATCCTCGGCTTTCTCCTTGAACAAAATGCTGTCGATGTAGTCAAATACATCGCTGGCGACGATGCTGTCCAGATCAGAACTGACCTTACTCTGCGAATCCTCCTGTCCTAATCTCTTCAGAGCATTTTCCCACTCTAAGAGCTCGGCGTTATCCACCTCCAGTGTTTGCAAAGCTGAATAAAAATCCCCACTCTGCACCATTTTTTCAAAGCTGCCGATCACGGCCATGACGGACTGCTTGGCCTCCTCTTTCACCACAACAGGCTCACTTGTTGTGACCGTTGCCTCGTTCCCCTGCCACGCATCACTGACAACGCTGACCAGGGCCCTGCTGTCCATGAACACTTGATCCACAGGCAGTGGGGTCTCCACAGTCTGGGTGTAAAGACTTTCATCCTGACTCAAGAAGCAGTCCAGCAAAGAGCCAGGCACCACGTCCTTCTTCATGTCATTGTTGCTGAACACTTTATTGGACTGATGTTGCGGGATGTCCATGGTGGGGCCGGTGTTATAGAGGGTGGCCTCTCCTTTGGTGAAGCTGAAGGGAAGCTTCAGGCTCCTTTGGCGCAGATACTCCTCACCCTCAGCGTTACTGGAACAACCAGACACAACACAGTCCATCACCAGACAACCTCTTATTCTTACAGTGTCATGTGACTCTCTGATTTCATCCTTTAAACAACCAGTCGAGGGGACACTCACCTTATAGCTTTCTGATATGCAATGATAAACTCAGGTCTCCCTCCTTTGTAGATGATCTTGGCATTGGACTTCACCCACACCCAGCTGCCCGGTTTGCTGAGGAGCCTGAACACAGTCAGCCCAGACTCTCCTGTTTTAAGCACTGACACACGGGAAAGGGTTCACAGTGAGAGAGGAGGTGTGCTTGTATTCATGCTATATGAAATCCAATATTAGGCAAGAATGGGAAACCAAACAACAGCAGCTGGTCTCCTGCGTTCACGTTAAAAGAATGTTGTCCTGTCACAAAAATATAAAATTCATAATAAACATGTTTTTAAAACACTGTAACATTTAAAACTAGTATATATATATAGAATATATATATATAGAATATACATTGATTCATGTGTGTAGATGTCTTATGTCTGTGCCTAGAGAAGGCCACAATCAAACCTAACCTATGTAACTGTTTAACATGTGTAGATGTCATTTTTCATCGTCTTTCGTCCTCCCGCCACTGCTCTCTCCTCCCTCCTCTCATCCTCTGAACTGAAGTCCGAGCTCTGTCACCCAAACGCGTATAAACATCCGGATTTATTCCAGATGTTGTCACAATCACTTCGTTGTAATCTCCCGTCCCAGCACAGCTGACGATGCTCCAACTAAACGACCACACCAGGTTATAAAGTTTGTGTTCGGCTCAAGTCACAATCACACTTTCCCTCTGATACAAAGTTTGACTATATTCTTGCAAATGAGAGTTCATTCACTAAATATTTACGCCCAACAATGTCAGACACACGTCAAAGACACTTTCAGACTAAGACGAGTCACGAGCAGCTTCACGTTCTAATGCATGATCTCAGTCTGCAGTAGCTGCGTCGCAGCATGTCATTTGAAGGCTGACTTTGAATTGCTAACATACTGCGGATGTGGTTGTCGGCACAGTGCATCATGTCAGCTGCGTGGATAAACTGGTATCCGGAGCCTTTCATGCACAGCTCAATCTCGGAATAGCCCAGCACGATCTTCCCCCTGGAAACAACAAATGGTGGAGTTATGGCCAGAGGAATAAAATTCAGTTAGCAGTAAAGCTGACTCCACCGTGACTGAGGATGGTGTTCTGAGACTTTAAGTACTTTAAGAGCAAATATATGAAGAATATAAAAAACACACCAGCCCAGATAATTTGCTGTACCTGCTATCGATCCCTGTGGGAGTGAAGTCCAGCTTGTGCTTGGTTTGAAACAGGAGCATTTTAGCTCTGATCTCCACGATGGACGGAGGCTGCACGGGCATGGCAATGGCGAACAGGGCCAGCTGAGGTCTGTGACATGCCCCGTTGTCCCTCAGCAGACTCTGGCCGTGGAGGTACTTCAGTCGCCCCTGGAACTTGAGAGCCTGGTTAACACAAGGAAAGGCATGAGATGTATTTTTTCTTTTTTTTCTGAGCTGACCTTTAACCTTCAACCTTTAAACTAACCAGAAAGCCCGAGGAATTGTCCAGCAGGCAGCGGAAGCGACACACGAAGCTGCGCTCCAGGAAGGAAGAGTTCTCCGGCGGGAGGTGCTCCGGATTGTGCATGACTGTATTACCACAACTCTGCAAGACTGAGAAGGCAGGTGAAGCTGTTACTGCACGACAGAAGAGTCTGATGTGAAGCTCTGATCTATGCCATAACAGGAGAGAGACTCTGTAAACAGGAGCCAGGTCAGGCAGCACATCAGGGTTTGGTGCAGAATTGTTGCATGCATTGAAATTGTACTTGTGGAACCTTGTGATAGACAGGGTACATCCTGCCGCCTGTCCTATAACAGCTGGGACGAGCTCCAGCCCCACTTCAGCATGGATGGATCAATGACAGGGACGGCTGGAGGCCACGTGGTCATACGTGGTCATACGTGGTCATACGTGTGTCATACGTGTGTCATTGGCCATAATTTGTACTTCAGGCACTCAAATGTTGTATAAAGCCAAACAAAAATAATACTGAGTCACACTGTGAGACGATTCCTTCCAATCAGAATCAACACTACTGAAGTGTATCTGTAATGGTATAGGGCCTCAGTGCACATGTGTAACATGCACATCTGTCAGGGCACAACATACTTAGTGAATATAACACTAAATACACACACACGTGTGTTTGGATTTAACAGGAAGCCAGTACAGGAGAAACCTGCTCTCTCTTTCTAGTCCCTGTCAGGACTCCTGCTGCAGCATTTTGGATGAACTGGAGGCTTTTCAGGGAGTTTTTACTTCCTGATAATAATGAATTACAGTAGAAGAAGTAATAAATGCATGAATTAGCTTGGATGTTTCTAATTTTAGTGATATTGTGCTAGCAGATACACCTGTGGTATCAATTTGAAAACGCTACACCGCTTTATTCTGAAGTTATCACATTCACAAGATTTTCAGAAATCTTGACCTCTGACCTTGAGGTCACAGGAATTCAAACTCGTCCCAGATGTTTAGCAGCTACACCTGTGGTATCTGTTTGAAACTTGCACGCTGCTTCGTTCCTGAGTTATTGCATTCACTAACTTGGGTTCCACACCATCCACACCACCCGTGGGAGACGGCAACAGTGATACCTGATTGGCCTTTTACGACGGAGAGGTAAAAAGGTTATCTGATAGGATGTTTGGAGCAAAGATGTTGATGCATGTACACGTTTGCTTGAAAAGCACTCACCATCCTCGTCGGCTGCAGCAGGTGGGTTCAGAGCAAAGTGCAGCTGCTCTCTGAATGTGCTGCGATCATCAGTGTGGATGAGATCAAACACACTCTGATGCACCACGTCTGACTGTTGGCAGAGGAGCACAGCGTCGGTCAGTCAAGCTGCACAGTTTAAATTTGGCTTATAAAACATGTGAACAAGGCATAAACACAATGGATGTCACCATCTGTACAGAGTAGGACTGTAATTCACATGCTTGGATTTATAAATGTTCCAAAGAGATTCAAAAATATTATTTTCATATGATTCTTTTTATTGTATACTGATGAACTCTAATATTGTGTGAATGAAGCATTTCTTTGAACTCAATATGCTGTTCTCTTGGCTCGGCCTCCTTCAGCACTGCTCCAACAGTGAAACCTCATAGGATGGAGGTGGATACTAACTTCATCCACTGATGTGTGAAACTTCTGGCTGCTTCCTTTAGGGGTCGCCACAGCCTCGTCTGCCTCCCTGTCCTCAATATTCAGCATTCCCTGCTTGGTGCAGCCACTATTTCTGCCCTGCACACCTGAACCATCTCAGCCTTGACCTTGTAAATCATCCCTTTCACTGTTGCTGCTATCCTTCAGTGTGCCTGTAATCTCTTCTGTTGTTTTGGGTGGTGGACCCTCGATTACTAGACTCATCCAACGTTACTACCACTGCTCCTCACATCTTTAATCAAACACAACATTTAAAGTAGGAGGTGTTTGTGTGACTTCTGCATTTTAAAGTGCAAGTTCACACTCAGACCAACTTATCCACACACCAAAGTCATAAAATAATCCAAACCCCTCAGTCTGTGTTCTCCTTTGTCTCCACACGCCGTCAGCAGCAGCACATGAACACAGCCTCCACATACTGATTTGTCTCAGTTATCCATGGCAGTGTGTGGCTTAATGCTGGGCTCACACTCTGCGATTTTTGGCCCATTTTGAGCCGATTTTTGAGTCGTGCGACCGTTTTGGTGATCGGCCCGAGTTTGGCCTTCATCGTGCGTCGTGCATCGTGTAGTATACGTGGGGTAACGAGAAGCGATTGACACCTCACGACCAGCTCCCGATCATCAATCGCTTGGTCGTGAGGGTGTCACCGCAGTTTGTCACACTGCGCATGCGCAAACACAAATGTCAGCGAAAAAGATGGCGCAGCACGGCAGTGCAGCGTGTGATCTGGACACAGGCGACGGAGGCACAACTTGTAGAACTTTGGAAAGCTCATCCGAGCCTTTTCGATGTGGCCTCACAAAATGATCACGGCCACAACAACCGTGAAAATAGTTGGATCTACACTGCTGCTCAATCACAGCTGCCTGGTCAATGTTTTTCATTAGCAATTTAGCAAAGTTGATGGTGGTGGCGTGTCTGTGTGAGTGAAAGACAGAGAGAGAGCGAGCGACAGAATTTCTGTTATAAGCTTCATGTTATGGACGCACAGTGTGAGCACTCAGGTCGCATCAGAGCATCGGGCCGTATAGTGTGAGACCTGCATCGTGACCTACCAACTTCTAACCTCTGCGAGTCAATCGTGCAGTTTGAGCTGGAGCTGAATCGCGCGACTGAAAAAATCGCACAGTGTCTGCCCAGCATTAGCCTCTGTCTGTGCTTTGGTGTGTGCTCTCCTGCTGATTACGACAGCTACACACTGACAGCGCTCTGTTCTCAAACCTCTCAGTTTTTGTTTTATTTTTAACATCACAAAGAAATTTGTAAAGAAGCTTTCCTGCAAATATACAAAATCCATTTACCTCCTTCCTGAGAACTTTTAATCACTTCATGAATAAAATCATCTTTGAAAACAGTATTTTGTATTTACGGGTTATTTAATATTCAAATGTGTTTGATGATTTGAAACAACTACTTTTTAATGGCACTGTGTGTGTGTGTGTGTGTGCAGTGACTCACCTGGTGGAAGCCCAGGTAGTCCTTGATTGTGGGGGAGGCGTAGAACACTAACCCAGCTGACGTGACCACCATGACGAACCCGTTCAGAGCCTGTACAGACAACACAGTCGCTGATGACACAAACATCCTACACAAGTTCAGAACATTCACTGTGTTTTTCATCTAAATCTCTCAGCACATCGTACACACACTGTCACGCTGTGCAGCAGTATCTTTGTGTGAGGCTGGAATATGGGCTCAAAATGTGGTCATAAATATTTTGTACTTGTAAATCAGTTTTGTGTGCGTAAAAAAGATTTGTATGTGGACTTAGCCAAAGAAACCCTGCAAGCTACAACTTCCTTTCATCTGATTGGTGAATGTCATGTCAATCACAAATGTAACAATCCAATCAGAGAACAGATGGGTTTGGCTGTCGGAGGGGCGCTTTTTTTGAACTGCAGGTCTTTGAAGGGAATAAATGCCCTTTTACATGCCAACCCAGCGTTTTCCTTCATCACCACGAAGGAAAACAGTCTGTGGTCGTCCGAGTTTGGTGATTTTTGTGTCACAGGTCTACGTGTTTAATACAGGGACTTCCACAGCCTTTTCAACAGCGCTGCGGACGCAGGGGGGGGGGGGCAGTGTTTTGGAAATGACAGTCTTCATTACAAAGCTTTCTTCATTATTAATTAGCATACATGCTTTTATTGAACATTTGAAGAACCAGCAAAAAAAAACAGAAACTCTTGTAGTTCACATAAAGTCAGAGATAAAAACGACAAGGAGCAGGTGCATCTAGTGCAGGTAGAGCTGCTGCAAAAACCCACAGAGCCCAGCAGCCAGCAACAAATTCTGTATCCTTGGCTTTCAGTTAGCAGTTAGCATTAGCAGCACATCCTGCGTCCGATGTGAAAGGACCTTTATGCTGCGCACTGTGACTCACAGCAATGGTCCCGGGTCAGCCCTGACTTTGTGTTAAACTAATGCTAAAGTAATGATGGTGTTTCTAACCACTGATATAGCACAACTTTATCCTTTCAACAGCTGCTGAAAGTTAGGGGACCTAGCTGCTATCGGATATTTATATAGAGATTACCCTTTAAGGACCTGCAGTTCAAAAAAGCGCCCCTCCGACAGCCAAACCCATCTGTTCTCTGATTGGATTGTTTAATTTGTGATTGACATGACATTGACCAATCAGCTTAAAGGAAGAAAAATAGGGTCAAAATTCGTAGTTGTAACTTGCAGGGTTTTTTGGGCTAAGTCCACACACAAATCTTTTTTACACACACAAATCTTTTTTACAAGTACAAAACCGATTTACAAGTACAAAATATTTATGACCACATTTTGAGCCCATACATCTGTTCTCTGATTGGATAGTTACATTTGTGATTGACATGACATTGACCAATCAGCTTAAAGGAAGAAAAATAGGGTCAAAATTCGTACTTGTAACTTGAAACTTGAGTGCAGAGTTTCACACGTATTATTTGGCTAAGTCCACACACAAATCTTTTTTACGCAAACACAAATTCTTTTTACACACACAAAACTGATATACAAGTACAATTTGAGCCCATACTGGAAGAGTCTCGTGTTGTGGGTTTTGTTTTGAATGCATCACAGAGCACAACGTTGTGTCGTTTCAACCGCTACAGTTTGCTCTACCAGATCTGCTGAAGTCGTGTTTGGGCCTTTTCAATAAGCTGACATGAATGTTAGCCTGCTGTTATTCCACATTACCTGGACTATATCAATATTCACACTATACAAAGATTAGCAGCATCACAGTGATGTATGTGTTTTACATGTCGTCACACTGATTTGTGTTTGTGTGTGGACTGAAGTCTACGTTTGTGAG
The DNA here is from genome assembly GCF_900408965.1 of Simochromis diagramma. Lineage (NCBI taxonomy): Eukaryota > Metazoa > Chordata > Actinopteri > Cichliformes > Cichlidae > Simochromis > Simochromis diagramma. The sequence continues at coordinate 7,476,390 of NW_024386892.1, read as the reverse complement.
TTCTCAGAAGTTCACAGGAGTTTATGCTTGTGGATCATACTGTAACATCTGGATGCTTTTGGAGAAAATTTCTCTCCACGTCTTCTGTAAAAGACAAAGTGCTAATAAACACTGGTTTCTATCAGGAAGCACAAAGCGTAACACGTTTTGGCACGTTCACCTGTCATAACGTCCTCATGACTGGACAGACGTGGATTAGCTCCACACAAAACACAACTATGACACAAACAAACAGAGGCTGAGTGTGTTTGTGCACCTGCCAGCGGCTCACCGATCACTCAGGACCAACACTGTTACTGTGCTCATCTGTCAGCGTCATGACTCTGGCTACAGAGCTGTTTATCTGACCAGACTCACATGCTGCTCTGTAACAGCACACAGGGTCGAATAAAAAAATCACCTTCATTTGTGATAAAGTTATCAAAGCAGTTTTGTTGATTCTATGTGTGCACTGAAATGAAAATGATTCTAGCTTCAAAATTAAATGAAAAAACAAAAAACTGCTCAAGGTTTAAAGTTGGCATTACGTAGTAAAACTGGCATGCAGAGGGACGTTTATAATAAAAGCTCCTGAGTCTTACCTGGAGCAGCAGGTCGCCCTCAGAGAGGGCTGTAGCGTCCATGTTGTTGTGTCCGTTCAGCCCAGGAAACATCACGCTGCTTTTGCTGTTCTTCATGGTGGCTGCATCACAAAACATTGGCAAAGAACCGAGGGAAACAGGAATCAGCTGACCATCAACAGCACGACCAGTGACTTAATGCATTCATTTGAGCTGCTGTAAAAACCACGGCAGCAGCAGAGCTAGTTCGGACGACCATTTCCAGGTAGAGAAACTTGGCAATGTGTCCGTTATGTTTTTGTGACATTAGGAGTGTGTGCGAGGCGCATGCATTGCAAACAGATAAACCAAAGTGAATCTGAACATGTCGTATCATGTTCAGATTCAGAGAAGTTCTCTTATTGTTCAATGAAATTTAAACATGTGCAGCTAAGGTTCCAATAGCTGATTGTGATGCAAGCTTTAAGCTATATCATGCTAATAACGTATGCAATTAAAAGTTCAAGTTGGTTCCACTCTGCATCATGAAACTAGACTCTTATACTACATTAACAGGTTAATGGTGACCTGTGGAGCCTGTCCTGGGTGCCACATCATGCTTTTGCAGCAGAAAAGGCAAAGCCAGATTTTTGGCTTTAGCAGAGGTCCAGTTGCTGGTTTCTCTGCCAGAAAATCGGTTTTCCCATCACTGGAAAGCTGATCTGGCAGGCTGCATATCCACACACACAGACACATTTATGCATCTGCCTGGGGGGACTTTTAGCAGGCAACAGCTACACTAATGCTTCCCTTTATCTGGACAGCCACTGTAGGATATGGCCTCTCTCACTCTGGTCGTCCAGTCCTGCTGCACAGATCTTTTGATGAGAGAAGCGGCTCTTGAGCGCCACCCCGTCGCCTCACGTGGACTCACGTAGCACATACACAAACACTCTGACCTGCACAGCCTGACTTTTACACAAAGCTCAAGACCTGACATGTAATGAAAGCCACACACACAACCGCTGCTAGCAGAAAATGTGAGTTTCACGTGTGGCTGTAGAAGCTATCAGACAGACAATCATGCTAACTGTATTAGAAATAAACAGACATAATTCATTTGTGCTTCTTCAGCCAAACATATACACAAACAGCACACTGTTGTCCAAATGTGGACCAGCCACCACATTCCTCCATCACTTTTTCCTCCTAATTCAGTGTTTGCGTGAGTAAGTAGGCCTCTTTGTGGCGTCTGTTTGTTTTCATTCGAGCTGTGTGAACTCTGCGTTGGGTTCTCCTTTTTCCATCGCTAACAGCTCAACAGCTCATGGCACTGTGGAGCGTCCTGACAGCTCTGTGAGGTTGTGCAACAAGCATGTCTATAGATGCTTGACCACGTCTTAGGAAACACTTCTGAGGGCTTGCAGGGGGCAGTGAAAGAAGAGAAACACAGATTAACATTAACATGCATGTACAGTCTGCACATGTACAGCCACCTTGAGACTGTGCAGATATCTAACAGTCAGATGTGCCCTGCAGTCGTGAGCAGTCTACGGTTTCTCAGCCTTCCTCTGAGCCCAGGCACAAAGGCAGCTGCAGGGCAGTGACAGGAGTTCTTTCACGCTGTCGGTGCTTCCACTGAAACCCTGAGAGCTCTTTGGACAGGTAACCTCAGCTTGCTCATTATACTTTAGCACTGGCCCTGGGCCATCGGGCTTTTGCTTAGACTGAACCCTGTGACCTGTGACGCGAGTGCACGTTTGAAATGTACTAAGCTGAATGATCACAGTATATCTTTGCATTCTGAGCTGTAAAACCAAATGAAGCGAGTGCTCTCTGTGGCGTCAGCTCCAGTTAGAAACAACAAATCAGCAACTGGCCCGAGCGAACCAGAAGGATCCGTCCTGCAGCTTCCCAAATAACACTGACTGTTATGTCCGTGACTCCGCCTTACTGCGAAAACCAAGACAGCACCAAGACAGAGCGAATGATAAACCATTTTATGGCTCTTCTTGTTTTCGCAGGCTACAGTGTAACGTGACACCATGACAGCGCCTCTTTCAACATTAAACTGCAGCTTCCTGTTTAACTAAACAGACTGGCTAAGGTCCACTGTACCTCTGATGGAAGATCCATGTCTGCCGTTCAGGGATGTGTTAGCCTTTCATGCCTTTGCTCCATGTGGTAATTAAATAACTATGAAGTCTGAATATTCAGGAGACAGAACACCTACATCAGTGAACAGTGACAGCTCTGGATAGAACAGCAAAGAAAAGACACTAAAATAAGCCAATAAGACTAAATAAACAACTGAATTGGATTGTTGAGCATGTAACGTGTACTTGAGAGTAACAGCATGAAGTGGAGGCACAGTGAGGCTAAGGGGAGAAAAGGGAAATGCAGTCACAGTTGGAGGTCTGCCAAACTCAGAGTAGTAGTATAAAGCATGCCAGCAATGCATATGGGAATATTATCTAGATTTGAAAACATTTAGTTCCAGTAGATCCTGTACAGAGATCTCTGTTCTCACGCAGATGTGCAGGAAAGGGCAGAGCTCGCTGCAAGGAAGCCAATTAGCTGGATCACTTGGTCCAAAGGTTCATCCTCCCATCACGCCTTCGATCAGTGCACCCATTTACCTCCCTGATTTTAGGGGGAACACCTGGCCTCTATCGCTCAGTATCAGACTTCAGTGTGATCCCAAAAATGAAGCTTTGGATGGAAACAGGTTTGCTGAGCGCACTCACAGTTTAGAGTAAATTGTGGGATGTGCTAAATACCATCACGCCGCCATGAAGTTATGCAAATGTCATCATTTTCAGACCTGATAAAGTACAAACAGTAAAAATGTAAGAAGTGGAGAGCTTTGAATCTTCAATCAGCTGTTTGGGTTTATTAAAAATGCTTCACCCCAGCCAGGTGTTTGTGCTGACGGGTGCGTAACGCTTTCTTTAATACCTCAAACCACACAGAGAGAAAACAACCCCGAACATCTATAAACGAGTTACTCCACACTCAAATGACACAAATGAAATCAAACCCAACACCAGACTTAACAAGAGCGATATAGTGAAACAACAACAGCTCAGGATAGCCGGTGTAAGAATCTGGGGCCTCAGCCCTGGCTGTGCTGAGGTGTTCGTCAGCTCCAGGATGCACTTTGGCCACAGTGCTCAAAACAGGGTTCACCACCATCACAAGGTCCCACAGCTGCAGTCTGGACGCTCCTTCTGCCACTTTGCACGGGTTTTAAGAGCAGAGGGGTTCACTTTCTTGGGGTAACTTTGCTAGGACGTCGACTCGTGGGAGAAACTGTCTCCAGAGTTCAGAAAACATAACACAACAGGACATTATGTTGACTGTGCCAGGTGTTTCCACCTCATTAAGTGCAATGAATCAACAGTTTGAGGCAACACAGCAACAGCAAATCCGATTGAAGCAGTTGGATGCTGCTAGAAGATAAATGCTTCAAGTATGGACACATGTTATGATCATTATGATCTCTAAAAGCTAATTGACGTTTACATTCTTGGCAGATTTGAATCACAGTGCTTAAATAAATGTAATAACACATGTTCTATGTTTCTGGTGTCCATCCAAACTCTGAGTGGGACAACAGCCGATGCTGGGGCAGGGCATAAATAAGCAAATGTCCTCACAGAAAGCCTTGGTGAGCTCAGGCTGACCAGCAGGGACTCTTGTGGGTATGAAGAGAGATGTAGCGCTGCGCTCTGAAGAAGAGGACAAACCTTCAGAGAATGGAAAAGATGGAAACTGCTCTGCCAGTTGTTGCTTAGAGGATCACGATGCACTGACATGCAATCAAAACGCCAGCTGGCTGTCACTACAGCAACACTGGTCTCATGTGATGAGACAGAGCTGAACGAAGCACGGCCACAGACTTCCTCCTAATGAGCCCACCAGGACTGAGACCAGACCGGTCTCCTCAAAACTGATTCTCTCGTCTTCCCACGTCGTTCCTGCTGTTGCAGTCACGTGTCACGTGTACAGGTGTGTGTTTACATGGTTAAGACATCACAAATACCAGATGACATCACATTAAAGTGCACCACCTCAACTACGATTGCTAACAGGCCTGGATGTTTTCAATCAACTTGGAAACTCTGCATTTTTCTCGGTTTTCTACTGGCACAAATATGCTCGCTGCATATTTGTGCTGCTCGCCACAAGCCTTCCAAAACATCCAGCTCTGCTTCACGAAGTCACGCTATGAGGCCGGGGGCCCAGCTTGTTCAGGGAGATCTGCAATCACCAGGCAGCCTGATAATGTTTCATGATCATGTCATGGAAACTGCCCCTAAAACTGCCTGTTTCTTTTTCCTCTAGGCCCTTTTCTTTGAGCCAAAGTGTTTTACTTTGGTTTTACAGGATCCGTATCTTAAATCCTCGGCATGTCACCACTTGAACGCTCGGGCTCCGCGCTCATATTTTGACCAGGACAGTCACCCTTGATGACCAGAAAAAAATGCTGCTGACTGAAAAATCTCTAAGGTCAAAACTCATGCAGGAGTCTTGGTTTCAAAGAGTAACACGTTTGAGTTTTCTTTCATGATGCAACCCAACACTTCTTCACACAGAGCTTAACTCTGAACTACGAGCTGTATACTGAGCACAACATCTGCCAGCGATGAAGAACTCTGCATTCCTCTCAGATGTTGATCTGAGTCAGGTATCGACTCAGATCAACATCTGCATCAAACTGAAATCAAAATGAGAGCAAACATCAAAGCTCCTGTACGTGATCAGGGCTGTCTGCAGACACCTCAATGCATTTTGCCACAGCAATATAAAGAAATGCACAAACACTCTTAGAACATGCAGTGAATGCACTGTTTGTAGTCGCAGTATAAACATGCCACAGTCACTTCCAGCTGCACCATGCAAGAACCGCATTAGCTGCTCAAATGGATGCTTTTCAGAACGACTCAGATTTACCGCTCAATGATTGAATAATAAACCATACAACACAGCAATCCGTGCTTTTGGCCTCATGATAATAAAACAGTTCAATGTAAGCTTCATATGGACTTTTCTATTACAAGAGTAGCTGCAGCAAAAGCAGGATATTCTGTGTTTGTGGCTGAAACACATTAAAGTCAGTGGATTCAACGCCTTGTTTGGAGATATAACTGTTGACTTGACTGTGGCGACCGTGGCTCAGGGGGTTGGGAATCGCATCTGTAACTGGAAGGTCGCCGGTTCGATCCCTGGGCTCTCTGTCCTGGTCGTTGTGTCCTTGGGCAAGACACTTTACCCTACTTGCCTACTGGTGTTGGCCAGAGGGGCCGATGGCGCGATATGGCAGCCTCGCTTCTGTCAGTCTGCCCCAGGGCAGCTGTGGCTACAACTGTAGCTTGCCTCCACCAGTGTATGAATGTGAGAGTGTATGAATAGTGGTATTGTAAAGCGCTTTGGGTGCCTTGAAAAGCGCTATATAAATCCAATCCATTATTATTATTATTGAATAAATGCTGCGGCGCCTGACGGTCTAATCTGATGTTTCCCCGACAAACATCTTTTTTGGCTACAATGTGAACAGCAGCATTTTAAAGCAGCAGCATGGAGCAGTGACCTCATGCTGTAGTACTTAAGCATTTTGCCTTACATGAAAAAGATCTGAGACCAGAACGAAACACAAGCCCACCCTCAGAGGGTCGAGCCAGTGTGCTCTTTATGCTGGTCCTAAACAAACATCAACGGGAGGCTTCGATTCAGACTGATTTATTTCAATGTTAGTTTTAGAGAAGAAGAAGAAAGTTGTACGGTAAAATCTGAAGTCCTCAAACTCTTGATCGTCTTAGTGCTTAGCTAACTGTGAATGCACTGGGAAAGTCTCCTACAGACACGGGAGCCTGTCTCACCTGTACAGACAGAAAGGTGGAAGAGGAATGCCAGCGCTCATGTGATAACATGTAATATCCATTCACACTGCAAACAGCTGGGCTGACAACAAGCACACACACTTTTCACACACTGTCTGTTTAAAGTTGCACAGCATTCATAATTTCACTTGGTTTCAAAGATGTCTGTTACTGATAAAATCCGTCTTTGGAATTCACTTTGTGCATTTTTACCTCTACTTCTGTACGACTCCTGAACCAAGAGACGCAGACACCTGGAGATAAGACACTTCATGTCTATTGTTAGAGACAGCAACTTACTCAGCAGTCTGTCAGGAAACAACTCGGCTAAAACGTCTGTCGTACTTAAAGACAGGGATCCTCTGCTGCTGTGTACGACTCACATGTCATTGACTTTCTTCTGACTCATCAGCTTTTCAAAGCCTGCACGTTTAATTAAGGTGCAGCAACTCTTAAAAAGCATTTGAGAAATATTTGAGGCTGTTGTGGGTATTGCTCGGAGGCAAGGTGGGGTCAGGTTAGCGGCAGTGAGGATGTGCCGTTTCCTAAAACTGGATTCCTGCGTGCTTCTCATTCCTGCCTCAACTGTCAGATGTAGTTCAGTCACTTCCAGTGCTGGCTTCACTGCGCCCAGTTATCAAGCTTTGTCTACCTTTACTCCCACCTTAGTCTACATACATTACCTCATTCATACAAGTGTTTGCTTGTATTCATTATCAGTATTTTGGACTTTTGTGTCATTATTACGGTTGACTTAAAAACTCTAGCCTCTATACTGATTTACCTCTCATATATACCTTTCACTGCGTCCACTGTTTCATGCCTACTGAGTCCTACATAGGGATGGGTATCGTTTAGGTTTTATCCGATACCGGTGCCAAATCGGTACTTTTGAAACGGTGCCGGTGCTTAAACGGTGCTCGAACCGGTGCTTAAAGAATGGAGAACACAAACTTTGTCCAAAAACCTCTCATGTTCAGCTGGTTTGTTTTGTAAAAAGATAACAATGTTAGCCTTTTCTGCAGCTATGTGGCATATATGGTATCACTCTTGGCTGGAAGCAGTACTTAAACAATGGAAAAAAACACAAACTTTGTCCAAAAACCTCTCATGTTTAACTGTTTTCCACTTTTTCTTTGGTCATTTTAGCCTTTTTGGCAGGGTGAAGGGAGTATCTGCCATCAAACAAGAAGACAGCCGCACGTAGCTATGATGATGTTTGCTAGTTCACCTTACCTGCATTAATGTAATAACGTGGTTAGCCTACTCAACGTAAATTACACACGAACAACATGAAGCTACTCACGCAGAGAAGAACGGCTGCTGCTGCTGCATCATCATCCTCATCATTTCTGCTACACTGGCAGGGCTAGGGGCCAGGACTCTATTCTTCGGGTTTTTGGGGGATGTTGCTCCGGGTCCGATAACTGGCAACCCACCCGACATGCACGGTGTGAGGTCTCGCAGCAAGCTATCAAATACGGCGCATTTCTCGGCTTTTAAAAAAAACGCTATGCGTCGCCAGCTGTTTAATCGGATTCTTGGTGTTACCTCCTTTGACAGTATCACAGTATCAGCTTAAAGCATTTGTTGCTGCTGAGTTTGCATATTTTGCTGTGAAGTACAGCCAGACTTTTGACCGCTTCGCCTTGGGCATTTTTAATCTGTAGCTCTGCTCTAACAGAACGTACGTACCTGGCCCCCCCTACTATCCTCGGAAACCTAAAATGATTGGCTAGAAGTGTATCACAGCTCAGGAAAAAAAAAGCACCGAAATAAAGCACCGAAATGTGCGCTGCTTTTCGGTCTGGTTACTACCGTTTATGTCAGAACCGGTGCCATCATGGCACCGGACACCGGTACCCATCCCTAGTCCTACACGTCCCCCTGTTGGACTGACAGGGTTCTAGTGACACAGTGCACCTACATCTCTTTTATTTCCAATTATAAACCACCGTTCTACTACAAGTTGCCCTGACTCAAAGCTTTGCCTGGGCAGACTGCAGGGAGCTGCAGACAGCCTATCTGCAGAGAGCATCTGCTGCCAAACGGAGGCAGTGTCCAAAGTATGTGGTCGAACCGGTCTGTGGGCTGCTCTTCCTCGTGCTGTTGTTGGTCTCTGAGAGCCGCAGAGGACAACTAAATCATATCATGCAAAGAACAGAAGGGAAACTGAGTGTTAAAGACCATGTAAAGTGTGCACTGCAGCCACTGCAGCTGCATTTCATACTGCACTCTTTATCTTTGATGCCTCTTGCATTTCTCCTGATGATGCTAAGCTTCTTCTCTGTTCAGGTCGGCTTGTCAACCAGTCAGCGTCTGCTCAGTGCAAGGTCGAGGTATGCGCTGTTGGCTTTGTGTGGTTAAACACATTTCTCAACCACAGTATTACTCAACACAAGAGTCGGTAAGACCAGACATATTATCGTTTACTCTGTGGTACAAAGAGCAGGCTGTCATGTGTTTGTGGCAGCGAATGTGGAGGTCAGAGTGGGCTTATCATCATTTCATTTCACCACACAGCACTGACATTTCAACAAATCTTTGGATATGCACTTGTGGCTGGTCTTTACCTTTGAAGAAGCTCTTAACCCTCAGATATCCCACGCTGAGACGGAGGACTGACAGCTTGTCCAGGCGAGAGCGCACCTCCTCAGGAAACGGCAGCAGGTCCATCAGCCTGTCAAGCTCCCCGTTCAGCCGATCCCGGTGGCGCTTTGACGGGTTGGATTTAACCACTGCATTACCCTCACTGACCTTCTTTCTGAGGAATTACAAGAAAATATCCGGTTAGTGATTTCATGGCAAAATATGAAGAGTGAATGAGCCTGGCTAACCGGGGTGCAGCACGGCACATGGATGCACTGAGTCAGCCGTGCATCAGAGCTGCATGTGTTACTAAACCATGACGAGACAAACTCAGAGCGAGAAATCCAACTCTGATGCTAACATGACACCAGAGGAACATATCTATTGTTCTAAACACCAGAACAAAGCAGACTGGTTTCCCAAGGAAACAATCTTCAGCTCAGGATAAATAGTACAGACAGCAGTTTACAAAACACACGTTTCCACAAGTCATTCGATCAGGAGGAAGACCAGTTTTTAACCACGACACCCGCGGACATCTGTTTGACCACCCATGCTCAAATGCAAAGGGGGAACTCATGAGGCTCACTGGAGATACATGTCATTACTCACAAATCACAAACACATGCTGAACTGGGAGGAAGACCAAGTGTCAGTGAAAGTGAGCGATCAGCACTGTTATCATTCCTTCAATGAACACCTGCAAACTCACCGCACGAGGAGAAATACCGCCAAATGTTCAGAAAACAACCACCTGCTTAAGTCTACACGGCAGCTCACTCATGCCAGGATCACCAGATGGAGCAAAAGCGTGAGAAGTCTCAGGAATGACAATCCTGCAGTTCAGACACAGTAAAAAACATGAAACCAAAATTGTGACAGATGCTGTTTCAGGTTTCAGCAGCGTAAGCCCAACATGGCCTACGTCACGAAACTACGAGTTATAGTCAGTCATGAATGCTACAAAGGTTTTGCTTTATTTATGTGGAAATGATCAAAGACCCTACTCTTATATTTTGTCTTCTTCTACAACACTTTAAACTTGTAACATCCAGAATTAAGATTTTAGATCGTTATATATGTTCACTATTTAAAAACAGCTGTATAATCTCTACATACATGTTTATGTCAGAAAATAAATAACACCTGAATATCCAGTAATAAAACAGAAACTGTCAGCTTGACAGAAACAATCATTTGATTTATGTTGTGACTATTGAAGTACACACTGACTGATATGGAAACAAATGATCAGGATGACTTCTTCCATGTTCTCCCTCCTACTTCTGTGCTGAACAATAACCTGGGATTTAACTAACCAATGTATTTTAGAGATTGTTCTAAATGGTCTTTCTTGTGAATGTGTGGATGACTGAATGTAGTGTAAAGCGCTTTGGGGTCCATAGGGACTAAGTAAAGCGCTTTGGGTGCCTTGAAAAGCGCTATATAAATCCAATCCATTATTATTATTATTATTATTATTATTAAAGTGCTACACAAATGCAGGCCATTTACCATTTTACAAAACTTCCACAATAATATTACGACAGGTTAAACTAAGGTTTGCCTTAAGCTGCATCCACACTGGAAGCTATTCACTCATGGCAACAGACTCATGGCGAGTCACATTTCAGGCTCTGGTTGCCCGGTTTGCTACCAGGTCATGTCTCAATCAGTGGTATTCATTACTCTCATTACTCGTCACTTTTTTCAGCTTCCCGTCCACTTCCTGATGCCGGCAGTTATTCACTTGGAGTTGTGCTGTCTACCAACCGAGGTTATCTCTTCTGCTGATTCAACAGTTTCTACATCTCCTCCAGGAAATGGTAAATGTGCTGATTCTTTCTACCCTCCCGGAGCATTCAAAGCACTCTATACATTCATACAAGCACCATTTCTATCTAACAGTCACACTCGGCATTGGAGAGCAGCTTGGGGTTAGTATCTGACCCAAGGATATTTGACTGGATTAGCCAGGGATTTAACCATCAACCTTTCGATTAGCAGATGACCTGCTCTAGCAGCTCTCCCAGTGTATCTTTGCACTGTGGTAGTCATGCGTCCTCCTTTTCTTATTCTTTTCTGTGCTTTATGGTGGATGGCGCCACCAAAAAGGACCAGGATGGAGCGCCAACCAGATAATTACTGTTGCTTTACATTTTTATAATATGTATATTATCGACACATTATTTGTAATTAATTTTGCAGTTACCGTCATTATCCGGTTGTTAAGTCTGATGTCACTAGCCGTGTCTGGGCCTAAACTCCGCTGCAGGTCCATAAATCAAACGATCACTATGGCATTACTGAGAGTTGAAAAACTGTCTAAAGTCTTTCATCTTTAATAAAATGATCAGCGTTCTGCTCTACCAGGTGTAACAATTGAGTTTAACATCCAGGCATCCATGAAAACGGAAGTTATGACATTTAACTGAGTTAGAAGTTAGCAGGAAGTTAGCTTGCTAGCTTCTATCTAAATACAATATAGCATGTCCTGACTGCGGGGTTTTGGAAACAAATTAAAACGTACAGCTCTGCTATCACTTCCAACATAAATGAAGACAGAAAACTAAACAGCAGTGACGTTTGTAGGGTTACTGAAGTTGGGCTAGCTGGTATATAATGATGTGCTACGTGACGGCTAGCGACACAGCTATGTTAGCATAATATAAACAAGCTAACTTTTTTTCCACTCGATAAAAGTTAACGTGAGTGTTCTCGGTGGTCAGGAACAAATGTAATCGCATGGCAGGATGCTGTAAAAGGACCAAACTTCAGCCAGGAGAACAACTGAGATAATCCATCCACAATACGAGGTTAGTCATTCATATACTGCTGCATGGGCTGGGCTGTAGTTACATCCTAAGGTTTTAAAAACTGAGCTTAAATAAATGATTACAGTTTTTTACAGACGCTAGGACACATTTCTCAATACTTAGGTCACTTTTGCAAAACACTTCACACAATCCTCCTAACTGACCGTCAGCTTGGCAAAGCAGTTCATTTCACATTCAAAATGCACTACAACTACCAAAACACTTTATTCAGGTCTCAAATAAACTCATTCTTCCAGAACACTAGCAAAGGTTGACAGCCGACAAACACACTTTGTCACCCACAAAACAATGACCTAAAAAACACTAACAACATGTAGCATTACACAGTGTTTTCTTGTGTAAAACAAGGACACATCTCTGTTTATAATTTCAATATATGTTACTGGAATGAATCAGACATCATGCAGAATTCGTTAATATTTGTTTATGTATTTTTATTTTTTTGCACTAAACATTTTTAGATTTAAAATATGTTTCAATAAAATATTGCTGTTGAATTTTGCTGTCTTTTTAAGTTTTGCATTATGTTATTGTTTTGACCATAAGTTTACAGTTTTTTCTGAATGCTTAAACCCTAACTGTGATTCCTGTAGCACAATCTCTAAAACTATTCAGACTTGTAGCAAAACCACTCACTGAGTTTGCAAAACTAAAAGCACAAAAACTGCTTTGCACTCAGTTTGCAATTTTGTAACACACACTTTGCAAAACTGTAGGCACAATTCACTGCACAACACTCAATTACCAAATTTCCAACACACTCCTAGCAAAAGTATACACATGTATGGCTATCATTAACACTAATTTGCCAACTGTCTGGCACACTTTCACATGTGAAAACTTTTTTAGATAATTAGTTCACTTTGCAATCAGCCTAAGCACTATAATACAGGTAAGCTGTGTGTGCGGAGTACAATGGAGGGAGCAGGAAGAGTGAGAAGTAGAGGAGGCCGAGGAAGAGGACGTGGAGGTGAAGAAGTAGGATGAAGAGGACGACAAGGACAAGGAGGAGCAAGAGGAAGACGAGGAGGGGGGAGAGGAAGATGAGGAGGGGGGAGAGGAAGGGTAGGAAGAGTAAGAAATAGAATTGCTGATGACATCAGAGCTACAATAATGGACCATGTAATCAACCGTGGAATGACCCTGAGGGTAGCTGGCCAACGGGTCCAGCCTAACTCGAGCCGCTACACTGTAGCAAGTACCATAAGGACATCTTGAAATGAGAATCGGTTAGTACAGTCACTTCGCACAAAGATTTGTAGCACTGCCATATGCCAATGAGAAACACACCAATACCATTGATGTAAAAATACTGAAATTGTTACTGTACAGAATTGCTAGATGACCAGATGCTGGGGCAGAGGAAGCATGTTCACTGCAGACCAAGTAACCCATATAGTCATTATGGCGATTGCAAATAATCCTATACTTGGAAATAACCACTTGTGTTTGTTTTGATGTGTGTGAATAAACACCAGTACTTGAAGTTTGGATCCCTCTATGCTTACGGATCTATGACAGAAGTATGAGCTCAAACTGACATAGCCTACCTTGTGCACAGAGAAAGCAAAAGCCAGATGTGTTTTGTATTCATACCATCAGTGTGCAGTTGGCGCATTGTGTGCTTAGTAGATGATTGCTTGTGTGTACTGTTTGATACGGAAACACCATTTTTACGAAGGTGTGAAGAGTTAATCTAGCTGTGTTCGCTTTTGCAAGAGAACTACAATGTTTTGATTATTGGGTGACAGGTTTTCTTATTTGTGTGAAGAGTTTTGCAAAATTAGCCAATAGTTACAAAAAATGTGCTTAAGCAATCAGAAAAAACTGTAACAGTTCTGAAAACAGTATGTAAGCACATGCAAAATGTCCTGTACGTACAAAGATTTTTGGCAGTTGTTGTGTCTGAGTGAGAAGATAATTCATGAAATTTGAGAGATGTAGTCATTGAATGCATTTTGTGCCAAAACAATGATAACTGGTCCTCAGTTTAGCCCACATAGACTTCTGTTGTGCTCACTGTGTGAGGAGTTTTGCAAACGTGACCTAAGTATTGAGAAATGTGTCCTAGCGTCTGTAAAAAACTGTAAAATAAAAGCCGAGGGAGGTCAACAGTGAACACTGACTGTTTTAGGAGCTTTTTGAGATTAAATAGAAGAAAATGCATACAACACAACACAAAAGCCATATTAAACTACTTTAGACCTGGAAGCAGGATTCGTCACGTCATCACTTAACGACCGGATACTGTGACACCTCAACATGAAAGAGTTCAATTCATATGAACAGACTCGTCAGGGAACAGCTGTGTCTCTACAGCCGGAGGCTTTTCTTCAAATCTTTTCTTATGAAGTGGAACCAATCAGTAAACTGTGTTAGTCTAATCACATTAAACCACTTGGTTTACCAGTAACATCCCCTTCAACTACTACTGTAGCATATTTAGAGTTTGTGGCTGTCTCTTTCTCTCTTTACCAAAACTCTGGTTAATGGCAGGTTATTAAATTTCCTCCTGCAGCACTAACTCGACTTACCCGAGCTGTACCTTCCCACAAATGGTGCAAGCCTGACTTCACTCTCAAGAAATGCTAGCACAGACAAAAGGCAGCGTTCAGAAGCATTTTTTCCACTTTGCTTTGCCATGGATCACAGGGTTGAAGACATCTGGGGACTCGCTGTATAAAAGGAAGATGTTTTAGCATATCTGTTAGGATTCCTCATCTCAACAGGGCAAAGCAGGGATATGAACCCAGAGTCCTCGTCTCAGCTGTAAGGCAGCGCTGATGCACATTTGTCTGCTCTGAACAGGCAGCGCATCTGCCAGATGCAGAAGGATGACTCGGTGGTGCTAAAGTATGAAACACATGCTTTCTAAACACATGCTGACAAACACAGGTGGCAAAACTGGAAGCAGAAGAGTGTCCTCGACAGAGGAAAAAGAATACTTACACTAAATCCCACGTGTTCTACATACATGTGAAAAAAGACAGAGACATGACAAATGAGTTACAGTGACAATACTGGAGTCAGGACCACGAGAGCTGAAAGAACATGGTTATTCCCATCTGCGGCTGTGCGTTGTGACCTGTCTGTATCCACTGGATCACGTGAGGAGATCCCCAGCACAGAAAAGCTCAAACATTAGTGACAACAAGATGTAACATTAAGTCAGAAACAGCATGAAAGGATGAGCTGTGGTAGAGGTGGGTTGCAAAATGGCTTGCAGATGCACAACCATTGGCAGATTGAAACAGCTTGAGTAGCATGTCCTGCATGAAATAACCATTTAGGTACGTTGGAGGGCATCAGCTGAGATTTGAGGACTGTGTGAGCTAAAGTAGCCTGAATGAACTAGTACTATGCCCGACATCGCTATAAAGAGAAACGATAGAATCAGAGGAAACCTATTCAGTAATAATTTCATCTTCAGCATTAATCCTGTGTTTAAGTCATAATCAGTGGGAACACTGTGTTTTTGGTGGTGGAAGGAACAGGAGGAGTTTTTGAAGATTAATTATGTGTCAGTTCAAATAGTTTTGCTCCCTGATTGCAAAGTTTTAGGAGAACATTTTAAAAGCCTTTTATAGAAATGTGACATTAACTGTACTGTAATGTTGGTAGGGATTTGGATGAAAAGTTTCCTCAGGCCAGACCTGTGCAGGAACTTTAAAAGGCTCCAGGGCTGGGACTGCTTTCCCACTTTGAGCCCTCGTCTTTCACTCTGGGAGTAAAGCACAGAGGCAGGCAGCTGCTCTGAAGGCACACGGGACGCAGAAATGACTCTGCAGCTCACTGACCTGCACCCTGCTGGTTATATTTGATGCACTCCACATTTATTGTGCATATTTTCTGTACACACACACACATTGGTATTTCTGCTGAATGGTAGTGTTGACAGTATACATATTATTTGCACTTTATCTTGTGACACCTCAACATGAAACAGACGTGAGTCATTAGGGAACACTTCTCTGTGTGTGTTTGGTGGCTACATCCTTTCCTTTCGGGAAAAATAATAAAAAAAGGTTAAAAGCATGTACTGTTTGTGTACAAGTGAAAATCGAAACAAAGGCCACAGAACAAAGGGTAATGTCCTGCCACACCTCTTATCAGCATGTCTCTGTGTTTTTTCACAATCCCTTTAGATTACAAGTCAAAAGAAATGTTTGCACTGCAAGTATATTATCCCCATTAATAAGGACACAACTGCTCACTGCAGCGAATGCATGCTGATGCTATAAAGCGCACACCTTTAATCCATCGTCACTCACTGGAACCACCACACTTTAATCCACTTAGTCTGTGTTGAGTACACATTCACACACAGAGAGAGCAGCAGGTAAGGAGCCCTACACACTACCATGGGAACCAGACACATCTCAGTGCTCGTGTTTCACCTGCTCTGTCAGGATGCCTCTGGCCCGTCTCCTGTTCAAACACACAGAGCCAATCACAGAGCTTTGCCTAATATGGCTCAACTTTGATTGGTACTAGCAGCACTTGTAATCTAGTCAAGAGCTCCACCTTTTTGGACCAATCTGATAAGGGACACCTGTAAGATAGTCCAGGATGGAGCTGTGGACATAAATGTCCATTTCTTCGTGTTAATATTTTTAGTCTGTAAAGGCTCATTTTGTGTTTGATAGATGTGATAAACAATGAATTCAGTTCTGTTTTCAGACGTTTTACAGGTTTTGATTACCCTGAGCGCCCTGAGCCACTTTACAGCATGAGCCAGCCTCACGTATCTCCGTACCACTGTGCCCTCCCCAAGCACACCTCACTTCTTTACTAACAAAAATGACCAGCGGTGAAAAAAGTAAAGGACACACACACACACACACACACAGAAGAAGAAGAATGTCCAATCATCAGTTTGTGTCCTGAACCTCAAGTGCGTTTGGTTTATGCAGCAGTACAATGAAACACACCAAAAAGAAGCTCCACAGGTAGAGCAGGTCATCTGCTAACTGGAAGGTTACTGGCTCAGTCCCTGGCTACTCCAGTCTGCATGCCAACGTATCCTTGGCCAAGATGTTGAATCCCAAGTTTCTCTGTGATGCATCTGTTGGTGTGTGAATGTGTTTGATAGAATGCACAGAAAAATGTGCTTGGAGGTTTTAAAGTGGCCAATCAAAGTCTGGACCCAACTCTGACTGAGATGCTCAAACATGACCATCCATGCTTGGAAATCCTCCGTGTGGCTTCCTCTTCCACACCGCTGTGAAAGGCTCATTGGCAGTTATCATTAAAGCCTGGCTACAGTTCACACAACCAGGTGTCAGGTTTAGGGAGCAACTACTTTCACATGTGGCCAGGTAGGTTATGATTCCTTTTTTTCTATAATAAATGTATAATATTAATATTTATTAGATGAAATGACATCTAAGTGTGACAAACAAAACAAAAGAAATCAGGAAGCGTGTGAACAATGTTGCTTTCACACAGAATAAACTTGGAAAATGCAGAATATTTAACATAATAGACAATGGCAAAGGAGACTGGCAACATACATGGTAAGAATATGGATAATAAAACAGATTGTGGATGGACAGATCTGCCGTGGAATGTCCCTGTGCACTGACCACAGCTTTTTACAGTCAGGCTCAATGGGTCCTTTGTGCAGCTGAGCACAGCTGGCCGTCCAGGAAACCTCAGTCCTCACTGCACAGCCCACACTTTCAGAAACACAGACGTCTACACACAGGCCGACGCTTTATTTTGGGATTTACACCGGGAACAGCCCATACACAATATACCAGATCGGTATAATCAGACACATCAAACCCACAGTGTTCACTCTCAGCATCTGTGTTTAACAGTTTATGAAGCTGACTCCGTTTGCACAGGAGTCCCAGAGCTGCAGAGAGAAGATTTTACTATAGTCTGAATACTTAAAGCAGAGCTGAAACACTTTCCCTACATTAGGAAGGGTTAGCATTGCAGTTTTTTGAAAAGCATCTTATTTGAATACAACTACAGCTGCTGAACATAACTGCAGTTCTATGAATATTTGTGCAGCCCTCTAATTTTCCTCTTGGTTACGGGCACACTCCCAAAACACAGTTATAACCAGGAGGTAGGGGAGGTTACATACAAACACATAAAAATGTCACTTTCAGTAGCATTTGTTCAATTCAATGTCTTTTTCTACAAATGTCTGCTATTTATGTAAAATGATGTTTCATGCATCTTTATTACTGTAACTTAGAGCAACACAGTTATCACTATTTAAGTAACCGGCTTTTGTTAGTGACCAAATACAATGTAAGAAGAAATAAATCCAGTTTTATTGCAGAAACCTTTTACTGTTTGTGTATTCCAACATATTTATCCTTCTGGTGTATTAAGATAATTCAGCCCAACCGTGTTACAGTGAAATTAACAGGATTCTAACTCTAAAAGCAGTAAGTGTCACCAACGTCCCCCTCACAAATACAGTTAGAGTAAAAGTCATAAACAAGGCTAGTTTATGACTCTAGTATTACCACCTCATTATTAGACTAAACCTGAGTTGGCCAATGTCTGAAAACATGTCGGTGGTTAATGTATCGATGGGTCCACAGCCAGCTGCTATTGTGCACGTTTTGAATTTGCATGTAAGTCTTGGAAGTTGGTATTTAGGAAATTTGACTATATAGGTCATGCTAGTGTAACAATCTGCTGTATAATAAGGTTCACAAGAAAAAAAACTAAACAGAAAAGGCCATAGTACCCAGAGTTAACCCCCCCTACACACACACAGACACACAAACAGAAGCCCGTTCAGCTATCTTAGTCAGGACCTTCATTGACATAATGCTTTATCTAGCCCCTTCCCCTGACCATAACCTAATTGTAACCCTGACACTAAAACCACATTTTGAGCCTCAAAAAGGCTTCAAACTTGTGAGGACCGTGGGTGTGTCCTCACAAGTGACTGTTGGTTCTCACAAGTATAGTAGAATGCAGATTTCGGTGCTCACAAAGATAGCTAGACAGGAACACACACAGGGCCTATCACAGCACAATAACCTGCAGGCAGAAACTTTAATACACAGACGCAGATTTTCATCAGTGCTAAACCATCAAAAGCTTACACTAAAAGACTGTCTCGCGTATGTAATTTGTAACGCGCAGAAAGTCACAATAAACAAAAGTAACTGAAAGTAAGAAAACTCGCAATGAAATGATCAGAGGCGGTGGCCTACGTTTCATACATCTGGTTAACAAAAACATTAGTATGTTAAAGTAATTTAAGTACCCGCGTGTTCGTGTAACTGAGCATTAAGAGCTAGAAACGCCAAACAATACTGTGGAAAAGAGCGAGAAAGACGCACACGGCGCGAGGCCGTATCACGTTACAATAACATCAGAGGCTCGCGCTCCCCTTCCTCCACCCCCGCCCTCCCCGGAGCATCGCGTGAGAGCAGCAGCCGACTCTCAAACTTGATTGTGATTAATGCGCGAGGGCAAGATATCCATGCCAGATCCAGCATGGAGGCGCATTCTTAAGGTGGTCCTACAGGAGGAACCCTCACACGCCGTCTCAGAAACACAGCACCACATTTCAGCAAACATTACAAGTATACGGCTTTATAATTACACACAGCTGACTTGGCGATAACGGGAGAACACAGTCCACCTTAACTGGTTTAATCTGTCATTTCCACCACAGGTTAATTTCATAATTTGACAGCGAAGTAACCGAGAGCGTCGCACTTATAAAAGCAAAGCAGTGTTTAACTTCAGTCACCTTTCTATACTCGCACAGAGATTTAAAGTGAACTACAAGTTAGTTCCTGCTTACGGCTTTTTGCCCAAAGTGAAGTTTACCGTCACCCTAACGCTAACACGTGTGCTCATAATGTTGTTATCAACAGCGGTAACTCTGCTATTATTATAAGGTAAACAGTAAAAACAGTAAAAAGTCTTACTGTTTGAGGGCGGGCTTCTTCCTTTTCTTGTTCGCATAGGTCCCCGGGTTTCTCAGCATGGTGTCACCTAGGTAGTTCTCACAGCCTTTACGTTAGAATAACTTCAGCTCGTTCACTCCTCCACTCCGGGGCTTTCATCCATCCGACAGTCCTTTATTTAGCCTGCTGATCCTAATCCCAGGTTATAGACCTGCCGGGGTCCTCGGAGGGCTGCTGCCGCCTTGACAGCTGCCGTTGGCGGTCACTGTTGCTGACCTTGGTCGGCAGCGCAGTGAGGGTACACTGGGTAGTGCTGGTAGGTTTACTGAGAGGGGAGCAAATGGAAAAATGTTTGGCTTGTACCGATGTCCAACCCCTCTCCTTTGGATAAACAACGCCGCCTTATCATTATTATTATTATTCGGAGTCACTCGAGTTTTCGTTCTCGCCCTTACACGGGGCGTTTTCAGGAAACGTGTGTACAGTCTGTCGAGACAGCTTTTTAAGGTGGAATGGACTCGTTGTGGATGTCGAGAACGTTTGCTTTTGTAACATCCACCATATTTGCGTCTTTTGAGTTGAAAAAAAAAGTTATTTATTTGAGGTGTCTGACCAAAGCAGGTCGTGACGTCATGGCCATAGTGGCAGCAATCTGTCCTGGGGACTGTGTCCCCCTATCGCTCTCTCCCTCTCACACACACACACACACACACACACACACACACACACACACACACACACACACACACACACACACACACACACACAGTCCGACGTTTTATTCTGTGAACACAGAGGTGTGTATATTTCATGTGAGCCAGCATGGGCAGCTGCAGTGTTTGGACCTTGATTCTTTGCATTGTGCAAGTCTGAGTAACCATTCCTGGTTTTCACTCTAAGAACTCGGGCAGCACATATCACTTTGATTTTATTAAAATTGAACTTTCTACCTATGTTCATGAGAAAACATTGTCTATTTAATTACTTTTAAATGGATGGATGGATGAAACTTTTTGGGGCGACCGTGGCTCAGGGGGTTGGGAATCGCATCTGTAACCGGAAGGTCGCTGGTTTGATCCCTGGGCTCTCTGTCGTGGTTGTTGTGTCCTTGGGCAAGACACTTTACCCTACTGGTGTTGGCCAGAGGGGCCGATGGCACGATATGGCAACCTCGCTTCTGTCAGTCTACCCCAGGGCAGCTGTGGCTACGACTGTAGCTGCCTCCACCAGTGTATGAATGTGAGAGTGAATGAATAGTGGAATTGTAAAGCGCTTTGGGTGCCTTGAAAAGCGCTATGTAAATCCAATCCATTATATATTATTTACATTATTTCTGTGACTGCAACCGGTGAATGGACCTTCTGTCAGTGTCATTTTTCAAATGCAAATTTCTGTTTGTTCCAGGTTATCACAGTTTTTATGCACAGTTCAAATCCAACCATAGGGCCTGAAAAATGACACAACAACAGCTGCACTTCCTCTAGGCACAACATGAGGCTTGCTGCAGAAGTGAGACAGTCCAGATAAACTACGATTGTTTAAATTACAGTTTTTAAAGTTACAGTCTTATTCTGAAGGGGATTCAATTCATTTTTCACCTCAAAATTCTACACATTCTACACACAATACTCTATAATGACAAAGTTAAAAATGTGCTTGAAATCCTTGCATATTTATTCTAAAAATATAACCTGAACTTAAGTATTCACAGCATTTGCATATTTTGTTTGAGTATCTTTGCCAGCAATTACAGCCTCACCTTCTTTCAGTGTGATGCTAAAAGCTTTTCACGCCTTTTTTAGGGCAGTTTGTCCCATTGTTTTTTTGCACAACTTCTCATCTGGTCAGCACACAGACTTTTTTACATATCTCAAGAGGTGTTCGGCTGGCCATTCAAGCAGATTCACAGAGTGGCCCTGAAGCTGTCCTGTGTTATCTTAGCTGTGTGCTTAGGGTCATTGTCCTGTTGGAAGAACCTTTGCTTCAGTCTGAGGTACAAAGTGCTCTGGAGCAGGTTATTATCAAGGGTGTCTCTGTACATCTGAACATTACTGAACTGTGCAAATGTGGAACAAGTGAAGTTCTGCCCATACTTTCCAGATGTATGGTTTTCTAGGTACCATTCAAGATGTTTGTGCATCTGTTTAGTTGAGTTGAAGTCTAGTATTTTATTAGTTTGTTCATGTTAATTTCAGATATTGAACAATTATGTAGGATTGCTTTCTTTCATTTGCACAATATCTCTCAAGTTAGAAATATCCTGTGTCAGAGAGACACTGAAAAACCAGTTCATGCATTTATTACTTCTAGGCTGGACTATATGTTATTATCAGGAAAACTCCAGTTTATCGAAAACATGGCAGAAAGCGTACTGACGAGGACTAGAAAGAGAGAGCATATTTCTTCTATGCTGGCTATTATGTGGTAGCATCCAGTCTCTCCAAATATGGTCACTTCTGGCTCCAAAAAACTAACATGACTGCAGCTAAAATGACAATAGAGGCGTGGGTAACTTGCACATCTGTGAAGGCACCATTAATGCTGAAAGGCACATACAGGTGTTGGAGCAACATATGCTGCCATCCAAGCAACAACTTTTTCAGGGGCGTCCCTGCTTATTTCAGCAGGACAATGCAAAGCCACAGTCTGCATGTGTTACAACAGCGTGGCTTCGAAGTAAAAGAGTGGCCTGCCTGCAGTCCAGACCCGTCTCCCACTGAATATGTGTGGCACAATATCAAGTGCAAAATATGGCAAAGGAGACCCAGGACTGTTGAGCAACTGAAGTTGTACATCAAGCAAGAATGGGAAAAATTGATGCTTCAACAATTGTAGTGTCCTCAGTTCCCAAACACTTACTGAGTGTTGTTAACAGGAAAGGTGATAAAACACAGTGGTCAGCAGGCCCCGGTCCCAGCTTTTTTGGAACGTGTTGCAGGCATTAAATTCAAAATGAGTGAAGATTTGCAGAACAACAATAAAGTTTATCAGTTTGACATATCTTGACATATCTTGACATTTGACATATTTCCATATCTTGTCTTTGTAGTGTGTTCAATTGAATATAGGTTAACAAGGATTTGCAAATCATTGTATTCTGTTTTTATTTAGTTTAACACAACGTCCCAACTTCATTGGAATTCTGTACTATTGAAATTATACCATCATATTATATCATATTAAATATTGAAGTTAAATGTGAGATGACTGTGCCACACAGTGTCTGCAAAAATGTCTAATCTGGTCTTTAAGTCTGATGTCATTAGCCATGCCTGGGTCCTAAACTCCGTCCACTTCAGGTCCCAAAGGTCCCAAACGAACACTGCAGCATCACTGAGAGTTACAAAATGTCTAAATTCTTTCATCTTTAATAAAATGATCAGTGTTGCTGCTTTACCAGGTGTAACTACTAAGTTTAACATCCAGGCATCCATGAAAACAGGATTTATTAAATTTAACAGAGTTAGCAGTTAGCAGGAAGTTAGCTCACCAGTTTCCACCTAAACATGATATACCATGTTCTTATTGAGAGATTTCTGAAACAAATTAAAACGTACAGCTCTGTTATCACTTCCAACATAAATGAAAACAGGAAATTAAACAGCAGTGACGTTTGTAGGGTTACTGAAGTTGGGTTAGCTGGTATATAATGATGTGCCAACACGTTCTCACTCCCAAAGCGTAACATTTTACGCTAGGTGACAAATCGTCACCATATTACATTTTCGGCTACCCACCACGTTCCTAAATGACGACCTCAGAAAAAAGAGGAAATATGAGAACCGTCTGGACTGAATCTACACATGTTCGCTCTTTTTCTTCAAATCGCTTAGAAACACGCTATTTAACATCATTAAAGTCCTGGTTAAGGTCAGGAATAAGGTTATGGTCAGGGCTAGGGATAAGGTTAGGTTTAGGGCTGGAATACAGGGCTGGAACGTCTATTACCGCGGGAGCGTCATTGCACTGGATTCCAGCCATAACCCGCCGCGTACCATAAGAACGCCGAAGGTCTCCTTTCGCGTTCCTCAGGAACGCCGCGGGACGTGACAAAACGTCGACATGTTACGCCTCGGGAGTGAGAACGCTCTGGATGTGCTACGTGGTGGATAGCTACACAGTTTATGTTATGCTGTTAGCATAACATAAACACAGTGAAGCTGGAGGATGAACGCTAACGTCATCCCCTCGATAAAAGTTAACGTGAGGGTTCCTGATGGTTAGGGACAAATGCAATCACATGGCAGGATGCTGTAAACAGACCAAACTTCAGTCAGGAGAACAACTGAGATAATCCATCCTAGGGTGACCAACCGTCCTCTTTTCCCTGGACATGTCCACTTTTCACGTTCCGGGATTTTCGAGATTGATAAAAATGTCCGGGTTTTCCTATATTCCGACAGAGGACCCATGTATGTGACGTCATCCCCAAACTGCTGCTTTGTGAGCGCTTGTTCTGTGCTCACAGACGGGACTGACAGCGCGCAGCAATGCGCCTAATGATGTTTAAAAGATCCCAAAGCGCAAGTGCATCTTTTCAGATGTACATCTTTTTGAACTGCAAAAGAAATTTCCCGATGGCCGATGTGTAAAAATAACTCAGTTGTTTGGTGGTGGCTATGGTGGAGCTTCCTCAGAGGCCAGCAGGTTGATGAGGGAAAAGGGAGGCAGGAGGAGCAGAGACCCGAGGCGAGTGTCAGGTGAACTGAACTTCATGTAAGAAGTTATGACCTGCAGTCTATCTGGGTCAGATATAAACCAAGTTTAGGTGGAGTTTATTTTTGTTGTGCTGACTTTTTACAGTCAGTTACAATAACTCGTACTGTGTACTAGCTAGCATGAAGGAGTTTCTATACAGCTATACAGCTTCTATACAGATATGTGGTGAGAGGGAAACATGAAGATGAAACCAGGAGATGTCCTTACTGAATCATCAGAGCTGAACAGTGATGGAGAAACAGGTTTACCTTTTAGGTGACAGGAATGAGGGGGGCCAGGTAGGACATTAACAGGGAGAGGGGGGCACAAAGAAATACTTTTCTTTCTTATTCTCATTTAAAATGTCTCGCTTTTAATAAATAATTATCTGAATCTTACGACCAAAGTTTTATCTGATGTAAAATGTATAGAAATCATACATATACCAACAAGACAGTGTACATCACTGTCACAACAGCGTTTCATTCAAAGGCTTTATCGCTTTTCCTGTAATACCTGGTGGGCCGGTCTCTAGTCAAAATGCCCGGGCCGATTTTTGTTCCAGTCCAGCCCTCTTTTCTTATGCAGATGAGGCATTATTTCTGTACCATTATTTAATTCCAGAGATTTATAAGTTTGGGGTTTTTTTTGCACTTGTTGACTTGTAAAAGCCTATATTGTGGAGGTATGTAATAACGACAGGAGAGGTCTCAGTGTCTCACTCCAGCTTTATTAACTGACTCTGTAGAACTTCATATACAGTAAGCGCCAATATCTCCACCCCAGCACTTCCCTTCAACTTGGGTGTGAGGGAAGACACCTGGTGGTCCACCACAATATGACATATTTTATTTCACAATTCATTAACCTCACAGAGAAGGCATGGTTTAAATATGTTAAATATGTTTCTTCATGACTGAGCTAAGTGTCCTCGTTTTTGGAAATCAAAACATGGTCATCCTAATCCATCCACAATACGAGATTAGTCATAACATACTGCTGCATGGGCTGGGCTGCAGTTACATCGGAAGGGTTTAAAAACTGAGCTTTAAAATGAACAGCGGTAATAAAAACCGAGAGAGGCTGACAGTGATCACTGACTGTTTTTAGGGGCTTGTTCAGATTAAATAGAACAAGATACAGAGCATTAAAACATGTTAAAAACACAAGACCCTTATTAAACGCTGAGTAGTCTGGACCCGGAAGCAGGATTCATCACATCATCTCTTAAAGACTGGATTAGGGTAAATATTTGTCCTGTAAGAAAATATAGACCTCTCTGTGCAAGCGGCAATCCGGGTACCTAACTCTGTCCATCTACACACTTCTTCCGGTTGGCAGTGAGCCCTTCACCATAGCTACTATCTGAAGCCAGTCCTGTTTTCTTTTCTGTTTGTTTGGTGTTTGTGTTGATTGACTGTGCTGTGAGCTGATCGATTGTTGATGTAGTGGACTTCATTTGTAATCTTCTTGGCAGGGGTGTGGAACTCCAGGCCTCGAGGGAAGGTGTCCTTGAGGGACAGATCTCACCCTGGGTCAACACACCTGAATCAAATGATTAGTTCATCACCAGGCCTCTGGAGAATTTCAGGACATTTAAACCAGCTGTGTTGGATGAAGGACACATCCAAAACCTGCAGGACACTGACCCTTGAAGCCTGGAGTTCCCCATCCCTGTAGTGTGTCTTTTACTTACACAGTTGTGAGAAAGTAGAAGAGGGGAGTGAGGCATGGCACACAGGAGGGAGCATCAATGTCAGATCCTTTGGATTTTCACAGAAAATTGAGTCTTTGGCACAGAAATCAACACTCAAGCTGTTAGAGGAAACTTAGAGGATTGGAACTTTTGTTGTCATTGTTATTATTATATATCCCATGATTACGTGAAATCCAGCATGTTATTAGAACATATTTCTAAGACCAATCAAAAAAGGATTTGGAAGAAACGTCCAGCTTCTGAAAGTTTTTTTGTTGGGGCTCCTTCATGACAAATTACTCTATCAAAGTCACGCGGCATGTAGCAGTTAGCTTGTGGGACTGCTGAGCTGTTACTGAAGTCCAGGTTCCTTGAAAGTAGCCTTCAACCCATCTGTATTTTTGGGTTTCTTATCTTCCTCTTGACAATATCCCACAAATTCTGGATTGGGTTCAGGTCAGATGAGCGGTTGTTAACATGTTAGCATGGTCAGCAGACCATTTGGGGGATGCCGAGTTCTGTTGGAAAAATAAATGAACATCTCTGTCAGGCTTGATGACTGAAACATGAAGTGCTCTAAAATGTGGTCAACAGCTGTGTTGACTTTGGACTTGATAAAATACAGTGGACGAACCACCACCAACACCAGCACGACACGGCACCTAAATCATCACAGACTGGAAGCTTCACACTGAACTTAAAACACTTTGGATTCTTTGCCTCTCTACTGGATTTCTGAATGAACTATGAGCCATAATAATCACAATGATTACAAAAAGAAGCTTGAATCATTTGACTTTATGTGAAATGAATATAAAATAGTTTATTTTTTGGAATTAAATGATAAAAAAGTGGATGTTTCCAGCAGTCCCTGAGAACCCAAACGTGTTGCTTTAATGACTTCATTCTGTGGACTGGGCTATTGTGATGTTACAGCAGGAAAATGAATGAAAGCTTTATTTGTCACAAGCAGGTTGCCCTGCAGCGAGATGGGAACCCCCCCCCCCCCCGACCTTACACACATAACACAGACATCACATGGGGTTACAAGTCGGAGATCGGTAGCGTTACAGAAAAACACTGAAATGTGCACAACAACGGGAAGGTACAAGAGGAAAAAACGAGACCTCCACTCATGCTGTGCTTCCATGGTAGGACAGCACGAGAACAGGAAACAAAACAAAAAAAAAACCGCTGCAACGCTAGAAGCACTATGGTCTAAACACATCTTTGTGTTGTGGCTTTAAAAATTCCATTAATTTTGTTGAAACTAGGAACACAGACTGGAAGAAAAACAATATTAAACATTTTAGTACAATAAAAGTTCAGGATTGTGCAAGGATTGAAATGTAAATAATTTTTTACAGTTTTGTCTTGGCACAATATGAAGTAACAGTATGATCTGGGACCACAGGTGGGTTGAGGAGCCAGAAATTGTACTCGAGTAGCATTACTTTAAATTAATATTGCTCATATAATATTACTCTGTGCTGGTTTCATCTGTGTCAGGGTGATGTCTGATGAAGTCGAGAGGTTTCTGTCTGTGCGTGATTCTTGTGCTGTACAGACTTCCAAGCGTCTCATGTTTGCCATGACAACTTTATAACACTGATGTTTTTTTCTAACTAACACTATAATCCTAAATCACAGTAACCATTAAAGTCAATATAAGTCAGTGTCCAGTGGCTCACAATTTAATGCATAACAAGCATATTTCCCAGCTTTTAAGATGCTCTCCTCTGTGGTCCAGGATGTCCTGAATCTTGAAGTACTGCAGCTGCAATCAGGGTTTTTCATTACTTCCCCGAAACGTTTCTGGATCCCGTCCTGCAGGGTATCAACACACTTCTACACATTTTGCAAGATGACTCAGCCTCCTCAGCTTCTCCAGCAGCTGGTAAAGTGTTGACAGCATGTGCACAGATGATTTCCCTTGGAGGATGTAACGGGCCATGGCAACAGGCTTCATCACAGCAGTGTACTCAGCCAAAAATCCCATTTCAGCAGCATTTAACCTAAAAAGGTTTAAAAAGATAAACCATAGCCATTCTCACAATAATATGATTACTGTGCATTGTCTGTGTGACACAGAGTTACTAAAGAAGTGTGGATTCACCCATTAGTCACACATTAATATTTACAAACAGTACAAGTTCTGTCAACTTACATCTTGATTGTTAACGGCATGCAAACATTGCAGATTGCTTTCTCTCTATGAATGCGCACAACTCTTTGCACATCAAGGACCACGGAGCTCCAACGAGACTGACGGGGTCAGAAAAACTGAAACTTGCTTACTCATGTTCCACTTTGTCGTTAGCGATGATTGACTTGCTGGTTTCATTTCACAGAGCATGTCATTTTGCAGACTCTAACTGAGACAACCTCTTGTATGTATCATTAGCAGCTTCTGCAGCAGTGGCTGATGATATAAGGTTGAGCAGATGACACGCACACACATCTTGATACTCCACCTCTAACTGCATCATCAAGAACCCTCCATCCTCCTGTCCATTGGTGGCTTATATATATATATATAATCCAAAGGCCGTCAAGAAGTTTGAACCACTATCTGATGTCCTGGTCCCTTGAATGGATTTCTTCTAATGCTGCGGTAAGAAAGTCAAACTTTTAAGAGGTCTACAAGTCAGTGCAAAAAAGAGATGTCATCCAGGGACAAGTGACTTGTAGGTGCTGTTTTCTGGCTGACCAGCAGTCTGTGTGGTAGCAACATAGTTGACAGTGCTCAGTTTTTTGATGGTTATGTTCTTCTTGTTCTTGGCAGCTTCTTGTATTTTTGAGCACAAAGTTTTCCTTGGCATTACACTGAGGTTGCTAGGTTTCCATGATATTCTTTAGGAGGCTATCTCAGCTATAGGAAATGGTTGGTTGGCCTCACCAACGTAAGCAGGAGTTGCAGGAGGAGCAGAAGTTTCACCTGCGTAGAGCCAGTGAGTTCTTCACAGGTGGCTCAGTAGAAGAGGAAGACTTTTGTCTTCCTAGTCTATTTGTTCTGTATAGATCTTAATTTTGTGGGGTTGGTCCCTCTGTTGGCAGAAAAAAGAAATCAGACTATGAAACTACATGTGACTAAGCAGTTTGTATACACTTTAAGAAATATATTTTCCCCCCTTTTTGAAAGAAAAAAAAAAGGTCATACCGTCTGTGTGTTTCCACTAAAAAACAAAAATTGTGCCATCCATATCCTGCGCAAACAGTTTGTGGTGACTTACTTAGTTCCTCCTACGCCGGGAGTCGCATCGGGCATCGATGTCAGTCAGCGGCGACTGCTTAAGCTTCGTCCCAGGCAATGTCAACGGTTCTCAGATCATCAATAAATGTTCGACGCCATGTGATCTTTGGTTGAGCTTGGTTTCACTTGCCAGTGCGTGGGAGCCATCTAATGGCAATCTTGGCCGGGCGATAAGGGGGTAGACGTAAAATATGGCCCGCAAAGCGGAAGCGCCTTTCTGCAACAACATTGGCTAAAGGGCGGGTGCCTGCTCTTCGTAAGACCTCTTCATTCGTTATTCGGTCTCGGTAGGAAATTCTCAGGATTCACCGCAGGCCACGTTGTTGAAGCACTTTCATGTGTCGAGTAATTGCATTTGTTGAGCGCCAGGTTTCACTAGCGTATAGGAAAGACGATAGAGTTCAATGGTCTGATCTTGACCCTAACATTCAGGGAGGTTGAGTTCCAAATAGGTTGGAGACGTCGCAGGACACCGACCACCTTCCCTACTCTGACGTCAACATCTCAGTCAGAGATCCCATCATTTGAGATGATGCTGCCAAGATATGTGAAATTCTTTACCTCTTCAGCACGTTGTTGGTTGATCATGACAGGAACGCGGGCACGTGCATAGCCAACTTGGTCTTCTCTGCGTTGATTCTTAATCCGACTTTCTTTGCCTCCCTCTGCAGGGCCGTGGTCAACTTTTGGAAGTCTTCCTGAGTTTAGTCCGAGTCGAGTCCAGGTCAGTGAGATTATGCGCTTCGTGCCAGGGGACACCTATGCCAGCTTGGTCAACCGCCCCATCAACGACCAATCTTCAATTCTGCTGCACCAACTACAGCCTCCTTTAGCTCATCCCAGAGTGTAGCTGAGTTTTCGTTGTTTCCATTATTTCCTTCCTGGCTGGAAGCGGTTTCTCAATTCGAGTTGAAATTCCGCTGCCGTATTTGCATCTTTTAGGCATTGAACGTTAACAGGACTTGGCCATCGTGGTTGGAGGCGCTTCAGGTGAGGTTTACATTTGGCGATTAGCAGGTAGTGATCAGAGTTGAGGTCGGCTCCACGCCACCCTCTCACATTGCTAATGGTGGACGCCCAGCGGGATGATATGCAGATGTAGTTGATCTCGTTTGAATATCCGCCACCGGGGGCCTTCCATGTCGCCTTGTCTATCCGCTTGTGGCCGAAGAAGTTTGTGGTGATTTCAAAATCAAGATTAAAAAGATGAATATATACAAGGCTAAGCAGCGCTAGCTAAAAGAGTCTTTTAAAAAACTGTAACTGGAAGTTTCTCTGACAGCGTTTAGCCTTTCCTCTTAGTTCATTGAAGAAGGAGTCAGGACAAAGATGATGAAAAGATAATAAAACAGCTTAATTACTGATGAACAGTGGCGGCTCTGGATAATTTTCATGGGGTGGCAAAGGAGGCACAAGAGGTCTAAGCAGGGTGGCACATAGCTGTACAGTAAAGTATGTGAAAATCCCCTGTGTGTAAATGGAGTCAACAAAACATCCACAAAAAACACTTTAAATCAAGTTATTGTATCATATTCTAAGAAAACAAAGTCTATAAGAAGTATTTTAGGGACTAGTATTTTGGGAGGGGGAGGCCCCCGGTTTCCCCTCTGGTAGCTGCCCCTGCTGATGTAGTCTCCAGCAGAGAAAGGGATATTTTTTTTCTAACAATCCCCACATACTCAGGTAAAAAAAGAAAACAAAAACCTTTTCTTATAATAAAGTTGCAAACGCAGCAGAAATATACTGTCATGGTCCTGGGTCGGTGACCCAGCGCTTTTAGTTCGTTATCATTTTCTTGATGATGATTGTTTAAGTTCTATGTGTTATATTCAGTCTGCCTCTGAGTCCGCATCTGTATCTGTCTGTCTATGGTGTCTCCCCATCTGTTTGTGAATCTGTCTGTTTAGTTCAATGTCTTGTCTGGTTCCATGTGTCTGAGTTTCCTGTTTTATTGTGAAGGTCTGTGTCATATGTGAGTGTGCTCAGTTTACGTTTCCCCTGTCCCGTCAGCTCAGATTCCTCCCAGCTGTGTTGCCCTCCTGTCTCTCATCCCCTGATTACTGGTGTGTGTATTTAAGCCCTGTGTGTTCTCCTGCCTGTTGCTGGTTCGTCTGTGTTCCTCCGTGTCAGTCTGTTACCCTGTGTTCCACGGTGTCCTGTTCCTCGTCTGCGTCTCTCTGCTATTCATCATCCGTTGTCATATGCTCCCAGGTCTGTTATTTTTAGTTCTCCCAGTTTAGGTGTCTTTAGTTGTTTGTTATGCCCCACTGTTTGTTTGCCACTACACCTCTGTAAATAAAACCACCGGTATCTCATCCACTGCCTGCATCTTGGGTCCTCCTTCTAAATCCACACGGCTCGCCTCGGCAGCCGTGACATATACATGTAAATGTGAACAAGGCCTGAGACTGTGATTCTATAACCCAGAGAAGTCAGGCTCCAGTCCTCGAGGGCCACTGTCCTGAAACTTTTAAACTTGCACACCTGGATAAAATGATCAGGAACTTGACTGCATGCTGAGGTGGTGCTTCAGCCACTTGATTCACGTGTTGGATCAGGGACACAGCTGCTGTAACGTAAGACTGACGTCCACCTACCACAGCAAAAAGATATTTAGAGCCAAGTGACTGCCACATGTTTCCTCAGGTGAGAAGGTGAGCTGTTGTTCGCTGAAATGTCCGTTTGTTTCGGCTCACACAGGACACACCACACACTTTGTATCTGGCCATGTGACTGCACGGCTACATCTGATTGGTGAAAAAGTTACAGGTAGATCCATTGGCAGCATGATTTCTTATTAGCAGTACCTAATGTGTGAAATAAATGATCTGAAAAACTGAACTTTTACAAGTACATTTTTTTACCCAAACTTCCTCAAGTAAACGTAACTCGTTACTACCCACCTCTGTCTGGGACGCAGTGTAGTATTTTCATGTTAGTACTGTGAAAAGCATCTCTCAGACGTTTAACAGGGTGATTTTCACCGCGTCACCTGACCTCACCCTGCTGACAGACAGTTCTCGCTGAGACTGCTCACACCCTAAGCTACCCAGATCGTTTCTTTGTAAACAGCTACTTCCTCATAACAGATGCCATCCTCACATTCCCTCCTGAAAAACTGTCACTGGTTCAAATACACACAAAGAATCATTTTAAACAGGATGTCAGATACAGTTTCCACCTGCAGCACAAACACAGCGTGTTAATGTAAATGCTTTGTTTTCATGAAAAAGTGCTGTCAGATTTCAAGTGTTTTGGGTTGTTTTGTCTTTGTGTCAGTAAGGTCATGACTTTCTGAAAGAGCCGACAATTTTGATTTAAACATAAACTTTGACATTAAAAGAAGACGTGTGCAAATATCTTGTATTCCTGCAGAGCACTGCCTGAGATGGAGGCTTTAGAAAGAAAGCTCTACCACGTTGCCTTCAGGCCTTCAGTTACTGTGAATGAGATCTGCTGTAAAGTGCAGCAGGGAAAGTGATTACTGTAGGTCGACCTGGAAATTTTACTTTTACCGATTCTCCCAATAAGAAGGGTTTTTTTTCATAGGCTTTTAAATTATCTCAGTTTAATTTACACATCATCAGCACACTTCATCAAGATCATTTCCACACGGTCTTTGATTGGCATGATTTTTGAAACAGAAATGAATTCAGCTGTAAATGAACATGAGCTTGATTGTGATTAGCTACCTACATCCACCAAACCGAGCCGGTGAGAATGCATCGCTGCAAACGTTGGAGTGAAATGCAGACACTGGCAGCAGCACAGCATGCAGCAGCGACAGGTTTCTGAGGCTTCTGTCACTGCAGCTGCTTTCTAAGCAGGTGATGCAGTGCTGGTAGTGCTGGGAGGCTGTGGTGAATCCACAGGTCTTTAATAAGCTGCTGCTTTGCCACCAAAAATAACTCCATTAAAACCACTCATTTTAAATAATGCTTCCTAGGTTCTGAGGATACACTTACTATAATACTTGGCATTGTTTAAATTTAAATAATGCCAAATATTATAGTTTATAGTATAATAGTATATCATAGTATCATATTACTACAGTTTGAAAAATAACTAACAATACTGAATATATTCACTTTTGTTAGGTATTTTTCAAAATGTAGTAATTCAAACTTTTTTTACACAGAGGTGGCCAAACTACAGAAACTACTGAAGTAGAAGTACTAGATACTAGTAAAAAATACTCAAGTAAAAGTACAGATTCAACTTTCTTTCTTTACTCAAGTACAAGTGAAAAGTACAGATTCTTAAATGTACTGAAAGTAAAAAAGTAAAGAGTAGCTCTTTGGAGGACGCTTCTGCCAGCTATCTGTTTGCAAAGCTAACTAAACCTTGTGCTTTATTAATGTAATAATAACAAAATGTTAGAAGATGGAAATAAAAACAATTTCAGTCTAAATTTTAATTTTCCTTTAAGGAGTTCCCAAAACGTTGATTCTGTCCATCTGGATGTTTTCAGAGGGAGAAACGTTTCGTCATCATCCAGGTGACGTCTTCAGTCTCAGCTGACTGCAGGTTTCCAACCTTAGAAAACCTTAGATTTGCATAATGACTGAAACCAGCCCACTGAAGGAACAATGGGCTGAGACATCACTTCCTTGATCAGTAATATGCAAATTGTCTTGACCACTGATCAGTGTCCATGAGTCCCATTCACAGAGAGTTGGGGAATGGCTGCAATCACAGCATTGTAAGATGGTGACAGATGCACCCTTAGGCCCCTTCCTCGACTCAGAGATGGTCTTTCCCTTTAAGGAGGAAAAAACATGAGCTACATTGTAGACAATGACTTTGCCTCTAACAGGAAAATGAGAAGGGACGAGGTTAAAGTGGATTCAGCAGGTGGAGTAATGGCTCACAACTCACAGTAACTGGTGCGCCGTTTATTCCCATCACTGGTCTTCAGTGGGGCTAGCATGATGCTGAAATACCGCAACTGAAACGTGTGGACCCCTGCAGTTGTTCCAGTGTTGGGCAAAAACAACAAACTGAAAAAAGCACCGTCAGACTCGAACCCTGGCAGGCACACAGTTTTGCCTCTTTCATATCTTTTTGTGTCTCTCCTGGTGTTTAATACACAAACATGTCTGCCTTTCATGTGTTTCTGTTCAGGCTCAAATCAATTTGATGTTCAAAGGCCTGCAGTGATGAAACAATAACGCCCCTCAAATGTGTTAAACGTAAAGTCAAAGTACAGCTATTTGTTAAAGTAAAGTAGTCAGAGAAAATACTCATGTACAGTCATAGATGGGCAGTAACGTGTAACGCATTACTGTATCTGATTACTTTTTTCAGGTAACGAGTAAAGTAAGGGATTACTATTGCAAAAACGGTAATTAGATTACCGTTACTTTCCCGTAGGAACACTGCGTTACTGCGTTACTAAAACCGTGATTTTTTTGCGAGAGTGTCTCACGAGAGTGACGTAAGCGAGTGCGACGTTGGTGACAACAGCTGTGTGCAGATCAACAATGGATCATATATCGAGTGCAGAGAGAGTATGAGCGTGCAGCGTTTAAAGCGTGGAAGTACTGACCTTACTTTGAGTTTGATTCCATAAAAAGTGACAAAAACATTAGTGTCCGCTGTGCGTGGGAAGAAAACTTCTTTTTACAGCGAAAAAACCCCTAAACTTCCAACAAGCACCGAGTAGCTACGACGTAATGGGAAACTCACAGAGAAACTCGCGGATTCTTCCACTGACCGCGGCACACCTGCACCAGGGTAAACCTCCGCCTACCCCACTCCTGCTTTACAGGTGAAAATCGAGCAACAGGACCGCTGAGTCTTTGACTTTATTTATTTTCTGCTGTGTTTTACTTGCATCTATTTGAAAGACTGAGTGTAAACACAAAAAATATTTTATTTTATGTGCTGGAATGTGCAGAAAATAGGTTTAAATGTTAAACTAATTTCTTCCAGTCAGAGAATGTTGCAGATAATTACATGTTTGCTTGATGCATAAAGTTAAAAGATTAAAACTAATAAAACAAGTTTAAAAAGAGACTTTTCCATTTGATTACATTTTGTATGATGGATTATGCAGAAAAAGTAGAATTGGGCTGAAAGATCTATCACTTTATCACCTGTTCAGGTTGTAAATCGTGTTTTTAAAAAGTAACTAAGTAACTAAGTAATTAATTACTTTTGAAAATAAGTAATCAGTAAAGTAACGGGATTACTTTTTTGGGGAAGTAATCAGTAATTAGTTACTGATTACTTTTTTCAAGTAACTTGACCAACACTGTGTACAGTACAGACACCTTAAAATTGTGCTTAAGTGCAGTAATGAAGTATTTGTGCTTTGTTACTCCCCAGGCCTGTTCCTATAGATAATAAGAGGAGCATTTAAAGGCTGTTATACAGCAGGTGATGCTGCAACAGTCTGAACAGATGAGACAGGTTTGACTCTCCCAATACATGAAGAATAACTGATGATAGGGCTGCACTGAGTGCTTATACCCTCTTCTCCACTGAGCACAAGAATGCATTTAAACACAGCTCAGTGCAAGGAGACGTTCTCTGGCACGCTGCGCTGCCTGGCCTGAAGTACTCCGGGCCTAATTGCTGAGTGGAATCAGCTGCACAGAAGGGTGGGCCCTGACATTAAACTTGGTCAGTAAGGTCTTTGTGTGCGAGCAACAGAACTTCTGTAGGTTTTATATGTCATGGATGTAAAGACGATCACGTGGGAGGAGCAGCATCTCTGTTATTAGTTCTCCGTCTGTTGGTGAAGGAACCGAGGTAAATGTGGAACCTCCTGTACTGCAGCTCTTGGGTTGTTGTGATGCTGTGTTGTTAGTTTGTGAGGCTGCTACATACCACAGAAAGATTCATTTTTTGCTGCGTGTTTGAAAGAAAACTGCATCAGATGCCTGTTGGACAACAGTGCACTGCAGGGCTTTTCAAACAGGCAGAGGCTTGACAAGAAGCAGGACTGCTGCCCTTTGGAAAGGGAAGAATTGCGTGTGAAGACAGGAGGGAATTTTTCACAGTGAGATGTGACTGACTAACTCTATTATATCCTCAACTCCAGGTTATTTAAGGCAGCTGGTAGAAATCCCCATTTCCCGTCAGGACACTGCAGCATCATAAAAAGAATTGTACTTTTTCAGGAAA
This sequence comes from Simochromis diagramma, assembly GCF_900408965.1. NCBI lineage: Eukaryota > Metazoa > Chordata > Actinopteri > Cichliformes > Cichlidae > Simochromis > Simochromis diagramma. The sequence continues at coordinate 7,439,870 of NW_024386892.1, read as the reverse complement.
TGTACTATACTGCAGTATCTGTGTGCTTATAGTATATATAGCTGTCCCACCTGAGGTTAGCCTAAGGTCGCTAATAATCTGAGCTAGAACGCTTGTTTTTTCTTAAGCTGCACAGATGAGCACATGCATCATTTATGGAATAAAGAAGGTTTATCTTTTCTTATCTTAAAAACATCTTTTACAGCGTCATTATTAAACTTTGGAAAACAGTCAGTAATGTGATTTATTGAAACATGTGCAACCACACATGAAAACAGAGACAAAAACAGCCTATACAGCAGGTGTTTGCTACGCCCACCCTCCACCCTCCAGCCCAAACTCTCTTAGGAAGCTTTCTTGTAACTGAATTAGGAAAAACTGTGAACTGTGAAAAATACGTACAGGGGCTGCAGTGGACCCTCCTCACTGTTCTTAACACTTAGTTGAACTTCAAGTATGTTATAATTTCACTGTCCTCTGTGGGGGCTGAAAGACCAACAACAGCTGAAGCAGGTGAACCCCACAGACTGCCTCCACTGAGCAAACTGACACCACACCACCACCCCTGCAACATAATTTCAGCAGAAGTGTGCATATTAATCTAGCAGACTACAGACCACACCTCCTGATGGACTGTTGTAATCAAATCCTGGAGATCAGGCATAAGAAGATCAAACACGTGGAGGAGCGATTAAACAATCTGCCGGTGGACAGATGACTCTCATAAAGATAAGCCTGGACATGAGTGAATTTGCCCTGACTACAGAGACTGTTCGATTGGGCTTTCAGGTAAGAAGATATTGAGCAGGTACTGAAACTGTTTACTCAGGTGAGCAGTTTCAGTACCTGCTGCATATCTTTTAGGACATAGGACAGCCAGACAGTGTCAGGTGCAAACATGGAGTCACAGCACGCCTGCAGTCGGTCCTGTAAACAGAACGAGTGAGGCAGCCAGAGATGCTGATGTCCCGACAGAAGTACTCACAGAGACTTTAGTGCAAAGAGAGACAAAAAGGTGCCCACTACAGCTCAGTGTTGGTGTTAGACTGTCAAGAACAATATGGATTGATTGGATTTGCTAATCCCAATGGCAAGAAAGACAGCTTAAGGAAAGAGAAGTAAACAGTAGGGAACACCTGCTCTCTTCTATCCTGCATCAGGTCATAGCAGTGAGGAGGAAGAGGGACTCGTCAGCTGATCAAAAAACCATGTTGAAATAAATAAGTCTGTAAACAGACTATATGTTATTGAGTTTATAAAGCACTTAATCAATAAAACACTAAAAAACAAATAAAAACAACAACAAAGTGAAAACAAACAATAATAATAGATTGGATTTATATAGCGCTTTTCAAGGCACCCAAAGCGCTTTACAGTGCCACTATTCATTCACTCTCACATTCATACACTGGTGGAGGCAGCTACGGTTGTAGCCACAGCTGCCCTGGGGCAGACTGACAGAGGCGAGGCTGCCATATCGCGCCATCGGCCCCTCTGGCCAACACCAGTAGGCAAGTAGGGTAAAGTGTCTTGCCCAAGGACACAACGACCAGGACAGAGAGGCCAGGGATCGAACCGGCGACCTTCCGGTTACAGATGCGATTCCCAACCCCCTGAGCCACAATGACGCTTAGCAAACCATTAGGTCCAAATATGTTTAATCTTTGTACTTACAGGCTCTTTTTCTATTTTCAGCTTTGAGCGCTCATGTTTCAAGCATCCGTGTCACAAAGCAGTTTGAGTTTTCCCAATGAATTGTTTAAAAACTGATATGTGCAGTACTCTGTACAGCCTGCATCCTCTGAGAGAAATCATTTGAGGCATTAATATTTACTAAGGCTGCTGATCACAGCATTGCTGAAAATGACTCCATGTATTTTGCACAGCAGCACGAATAAAGCAGGATAATCACCTCAGCTTTGCAGTTCAATTCAATTTTATTTGTAAAGCACCAAAAAACAACAACAGTTTCGACCTGACATTTATTTCCTGCACTTGTCCACTTTGGACTTTGGTAGCAGCGCCGCAGCACGTCACACTGAAGTGGCAGTATGTGGACTTTTGCATTTTGAGTTCATCTATAATTTGTTTAACTGAAAGAAAACCCCCAAAAGAAACACCATGCACTGTTAGAATGTGTGTAGTATTTCAGTGTGCTTTATGCTGGTGGGTAAAAGTATCATTAGATGAGTGGAAGAGGATGAAGGATAGTACAATTGTAGAGCGGGGTTAGGATAACTAATGTATTACGATGATGATAATAATAATAATGATGATGTTAACAACAGCAAAATCATAAATGATCCAACATTTGGAACATTTGTTTAACATTTGTTTTTAGATGGCACAAAGCTTATAATCATACTGATGAAAGAGGGAGCGTCTGCAGTGTGGAGATCTCTTCTCAGGCGCTTCAATCCCCCCTCACATCTTGCATCAGGTGACCTCAGCCAGTCACATGATCAAGTGAGGCAAGATCTCCCAATGGTTTCACCCAAAACCTCTGCTGATAATGAATCACGCCTTTTCTATGTGACGAGGCACATGATCAGTAGTGGGTCAGTGACCCTAGTGGGAGGACAACCCCCAGACATAAACTCATAAATCCTGGGGAACTAACACTCAGGACCACTTTAAAAGAGTCAAAGTCTGGCTCCTTGGAAACAAAATGCTTTTATTTAAATCAGCAGTGGATCATTTTACAGAATAACATACATTCTGCACTTGTTAGTGAAGTATAAACTATTTTAGCACCAGCGGTCATCACTTTCTTTAACCTCCTGCTTTAAAAGCATTAAATCAAGTTAAGTGAACTCAGTTTATGCAGAGACTAAACTTCTGATCTGAAGTTAAATCCTGTTACATGACACTAACAGCAGCAGACGCAAAGACGAGCTCAGTTCCTCAGTTCCGCTCCCTGAAGACCAACACAGAGAGACTGAGGAGGAGCTTCTTCCCGCAGGCGATACGGTCTCTCAATCACACCACCACACAGTACTGACCCACACATACAGTTCTTACACACACTGGACTTTCTGGACTTTGTTTTTGCACAACACTGGTCACTATATTCTTCATTTCCGGTTAATACTTGTACAGCTGCTGTTATTGTGTATATATTTATTTATATTTAGATTTCTTCATACATTCTTATATAGTTCTATATTGTGTATTTTGTTGTACAGTTATTTTATTTTCAACTTTAATTTATATATTTTATCTTATTCTTCCCAGTTAAATTTACCCTTCATTCTAATTTGTGTTGTACAGTTATTTCATTTTTAACCTTAATCTATATTTTATTCCTTCCTAGTTAAATTTACCCTTTTTAATTTTTCATATTTATTTCCTATCTTATTCATAGCCTTTTCCTTTTTGTTTTCTTTAGGTCACGAGCAGTTGTCCAAGCATTTCACTACATATCGTACTGTGTATGACTGTGTACGTGACAAATAAAATTTGAATTTGAATTTGAATTTAATCTCAGTGATGAAGATAAAGCCTACAGAGACTGATGTGGATACTAACCGTTGTCATGACAGCATCCTTCAGTATTATTAAAGAAATAACCAGCACTCACTTTTACTTCTCTTAAAAGGCTCACAGCATGTTGCCATCATCAGTCCCTGCAGAAACTAAAGCATGACTTACAGAATGAGACCTTGCATGAATCCTTTGCTGCCTGTGGAGTGGGGTTGTGAAGGATACAGGGGATTTTCCAGAAGAATCCCAAAGGACGTGAATCTTACGCTTGTTCCTGTGTGAGTCGCCTCGATGTCTGTCTTCTCCTCAGAGCATCCACAGTGAACAGTGATAGCTAACAATCGTTTAGAAATGGAGTCTACTAATCATTGATGTCAGCAAACAACCAGCTCTCAGCTCAGTGCAGTCAAACATAAACAAGAACAAACGTATTTGTCCCAGTGACAGCGCCTGTCAGCCCGCACAGCTACGGTCAGGCGTTTATGTGCACTAATCATGTCGTGGTCACTTTCAATTTCTCTGAACTGTTTGTTTTTCAGGGTGAGGTGATATTACAGCATACACTGATAATAACGTTTGGGTATAAAAGGTTGAATTTATTATATAATAATATATCATATTTATTATTTATTATATAAGGTGCTCTCTAATCTACCACGGTCAAAGTGTATGTGTGGAGGCTCAAACACATTTGAGTAAATGTTCCTTAGCACGTCCCTCACTCATATGTTTTTGGTACCATTAACATCTACTTTGACTGCTCTTCTTGACGAAATTGGTACTGGTTGGTTTCCAGCCAGGTTAACACGTCCAAAGCTAATTTTGTTATGTGTTTGGTGTCATTGTCCTGTTGGAACATCTAATTGTGTCCAAGTGTCTAGCTTTTGATCCTAGGTGACGTTGAAGAATATGGAAGTAGTTCTCTTCATTATTCCACACACTTTGATGTACAGGTGTCACTGGCAGCAAAGCAGCCCCAGAGCATGATGCTGCCACTGCCATGCTTCATACATGTACTCCTCCAAACATGCTTCATTTCTCTGACCAAAGAGCTCGATCCCTCCAGCACTTTCTGCACTAAGCTTTTTCTAAGTCAGTGATCTTTATTGAACATTTACACACATTCATACCACGATGGATGCATCAGAGAGCAACTTGGAATCAGTATTTTGCCCAGAGTTATTTGACATGCAGACTGGGAGCAGCCAGAGACCCACCGACCTTGCAGTTAGTAGATGAGCTGCTGTACCTCCTGCTACCAGCAGCCCTGAGCTTCAGTCCTGGAACCTTTCCAAGACATTTTGTGGGAAATCAAAATGCTGGTCTTGACTACTCCGTCCCTGTGAATTATAATCCTTAAATCACAACAATCTGCACTCCTCAAACTGAGCACACTGCTTTATTGCTATTTTCAGAAAATAAAAACACAAGTTCATGGCAGGACTGGACTGGCAATCTGGCATACTGGGCCCAGTGGGCTGATGGGTTGCTGCGCACCAGCTCTGTGAGCACTGGCAGCATCCCATTTGTTGGTTTTCATTAGTTACACTAGATTACCTGATCATCTCAACACAGCCGGCCCATCCCCTATCTTCCCCATGTGGCCATGTACCTCGTGTAGAACAGAAGTGGGTAAATCTGATGGACAACAAAAGGGAAAAGGTGGAACTGACAAACTAAGAGAGAAAAAGAAACAGGTGGAGCAAAATGTATCAAATTAACTGCACTGTCAGCAGCAGTACCATCACCCTCTGCTTGCCCACTATATCTGGTTGGTTAGTCATCACCAGTTTGTCTGTAACTGGAAGTCCCACAGTCATTCGCAGCCACCCTAAGGGGCGTCTCCCATTTTGACCTCGGGACTTCCAGGCTGTACTCAGCACAGATGTTCCTGTACACTCTGCCAGCCACTTAGTTATGGCATTAGCCATTGTGGTGTGTCTTGTCCATTAGCAGCTAGCTTATGTGTGCTGCTAGTCACTCATGGAGTGCAGTTAGCTTCTTTAGCCAGTATGTGTGGGTTATGCCAGGTGCTGTCCAGCAATCTGAAACTTTCCATTTTACCTCATGCAGACAGTTTAAGGACAATCAGCAGTGTGGGCCAGGTAGAGATGGTAGAAATGGAAGGGTTTATGTAAGAGGAGAAGCAGGAGTTAATGAAACCACAGTGGATATAACCCACAGGAAAAGAGAAAAAAGTGAAGCATGGTTCAGATATTCAGGTGTGGAGGTGTCTGCTTCCCTGGAGCTGTGCAAGAATTCATAGTGCAGCAGGATAATGAGCCCCAAAGCTTTAAAGAACTACTTGAAGACTACAGAGTGCTGACAGTCCTGACTTTCATAAAATGCCCCATTAAAAAAAACAAATAAAACACAGAGAGTGTACACGGCACATTGCGTAGAAGGTTTCTCTGCATAAAGAAGGTAAAAAGAAGACCACAAAAGGCAGGCTACTGTTTTGGTTGCCATGCATTTAAGTTTTTGAATGATATCCATTGAAGGCAACAGCCCTCCCTGCTGCCTCTGGTACTGCAAGACCAAGCTGCAGATGAGTGAAATAAAACCAGGAGAAATTTGGCAGAGCTGAATTTGCCAAACCCCTCAGCCGTGAGAGCTGAATGTGGAGTACTGTCGTTTTACTGTCGACTAATTAGTCTGTTTCCTGTGTGTGTGTGTGTGTTACTGTGCATGTTTGTAGCTCTCTTGCATGTCTCCTAACATTAACACAGCTACCCATTTGTAATATTCTGATAATAACATTAAGTAATAAATAAATAAATAAATCTGTTCATTACAACAATCAGAAATCATAAGTGAGCGAGGTACTCTTTGTGAGGTAGCAACTTGTAAATCTTCATCGTGCTGAAGACGACACAGTTCAGTTTTATTTACACAGCGCCAGGTCACAGCAGCAGGTGCCTTTACACTGGAAGGTAGAGCCCACAATATGGTTTGCATGTGATAAATAACACTTACAGGGCAGTAGTGAGTAGTCAGAACTATTATTTCATTTACAATGAGAAGTCCTTCTGCAACCACTTTTCTCCCCTCAGTCCTGGTAAAACTGACGATTCTCTAATGTCAAATATCTGCCAGAAACCTCAGTATCATTTAGAATAGAATAGAATAGAATAGAATTCAACTTTATTGTCATTGCACATGCACAGGTACAGGGCAACGAAATGCAGTTTGCATCCATCCAGAAGTGCTTTAGTGATATAGATATATTACAATATATATTAGCAATAATATAGATATGTGAGTATATTACAGAAATGGGTCTATTATGGTATGTTATAATGTACACGGTATGAAGTATGTTGTGAATATTCTATAACTATAAGTATGTACAGGCTGTAGTGAGTACAAGCTATGAACAGGCTATGAACAGGATATAAATATGAAAAACTATACAGAATATGAAATAAATAACTTTACAGAATCTGAGATATACAGCTATACAGAAATGGGAACTATGCAAGTTGTAAACAGTTGTAGGATTAAAGATTATCGAATGTACAGAATGATTATTTACACAGAGCTATACAGTAGTGCAGTTAAGATAAGTGAGGGTGTAGATAGTTTCTACAGAGGCTATATAAAGTGCTGGTGGTTGTGAGTGGTGGTTCAGTCCATGTTATTATTGTGTGTTTGTGGGTACAGTTGTCCATTGTGGGTGTGTGTATGTTCAGTCCATGAGTTTAACGTGGGTCAGATGTCAGGAGGCAGAGTTCAGGAGTCTGACAGCTGTGGGGAAGAAGCTGTTCCAGTACCTGGTGGTCTTAGTCCGGAGGCTCCTGTAGCGCCTCCCAGAGGGCAGGATTTATGACTAACAATGAATTCTCCATAGCTCTTCTCCAATTAGTGCAGTGCAAAAACTAGCCTGTGGTCACATATTGCACCGTTTCTTGCTTCACAGGCTCCCAGTGAAATGCTGAATGCACTTTAAAACTCTGCTATGAACACATGAAGCTCTACGTGGACAGACTCCTGCTTATATAGCAGAGCTTCTAACGCCTCATCAGTGCAGCGGGCCTTTCTAATCATTTAAGCAGGGTCTAACTGTCCTTCGCTCTGAGGTTGTGGAATAGCTCTCCTCAGTCAGTCAGACTGTTATTTGTTCTAAACACTCCTTTTTATAGGTTAGCTGAGAAACACAAATAACCACATTCATGACACGTTTCCTGTTACACACTTGATGTCTGATACATGCATAGTTGGCAGTGTGTTGTCTCATAGCTGACACAGAGACATCTGCACAGAGTGTCGTGGTCACTGCTGACACCAGCATAGCCTCAGAGTGGGCTTCACGCCTACAAGCTGCCACTGTATGAGTGTGCACTGCTCCTTAGTAAGATCTGCTGTCACATCCAATATAAAATCTGCAGGATGGCAATGACTATAACTCAGCTTAGACTGAATAACATGCACATGTTATGAACAGAGCCCATGGTTTCTATGTTCTCTTTCTGATATCACACCTGTTGAGCTGACTGTGGGAGTAGAGCAGGGCGATATGACCAAAAATATTTATCACCATATACATTTGAAAATTTGCGATAACGATATAACTGATGATATAATTGACACTAGACAAAACACTTTACAACTCCACAACTTTATTAGGGAAAAAAAAAAACCATCAATGTATTTTCACTTAAACAAGCAGCTGTTTTTTATCTGCATTAAAGTTATATAAAAATGTAACAGTGCAAATTCCTCGCTGACAGTTTAACCAAAAGGCATTTCCAGTGGAAACTGGCCGACATATCCTCAGCATAACCATGTAGAATATCCACAAAACTTAAAAAGAGGTTATACACACACAATACGGTAATATTATGTTGAAGCACAGTACGTATCACTCCGCGAGGCTCCGCCTACGATAGCCGTAACGCTCTGACAATCCATCAAGCGGTGCGGCTTCGTAGCTTAGCAAAGTCGTACTGAAACATTTGACAGATTTTCGAGCGCCGTGCACATAAAATCGTTTCGAGGTCAGTAAACACAACCAGAGTTCATACATAAGGCACACGGGATTATAAGGGGCTCTGTCGACTTTCAGAAAAATCAAAGGATTGATTTTAAGTGCGCCGTATTTTCCAAACAACACGGTAATAACGACGGCCCGCTAGCATGCGCTACCAAAAATAGTGCTTTGTTGTGTATCTGACGGACGGAAGCTAAACCAGTTCCACACCACTGAAGCTGCAGCATTTTTACAAACCAGTTCTGCTTCATCTGTTTCATTCAACGATCCACTTTCGCCCTTCTCATTCTCTGTCGCCATCATGCTTTTTCCGCCATGTGCGTATGAAAACAAAGGCACTGCGCATGCGCGTTTTACCCGTATTCTATCACAATATTTCATTTTCCTATCGTTGCCCAACATTACACCGGTGTTACCGTGAACGGTATGATATGGCCCAGCCCTATGTGGGACATTACTTAGTTAAAATGTGTTGTAGTTCAAATGCAGCAGAGATGTGTAACATGTGAGAAGCATTCAGAGCTGAGAGCAACATCAGCAGAGTCATGGGAATACTTGTGTCTGCTGGTGGAAAACTGAACTGCTTTGACTGAATGGCCCATGAAACAAGCAGTGTGTGATTGTCAGCCATGTTTACATTAGTGGTTTCCATGCCTACAGAGGAAACAGGCTGTGAGTCACTCTCATGTGCTGACAGACTGCTGTTATATAAAGTCTTGAGAATTCAGGTGCAGTTGTAATGAGTTTGTAGCTGTAAGTGCAGCAGAGGATCAGACTATAAACAGATGACGTTTGAGTGCATTACTGCTGAAACATGCCTTTGAAAGAGAATACATGATTTCTGATGATATGCATCATTTTCAGCGCTGTTAAAATAACAACCTGCTTGTGACAGGCTAATCATCAGCATCTCCACCACACCGGATCAACTACACCTGCCTTATTAGTGAGTCACTGATGTGCTACAAAGAAGCAATGAGATGTCAGGCATTATTCAGAGCCACATTATATAAATTCCAATTCAGTCCTGAGAAAATTCCTAACACAAAAAACAAACAGGTGACAACTGAAAGGAAGACTAAACAAAACTCAAACCCTGACAGAGGAGACGAGGTGGCTTCGCTGTGCTGCCTTTGTTTGGGTCTGCACTCACCTTACTGCAGGCTGCCTTTGTCGTCCTCAGACTAAAGTCGAGCTGCTGTAAAATGCAGGCTCATGCTGTTCTCTAACAGCAAAGCTTTAACATCTGATCTTCCAAAAATAAAAGCTGACAAAGGAGCCATCACACATTTAAGAAGGGAGACATTGTAAACTACACAAATGTAACCTTTGAAGTACACACCGAAGTCTCTTTCAACTACACTTGATTTCTGCTACTTTGTACCTTGATTACATTAGTCGCTGTGTGTCCGTGAGCCGCCTCCCTATCTTCCTCATCTCATATACAAAGTTAGGCAGTGTGACCTTGGCCCTCATAGTATTATATGTACAGTCTGCTTTCTCCCAACACACACTGCACAACACACCAGCTTTTCTGTCTACATTATCTTCATCATTTAGACAGAAAAGCTTCTTTTTCCTGGTACAGCTGGTGGTTCCTGACAGAAGAAAACACACAGTCAGTGTGAATCCTCCCACACTGGCACTGAGACGTTTGGTGTTGGACCCTGAGCTTTGACTGGTATGAGCTGCAGGTTTGTGTTCATTTGTTTGTAGTGTGTGGCATTTGTGTTTTGCTTGGTTCTGTTTATGCTGCTCTCTCAGCTCAGTCACTGTTGACGTTTTCCATCTCTACTGAGACCGTTACAGTTATAGATACTTTATATTTGTGTTTTTATTGTAAAAAAGAAAACACAAACAAGTAAACAGGTACAATGTTTCATTAGCAACAGTAACAGCATATAGGTTCCACATAAAAGTGTGATATGACTAACACGATCAACAACGCTTACGTTAATGACCAAACCAGACCTGCTCACGTTTGTTTGGTCTGGCACCTTTACTCAGATGTTATGGAAAGATATCACAAGTTTCATCTCTAACAGCATCTTATCAAAATTTGTACGTTTTTACCAAAACGTGTTATTTTGTTATACTGACTTTAGTGAGAAAGACTCATTGATCTGATTTTAATCAAACACCACATCTATAAAGGTTTCCACTTTCAGGAGAGAAACACAACTTTATGTGACTACAATTTGTTCATCTCCCAACATGAAAGCATTAAAAACCATGAAAATTTCATCATGGGCAGAACCCCCCCCCGACTTTGCCCCTATATGTTACACATTTCACTGTCTATCCCTTTTTTTGCTGCCTAGCCTGACCTGTCGGCCCAATGTAAGTTTGTATCTTGTATGTAATGTCTGTATGGGCGACTGGGTCTGTCATCTCAGCTGCAGGCAACTGACAAATAAAGCTCAGCCTTATTATTCTCTTAATTTCATTTTTCTCTGTATGTGTCGCCTACCTCTGTCCTATTTGTTTCATTATACATACTCTTCCACTGTATTATCATTTTGCACTACAGTTGTGCGACGTGTTCTTCGTGTATTGTGTTTGCTGTTGAAGTTTCTGTTGAAATAAAGTTGGAGGAAAAAAAACGGTACGTCATCCACGCGACGTATAATGCGTGCGACGGGCCAAAGTACCCAGAGGCCTCGCGTGTGTGACGTATAATTCCGTCACCGGGCTGCGAAGACTTTCGGGTCAGCTCGGAGGGTTTGTGCAGCAGGTTATCATGGCCCTGAGGACAGTTCGGCTGCTTATCCCGGCGAGAGCAGCTGCTTTCAGAGTAGTGGCCGCGGCGCAGAAGGTAAGGACCCGCGGTGTGCCGGGTTTCTGTCCGGCTTGGCTCCACTCTGATTCACAAGGGCAAGCTATCTTAGCTTAGCCGCCACCATCACCGCCCTTCAGTCACAGGCTTGGTCTTAATGTTGACAAACAACAATAACACTCACCTGTGTACCGTGCACCTGTGGCCGTCCTGGTCCTGTTTGCATGGAGCAGCCTGAATTTGAACAACATCGCTCTTCCAGCTCTAACACAAGCTGAACAGTTTTAAACGGAATGACTGTTAAAATAGCAGTTCGTCTAAATAAATGAGTGCGTATTAGCTGATGTTATGATGCTAATATGTTGTTTTGTTCCTGACAGTTTTTGAGGCTGAGTGCAGATGCTTCATGCTCCCTACCAGCTCCGGTCATAGACATGTCATTTCCTCTGTTTGATAATCTTGTAGTGCAGGGATGGATCAGTTAGTATTTAAGTGCATTTAGTTGCAGATAGAATATAAAACACATCCGTCACTTTGAACTCAGCACATGCAGACAGGAGGTGGATGCTGCTGCACCACAGTTTAGAAGAATCTGAATACGTGGAGACTAAGCTGTGTAAAGATGGCTTACGTGTTCGTTGTGCTTATATCAGTTGAATAAATACATCGTGGGTATGTAAAAGTTTGTGATGGCCGTAAAGAATTAAAGATGACTCGTCCTGGGTTTTTAGAAATGCACCTGCCAGCACCGAGCACTGATGTGATCTGACTGGAATCACTTAAACAGCTTCTCTAACTAAATGCAATATAACAGGAAAAATATACATTTAATGAATGATTAATCCTGTAATTGTTATTAATAAGACAATAAATGACAGCATTCCCTCATTTATTTGCACTTGTGTCCTTTCTGCTCGGCGTGACAGCCTTTAATGGTCACTGATTTCTCGCCGTTTTCACCGTGGGTGCAGATACATCACGTTGAGCGCCGCTGACCACAGACAAGTGAAATATTAACTGAGATGATGACAACATGTTCTGTTAATGCAAGTTGAGTTAAAAACGTCCCAACACTGTTACCACAAACAGGCTGCAGCCCACAGCAGTAATGTTGTTGGCGTCCTTGCTATGTTTTATGCTCCTGCTATCAGCAGATGGTCTCCTGACACCTGGTGGAATAAACACAGAACAACATTGAACTGATCGACTCATTGATCGCATGTTACTATACCTAATCCAGTTTTTAGAGTCAGGTTTGCGCTACAGTCGTGTGAACATTGAGGGGTGGGGATGGGGGCGGGGTTATGTCAGGGTAGTAGCTGTACACGTGTTAGTTACTGCAAAATCAGATATGCATGTTTGGTTATATCAGGGTCCTTTAAAATGCTTTCATTAAAAATATAATATTGACATATTAAAGCATTTTTGTAACATATTTATTTTTGATGTGTACACGTTGTATTCTTTCATTTTGTGTAGACCCTTACTGACTCACACAAACCGATGTATAGAATAATGGTTTGAGTAATGGTTCGTTTGAGTAATTAGCAAACCCATCTTATCATTTAGAGGTTTATTCATTGATTTTTGATGATCCAGGCCAGCGTTCATACAAGCTCGGTGAGAAGCCTGCGATATGGCTGGTGGGCCTACGCTCTGGGGGAGAGGACCACGCCACGCTTAAAGCAGTACAGCAAAATCATCTCTGTGGATGGCAACCTAGCCTCGGGGAAAGGAGCGCTGGCCCAGAAACTGGCCGACAAACTGGGTAATTATCTAATCACAGGGATTCTTTCCCACCACAGCGATACACAGCTTTAGACTGAGTGGGCACATGGTGCTTGGAGTTTACGCTGCAGACAACAGCTTCTACTTGTTTGTGCACAGGGATGCTGTACATGCCTGAGCCTGACACTTTCTACCTGGACAAGATGACCGGGGAGAAGGAGCCGCTCCCTGTCGACTTTAATGGGATGTGCAGCCTGGAGAAGTTCTACACAGACCCCAAAGCTGCAGATGGAAACAGCTACAGGCTGCAGCTGTGGATGTACAACATGAGGCTGCTCCAGTACTCTGATGCCATCGAACACCTGCTCACCACAGGTATCTCTGACTCAGCAGTGTGGTTGATGCATGCGTACGGCAGAGATCTTCACCCTGGGCTTTTGTTTTTTAGGTGAGGGAGTGGTCCTGGAGCGCTCCCCCTTCAGTGATGTGGTCTTCCTGGAGGCCATGTTCAAACAGGGCTACATTAGGAAGGAGTGTAAGTGCTTCTGCATCACAAACAGCAGGGGGGGGGGCGAGTATTACAACACATACAGATAATCAGCAGCATCTCCCCACTTTTCACCTGATGGTGATGATGTGTGCGACCTGTGGCTTTGCAGGTGTGCAGCACTACAACGAGATCAAAGACATTAGCATCTGTGAGTTCCTGCCTCCACACCTCGTCATCTATGTGGACCTGCCAGCTGAGGAGGTGCAGAAGAAGCTGAAGCAGAGCTCCAAGGTAGAGGCACATGTTCTGTTAGACCACGGGAGACAGGATATCGCCTCAGTGTTTCATTAGAACAGCAGAAAATAAAAAGAAAACCACCTCATAGGTGAGTTATGTTTTACATGTGTTTGTTCTCAGTCCTACCTTCAAAATGTGCCTCTGCCATATCTGAAGAGCATCGAGGAGGGCTACAAGAAGACGTTTCTCCCCAAAATCAGGTAAGATTGTTACATATGCTGTTAGATATCTGACCAGAGTCTTTATATAAGGATGGACACTGGCTTCAAGGCAGAGGGTTAACTGCATACCGCCGAGTGTTTCTTCTTCTGACTAAAACATCATTTAGACACGAAATTCTTTCGTGTTGGTTGAATAATTACCTAAAAGTATATTAGACCAGATCCAGAGGTGACTCAGTTGACCCAAATGTAACGTTTAAAAGTTTCAGACCACAAAAGGGAGAGAAATGCTTCTGCCAATCTGTCCAAAATTCAGTTTTTGGCTTGTTTTTGTTTGTGTTCAAAAAAGATTCAAGCTTGAATATTAGGTCAAATATTAGGGGGAGAGAGGAGGACTCCTGTCGTCTCCTCATCATGGTGTTTGAGTTTAGTAGTGATCTATGACCGTTTGCTCATATTCCAGTAATATAGCCTCAGTACATCATTACTATTGTTATACTGTCACCACAGCTGGAAGCAGGGGGGCATTAGTGGACACAATTTCACCGTAATGTGTGAAAGACCCAGAAAGGTTTCTGTGTAACACCACCCCACCTCCCCCACCTCCACTTTTCCTTTTCAGTGAGACGTCAGAGCTGCTGGCTTATGATGCAACCCAGGCTCAAGATGTTGAAAGGGTAAGATTAAACTGCAGATGTCATCTTCACCTCCAAACAAACACAGTGGCTGATGCCTCGCACGCTGTCCACAGGTGGCAGAAGATATTGAATATTTGAAGTTTGAAAAGGGGCCGTGGGTGGAGCAGGATGATGTCAGCTACCACCACATGAGGATGCTGTGAGTGTTAGGATGTATTTTACACACCGTTTTGACTGGAATGCAAACACATGAGCTTTCTACCCTTTTCTGCATTTCACAGTGTGGAAGATAAACAGAGGGTGGCAACCCTGACCCACATACCCAGGTTCCTGCCAGAGATAACCATCGGAGCACACGACTACGATCAAAAATACTACGCCTATAAGTCGGTATGTACGCATGTCACATTAGCTGCATGGAACAGGACCGCACCGAGCTGGTGCTTTGACATCTGTAGAGAGATCATGTTCAGACCACTGAGGTTCAGAGTCATCAAAGATTAGTAGTAGATGCAGCCGTGGCCTCGGTTTGAGTCCCCTGCGTCTCCTCGTTCTGCAGTTCTTACATTCACACATGTAGGCGTCCACACACACGTTTTCCTGGCTCTTATTTTGAAGTCAGTCACAGCGAAAAAATACGACTATATCTGTGCAGCCGTTAGGAACGGGCCAGCCCGCTGAGGTAAAGCCTGTGTGTGGAAAACACTGCACCACCCGCACAGAGCTGATGGGTATTTTTGCCTGTAATGTGACACACAGACACACACACAGACACACACACACCACATTGCTCTCTGTGGTTTCCCTGAAAGCCATTCATTGACAGCTGGGAGCAGCAGAGTGCACAGAAACACAGTGCGGCACAAAGGCAGGAGAACGACGCCCCTGAGCCACATTCAGCACATCTGCAGCTCCAAGGATGCAGACGATGTGTTTGGAGATCACAGCGCTGCGCGTTTCACCACAGAACAGCGTGCGGCTGCCGTTCCCCGTCTGACAGCATCTTTAGTCTCCGTGTGCTGGATGGAGTCTGACCTGACCTCGTTGTTGAGCACTTTATTACAGCTTGTGTAACCATATCGAGGCTGCTGTATAAATCCTCCTCGTTTATACCGAACTCGCTAAGCTTTCCAGTGCGGCGCTGTCGACACGATGCAGCTCATTTCCTTCTGCTGAATTATTGACCCGCTCGTAGTTACTCGATGGCAAATGCCAGATGTGGAATATTCTACGAGGTTGTTTGTATCATCGGTCTTGTGGGGAAACATTTGGGTCTGACCTTTTCTCTTTATTGACTGGTGACGTATTCGCCTCCCACTGCTGCAGGAATCAGGCTCCATAACGCTGCAGAGGGCTGTAACCTGACATTTTGTTGTGAGCCCAGATCGTAGAGCAGAGAATGAGAAGGGTGACACATACTGGAATAATCTCCTCCAGTTTACAAACGAAGCCTCAGAAGGGCATTTGGATCCTGGCTGAATATGACTTCCACTGAAGGAATGTTGTCCAAGAGGCAGCTCAGCGAAGCTGAGGAAACGCCTGACACAACTATTATCATCATCATCATCATCTGCACTGGTTAAATGCACTCCTCTGTTGTTCTCGGTCCTTCTAGATCCCTGGGAAGAAGTACGCCCGTGGATATAACGCTGATGTTGGAGATAAATACATCTGGCTGAAGTGAACTTTCCACTCTCATCATCGAATCAGCCCACTGAACTCACTGTCTTCTAATGTACATCCCAAAATATGTATGTATTAAAATAGATTCTGACTGAGTGGCTGCTGTCCTGTCTCTGTGTGTAACGGACTGTTGGCAAACACATTTTCTGACCTGAGGTAATGACAGTGAGTTACTGTTGGTTACTGAGCCAAGATGGACCCCAGTAGTTTCTATGTGTTCAGGTGTAGCCAGCCTAAAGGTGTTTGCTTCAATATTTCCTCCTGTGTTTTACCCAGCAGCACTTTAGATTCATGCTGCTGTTCAGTGGTGTGAGCAGCAGGAGGCGCTTGTGAGCTCTCAATAAACAACAGTGTAGGTACTGAATTATTCACTGGCACAGGCTAACATTAAAGGCCAAAACAGTTTCAGCGTCCAAACTGTCACAGGAACGGCCTGAGGAGAACGGCGTTTCTGCCTCTGAGTCTGGGGCGATGGCAAGTGAGCAGTGGAAAAACTGAACAATGAAACTGTTTTCATTACAAGATCTCAAAATGATGAAGACACTATTTTTGAGATTATTTCCTTTTTTAAAAATTCAAAAACTGTTCATCAAAACAAACATAAAACACCTCCCACAAAATGAGCCGTCTCAGGCTGCTTCCCCTCTCCGGTGACCTCTCCCATGCCCCCAGTACATGTACTGGGTTTGCTTTACTGTGTAAATCTTGCAGTCTTAGTCAAAGGTGGTTTAATGTCTGGTCTATAATCCAGCACCTTTAAGAATAGTTTTCTTAATTTGATAAAGTCAAAAAGCTCGTGTGTGTGTGTGTGTGTGTGTGTGTGTGTGTGTGTGTGTGTGTGTCTGTGTGTGTGTGTGTGCGTGCGTGCGTGCGCATGTGCGTGTGTGTGCGTGTGTGGGATCTGGTCAACTAATAAACTCATATTTTCTTATCTAGTTGATTTGAGTTGAAGGAAACACCTTCACATATGTCGTATGGATTTTAATTACTATCTTAAAATTGAGGCGTATACAGTCCTTGGTCAACACGCTAGTCTCCATCAGCGCGACAGGCCGAACACTTACTGGTGTCTATTTTTAGATTTCACTAGACGAGCACTGCTTGGCTTGCTTTCCCTTAATGTCTTAATGCTAAAAAACTCAATTGTTATTTACGTCTATTTTTAACATAAAGGTTTGGTTTTTGTCACTACAGTAATGACTTTTTAAAACTTGTCCAAATGGGGTTAAAAAAGTTTTCCTTAGACTAAAAGTCTGCAGATGAAATGTGTCGTCTCAAACCCATCTATCAAAAACATGATGACAATTGTGTTATGAAAAAGCTTTCGACTGCAGTTACATGGAGTAGTGTGAATAGTGTTTTCATACCATAGAAGCTTTTGAACTTGGCTGATTGAAAGGAAGCAGAGCTCCAACAGGACAAAGAATACACAGTTCCTATAGGAAGGAAATCAAACGGTGTGGTAATGATGTTGCTTGTTCCCAGTAAGCTGTGTATGAAATTGTCAGTAAGCACAAACAAAATGTGAAGGTTGTAAAGAGAAAACATCTAAGTGGGAGATGTCAGAGAGCCAGGACAGAATACTGAACGCAGATTGTCTGAAAAATAGAAATTTACAGCAAACCAATGAAAGAAAAAAGGGCAGAAACAGAAGTCGGTGTCACTGAATGAAACTGGATTCACATGTAGAGAAACCACCAGTAACACCTAAACAGACAAGCACAGTCAGGTAGTGACTGTGGTCAGAGGGACAGTGCAGTGAGGCTCAGTGATGAACCCCGAGAGCCTGTGACGGTGCTCGGTCCCGAGGAGCTGCTCTGTCTGCAGGAACTGCTGGAAGCAGCTTGATGGAGAGTCACTGGTTTCATGACTCAAATAACTGAGCCCAGTATAAAAACATGTACTACCTTATCATACCACTGTGTAATGGATGATTCCATACTCTACTTTTTTCTACTCTCTCATTGGTTAAAAATGGTTTAAATCAATTTGTTTATTTAATTTAAAGTAAATTGTAAATATAGCTCAAAAAAGCACTCAGTGCCGTCGAGCCAACAGCACAAAAACAGTTTGTTAGCATTTCTTTAGCTCATCTACAAAAAACGTTTGACAGGCATAAAACATATTTTTGCACAAACACAAAAAGTTGTTTGCCAAAAACGTGGCATATCTCTCATGATGTGCAGTGTTTCCTTAACACCGAGGAAACAAAGGAAATGACAAGCCTAAAAAAATACAACTACAGTGAAACCCCGACGTACGAAATGAATCCGTTCCCGAGGGTCGAAGTCGAAGCACCCATCCCGCCTTTTGAGTGAGGCGATGCTGAACGATAGGCTATAGGCTAATTGCTAACTAGAACAACGTCATTCAAGTGGAACAGCGAAGTACGGAAGCCAAGGGGTTGTCACCAGTGTTGGGAAGGTTACTTTTAAAATGTATTCCATTACAGAATACAGAATACATGCCCCAAAATGTATTCTGTAACGTATTCCGTTACATTACTCAATGACAGTAACGTATTCTGAATACTTTGGATTACTTAATATATTATCATGCTTTTTACAACAACGTGAATGTACTATTGCTGTGTGATTTATTACTATTACTGAAGGTCCGCGACTCCGAACTGTAGTAAAGGGACCTCTGACTAATACGGCGGGGTCCCTGTCGGCTCGTAGCCGAAAAATAGCTTTACTTTGTTGTCTGGGTCAACTTTTCTTGCGAGAGACAGAGAGAGGCGTTGAAAGGCTGCTCCAACGGAACTTATTGTTTCAGAGGAAAACACGAACACAGCGTACAGTCGAGTCTTAATAGCTTACTTACAACTGGGCTCGTCAGGCTCTCTTCTTGGCTGCAGTGGTTATTATTATATTTACATGCTTCCAGCTCCCAGCTCTCGTACCTTTCCACTCCCCTTTTTCTCCCTCCTCGCGCTCACAGACCCATAACGTGTATGGCAGTCCATTCTCCCTGCAACACGGACTACACTGCCCATGATGCTACATTCTTTAGAGCTATGCTTGTAGCATTCTGCCTGTTAGCTTAGCACAACAACAACAACGAAAAGGCGCTCTCTCACCCAGGAAACACGCAGTCGCAGAGAGAGAGAGAGAGCGTCGCCCTGTAACCATGGCAACCGTAACGCTGCCGCCTGGAACAACAGAACGTAGCTGTCAAACAAAACCCAAACATTCCTGACCCGCGACAATATGAAACAGGAAAGTACCGCAGTGTAATCCATTTATTTCAACAAAGTAACTGTATTCTGAATACCACCTTTTTAAACGGTAACTGTAACGGAATACAGTTACTCATATTTTGTATTTTAAATACGTAACGGCGGTACATGTATTCCGTTACTCCCCAACACTGGTTGTCACATGATTCGGAAGGCATTGTAGGCTCAGCCAATCAGAGCGAGCGGATTTCGTTACTCGGGCATTTTGCCATAACACGGGCAGAAATATTGCCATTCAGTGCCTTCGTAACTTGAATCTTTCGTTAAACGGGGTATTCGTAAGTCGGGGTTCCACTGTATCTGCAATAGATATGTGTCAGGACCTGAAAGTCCTGAGAAATCTGGCCTTTCTGATGAGGCTTTGGCCATCTAAGCCTCATCAGTTCAATTCAGTTTTATTTATATAGCGCCAAATCACAACAACAGTCGCCTCAAGGCGCTTTATGTTGTACAGTAGATACAGAGAAAAAGCCAACAATCATATGACCCCCTATGAGCAGCACTTTGGCGACAGTGGGAAGGAAAAACTCCCTTTTAACAGGAAGAAACTTCCAGCAGTACCAGGCTCAGGGAGGGGCGGGGTCATCTGCTGCGACAGGAAGAGACATGCTGTGGAAGAGAGGCAGAGGTTAATAACAGGTATGATTCAGCAGAGGTCTATTAACACGTAGTGAGTGAAGAAGAAACTGCAGATCTGTTTTCAAAATGTGCTCTGACCCCAAACACTGACAATGCAGTAAAAACTGGGTAACAAAACCCAAAATACACAACAACAACACTATCAGCCTGACCTGGCTGCAGTTTCAGGCTGCTGTGATCATCCAAGTACAGATGTTTTATTATCGTATAAACTGCTTTTGCTTTTGTTTGCACATGTTTCTATAAATCACTTGACTGGTTTCCCTTTTCCCAGCATAGTGAGAGGATGCACTGTAACTGCACTGTAAGCATGACTGTCACTTCCCAGATACCACTCCAAAGATGGCCTCCTTGTTGAAGTTGGAACCATGTTTGTTTTTTTCACCAGACTCAAGACTACCCAACTGTAATATGATACTTTAGTTACACCAAAAGACAAAGTAAGACACACCTGCTGAACAGTCCTGTATTTACAGCTACAAACGCGTTTCCATTTATTAAAATGTAAACTGTCCAGCAGGACTAGGCCACAGGAGCTGGAAACAGCTTGTCAATGTCTTTCCTGCTTCATTAGTTATTCCATTTTTAATTGGTGGAGCATAGAATTACCAGTATCTCAAAAGCTAACAGCCCCGTGGTGAAATGCATCACATAGTCAACTGGCCCCGTGTGGCTGATTACAAGGCTTCTAAAGCTGTTAAATGGCTTGCACGGCTAGAACCACAGCGCCACTTCTCAGTAGCTCCGCTGATTAAATCTATCAGCAGCAGATGTAGTTTTGTAACAAGCTCCCTGCAGTAATACTGCAGTTTTTCTGTCTAACTACTCGAGATGTTTGGCTCAGCTAAAAGCCAGATTATGTATAGTTTAGATAAATAACAATGGAGTTAAAACATTCATTTAGAACATAATTTAAGAAGGTTTTTATTTTGGATTATTTGATTCTGTGAGCTAACTTTGAATAGCAGTGGTGCAGTTCATTCCAAGCCACTCTCACTTCTAGTTCCTGTGTATACAATGTGGATTTTATCCTATGGATGGATCACCTCCAGCATTATGTGCGCCAACACAGGACAAAGGAAGAGCAGGAAGAGGAAGAAATGAAACATTTAAATAAAAGGTTGATATACCAGGTGGCAGAAAAGGATTGAGAAGCCAACGAAACACAGGTGAAGGCCGGACGAACGGTGGCAACCGTATAAATGATGACACTGGACGCAGCGTGTTCGGGTGATGTTTTCCAACTTTACTCGTAACCCGGAAGCTCCCCCCACACACAGCCTTATGGGAACAGTAGTCTACCGCTACAGCAACATCTATGGATTTGAAGAAAGAGATACAACAAGCAGCAGCAGAAGCATTAGAGGCACAACAGCAGCCAAAGCCACCAGCTGGGCTGCCTCCAAGCCAGCCTGTCATGCATCGACAGCAAATATCACGGCGAGGAACACGAACCAGAAAGGAGCCTCCAGCCTTAAGGAACATGTACACTAACTGTAATACATGAGAGTCTCCAAGAGGACAAAGAGACACCCAGCACTGGATGGGACAACCTAGAGTGGGACCACAGCAGGAACCAAACAAACAAGCTCAAACTCATGTTGCAGCTCTTGCTGAATTATTTTAGTCGGCTGTTTCTGAAGAAGGTGGTGATGTAAATGCTGTCCTGCTTCAGGAAAAGGAGGGAGGATGACAAACACTGATGAACTACACATAGAGACCGGACAACATGGAAGAAAATACAGTCTCACACATCACCTGTGGGACAGAAAGGATCGACATCAAAGAGCAAGACTGTGCCAGGAAACGAGACTGAGACGGAAACACTCGAATGTAAATGTGACCTCTCAGGCCACAGACAAAACAAAAAACCAACAACAACAATGTTTAATCTTTTATTATTCTAAGAAGAGTCAATATACAAAATAAACCGAAAAGCAGTTTGAGATTTTTTATTCTGCTTTTTGCTGCATTTGCAGTTGAACAGGATGTTAGAGGCTCCAGAGCCAGGACACTGATTCAAGTAATATCCCTCTCATTGAACAGTCATTAAGTTGTGCAGTATTAGGTTAACCCTTTGGGTTTGTTTCCTGTTTGAAACCAAAGATCTGTGATTTTATTTCAAAGACTACTAAATGACTTGAATTTGTGTATTTTGATTCTGATGACCTTTGGTGCAGTGAATGAAAGCCAAGTTATTAGGTCTGATCTTGTCATGCTTCTGCCTCAGTTGTTCATAACTCTGGTTTTGGCACATTATAGTAACATGACTGCCAGTCTGTTACTGAACATTACGAGAAATCGCTGTTGCAGAGAAAACTCGATGTTTAAAGAGTCTAAACGTTTACGCTGTATGGCTACGCTAACTGTCCTGTTCTCAGTGGCGTCCAATGGGACCACACCACCTGTCTGTACGCCACAGGAGGGTAATTGCACATCTAATTCGTATAACGCCACAGGCGTAGGTGACGTGCAGCCTGCATGGTAATAAAATAATAAAGATTATGAACTAACACCTCTCAGATACTTCTTTTCAGGGCGGACCTCATTTGGTTCTGTGGAGGAAAAGACTCTTAGATTTCCTGCCTCAGACCTGGTCAGGAACCTGAGATTACTGGTATTACTGGTACTGGTACTGGTCCTTTTTATCTACCTCGGGAATTTACATCGGTCATTGTAAGTGCCGTTTATATTCCACCACAAGCGGACACGGTCACCGCCTTATGCGAGCTGCATGAGGCACTCACACAGCACCAGACACAACACCGGGACGCTGCGCTTATTGTGACAGGGGACTTTAATAGCGCTAACCTCAAACGCGCAGCGCCGAACTTTTATCAACACATCACCTGCCCCACCAGAGGTGAAAGGACACTGGACCACTGCTACACTACGGTCAAGGACGGCTACAAGGCACAATCCCGCCCCCCGTTTGGCAAATCTGATCACGCCGCCATTTTCCTCATGCCAAAATACAAACAAAGGCTGAAACAGGAAGTTCCGGTTCAGAGGAAGGTCGCGCGCTGGACGGACCAATCGGTGGCCGCGTTACAGGACGCACTCGATGACGCAGACTGGGGCATGTTCAGGAACAGCTCCGACGATGACGTCAACGTGTTTACGGAAGCGGTTGTGGGATTCATCGGGAAACTAGCGGATGATACCGTGGAGACAAAGACTATCACAACGTTTCCCAACCAGAAGCCGTGGGTGGATAAAACCATCCGCGACGCTCTGAGATCCCGCACTGCTGCCTACAACACGGGACTCATGACGGGGGACATGGACCCGTACAAAGCCGTGTCATATAACGTGCGGAGGGCGGTGAAAGAGGCGAAGCAGCGCTACGGGAGGAAACTAGAGTCACAACTCCAACAGAGTGACTCTAGGAGCCTGTGGCGGGGACTAAGGACAATAACGGACTATAAAGCACCAACAACCGGTATGACGAACGCAGCCGTGACTCTGGCAGACGAGCTGAACACTTTCTATGCTCGCTTCGAGGCTGCAGCTAAGGTCTCCAACAATGCTAATGTTAGCGGCGCTAACGGCTGCAGACAGGAAGATGCTGCCAGCACCGGAAACGTGCTCGTCATCTCCGAGCATGAAGTAAGGAGAGCCTTCAAGAGAGTGAACACCAGGAAAGCAGCAGGACCAGACGGCATCCCAGGTCGTATCCTAAGAGACTGCGCATACCAGCTAGCTCCTGTGTTCACTGAGATATTCAACATCTCTCTATCTCAGTCTGTGATCCCCACATGCTTCAAAGAGTCCATCATTGTTCCTGTCCCGAAGAAACCCCACCCTGCTTCTCTCAATGACTATCGCCCTGTAGCCCTCACCTCAGTAGTGATGAAGTGCTTTGAACGCCTGGTCAGAGACTTCATCATTTCTTCACTACCAGACACACTGGACCCACTACAGTTCGCTTACCGTCCAAATCGTTCCACAGACGATGCCATCTCTCATCTCCTCCACACATCACTCACTCACTTGGACACTAGAAGGGGGAATTATGTTAAAATGCTCTTCATAGACTACAGCTCTGCATTTAACACCATAATTCCCTCCACACTCACCACCAAGCTGGAGCATCTGGGACTCAGCTCATCTATGTGTCAGTGGATCTCCAACTTCCTAACTGGCAGACCACAGGCAGTAAGGATGGGCGGACATGTCTCAGCCTCCACCACTCTCAGCACTGGAGCCCCCCAGGGGTGTGTTCTGAGCCCCCTGCTGTACTCTTTGTACACATATGACTGTGTGGCCACTACCAGCTCCACCACCATCATCAAGTTTGCTGACGACACCGTCGTGGTGGGCCTGATCTCTGATAACAACGAGACGGCCTACCTGAAGGAGATTAGGAATCTGGAGAACTGGTGCCAGAGGAACAACCTCCTTCTAAACGTCAGTAAGACAAAGGAGCTGATAGTGGACTTCAGCACAAAGCAGGAGAGGAACTACCAGACCCCCGTCATCAACGAGTGCCCAGTGGAGAGAGTGGACAGCTTCAAATACCTCGGAGTTCACATCACGCAGGACCTGTCATGGTCCTGTCACATCAACACCGTGGTGAAAAAGGCCCGACAGCGTCTCTACCACCTCAGACGCTTGAGAGACTTCCAACTGCCCTCCAAGGTGCTCAGGAACTTTTACTCGTGCACCATAGAGAGCATCCTGGCGGGAAACATCTTAACCTGGTTCGGGAACAGCACCATGCAGGACAGACGAGCTCTACAGAGGGTTGTGCGGTCAGCTGAGCGCACCATCCGCTCCGAGCTCCCTGACCTGCACTCAATCTACAGCAGGCGGTGCTGGACCAAGGCCAGGAAGATCGTGAAGGACCTCAGCCATCCCAACAACAGACTGTTCTCTCTGTTGAGGTCAGGAAAGCGATTCCGCTCCCTGAAGACCAACACAGAGAGACTGAGGAGGAGCTTCTTCCCGCAGGCGATACGGTCTCTCAATCACACCACCACACAGTACTGACCCACACATATGGTTCTTACACACACTGGACTTTCTGGACTTTGTTTTTGCACAACACTGGTCACTATATTCTTCATTTCCGGTTAATACTTGTACAGCTGCTGTTATTGTGTATATATTATTTATATTTAGATTTCTTCATACAGTCTTATATAGTTCTATATTGTGTATTTTGTTGTACAGTTATTTTATTTTCAACTTTAATTTATATATTTTATCTTATTCTTCCCAGTTAAATTTACCCTTCATTCTAATTTGTGTTGTACAGTTATTTCATTTTTAAACCTTAATTTATATTTTATTCCTTCCTAGTTAAATTTACCCTTTTTAATTTTTCATATTTATTTCCTATCTTATTCATAGCCTTTCCTTTTTTTTGTTTTCTTTAGGTCACGAGCAGTTGTCCAAGCATTTCACTACATATCGTACTGTGTATGACTGTGTACGTGACAAATAAAATTTGAATTTGAATTTGAATTTGAATTTGAACCAGTGACTTTAACAAGGCACTGGTCGAACCTCAGGTAACCATGTGGTCACGATGATTTCTGAATATTGATCTTGAATTAACAAAGATTTTGAAACATTGTTATTATTGAAGTTCTAACAGGTGTGTCTGAAGAACATGTAACTTTGGGAGACACATTATTCGTCTTTTCTCTCATAAAAACCCAACACAATGCTCAGATAGAAACGGGACATTGACGGGCGTCAGTCACCTGATCTTAACCAAGATCATGCTTCAGATACTGAAGACGACTCAGAAACAAGCAGCATCTGAAGACGTCTGCAGTAAAGCAGAGGGAGGAAACAGTGTTTTTGGTCAGATTCATGACTTTAAAGTATTCATCACAGTATTAAAAACAACCTTCATATTCACAGTTAAGCTTGTCCAGTTACTTTCGATCCTCTGAAATTGTGGGATTGTGTAAAAAAATGGCTGAAATTCCTTAAAACTGAATGCAATTTATTTATTGACTTAGCTGTATGATTAAAGCTCTTAGGGTGGGAAGAAAATAGCAGGACCCGTCTGTACGACACGAGCTGTTAAAATCAGTATAAAATTAGTGCTCCGGGTTTTAATACAAAGAGGTGTTTGAAATCAGAGACATGCTTAGACAAACTTTAGTGTTTACCGCCACCGCTCCTTTTTGCATTTAGGACAGATCTGACAGAACTTTTGATACTGGAGTTAGGGCGTAGTTGCTTTGACTGGCACAGCTGACTGCATTAGAAGTAGAATTTGGTTGGTGCACAATTTTCTGATAAGAAGTGCTGTAATACACAGCACAGCCTGTCCAATACATTTGTAATTAGTCTTTCCTTTGTACTAATTAGAAGCTCAATGCTCATAAGCTGGTGTATCTCTTGTTATGGCGACACCATCATCCACCATAACAAGAGATACAGTCCCGAACAAAAGTTTAAGACCACGTGAAAAATGGCACAAAATCATATTTTGCATGGTTGGATCTTAAGTTCCAAGTAATTAAATTCAAATCAATTTTAATTATACAGCAACAACAGTCGCCTCAAGGTGCTTGACATTGTAAGGCAGACCCTACAATAATAGATACAGAGAAAAACCCAACAATCATATGACCCCCTATCAGCAAACATAAGCAGGGTCTCTCACAGCGCGCCGTCGCTGCGGATGCAGTGGAAGACCCAAACAAATTTCACCAGCACTGAGCCGGAGGATCCAGTTGTCTTGTAAACGGCTGTGTCCAGGCAGGAAAAGGACCCAAAATGCAGACTCACGGAAACCAAAGGTGAACTTAAATACAGCAAACTTCCAAATCAACTTACGCAGACAGACAGAATGAGGGTGGATGAGGGAGATGGCGACACAGACCAAAGAGAACACAGGGCTAACATACACAGAGGGAGCAATCAGGGAAACAGGAGGGAAACACAAGCCGAGACAAAGGAAGCAAAACCAGACACATTCTTCTTCTTCTTCTTCTTTGTGTTTAACGGCGGTTGGCAACCAACGTAAAGGAGCATTACCGCCTCCTACTGTTCCGGAGTATGGGTCAGACAGTGAGTTTACAAGCTGTATCAAAAAAAAAAAAAAAAAAAACCTACACTCTTTCATAAACACCTATAGCCTTCAGAAACCCCACCAGTTCCCTCACCTGTGCCCTACTACCCTCCAACACACTCTTCAGAGTAAATGCCCCAATTCCCCGCTCCTTCAACCTATTCTGCAGAACTGACCTCTCCACATCATAACCCTTGCACCGCAGTATTACATGCTCTACTGACTCCACCTCCTCCTGGCACACTCCACAAAGCCCCGTCTCATGTTCTCCTATCATCTGTAGTGTTTTATTTAATGCACAATGTCCCAGTCTAAGCCTGGTAATGACCACCTCATCTCTCCTATTACCCCTTGTAGAGGCTAAGCCTACGCTTGAAGCCACTGAGGTGGTCGTTAACGGGGGTGACGCGATGTCACTGGTATGCATGAATGTTCACAGTCCAATGAATCCAGCAGTATGTATCTTGTCCTTTTTGGTCTTTATTCCGTATCGACATAGCATAACAGCGCAACGGTCACAAACTGTTTGCCTTCTCAATGACACACCTGACGCCGATTACGTGCGTCTACCTTAAATACCTTTACATTACATAATCAAAACAGAAAAAGGTGACCTCTAGTGACCACATAAGGTATTAACCCAAGAATGGCTCCTACACCCCGGCCCCTAATTGAAATGGCTATCAGACATGGCAATTCTAATCACAAAGAAAATAAGGAGCCACTAATACAGTCTACTTTAGACCTATACATTCACATAAATAAACATAAGTAACACACTTTTAGATTACAGTCTCATGTAACAAGCAGAGTTTAGTTACAGGTCTTTCTAGAATATTAGTCTTTGTTTTTAAACGTGCAGATCGCACAAGTCCTTTTTTGTCACGAATGGCTTCCAGAACTCTTCCAAGTGGCCAGGAACCACGCGGTGCAGAAGAATCCATTATAATGACTATATCTCCAGGTTTTAGATTCTTCTTCCTTTGGTTCCATTTTTGTCTCTCCTGTAACAAAGGCAGGTATTCGCGTATCCATCGTTTCCAAAAAAGATCTGAGATGTACTGAGCCTGTTTCCATCTTCTCTTCAGATACATATCCTGAGGGTCAAATAGTCCGGGTGGTAAAGATGGTTTTCCTTTCATCAGGAGGATGTGATTTGGTGTAAGTGGCTCTAGGTCTTTTGGATCATCAGAAAGCTTTGTGATGGGTCTGTCATTTAAAATTGCTTCAATTTCACATAGAACCGTATTTAATCCATCGTCGTCCAACTGTTGTTGCTGAAGAACGGATCTCAGAATCTTTCTGATCATACGAATTATCCATTCCCAAATTCCACCATGATGTGATGCTCCAGGCGGATTAAAACTCCATCTTATTCCAATGTGTCGCAAAGCATCCGCTATTTGGGTATGTTTCAGCGATTCAAGAGCCTCCCTTAACTCTCTGTCTGCTCCGACAAAGTTGGTTCCATTGTCCGATTGGATGTGAGCGACTTGACCTCTTCGACTCACAAAACGACGCAAAGCATTAATGCAGGCATCTGTGTTTAGAGAGTTAGCCACTTCCAAGTGCACTGCGCGGCTGGCTAAACAGGTGAAAATGACTCCATAGCGTTTAGCTGTACCTCGTCCTCTTTTCACTTCAATAGGTCCGAAGTAATCAACTCCGACATTGGTGAATGGTGGGTTATCTGGCAAGATTCTTTCCTTGGGTAAATCTGCCATCTTTTGCTCCAAGGCTTTTCCATGATATTTTCTGCAAAAATTACATTCTGCGATAACCTTCCTTACAGCTGAGTTGGCCTTTGTGATCCAGTATTTTCTCCTTAGTGTGGATAAGGTGTGGTTACGACCGCTATGACCAAGCTGTTGATGAATGTGCTTTAGGATGAGACTTGCTACATATTGATCCTTTGCAAGAACAAAGGGATGCTTTATTTCTTCTGGTAAGGAGCCCTTTGTCAGTTGTCCCCCAACTCTTAAGAGGCCTTTATCGTCAAGATAAGGATCTAATCTATAAATTGAGCTGTGCCTGCTCACAGACCCTTTCCCACTTGACAACGTAGCAATCTCCTCTCCAAATCGTTGTTGCTGGCAAAATCTAATAATTGCAAGCTCAGCTTCCAGAAGATCCTTTGAAGATAGTCTGTACAGTTGCGTTTTCTTTACTTTCTCCTTTGTAGTACCTTTACAAATTGGGTTATAAGGTTGCGGTCTTTTTTCCTTATTTCTCATTGAACGAAGGATTTCCTTCAGTCTAAGGAACCAAGCAACAGCAACCTTGAGCCTTCTCCAGTCTGAGAAGTACACCATCAATTGACATGTAGCATCAAGCAAGTCTTTTACCTGAGTAACATTTACTGTGGCCTCACCTTTGACTTCAGGGTCCTCTGGTTCTAAGGAGCATTCCATTAAATTGGTTGGCCAATCACTTTCTGGCTTCTGCAGAAAGCTTGGTCCTTCGATCCAGCGGCTGCTATGAACAACGTTCCCAGCCTTGAGCCCTCTTGTAGCATCATCTGCTGGATTTTCCTTTGAGCTTACATATCTCCATTGTGATTGTTTAGTTGCAGTTGTAAGGAATGAGACTCTGTTTGCCACAAAGGTAAGGAATCGTTTATCCTCATTCATTATATATTTGAGTACAGATGTACTATCTGTCCAAAATATAGATTGCTCGAGTTTCATTCTCAACTGAGCCCTTAACATGAGATCCACTCGGACGGCAACTACAGCAGCTGTTAGTTCCAGACGTGGAATAGTGACAGGTTTTAGAGGTGTTACTCTTGCCTTGCCCATCAAGAACGCGACGTGGATGGATTTCCCATTATCTTGCATACGCAGATATGACACGGTTCCATATCCAGATTCACCAGCATCTGAAAAATGGTGTAGCTGTGCATATGAGAGAGGTCCAAACTCTCTTGGTTGTATACACCTTTTAACCTTGAAATGGGAAAGCATTTGCAAATCACTGAGCCAACCTTTCCACTTTTGCAACATGGTTTGGGGTATTGGTTCATCCCATCCCAGTTTCCTTTTGCAAAGCTCCTGCTGCATTCCTTTGGCAGGCAGCAGGACTGGTGCAAGAAATCCCAATGGATCGTAAATGGAACTTGATATTGATAACATTCCACGCCTAGTACAGGATTTTTGAGGGATATCCATTTTGAAGTTGAATGTATCAGTTTCCACGCACCACTGCAAGCCCAGAGCTCTTTCTACCGGAAGTTTGTCTCTGTCAAGATTTAATTCTTTCAAGTCTTTAGCCCTTTGCTCCTCAGAGATGCTTTGCAACAGGGTGCGATTGTTACTGACCCACTTGGTCAGTGTAAATCCTCCCCTTTGACAGAGTGCTGAAAGATCTTTGACCAAATCGACAGCATCTGAGGTGGAGGCCACACTCTTTAAACAGTCGTCCACATAGAAGTTCTCTTTCAGCATTTCACATACCTTGTCTAGGAATTCAGTTTTATTGTCCTCAGCCGTTTTTCTCAAAGCAAAACTGGCGCAGCTCGGGGAAGATACTGCACCGAACAGATGAACAGTCATGCGAAACTCAATTATGTCCTTGCTCAGATCTCCATCTGGCCACCATAAAAAACGCAGAAAGTCTCTGTCCTCTTTGGCAACTTTAACTTGATAAAACATTGCCTTTATGTCACCCATAAATGCGACTGGATCCTGTCGAAATCTAAGCAAAACCCCAAGCAATGTGCTTGTGAGATTAGGACCTTGTAAGAGCTGCTTGTTTAATGATGTCCCCTGGAATGATGCCCCACAGTCAAATACAATTCTTATAGATCGTTTTCTGGGATGGTAAACTGCGTGATGAGGAGTGTACCACTTCTTTCCATTTTCGCAAGACAGCTGCTGTGAAGGTGTTTGCTCTGCATATCCATTACTTATCATCTCGTCCATAAAGTTTTTATATTCTTTATGCAACTGTTCATTGTTGAGAAGTTTTCGTTGTAGACTTTGCAATCTTTGTTTAACTATGGAGAAATTGTTTGGCATCTTTATGTTATCCTTTTTAAAAGGTAACTTCAAACAGTAGTGTCTGTCTTCCATTGTTGCAGATTTTTTCATGATCTTCATGAACTTAAGGTCCTCCCTTGACAAACCCTTTTCCTCTGTAACCCTTTCATTAAAGTCATAGTTATATTGACTTTTCAACATCTCCTCCAGCTTACAAACAGATATCCTATTTACAACTGTTGGTGGGTGCTCGCTGTCCAAGTTGCTTTTACCATCTTCCATGGGCCCATTTATGACCCAGCCCAATGCTGTTCTTATAGCATATGGGCCATTCCCCTGGCTATGAATGACCTCCCATGGTTCCAATAACTTGGGAGCGTTGCATCCAATCAACAGGTCCACATTAGCCATTATGTGGGGAATTTGAACCTTTGACAGATATGGCCACCTGATCAGATCGTCTTCCTTTACAAAGTTATCCGTGGTGACAGGCATCCTTTCCTGTGTTAGGATTTCTGGAAGTTCATAGAAGGCATTGCTGCCTAAACCAGAAACTTCAAGACCAGTAAGTGAGTGGGCAGAGACGACCTTTTCTTGACCCATCGTTTGTAACAGGAAGTGAGTCCTTTTGCCCACAAGATTTAGCTTTTGCATGAGGTGTTCTGAACAGAAGCTAGCTGAACTGCCAGGATCTAAAAAAGCATATGTCTGTATGACATGACTACCTTTAACAGACTTTATTTGAACTGGCAGAATGGAAAGCAAACCGCTTTCTCTTCCGGCCCCTGTATGACCACAAGTCTTAACATTCTTTGAAGAGGAGGGCTCTCCATAGCATTCAGGGCTTACACCATTGTTATCAATATGGAGGACAGTGGGATGACCTTTACCACACGTTCTACATATCAAACGCTTAGCACAGTCCTTGCTTATGTGCCCAGCACCTAAGCAACCAAAACACAGCCCTTTCTCCTTTAGAAAAAGCATTTTGTCTCTGTGCTTCTTCCGCTGAAACTGTTGACACTCCTCCAGTGTGTGTCGTTGAGTACAGCAGACACAAGATGGCTTTACTGTAAAGTCATGGCTTGTTGTAGTAATCAGCCTTTCTGTGCTGTAGGGTTTATTCATGTTCATGGGTGTGGCTGTAGCAGCAAAGCTGTTCCCTTTAATTTGTTTGCTTGGTAGTGACTTCAGTCTGTTGTCAACCTTTGAGACGGGGATTGTTGACGTTACTTTCTGTATGTCCCCAAACAAAGGATCTGAAAGAATTTTCACCTGCTTTTCAATAAATGCAACCAAATCTTCAAACCGAGCTCTGTGTTTAGAGGTTTCCAATATATCATATGCAAACGCTCTCCATTTCTCTCTCATTTTATATGGCAACTTGCACAAAATGATTTTCATGTTCACTGGCATGTCCAGTTCCTGCATATGTTGCAATGTTTCCATGACATTACAACTCCCACGTAAGAAAAGAGAATATGCTTGCAATGATTTCACATCTTCATTTTTAATTGCAGGCCAAGATAATGCCTTGTCAATGTAAGCAGCTTGCAATTTTATATTCATTTCCGAAGTGTTCTTTGAGCAGTTGCTTTGCTTGTACATAGCCTTGTCCTGCAGCCATATGTTGACAACTGCGTACCAGCTCTCTCGGCTGTCCTGTTGTAAACTGCTCCAAATAATACAAGCAGTCCCTCTTATTGGCCTTTTCTTCCACTCCTTGTTCAAACGCATTAATGAAAGAGATGTACTGAAGAGGATCACCATCGAATACAGGTATTTTCCTGGATGGTAATGACGATGCACGCTGATGCTGAACAAGGGTTGCAGTTATTTCATTTTGTCTTTGTAAAATGGTACAAATGTCCTCCGACTGTCCTTCTGCCGCTGTAGGAATTGACCTGGGCGATGGAGGATCCACATTGTGAAATTGCGTTGTGATGACCGTTTCAGCTTGTGGCTCACCTTCAATTTCCGTTCCTGGCAAGATCATTGCAGATATGTTGCTTTCAGTCTGTACTATTTGCACTGCAGGTTTATCCTCATTGACTGGTGTACTAGGCTTGACTGTGGCTGAAGCAGGCTGTTTTCTTGATTTCCCTTTCATAATATGAATTCATAGCATTGGACGATATGTTAGATATACTTTGAACTTCAGCAGCTTGGAGAACAGCTAACTTTGCAGAAGAGGCAGAAAGCAACGCTTCAAGCTCAAGTTGTTCACGTTTCCTCCTTAGCTTTAGCTCTTGCTCCTCCAAAGCATGCTTCTCTTTTAGGACTGCCATACGAGCGAGTAATGCTGCCTTTTCTGCTTTTGCTTTGATTTTGGCAGAAGAAGTTGTGCTCACTTTACCACTAGATGAGCTTTTAGTGACTGAAGATTTACCAACAACATTTGAAACACTGTCCTCTGGCTTAACACCATCATCAACACCATGATCACCCTTTAAATGTAAATGTTCGCAACCTGATAACCATTCTTTCACTTCATAAGTGAACTCATCATAATGCATTATTTTTGCTTTAAACCATGTTTCATGCTTTTCTTTTTCATCATCTGGTAACAAACACATCAATGAACCATGAATTGTTTTTGCTTCATTACACAAACCAACAAAATCATTGAATGATGCTTGAATCATAGAAGTTTCATTTTTTTCCATTGAGACCCTTATACTCTCTTTTAAATTATTAGCTTTATTTAATTTAGCTTTTCTATCACGTTGCAGTCTGTCTAGTCTCTCTGCAAGTGCCTTAGCAGTCAATTTCACCACTCGTTTTTCCTTTTCTGGATGTGTCCCGGCCTTGCTGGCGTTGCTACTTTGCACAGCTGATTCTGCAGCAGGCTCCGGGGGCCTGTCAGCAGCTTTATTTGTGTCCATAGTTCAAATGTTCCAAAACTCAAATATTTATCAAGTATTGAGGGTTTATGCGCACATGCGAAAGTTTGTTTATAAATCAATTTTATTTGGGTTGACCACCAATGCATTGGAATTACGTCTTCTTAAATAAGTGTGCACACTTTTATCAATGGCCATTTATTAGTAGCGCTACTCATACCTTGCGTTGGGCGCCGTACTGATTCCGATGAAGAATTCTGAGTCCTCTCCAACATCCACGGAACAATCGCCAAGCATTCCACGTCGTCAGCTGACAGACCGCTAGTCCAGCTGTCCGCTCCTCGTGAAACCTCCACGGTAACCTTTCCAAACGGCATTCAGCTCTCCGCGGCGATCGATCACTTAGACTTTAATTGTCCTGTTTGCGCCGAGTCTTCAAAACACCGCGGCGAAGTTGGCACAAACTTTTCCCCCAAGAAAAGAAGTTTGTGACTCTATTGTAGAGGCTAAGCCTACGCTTGAAGCCACTGAGGTGGTCGTTAACGGGGGTGACGTGATGTCACTGGTATGCATGAATGTTCACAGTCCAATGAATCCAGCAGTATGTATCTTGTCCTTTTTGGTCTTTATTCCGTATCGACATAGCATAACAGCGCAACGGTCACAAACTGTTTGCCTTCTCAATGACACACCTGACGCTGATTACGTGCGTCTACCTTAAATACCTTTACATTACATAATCAAAACAGAAAAAGGTGACCTCTAGTGACCACATAAGGTATTAACCCAAGAATGGCTCCTACACCCCTATACAACCTACTCACTGCCACCTCCTTCTTAAGATGATACAATTGCCTGCCCTTACTCCCTGAATCCCACCGCTTCTGCCACTCCTGAACAACCTGCCTCCAAACAACACCTTTCGCTTCAGATCCACTGCTTGTAATTTCCTTCTCAGTCCTATTTTTAGTCAACGCTCTTTTCGCCAACCTATCCACCTTTTCATTTCCACTGATCCCTACATGAGCTGGCACCCAAAGAAAGTGAACATTGCCACCACAACACCTTATTCTGCTTATAGTCTCCAGAATAGTATACAGCATGCCCTGCCTTGTCTTCGAACAAAATGATTGTAGACTTGAAAGAACAGCTGCCGAGTCAGAACCAGACACATTAACATGAGACACGGACTTTCAAAGTAAAACAGAAATAGACTGAACTTACAGACTCACAGGCACTGCAACAGAGGGAACAGAGACGTGGGACCAGGGCAGACTCAGACACTGACTGTCACGGTCCCCGTGTCTCTCTGGTTGGCCCACGCTGGCTACAGGCTACAGGTTTTGTTCGGCGACTCCGGCGCCGAACAAAACTTCATTGACACAAATCTCGGCAAACGCTTAAACTTGGTCTGTGACTCATTGCCACACCCCCTTCATGTTTCTGCTTTATCGGGGCAGCGCCTACCGGACATCACTCACGTTACAGAGCCAGTTACCCTCACGTTATCTAGAAATCATTCTGAAACAATCAGCCTTTTCGTGTTTCAGGCTCCACACACGCCTTTGGTTCTGGGCCACCCCTGGTTACGACACCACAATCCTCGCATAGATTGGAAGAGGGGGTGCGTGTCTGGGTGGGGGGAGGAGTGTCATATGAACTGTCTTAGATCAGCCCCTCCCCTCGCCTCTACTGTCGAACCGCCCCCAGCTTTGGAACCGCCGGACCTCTCCTCTGTGCCGCCAGTTTATCACGACTTGGCCGAGGTGTTTTGCAAAGACAGGGCGAGGTCGTTACCCCCCCACCGGCCATACGACTGCGCCATTGAATTGCTTCCTGGGGCTCCGTTGCCCACGAGCCGCTTGTACAGCATCTCGCAGCCTGAGCGGGTAGCAATGGAGAGGTACATCTCAGAATCCTTGGCTGCTGGCATAATACGCCCTTCCTCGTCCCCAGTAGGGGCTGGGTTTTTCTTTGTGGAGAAGAAGGACAAATCGCTACGTCCTTGCATTGATTACCGGGGGCTGAACAAAATTACGGTCAAGAATAAATACCCTCTCCCACTTCTCTCCTCCGCATTCGAACTCCTTCAAGAGGCCACAGTGTTCACCAAACTGGACCTCCGAAATGCATATCACCTGGTCAGACTCCGAGACGGCGATGAGTGGAAAACCGCTTTCAACACACACCTCGGTCATTTCGAGTACCTGGTGATGCCGTTCGGGCTAACCAACGCCCCAGCCATCTTCCAAGCGTTGGTTAATGACGTGCTCCGTGATATCTTAGATCGTTTCGTTTTCGTCTATCTGGACGACATCCTGATTTTTTCTAAGTCTGAAACCGAACATGTTGCCCATGTAAAACAGGTCCTCCAGCGGCTGCTAGAGAACAGACTTTTCGTCAAAGGGGAGAAATGTGAATTCCACGTTCAAACAGTGCCGTTCCTGGGTTACATAATTGACCAGGGCAACCTCAAACCAGATCCGGCCAAGATCAAAGCGGTAGTGGAATGGCCGGAACCAACTGATCGCCGTAAGCTTCAGCAGTTCCTCGGCTTTGTGAATTTTTATCGCCGGTTCATTAGGGACTTCAGTAAAATCGCTCTGCCTTTGACCCGCTTAACCTCTCCTAAGTCCTCTTTTCAGTGGGATCAGGCGGCCCAAAAGGCCTTCACACAGCTCAAGGACCGATTCACCACCGCACCCATCCTGGCTCAGCCCGACTTGCGACTCCAATTCATTGTGGAGGTGGATGCCTCCGACTCGGGGGTCGGTGCGGTGCTCTCACAACAGCGAGAGGGTAAGCTACGGCCCTGTGCCTTCTTCTCTCGCCGCCTCTCCCCAGCCGAACGCAACTATGACGTGGGAGACCGGGAGCTCTTGGCTATAAAACTGGCCTTGGAGGAATGGAGGCACTGGTTGGAGGGCACGGCTCAGCCATTCATTGTATGGACGGACCACAAAAACCTGGCTTACCTGCAAACAGCAAAACGTCTCAACGTTCGACAGGCCAGGTGGGCTCTTTTTTTCACCCGTTTCAACTTTTCAATCTCTTACAGACCGGGCTCGCGGAATGTGAAGCCGGATGCCCTGTCACGGCAGTTCTCGGTGCCTGAGGAGAGGCAGGACCCTGAGCCCATCCTGCCAGCGACTTGTGCCGTTGGTACAATAACATGGGAAATAGAGTCGGCCATTCGTGAGGCTCAGCGGGCTGAACCAGATCCAGGAGGAGGACCAGCGGGGCGGCTCTTTGTTCCATCGGCCACTCGGTCTCAGGTACTGCATTGGGCTCACACTGCCCGCTTCACATGTCACCCAGGAGTACACAGAATGATCACCTTCCTTCAGCGCTACTTCTGGTGGCCCACATTATCACAAGACGTTCGGGAGTACGTCTCTGCCTGTTCAACCTGCGCCTGCAACAAGCTGGGACATCAACCTCCGGCCAGCTTGCTGCTACCTTTACCCACACCGTCTCGGCCGTGGTCCCATATCGCGGTGGATTTTGTTACCGGCCTCCCACAGTCAGCAGGTAACACCACTATAATGACTATTGTTGACCGCTTTTCAAAGGCTGCGCATTTTGTTGCACTCCCCAAGCTCCCGACGGCCCTGGAGACGGCTCGGCATCTCACGCATCATGTGTTCCGCCTCCATGGCATCCCGGAGGACGTGGTCTTGGATCGTGGGCCGCAATTCACCTCTCGTGTGTGGAAGGAGTTCTGCTCGGCGCTAGGAGCCAAGGTCAGTCTCTCCTCTGGTTACCACCCGCAGAGCAACGGACAAACCGAGCGCACTAACCAGGAGCTGGAGACCGCTCTGCGCTGCATAGTTGCTGCCAACCAAACCATCTGGAGCGACCAACTGCCCTGGGTGGAATATGCCCACAACAGCCTGACGTCTTCAGCTACAGGGCAATCTCCGTTTGAGGCCTCCCTGGGGTATCAGCCTCCTCTGTTCCCTGCTCTGGAAGGTGAGCACTTTGTCCCTTCGGTCCAGTTTCACCTTCGTAGGTGTCGCCGGGTTTGGAGGGCCACCCGTGCGGCCTTGCTGCGCACGAAAGAACGCAACAAACGTCTGGCCGACCGGCGCCGCACTCACGCTCCTGAGTACACCATCGGTCAAAAGGTTTGGTTGTCCTCACGCTTCGTTCCTGTTCATGCCGAATCGAAGAAGCTCACCTCAACCTACATCGGGCCTTTTGAAATTGCTGCTTTGATAAACCCTGTTTCTGTTCGCCTTAAGTTGCCGCGCAACATGAAGATACACAATGTCTTCCATGTGTCTCAGATTAAGCCGTGTCTCTCCAGTCCATTGTGCCCTCCTTCCAGGCCCCCTCCGCCCGCTCGGGTCATTGGTGGCCTCCCTGCCTACACGATCTCCCGCATCATGGACTCTCGCCGTCGCGGGAGGGGTCTTCAGTATCTGGTGGACTGGGAGGGTTATGGCCTTGAGGAACGTTGCTGGGTTCCCCGCTCCGCTGTGTTGGATCCCGGGATGGTTGCCGACTTTCATCGCCTTCATCCGGATAAGCCTGGTGGGTCGCCGGGAGGCTCCCGTTAAGGGGGGGGGGTACTGTCACGGTCCCCGTGTCTCTCTGGTTGGCCCACGCTGGCTACAGGTTTTGTTGTTGTTAGTTTGAGTTTTTTGTCTCTCCTCCTCCTCTCTGCCTGGGTGGAGCTCATTACGGGCTCTCACTCTTGGCCCACGCACCCCTGTGGATGGTGTCCACCTGCGGCTGATCTGGCTGATTTCCCCAGCTGCTATTTAAGGCAGTGGCACAGAGCAGCTCACCGCTGGAACGTCGAACCACCTGAGTTCGTGCTCGCGGCATATTCAAAGAAGAATCGCTTACACGTGTTTTATGTTGTGGAACTAACCTTGACCTTCTGTCTGTAGATTCTGGACCGAATCACCGGACCTGTCCAAGTGGGGCAGTGTGTGGAGTGTTGGAGCGAGTGCGGCTGAAGAGGAGTGCGTGTGTGTGGAGGAGCGGTGGCGGTGACTGAGTGGAAGAGGAAGCGTGTGTGTGGATTCCCCCCCCCCCCCCCCCCCCCCCCCCCCTTCTCTCCCTGGAGCCCTGGACCCCCTCCCAACTCACTGTACATACATTTTGCACTAAGGTGATCCCTGTTGTAAATAAATCCCCTCTTTTGTTTCCTTGAAAGAACTGTCTGCGCGTGGGTCCGTTCAGTAGCCATGACACTGACTGGACACAGAATAGAGGGAGGAAGGAAACCAAAACCTAAGAACCACATAATCACACACCAAGAAGAACTGGGGAAAAATAGAAATGCAAAACAGAAACCAAAACCTTCCCAAAAGTAAACTAAGATAAGAACACCAGTAAAAAGGTACGAAACTGAAACCACTGGGTCAACGACTCAGGTACCCTAACAGTAAAAGGGTGTCAAGAAGTTCCTTTTTTCCTATATCAGCAACACAATCCCAATCATCTCAGGGACACAGCCTCCAACACCTGTCAGGAGGTAAAGGGTTGGCAGAAAGACATTTACAAGACAGGCCTGCTGAGGAAATTCAAGGCATGGATCTACTGTGTCCACTGCTGCTGCTCGAGGAGTCCCCATCGCCATCATCACAGAACTGATAAGAATCAGACGACATCTAAGGGGATGGCTGGGCCGACTGAGCAGCTGGAGTAAGGTTTTGGTCCAGGCTGTCTGTGATGCTCTTCATAATCAGGTTCTGCAGTGATGGGGTTTGGCTCAAGCACCATCATGATCGCTTTGGTAAAATAGAGGGACCCTTGAGACCACCACAAAGACCCCCTTAGACCTGACATCATCACAGTGTCAGAGGCAACAGGAACATTGTCATGCTGGAGCTCACCGCAGCTGGAAACGCCGAGGAGGCTTTTGAGGTAGGTGTAGTGCAAAGAATTAGATGGTGACTGCCACAGGCACGACTGGAAGGCAAGCTTCATGCCTGTGGAGACATGGAGCAAAGTCTCTCTGCAGGGACTCTACTGCAGTCGGCATCGCGGCCAAAAGGAAAAGAATGACCATCTCTGGCAGCACAGAGGCAGAAGAAAAGCTGGCTCTGCATAAAGGGAGCAGATCCATAGGAACGTGCTGGCAGATGATCAACCTCAGCTGGGTCACCTGAGCAACAGTGTCTGATTAAAATCTTCAAGTATAAGAAAATAATTTTCTAAAAAAGTCTCCGCCTTTTAAAAGCACAATTTTAAATGTTTTCCACAAGCTCAATAACGGCTACAGTGAACTGATGCTTGTTATTGTAATGTTATATACACCTACACTGTCAGCTGGAAAATCACAGACCTCGAGGCTACGCTTTGCTCAGAGATGAAATTATTTTCATTTGAAAATATGGTTTTGTAAAGATCTA
Source organism: Simochromis diagramma (assembly GCF_900408965.1). Classification (NCBI taxonomy): domain Eukaryota; kingdom Metazoa; phylum Chordata; class Actinopteri; order Cichliformes; family Cichlidae; genus Simochromis; species Simochromis diagramma. Next base: position 7,399,541 of record NW_024386892.1, on the reverse strand, counting down.
CTTACATTTGATTGATGCAAAAGAAAACAATAAAGGTAAATTCATTTTCTATATGAAAAGTTGTTGTCAGTCAGTGGCTCTCAGAGATGCAGTATAATAAGCCGGGCCACTGATTACATTAACTGAAAAAGTTGGGAGCTAAATGTGAAGAAAACAGAAAATAGCTCTTAGGGCACTCCAAGAGTTAAAAAAGTAAGAAATGAGCTCTTGGCTGACCTGACTGTGAGCAGACAGACGAGGTCAGGTGCTTGCCGGAGGCTGAAAAGAGGTTGTCTCCTTGCATGCCCAGTGCCAGAGCATCAGGCTACTGAGACAAAAACAGTGTGAATAATTGACAGCACAGCAGCCTGGAGCAGTCACACTGAACTAATGGAGGGTGGAAAACATGAACTCTAGGGAAGGGAAGCAGGCACAGAATTCTGTCTGCTATAATGCAACACTGAGGTCTAATCAGTAGTGACATTAAGGAGTAAAAAACATGTTTTTTTAGAATGAAGTAACTCTGCAGACACTTCAGACTAAACTGGAGGCAGAAATGTAAAGATATTGGTGGAGAACAATCGACAAACTGAGGAGTAAACAAGTGAAACGTGACGTGCTGCTGGAGCATCGATGTTCGTGCACATGTTCCCTTTACAAGTAGTTACTCAGACGGCAGCAGCTTCACGCAGAACCCAAAGACACCACACAGAGCAACTTCCAGGCTGGACGATTGCAATTCATTATTATCAGGATGCTGAAAAGCCTTCAGTTAATCCAAAACGCTGCAGCAAGAGTCCTGACAGGGACTAGACAGAGAGCAGATTCCTTCACTGGCTCCCTGTTAAATCCAGCATCAAATTTGAAATCCTTCTCGTCACATTCTTCAGTAACCAGGCTCCATCTTATCTTGAGACTAGAGCCTATCACCCCGACAGAGCACTTCACTCTCACCCTGCAGGTGTGTTTGTGATTCCGAGTGTTTCAAAGTAAAATATGAGGCAGAGCTTTGAGCTTTCAGCATCTCTTCTATGGAACCAGCTCTCAGCTCTGGATTCAGGGACAGACACTATCTCCAGGCTGAAAACACCTTTCTGATAAAACAGACAGTTCAGAGTGGATCAGCTGACCCTGAACCCTCCCTTTATTACAGTGTCACAGGTGTAGGCTGCTCATACCTGCCCATGATGAGCGCCATGTGTTTACACACCACACTGCGTTTAATCATTAGTTCTTATGAATCTCTGACTCTTCTGTCTTGTCTCCCCACCTTTACCTCCACCCTGGCCGGCCCTCCCTGAGCGTGGCTCTGCTGCAGGGTTATTCCTCTTATTGTACGCTCTTTACTTTACAATGTAAAGTGAACTGTTGTGATTTTGCACAGAATAAATTACTGAACATCAAAAAAAGAAACTCAGACCCTTCGTGGTCTTTATGGAAGGCAGCTATTCATAAAGCCTAAAACTACATATTTATGAGAAAGACAAAATGTTGTATTGCAGGTGCACCGTGCACTTTGTAACATTAACTGATTCCTCTAATGCATCTGCATGCAGAGGTCCAGCTCTGGCTTTTCTGTGCACAGTTTTCATGCCAGCTGTTTCACTTGATGTTTGGGTCATGTTTGAGCAAGATAAGCAGGGTTACTCTCCCCAGCAACACTTTAAAGTTCTTCCTCGCGGATCCAGAGGCATTGCCATGAGATATGTAATCCTTCCAGCGTCAACCCCGGGGTCTTCTCCTAGCTCCACATGCCTGGAAAACCTCCAAAGGAATGCTCTCAGAAGGCAGCCTAATCAGATACCCAAACCTCTCCAGCTCCCTTCTATACTAAGGAGCAGAGGCTCAACAGAGCTCCCTCAGGATGTTAGAGCTCCGAAGCTCTGAGGACACGCTGTGGGTAACGAGAGAAAACACCAAATGTTTCATTTCAGTTGAGTTAAATCAGAATAGTTTGAGGGAACTTCAAAATGAGCAATGAATGGACAGAGAGCGATGTCAGTCTCACTGCTTTGAAAAAGTGTTTCCACAGTCCTGTTAATGCTGAGTGTGACCAGGAGGAGTGGGCTGAAGGACGGCATAAAGCCCAGTGCCAGGAAAACGTTTGGCTAACTCGGCTTTGTGCAGCACCGCAGATCGTATTAAGTCAACGATGAGGAAGACTGGATTTGACCTTGTAATTTGACCTCGTCTGACCAGGAGGTGTCCTGCTCACCCTCCCACTGTCTGATCTGAGTGAGCAGAGAGACTGGTGCATGTCAGCCCTGCTGGGTTTCCTGGTTTCTCTGAAATGTTTGATTACTCGATGGGAAACTTGAACTTGAAGATAGCAGAAAAAACTGCTTATATTTAAAAGACAAACTCTCAGAATCACCAAAGGTGTCAGAAACAATTCTCACGATCATTTCTTTTTCACTGCAAAAGGTAAAAGCAGAGTCCAAAGTAAGAAACAGTGATTATTACCCAATAGAACGAGATTATATCATTTACCGTATATTCACTGCTCACTCAAACCATTGGGTTTGAGCTGAAACTGGCCGGGGGACATATCGAAGCTACCTGTGAGCAGGACTATTTCACACCATGTGAATGTGTTCTCATATTTTTGGATATTTGCTGCCAAACAGTGAAACATCAAATTTGGCAACAATCGTGCAGTTTAAGGAATGATTTGTTAAAACAGAACCAAACTCCCAGCAGCACATCAGTGAATCCTTTGGTTCATGTTTGCTGTAATTCCATCAAATCATTTGAAAACACTGTTTTTATTTAACCTCTGAAAGAATCGTTATGACTCAAACCTTCAGATGGCAGATGAAATGGTATAAATAAGATACCTATGTCATCTTTTTAGGTAAAGATCTTTTGGAGACACAGAGTATTTTGATAATTGATTTTGTAGCCTGAAAGAAAATTATCTATAAAGATATTTTGGCAACAGTAACGTCAGGATGTCTTGGATAAAATAGCAGCTAGCAGGTTCCCCGTCCTGTACTCTAGAAACTATGCTAACTGTTGCTTTGTTCCTTTTGATCTCACCATAGTTTTTCCACGTTCTCCGTAGAACCGAGTGTGAGGATCATTTTCTGTTGGTACAGTTTTGAATTGATCACGTTTTACTGAGTACACAGTGTCTGTTTGGGGTTTTTGCAGAGTCAGTTACATTAAGGAGAGTCTGAGATCAATCTCCCTGTGAGAACATTTACTTTAGTGACACGGCTGTTTTTCAGGAATTCCCCTTTGGGTCTGAGTATTCCAGCTGAATATCGTTGTGGATACTGTGTTATACACAGACGTGTATTTATGTTTGAAATAGATGATAAAAGAGTAATCAATGAAGCATAAACACACACACACACACACACACACACACACACATGTGCACGCACACTCGTTTTCATATCTGAGGACATGTTAGTATCTTATTGACATAATGATTTCTGTAGCTGCTCACCATCAGAAATGCCCGACCCGACCCAAACCTAACTCTGACACTAAAACCACATTTTGAGGGGGGGACATTTTGTTACGCAGGTGTATCCTAGGCTCGTCCTTCTTAGAGGTAAACTTGATGAATGATGTAGTTTCTGTAGTATCTTCACCTAACTTAGGAAGTCTCTCATGTATGCTTAAACATAATAATAAAAATGTAATTTAAACTTAAACTTTCTTCATTCTCCACAAAAAATAAATTAAGCAGTCTTTGAAACATCTTAAATAAGGAGCTGGAGAGTCTACATGAAAATAAATCATGCATAGCCACTGTAAGATAGAGGTACATTATTAGAAGTGCAGCATTAGACACCAGACTACATCCCAAACCAGCTTTTCAATGTGTTTTTGGTTTAAGCATCTTCACAGAGATCTCCCTTTCTGATTGTGAAGTGCTGCTGCTGCTGTCAAAGCAGTGACTGTTACCACTGAGTGTGACGCAGAGATGGGCAAACGTTACTCCAGCATTATGAAGATTCGCCTTGATATCTTTGAATGGCCCATGCAGCTTGACCAAGCTTGCACCCATATCAGATAAAGAGGGTTCTGTGTCCTCTGTCTATGACCCAGACAAACATGCATCCTTTTCCTGATAGTGGTGGAGTCTTATGAAGATGGATGCTGAGGCTGTTTTTGAATAAGCTGCAGAGCAGGTGTAATGAGTGCTCTGTGCAGCTTTTTCCCTGATTCAATTCAGTTGCCTCGAGGCATTTCATATCGTTAACGTTTGATTGTAACAGTCTAATGCAGCGCCAACAGCACCAAGAAAGGACAGCATCCAAAGATGTCGTGGGGTATGTTTTCAGTTCTGCTGCCAAACTCTCTGGCTGACCCCAGGTTTGCACACTGAATATAGATTTGTTGTTATATTTGTAATATATTTTCAAACTCACTGATCCACCTCACCAGGAGGACATCGGGATCGCATTCAACCCGGCAGCGTACGTTTTTGTGAATGGCTGTGCTGTCACGGCTAGCAGGGCGAGGCGTGTGGAATTTAGTGAAGGACACAAGATGCAGGCAGCTTTCAGAGTGAGTGTTATTAGTGAGGTGAAACACACAGACACGCAGTGGACATGAAACAGGACCTAAGGATGACCTAAAGTAACAACAACAGACCTGAAATGGAGATGCAGGGAGACTCAGGGAGATACACAACCAGCAACATACACGAGAAAACACAGGGCTTAAATACACACAGGGCAGTCAGGGAACGGGAGACAGGAGGGAGACAGCTGGGACTGATTGGACATAACAAGACAAGGGGAAGCGAAACTAGAAACACTGACAAGAGACACAGATCTTCAAAATAAAACAGGAAACACACTCAATAACTCTAAACACGCAAACTTAACACAGACTGGGGAGACAGAACATAGGAACATGACACGTGGGATAATCACAAACAACCCAACATAAAGAAAACCACAGAATATTAATACATTTAAAGACTCTGGACCATGTAAGGAGGGCAGCAGGGAGGACAGCAGACATTCAGGACACATACAGGTACCTGGGTTTGCCACATGGCAACAAGAACCATGGCAGAGATGCACAGAGGTCAGCCGCCAAACACCACCACAACTGTAATATCTGATCACTCTGTCGGTCATCAGGAAACCAACTGAGACCAAAGCTAAACACTCATGTCAAAACACAAAGCTTCTCATAATCACAGAGGTCTCCTCCCACTATGAGCAACAGAGAGACAGAAATGATTAGCGAGTGTCCTCTGTAGCTCCGGTGTGTGAACATGGAGCACTCACGGATACATCAGGAAGGCAGCGTCCTGACGAGAGCTGCTCCAAGAGCGCCTCAGACACATTAGCCAGTGAGCAAGCAGTTATACAGCCACCACTTTGTTTCTAGGAACCAAGATGGCAACAGTGAAAATGTTCAGAAGCAACACATGACATCACAGTAGCTACATCCATGTTTCATCTGCACTCCTGAGTTCAGTGTGCTCCAGCATTGATGTCAGAAAAGCAAGAAAAGCAGCGTTTGACCTTTGAGCAAGCTTCATTCCATTTCTGCATCACCACAGCACAGCCACACGTTCATACAGCCCAGTCTAACCTGTGATTCAGCAGAAGTCACACATGCACAACAGCAGCTTTGTACATTTTATAGTTTCATAGTGTCAGTGTAGTTCATGTTTGCGTGCACCGCTTGGATTGTGACGATTGTGAAATCTCTCCATGAATTTAAAAGCTATTAAAAAAAGCTCTCCAGCTGATTAATAAACTGGTTAAAGGTGCATAAAAACCCATTACTCCCACTGAGTAGCAGCAGCAGCCGTGGCCTCTGATTGGTAGGTCCTGACTTTCATCCCAGCCACTTCATATCTGTCTACTGATGACCACCGTATGGGATGAAGGCCATCTTTGGACAAATTCAATCTGCATAAAAAGAAGAGGCCAGATTCTGACATTTCCCAGCCGTTCATGGAAAATACTGTCTATGACTATCAAACATAGGATGAAAGAGGACTGTCTGCCACCTAAAGACTCCATTGTTTTTGTCCCAGCTGTTAACCTGTCGCTGTGTAAAGAGCACCGCCGTGTAATAGAGCTTTCTAAAATATGCTTAAAAAATGAAAAAATGAAAAAAAATGAAAGAGCATGTTTTAGCCCAAACCGTCATCATCTAACTACAACTAGTAGTTTGTGCATAAACCGAATCAAACAGTGATTAAAAGCTGAGGTAGAAATGAGACTTGGACTTCTGGGATAAAGTTAGGTGGACTAACAGGTTCAGACACACTCTCCCATTCATCATCAATCTGCTTCTTTTGGCTCCCTTTAGGGCACAGCAGCAGATTTCACCCTGTACCTGATGTCCTCCCCTGTCTGTCTGTGGGTCCTCCTCTGTCTGTCTGTGGGTCCTCCCCTGTCTGTCTGTGGGTCCTCCTCTGTCTGTCTGTGGGTCCTCCCTGTCTGTCTGTAGGTCCTCCTCTGTCTGTCTGTGGGTCCTCCTCTGTCTGTCTGTGGGTCCTCCCCTGTCTGTCTGTGGGTCCTCCTCTGTCTGTCTGTGGGTCCTCCCCTGTCTGTCTGTAGGTCCTCCTCTGTCTGTCTGTGGGTCCTCCTCTGTCTGTCTGTGGGTCCTCCCCTGTCTGTCTGTAGGTCCTCCTCTGTCTGTCTGTGGGTCCTCCTCTGTCTGTCTGTGGGTCCTCCCCTGTCTGTCTGTAGGTCCTCCTCTGTCTGTCTGTGGGTCCTCCCCTGTCTGTCTGTAGGTCCTCCTCTGTCTGTCTGTGGGTCCTCCCCTGTCTGTCTGTAGGTCCTCCTCTGTCTGTCTGTGGGTCCTCCCCTGTCTGTCTGTAGGTCCTCCTCTGTCTGTCTGTGGGTCCTCCCCTGTCTGTCTGTAGTAGGTCTCCTCTGTCTGTCTGTGGGTCCTCCCCTGTCTGTCTGTAGGTCCTCCTGTGTCTGTCTGTGGGTCCTCCCCTGTCTGTCTGTAGGTCCTCCCCTGTCTGTCTGTGGGTCCTCCCCTGTCTGTCTGTGGGTCCTCCTCTGTCTGTCTGTAGGTCCTCCTCTGTCTGTCTGTGGGTCCTCCCCTGTCACATCTTCTCTGTGGGTTTCCTCTTCTGCTGCCTCGCAGTCCCATTTGCCCAATGATTTCACTATCCCTCCTCTGTACATGTCCAGAGAACAGTCTTGTCTCCAAACCACTCGAGCTGAGCTGTCCCTCTGATGATTTCAAATTTCCAATTCACTCCCAGTGACACATTTTCAGCTCCTGTCACCTCTAAACCACACATCGTAGCAGGTCTCACTTCCATCTTGCTCCCCATTTCCCCAGCGCATACCTCCACCTCTCCACTTCCTACTTTGCCTACATGTCACGATGCCATCTGCAACTCTTTCCCTGGAGCCTCCTGCCTGACCTCATCTATCAGCCCGCCTGTCACGCATGCAAACAGTAATGGGCTCAGAGCCGATCCCATTGAACATGAATCAAAAGGAGAATTTAGGAGATTTAGACTCCTGTCATTATTCATTGGTCCAAGTTTGCACCATGAAGCTGATTTGCGGGTTTTGGGAGCAAACAGCGACTGCAGGGACTTTGCCACACGTGAGGGATTTGGGAACTGACATCCCGCTGTAACACTAAAAGCCGACTTTAAACTTTCATCTAAAACTCACAGCCTGCAGGATTAAAGCTAATTTAACGCTGTACAGCAGGCTGATATGGAACATGTTGCTCCAGAAAGCAAATGTTGTTCTATAGAAATGTCTTGGGAAGCCTTGCAGTAAGTCAGTGCTGAAGCTGAGGGGAGATTACTGGTGCTGGGATTTATTTCTTGGCTTGGTTGGTTGTAGCTGCTCTGTGTGCTGGTGGCATTCGAGACGTAATCAGTGAGGCCATTTGTCATTCATTAAGCCCTCCTTCAAACCTGCCTAATAGAACGATTTCTTCATCATTATATCTGCGTGTCTGTGTATATGTAACACAAAACACCCAGTGATGGTGTGGACACACCAGATGGCAGTGTTGCTATCTGGATGTGAGCTGGCGGTATTCTCAGAAAAGATGTTTCCAGCACGGCTACAAAGATGTGCTCCTGGATGAGCTCGTAAGCTTGTTTTTCTGCTGTTATTGTTTGATTTGGAGGAGGAGCTGTTGGCTGGAGAATGACTTCACCTGCTGTGAGTCAGCACAGAAATAAAGAGTAAGTGGAGAGAAATTGTTTTTGAAGGGCTCAAAATATGAAAATAAACATTTTAGTGTTGTAGAAGACGGTGTAGATACAGTGGCTGCTGTCGCAAGTACAAGACTATTCCTCCATTACTGACTCAGTCAATGATTCAAACTGCTGAATGCTGAGCAGCGCTCGGTGTTATATATGGTTACTCCTCAAGGATCATACTTTACTTTTTTACCTTTCTAATGTATAATAAAACCTATTGTCTACTAAATAAAATGACGCAGTCCATCTCTTCGTACTTATCTTGGCTCTGTGACGCTGTACTGCACGTACTGTGTGGTGAGCCCGTTTATTCTATGTGTGATCAAACAGTTGTGCGACTGTTGTATGCGCACAACAGGTGCCAGTGATTACATTGTGAGTCCACACGTGGGCTTCATGAGTTTCTGCGAGACCCTGCTGCCTTTGTGATTAGATGTGTGATTGTCATTAGAATGTGACTGACACGTGCAGCAGATGCAACTCGTTGCTGTTTGCAGCGGTTTGTGAAGGATGAGTGGGATAGGATGGTCCTGCATCTACAGCCCAGAGACCGTGATGCTGTCCTCACAGTGCAGCATCACAGGATAGTGTCAGCCTGGTGTCGTCTGCAGTATCCTCAACATCTGAAATATCATTTGCCAGTATGATGAACTGACTTTGTGGCGATCGGGTGCTTGATCATGGTGCATCTTGCACCTGGAAGACCTTTCTGCAGTTCTTCATGTCCACCCCGCGTGTACTTCAGCCATGCCAGGTCAGTTTTGTCTCTCTGAACCTTTTTTCCAAAACGGAAAAATCAGTTCCTTAATGCAATCAGCAGAACTGACGATTAAAGAATAATGCCAAAAACTGTGGTTCATCTAAGGGGCTCTGAAACTGGCTCCAAAAGCAAGTCAGTCCCAGGAGACCTCTGTGTTACAGTTTTTGCCCGTTGCTTGAACACATTTTATCATCAGAAATATGAGTCCGTGCATGGCCTCTTCGACCTCCTCCTCCTCCTCTTCCTCTTGCTCTCCCTCCATCCATGCTTGCAAAGTTCTTGAATTGGCTAAACTGAGGGCTTTTTGTAGTTGGCTAATTGGTGTTCAGTTTTGCAAGTAAGTGCCTTCAGGTGTGTATTTGAGTGGTTGCAATTACCCGATGTGTTTTGTATTTTGGATACATGTGTTTTCCAAATGGCACCCTGAAATTTCATTTTGTGAACGAAGTGTCTCATGTATGAAATAGAGTGTAGTATGCAGGACCATGTGTGTTGCATAAAGCAGTAAGTGTGTTGCATAATTGCAACTAGGGTGCAAAGCAGTGCTTTTGTTTAAGGTATGTGTGCATGTGTTTGAGGTATGGTGACACAACCCATATGGAAAAGATATATATAAATCTTATATATATAATCTTATATATATATAAATCTGATTCTGATTCTGATTCTCTGATCTTATAAAGTTTGTATCTGTCTTGTATGAAACTTGTATGAAAAGCATACAAGAGTGAAAACACATATAAGATCCCTTGAAAAATTATATAATGAAACTTGTATGTTTTGTATACTTACTAAAAAAATATATGAAAGTAATGAGAAAGTGGCCACTTTCATGAGTAAATCATATATGTTTTTACTATTTCTTTTCCATATGGGAAGCTTCAAGTTGTGTTACTTTAGTCTAAGCGTGGGTTTATAGTGTTCAAGCAATGGGCAAAAACTGTAAAATGCCAAACTAGCAGCATTAAAAAGCTTCTTCTGCTTGTCTCATTCAGAGTTGCCTGTCCCACCTGCGTGAGGCAGGTACACTCGGAGAGGCTGCCAGTGTGCGGTGAGGCTAACGCACAGAGACAGACAACCATTCACACTCATATGTACACCTGTGTGTGTAGGTGTTACCCCAACCAGAGTGAACCCACAGATACATGCTTCACATTAGACTTTCATGCAGCTGGTTTTCTTAGATTTATAATGTGCAGATTATTTATGAAGTATGAATCTCTCACAGGGTTAGGCCCTTAATTTAGTGTGTGTGTGTGTGTGTGTGTGTGTGCGTGTGTGTGTGTGTGTGTGTGTGTGCGCGCGTGCACACGCATCATATGAATGATGTCGTCATTCGAGTCAAGTCTCCAACACGTTTCTTCTTTAACAGGATTTTGTTTCACCAAACAGGTAAAAGTTGATGGAGCAGAGGAAGACTGACCTCAGCCCTCATCAGCTGGACGAGGCTGATAAACATCCAAAGTTATGTATAAATAATGTTTCATTTTGCTTCCTCACTAAATATAAACAAATCTAAGCGGGGCTCTTATCACAGCCCACAGAGCAACTTACCGTATCCATGACAACAAGTCACATTTGAATGTGACATTTTCTGAAATGATTTGTTAAAAATATTAAAAGTGCTTGAATGTGGGCTGACCGTAAGACTCCCGGGATGGTCGGTGCGCAGTAAGCAGGACCGATGCTTCATAAACAGCCTGCACTTTACTCTGCTCGCTCTATTTCTGACACACGAACGTAGTGACGGCACCCCCGCTTCACACTCCACGCAGTCATCACAGAAGACACAGTTAATTTTAAATGTTCACACCTCAGCTGACACAGTGTGTGTGAATGTAACAAGATGAGCCATCTGTTCGGCTGGAGCTAACAACGAGCTGTGTTTTCAGGATGCTACGGTGTGACACGAGGGCAGAGCTCTCTGTCATATCCCCCGACAAGTCATATAATAGGCTTATTGACAAGCTGTCACCTCTTGTACTTTATGTGTTGCTTGGGTTCAAGTGGGATATTTGAGTGGAAAGTGCCTCCAGTATTCACAGGCGTGTCCACCGTGCACAATTGATCTGACTGGTTATTTTCACCTCATATGGTTCCCTAAACTATTTTGTTCCCGTGGAACAGATGAGTCTAAAGATTTGTGTGAGCTTGGTTTGATAAAACAGCTACCAGGTAAGACAGATCAGGAAGAGCTCATGCAGACAAAGTCTGATGAGTCAAAGCTGCACAGCAAACACGTCACTTTGCACTTCGATTTGAATAAGAGTGCTGCAAAGTTTTAATCAGTCTGTTTAATGAAATCAATGTTTTCCCCCGTGGGCCACTGCTGCCAGCTCCACAGTAAAACATTCAGACCATGAATTAATAACAGTTTTTTCTGGGTCTGTCACTGTTTCTGGCTGCGTGCCTGCTGCTGTGTAACAGTGGACTTCAGGAACAGGGACGGTGTGTTCGAGTGGCTCTGCAGGACGTACAGTATGTAGGAAGAATCTGCAAATGACTGTCCTCCTCTGTGCTGCTTCTCCTCTGCACAGTTTCCAATAGAACTCATCGACGTGTCGACTGGCTGTTTTCAAGGGGCTCAAATAAGACTTCCTGTTCTTTGTCTGCGCTGAGAAGATGTGATTGCACTGATTGCACAGCATATCCGACACTCCAGGACTCTTCTTGGAATCGTTTGCCAATTAATTTGCCTGATAAATCATGTAGTAGAATAAAAAATGCTCTGTGCTGTTCTGCAGCTGATACAAACGTTTGTGCTGAAATCTTTGTCTTTATAAAGCCAGTACATGACACCAGTATCAGTGACCACTGTGCCTTTGTTTTTGTGTTTCTTCTTCATTCAGCATTCCTTCTCATGGAATACTTTGGGAGTTACACGTGACTGACATGAATGAGTGCCCTCTGTGTCAGCTCAAAGAACAAAGCAGTGCAAAGAGGAAGTGAGTCGCCTGATTGACAGGGTGTAGCCGAGCCCTCTGTGGGGCTGCTGGAGTTATCTCGTTGGACCTACTGCCCTTTCTCTGTGGAGGAGAAGTCAAGTTTGGGAATTAGATTACACAGAACGTGCTTCATCAAGTTTTAGCTGCAGGATAAAAAGAACTGTTGGTGGACTCATCCTCACCACAGATTCAACCCAAAGTTTAACAGTGTGGTGAAGGGGAGAAGTGGGGCTGACGGCAGGAACCAACCAGGAGCTGATGTGAATACACCTGAGGGAGGAGCATCTTTTAAAACTCAGTAAAATATATATATATGTACGAGAGAGTTCCTCTGCTGTCGCTGATTGAACCCCTAAAAACAACAGCTGTGGTCGTCAGTAGGAGTGCAACGATACACAAAATTCATGGTTCGATATATTTTCGATACAAAAAATGTTCATGCCTTTTTAATTTGTCATTTATTAAAATTATAAATATATATTTTAACTCAAAAGTACAGTTTTTAAATTTAATGTTGCTGAAACAACAAAGGTAATAAAAAAATAAATCTATCTGATGGAGAAATCACTCATCTTTGGAAAAGAGAGTTTATTACAGAGAAATGGCTCTTTCAAAATAAAAGCTATACTATAGCTTCTTCTGGGCTATATTCTCAGCAGCATATTAAACATATCAGGTCCCCATAAGGAGAATCCTGTGCTAACGGCTGTCTAAATGACTCGGGTAAAGTTTGTAGCATGCGTGCTTGTTGTTTTTGTCTGCTTCCACTTGTCTTTGCACTAGGATGCTGTCGGAGTAAATGTGCAGTCATATTCGTTGTGTTCCCACTAGTGCTGTCAGCGTTAATCTGAAATGACGTTAACGCCACAACACGGCAAATCTCCGTTAACGAGCTACCGCCGATCGCCCCGTGCATGGGGCTGGACGGCAAACTGCGCTAACGAGCTAACTGTGCTAACACACTAGTTCCCACCCATGTAATTGAGCATTGCGTGGCACATCCAACATACTGTTTTACTTTAGTCCATGACGCGCTTACCTTCAGGGTCATACTTCACATGAAAACCAAAATAATTCCAAACGTCAGATCTGAATGAGGGTGGGGGAGGTTCAATTTGCCATGTTGCAAGGAGAGCTTAGCTTCTGTCTTGCTAGCTTGCCCTGCACTCAGTGGATCTGCGCTCGACAGTGCAGCCTAGGCGGAGTAGTCGAACGCAGATTCACTGAGCGCTCAACACAGACAGCATCGTCAGAAGGAAAGTTGATAAAATAAATTAAAAATTATGTATTGGTCGATACATATGCGTACCGAACCCAAAGCACTGTATCGAACGGTTCAACATCGATACGAGTATCGTTGCACCCCTAGTCGTCAGTGTTACACATTCACGTTTTCTCTCTGTTCAAATAATTCCTTCATGCCTTGAGAAATCTCAAGACTTTTGCTTCCTAATAACCACACATCTATAAATATGCAGCTTCTTACAGCTCACTCTGACTCCAGTTAAACACAAGTAGTGTCATAGATGTTATGTCTCCTCACCGTGTTAGAAACACAGTGGGAATAGATAACGTGAACATTTGACAGGATACGTTTGCAATTCAATTTCAAGGAAAACAAGAAGAGAAGGCAAACGTCAGGGTAAACACTGCTGTCAGAGCTATGGACACAGCTGGTGTCAGTGACTGTGGCAGGAGCTCTGTGGACAGGAACTAAGAAGCTCACCTTGAAGGAGTTTGCAGAACCTTTCCATCATCAGAGGTGGCAAAGGTACAGACACTCGTTACTTTAGTAGAAATACTTTTATATACAAGCTTAAACCTCCATCAGGAAAAAACCTCCCATTGTACACAGAGCAGAATGTAAGCTTGACATTTCCAGGTTATCAAACCCCACTGAGCATCCTCCCCTTTAATTCTGAGCTCTCTTCTTCCTCCTTCTTTCTTATCTTTCTCCGAGTGAAGTTAGCTCGTTCTTTAAAATACAGCAGCTGGACCTGTAGCTAGCACACAAACTGAGGGACAAAGTTTACAGTTTGTGTGTTTGCTGTTTGCTGAGCTGATAGAAATGTTGCATTTGAAATTACCTGCCACTTTGAAAATGTCATTCCCTTTATGCTCGTGCCTCCTCAGTAGGGACAGCTGCTGAAGCACTGTGACCACAACCTCTGGTCATCTGCAGTTGTTCCGGTGTTGTGCCAAAAATAATAACTCCCTGCAAATGTCTAAAACCAAATAAAGAGTCCGTTTTAAAGATGTAAGGAGTACAGAGAACAGATATTTGTGTCAAAACAATCCCAGCTTTGACCTTCTCAGTCATTCTTTCATGCAGCCCCATTTCTTTTGTGTCCTGTGGGCTTAGTTAGCATCAGGTCATTTTCATGGTATTGTTTTGAGTTAATCAAATGAATTCTTTTATGGTTAGAACAACTTAGCAGCGTAACTTCTAATGAAACTATTTTCTTTTGCCATACTTGCTGTGAAAACCAGATGACTTTGTGTGGATATTGTAGAGCAGCTGGGTTTGATGGCCTGACTGGATTCTAACTAATGATGACAAAAATTAACCAGTCAGCATGAGGATTCTACACGATTCGACAATATATAATATATATAATTATAATGTTGCCACTAAAAAGTAGTCTAACATTCCCCCATATACTGTGGCTCCCATTCATTTACAGTAAAGACCTTTAAAGGACATTTTGTTCAAATCTTTGTCCATTTACAGAGGTTCTAGTTTCATTCTTATGAAACATCATCTATAATCTGCTGTATAGAAAGTTTTATTAATAAAATGCTGGTTGCTAACAGTATTGTGTCATAATAAATGTGTTTACAGAGTGAGGACAATTATATCCCTTTGAGCCTAATGACAATGTGTTGACACTTGGCTTAATTCAATGCTTAGATTTCGATTCTGTATTTAAACTGCAGCACATTTAGATGGAAAATATCTCATTTGTATATATACACAAACAAAAGAAATGTATCTTCATTTTGTAATAAACTGGGAGGGTCATATCTGTATCAGTGGTAAACGTCTGGCAAAGGTTACAGACCCGTAACGCCTTTAAACTCATCATTTCCTCATCTTTTTCTTATTTGCTGTTACATTGTACCAGATACGTCGTGTATTTCAGAACGACCTTTTATATATTTTATAATATAATGTTGTTACATTTGATCCCATAGCAGAGCGACATCACCCTGACGTTGTCATGCTAGCAGGACACATTATACTGATGCTGTTCTGTAAGATCACTGCAGTGTCGCACAAACATGTCTGTGTTGGCGTCTCCTGATGTGCCGGTGAGTTGGCAGCTGAATGTATAAAGTTGATGATTTTTTACATTTTGCTATGAGAACAGCTGTAGCTGGTTGATGGGAGGAGTAAAACTGAAACACTGAAAGAGCAGAGAGGAGATGCAGGGGAGAGAGACGCCACGACTTTAATACGTTTCCGATTTAATAATCACTATCGTTACATGTAAGTGTGGCCATTGTTAGCACAGGTTCAGTTACTTTTAGTTCTTCTTTCCCAACAAACAGTGTCAGTTGTCAGAGAATGGAGCTCCATTGTTATTCTGGTCTGCTCTGTGTCTGTGCCTTTGTCTGAGTTTCTCAATTTCTCACTTCCACTTGAGAGCAAGCTGGTGGTTAATTGGATTTTTCTTCCCTGGCTGGGAAGAGGTGGCATACAGACATGTGACAGTGACACACACACAGACACACACACACACACACACACACACACACACACACACACACACACACACACACACACACACACACACATTAGTATCTGGCCCTGAAAATAATCTCGATTACTGTCCACTCAGTCCTTCTAATCACTGTCATTATGTTCAGCGAGTCGATGGAAGGTTGATGTGAGAAGCAGCAGATCACAGAGGTGGAGCCATCTCAGGCGTTCAGGGCTGCACATACAAATAAATATTAACACTGATTAATAAAGACATAATTATCTGTGACTGCTCTGATGTGGCTGACAGCCTGTTCAAACCCATAACTGCTGCACGTCATTCAACATGCACAAACACAGGAGACACTGATGATTAAAAA
This sequence comes from Simochromis diagramma, assembly GCF_900408965.1. Taxonomy (NCBI): domain Eukaryota; kingdom Metazoa; phylum Chordata; class Actinopteri; order Cichliformes; family Cichlidae; genus Simochromis; species Simochromis diagramma. Next base: position 7,383,598 of record NW_024386892.1, on the reverse strand, counting down.
GGCACATTTTAACATAGCTGCAGTTGATAAAACTGTACAAACTAACTGTAATCTGTATTATTCACATGTGGCACGAGTTTACCCACAAACGTTATGCAGAATAAGCCTTATCTGTCTCTGTGTGTGGAGGTCAGTGTCCACTGCACATTAGCAGAGTGGGGATGCATCAGGGGTGAAAGGTGTTCACACCTGACTGGGCTGTGAGGAGCACGAGGGTGAAGTATCTCCGTGTCAGCTGGTAGTTTTGCAGACAAATGAGATGTTGGGTTTTCTGTGGATGACTGTGTGGCTGCTGACATGAATCATTTTGTCGTCATATGTAATAATTATGTCAGTATGTAAGCAGCTGTGTGTAACTGCTGTTAGTGAGTATGGTCTCTGAAGAGGCACCATGTGACTACTCTGATTATAAGATGACGTTGCTGTTTGTTATCAGTATCAACAGTGATGCATGTTTTGGTAGCACTCTATTACAGTCAGTAACAAAGCGGTAATAGTAGGGTAACAAAGCAGAGGTTATGACCACTGCCAGCAGGTGGCAGACTGCTGCACTTCCTCTTTTATCCCTGGATAAAGACAAATGTCTGGCTTGTCTCATGGATCCATGCTTGCATCACCAGTCAGTTACAACACATTCAAATCCACATTCTAGCTCATGCTGTACAACTGCAACTTCACTAAAACCTTTATTTTGTTCCTAAAGTTATATTTAGGACCTTGTCTCATGTACTTATGTACTTAGACACATACTGTCCGGTTGTTAAGTGATGACATATGAACTCTGCTTCCAGGTCCACGTGACCCTGCGTTTATTAAGGCTCTCTTTAATGTGTTTTAATGTTTTGTATCTTGTTCGGTTTAATCTGAACAAGCCCCTAAAAACAGCCAGTGATCACTGTCGGCCTCTCTGGGTGTTTGCCGCCACTGTTCATCTGCGGCATGTTTTTAAAGCCTTACAGCTACAGCTCATTACCATCAACCAAATATATGAACGGGTCAGAAAACAATCACTCTGGAGCCAACAAAGATGTGAGTGAGAACATGAAGCTGACGATCAGGAATATATTTCACACCGAGCTGTAGATGGATTATCTCATTTGCCATGCATTCATCGAGAGGCACGTGAGGAGTGGGGGGGTGGAAGGCGCTTGAGCACCTGCCCCCTTCCTCTCGGGTGCCCAAAGTGCCCTTTTATTGAAGCATTTATTTATTGATATATGTATTTTAACGTGCGTGTGCATGTGGCGTCCTGCCTGTGCCCCTCGACAATAACATTTAACTATTAATCACAATTTAGCTAAATAAAGGATCTGACTTACATCAGTCACATGACTACCATTAACCAGTGATCGCCCTTGACAGCAGAGCGCTCTGGTTACAAACCGGGAACGAGCTCACAAAAGAGCACGCACATTTTTTACCTCCTGCAGAGCTGTGAGAGAAACACTCAAATTAATCGGAAGACGCAACTAAAACCAGTAAGTAGGTGTACAGTGTACACTGTAGTCTACAGCATGCAGGAGTATTAGCTTATTATGTACACGGGCGATCGTGGCTCAAGAGTTGGCAGTTCGTCCCGTAATCAGAAGGTTGCCGGTTCGAGCCCCGGCTCCGATAGTCTCGGTCGTTGTGTCCTTGGGCAAGACACTTCACCTGTTGCTTACTGGTGGTGGTCAGAGGGCCCGGTGGTGCCAGTGTCCGGCAGCCTCGCCTCTGTCAGTGCGCCCCAGGGTGGCTGTGGCTACATGTAGCTGCCATCACCAGTGTGTGAATGGGTGTGTGAATGGGGGGATGACTGAATGTGCAAAGCGCTTTGGGGTCCATAGGGACTAGTAAAGCGCTATACAAATACAGGCCATTTGTATGTTGGTCAAATTGTAACAAATGTGTGTGCAACAGCGCGACAAACATTTCCCGTCCTTTTATTACCTGCACACGTGTGCCGGTCATTAGCCGCTAGCAGCTAACGCCATGCTAACTTCTAACTCTGCTAATTTAAAGTTCTCAAACCCAGGTGGACTGAAGACCTTTGAGCTGTTATTATAAAAGGTGTTTTGTGTGACATGAGGGACCCACGGCACACAGCACTGGCAGCACTGAACTGTTTATTCACAGTGTTTCAGTGACTCTGGTTAGGCAGCTGCTCCTCTCTGGTCCCAGCAGCATCCTCAAAGGGGAGACATGATTAGATAATGGAGGTCAGGTGTGTGAGTCAGCCTCCACTGACACATGTCCACACCTCTCCTACATCTAAGCCACAACCCACACCTCGCCACAGCTTTCCCAGCTCTTCAGTCTGTACGGTATGTTTGCCTGTCCTTGGATACTGAGACACTAAGCTTCAGATATTGCAAACAGACAGGGCGGCTAACAGGGGTCTCCAATTACCACATAGCAGAAGTGTAAATCACGCTTTACTTGTAAGGTTTAAATGTGTGGCTTTACCTTAAAATGAGCACACTGTGTTTTTCTGCTGCGCCTTTCCAAAGCTTAATAAAGTTGAATGAGGAAGCTCTGTCTGCTTTCCCAGGCTGCTCGTCTGTGGCTTTCCATCACTTCCAGCTTCGACACTGTAAAACGCGATGTTGGCATCATCGCTGTGGTCCAATCATCTTTTTGCTTTCCTTCTTCAAGCCAATCAGCCTCCACTCTGCATACTTTAAATCACGCTGTTCATATTTCAGCCTCCCTCACAGACTCCTTCATGCAGCCCACCTCCGTCACAGGTCGCTCCATCCAAGCCTCCATCTTATCTTCACCATCACCAGCGTCCAGTTCTTTGGAGCTGCCCAAATTTCTATCAGTGCTGGGATCAGTGGCGTGTGCTGACTGCCCTATACACACATAACCAAAAACACCTCCTGCCACTATTTAGCAACATGTGCTGCCTGTCTGCACTCTGCGTGGATGGCTTCACCTTTCTGCACTCGTTCCTAGCTGAGGAATTAATGTTATTGCTTCTGTAGTTAAATAGATATCGACTATATGAACAAAAATTATTTATCAGTAGCTAAAAACAGCAAGTGCTGGAGGCATATTTCAAACCATTCCTTTAGAAAAGAAGCAATAAAACACAAACTGTATTATTGGACAACTGTGGATGAAAGTAAAAATTGTTTTTTTCTGGAGACAAATACTCCCCATCAGTGTTAAAGAATAAGAATATCACTGTTATACATTTGTAAGGTTGAGCTCATTTTGAATACTTTACATTTTGTTTAATATTCAGCATCATATTCTATAAATCACATGTTTGTGATGGGCGTCCTGTGAAGACCAGGCCTTGATTTAAAAGTATATTAAAATATATTAATATTTAAAAATGAGCAGAATTAAAAGACTTGAGCAGACATTTCTGTCATATCTACAGGGGGATTCAAATGTGAAGGAAAATGAAGACTGAGAGTTGGAAAAACAGCAGTTTAAAGCTGTCACACTCAGACACTCATGGATGCTAATGTGAAAGAGCTGCTGAGCCTACAGCTGCTCAGCTTCCCTGTTTCATTAGAGCGGACATGGTCAGAGCCATCCCCACTCCACCCTGGTCAGATTTTCTTTGTAATGTTTGAACTAATTTATTAACATTATTTTCAGACTCCATCTTCTCTACATCACACATACTGGCCAAGGTTCCTTTTAAAAGCTACACTGTGTTGGACTTCAATCAATATCAGTTCTCTTCCTGCTAAATGCCCGTCAGCAGGCTTCTTTCACCACGTCTTTTTCCTTCACTGTCTGTTCTTTGTGAAATGCAGAAGCAGTCCAGAAAACAAAATGACTCATGTTTTTGTATTTCTTTCAAAGACACATTCTGGCATTTGGAATCTGTGTGACGCTCTTCAGATTTGATCACACATATCAGTGGAGATCTCATCTTTATCTGATTTACTCATATTCCATGTGAGTGATTTATTTCCCTCGACTCTCATCTCCCACGGGAATCATGGGTTCAAGAAATTGCTTTATTGTTCTCCAGTATCTTTCATGTGAAAGTGCACAACCCAGTAAAACTAGGTTTAGTCTCATTATTATTATTATTGATCTAAATGTCAGAAATGTTCTTCCCAAACATCCTGAACTTAAATTTGGTGACAACCTGCTTGAAAGCACTGATCTTGTCTTTCAGACAAGAAGATCAACTTCAATGGGGATGTGGCGTACAACACTAGAGGCCAACTCCAAGCCCTTAGCACAAGTCACCATCAAGTGCGGGATCTACCAAGGAGATGCTCTGCCCCCACTGCTGTTCTGCATAGGCCTGAACCCCCTCAGTGAGATCATTAACAAGACTGGCTACGGATACCGACTACGGAACGGAGCAGTTGTCAGCCACCTCCTGTACATGGATGACATCAAGCTGTATGCCAAGAGTGAACGAGACATCGATTCACTGATCCACACTACCAGGCTATACAGCAATGACATTGGAATGTCGTTCGGACTGGAGAAGTGTAGTCGGATGGTAACAAAGAGAGGGAAGGTAGTCAGAACTGAGGGGATTGAACTACCAGAAGGCAACATTGCAGACATAGAGGACAGTTACAAGTACCTGGGGATCCCGCAGGCAAATGGGAACCATGAAGAGGCCGCTAGGAAAGCTGCAACCACCAAGTACCTGCAGAGGGTCAGGCAAGTCCTGAGGAGTCAGCTGAACGGTAAGAACAAGATCCGGGCCATCAACAGCTACGCCCTGCCCGTGATCAGGTACCCTGCTGGGATAATAAGCTGGCCAAAGGAGGAGATAGAAGCCACTGACATCAAGACAAGAAAGCTCCTTACCATGCATGGAGGGTTTCACCCCAAGTCCAGCACCCTGAGGCTGTACGCTAAACGGAAGGAAGGGGGCCGGGGACTGGTGAGTGTCAGCACCACAGTCCAGGATGAGACAACGAACATCCAAGAATACATTGGGAAGATGGCCCCAACTGACCGAGTGCTCAGTGAATACCTCAGGCAGCAGAAACCCAAGAAAGAGGAGGGAGACGAGGAACCATCATGGAAGGACAGGCCCCTGCACGGTATGTACCACCGGCAGATAGAGGAGGTGGCTGATATCCAGAAATCCTACCAGTGGCTGGACAAAGCTGGACTGAAAGACAGCACAGAGGCACTAATCATGGCAGCAACCAAGTGGCCGGCATAGTAAACAGAAACATCTGTGCCGAGTATAACCTGGAAGTCCCGAGGTCAAAATGGGAGACGCCCCCTAGCCATTCTGCGTGTCTCTAGCAGCTGGTTCATTTATGCTGCCAGACGCTCGTGGAGTGCAGTCAGCTTCTTCAGCCAGTAGGCGTGAACCATGTCGGGCCCTGGTGCTGTCCAACTCTTCATACTGGAGACTCTTTCTTGGATTTCTGCCACGGTGATGGTTACTGGACCCTGTTCAGGGAGGTTGCTGTGGTCTGCTCTTAGACCCACGAGCCCCTGAGCATAGCTGTTATGTGCTGAGTCCTTCTCACATATGCTCTTCCAGTATTGCTGACTCTCCAGCCTCAGTGGTGCTGTTCTCATATTGTTCCCCTGCCACTACTAAATAAATAGTAAAGTATCTCAGTTTTTGTCCAAACTTGTTAAAGACCCTTCAACACGCAGTGAGACTTTAAAATCTAGTGTAGACTGTTTGTCACTCAGTGATGTTAAAGACTGGTTGTCTTCTGATTCAATTTTAAATCTACGTGTGATTTTATCTCACACAACCAATCAACAGTCTGACTCCCTCATTGATTTATATTCAGCTTACACAAATTATCATTCCTATATTTACTGCTTTTTTTTCAAATGGTATTAATGACCATTGTGTCTGTTAGACAGGTGAACCTTCAAAGTATGAAACCCTAAATAACTCTGTAGCCCTGCTGTCTTTCACTTATGGAACTGTGACTGGAGTAGAATCTACATCATTACCAGTGTGGGACTAGCGTGAATGGTTTTATAAGGCTTTTGTCAAAATTATAGATAAAAATGATACATTCTGCAACAGTCCTTAGTCCTCAGATGTCCAGTGTCCTTTGGGAAAGTGATGCTGTGTGGGCTGAAGCCAGGAGAACTACAGCTCAGGAATGGTTCAGCCTCTTTAATGGAAAATTCCAAGTTGGAATTTTACCTCTCCCATTAAATGGTTGTGTACAGTCAGCTGTTAATGTTATTACAACAAAGTGGAAGCATTGTTTCCAATAAACTGCACGTTCAAATGTTTCGTCTCGCTAACGTTTCTTCTTGTCGCATGTTGAAGCTCTACTGGGAAGCTTGTTAAAATCCAACCATGCAAAATAGGATTTTTTGCCATTTTTCAAGTCTGGTCTTAAACTTCTGATCGGGACAAAGCACCACATGCAGTGTTGTAAAGCACGACGCCACTGGACTCTGGAGTAGAGGAGATTTGTTTTCAGGAGGGATCTCAGTTCTCTGCCTGGCAATCGGATGGACGAGCCTGGGTTTGGCGGTTCCTAGGAGAACGGTACTTGTCTGACTGCTTTGTGCCAAGTGGAAAGTTTGGTTGAGGGAGGATTCTGTGTGTTTTGAGAGTTGGGCTCAGCGCCTTATTTCCAGTAAAAGGAACTGTTAACGCTTCAGCATACTAAGGCATTTTGGACAATTTCATGCTCTGAACTTTGTGGAAGCAGTTTGGGGATGGCATTCAAAATGACTGCAGACCAGTGCACAACGAAGTTCCATAAAGAGTTTGGAGGTTGACAGAGTCCTGACCTCAGCCCTAGGAAGGATGAATAAGAGTAGAGAGTGGTAGCCAGCCCTTCTCATCCAACATCTGTGTCTGACTTCAGGGGGTCGACATCATATTAAACTCTATAGATTAAGAATGAAATGCCTCTCAAGTTCATATGCACTTGAAGGTAGATGAGCGAATACTTTTGGCAGTGTAGTTCAGGCATGGGGAAAACGTGCTTCCATGTGTGACTGGGTTCATGAGGTTTGTCGTGCAAAGTGCTCTGAGCACTCAGAGCGGAAAAGCATGCTTTAAGTACCAGTCCTACTAATTACACAAGAAATGGACTAAAAATCATTTGCAACTGGTTTGATGGGATTAAAGCGAGGAGGTCAGGAGAAGCTCCCAACAGTGAGCGTCTACAGCGAAGCTTCTGTCATGACCTATTGCTGCATTTCAGCCAGTGTCTTATCAAAGTTATGGAATTATGAATGCAGAAAAGTGCTGCCAGACTTTGATCCACCGTGCAATAGCTTCTTGAACACGTCTGATTGGACCTGGTTTATCTTTTGATATGATAGTGACCCCAAACACATTGCTACACTGCAATAAAGGCACGCCTGGAGATAAACACACAGTGAACACAATCAGTCATGGATTGGCTTCTCTAGAAATCATTTTCTATTTTTACAAAATATATTTGAGGGATTTTGTTACTTTTGCCTGAGTTTAGAATATTGAGACAGTCTCTGCTGGTCAGGCCTCATTTTTATTTCAATGAGACTTCTTACCTACATAAATAAGGATGTACGTAGTTACATTTTGAGTAACCTTTCATATTTTAAAACAGTGGTTAACACATTTGCTTACACACATATCCCCTTTGGGGCAGCCGGTGTGAAACTGTCCTATCCCGCGTGCCGGGCTCTCCCTGTGTGACCCTCTGTGGTGATGGAGCAGCTGACAGCAGCTCTGCTTCAGAGTTAACTGGACTAACATTTCTGATGTCCCCGGATCTCCCATGCTGTATCCTTGTATGTTGACTTTCTTTCATATTGGAGGCTGTCCATCAGCACTTGGGGTCATTTTATTTGATTATTTGCAAATATGGCAGTTTTCTTGGGTGGTAATCGTTTTAAAGGGGCATTGAGCTGAAGCGGTTCATTTTTACTGCTGTTGAAAGAATATAATCTTTTATGAACTCCCTCGTTACTCTCCTAATTATGTTTATTGTACCCTTTTGTCTACTGTTGCTGTTAATTCATCTTTTGTATTTTCTTATCTCCGTGGTTTGGATTTGTCGTCCCAAACTTGCATTTAGAGCCACAATGTACAAATTAATTAAAAAGAAGACTGTTTAGCTCAGAGTAAAGCTGCACAATGTAGTCCAAAGATTCTTCTTATACTCTTAATGAAAGTCATTTGCAGCTCCGTGTTTGGCCCTTTACAGAACTCCATCACTAGAAGCGTCTGCCTTTCTCCATATACAGCGTCCCATCCACACATATGCAAACAGGCACGTGGCTTTGACCAGGGACACTGGGCTGAAAGTCTTATTATATTCTTATTATGTTTAGACTCCAATATTTTAATTAGTTTGAGGAAACATCATACTTTGAGCTACATCGGACCCTTTTATTGTGTTCGCCACATTAGAAGGTCTTCCTGGCATTAAGCCCTGGGGGCAAACTTTTCTAGAGTGCATATGTGAGACTGAAAAAGTGGAAGAAGCAGTAAACTACATTTGCATTGACAGCTCGTTGCATCTGCCCACAGGCAGCCAAGTTTGAGAGTTGTTGGAGGTTGAGTTTGGTTTGTGTATTTTCTGCCCTGGAAACATTTCCTTCTGAAAGCAGCGAGGAGCTTCCTGGCACTAGCCTCACTGCCATCTGTGTCACAGTGTAGCTGTGTGACAGCTTCCTTTATCGCTCGTGTTGAGACTCTGTTCAAATAGCTTTATTCTCCGGTATTTGTCTAATATTTGGGGTTTTAAATGAATCAGCTCTTCCTTCTGTTACCTGTTTTTTAATAAACTATGATTAGTTTTAAAAGTCTGCCTCACCCTCAGCTCTGCTGGGTCATCGCCTGTCGGCTGTTATTAGATGTACAATGAGTACCTGAAATAATTGCCGACGAGGAGCATCCCTGCATTTCTGAGAACCAGCTCACCTGTGTGAGTCACACACACACACACACACACACACACACACACACACACACACACACACACACACACACACACACACACACACACACAGTAGTATAGCTGTGTTGTGTGCTGGCTCATGGGGAGGCTCATCTTTACATTGAACACATTAATAACTTTGCTTGCAGTCTCAGTCAAGTAGCTCTCACACAGGAAGTCAAAAGTGTGCATGAAAGCGCATTCATTGTGCCACAGCTCATTAACTCTGAAGTTTGGTGGAAAGGAGTCTGTCTGCCTTATTTATGTTAAAAACAGCACCTGTGCTCCCAGGAGTGTGTAGGTGGCCCAGAATCCGAGTCTAATAATGAAGCAGTGGAGGGGATTTTAACGACTTCATTGTATCTCTCAGGTTTGTTAGGGACAAGTGTGTGTGTGTGTGTGTGTGTGTGTGTGTGTGTGTGTGTGTGTGTGTGTGTGTTAGTAGCATGAATTTCAAATACATCTCAGATAGCAGTTGGTGAATGGGACACATGTGATCTCATCTGGCATGATTTCAAATGAGTACCAGCTGTGAGACTCTTACCAGCATTGTTACTTTGTATCACACTGACAGAGATTCACTTTCTGTGTCTGGTGCTGTATATTTTCTGCCCGATTTAGCATAATTAGTATGGATAATTACCAATAGAAACCTCTGTAGACACAGATGGAGCTCTGTAAAGTTTGGCTGAGGTTCGATGATAAGCCCCTTTGATATGCAGCTATGAACTGGCCATTTGCCTTGAAAAGCTTATTTTTTAACATATGTAATAATATGAGAGCAGGAATGGAGACGGCAACAGTTTAAGTTCCTGCAAAATCAAGTTAACAGGTCGAAGGAGAATAAACTGTAGCAGTGCAAAAAGAGGACAACAGCAACGGCCAAGAGGTGTGGCTATGTGACGGTCAGTATGTAACAAACACTGATGTGCTTGTTTGCAGTCCTCAGTGAATATTGTGACGTTAATGATGCTATGCTGATGTTTTATGTTGTACTTTTTCCTCAGTGGGGTCAATGCACTCATTTTTCTGTCCAGAGTGGGCACTGATCAGACGCCCTAACCACCTCGACTGCTTTTCACAGGAGGGAGCGGTACCTCCTGATCCCTCGGGAGCTTCTCTGAGACTGAGGCCACCACTCTTTGGAGCAAACTCATTTCAGCTGCTTGTATCTGTGATCTTATTCTTTTCTTGGGTCACTGCCCCCACTCATGACCATCGGTCGGGGTTAATGTACAGCTGGACTGGTCCATGAAGAACATTTTCACTCAGTTCTCTCTTGATTACAACTGTTCATTATAATTACTGCTGATACTGAACTGATTTACAGTTTTTCATCGTTCATGAACAGTCATGTCTTATTAATATGCGAGATGAAATAGCTGTTATGTAGGGAAATCGGAGGGTTTTATAACAGAACTAATCTTGTGCATCAAATGTTCCAAACTATGCTAAAACAACAGGATAACAATGTTCAACACGTATCTGTGCACGTTTCTTTACACCCTCGTGGAGGGGCGTGGTCTGTGGCGCCGCTGCGGGGAGGCTGACACGCTGCAGCGGCGTCAGCTCATCACGCCTCCCTGCATTTAAGTCTGGACTGAGTCCTGAGTTTGTCGTTGCTGTGCATGTGTGGCTGGCAGCTGAAGAGCTGCAGCCGAGAGGGTTTGAAACAGCAACCGTAATAAAGAGTGAAAGGTGGTCGGGTCTGCCGTGCGTCGTCTTCAGCCGTGCTATTCTTGTATTATAATCAGCTACAGATGTGACTTTCATTCAGTTTGTTATTAACGTTACCACTTAAAGTTACAAGAGGATGGATCGACAGCAAGAGCAACTATGGAGACTGTTTCTCATCCCAGTGGTGAGCACTGGTTTAAAATGATGACATCGGGGCCAGAGCGGCTTCAACAGTCTAGACACGTTTTAGGTTTACCATAAAATGAATGAGATAAAATTTACATGTAGGTCAATGTAAATGGATTCAAAGTGTTGTTTAAAAAGTGGAACGTTGTGTTATGGTTCCATAACCAAATTAGTTATCAGTCAAATTTTGTTGGCCCAAAGAAACAACACATGCATTTTTTTCTCCACAGCAATAATCTGATCAATAGTTCCTGCTTTATCTGATTTGATGTACGAGGAGCTAACCTCAGCATCACTCTATCCTAATGCGGTTTTTGCTGCACAAGGTTCAGGTGGGCTGGGCTTTTTGGTCTTTGAAGTCAGCAGGTAGATATGCAAGTAAATGAGATCATGCAAAATGAGACACGGTTTCCTGGAGTGAAGTCAGTTTTGACACAGCTAGCTTAACTAATTAACTGTCAGCTGGCAGGTGTTTGGCTTTACACTTACTGTCCAAAACCTTCTGCCTATGCAGCAGTGAAGGGATGTCCTTCAACCTGACAAAAGCCAGCGTGAAGCATCGCTGCATGTGCCTCATGAAGCTCAAACTACTTTTTTGTGCTGTAGACCAAAGTAGCAGCAATCCTTTCATCACCTGAGAGAATTGATTTAGTATCCATTTATGAACAAGTCCTCACCAACACAGTGAGTGATTTATATTGTTATAACAGCACAGAAACCATATTGTTAATTTGCATTGAAGTTTATTGATATTTCTGTGTTCGTGTGGTATTTATGGAGCAGCCTCTTGCAATCAAACCATTCGCTGATCAGAACTGGTTCAGAAGCACATTTCCTTCTGACACACAGATGAATGCAGCACATTAAAAGCATATCTGTGGTAGCTTTTATCCCTGCTGAGTTATCAAGTACTCTACATATTGCAGGCAAAGCGACAAACACTAAATATTTTAAGAGCTCATGTCAAAAGTGGCCAGGAAACCGAATGTGAAATCTTTGCTAGTTCCAGACTTGCAATGAAAAAGGTTCATGTGCGATGAAAACAGGTGTATGCATGCCAGAAGAAGAAGAGTGACTGACTTCAATCCAGACTCTAACAATCTAAAAATTCTCAACAGCAAAGACCAAATAAACAGCTTTCACATGTAACTTTAAGGCTCCATTGCCTCACAGCAAGACGGTTTTGAGTTTGCTTCCACCATCAGGTTTTTCTGTGTGGAGTTTGCATGTTCTCCCTGTGTTAGAGTTGGACCCAGAAGAACAGGGTTTGAGTCCCGTGTGCAGCTCTTTTAAGCCACATTAATTTGTTGCCTAAGCCAAACAAAATAACAAGTAGTAACAGTGAGCTAAAAGAAAATGTATGCACATAATGATATTTTGATCATTCAGCAGTCATCCACTGTCTTTGCATCCTAAAGTTAAGAATTATGACTAGAAAACAACGTCAGCAGTCCGACTTTATACTCGATGACTGATTTTGTAATCGTATCACCAGACCTGCGGCCATATGTTCTGGACACTCGGGTAATGAGAGGGGCTGAGCTGTCAACTGATCACCACCTGGTGGTGAGTTGGATCAGGTGGTGGGGGAGGACGCTGGACAGACACAAATAGTGAGGATGTGCCCCAGTCTAAGATCTTCAACACACACCTCCAACAGAGCTTCATTCCAAGAGAGACTGGGAACAATGGACTATGTTCAGCACTCCCACTGCTGAAGCTGCTGCACTGAGCTGCAAGGTGGTTGGCGCCTGTCGTGGTGCTAACCCCCTAGCCCCACAGTGCGGGTGGAGCGCTGCTGACTTCGACTGAGAACATTGTCGGGAGGTGGAGGGAATACTTCGAGGACCTCCTTAATCCCACTGGCACGTCTTCCATGGAGGAGGCAGTTTCTGGGGATGAGGGGGACACACCTCCACAATGTTGCGTGGAGATCAGGAGCGGTACTTCTGGATTGGCAGACCGGGGTGTTGGTTCCCATTTTTCAGAAGGGTTACTGGGGGGGGGTGTTCCGCTATAGGAGGATCACACTCCTCAGCCTCCCTGGGAAAGTCTATCCTAGGGTTCTGGAAAGGAGAATTCATCCATTAGTCAAACCTCGGATACAGGAGGAACAATGCAGTTTTCGTCCTGGTTGTGGAACACTGGACCAGCTCTTTGCCCACTCAATGATATTTGAGGGTGCATGGGAGTTTGCCCAACCAGTCTACATGTGCTTTGTGGACTTGGAGAAGGAGCTCAACCGTGTCCCTCAGAGTGTGCTATGGGAGGTGCTACGGGAGTATGGGGTGTGTGGCTCATTGCTACAGGCCATTTGATCCTTACACAGCTGTTGTAAGAGCTTGGTTTGCATTGCCTGCAATAAGTCGGACTCGTTTGGGTGATGGGCTCCGCCAGGGCTGCCCTTTGTCACAGATTCTGTTCGTAATCTTTATGGACAGAATTTCTAGGCGGAGCCAAGTGGCGGAAGGCTTTCACTTCGGTGGTCTCAGGATCTCATCTCTGATTTTCGCAGATGATGTGGTTCTGGTGGCTTCATCGGGTGATGGCCTCTTGCACTGAAATGGTTCACAGCCAAGTGTGAAGCAGCGGGAATGAGAATCAGCGCCTCCAAATCTGAGGCCATGAAAAGAGTAGAGTGCCAGGGACGAGACCCTGCCCTGAGGGGAGGAGTTTAAGCATCTCGGGGTCTTGTTCACGAGTGACGGGAGAAGGGAGATCGTCAGACGGATTGTTGCAGCGGCCGCAGTGATGCTGGTCTGTTGTGGTGAAGAGAGAGCTGAGTGTAAAAGTGAAGCTCTCAATTTACTGATGGTTTCACGTCCCTGCGAGCTGTGGGATCTTTATGTGCTGAGAACATCAATATTCTTATAGTTTCCCATTTTTTGCACAAAAAACTTACATATAGATCGTTGGAGAAAGAGTGAGCCTCTTATTTACACAGTGCTTACTAATGAGCATGCAAGCGGCTAACTTGCAAGTGTCGACACACCCACAGTGTCAGGGGAAAGCCACAGAGGTGTGGGTATTCACCACACTGTTTCTTTTGCACAAAGGAACACTAAACTGTGAAAACACCAGGATGGCACATTTTATTATTATTAAACTTTTCTTTATTAGAACACTGTACATGTAGAAATACTTCATGTGAGAATGTGTTAAACATAATTGTGAAAAGAAGGTCAGATGCACGTACACAGCTTTGCTCCAAGAGTGTTTCATTAATAATTGCAGCCCTGTGCTTCATCCCTTGGATCTATTTCTTCCTGTTTTCTTCTTCCTGAGCTGCCTGAAGATCTTATTGATCTAAACTTTGCACAGCAATTATCAAAATACTGGGGAGCACAGCCAAGTAGACACTTTCCTATTTCTTGCTATGAACACTTTTGTACTCTTGTAAGTTGCTTTTGCCTGTGCACACGACACGAGCACGTGGAGTAGCAGGAACAACTTATACCAAACACTTTATATTAAATATTTTTAGCAGCAGTTTTGAATCGATAAGCATAAATTTATTTGCATAAGTTTAGTTGCTTCACTCGTCAGTTGTTTAGTTGTAATTGCCACTTACACTAATGGTATACGTTAGTAGAGGGAATGTATTTTGTGTACTGCTCCAATTATACTGACCATTGCAGTAAATCTTTATTACTGTTTGTGTATAATTGTGAATAAAACTCCAGACATTTGCAAACTTAGTCGTATAAAATTCCAATGACGAGAGGAAACAAATGCAGCTCCTATCCTGATCCCGTGTGCCGTTTTTACCAGGTGCCAACTAAGTGAACACCAGCCTCCAGGAGTTATTGAGCAGACTCGCTGCTTTTTAGCGCCCGTTTTCAATATAGAGGTGTTCAATCCCCTCTGAGGATGCCTTCTGTGAATATTCTCCAAAAATACTGCCCCGCTTCAAAAGTTGTTAGTATGTCTAAAATATAGTTACAGACATTTATATCTTACATTTTAATAAAGTACAAACTCTGCTGGGTGCCAGGTAGTCCTGGGCTTCTGGGGCCCTGTCAACGACTCGTACCAGGGGGGCCGGCCTCTAGCAGGGTCAGCTGGCCCTTGTCTCTGGTCCTCTGGGACTCTCACCTTTGGCTTCCACCCTTCGGCCCTCTTTGGGCCTTCGGATGGTCCTGGTCCCATGTCTGTCTGCCTCCAGGCCTCTGGGCGGCATCGCTGCAGCTTCCCACCATCATTATCAAATACATATGTGACAAAGACACAGGCACTCATGCACACTATAAGAAGACTGTTGATTCATGTATCTGTGTATTTTCTTATTTCTTGTTCTCCAGGCGCAGCAGTCGGTGATACATCGTGCACTTCTATTTGTTTTCTAACATGTAACTGTGCAGAATGATAAATGCTCATTTTTAATTTGATGGCAGGAGCAGGGGCACGCTTCACACTGTGTTGCATCACCTCTTATTTCAACATCAGTCCAAGTATGCGAGAACTGAGAAAACAGACTGCTGTACTTTTGAGCATCCAGTGGTTTCCCACTGATGCCTGACATCAGAGTTCAGCTGCAGTTCGCAGCCTCATTTGTTGTTTCGTAATACACCCATTTTTTTCAGTGTGCCACAGGTCTGGAAAGCAGTACACAATGTCATTTGCAATGGTTTTTCTGAAATAAGAAATCCAGTATAGTCCCTCTGTAGTGCTCCCTCGAGGTCTGAAGATTGTAGCCATCTGTGCTGCTGATGCAGGGCCGCACCTCCATCCTCATGTCGGAAAGACTTTCTGCTCTTTTATACACAAGCTTGTTACTAATTGACCTAATTGGTTATCAGTCTTCCAACAGCTATTTGTTTCAACATTACTGAAATGTTACACTGTTGTTGCCAGTGTCCAAACATATAAATACACTTCATAAACTTCAAAATGCTAATAAGACAAAATAGAGAGGTAAGTAAAGCCTGTGTTGAACACCGGTGCCAGTTCATTGCTAAACAGAGTGACTGAAAGCTTTCATCCTTCTCACATCCTGTGGACAGAACTGATCCAACTATCACTTTAGTGAGTTTGTATGTACTCACTGTTTCTGAAAATCTCCAGCTTACTGTTCCTTCCTGAACATCACTGCAAAACTGGTAAAGCTTCCTTGAAGCTGAGAATGCTGAGATAATCGAACTATTCTCCCAGAGTCCTCGTCTGAGTTATAAGAGAAAACCACAGCAGCATGAGAACGTTCTTCCAGCTGTAACAATCAATAACTGTCATTAGACATTTTCATAAAACAAACAAACACTATAGTGACGACTCAGCTTTGATCGGAGAGTTTTTCTGTTTCTCTGTTCAGACCTGATCTTTCTTCACACTGAGAGATGAATCGACCCCGTGTGGTCGGGCACAGACAGAGATTGATGCCGTGCTGGACATCCTGCCTGTAATCCGTCGCTCATCTTGATCAATACTAAAACTGTGACTGAACTTTGTCCTTGTTAGCTAAAGGAAAAAAGACAGGTCAAAGGTACAGATGCATAAACAGCTCAATAATCAAACAAAAAGCCTGTTCTCCATCACATCGAGACTCTCACTCAGAGAACCAAGGTTACAATGTAACCGCACGTTAACGTTGGCTTCTGTAACTGAAACACTTCAGATGTCCAGATGTGTGCTTCATCCCACTTAACAGGCATTTATCCAGGCCACTTCGTGAATGAGTCTGTAGCAGTAAAGACTGACTGCACAGTGTTAGTGCTGCCCAGCCCTGTTTGATCCTCTGGGGATATCAGCTTAATGCAGATGCACCTTTAAGGTTCAGAAGTAAATGGTCTGTATTTGTATAGAAGTGAAGCCATTTTACAACAAAAAGTAGCAATATATCGACTTTTATTATTAAATTATACATCTATACAATAGATTCTTAATAAAACCGCAGCTATACAAATCATTAAGAAGTGAGCACATGATATTACCCATTGCAGTGTAACTGAAACTCTCAGAGGTATGTATTCATTCACAAATATGGGGATCATCTTCAGGCGTATTTGGAGGACATGCACAGAGAGGGTACACGGGCTCAGCCACACCGCTGTCCTTCCTCAGCTGGAGCTCCAGTCTTTGTATGCATCAGTGCACCGGTCCAAACATTTCTACGTGAGGGAAATCTCACTGCTTTGTTTTTTAAACATTTTATTCTGACATTCAGATCCCAGGAGAATGAACACTTGAGTTCATGACAAGATGCTAAATAAATGGCCGTGTTTCTGTCAGCTTTTCTTTGGACTTAACCTTTACGTTTAGCCCGTTAAGTTCAAAGCATAACTGATGGTGACAAAGACAGGAATGCAGCCAGAGAGCAGCTGAGCCCAGGATAATGAGATCAGTATGATAATGCAGAACTGGGCTCAAAAGGCTGCTTTTGAAATTTAGACAACGTGATTTGTTTTCTCTGGCATCACCTTCGTGCCCACTAGAAGCAAGGATCTAAAAAAGCAAAGTAGTCTCCATTTCCATCCGTCCTTTAATTTGCCTTCGTCACGTCCATTTGAGACAGAAATCACTGCACTCCCAGTAAATCTGAAAATAAATTCATTCCATCCGGTATGATATTGGCCGTCTTCTTTTATGCAAAAAGCTCTAAGCACCGCCGGTTAGTGCTCTAAAATACAAGCCAGATTAAACTTCTGCTCTACGGCTTTGGTGCTCCACAAGTGAATGCTCTATGAAACAATTCCCAGACATTTGCCAGCAAAATTCGGACGTTCTCCTCCACGAAACCTCGCAAACGTGCTGCTGTGATTTTAACCTCGTTACTGTGACTTCTGTGAACCCAAAACCTGTCGTATAAAGCAAACTGCTGTCTGTATGTTACTGAACACAAGCTGCAGGGTTGGAGGCTGTAACTGCTGCTTCTGGCTGCCTGTGGTGTTTCACATGGACCCTCTGCTTGATGATTACACCCTTTAGTCTTGGCATAAATAACTGCTATAAATAATACATTTCTCTCAGTTATTTTCTTATTTCTGCTACTTTATGACACAATTCACACCTTTTTTACATATTGCATCTCCTTCATTATGAACAGAAACACCTGCAACACTCGCTGTTGACAGTTACTGAGTCAGGGCCTCATTTATCAGCTGACATTTTTCTGCATCCTCGTTAATATCAAGTTTGTACGTTTTGTTGTTGTCACATGAAAGTAGCGACGTCAGATTCAAATTCCACCGATGTTCATTTATCCACATAACATGTAGTGTGGCCATGCTGTGGCCAGGTTTATAGAAAAGACTGTGACGAGATGTTCACTGGTCCCGTTGGCCAGCAGGGGCTGGTCCTCGTTGAGTCAAACAGAGAATAAAACACGGCTTTACAGTGCGACTGATTGCTGGGCTATCAGTGCTGAGCATGAGGCTACTCTAAAGGATGCCATGGCGGCTACATCCATCCCTTACATATGTGACACGTCTGTGTGAGAAGTAGGTCGGCTGTGAGCACGGCAGCCTCACACGCTGGTCACACCTTTGTTTGTGAACGTGGGTTAAAGGAGCTCGAGCAGCTCGTCTGATGCAGAGAAGCTGACATGAATCTGGGAATGATGACAACACAAACAGGGGTTATTGTGGTCACTTCTCTCACCCAGAAACCTCAAATATGTGGGTGTGTGGACCCCCGTCTATGTGCTGAGGGTAACTTCATGATGTGCTGAACACTGTGCTGTGGGCACGCTATCAGTTTTTATTATCATGGTCGTCATTATTATTATTTTCTTCCTGCAGATGTTGATAAATGAGGCCCTCGCTGCACATCAACAAAGAATCTATGGGCCTGTTCCATCTGTCAGTTTGCACGCTGTTATCAACAGCGCCGTGGTAAACAGCCTGTTGAAAGAAATGTTAGCGATGGTCACCCCTCGCCAACGGCTGCGCTCTAGAGACGATGAAATTCTATGAAATTCCCATTTTCTTCTGTTTCCTGCAGCGAATGACAATAAGCTCTTTTCTGGGGAAATGTGCCTGCGTCTGTGAGGGTCACACCAAGAACTCAAATCCAAACAGATATGCAAATTAGGCACTCACACAGTGTAGGCAGTGTTGTCCCTTTGCTGCGACATTCACCCCCAGTGGAAAAACAAATAGAGAGCAGCGGATGGATGCATATCTTACAGGCCTTGCCTACATTTCCTGACTAACAAATACAATTTAGTGAGTCCCACAGAAATGTGGAAATATTGTTGTGCACATTCAGGACGGGCGGCGGCTTCTGCGCTCGCCGCGCTCGTCCACGCCCCCGCGTTCACCCCTGGGAACGATCGACTTTTGCTTTACACATTTCGCAATGACGGAAACCACGGCAGCTTGATTCTGACAATTTCACCAACATCAAATACACTACGAGCTGCAAAGATTCAGCCGCTTGCTTTTACAGGAGCATTGAGAGTGGAGTCTGCTGACTTTTGCAGAGTCCCTGGGGAACTTCCAGGGCGGAGATATGCAGTGTTGTAAGAAATCCTGCGGCAGCACGTCCACCTGTGAGTCCTTTAGAAGAAAGAGGTAAGTTTGTGACATCGGCTGCACGCTGCAGTCAGATGTAGTATTCCTTCACGCTGTCTCTGACTGGGTTGTGGAGGTGCAGCTCAGTCCTGTAGTCTGTGTACATGCTGTGTCTGTGCTCCTCTTTGATGCTGCCGCTGCTCCTCTGGGCCCGCCGCTGCTGGTACACCAGGCGGATCACCACAGCCAGTGCGCACACGGTTATGAAGACCACTGCAGTGACCACACCTGGAAACGACGCAGGGAAGGCACGTTAGATGATGGCGGTGGTGGTGGCCTCAGATTTAAGTAGTGTAGGAGTGTTAGCAGTACGTTTAGCCCTGCACACATGTGGACACAGCGCGGCCACCTTAAAGCAGGGATTACTGCACGTTTGGTCTCTGATCGAATGATTTCTTTGAGCAGTTCCTCTCAAGGATACCTGAACAGCATCAACGTTTAATGACTTTAAAGTAATGAGAGCACAAGATGTTCTCTACACAGGAGTCTGCGTACACTCAAATATGTGAATAAGTGAAGCTTCCAGTGTGTGAAGGCTAACGACTCGTTAGTGATCTCGACCGACTATCGTACAGCTGGTAGTTTATCTGTTTATCATGGCAGCATAAAAAGGACTAGTTTGACATTGGATTGATCCCAAAGGTAACTCAGTGAATACATAAGGACAAAGGCTGTTTCTTCAGGACTTCCAGCATCATTAGTTAAAACGACTTCACACAAGTACAACTTATTTGGATGCGTCCCCACGGGTCTGGGAGGAGACACACTGGTTAGAATATTCAAGGACAACCGAGGACTGCTGGAACAGCATCCCTGTCCACAGTGGGGTTTTTACACTGCGATGGACCAAGAGGGGGCTGACAGAGAGAGAAGCTCCAACACCAACAACTCTGAATCTGACTGGGATTTACAGCTGCCCACACGGACCAGTCAAGCCTTCTGGAGTCAAACACGATAAAGATGATCATTTTCATACGCAATGACACTGTACCAACTGTCAGCGTGATGCTGATACATGGTTAATCTAAGCTAACGCTACCTTGCGAACGGATATATGTACATATTTGAGCCTGTATGTGTAGTCTGCATATACAGACTGTGTGGATAAGAGCCCCCCCCCCCCGAAAAAAACAGTCAAACCTATATAATCATGTCACCTATGGAAAAAATAAAGCGTCAAATTACCACGACATTCATCCCCCGGATGAGTGGACGGAGACTTCTGACCAAAGCAATTATCTAATCTACTTTCCCTAAAACTGAGTCCACCTGGTCTGACAATGAGTTTGTCATGAAGAGATTTGAACACTCCTGCACACATTGTGTGAGTGAAATTTTAAATGGATGGATTTTAACTCAAAGTAAGTAGCCTTCAGTATTAGCATCCCCTTTGTGCCTTTGAAAGGAGAATCAAACGAGACTGCCGTCCTCCTGTGACAAACATCATTGATTAGACATGATTTACAAAGATAATTAAAGAAAACAGGATGCATCACAATTTAATCTGCAGCCACAACAAAGAGATGATGTCAAATTTCCGAAGAGCTAAACTGAAATAAACAAGTTGAATGAAAGAGATGTTTGTAACAATCAAAGCTATCGTATCAATTATTGATTGGAGCTGACTAATCCTCTGACTGTGATTGAATAATGTGACTTTTATTGAGAAATGTACTGATTTGTCTTCTTGTCAAGAGGCTGATGAAAAGACTGCAACCCTGTCATGTGTCTGTGGTGAAGCTGAGGGATCAGTAACACCTCGGAGTCCCTGATGGTTGCCTGGAAACTGGTCTGAGCCAAGAAGCTGTCTCACGGTCACCGCGGGAGACAGCTTCCTTCACTCTTTGATGGTTGTGATTTCACAAAAACAGGTTAATTAACAACATTTAAATGAAATTGTCCTTATTCCAGCCTTTATGTTGAGCTCGACTGTGTTGTGTCTTCATATTTACCTTACAGACAGCAGAACAGATGCATATGAAGCAAACAAGCAAATGACAGAGCTGTCAGAGAATGAACACTAAAGATGATCACAGTTATAGGGCCTCTGATAGGCTTTATAAGTAATATCTGGGGACATGTAGATATAGATTTAAATGCTTGCTTGTTCAGAAAACACACATTACAGCATCAAGTTTCATTTCAAATAAAAAGAAGGTTTAAGACACGATCGTGACAATAAGCTCGAGCTGAGCCGAGTTATCGAGAGATAAGGAAAAAGCATTAAGACGGAGCCAAATGGAGAGAATGACAAACAGCTGGGACTCATTTTCAATTAAGCAAAGGAAAAACAGGAGCACAGCACAGACCTGCTATTACAGCCAAATCCTTCTGGGTGCTGCCGGCACGCTGCTCTTTGTCTTTATTTGCATTTACAGCCTGATCTGCAGAGCAAAGAGAAACATCATCATTTTCATACATACCATGTCAACTTCTCTTTACTGACTGGCTCCTCCTCCTGTAAAACGAGGCGTCCATGACATGATTACATTTGGTTCATGAGAGGCAAAGACAAACAGTCTATTTAAATGTCTCTGCTTCTGAAAATGATTTTAAACAGCAGTACAACCCTGGAAGTCCTGATTTACACAATCCAGTTAGCGAGCGTCTTACTGTGATCATGTTCTGTTTGGTTTATAGCTCTTTGGCTTGTTGGACCGCTGTGACGTCAGCCAACGTTTCTGTAACACATCCAGTCCAGTGAGAACAGCTGTCTTTGTGTCTGGACTTCAGGCAAATGAGAAACTATTTCACATGCGGGTCGGGGTCATCTTCTTTAAAACTGATCGCTGTGAAAGACGCACAGAGCAATGCTAGCAAAAAGCCAGCTCTGTGTCGATATAACAGGAAAAAAGCAAATATGGAAACCAGTGCTGGTCTTAAAGATAACAAACCCTACAGAGAGCTCTGGCCTGTGTACATAAGATCCAATGCTAATGCTAACCACATTGTTATGGAAATATGATCCTAACATCACAAATTGAAACAAACTCTTCAGTAGCTCAGTTTTGGTTTCATGTGACCACGATACTTTTATCCAAGCCTTCTCTGAACCATTTAGATGTTCACTCACGCTGTGGCTTCTTGAGCAAGGGGACTGTGTGGGAGCTGCAATATTTCCATCCATGACGCCGTAGTGTTGCCAACGGTGGTGACTGCGTCCCAGCATGCTTTAGGTCATTACTGCTGTGTGATTTTGGGCTGATCCACTACGATTCACGTCTCAGATTTTGATTCTGAGCTCCAGACCGAGGACAATAGATGGTCCTTTTATTTTTATTCCATTTATGAAGAATTGCACAGCTGATGGTTTCATTCTATCCAAATTTCTCAGATGACTTTAGTTCAGTTTTATTTATATAGAAACAAATCACAGCAACGAGTTCCTCAAAGTGCTTCAAAGACTCAGCATTAACAGAGAGAAACAATCAGCTCGTGTGTTTGTGAGTAAAGTAAACAGATCATCAGTGTCATGGATGTGGATGTTTTACCTTGCAGAGTATGTGACTCGGCTAGCGCGCCACAATTTGATTGGACCAGCGGGCCACGGACGGTGACCAATGAGCTCCCGCGATTGGTCAGCGCTACCTTCAGTGGTGCGACATGATTAAACTGGACTGAGGAGAGGCAGCCAATGAAACCTTTAGAAGCTCCTTGTATCACTTCCTCATCAAAATTCTCCATTCCTACAAAGACACAGCCGAGGAGTGAGAAATGCTTCTGGCTTCGTTCGGTCAAAGCTGAATGAGAAGGACTGATTACAGAGACTTACTGGTGACTTTGCCTAACGTCAGCGATCGTATGAGGATCAGCTCTGCGTCAGATGACAGTGTGTACTTTCTGTGGATGTCCTGGTTGATCTGGTTGGATAGAAAGAAATCAGATAACAAGGTGATTACACGAAGTTCAAAGCAAGGTAACAGCAGCTGCAGCTCAGCGTAAGAGCGAGCTGTGTGTTCACTGCAGCCTCACCTGAAAGCAGCTCTCCCTACAGGTAGCTCTGAAGTGAGTTTGACCTTGCACCTCTGTGCCGTCATGCTGACTCGGAATAATCGCTTAACACGGTGAAGTGCAATAAAAGTGTAGGATTCCAGTTTCCTATTGCATGAAAAGAAGCACACGATGTGCACACCTTTCCTCTTTAGATGAATCCTGCTGTCTCGTCATGTTAGTTACATTGCTTCACTCAAATAGCTACAGTGCTGTAAAAACGTTGTTGCACACTTCCTCATTTCTTAATTTTCTTTTTCATGTTTGTCACACTTACATGTTCCTGATCATCAAATAACTTTGATCATCTGAGTAAATACAGTTAAATGATGATTTCATTCAAATCCACACCTACCTGGTCCTCTGTGAAAACGTTATTTAAAACCTGACTAAGACTCAACCTGAGGTCCCAGCCAGGACCAGCAACCTATGAATTCTGCTCTCTACCAGAAAATCCAGCAGGATAATTGGGATGGGAATGTTCCACGCAACATTAGTTCGATTCCTCGGGACTGTCCGTCTGGTTGCCTGTCACGCCATCTCACTGCTTGCACTTGAGCTACAATCAAGCAGGAAAGCAGTGGCGCAGCCTGCAGCGTGGACTTTTTATTGCAGAAAAGAACGAGTGCAATGGTAAAGTGAAAACTGCCAACGCAACAAAGAAGGGAAATACCTGCAACATACGCACAACACTTTATCTACCTCACATCAATTACCAATTTAGAATTACCAGAAAGGCGTACTGAGAGGAAACCAAACCAGTCGTTTGGTACCGGGCCGTGAGGCTTCAGGCTCGGGTGAGAAATGATGGTTTTCAGGGTTTGTATCGTTTTGTTTTTTAATCGTTTTTATCGCTAACTCGGTTTCCCTGGGTCTTTTCCCGTGTGTTATGAATAAATCTTCTTGTTTTTTGGTACTGGTTTTATTTTGTTGTATTCATCCGCGACACCATAAAAATATTGCTGGACATAAACCGGTCTGTAGTGCAAAAGGGCACCGCTGCCCTGCAGAACTGTGTTCCACTGAACGGGTTGTTTGTAACAGCAGATACTCAACGTCTTGTGTACAGTCTAAACGTGGCCACTGATCAATGATTATTGGGCTTTGATCAGTGGTTGTTGATCAATGGTCGTGACAATTTGCATATTAATGAAACAGCCCATGGTTCCCTCAGTGCTGCTGGTTTCAGTCACTGTACAAATGTCCTGTTTCTAAGATTGGAAAGCTGCAGTCAGCTGAGACTGGAGGAAGACGCCACGTCCACATGAACAGAATCAACCTTTTAGGAGTTCCTCACCTGGATGAGTGAGCATGCATTAAGATGACCTGATGGTTCAATTGTTTTATTAGGTCTGGTTATTGATTGGTTCTCTTCACAGCTGAAGTTTTTATATTTCAATTATTAGTTTTAGATTTGCACAAACAAAAATTCAATCAGGGCTCCTCAGTCAGTCAGTCAGTCCTGGTCCATGACTTTATGTGTCTGCTTGGTACAGCACTATCATACAGAACTCAAATGATATATTATATCCTTGGGCAGTTAATAAACACATCATATTCCTCTGGTAATCTAACCTCTGTTCAAAGACTCATCAGTTGTATTAATAACATTAACTGTTGGAGGTCTAGAAACCTTTTAGATATTATAGTTGATCACATATTTACCGTCCCTGTCTCTTAAACACAGGAATCGATACAAATATATCAAAAGTTAGAAAATGTAATTTCAAACTGACCTAGAAATGTGTTCATGCCAAGCAGGTTACTCTACTCAACGAAGACAACTTTTCTTGCTCATACAAGGAAACCCGACCATATCACCCAGATACTGAAGTCAGAGAGTTAACTTTAAAATCCATGTGGCCCCTCAGCACATTATGGACCTGCAGTCAGACCCAGGGCTGTGCGATATGACCAAAATCTCATATCCCGATATAAGACATCTATCGTCCCGATAACGATATAAATCACAGAAATTTAACATTAAAATTCTGTGAATCTGGGGCAGCTCGACTTGCGTGAAGTGTTTCCAGCTGCGTGTCATGTAGCTGGAGTCGAGTGTTTTACCGATGCATGAAACGACACATTTTTAGACAGAAGTTGTAACAGCCGCCGTTTTCTTTGTGAGTATTTATTACACGGCGTGCTGCGGGGAAAAGCCTGTTCTAACGTTTGAGTCTAAGGTCTATTTTTTAGCACCTGACGGCTCTTTTTTACTTCTCATCCGTAAATAATCTGCATCTTTCACGTGATTCAGTTTATTTTGAAAAGTCTCAACAGGATCTTGAGCTTTATTGTGAAAGGTTTATGTGGAACATAAACAAGCGAACACGCGATGGTGTTACCGTCGTTGTTGCTAACGACAACCCATAAAAACAGGCGCTTGTCCGTCCGTAGTGTGGTCATATTAAATATAAGAGAAAGAGAGAACTTTAAGAAATTAATAATAACTACAGTGACCATCAGAACATGAAAAAATATTGCTGTAAACAGTTTATTTCGCGACACCACGAAACAAACGATAGCGTGAAATGAAACGATATATATCGTTGTCAGACCTCTCAGGTCATCAGCTGTTCCCAGGAGTAGATCTAAGTGTGCTGAGGGCCTGTTCTTGGACGAGCTGCCTGCTGACCTGTACATCACATATATTCAAAAACATCCTCAACCCTTTCTGTCCTCACAGGTCTACACTCAGTAACTCTGGATGTGTGCGCATGCACGTCTTTAACGTCTTTAAATCCCCTTAAGACAAAACTACATGTGTTTTTCTTCTATGTTATCTTCAACACTACATAATGAAATGTGCTGTATAAATAAAATTGCCGCTGGATGCAAACAAACAGTGTTGAGTTCACATAAAGATGGTGTATGGTGGATGTTGCTGCTCTTTGAAGTTAGTTAGGTTTAGTCTCTTTCATTTTTGGGCCATGTTGTATTTGATGGGTGGCAGGTCACCTGCTCTGGTTTAAGGCCTCCCCGGGTAAATTTAATGTGTGTTATCAAAAAACTCTTCCAAAGAATATTGTATCTCATTCCTCACACGTAGGAGTCAAACTGGGAGAAGATTGAGTGCAGTGGGGGAATTACAGAGTTATGTGGGTCCAGTACGTTAGTTTTCTTTCTGGAGCTGTGATCAGCTAACCTGCTGCAGGTCTGAGGTTTCCTGCCCTGCATTTAGTGCATTTAGCCAAGTCAGGATACGCTGAATTTGGTAAGTGATACTGAAGAGCATCAGCAGCTTAAATGCTGTTTGATGATGCTACTCTTGATGTAACAGAACAGCTAGCATGGATACAGCTGTGCATCTTATTCTTACATTAACTTTGAATAACACAAAATGTAGTAATTTATTGTAGAAAACAGGTCAGAATATATAAAAAACCCAGATAATCTACAACAGATTCGGATGATGAGTCATTCTACCTTTACCTAGCAGACAGACTGTGATATGTGACTGAACAGGAAATGATTACAAAGCACCTAAGACGAATCACACTTAGCCCTATACTCACATCATGCTTACACACTGCAAGCACTTTATACATCACAGCCACTGTCTAAGCTCTTGATCCAACATGCGTGTCTTTGGAGTGGCCACAGGGAGAACATCCAAACTCCACACCAAGCTTTAGAAGCAGGAACCTTTCTGTGGTGACTCTTCCAGTTCTGTGTCACACCTGTGTTGCATGTGTGACAGATAAATACTGAATCTGTAAGTGTCCATGAAGGCTTGACAGAGATAAGCATGGAGTAAAGTGAGGACTGTGCAGGCCAGACAGTGGAGATCATTAGTTCCTGATTTGTTGAGTATCTCAGTGTGAACAGGTTGAAGGAACACCTGGCTGAGTGAGAACTCACCTGGTTATTCTGTGTGGTTCCACCCACAGGATTGAATAACTTATTGTAAGGTTTGGAAAGCTCACTTTAATCACTGTGTGCTTTATTTGTACTCTCTACTATGCAACCACGCTCTGTGAGACAGCACGTCTTTATGCAGGACTTCCTGTACCGGTGTTACTGACCTGTACATAGAGGTTTTTGCCGACTCGGTGGATTCTGATTCGATGAAGACGTCCGTCTGCCAGATTACTCGGGGTGGGAGTGAAGACGTCCGGTTTCTTGCCTGTCTGCAGGTGATACCAGATCTGCACACTCCCTGGAAAACAAAGCATAAACTGTTACAGAGCAATGCGACGCTTCATCTTGTGCTCAGTGTTCGATGAAAACTTGGAATCTACAGGTCTAAATCCAATCTTGTACATATAACATTACCAGGATTCAAATATGTGTACCCTGCATTCTAATGGGTGATAAGATAAGAGAATACACCTGTCTGCTGCAAGAAGGGGACTGCCTATTTATAAATACACCACTATATCCAAGCTTCTTCAGTTACTCTCGAGAGTCTGCAAATATTTATCTCATAGCTCTTTGCTCTGAAAACTGAGCGAGTCAATATGTGCTCAGCCCCCCCTCCCCGGGCCAGACACACACACACACACACACACACACACACACACACACACACACACACACACACACACACACACACACACACACTCGCTGCCAGATCAAAGAGTCAGAAAGCTATGCATTGTCAAGTGGAGCTAGGTCAATATTACAATTCCCAGTCTGTAAGTGAAGGGCTTTGTGTTGTGATTCATTTCAGATCCTGAGAGTGCTCCAACAGAGCAAGGTCACTGTGGATAAAGTGTCTCCCCTGCCCTTCACTGTTTACAGAGACCCATGCAATTTGGCTGCTCAGGTTTAACACACACGAGCGGATTAGGGCTCTGGCTAAAAACTGCACAGAGGTGTCACTCAATGTGGCACTCGCAGGTTTGGATGTAGCGTGGCTGTTAGCTTAAAGCTCTGAGGTCTTTGTTGTGTCTCAATCTGAAAAATGGAGACTCTGAGGTGATAAGATGTAACATATGCAGGGACCTTTTCCTCCAGGGTCCAAGTCAAACAGTGGAGCTCAGGCTAAAATATGAGCGATGTCTGATATTTTCTCATGCTTAAGCTAACATCATGTTATACCTCATAGTAACATTAGTAGGTTAACAGTAACCATCCTAAATTTCAGTCTGTGTCCAAACAGTGTTTATTTCAGTCCCACAATTTATTTAAAGTGAAGTCGTACGTGATAAATAGCACCGCTACAGGAGATGTCAGTGGACTGCAGGTTAGATGTTGGGAGATCCTTCGGGACTTCCAGATACAGATGGGCAAACTGGTGACATGGGAAGCCCCCAGCAGCCTGTAGGCCTATTGCAGTGTAACTAAGGAAGGATTCAGGGTACCCTAATGCAACCCACACTATAAGTTTTATCTACACTGAAAGTTTTAGGCTTAATCTTAAAAGTAGAGAGGCTGTCTGTTTCCTGACTCCAAGCTGGGATTTCACAGAAGAGCGGCCTGAAAGCTGGAGACTCTGCCTCCCTTCTACTTTTAGATATCCCAGGAACCAGTCTGAGAGTTAGGTGCTCTGCTGGGTTTATGTGGTACTGTGAGGTCTGTAAGATAAGATGGGCTGATTATTCAAGACGTTGTATGTGAGGAGAAACAATTCAAATTAAACTTATTAAGGAAACAGATACAGTGGGGCAAAAAAGTATTTAGTCAGCCACCGATTGTGCAAGTTCCCCCACTTAAAATGATGACAGAGGTCAGTAATTTGCACCAGAGGTACACTTCAACTGTGAGAGACAGAATGTGAAAAAAAAATCCATGAATCCACATGGTAGGATTTGTAAAGAATTTATTCGTAAATTAGGGTGGAAAATAAGTATTTGGTCACCTCAAACAAGGAAAATCTCTGGCTCTCACAGACCTGTAACGTCTTCTGTAAGAAGCTTTTCTGTCCCCCACTCGTTACCTGTATGAATGGCACCTGTTTGAACTCATCATCTGTATAAAAGACACCTGTCCACAGCCTCAAACAGTCAGACTCCAAACTCCGCCATGGCCAAGACCAAAGAGCTTTCGAAGGACACCAGGAAAAGTATTGTAGACCTGCACCAGACTGGGAAGAGTGAATCTACAATAGGCAAGCAGCTTGGTGTGAAAAAATCAACTGTGGGAGCAATCATCAGAAAATGGAAGACATACAAGACCACTGATAATCTCCCTCGATCTGGGGCTCCACGCAAGATCTCATCCCGTGGGGTCAAAATGATCATGAGAACGGTGAGCAAAGATCCCAGAACCACACGGGGGGACCTGGTGAATGACCTGCAGAGAGCTGGGACCAAAGTAACAAAGGTCACCATCAGTAACACACTACAACGGCAGGGAATCAAATCCCGCAGTGCCAGACGTGTTCCGCTGCTGAAGCCAGTGCATGTCCAGGCCCGTCTGAAGTTTGCCAGAGAGCACATGGATGATACAGCAGAGGATTGGGAGAATGTCATGTGGTCAGATGAAACCAAAGTAGAACTTTTTGGTATAAACTCAACTCGTCGTGTTTGGAGGAAGAAGAATACTGAGTTGCATCCCAAGAAAACCATACCTACTGTGAAGCATGGGGGTGGAAACATCATGCTATGGGGCTGTTTTTCTGCCAAGGGGACAGGACGACTGATCCGTGTTAAGGACAGAATGAATGGGGCCATGTATCGTGAGATTTTGAGCCAACACCTCCTTCCATCAGTGAGAACTTTGAAGATGAAACGAGGCTGGGTCTTCCAACATGACAATGATCCAAAACACACCGCCCGGGCAACAAAGGAGTGGCTCCGTAAGAAGCATTTGAAAGTCCTGGAGTGGCCTAGCCAGTCTCCAGACCTCAACCCCATAGAAAATCTGTGGCGGGAGTTGAAAGTCCGTGTTGCTCGGCGACAGCCCCAAAACATCACTGCTCTCGAGAAGATCTGCATGGAGGAATGGGCCAAAATACCAGCTACTGTGTGTGCAAACCTGGTAAAGACCTATAGTAAACGTTTGACCTCTGTTATTGCCAACAAAGGTTATGTTACAAAGTATTGAGTTGTATTTTTGTTATTGACCAAATACTTATTTTCCACCTGATTTACGAATAAATTCTTTACAAATCCTACCATGTGGATTCATGGATTTTTTTTTCACATTCTGTCTCTCACAGTTGAAGTGTACCTCTGGTGCAAATTACTGACCTCTGTCATCATTTTAGGTGGGGGAACTTGCACAATCGGTGGCTGACTAAATACTTTTTTGCCCCACTGTACAGAAAGACTATGGACCTACCAGCCCTGCCATAAACACTACTGCTGTTATAACACCCCGATTCTCCCAGTTATTTATTTCAAGTCAAGTTGTGCAAGTCCAATGAACAGCTTGAAATGGTACAAAGGTTAGTGGCAGAAGTTCACAAAGGTAAGGTAAGCTGTTCTGCAGTAATGGAGGCCGATCAGGCCTGGGAAGCTGCTGCTACAGGTGCAGACCCCTCTGTCTGCATTAAAGCAGTGCTGGACACACTGTGGTACCCTCGTCAGCATCAGCTGAACAGGACTGTACTGCAGAAAGTAGAGACAGACCATCATATAACATTATATCACATCGTGTGGAATATGACGAGAATACATTTGAACATGATGTGAAAATGTCACATAGAGCTGTCACCGCATGTGTTTACATGTGTTTACATTCCCTAATGCAAGACAGAGCTGCACGCAGCCTCCGATAATCATTCCAACAACCTCATTTGCAAAATATTGTTCGTACTGACGGTGGAAAGAAGCTGAGCAGAAGCAGACTCACCGGGAGGAGATCCCAGCAGCTGCTGATGTGCCGCACAAACAAGTGACTCCTCAGAGTGTCACTAGAGCACCAGCTAGCTACACTCGCTAGCTGCACTCCGTGTGACAGGAAGTGAAACGAGGGATGGAAATTAATGGTGCAGTTACATGTAATGGAAAAGCAGTTCTTTAAACAGCTGCTTCAAAAGTTGGACCCGAGATTTAACAAAGACACAACTTCCCACATGAGCTTTACAATGTGACACGAACTCCAGGGCTGAGTGACTTCAGTTATTGTTAAACTAAAGTGTTCAGCAGTCACTTTGTACTTGTGTCACCGCTGTGGCGCCACTGTTAAACTATACTGCTGCTGCACACAGGCAGGGAGTGTGTGACCAGTGACAGCAGCTAACTGGGAAATCTGGTTTCTGCATTTACTTAATGCTGCGGCCACAAGCTGCAGGCACACAGAGGCTTTTTCTGTCTTCACAGATATTGTTACTGCATATTTTGCGTATATCGCCCACCCCTCGTGTGCATGCTGTATGTGACCGGCTCTGCATCGGGCGATCCATCAGCTGGTTGGCCGGCGCTGACACCTGCTGATCTGCCGCGACTGCGTTTGACTTTGTGACCCGCATAAAGTAATTATGTGCTTGACTTTCTGTTCTCACGCTCTGATCTTCCATCAAAAGCACCAAGTGTCAACGGCACAATCTACACAACATTCAACAAACAGACCTTCACACATGCAGTGAACTGTTGCTGTGCATTAAACTGAAGAGCCCTGCAAATATGACTAAATCGTTCTACTTTAGGCAGATTCTATTTTTTACACAATCGCTCCCAGCCTCCGAGTGAACTTGGAACCAGTTCACCGTCAAGGGAGCAATCTGCTGTGTAATTATGCATTATATCATTTGGTAACCATGGTAACAGGGATGTAGGCGTTCTCCCTGATACCAGAAAGGGGTTAAAAGAAAGGAAAACAGGTGTTGTGTAACTAACACCCTCCAATGCTGCAGGTGGGCGTGCTTAACCCCAACAAGACGTCGCAGTAACTGAGCTGCAGAGAGCAGAGACCATCGTTTCCACTTGTGGGATAAACCCTGTGTTTTCATATAAGTCTTCCTACCTTTTGTCTTTTGCGTGCTCGTGTTTAAACACAGGTGTGGGGAGCTGATGTCCTGCCCCATAAATCCATCTCCAGATTCTTTTTCTACCCATCCACCTTCAAATCTATGACACCCTGCTATCATGTCTACCGCTGTGGTTGACACCGCCTCCTTCACTGTTACCAGCGAACACCCATCCTCCCCACGCGGCCGTCCTTCAGACTCCTGACTGACTCAAATTCAGTTTCACAGCAGATACAGGTTTCGGTTACGTGTGAGCGCGACGCATGAAACAAACACAAATGGAGAACATAACAATGCAGCGTAGAACAGGAAATCAAAGCCATGTGGATGCATAAGTACTGTAAGAACGGGCCTCGTGTACTAACAGTGCCCACACACACACACACACAGCCGTGTGCAAATCACCAGAACATTCATGGAAATTCTGGGAGTTATCCAGATTTTCCTGCCTGTAAATGCAGACGTCCCTCTGACCATGGATACAACTGACAGCCTGGCTGCCGTAGACTTTAGAGACTTACTCCCACTACTAACAATCATTTTTGTCCTATTTATACTGCAACAATGCACTTGTTCTGACTTCTTCCTTGGACGTCAGACGCTATCATTTAATTTTCTGTAGCCAGACTTCCTCCTTATTTTTGCCTGGATGGTGCAGATTTCTCTCTCACAACATCAGGGCAGTATGCACATAGTATGCAAATTGAGTCTAAAAGGCTGCTGAATAATTCGGATTTACCAGCATATTGGTGCAGGCTGGTTAAAGATGGTTACACACGTTTCATAAATCTGATGGTGCTATCTGATGATAGCAACTCATTTTTCAAAACCCGGAAACAAAATCCAGACTTTCCAGTATCTGAACTCTGTGTCGGACCTTTTCCCTCCTTTCTCATCGGTGATGACACTTAAACCATCAGTAAAGGATTTCTGTGCTCAAATACAGGATGTGGGTTAGAAAGCTACAGACAAACAAGCATCCACCCATACATCTTAAATCTAACTTATGTTTGTGGGGATCTGCAAACAGGGATGTGCACCCTGGTCAGCAATAAATCCCAGAGCCACACAAACATCCACTGTTACAGCCAGTTTAATTTCATTTGTTAAACAATTGGTACTTGATGAGTAATTAGCATGTCTTTGGGCTGTGGGAGAAGCCAGCTCTGACTCCATGTTAACAGCATTCAACAAAAACAAAGCTGCTTTGGCCTCTATGAACACTTCTCCCCTTCATGTAAGGCTGATTACTTTCTCATAGCTCCATTTGGATACTGACAGTGTTTAAAGTTAGCTGGTGCTTGCTTTGACTGACAGCTGTAGCTGCTAGCTGTCTGCTAGGCTTCGCTGGCCTCACCACTGTGTTTATGCCATTTGAGACTTTTGGAGCATTTTAATGGAATTATCTGACATATAATACGGCCTGCTATGAACTACAGGCCATCCAATAAGATGCAGTTTTTATGATATTCCAGCTGTAATCTGATTACTGTGCTACTTACCACTAATTAGCAGTTGTGTGTGTGTTGTGCCCGTACAGTTTATGGATTCAGTTTTCTAACCAAAGCTCTTTGGTGGCAGCTGTTGAGTTTTCCTTTCAGGTGGACCCCACACTGAGGTGGTCTGTGGGTCTGTTCCAGCCCCCGAGGAATATTCTGCCCATATATACAGTGGGGCAAAAAAGTATTTAGTCAGCCACCGATTGTGCAAGTTCCCCCACTTAAAATGATGACAGAGGTCAGTAATTTGCACCAGAGGTACACTTCAACTGTGAGAGACAGAATGTGAAAAAAAAATCCATGAATTCACATGGTAGGATTTGTAAAGAATTTATTCGTAAATTAGGGTGGAAAATAAGTATTTGGTCACCTCAAACAAGGAAAATCTCTGGCTCTCACAGACCTGTAACGTCTTCTGTAAGAAGCTTTTCTGTCCCCCACTCGTTACCTGTATGAATGGCACCTGTTTGAACTCATCATCTGTATAAAAGACACCTGTCCACAGCCTCAAACAGTCAGACTCCAAACTCCGCCATGGCCAAGACCAAAGAGCTTTCGAAGGACACCAGGAAAAGTATTGTAGACCTGCACCAGACTGGGAAGAGTGAATCTACAATAGGCAAGCAGCTTGGTGTGAAAAAATCAACTGTGGGAGCAATCATCAGGAAATGGAAGACATAGGGTGGCTGTAGCTCAGGTGGCAGAGCAGGTCAGCCACTAATCAGAAGGTCGGTGGTTCGATCCCAGGCTGCCTCCTAGCTGCATGCCAAATATCCTTGGGCAAGATACTAACCCCATGTTTGCCTACTGGTGGTGGTCAGAGGGCCCGGTGGCGCCAGTGTCCGGCAGCCTCGCCTCTGTCAGTGCGTCCCAGGGCAGCTGTGGCTACATGTAGCTGCCATCACCAGTGTGTGGATGTGTGTGTGAATGGGTGAATGACTGAATGTAGTGTGAAGCGCTTTGGGGTCCTTAGGGACTAGAAAAGCGCTATACAAATGCAGACCATTTACCATACAAGACCACTGATAATCTCCCTCAATCTGGGGCTCCACGCAAGATCTCATCCCGTGGGGTCAAAATGATCATGAGAACGGTGAGCAAAGATCCCAGAACCACACGGGGGGACCTGGTGAATGACCTTCAGAGAGTTGGGACCAAAGTAACAAAGGTCACCATCAGTAACACACTACAACGGCAGGGAATCAAATCCCGCAGTGCCAGACGTGTTCCGCTGCTGAAGCCAGTGCATGTCCAGGCCCGTCTGAAGTTTGCCAGAGAGCACATGGATGATACAGCAGAGGATTGGGAGAATGTCATGTGGTCAGATGAAACCAAAGTAGAACTTTTTGGTATAAACTCAACTCGTCGTGTTTGGAGGAAGAAGAATACTGAGTTGCATCCCAAGAACACCATACCTACTGTGAAGCATGGGGGTGGAAACATCATGCTATGGGGCTGTTTTTCTGCCAAGGGGACAGGACGACTGATCCGTGTTAAGGACAGAATGAATGGGGCCATGTATCGTGAGATTTTGAGCCAAAACCTCCTTCCATCAGTGAGAACTTTGAAGATGAAAGGAGGCTGGGTCTTCCAACATGACAATGATCCAAAACACACCGCCCGGGCAACAAAGGAGTGGCTCCGTAAGAAGCATTTGAAAGTCCTGGAGTGGCCTAGCCAGTCTCCAGACCTCAACCCCATAGAAAATCTGTGGCGGGAGTTGAAAGTCCGTGTTGCTCGGCGACAGCCCCAAAACATCACTGCTCTCGAGAAGATCTGCATGGAGGAATGGGCCAAAATACCAGCTACTGTGTGTGCAAACCTGGTAAAGACCTATAGTAAACGTTTGACCTCTGTTATTGCCAACAAAGGTTATGTTACAAAGTATTGAGTTGTATTTTTGTTATTGACCAAATACTTATTTTCCACCCTGATTTACGAATAAATTCTTTACAAATCCTACCATGTGGATTCATGGATTTTTTTTCACATTCTGTCTCTCACAGTTGAAGTGTACCTCTGGTGCAAATTACTGACCTCTGTCATCATTTTAGGTGGGGGAACTTGCACAATCGGTGGCTGACTAAATACTTTTTTGCCCCACTGTACAAGCTGATTACTTAGCAGCTGCCATTCATATAGGTTCAGTCCTACAGCAGTGTGGTGGATGCATCTGTGGCCAAGTGGACACGAGAAAGTGAGTACGCTTCGACAAATACAGCTAAAATGCACCAAATAAGTAAATGAATGTAATTTTGTTAGCACAGTGATTGTTGTTCATGCTGCTGAGCACCGACAGGTTTGTACTGCTCAGCCTGCTAGGCTCCACTAACACTCACTACTACACTACACAGATACATGTACAGTATGAGAACCGTCGTTTTCTATTCAGCATCATTTCTTCTTCTTCCTTCGAGTTCTCCCGTTAGGGGCCCCACAGCTGATCACCTCCTCCTCCTATTTAACAGCTCAGGAGGAAATAAAGGAGGAGAAAGCCTCGCTGCCGAGCACACTGGTGCCGTGTTTGCACACATTTCTAAAAGAAAGTGTACAAGCCTTCCACTCCAACAACTCCACCACCATTTTCCTGCCTCAAGCTGTGCTTTACTGTCCTCCCTGTTTCCCACACAGTGACCTGGTGGCAGCGCTCAATTCACAGCTGGTTTCATCAATAAAAGGCCCAAAACGCCTGCCCCAGCAAGGCACCATGGTTTTCTTCTCACTCCCATTAGTGCCACTACATAACCCAGACTCTCAGGCCTATTCAGAGTGCGATGCTTCTCTGGGAGGCACGAGACAGAACAGGCTTCGTGTCAGCACAAGAGCTGCACTCTTGTTGTTTTCTCCTCTCTCCGTTACTACACTAATCAACTCGTTAACTCTGGCAAACCAGCTGTTGTCTGAAATCAAGACATGAACCATGTGACAGTGGAAGTGTTGACACCACATTTACAGTTATACGGTGAAATCCAGAGAAATCCACCCGAACGCTGAACTCACCCTTTATTCACGTGTCAAAATTCCCCACCTGGACTGTAAAACAAACATTTGTCTCTTGATGCTCTTAAGAACAAAGCCCAGATTGCTCTGTGGTCAACACATACTCAAAATAACTACACAGGAATCCAAGTCAGAGGGCTACGGGGCCAAAGTGAACTCTGATTCATAAAAACAGAATCAAAACAAATATTTCCTCCCATACTGTGAAAGAACTGCTGTAGTTCTTCAGATACCAGGATGTAAATGTTATTCAGCGCAGCTTCTTTGCCTACGAGAAGCATGTTCGTGTTTTTAAAGTTTGCATTCACGAAGAACACGCTTGCACAACTACAACAACATTTCCACGTGTGATTCCTGTACGTACCATTTGTGGCCAGGATGACAGCGATGTACTGCTGGCTGAAGGTGCTGACAGTGAGCAGCATGGCTGGTCTCTGGGAGGTGACGAAGCTCAAGGCCACGTCCTCTCTGGCTCTGCTGTCCGTGGAGGAGGTGGAGGCCTGAGAGCTTCTGTTCTGCATCACTGAGAAGGGCTCCTGGAAGGTGTAGGTGACGGAGGACTCTCTGTCGAAGGACACAGACACCTCTGTGCAGACACGGGGAAACACAAGAGACGCTTTCAGGTGCTGATTCAGCCTTTAAAGAAAAATAACTCAATAAATAATCAGCGAGACAAAATCAGCGAGCTCCTTCAGATGTGGTTTATTCAGTATCAACTGGATTTCGTTGCTTACCTAAAAATAGCCCAGCTTCAGTGTCCATCCAGCACAGCAAGGCTGCAGCAAAACTCATTCTAGTATTTCATGATATTCGTGCTGTTTTCACCACTCGGGGCAATTTATCAGACTTCACACGGCTCCCTCTGTGCCCACAAATATTTTTCTCTCCCACAAATGCAGCCTCACTCCCAGAGACCTATAAACAACTTTGATGTGTAAAACTGTTGCAGTTCTCACACTCGACCATACAACCGTAAAACAAGCCTGCGAAGCACAGTGAGGAGGGTCGACAGCATCCTTCCCCGTGCTCACTTTATTAAAGCTACGAGGTGCAGACATACAATAATGTATAAAGGCTGCTCACAGTGACTCAGTGCTAGCAGGTAGCTAATAGGTACGTTTACATTATTATCACATTTTCATTTATATTAATTTCCACTGCAGTGTAACTGCATTTGCATTATTAATACTAAATGTTCACTGACAGTATTATTTGATTTTCATTCAGTATATTCAGAGTAGTCACAGTGTGGTCACAGTGTGGTCACAGTGTGGTCACTGGGCAACAGCTCATATCTGTGTTACACCTACACTCGTCTGCCCCGTTCACCTCAGACCAGCTGCAAGTGGTTTTACTCCTCACACTATGTTTGTCTTCCATCACCGGAAGAACCATCTGGTTCCCCTGCACCAGTGTGCGGCTCATTACCTGCAGGAACTGTTTGCATTAACTTCATCAAAGCTTCACTGAACTTTTATTGTTGCAGGAAATCTGGAATTTGAGCAGGTTCCAAAAAGAAGACGATCACTTTTGCAATTTTACAGTTTCCCAAATACCTTCATGCTTAATGAAAACTGCCTACGTTTCAGTAGATATATGTATACACACATATATAAATATATATATGTGTCCAAGTTTCATTTTAAACCTTTCTATTCATGACTGTGTTTGTTTGATACGCTGCAGCAAAAGCCTGGATGAACTGAACACCAGACTTGTTTTTAACTATTAATCAAATTAAGCTTAATTAAGCTTCTATTAATTGTTATGTACACTTAACTAATAATCCAATCACATAGTGATATTGGCTTTAAAATCCATATTTGAATGCATTTCAATCAGTGTGCGTTCAGCTGATTCTTTCTCTCATTTGAGAAAAGACGAGTAACAAGCTGGAACCAGGTT
Organism: Simochromis diagramma; assembly: GCF_900408965.1. NCBI lineage: Eukaryota > Metazoa > Chordata > Actinopteri > Cichliformes > Cichlidae > Simochromis > Simochromis diagramma. The sequence continues at coordinate 7,345,128 of NW_024386892.1, read as the reverse complement.
CGTCTGCAGGAGCCTGAGAGGACCTGACTGCAGCACCTGGTGCTGAGGCTGCGCTGGTCACTTGTTTACTGTCTGGGTTAAAAAACCAGAGCAAACCATAACTTAACGCTCAAATGAAATGCAGAACGTGTTGGAGAGTGGGTGGGATGAGATCCGCGTTGTGTCTACCCACCATCTCAGTGTGCTGCTGCTGCAGCGACACGTTAGCAGTGAGTGTGTCAGCAGTGCTACAGTCTCTGCTGCTAGCACACACCACTGAAGCAGATAATCTGTAGTCAGCGGCAGCTCAGCTGCATGTCATTGCTGGGTGCCCGGCTTTCAACAAAAGCGTTTACACTAAGTAAAGAACAGAAGATGAAACTGGCTCCGTTCTGTCATGAAGCAAAAGCACTTTCATTTAAATCTCTGCAACTCCTGAACACGAACGCAACATGCACTCTATGGCAGACAGGATATATATGGACAAAATGAATCAATACTGCTACTTTGTATTCCTTCAGTCTTTGTGCTTTAGGGCTAGTTCTGATTTATGTAACTGAGGTGATTTTGCAGTAGTTTAGTTTTGATTCCCAGGGTCGTATCTGTAGGGATCACGTGTTGTGGAGGCTCAGTGAAATGAACAGTTCTCCAAAACCTGATTTATACATGAAAATATTCTCAGCTTCTGGTTTGAAGTCTTGCTTGATACAACACGAACGTCACTTTGTAACTGATGGACCCTGGAGTCAGCGTGCTCCTTTGACCATGTAAGTGACGAGCTGTGAGGAGGGGCCAGCGTCACTTTGCTTCACGGTCAGATCTGCTCTGTGTCACTTCCTGTTTTAACACACCAAAAGGATCTGCTTGAGGCTTGAAGACAGAACTTTACTAAGCGATGGGTCATTGTCACCACATCTACCTGTGGGGTTACACAGTGGGCCATTACCAGGACAGAGAAGGAGCTAAATGTGGTGGGAGAGAGACAACAGGACATCCTGAGAGAGCGCGAAACTCAAGCTGCTGCAGTCACTACTCAAAACAAAGATTTCCATGTGATCGGTAAAGCTGTTACAGCAAGGAGAAGAAGCTCATTGGTTAGAGCTCCAGCACGCACTCAAAGTATCACTATCACTGAGAACAGACGGGCATGTGCAGATGAATATGTCAGTCAGCTGGCGAGCACATGGGGATGCAGCTAAATGTCTGCTCTTTGTTTGCTTTCACTCACACTGCAGAGAGGAAAAAGCTTTCAGTGACAAACTGTTAGTGTGACTTTGTTTCCCTGAACGTCTGCAGCACACGTTAGTGTGACTTATACAGCAATAGAGACACGATGGAAGCGCGGCAACATTAAATAATCGGGAATGATCCTTTCAGATGCAACACTCACAGCACTGCATTTAAACTGTTTCTACATGACAAAACTTTGAATACGCAGTGCTTGAAAATCTGCTTCAAAAAGCTCGCACTCCCACGCAGAGCGAGATGAAGCTGAAACCACGCCTGCAGAAACAACCAAACCACGGCTCGCTGTAAGAAACCAGCAGCATCTTTGAAGCGAACAGGTTCCACCTTCATATTTAACATTCCAGACAGGACGAAGCAGCGTAAATTGTACTCTGTGATTAGGCATATTGCAGCCAGGCTTTTCATCTCTGTTCCCACAGAATGTATATTCAATTTGTTTCTTTGTACTGCATCCATATGCTTGTTTTCACAGCCTGCTCCTCTGCTATTTGTGCAGGCTGTTGATGGGTTTTTGTTGTGATTGTGTCTGCTCTCTTCTCTGCTCACAGACTGCATGAGATAATTTGTTCTAATGCATTTGAAATGTTCTTGGAGCTGGAGTCAGGACAGGTATTAATTGCCTTCTGCATTACTTGCATTTGCTATTGGTTCCCTGTAATGGAATAACCTCGACGGTGATCGATCATCTGTTTGTTAGAATCAACATCATTCAATTAAATGAATTACACAGCCTGCACGGTTGTTTCCAAGGACTCACCTTGGTTGCAGGTGGTTCCTCCGTAGGCAGACTGTGAGCAGTCACAGATGTAGCCGTTGCTTTTCTCCACGCACCTCCCTCGGTTGTGGCAGAGGCTGCTGGATCCGGTGCAGTAGCCGGGACAGCCGGCGCTCACTCCCGGCGTCATCTTGGCCCTCTCCTCCAGATCGAAGCTGACACCATTGACGGTCAGAGACCTGATACAGCCCAGGAAGCCTCTCTGCTGGGACGCCGTTCCTCCTGAGACACACATTTAGGATGCACAGGTGATGTGGTGGTATAACGCCCTGCGGCAACTTTAAAATCAGGGTTCATTTAAAACTGAATGTTAAATCCACGAAGTCGCCAGTGAGCTACGCAGCGATGAAGTTAAGATGAGCTTGTGTTTTAGCCACACGCTAAAGAAGTTTCAGAAAGCAGAAAAAATGACCTTTGAAAGAGCTCGGCTGTCCTAAGCTACGTGGATATGCTAGGTCGCTACACGCAGAGGTGGACGCAAACCTTACTCATAAAGGGGTCACTGTTGCATGTTTAGAGGTGCTGTGCGCGTTCAGGAAACATCACCAAACTGATATATAAATGTATAATTTGATAGACGAGGTGTTGTGGGCGAAACAGGAAAGAAGAAATATGACTCGTGACAAATTTCTCCTTTCTGAAGGTGGAAGACGGATGACTTGAGATTGAAAATAATTTATCTGAGAAATAAAAATACAAATGTGTGAATATAATCTCCTTTCATGATCCCCCGAGGCTGACAGATGATACTTGTTAAATCCTGTATTGTTCCACATCGAGTGAGGCTCTGCCTATATTTATATATATATAGCAGGCATTCGTAATGAGCTGCCTCAGGTGAAATCTCTGGTGAAATAAGGCATGTTTGTGATGGTGGGAGCTGTGTTAGCTGACATTGTGGGACTCTGTGTGTTTGGCACTGGGCTGACCGGAGGATTCAAACCTTAAACTGGCAACAGTGTAACTGTTATGCTTATTGGTTACACGTGCCAGCTCAGCAGTGAGCAGCAGCATCTGAAATAAACACAATTTTAGAAGCTGCCAAGTCTCTTACAGGGATTTTGTTTTCATTCAGTTTAATAAAAGTGTAATCTGAACATGATGACATAAAAGTAGAACTAGTATGTAAAGTACAGCCTGTGTGGAGGACGTGACAAACGTTCAGTGAGTTTAGCACACGACTGAAAAACAGAGCAACAACATTTGAGTGAATGGACTCTATGGATCCCAGTTCTTTAACAAACACGTGTCGAGTATCAGGTTCATATAAATACTTTCCTCCCTCTAAGCCTTCATTTTCCATTTTTCTATCTGTGTGTGAAACTTTTCATTGGGAACAGAAATTTGACATGTTTGAACCTTGAAGGCAACACTGCGCAAACATCTACCTGTAAAGCTGCTGAATGGATAAAATAATGGAAAAGAGCGATTGCATGGACAGTGTGATATAAACTCATCTTTGTATCAGCGATTAAAAACGTCCATCCTGGCAAAATATAAAGTCCAAATATCCACAGTTGGATTTTCAGCTTTGAAGCTAAAACTTAGGCACACGTGTTTTATGCAGAGCACAACCACAGCCACACTTTACAGGAACAACTAAAGAAAAGTGATTCTCAGCTTCATCTGACAAAACAGCACCAGCTTCAGGTCTTTGCAGCATTGTGAGCGAGCTGTGAGCCAACTCTGGGCCAAACTTTAGAAAGTGTTTGCAGTCGAGCTTTGGGGATTTTGCAAGGTCCATGAACTCAAAGTCTGCACATCAGTCCTTTTCCACGACGTGCAGCGGAAGCTCACAGATGTTCCTGCGAGGCCACGTTCAGCTCCTTCAGCAGTGAAACAGAGAATCACACATTGTTTCTTTATGATTACACACACACTGTCTTTATATTTACAAAGCTTCTAATCAAGGCTGTTATTTTTGTCTGGAAACATCAAAGCTGCTGTTTTTAATATTCATTCTAATATTGTCTCTGTGAAGTGTTGTTATCTCCTCCCACAAGAGCAGGAAACGACATTTCACAGACACAGTCACATGTTAGCATGAGACCAAACTCAACATCACTTCTGCGCTTTATGAAAATTAAATCTTCAAAAGATAATGTTTTTCTTGTGAGATCCACCGAAGATCGATTGTCCTTTCACTAACAAATGATTTCAGAAGGTGAAAGATCCATTAGGTGAGGAAAAAACAGAATTTAATGGGATCTCTCTTTATTATTAAGCAGAGAGATTAAAATGTCAGAGTGTGAACGGCTGCTGCAGAAATATGAGAGGAAGAGAGCAGACACGCTCGCTGACCAAGACCAATCATGAAAAAACAATAAAATACATTTGAAATTGGCTTAACAGCAGAGCAATGCAGATCTTAATATAACACTCAGATGATGTATGTGTATTTAAAGAGCTTTTGTTGCTGTAATTACATTTCCTCTCCATCCTGGCTGTGAGCAGATAAATCCTTCCTGTGACTGTCAGAGTGGACATCGAGAGGAAACACAGCGACGCTGCTGTCAGACGACCCCCCCGCCGAGCTTCATGTTCACTTCAGCTCAACTTCATCAATGAATTTTGGGCCTAAAGCTGTAACGATCCACAGCGTGCTGGCCCAAGTACAGGACACGAGACACAGAGCAAAATGCAAACACATCTGTCTGACTCAGGGGAGAAAAATGGCAAGGGGCTGATTTGCAAGGATGAAATCCTTTTTGCAAAGATTTCACAAGGAAACACAAGGAAAGCTTAATGCCAGGCACTGCTAAGAGAAAGTGGAACGTGACAAAGGGAACTGAGGGAGGATCTGCTGGGGCAATAATGATTCACTGATGGCAGCAGGGGGCAAAAAAATCAAAGAATTTACAGAAAAGCAAAAACAAGTGACACTCCAGCAAGTGGATCATTTTCACAATAATGCAAAAAGAAGTTAAAGATAAGATTATGTCATTGCACAGTCAGACTAGAGTCCAGACATCCATCAAAAATGGTGGAGGGCGATGTCTGCAGCTGTGAGCAGCAGAGCCTGTAGGAGACCACTCGAGAGTGACAAAGATGGATTTCCAGGTAGCGGAAAGGCTGAGCACCTGAGCTGTGACAACAAGGAGCGACTTAGAAAAACTCTGTGAACTGAACGAACTGGCAAGGAAACGGCTAGAACGACACTTCAAGCAGAGCAAGATGCACTGGGAGCGAAGGTGGAGGCAGAGTATAAAAAATAAAACAGGAAGTTAACAGACAAACCCCAAACCACGATGATAACAAGCAACATGGACGATAACGACACAAGAGCAAGTCTAGCAACAGTTTTAGAAAAATAAATAAATGAGCAGATATAAAACACATTTATCCAAAAGTCTGTTTAATTACAAATATATTTTTAATATTCAAAAAAGCTCAGCAGCTACTAGCTGTGCTTGCACACGCTCAGTGCTCAGTATCAGCAACAGCACACAAGCATCAAAGAGAACATCACCATTACACCACCGTGCTGCCAGGCTGCAGCCCTGGAGACGGGGTGAAGACTACCAGTTTCACCAACACTCAGCCCAGTCGGGTCAAAGTAAAAGATAAAACTAACAGGATGAATGCAGCGTTTACTGTGGGCATCAGAGGCAGCTCCGCCCTCTCTGTCCTAATCCCCTCACGCAGTGAAGCACCGATATGCACACTTCATATACTGCAGTCCACAAGCTGAAGTGATTCTTCAGTTAGCGAAAAGCTAGATTATTGGCAAAAGTTCACATCTGTGAGCTCAGAATGTAGAAATGACATCTGAGTATGCCACAGCAGGAACGACACGCTTTTATCACACTTGTCTCATAACGATGCAACTTGCTGTCTGACAGCATGTCGTGCCTTCAACAGCCAGAGACGATATCTGTTGCCACGTCGCAGTAACATGATTTGCTGCCACTAAACCAGGTTTCCCACCTTTCCAGCTGCACTTGTAGAACAGCCAGCAGGAATAATCTCCCCTCCAGGATTTCTGCAGGATTTGAAAAATCCTAAATCAATGCTTTTTAAGACATTTAAGACCTCAAGAAGTAAAAATGAACAGTGACTAAATGAATTCAGGCTTATTACTAAGCTCAGGTCAGAGGTGCAAAGCTCCAGTCCTCGAGGGCCGGCGTCCCTGCTGCAACACACCTGAATAACATTAGCAAGCCTTGACTGCACGCTAAGGAGGCAGTCCAGCCATGTGACTCATGTTACAGCAGCTCATGAGTGAATGAACAGTGCAGCACAAGTACTTTCTTAAGATTTATTGAGATTTACTTGAGCAGGGTAACGGGCTGCCTCCTCAGCAAGCAGTCAGGTCCTGCTAATGCTATTCAGGCGTGTTGCAGCAGGGACGCCGGCACTCGAGGACTGGAGCGTGATACTGCGGCTTAGGTCAAGAACAGCTGAACAACACAGCTTTTATAAAGTGAAACTTCCCTTTCTCTTGTTTTTCCAGCTCCCAGAGTTTTCCTAGTTTGCTGTTCATCCCAGAAAATCCCATCTTTACACAGAACCTGCTTATGGACCAGTTATTCCATGTTGATATTAGCAAAGCATTAAAACAAATAAGCAAAACAAGTGACACGAAGCCTCTGACGGCAGCGTTGTTCTATGAAACAGGAAGGTGTGGACGTCGCGCTTCCTCTCAGGCTCTGTGAATAACGATATGCCCAAAGTTTGACCAGCGAGAGCCAAAAATGACTTCTTACCACAGCTTTACCTGAACCTGCTGACCTGAAACCTCAGGGGTCACTGCTGCAGGCTGATTGGATAACTGCATGTATGAGAAGTTAACATGCATTCATAATAAAGCACCCAGGGAGAGCATTTCTCTACAAAGGCATGTTTACATGTTTCTGCACTGCCTGTTTAAAAGTCCTTTAATGCAGACCTGAGTAGTGGACTGGGTGTGATCTCAGCCTACCTACGAACAGCTGGCTGCTGAGCCGTAAGCGGAGGTGTCCGTCAGCCGGAGCCTCCAGGAAGCGGAGGGGGAGCTGGTCGACCTGCACGGAGGCCTCCTTGGCGTTGCGCTCCGCCCTCACGTAGTGCCACTGCCTGTCATTCAGAGGGACGTGGGACTTCACGGACAGGACCGCCGGACCGTTTCCCACATCGAAGGAGAAAGTCACCACTGAGGGAGCTGGGAGCCACACACGCACACACACACGCACGCACACACACACACGCACACACACGCACACACACACACACACACGCACGCACACACACACACACACGACATTCAGGTCAGACTGAATGCGATATTAGGTTTTTATGTTCTTCTCTATCCTGCCTTTCTGATGCAATCTGATACAATGCTGCTGGGAGAACCTGATGACCTGCATAGATTTATGAGCGGCTCAGCTGACAGCTCGTCAATATTTCACAGTGTCTCTGATGCTGCATTCATACATAATGGCTCCAAATATCCTCACCATTCCTCCAGATAGGATGTGAACGCAACACACTGCAATCAACAACCTTACCTTTAGCTAATGACACAGCGCTGTGGAACTGCATGTGTTGTCTGCATATGCACTGCGTACTAAGATGAACTAATATTCCTGATTTTCTTAAATTTTCCACAGTCAATCTGATTCATTCCTGCTTCGGTGAATGCATCAGTGCGTCACTGCACAGGTCACGAAGAGCGGGCTTTGTGACAGCATGACATTACTGTTGCGTGTGTCATTAGGATTACATCATTCAGTGGAGTCCTCACACGGTGCTTCTCTGGGAAATTAAACTGTCAGCAGGAGCTAGCATGTCCACCTGAGACTGATCAGCAGGCTTTAGGAGACGCTCTGTGCTAATACGTGGGTACAACACTGTCGTAATCACAGACTGATTAGTAACCAGGGTGGTTTATAAACAATACCACCATGGTCATGTCATGTTAACAAGTTGTTAATTTCACTAATTAAATCCATTTCTACAAAGTCACCCATTTCTAAATCATTAGCAGTTTCAGACATTGCTGCTGTTTCTATAGTTTGTCTTCAAAATGATCTACTTACCCCGGCTATGCTTATTAGCACAAACGAGGTGTTAGCGCTGTATTTATGGATGCAGACTGCTAATCAAACTATTCCAATAATGAGTTTTCCACTTGTGGTTTTGGTCACATTTATTCGTTTTTATTAAATATCTGTTACATTTTAAAAAGCAAACACGGCCTCTCCTGAACCCTGGAGCCATGTTTGGCCCACTTGGATCAGCTCGTTACGTAGCGCTCCACCCTGCATGTACACGGTGCTTTTGTAGTCTTACGGCTCAGAGTCACATTTTAACCGTATTACCAGAATCAGATCAAACACACGGCAGCAGCTTAAACATAACCTTAAGCTAATGTTTCCCAGTTATGACTGAACTGCTCTTGTTTGTAGTTTGTGTGTATTGCACGTCTCATACTGTAGACACAACGTGCACTCACAGCTAAGCTCGACTCTGATGAAGTCCTTGAGGCCCTGGTTCTCCAGGAACACTCCAGAAGGAGCGCTGGTCTTGAAGTAAAAGGAGATGTCAGACGCCAGCTCTGCCTGTAGGGTGGGGAAGTACAGGTACGACGACTCCTGGTAGAAAGAGGCTGCGTTCCATATCGACCCTGGAAGGACAGGAGGAAGCGAAAAGAACGTAAAGATGACGAAGTGAAGGGAGGAGGCGGTGAGCGGAGAAGCTGTGTCACGCTGCATCTCGAGGACATTTTTGTTCATCAGTGTAAAACCTGTGACTTTTGCGGAGTGTTATTTCCACCAGGCAGCAGGTTTTCAGTCAAATGCAGCACATAAAACTCAATAACTCTTGTTAGGAGAGTTCATTGCCATGTGATGCTGCGCTGCTGAAATACTGAGATCAAAAATTCCTGTGAAAGAAAATCAGTCTTTTAAAAGATACTTTGGTTCTGCAGAGAAGATCGAAAAGCAAATAATCCAAGACATCGGTGAACGTGCAGCGACCGTACGTGGCACACAATAGGTGACATCACAGGGTCTGAAACACTGTAGCTATCCTCTAAATAATTTATACATTACATGCATTATACATCATCAGCCAGACGTTTGATGTGTTTAAGAAGCTTTGATAGCTGCTATTACACTTAAAATAGACTTATTTGGGGGGCGGGGGATGGGGGAAGCTGGCACGCTTAAATTCTAAGACAAGCAGCACAAAATCAAACCCCAGCCCTCTGCAACACCTGCAGATATTTACTGAAAGCGAACTGAAATCTCTGTGATCCTGCCTGCACCACAGATGAGGCTTTAACTCTCGATCCAGCGACAAACATAAAAGCACAAGTCGCAAAGACATTGTGTGAACATTTTGTGTCTCTAATCAGCCTCCATCTGCAGCCAAATCTGGAACAGTAGCTTCAACAGTGAGGTGATCACCTACTGTCTCCATAACAACGCAGAGGGCCGATGTGGTAGACAGCCTGCGAGCCCATTCTGTCGGTGTCTCCGATCACTATCTGGCTCACTGGTAGGTGGTCTTTGTAGGAGAGGACTCCTGTGTCATTAGCCCTGTGACAGAACAGAGAAAAGAACCGAATAAATAGTAATACACCAATCCTCAGGGGCCCGATTCTTTCATGGGGGTCCAGATAAAGGCTGACTTTCAGCTCCGTTAGCACAGAGCGCGCGGTAAACACCCCATAAAGGGAACCATCTATCACAGAGCACACATTTGCCTGTGAAAACATGGAGCTGAAAGCAGGAAGGCTTTGGAGTGGATTAACGCAGCATAAACAAAGCCATTGAGAATGTTTAAACTCCAGCACAGCCTTTGTTTCTTCATTCATGGCTCAGAAACGATGATGAGTTTAATCAAAAGTGAAATATTATGTATGAGCTGTAATTAATCATTTTGGATTAAACTGTGCTATACGAAATTGTCAAAGGCATTTTCACACAATCCCAAACAGATAATGAGCTGCAGAAATCGGAGTGTGAAAATGACATTGAACACTGTATGATCTACTCGCTTCATTTTTAGGAGACAAATTTCGACAAAATCCTGGAACCTGAGCTGCTCGTGGTGGTAGCACAACGGCGACTCGTTAGTCACATGGTCTGTCTCACAGTTCATGGATAAACCATCCATTTATCATTATTTCATGTGTCCTTCTGTTTCCTACACACAGCTGTGGTCTCACATCAGTGTGGATCAGATTATCACTGCCTCCTACAAAAAAGTAGGGTCTTTGTAAAACGCGGATGTGTGACATCAGCTAAAGAGACGACATGTCCAATGTTTTAAACACAAACAAGCTGAGAAACGTGCAATAAGAAAATAAATGTGTGTGATGGAGAGGCTGCCAGGTACAAAGACGGGCAGCTTCCACAAGAAAGGTGTTCCTGACTGAAAACACACACACACACAGACACACACACCCCCTCTCCAGCTGTAGTGAGGGGTCTGGGAGTCGACTGGCCCGTCTGCAGTCAACAAAGAAGCTGCAGTAAGTCCTTTATCAGAAAACCAGGGAGGCTCGAGAAGCTTTCAAAGGCAGAGCAGTGTGTGCAACACATCCAGTGATGATGCAAATGATGTAATTATGAAACAGAAGGTCTCACTTCCTAAATCTAGAAAGCGGCACTGGACTCTTTTACATCAACGTGAGGTTTAAATGATTTATCATCAGTTTTGATTGTGTTCGCTTTAACGTTTGGTAGCTGTTTAAATCTTTTTGCAGTAGCAGTTTTATAATTCACCTACAGGATACAGAATAGTGTTCATGACGTGAATAAAAGCAGCCATGTGTGCGCTGTCTGTACCATGTGTCTGTGTCAGCATCACAGTTGCAGAAGTAGTTCATGTCAATGCAGTTCTCCTCCAGGCTGCAGGAGCACTGCTGAACTCCAGGCAGGAAGCCTCCCCAGTAGCTCCTCTTTTCTCCTTCCCGGTCCAGCCACCACGAAAGCGGACTGCCATCTGCAACCAAACCACAGTCAGCACGCCGCTGCAAAGGACTCACACAGTACAGCAAATATAAGTAAAACCACTGGCTTTAAAAAACAACATGAAACCCAAAGACAGTTTCTTTCTTTTAATTTACAACAACACCATCGAAAAGAAGTATGAAATAAAATATTATTATTATTTTTTATTTTAAATGCTGTGATGTGATAAACAGTGAAATGACGCCACACTACCTGAAACCAAAAACATAACTAAAGGGTTAAACAGCTTCAATCAGTGTGACCCTGCTCTCAGAGGCCAGCTGGCATGGAGAAGCCCATTAAGCCACATGTCACAATGCATAATCAGTGTTACATGCTGGGGGGCTCTCATCCTGCAGCATTATAGGCAAAGATTTATGTATGGATACATGTCACAGCAGCGAGCAGTGGGGTCAGAGGCCGGAAGCATCCCTGTGAAACTCACTTTAACATCATCCATCACTTTGGCAAAACTGGTGACACAAATGTTAATTGTATGCATAAGTGAGGAGCTACAGGAACAATGAGTATGCACCAACATTTGCATTACAAAGGATGGAAATAATCCACATCTTTATCCTGTGTATTCATCGCTGTCCGCTGCACATTTTAAAATAGTCCTGAGACATCAAACAGGAACACAAACCACAACAGGCTACAATCAATATATCCTGCAGGAGAGGTCTCTCTAATCACATCCTTTAACTGGCTGAATACTGACAGGAAAAATGTGTTTCCTGTCTCCTTCACAGAAATGACTGTTGTGATACATCGTTGCCCAATGTATCACATGCATGTATCAATGTATCACATGCATGTATCAATGTATCACATGCATGTATCAATGTATCACATGCATGTATCAATGTATCACATGCATGTATCAATGTATCACATGTATGTATCAATGTATCACATGCATGTATCAATGTATCACATGTATAGAATAAATATAGAATAAAAATATATCATATCCAACATGATGCCGCAAAAGCAAATGTGGATTTTGTTATAAGGGTTAATAAACATCTCAGTTTGATCTTTTCTGATGCTTTGGCTCTGACAGGGTTAATATTCACAATCTTTGCACCCGCACAGATGAGGGCTGCTATTTAAGGGGGATGACAACTTTAAAGTGCACATGGTGGGAACTACTAAGAAATGTTGTTGTGTGTCTGTGTGTGGGGTCAAACTGTGGGCTAAACACAAATAGCCCTACATTTAAATCAGCGTGTGAAGGTTTGTATGCAGTGCAGGGGCAGCATTCAGCTCATTAAATATACTCTGAGCTATAAATATGTGAGGGGGAGGGAATACATCAGTGCTCCTTCTTCCCACAGGACCTATTGTCCTGTAGTACAATAGGTCCTACAGGACAGGATTTTCCTTCTGTGTCATTTAGTCAAATTGAAATTTTGTATTGTTGCAATGGAAAATCAGGATTTGTGGTTTGAAAATGTTTATCTAACTTAACATGTCAGATAAATTTGTCCTTAAGTTAATATTGACTTCAAGTCAAAGGTTTAATTAAATTAGAGTCATATTTCATATTTCCAGTCTGTATGTATGCTCTAGAAATGAGAAACAAATGAAGACCACAGCTCAGAGAGGTCAGTATCATCCACTTCCTGATCGTTCAGCAGCACTGAAGCAGAGCGAGTAGAGCTTGGGTGATGCTGCGTTTTGCAGTGGATGCAGATTTTAAGATAAAAAGATTCAATACACTGACCTCTGTCACTGCTGGCAGCAACGATCCCAGAAAACTCCTGTGACAATGCTTCAGGCTTCATTAAGTTTTGCACCTTAACAGCCTGACGACTACAACCTTCTCTAAGCTTCTCAGCTACTCTGGATTACATTCAAACCAAGTACACAGCCTGTTTAAATTCAATTAACACTGAGGTCTCGGTTTGTCCTCCAGTCAAAATCAGAGAACAGAAACACTTCTGTCCATATGATTTGTCTATGTTTGCACCTGCAGTTACCTTTTACCATTTTAGTAATCTTACAGGTTCACTGCAACATCACACTGTGCACCATCAGTCTTAGTCATGTAACCTGTCTGATGGTTGTACCTGATGCTGCAGAGACACGTGGCTGTTGCGCTATTTCTTTCAAAACTATGTCCTCTTTGGGGTGGACAAGGAGGACACGGGCCAACAACAGGACAGCTGGAGGACACAAACAAAGCTTCTGCTGTTACAGCTCAAATATTCTGCCCCACGTTTTACACACACCCGGCAACAGGTGGCGCTGCCCCTATCGTCCAATCCTGTTAGCATAAGTGGACGCATGGACGGAGGACGGTCTGGCACGAACTCTCGCGCCTGACTCCACTCACTGTGTGCTTAGCTGTGATGCTGCAGGTGGTGCTGAGAGCCACACTGGGATCAGCGGTGATGACATCATTTTAATTCATTTGATTTCCTGCATAATTCATTTTTTTGTGTTAAATATAAGACAACAGATGTCCCAATATAAAGCCACCTGACGGTGCAACAGCTGACAAACCAATTTTCACTTGGTGCTATTTTCTATTTTCTAGGAGCCACTTTAGCACAGCTTTAAAAACAAGTGTTTAAAAAGTGAGCCGTCTGATGTAAATTCCAGGGTAAGTTCATAAAGGATGCATCTACAGGAAAATCTTGCTAGATAAAAAAGAAAATGTGAAAAGAACAAAGAAGACTGCTGAATAGGACATCAAAAAGACGAGTAATTAAAGCACTGTTGTGAATGTTTAATATTAATTCACTGTCACGTTAAAAGCCACAGTTGCCTCAAAGCAAACTGAGTTCATTATGAGTATTTAATAAAGAAAAAACAACATGTTTAAAATGCAAATCACACCAGGGCTGCGTGGTTTCAGTACGAGGACATGACTGAACATCTGTGTTCAGGCTGGCAGTCAGAGGACATGCTGCACAGCAAAACGCCACAACTGGAGGTGAACTTCAGATGTTTTTGGCAGGGCTGCACCAGAAAACCCAGCGGCCCCTTTGAACAGCTACTGCTGTTGTTTTTTTCTGCTAAATTAGCACGATGAGTGGCATCTCGTCTAAGAGCGATTTGCATATTCTGTTGAGTAACACTGTTGCTTAAATGGATGCTGTTTATACCTGCACGCTCCGAGAAGTCGATTACAAAAAGACATTTGACCTTTTTTCCACGGGAGATACGAGCGTCCAAACAACAAAGACGGCCGTTACAAAACTCCGACTGTTTCTTCGAGTGTTCACGCAGCTATGAAATACGCTGTTCTGGCTCTTGTTTGATGTCTGGGGTGATAATGAACTTGTTTGTTTGTGCACACATGCTACCCAGGGAACAGCAGAATCATGAATCTTTCATGGTTTAAGCGCGAGTGCTCGGATGTTTGGAACACCATAGGTGCCAGAGATCTGAGATGAATGTACACCAAAAGATTGGACACAGCCTTTCAGGTTATTGTTAAACTATAACAAGAGTAGGGAAGCAGTGGGCGAGGGGGTGTTGAAGGGGGCAGCAGCTACCAACGTGGCCCCGGGCTGACAGCCTGACAATGCAACACAAATAACACAACGTTCAACTGCTTCATTTGGATGAGACCACTCAGTCCCACAGTGGGGGGGAGCCAGCCGTGGGGTCAGCAAGCAAATGCATGTAAGAGCATATAAACAGGTTTGCCCTGTATTTCTGCTGACGCACGTGTCCAGTGTCTACTCGTCTGAATCCAGTGCAGCTGTTCTCAGTGATGTTGTACTGGTGACAGCACGGGACATGTTTTAGGACAGCCACTGACCTTTTGTGTTAAAAAGACGGGACTTCCTGCAGTTGTAAACCACTTCCTGTTGGCACTGTTCCGACCCAGATACGATGGCACGTAGTTGTTCGGCCGAAGCGCTGTAGTTGAAAATCATGACGTGAGGTTTCTGAAGGGATGAGGTCTGAACTGTGACCGGAGCTGTGCTGTTGTGGGACAGCACGGTCCACACCTTCTTCTCTGCAAGAAAAATGTTCCCGCGTTACTGTGACGCCAACATCAGCACCTCCTGCACCAAGATCCCCCCCACGATGTGTCTGTGTGACACACAAGGTCATCGTTAGAAGCAGATTTGGACACATGAATGTGAACTCTGCTATATTATATATAAAATAAACTTACAGTTATATTAACCCTTTAAGACCTACCACAGAACGCCACAGCTTATCTTTAGATTTTTACATGCTGTAGTTTGGGAGCATTTCAAGTTGCTATACATCAACACAACTGTTATATCCCAAATGTTAATAATGTGCATGCATGAAGTCCGTAGTAACTACATAAATTGCAAAAAAGTAAAATAAACTACAAAAAAATCGTATAGAAAATCATTTTTGTTTTGTTTTTTTACAAATATTTCTAGTTAGAGGTTCATCACCCGAAACTGAAAATAGA
This sequence comes from Simochromis diagramma, assembly GCF_900408965.1. Classification (NCBI taxonomy): domain Eukaryota; kingdom Metazoa; phylum Chordata; class Actinopteri; order Cichliformes; family Cichlidae; genus Simochromis; species Simochromis diagramma. Next base: position 7,329,773 of record NW_024386892.1, on the reverse strand, counting down.
AAAAAGTTGCACAAAATAGTTTCCAACCACAGGAAATTTATTTTGAGTGTCTTCATAGTTTTATTTTTGAGATACACCAATTTTTATATACTGCAGGAAAAACAAAAATAAATATTCTAATGCAAATTTGCAAAAAACCAGCATGTGCATCGAAATGAACTGTTCCCAACAGTGTAATTTGAGTTCTAAGCATCCCAGAAACTATTCACAAAGGCATAAACTCGGACATGAATTTTAAAAACACCAGCATATCTTTGTAAATGCCCTATAGGAAAAAACTACCGCATTTCAGGACGGTAATGGCGGACATGCGATAGTTCGCGCTGACGTCTGTTCCAAGTAGGAAGTCTTATGAACAGCTGATCGGATCGGCAAAGCGTGTTTCTGGAATATTATGTTTTTGTTGCTGCAAGTGCTTTTTATGCAGTTTTTGCAAAGCTACATGTGGAAGGAAACCATGACCGAGGACAAGCTGAATGCATAAGATGTGAGTACAACTCCTCTGGTTTCATATGCAACAAAAATTATTGTGCTAGTTTATGTGGTCGCAATTCTACCGAGATTTAAAAATAGTTATGCAAAACGCGCCCGCTCCGGCCGGCCATAAAGGGCTAACTGAAAATGACTTGATTGGCAAAACTCTGAAGTAAAAAATATCATGAATTTGGATATCTGCCGATACCGATATGAATCCGATATAGTGTGTTTTTTAATCAATAAAACTGTTTTTTAATATCTTGCTGCATTTTGTATAAGTTCATACTCAAGTTTAAAAAACAAACAAAAACTAAAGCTATTCTGTTACACCTGTATGCAAAAAATACACTGCAGCCAAAATATTTCATAGTTCAGCAAAACTGATCAATCTAATAAACTTAAACCTGCTCCATCCTCCCTATTCTGGTATTTTAAAGAGTATTTAGTAGAAATATTAAGCAACCTAATTAATAGGGTTGCAAACTCCCAGCAAAAAAAAAAGGGAACCACCCACCCTCCACCTCATGGTGCTTAATCAACGTAATCAACTTTAATTTGATGCAGTGTGAAAAAAAATGCACAGAAATAAATTATTTTTTTCAAGAATAATTGAATAGATTATTCTTGATAGATGTTGAAATCTGATAGATGTTGAATTGAATAGATTCAACATCTATCAGATGGCGGCGCGTGAACAACGCGAGGCTCAGTGTCTCTCCAGAATCTGCTATTTAGCGGTTTTTTATCTACTTTTAACCGGATTATTTGTCCAGAATTGCTGTGCGTTGCTGACCTACAGCAGACAAGAGCTTCTGGACATCTGGACTCATAACTCCAACAGTTTTATCGCCGATCTCCGACTCATCCCAGAGATCTCCAGAACACCGGAGGCTGCCCACTCTCCCCGGCCAGGCGGAAGTGCACGCAGACGGCGCCGGGATCGTAAACAAAGGCGAGGTAGGCGCGGAGGGCTACGGGCTAAGCTAAAGCTAACACCACACCGGCTGCCTTTACCCAGTATTTTTCTCGCCAATGTCCGTTCTCTGGCAAACAAAATGGATGAGATACGGCTCTCCATCACTAACAACAGACGGATTATGGACTCAAATGTCATGTTTTTCACCGAAACATGGTTGAACAACAGCTGCCCGGACAATGCTATCGAGTTAGCAGGACGCCACACACACCGAGCCGACAGGCTAGCAGATGACTCCGGCAAGACCAGAGGTGGAGGTTTGTGCATTTATATTAACAATGCTTGGTGCATGAACTCCACTACTACTGAGAGTCACTGCTCACCTAATGCGGAGTTTTTAATGGTCAAATGCAGACCTTATTACCTCCCCAGAGAACTCACTTCGATCATACTCACTGCCGTGTATATACCCCCCGACGCTAATGCTAGGTTGGCCATGAAAGAACTTTCTGCAGCCATTAACAAACACCAGAATAAACACCCCGAGGCTGCTTTTATTGTTGCTGGCGACTTCAACCACACCAACTTAAAGACAGTCCTCCCCAGATTCCACCACATGTCTCCTGCCACACCAGAGGAGACAAGACTTTAGACCATGTGTATTCCAACCTGGCTGGAGCCTACAAAGCCACACCCCTCCCCCACATTGGACAATCGGACCATCTCTCCCTGTTCCTCACACCTCGGTATTCACCACTCATCCAACGTGTGAAACCTGCTGTGAGGACAATTAAAGTGTGGCCAGAGGGGACAGACGCAGTGCTCCAGGACAGATTTAAAAACACAGACTGGAATATGTTCACGCACACAGACCTGGACCAGTACGCCTCATCTGTACTGGATTACATCTCCGAAACCACAGACAGTGTCACCACCCAGAAACGGATCACCATGTACCCCAACCAGAAGCCTTGGATGAACCGGGATGTTCGTCTCCTCCTGAAGGCCCGCAACACCGCCTTTAGGTCAGGAGATGCACACGCCTACAGCACAGCCAGGGCTAATCTAAAGAAGGGCATCAAAAATGCCAAACACCATTACAAAAAGAAGGTAGAAGAACACTTCTCCAACTCCAACCCCCGATGCATGTGGCAAGGACTCCAGACCATCACAGACTACAGGACCACCAAACCCTCCCCCGCATCCTCTGATGTCTCCTTCCTCAACGAGCTCAACAACTTTCATGCTCGCTTTGAGCGAGGGAACCCCACAACCACAACCAAAGCAGACGTGACGCCAGACCACCAACCTCTGACTCTCTCCCCCACCGATGTAGGAGCAGTGCTGAGCAGGATCAATGTCCACAAGGCTGCAGGCCCTGATGGCATCCCCGGGCGTGTTCTCAGAGCGTGTTCTGGGGAGCTTGCAGGAGTGCTCACAGACATATTCAATCTGTCCTTGGCCCACGCTGTGGTACCGGCCTGCTTCAAATCCACCTCCATCGTCCCGATACCCAAAAACTCCAACCCATCTTGCCTCAATGACTTACCGCCCAGTAGCACTCACCCCCATCATCACTAAGTGCTTAGAGCAGCTGGTCCTAGCACACTTCAAATCCTGTCTCTCCCCCCACCCTGGTCCCCCACCAATTCGCATACCGCCAGAACAGGAGCACAGAGGATGCAGTCTCCATCGCACTGCACTCTGTCCTCTCACACCTGGACAACAACAACACCTACGCCAGAATGCTGTTTATAGACTTCAGTTCAGCATTCAATACAATCCACCCCTCACAACTCATCAGGAAACTGACAGACCTGGGCATCAGTTCCCTCATCTGCAAATGGTTACTGGACTTCCTGACCAACCGCCCCCAACATGTCCGGCTGGATAACCACTGCTCATCTACCATCACAATGAACACCGGTGTACCACAAGGCTGTGTGATGAGCCCTTTCCTCTACTCCCTCTTCACCCACGACTGCAGACCTGCTGATGGTTCCAACACCATCATTAAGTTTGCAGATGACACCACGGTGATTGGCCTCATCAGTGACAACGATGAGGCCGCCTACAGGGAGGAGGTGGATCGTCTGGCTGAGTGGTGCGACACAAACAACCTGCTGCTTAACACCGAGAAGACCAAGGAGCTCATCGTGGACTACAGGAGGAATGCTGACCCACATCCACCCATCCACATTAAGGGGACGGCTGTGGAGCGTGTGAGCAGCTTCAAGTTCCTGGGAGTCCACATCTCCGAGGATCTCACCTGGACGACCAACTGCTCCAAGCTGGTCAAGAAGGCTCACCAGCGCCTCTTCTTCTTGAGGACTCTGAGGAAGAACCACCTGTCCTCAGACATCCTGGTGAACTTCTATCGTTGCACCATCGAGAGCATCCTGACCAACTATATAACAGTCTGGTACGGGAACTGCTCTGCCTCGGACCGGAAGGCGTTGCAGAGGGTCGTGAAAACTGCCCAGCGCATCGCCGGAGCACCACTTCCTGCCATAAAAGACATCTACAGGAAGCGGTGTCTGAAAAGGGCTGGGAAAATCATCAAAGACCCCAGTCACCCATCACATGGACTCTTCACCCTCCTGCCCTCTGGGAGGCGCTACAGGAGCCTCCGGACTAAGACTACCAGGTACCGGAACAGCTTCTTCCCCACAGCTGTCAGACTCCTGAACTCTGCCTCCTGACATCTGACCCACGTTAAACTCATGGACTGAACATACACACACCCACAATGGACAACTGTACCCTCAAACACACAATAATAACATGGACTGAACCACCACTCACAACCACTAGCACTTTATATAGCCTCTGTAGAAACTATCTACACCCTCACTTATCTTAACTGCACTACTGTATAGCTCTGTAAATAATCATTCTGTACATTCGATAATCTTTAATCCTACAACTGTTTACAACTTGCATAGTTCCCATTTCTGTATAGCTGTATATCTCAGATTCTGTAAAGTTATTTATTTCATATTCTGTATAGTTTTTCATATTTATATCCTGTTCATAGCCTGTACCTAGCTTGTACTCACTACAGCCTGTACATATAGTTATAGAATATTCACAACATACTTCATACCGTGTACATTATAACATTCCATAATAGACCCATTTCTGTAATATACTCACATATCTATATTATTGCTAATATTTATTGTAATATATCTATATCACTAAAGCACTTCTGGATGGATGCAAACTGCATTTCGTTGCCCTGTACCTGTGCATGTGCAATGACAATAAAGTTGAATTCTATTCTATTCTATTCTATTCTATCTTTCTTCAACAGAACTGCAGACTGCACAGATGGTACCTTCCCAAAGGAAAAAGTACTATAGCTTACTAGGGTATATTAGACTTAATAGTTACTATATACAGTAATTGACTTCTATACATTTTACATCAGATTAAAACTTTGGGTGTAAGATTCAGGTAATTATTTATTAAAAGCTAGACATTTTAAATGAGAATAAGAAAGAAAAGTATGTCTTTGTGCCCCCTTTTCCCTGTTCATGCCCTATCGGCCCCCCTGACTAAACTTTGCTAGATCCGCCCCTGCACAGTTACCAGCCGTCAGCTATGTAGAAAAGGATCCTGGTGTAGAAAGTAATATTAAATAAATTCTAACAAAAGATTATCAAGCTTAAACGTGCTGCTGTTGTTCAGCCGCTGGTTTCCTCTTTCTGGTGCAAAGTGGGCGATAAACAAAGAAGAGAGACGGACTCCCGACAGAAAAGCTGATCAGCTGATCATTGATCAGTTTCATGACTGAAGTAGCAGCAGGAGAGAGAGAGAGAGAGGCAGTCGCTCCATATATCGGTTGTTAAGCTTAACGCGGGAATGCTTTACAAACATTCAGAGATGAACTTACACACTTGCTTTACTTCTGTCTGGGAAAACTTCCTCGGAGATGAAATGCTGGTTTGGTAGCGAGGCTCCAAATACACACAGTCTCTCTATCACGTGAGCACACTGCTCCGACGTTCTAAGGTTATGAGCCGAGTTACACCATGTCGCAAGTTTTGTGAGGTGCTTTTTTGATATTTAATGGATTGGATTACATTTTTTATTTCTCTCCGATATCCGATCCAGTAATTTAGGTCAGTATCAGACTGATACCGATACGTAATATCGGATCGGTCCATCTCTACTTCAAACCCTACACTTTGAAAAAGAACCTGATTTTATTCGTATCCACATACGAACACAGAATATTTTGGATAAAATCAGACGGCTGTGTCCTACTTCATGATTATTCTCATCAGGTTGGCAGGCTTACAGTTATTTACATCTCTAATGGATTCCTTAATTGAGGTCAAGTTGAGACATATTTGCTGCAGAACGACTGAGATTTTCAAGGAGACGACTGAAAAAACAAACCCTGGACGAGAGCAGCAGAGAACACCACGTTCGCTCTGTAATGTCATCACTGCTACATTAACCTTGCAGGGACGAAGCAGCTGGGAAAGTTGTGACAGCGCGGTGACGAGCACGGCCTCCAGAGTGTCAAAACTCAATATGTTTTGTCCTATATGTCATGCAGACTGTGGATCAGCTCGTGTCCCTCTGCCTGTCTGTCAAAAGTCACATCTCAGGTGACACAGAGCATATTGTGTTTGTGCCATCAAAAGCTCTTTCTGGCTCCCAAATCACAACACCCACACTGGTGACATCAGTCTGCTCCCACAGCTCCCAAACACCAACACTAACCCTCTCCCAAACGCAGCCTGGTGCCACGCGATCACTGTCGATATCTGTGCTGCCGACAGCGACATTCGTAATTATTTTATCGACTCCTCTGCCTCGACGTAACTTTCCTCGTTTCTCCACGAGCAACAGATAACTGCCGAGATTTCAGAAATCAATGGGCAAATTTCTGTGAAAATGAATGTGGATATTCCTGTTTGCAGCACGGCGAGTGCTGCAGACGTGACTTTGAGCTGGGATCAGGTCAAAACCAAAACTTTTACCCAAGAAATGTGCAGATTTATGCATTCCTTCAAACGACTTAACAGTTTAAACGTTTTCATGGCACCATGACTCGCCCTGCATCCAAAACATCCAGAATTACTGTCATGAAATGCACTGTGCAGGGGATTAACCCTTGTTGACGTTAATGACCCCGAGCCTCTGGAGGCCACTGGGAGGGGGCTTAAGATCTCTAAGCCTGTCAAGTTGTAGTCTTTTTTTAATATATTTTTAACTGGCTTTATTGGATGGATACAGGGAAGCGAGAGGGGAAGACATGCGGTAAAGGGCCACGGGTCGGACTCGACCCCAGCCGGTCGCCCGCTCATCCGACTGAACTAACCCGGTGCCAAGTTGTAATCTTTTTGATTTGAGAAGCAACAAATCCCACATTTCTGCTCTCAGCCATACTTGAGTGGACAAGATGACCTTTTAATTGAAGCATCATTCATGAAGACACCATGAAAACCTTTCCCTCTGATTAAAGATCGAGGCAACAAAAGGCAGCATGCTGCATATACATAAAGAACCAAAAGATTGGAAACAAATGAAAGATTAAATCTGTGTTTAACACACACCGAACATGCATTTAAAAACCCTCAGGAGGTCGCCTAGACTGCTGCTGGCTCTGGATCAATGCAGGCTAATCTATAAGCCAGTGCACTCTTTACTCTGAGCTTTCTCTGTGTTCTCGGGTGATGTTGAATGGAGTAAAAGGTGACAACACGAGGTCTACAATGATCTCACCTGTCATGTTGCAGTATACCTGTGTGGGCCCCAAAGGACCACTCCCATCTGGATCAATGAAGTAGAAGCCCGATGAGCTGCCACTCAGCTTGTAGGCCTCACAGGAAGACTCGTAAATGGCTGCAAGAGAGTGGGACAGAAATCAGTCAGTCGTCCAAGAATCAGCCCACGCTCTGACAGCTCTCGATTGGATGAGTCATGAATACACAAAACCTATCTAAATGTATGAACTCTGTGCTGTATTATAGAAGTGAATGATGTCCATGCTTTGGCTTTTTTCTTTATGCTAATTATGGCACCAACATCCTGAACCAGTGTCCTCCACACAAACCGATTCACGTCAAGGAACATCTTAAACATCTTCACAGAGATACACACTAACAGAGGCCTTTGTTTGTGGCAGTGACTGTCATTTTAATGGGATGAAAGGACAGCAAACAAACGTTACTGCCTGCTGCTGGCTTCATAATAACTTCTATTATTTGATGAAAATAATTAAGTCAAGTCAGCCTATTTGTACGCCATGTTTTTCAAAAATAGAAGTCAATGTAACAAACTGAGATAAATGGCAGAGACATCACAAAGCATCCAAATACAGAAAAGCAAAAAAACTCAAGGAGAACAATTAAAACTACATGACAGCACAGGCCTTTGTGAGCTCCTCTAGATACCACAGGACCTGCTTTGAAGAGCCAGATGAGGCGAAAGACTAACATGACAGCACGAACCTTTAGTTTAGACCCACGGCAGGATGAGTGCCTGAAGAACCAGAACACCGGCGACATAGTAGCTCATCCTGTTCATGCTCCATCATAACTCACAGGTTACTACCTCTAAAACAACAGACATGACCCCTATGGGCTCAGACTGTGCTCATAAATATTTTGTACTTGTAAATCAGACGATGTAGCTGTGAAATGAATTTTGTAACCTTGTGTGTTTGTAAAAAATATTCACAAACGTTATTTTTTGGACCGTAAGGCGCACTGGATTATAAGCCCGGCTACACGAAACAAAACAGTCAGAGTCTTGCTTCCTCCACTTCCGTAGCATTGATTCATTAATGCTGAATTCTCTCACAGCTGCTCTATTCCCGTGTTGTTGCAGTATATTAATGACTAACCGCGTATTGTGGATGGATTATCTCAGTTGTTCCCCTGACTGAAGTTTGGTCCGTTTACAGCATCCTGCCATGCGATTGCATTTGTCTCTTTAACTTTTATCGAGTGGAAAAGTGTTAGCGTTCATCCTCCAGCTTCACTGTTTATATTATGCTAACATAGCTGTGTAGCTAGCGATCACATAGCACATCATTATATACCAGCTAGCCCAACTTCAGTAACCCTACAAACGTAACTGCTGTTTAGTTTTCTGTCTTCATTTATGTTGGAAGTGATAGCAGAGCTGTACGTTTGGATTTTTCAGAAATCTCTCAGTCAGAACATGCTATATCATGTTTAGGTGGAAGCTAGCGAGCTAACTTCCTGCTAACTTCTAACTCTGTTAAATGTAATAAATCCTGTTTTCATGGATGCCTGGATGTTAAACTTAATTGTTACACCTGGTAAAGCAGCAACGCTGATCATTTTATTAAAGGTGAAAGAATTTAGACAGTTTTTAACTCTCAGTGATGCTGCAGTGTTTGTGTGACTTTGGGACCTGAAGCAGACGGAGTTTATGACCCAAATTACTCTGCGAGGCTCCTGACTACGGCAGCCGTAATGCTCCAACAATCCATCAAGCAGTGGGCTTAGTAGTTTAGCAAAGTCGGACTAAAACGTTTCTGACAGATTTTTGAGCACCGTGTACATAAAATTATTTCGAGCTCAGTAAGCACAACCAGAATTCATACATAAGGCGCACCGGATTCCAAGGCGCACTGTTGATTTTTGAGAAAAGTAAAGGACTTTAAGTGCGCCTTATATTGCGGAAAATACGGTAATCATGTTTTTGTTAGGGTGTGGTTACAAAGGAAAAAAACTCAGTAATTAGCTGTTAGACACAAATTCTCATCCATAGATGCACAAACATAAATCAGTTCACAGCTACACAGTCTGATTGAAAGTGACCTGGAGAACTCTTTGGCCAAAGACTCACATACACACACAAACACTGCAGGAGGATCAGTGAATCTGTGGATTGTGGAAGGAAAGATGACAAATACCTCATCAGTCCTTTGGCCACATAAGTCTCGAGTTTACTAATGAATGTTTCCAGCCACTGCATCTGTCAAAGCTAACAAGTCTCAGTTATGATGCTAGTGCCAGCCAGTATAACCAGGATGGTAAGGTGCTGTCCAGTGGAGTGTTTTCTAAAACCACCCAGAGGGCAAAATGAGACCTTTTTGTCACAGTCATGCAGTTTGAACTCAGCACGAGAAGTGTGTGTGTGTGTTCCTGTCTAGCTATCTTTGTGAGGACCGAAATCTGCATTCTACTATACTTGTGAGAACCAACAGTCACTTGTGAGGACACACTCACGGTCCTCACAAGTTTGAAGCATTTTTGAGGCTCAAAATGTGGTTTTAGTGTCAGGGTTACAATTAGGGGCTAGGGAAACCGTAACGTCAATGAAGGTCCTCACTAAGATAGCTGAATGGGCTTGTGTGTGTGTGCAAACTCCAGAGATGAAGCCAGACATTTCTGAATCTCATTGAATCTGCTGAGTGTTTTCAGACTCTGTCAGGTTTCAGGTTTTGAGTCCAGACAGAAAAGTTGATTTCACGTGTTTACGGGGAAGTTGATGAAAGGCCCTATTTTTAATTCAGCAGATGATCTTATCTGCCATGTTCTCTCCATCAGCCAAACACGACTGTGTTTGCCTGCATATAAACAAGATATCAGTATTCTGGGGCAGGGGAATTTCACACATACTTTCCAACAGCCGTCTCCACAGCAAATATCAAGGCGATGTCATAAAATGACAGCCGTAAGGAAAAGCTCCTACATGCAGAGTCAGTCTAAAGTCAGCCAGTCTAACACTATTTAGGGTGTAGCGAAAAAAGATTCTCAGAATTTTGAAAGTGAGAATAGCAGCATCGGTTGTAAAGGTCTTGTCAAGTCGAAGCAGGACAGCTTTTTTTGCTCTGCACAGGTGAAGAAAGGTACGAGCGAGGCTGGCGGATGTGTGCCGAATCGAATGACACAACTCGGCAGACCGAGAATAAATGGGGCGGTGCGGCGGATGTAATGGCGGCTTTGAGAGGAGGTGAAGGAATGAAAGTGAGACAAAGTGCTCACAGTTGTGACATGTCGCTCCAGCATAACCCGTCCCCGAGCAGTCACAGGAGAAAGAGCTCCACATCTGAGAACAGCGCGCTCCGTGCTCACACAGGTTAGGAAGGCATCTGCAAAGAAAGCACAGTTTAGGAATCCACTCATTTACTTAGTGATTGTACCTGATATATGGACATTTGAATCACTTTATTTCCACAGTTTGAACCTTTGATCCAGCACGACGACATTTCGATCCACTGTATGCTTGACTGTACGTTGTTGGGGTGACTCTCTCGACTTTACATGAAGAGTCATAATGTGCACACACCGTTCACCAACAGCACCAACGTTTCACAGTCTGGGGACTCATCAGCGTGCGCTGAACTTCAGACCATGCACATGAATGAACGGTGAGAAAATTTAAACTCTACTGTCTCAATTTATTCCTACTAATAATAAATAATGATTTTGTATGCTATGTTTAAATGAGCAAACATTTAAGTGGAGATATTATCTGAATGTCAGGAGCGGGATCTCATTCACACCCCTCCCAGCCTCAGGCTATATATGCCCTTCATCGATGCCTGCTGTTCCCCCCCCCTCCTTTCATTCACTTCTCATTGGTACACGGGGATCGGCCCGGCCAGTCTCCTTCGAGGCCTTCCCCTGTACACGGTCCCTCATCCATCATCGCTCATCATAACTGAGCTCGTGAAATAAAACTTAAAGGAAGTTCTTCCTTCCCACTGACACCGAGTGCTTCCCCATCAGGGATCATCTATTGCTCCAGCTTTTCTCTCTAATATTGTATATAAAGCACTTTGAGGTAACTGTTGTTGTAACTGGTGCTATAAGAAGATTTTAGCTTTACAGTCTGGAGCTCTAACCGCGGCGATCTTCATCCGTGGTATCTGCCATTCTGCCAGAACTGCAGTTCAGCTGTTTCTGATCCATGAATCTCTGTCTGAGGAACACTTAAACAAAACAGGACTGAGTGGATCTGCAATGATGAACATCTGTCATTACAGTTAGTCACAAAGCAGAGAAGCAGAATACACTTCAAACCCCATCCATGCGTGTGTTTTCCTGCGTTCTCCAGAGTCGGATTGGCGGTTCATCACACGACCGTGACGTGACACTTCAGTCACATTTCCACCTAAAGTCACCAATAAAGCTAAGATGAGGGGACATCTATGGACAGTGTGTGATTGTCCAGTGAGGGACAGCTGTATGTGTATATACACACATCCAAGGAGAGGTTTGTCACAGACCTGACAGGCTTTTCAGTAATGACGCTTCTCAGGTTCACAAAGAAAGAAATGCTGCTGTTAGCGTCTGCATGCTATGTTAGCTCAAATGCTCTGCCACACAAAACCACACAGAGCTGAGCTGAGCAGATCGGCCCTCTGTCACCGCTACCAAAGGGGTATATCTATGCATGTATCTATGATTGGTCCTTCTCTTCAGACTGTAAGCAGCGATTTTAAAGTGAAGGACATGCAACATGCTAGCATGTCAGAAACAACACAGAACAAGTTATCTCATTGAAAAAGCTGCAGGCAGAGATGTTCTGTCTTTTGACTGCTTGTAATTAATTGATTATCAAAACGTTTGCTAATTAACTTTCCCGTCTGCTGACTAATTGAAAAATCTGTAGCTACCTCCTAATGTGCTGAGCTCTTTCAAGCTTTCAGAACAACTGAGGCTTTAGGAGCTGCTCAGGATGATAACACTTTACTTCCAACCACAAAGAAGGAAAAACAAACAAACCCACATAAATAGGCGGCTTCCAGGCATCTGCATTAGCGACTAACAGAAGCAGTTGTTTTGTTGGTGTTTACAAAGCCGATCTTTTATCCAGCAGGTAAGAAAGAGCCGCGCTCACGTTCCCCTTTATTCGCTCCTGTGCTGTCATGAACACCAGCTTTGAAGTCCCCCAAAAGACTCATTTGCTGTTGATTCATGTTGTGCAAAGTAAAAATAAAAACAAGTGTGAACTGACGCTTTCTCACACTGCGCCCTTGTCTGAATTTGAGAAAGTGGAGCCGTGGCAGCGCTTCTCTAAAAATAAATGCATCTCTGTCACCTTCAGACAAGAATGCCCGTTAATAGGATTTCACCACAAAACGTGTTTCAGGGAAAATTTTAAACTGCACTCTTCTGATTAATAGTCCCGTCCTCGAGCCTCCTTCAGTTTCACATAATTGCCAGCCTTTCAAGCATGCATCTATAATTTCATGCACTTTTATCTCTCACCTATTAACTGCAGCAGCACAGGCCGGCCGCAACACGGATAAGGTTGCAGCCGTTGGTTTAATTACCGTCGGGCTATTTTCTGATGTTGTGTGCACGGTTGACCTTACAGGTCAAGAAATGACAGCAGCTGGCACACCCAGGTGCACACGAACAATAAAGTGAGTCACAGTGTAATTAGACCGAAAGCAAAGAAGCTTCAGTCTGAGTTCATTTCCTCGTATCGTCAAAGTAAAAGCTCAGAACAGAAACGAGGAAATCATATGTTCACCTCCCTCATGTTTTCAAATGATTTTTATTAGCAGTTAATTTGCCATTTGATCTCATTCACCCAGTAAATACATCCCAGGACCGAGCTCTCACCACACTGGTGAGAAATCAGATGTCACTGGTCAAAGTGGATCTCACTAACAAACATCCCACTCTGGTATCATAGCAACTCGACGGCGTAAGCTAGCCCTGAAGTTTTTAAATGTTATAATAATAATAAACATAAGCCTGATAAATCAATCTTTTTCAGGAAGTAAATGGTTATTCAGTGTAAAATACGTAACCAAGCCAACACCAAAGGAAAGACAAACACAGTTAGCATGAAGATGAAGGAGTTTCCCCAAGGAGCTGCTGGAGCCTAAATTAAAGTTCAAGCATAAAGACGGGAGTGCAGGCTGGCATGCTGTGAAGTGTGTGCACTGGATGATAACAGTGACTCTACACAGTGCAGCCCTCTGGCCCACACGGTACAATGTAAGCAGTGGTACTGCTGTATGTGTCATCATTTGAATAAGAACAGGGTCCAACCAAAAGCTGAAGGGTGTCCTGGCTCAGCTTTAGAGATGCACCAAATGCTGGCCTCCATGATAAAGTGACAGCAGAGGCTGAATGAGGATCTGAGTGATTCAGGGTAGAGCTGCTGTTCCCTCAGTGATGGTTCAGGCTTCCTGTGAGGATGCCTTCTGGATGCATCTAAGCTGAGTAATTCGTCCATCCAAGAGGAGGCCCAGAACATGATGGAAATGTTTTTCACTTGGTTTGAGAACATCTCTGATTCAGAGCCAGAGGCTGGGAGATGTTTGGACTACAGTGAGACTGCTGTCCCTGTGCCCAGCAGTAGAAATGGATGTATGGATGGCTGCTTAAAGAAAACAGAGGATGGCTGAACTCATCTTGAGGAGGGTGAGTTTGTACACCGCTGCAGTATCTGCACCAAAGTTTCAGCCATGTTTCATCAAAGACAGCCTGATGCTGTTTGTGTAATCCTAGTGGCAGTTTGCTTCTTGACTGACGCCCTTCAATAAATGAAATCACATGGAAGAGCACCAAAGCATGCTCCTGGAGCTGCATCGCCTTCTTTATTCGGTCACTTCCTGCAGCGCGCCGTTCGCCTCACTGACACGGGAGACTGCCGTCGCTCCTGTGTTTGCAAACGCTGGCTTAGACAGCAGACATGTGAAACTGAAGAAAAAGCAGTCTGCATGTTTACTTCAATCCTGTACATGATCCACATGAAGGTGCTCACAGGACCCGCAGCTGTGCAGGGTAATGAGGGAGAGCACGGCACACAGGACAGTAGGGAGGCAGCTTGTTAGCATAGTCCTCTGCCAGGGAAGCTACTCGCCAGTTTTCTGTTGCACTTTAATTGGACGATCCTGTCAGTTTGTCTCTATAGGACAAGATGTCAGTGACATTCAGGCTGCGCTGCAGGCAGCACGCTGTCATCCACAAATTAACAGAGTGGGCATGGATGAGGCTGTGCTGCCATCTTGGATAATGTTTGACATTCAACAGTCACATGTGTGCAGGCTTTCAGCAGCTCTACGTCTGAGCCATGTTCTTACTCAAACACATTCAGGATACTTTACCTGTCTTTTATATTGCACGTGTCGAACTGAAGCTCATTATAATTCCCCAGCAGTCCTTGCTGTACATGACTGAGATTCATCAGCTGGCTGTTGATGAATATGAGCTGCATACAACCCTGGAACGCCGGAGCAAAGCCCTGGCAGTCTGGAGCAGTCGCAGGACAGCCTGGATGGAAATAACACACAATACAACCTTTAGCTTTTATTCCCAAGAAACATTCGGTTAGAGTGTAAAGGAGAACGTCTTAAGCTATGTTAATATTGGAAGCATGGTGTGTAAATCCACGAACCTCCAAAGTAAAAGCTGCCTCTGGATTGCACTTGTTCCCAAAGTTCAATAGTGGAGGAGGGCTCGTTATCCACAGTCAGAGTGATCTGTAGGTTCCTGGCGTCGAGGCTCACAGAGTGCCACAGCCCATCGCTGACTCTCCTGCCTGATGAAGAACGGTTCAGTTTGGAAGTTTAGATGACAACAATATTTATTTATTTTACTTTTGTTAAAAATAGACTTTTGAGAGCTGCCAGTAAATTTCCTGTGCACACACACGCTTGTTTTCACGGACACCACAGGAGCTGCAGAGCTTCCAGCCTCCTCCATCACTCGGAGCCTCCAAACAAAAAGCCTGCCTCCTCCGCCGTGTCACTCAGCGCATATTTTATCATTTAGATGAAGTGAATATGGAAATGTGGAGAAATTACTAACGTCAGCTTCTTCCTGGTTCTTTATTATTGTCAACAAATAACGTGGGTGCATTACCTCCACTAATGTGAAGTAAGCACTGTACCGCAGTCAATCCTCCTCCATTCTTCACTTAAAGATGACACCAGCATCTCTGTTACAGTTGATCACCTACAGTCAGAAGGCTGCAGACATGTGAGCAAACACACTCACACGACTCTGCAGACCAACATCTGGAATATCTTCTGACATGTGTCAGTCAGATTCTTTGTTCCCTTGTTGCTGAGTCTGCTGATGATGACTGAGAAGGTTACTACAGCTGCCTGCACTGCCTAACCCAAACCTTTAACCTGTAAGCCACCAAGTGCTTCACCAAAGTAAAAGTGGCTGTGACAGATCATCACAAAGCTGCAGCCTTCAGGAGGACTGACTGACCCACGCCTCTGTTCCACTCACACTCAGTCCAACAGTGCCCGTGACTTGCAGCAGATCCCTGCATCCCAGGAGAGTCTGAGGGCCGCGGGCAGTTTCACTGTGTCATGGAATAAGCAGAGTTGCCACAGCAGTCAACATTAATCTGAGTTTCCTTCCCTCCTTTCAGGTCAGATATATAAATCTCACCATGTGTTTGCTGTCTCCTTGCTGCCCAGTCAGTTTGTGTGGCTGCTGCTCATCTTTTAAAGTGTTAGAGTGGTGAACGCTCACACTAAACATGGCCAAAGAGTCCCTGTATGTACAGCTAATAATCCCTGTGAGCTAAGAGTTGAGTCGAGGCAGCTTCTGTTTGTGTTTCATGTCAGCTGATATCCTCACGACGCTCTTATCGTTTTCACATCCAACCCGGGGCTGAGTGTGTTCCAGTGCTACAGCACCAGTGTTGTAGTCAGAGCCACCGTGGCGGCTCACAGCATCTCCTCAGCAGAATAAGGATCATAATCAGTGCTAGATGGAGGAGCTGGAGTCTGACAGCAGGACAAGACAGACTCTGAACAACTAAATGAGTCTGAGGACTTGCACAACAATGACCTGATACGCTGCAGGGACTATTAGATGGGTAGGAACAGCAGATCGCATTGACGCAAGCATTTGTTTCAACTGTAAAAACAGGTCAACTCTTATCCTCAGTCCTGCCTCTAAAAAATATATTTGGATGTGATCACTGCTCCAAAGAGTCAGTGGCAGCCCCGTGTCCACACCAGTGTGTTCATGCAACATGTTGTGCATCTCCTGACGAGAGTCTGATGGACACTTCTTAACGAAATTCTTTTCACATTGAGGTCCCCGTGCACGCAGCTCCCACGTTATCAGGGCCCATTTTCATCCTGCCAATGCTCTTCTATCAGCTGAACGAGGACGCAGTGGAACAGTGATGTGACAGTGCGAATGAAACTGAAGGGAAAAGTTCAACTTTGGAGAAAAACGAAAGTCTGGAGTTTAATGATTACACTGAGAGTGATGCTGCTCGGTGTCTGACATCGTTACACTGTTCCAGCAAAGTGGTGAGAATCTGTAGCTGCCTTTAATTAAAACCATGTTTCCATTTTATTTCTTAAGCTTCGGACGATCGCTGTGCCCGACGCTCACTCAGCACGCCGCGCTCACGTTTACACACCGGGCTCTCCCACACTACGGTCCAGGCATCACAGAGAAGATGTTCAGCTAACAGAGCATCACACATCATCTCCATATAGGAATGCCCTCCACCCTGCATCTGTGCTTGGTACAGCATGTTCCCACAGGATGGGTTTCCACACATCAGAGACGAGGACCTGGGGATTGTCTCGCACTGCCTTTAATATGATAACGTTGTTTGCTGCGTATAGATGCTATGATACGCTATATATAATTTCAGTATGACCTCCAAAAGTGGACGAGAAAGACGAGGGATTCTGATGACGGTAACACGAACAATAAACAGATCCTTCCTTTAACTATGGTAAATGTATTGTTTCTGCACGACTGCAGGACTCGAGGTCACGGGCTTCATAGGCTGCAGCTCTAAGGCTGATATGTCCTTGCGCAGATGTTTAATTTAATGCACCATGAGGCAAATTATATAAAAGGGAATACAGTCCCTGAGCTGTGGTTTTCTTCTCCATCTATATTTCCCTGCAGCCATCCAACTGCTGAGAGCCTGACTTCCCCCAAGCAATCTTACTTATCTCTGTTATTTTTGCTAAGGAAACCTATACAGATAATTAGATGATATTTTCCCTCAAGTCCCCCCCCGAAAAAAAAAAGAAAAAGCCATAATATTTTCGACTTTCTTCAGGATGAAGGTGATACAAGTCAGACAGATTAAATTGGTTGCTGAGCACAAAACAAGCACCTTGGAGGACTCAGCAGTGCAAACAGGCTTTTGGAGGCTGGCGTTCGCCGATGATGCTGTGAATCAAAATGTGATTCAGAAGCTGAAACTGACCAAACCCTGTGTCAGTCTGTGTTCATGCTAGACTAATTCATCTAGTCCTTTTGCTAAGCTAGTAGTAGCTTCTTAGTAGACTCACAAATAGAATAAAACAACATTAACTTGATCTAATGTGTCACACTGCTACAATCGCACATTGTGAAGAAAAATGACTAAAACACATACATATTTTCAAATTAACAAGTTAATCAAATACTAAAAGTGTACGAACATGCGCTGTTCCATCCTCCAGGTCGTGTTACGTGTATTAAAAGGGGCCGAGTGTGCACAGGAGCACAGCTGTGAACGTTAGCTTCATTTTTCATCTCTACAGGTTTCTGCATCGCTCTAACAAAAATGACCCACTGGGGTTGGACACAGGGCCTCTCCTGGTGTCCTCTAGTTCCTCCTGCTTGGACTTTGGGTCCTGATCATTACATGAGGGTCATTTCTGTGACTATATTTCATGTTTCTTGAGCTGCTCCTGAGCTGGTTTGCAGCATGCAGCTGCATTATCCTGCAGGCCAGCTGTGTAACTGGCATGCACCAATCTTTAGGTGATTTTGTCTCTGGCAGCACATTCCACTATAACGACTTAATAAATGTTAATCACTTCAGCTGTCAGTGGTTTCATGGTGTGGCTAAGTGGTGTATGCCACTGAACCTTTTCTATCTCAGATCTAGTGCAGACATGGATCTGTGGGGATGATTAAGTCTATTTTGAGTCAAACAGGAAATGTCTGATTTTGTACTATCAGGAGTGCACAGTAGAATCAGGGACACATTAGTCTGTTGTGTGGACTCACCGGCTGAGACCTCTGATTTCTGTCGTCCCGAGCTGTGGAGGGTCAGGCGTAGCCAGCTGTTGCTGATCTGCAGCCTCAGTTGCTGTGGATCTGGGTTGAGTTGGACGGAGAGCAGCAACCCCTCCGGGTTCCACGTCCTGAACTGGAAGCGAACGGAGAAACCCCCCACAGCAGGCGATGCTGATGGGAGCGACAGGAAGCTGCTGCTGGAGCTCACAAAGGTGCAAGCCACCAGCTGGGGCTGCGAACACGAGAAGGTCACATTGCCCTGGAGGACGAAAAAGCCAAGGATGCAGATTTACATGCATCTTGCACAATATGTTAGGTGTCATGGGAAATAAATGTCATGTTGTTGTGCACAAACAGGGAACAAATGGTAACTGACACCAGAACCTTTTCCTAGTGTCAACCACAATATTCATTAAACTGAATTATTTGGCATCAACAGCAAATTATTCATCAGTACCAATTTGTAGTACTTGGAACAGAATTTAAATTCATAGTAATGCTGTAAAAGAGCCGACACATTTTGTAGTGTCAAATGAAAATTTAATCAAATAACCTCACACTGAGAGAGGAAACTGAATGTCAGCGTTTCTTCATAATGGATTTACTTTGCTTTTCACTGTTTTCCTGGTTTCTGCAATACAATATTCCAGTGTTACAGTGGTGGACACTCTCACAGCACAGCGATGGTCATTGAATGATCCATTTAAAAAGCAGACTCTCTTATCTTCACAGAATGGGTGAATAGCTCCCAGCATTTCTGCATGAAGTGCATCTCAAATATTAAATATGAGGTCAGCATATATACAAGTCATGTCTGGGAGGCTAATGCTTCAAGCAGTTGTTTATTCTACTGGCTCCTATTGGCTGCTGAGAGATGACTCTAATATTGGTCTCATCCCACCTGCTGTTAAAAATATTATATTGGCTGGGGACAGCCAATCAGAAGTCTCCATTAAAGCGTGTGATTAAAGGAAGAGGAACTGGAAGCTGGTTGGATTCTCTGTATGCCACAGAAATGTGTTTCAGTGCTTCTTTATTACCTCCTTTATGGGAGGAAACACTGGGACCAATCTTTATGGGAGGAAAGAATAGAAAGACTATTCCATCCCATAATACACAGCGACACACATCAGACCATCCATGGAGACAATCAGCAAAACAGACTTTAATACACCGGCTCCTGGTGTTGCACCTGAAAATAGGGTCAGTGGTGTTAATGTGCATGTGGAAACACACACACACACACACACAGACATGCACACGCGCGCGCACACACACACACAGACACACACACACACACACAGACATTTATGTAGAACAGGTTGTGGACGGCTCTTCTAGCTCTGTCTCTGTCTTTGTAAGACAAACATTTAGGTCTCGATCCAAGACGAGCACACGAGTTTAAACTGATAAAAGCATCCATGGAATTAAGTAAAGGAATATGTCAGAGCTGCGAACACAGACAGTGGTGTGTGCTGAGGTCAGAGTCCCATCAGGCCTGCTGCCTGCAGGGCAGCACGGAGCAATCACAGCTCTTTGACTTTCAGTATGATTCCTCCCATCAACCTCGGGGAGATTGTCCCATTGAAATTCCATCACAGCTTCCATCACGCCGGCCTCTTTCCACCTCTGCTTCTGTTGTCAGTAAAGACCTTTTAATGCAGCAGTCAGACGTCAAGGCAGGGGTGTCTCAGATGAGACCTGGCTCGGTGATTGGTGTAGGTGGTGACTCTCAAACAGCACTTGGGCTTAATCACAACGGATGTAACGATTGTCACTTGTTCCTCAGTGTCTGACAAGACTCGCTTAAATGGGACTAATCAAATATCTCACAAATCAGCAGAGAGAAAACCGGGAAATGACGCGAGCGAGCGCCTGCCTTTTCCAGCAGCACCATCGCTTGGCTTCATGTTTATTCACACATATTCACACTAAACTCAAATTTCTCTGTCAAATACAGAAAATACATAAGGCTGCACTCATTTCTCTTTTATCCGTGGACCTCCTGCTCGCATGTCTTGTGAAAACAACAACACACGAGAAAAAAAAAGTTTCTGCCACCTTGCATGCTTCACCGTGTCAATTCAAACTGCAGTTTTTCTCACAGTGTCAAAATTATTTTATTTGTACTTAGTTTGAACCTCTTCATACAAAGTAGGAGGGGAAGTCTGTGCGCTCTTTACTTTGTGCCATTGAACACCAGAGTTGGCAGATCTGCCACTGGAGTCTTGGGCTGTTCCCAGATGATTTTACCAGTTCTCCAAGAAGTGCTGCAGAAAGTTATGCTGCCTTCATTCAGCGTGACCAGTTTGGGTCACTGATGGTCTGTGAAAACACATCCATGGAGGAATGCACCTTTCTCCAGTCTTATTTGTTACCCTATCTTCACCACAGCCGTTTGGCCTTCTGTCCCTCCAGGGGACATGCTCTAAACTTCATCCAGCTTATACGGAAATGTGCAATCAATCCACGATTATTTACATGTTTTCATAAAGTTGTCGGTCCGTCCTGAGATGCTGCTCCATGCTGTTGCCTCACACTCCTGCTAAACCTGACTATAGAATTACTGCACTGCGATATATGATTACCAAATTAGACCTTTACAGTTTCACTCTCTCCACTGGCCCACGGTCTTTTGCCCGCCTACAGATGCACTCTTGCTGCATTTTTCCTATCTTTATAAATATCATTACATCAGCTTCCCTCCCTAATAGAGATCATCTGTGCTGTGAGGCTTTTTCACATTTGTGAGCTTTTAAAAGTGAATCCATCGAGTCAATCACTGCATAGGTTTGTCTTTATAGACACCAGAAAGAAACAATCAGTCGTTATATTCGTCTATCACAGATGTGTAGGATTGTAAAGGACAGAAGAACTCAAATACTACTGTCTGTGTTTTCATGTTACCCAGGCTTTTCAGGGCGTGACACATCTTCACACATCATTTTTTACATATATGAGCTGAGTTCAGCTTAATGCACAACAGACTCACTAAGAACACATGCAGCACGGTAACTGTGGAAAACTACACAACTCACCACGCTGTGTATCTGCGGCTTGCGTCTCTTTGCCAGATCTATGACATTGATCCCGTTGTAGTAGAGGTTTTCCATGCAACCATTGAAGTTCTTCCTCAGAAAGGTGCCGGGCTTACCCGGCAACGGGATCCCTCCAAAGCTCAGCTTTAAAGAAGAAAATACAGAAACCGATTCACCAAGAACAACTCGTGTTTTTAACAAAAATGATGTGAAATTCAATTCATCTTTTATTGTCATTATGCCAACACAACAACAACCAAAGTATATGCAAAATACCAAACACAAAACATAAATAGATATGTGTGTGTGTGTGTGTGTGTGTTCCTGTCTAGCTATCTTTGTGAGGACCGAAATCTGCATTCTACTATACTTGTGAGAACCAACAGTCACTTGTGAGGACACACTCACGGTCCTCATAAGTTTGAAGCATTTTTGAGGCTCAAAATGTGGTTTTAGTGTCAGGGTTACAATTAGGGTTATGGTTAGGTTTAGGGTCAGGGTCAGGCCTTCATTTTTAATGGTTAGGGTTAGGGTAAAGGGCTAGACCAGGGGTCAGCAACCTGTGGCTCCGGAGCTGCATGCGGCTCCTTAGTCCTTATACTGTGGCTCCGCGTGGTTTGGGAAAATAAATGAGAAGTATTTAGCTGAAGTGTATTTTATTTATGTTAGTTCTTTTTTACCTTGTAGTTCTAAACTGGAAGATTATTGTGATTTTGAAATATAAAAATAAAATTTATTCTATTATTTTTTCATCGCTCAAAATAAGCGTCACACTGGTGGAAGCCGGTGTACCCGCCGAAACGCCGTGCATTTATCGAGACTTTCAACCCCAGGTAGGCCAATTATGGATGTTCGGATCCACATTATGTCAGCAGCTCCACCGTGAACTATGTTAAAACACACAGCGCTCACGCCTCACAGATGACAGCTTACAGTCCTGTAGAGATGAAAGTGACTTCGTACAGCCCCGACCTGCAGACGCTGTGCGCAGAGGTTCAGGAGCAGAAGTCCCGTTGTAAACATATCACGGCAGACCGGACGATGTTTGCATGAACACGCTTTTCAGCATCTCTTTATTGACCACTTTTCAGGTGCGTCCGCCCCCCTTGCAGCGGTGCTGCAGACCACGCCCCGCCACACACATTAACCAGGTAAAATACATATTTAGGCAGAATTTTGCAAATATCTATTTTTCATTTTTTAGCAGCATAGAGCTTTTTTCCAATTATTTTTTAAAAGTCAGGTCAAGGCTCCAAAAGCACAAAGGAGATATGAGGATGGCTCACAACAGTTTTTGTTTGCTGGATCATTTTAGTTCAGCTGGGCGTCTTTCCTTTTGTTATATTTCTTTAAGAGATCAAAATGTGTTAATTACATGAATAAAATGTAATTTTCTCTGTAGCACTTCATGGATTTCATAAGCAGCACACCTTAGTTGTTCACACAAAGCATAAAGGTAAAAAACAATATATACAGTGTTATCTTCATTTTAGATGTCAACAAGTATTTTCGGCTCCCAGTGTTTTCTTTTGCGTGGAAACTGGGTCCAAATGGCTCTTTGGGTGTTAAAGGTTGCTGACCCCTGAACTAGGGAAACCATTATGTCAATGAAGGTCCTCACTAAGATAGCTGAACGGGCTTGTGTGTGTGTGTGTGTGCACAGGTTGGGTAATGAATGCGTTTGTAAAAAGAGGAGATATCAGCGTTCATTTATTTATTAAATCTATGGCAGATGCTGACAGAGTAACACTCAATTCAATTCAATTCAATTTTATTTATATAGCGCCAAATCACAACAAAAGTCACCTCAAAGCGCTTCATAGATACAGAGAAAAACCCAACAATCATATGACCCCCTATGAGCAGCACTCACAGCCTCCAAAGCTACATCACACCTGTTACATGCTGTATATGACTCCCTTGTGGTCTTATTGCCGCAGCAGTTGAGGGAAGACTTTTTCCTTTGTTAATGTAACAGGAGCAAAGCACATGTTACATTTTTTCATTTATTTATTTTTAATGGAAGAACGTCCCAATCCATGCCCCAGGAAATAATGAGGAACTCCATATCCAAGCACTATGAGCTGGCATCAGGGCCTGACCTCACTAATGACCTCACTAATGACCTCACTAATGATGTCACTAGTGACCTCACTCTTGTGAATGAAGCCAGACTTAAAAGCTTTCTCTAACAGAGCAGCAGCAGATGAAAGCCTGTTCTAGCCTGACATTCTTATCAATAACATGTTTACGTAATGTCCCCATACAGTTATTACGCATGCTGTATTTTAATCCAACAATTTCTTCATATAAAAGAAAAACAGTTTTTAGATCTATTTTTTTCACAGCTTCTTATCAATGCTAACGACTTCATTAATCAACCATATGTTGGTTGCAAACAATTTTTAAATTAAATACTGAATTTAACTATAAACAGGACAGCTACAGTGTTAATATTGATATCAATATTAATTACTAACTGGCTCATACAGCTAATAATAACAGTAACAAATGTAGCCCATATATGAACTTTGTTCCTCAAAGCAACAGAAGCAGACAAAAGCCGCTGGTTTAGCCTCCTATAATCGATCAACTACATTTCCCAGAGTTGCACATGAACATGTTTGGGTTCGTGGGAATTTGCCTCACTGTATATTCCTCTATAGCATTTATCTCTTCATGCCAACCCTGATCTGTCTATGTCTGACCCTGAGCGTCCCAAGCCAGTACTGTCCGAGCCACAGGGCCCCGCTCAGCCTGCTGTGTTCAGTCCTGCTCTGTCTGAGCCAAAGCCTGAGCCAGTAACTCCTCGCTGTGGCGGTCGGCCACCTGTGGAGCTGCTGCGGTGTCCCATCACTGTCACCGCTGGCTTCCAGAGAGTCTCCTCCATGCATGCCGTTGCCGACATTCTGCCCTGGACAAAAGGTGGGACTCCAGCTCGGTCGCTTGCCTCAGACGCTGTATCAACCTGTCTAAGTGGCTCCATTATCTTCACTGTGGTTGTTGTCCTGTCCAGTCACCTGGACATATCAGCCTGGCATGGACTTGGATGCCAGACTCCATCCAAGCCACCTAAGAGCCGGCTTCCGCCCTTGTCAGCAGAGGGTCTCCGTCGCAGTGGCAGCCTCTGTCCATGTCTCCAGAAGAGTCCCGTCTCCTCCCATGTCGCCTCCGGCTCCCGGCCAAGCCACCAGAGGAGTCCGACCTCTTCAGCCATCGGTAATCTCTGGCCAAGTCTCCAGATAGGCCACGTCTTTTCCATCAAGAGTTGATCTCTGCTGCTGGCCTCCCAGTCATCCTCCAGAATTCCTCTGTGTCAGCCTCCTGATTCGTTTTGTCTCAGCCGTTGTCCTCTTGGCCAACGCCCTGGACTGTTTTCTGTTTTGTTTAGACTCCACTGCATGTATGGTTTTTGGTTTTGTTCCAGATGTACTGAGGATGAACATTCTGTTCATGAATGGCTTGAATGGGTTTACAATAAATAAAGTTAGAATCACTTAAGTCCGCCAGTCCCAGTACTGGGACACGGATGTATCTCTTATTAATACACAAACCAAGCAGAGTCTGCACAGCTCTCCGTATGCTACAATAATAAGACCCCCTAGTACTGCTGTGATTAAGTGATTTGTGAAGCATCAAATCTGGTAGAGCTAAACTTTTTTTTAAACACACTAATAGCATCGACATTTTCTCGGTCATAAGGCTGTTGCTCACACTTTAATCTTAATAAGACTGAAGGACAGTTTCTGGGGCCATTTGCCTCGTGTCCAGAGAGGCCAAGGTTGTATACTTCGGCTGCAGAGTTGTGAAGCGTTTACCGACTGAATCTAGGTATGTTTTTTTTTTTTTTTGCTAAAATGTATCCAAGGTCTTTGGGGGTTAAAGCAAAATGTCCATGTTTGCACAGCATACAATGCAGAGTCACACAATGTTAAATGCTGTGTAAAGGTCTGCAGAGGCCGCCAGCGTTCTTGGCAGGCAGCTGTTCTTTTGAGGAATCAAAAATGACCCGCCTGCTATTTCTGTTTCTCTCTGTTTTTCAAATGATTATTTCAAATAAAGCCTCTTTCAGGACATACACAAACTAGAGTCTGTTTAGCACCATGAGCACAGTTCATCAGTGCTTTAATAATGACAGGGTTGTCTCATCCTCAGCAGCTAAATTCATTAACTGCTGTCTAACCTCCACTGTCTGTAATCCAGTCAGCACATGGACTCACCTCGTAGTCCACCTCCAGTGAGTGTCCTTCCCCTTTGGTTTGGAAGCGCTGTGTGTAGGAGTCCACTGTGAGGTTAACCTGCTTGTTGAAGCGCTCTATATGAACCGAGTGCCAGTGCTGGTCATCCAGCAGACTGCCCACAGTGACAGGAACACGATGGCTGCTGAACCTCGCTCTGCTATCATCTTTACAAACAGAAGACCAAGAAGACAGTGAGCAGACACATCTCCAGTAATGACGCTGTATTTGTGTATGTACAGGTGGAAGTAGGCACTGCTTTTCAAACTTCTCTCAACAAAGCCAAGCTGGTCTGTACCTTTCAGTATCGTTTGTTAGGAACAGCACTACTCTTCACATTCAGTGAGCTTATTATACATTCAGGTTGAGCCAATGATAACTTAATCGTAAAGACATCCTCCAAAATATATCTCCTCTAAAGGCCCCATATCCCCTCAAACACACTCACGCTCTTCATCTCTAGCAATGACACATCAATGACCACAGGAACACTGGAAAAACAGAGCTCACCTAAGTTGAGGTAGAGGTCCAGTCTTCCTCTGTGAAGTTCTAGGGTGATGTAATCTCCTCTCTGCCCCTCTCCATGCAGCAATACGCCCTCGGCCTGATGGCTTTTGAAGCGCAGAGAGATCACGTCTTTGACCGTCGACATGGACTTCTGGTTGAACCGATACAGCAATGAGCTTCTGCCATCAAAGTCTGCCACGTATGACTCTACAAGAAAAGGATCAACTCTAGAGTCAGTATTACGTCAGTGACTGTAAGTAAAGGACAATTAAAGTGTGTCTAATATCTATTTGGTTGTCTTAGCTCATGCGCATCTTACAAATCACAGTGCAGATACTGTCATATTTTCAGCATGAACTGGACCTGAGAGCAGACTCAGACAACTTGGTGGTTTAAACGTTTTACGTAAAGATAATCAAACGACAGGAATACATTTTCCTAACTGGTACCGAGCAGGGAGGTCATCGGAGGATGTAAACAATGGCAGAAGAGGTATTTTTAATGTCATTTTGACATCTTGCTTGTTAGTTTCCAGAACAGCGGCTTTGAACGAGCAGCAGACAGTTAGGCAGCTATCCAGAAAAAGAGAGAGTGGTTCAGTGGAGTGTGGGCAGAAGACTGGAAGACACTGGCTTTATTTGAGAAATGTGCAAGTTTGAGTGATTATCATGGATACAGGTAATCTATTATTCTGTCCATTTTAAAAGGTGCATCAACGTAATGTCCCATTGATGGAAGCCAAACATTCTGGAACATACTGGGCATACTGGACCCTCTATGAGAAAGTATTTGGCATCAGCAGAAACGAAACACTCCCTGTGATCGGTCGGGGTTGGGAGAAATGACAAAAGACACACTGTGCAAAAAAGCCAGAGAATAATAATAACTAATGATTAACATGCTTTATAAACACATAAAAAGTTAAAAGAGGTAAATGTTTTTTGGAGTGCATCGAAGGAAAGGTTCAGGGTCACTTGATCCAGCCATTACCAAAACTTTTATCCAAAAGAAACTATTTAAACTGAACTTTAAAAGTTGACAGGATGTCTGTCTCCCCAATCCAAACTGGGAGCTGGTTTCACATAAAAAGGGGCTTGAAAGCTGAAGTCTCTGCCTTCCTTTCCACTTAATACTAAATATTACAAGTAAGCCTGCAATCTGAAAGGAAACTGCTCTATCGGGGGTGATACGGTACTATGAGGTCTTTAAGATATGATAGGACCTGATTAATCAAGACCTTGTATGTGAGTACTTTATATAGGATTTTACATTTCATTGTAGATTTAACAGGGAACCACTAAAGAGAAACTAATATGAGAGCAATATAATTTGTCTCTGTCCCCGTCAGTCCCTTTATTGCAGTATTGTGAAGTCTTTACATGGAGCTGTTAGAACGAGCTGATAATAATTATATATAATTGTCCAAATCTAGAAGTAATGAACTTTAATGAACTGTTTTTTGCAGCACTCTAAGACAGGATGTTTGTAATTTTAGAGATATTGTGTACATACAAGAAAGCATCCCTGCATATTTGATATGTAGGGACATAGCGTGGTCAAAAATTACTCCAATAACCTCAGTTTTTATTTTAGAAGCTGGAAATCAGAGGTCATACAGATCATACTTTAATGCAGGGGTGGGGAACTCTAGACCTCAAGGGTTGGTGTCCTGCAGGTTTTAGATCTCACCCTGGGTCAGCACACCTGAATCAAATGATAAGTTCATGACCAGGCCTCTGGAGAACTTAAGACACATGTTGAGGAGGTCATTCAGCTGTTTAAATCAGCTGTGTTTGATCAAGGACATATCGGAAACGTTCAGGACACCAGCCCTTGAGTTCTCCCACCCCTGCTTTTAGTTATTCCTGCAATTTAACTAATTTGTGTTTATCCTCATAGATAGACAAAACTGTGCATCATGGCTATCGTGTAGGTATTATTTGCATAGTAATGGAAGTGTATGATATATCTAATAATACTCCCTAAGGGAAGAATAATATAATGTAAATAGAATTGGCCCCAATGTAGGATCCTGTGGAACTCCATAATTAATGTGTGAAGGTTTTCCATTTACTTGAGTAAACTGGAGTCTAATAGATAGATATGATTCAAACCTTTACCACTGGGACCACTGTTACCTTCACCCTCTACATCTTCTCGAGCTGTTCTCTGAAGCCTTGGTACTGCACGAGCTTCTCATGTTCCTTCTTCCTGATGTTGCTGTCAATTGGAACCGCTACATCTATCACTACAGCCATCTTCCTCTTCTTGTCCACCACTACTATGTCTGGTTGGTTAGCCATCACCATTTTGTCCCTCTGTATGTTGAAGTCCCACAGGATCTTAGCTCAGCCATTTGCCACCACCCTAGTGGGCGTCTCCTGAACATCGTGGATTGTCGTTGTCTCATGCTGACACTCACCAGTCCCCAGCCTCCTTCCTTCCACTTAGCGTACAGCCAAGTGCTGGACTTGGGGTGAAACTAGGGCTGGGCGATATGGCCTAAAATCCATATTACGGTATAATTTGAAGCATGTGCGGTAACGATATATATCGCGATATATTCTTTTCTTCTGTATAACGTATTTTACACACTACAAGGCACACTTAAAATGCTTTAATTTTCTCAAAATCGACAGTGTGCCTTATGTATGAATTCTGGTTGTGCTTACTGACCTCGAACCGATTTTATGTGCTACACGGCGCGTAGAAATCTGTCCAAAAAGGTTTTAGTCCGACTTTGGTAAGCTACGAAGCCGCACCGCCTGATGGATTGTCGGAGCATTACAGCTGCCGTAGTCAGGAACCTCGCAGAGTAATCTGGGTCCTAAACTCCGTCCCAAAGTCACACAAACACTGCGGCATCACTGAGAGTTGAAAAACTGTCTAAATTCTTTCACCTTTAATAATATGATCAGCGTTGCTGCTTTACCAGGTGTAACAATTAAGTTTAACATCCAGGCATCCATGAAAACAGAATTTATTAAATTCAACGGAGTTGGAAGTTAGCAGGAAGTTTTTTTTTTTTTTTTTGTTTTTTTGACTGGGGGATAGGACAGGGAGAAAGAATGAAAGAAAGAGAGGGAGAGAGAAAACCAAAGGGGTGAAGAGACGGTGAGAAGGGGGGGGGAAGAAAGAAAAAAAAAAACAAAAAAAAAACAAAAAAAAAACACCTGGGTCACCTGTATGGAGAAAAAAAACAGAAGAGAAAGCAAACAACAAAGAGCAACATAATAAAAAAAACGGCACCATCACAATAAACTAGCTAGCAGTAGATATCAGTAGATACTAAATAATAAACGATATTGTGCAGCACGCAAGATAGACAGCGCACAATGTGCTTTGAGGCAGCAGCCAAGAAAGCTGTAGTCCGCGTCTGTGAATACCCGTGTGTACACCTGTGTGGATCAGCATGCTTGCATTCCAAAGGTTTCTCCATGTAACGATCTGCTAGGGAGTGTGGGGAGCCACAGCCCCGTCCTCCAGGGTATGAAGCAGGTATGGAGGAGATCAAAACTCCAGACAACCAGAGGCCCCCAGAACACAAGAGACCAAGGAAGACCAACAGAGGGGCAGCCGCGCCACTGTCCCAGTAAGAGCTGAGGAGAGTCCCAGATGAGGGCTCACTCAGCAGCCGCAGAGCAGAAGCCAGGGGGAGTTGCAGTGACGCGCCCGTGAACTCCGCCGGCAGCCAGCTGTGCCTGAGTGACCGAGCCCCAGGCTGAGAGGCCGGTGGCACCCCACCTCCGAAGTGGCCCGAGCAAGCCCCAGGCTCCAGGCCCCGATAAGCGGCCGCCAAGGAGTGAGCCGGTGTGTACCCGGACGCCCACCCCCAGACACAAAGAACCACCAACGCACCGACACCTGAGGGAGTCCGCCACTGGCAGGGGAAGTGGTGGTGGGTGGAGATAGGCCTCCAAACCTTGGAGGGCCTGAGATGTCCCCAGAGAGGTGGCGTCTGATACCCAACCTGACATATAGACACAGACATACAGGCACACACAGATACAAACATCCATTCCCACCCTCATGCCCTCATATGCACTTACTCCACACTCAACCAACGTGGAGACAGACATAAAGAGACGCTGTACACACGGTCACACTCCCCAAGCGTACTCTACGAACCGGGTCTAGGTACCCTTGCCCCTGGAGGGGGGAACTGCACCCAGACCCAGGTGGTGTTACCCTTTTCCCTGCGGTGGGGAGAGGCAGACCGCCCCGACTCCGCAGCAGCAGGGAGGCCCCACACTCCAGACCGCAGTCGGACAGGCCAACTCCTCCTAGCCCCCCCGCTCCAGCAGGCCGCAGAGAACGGGGGTGAGAGAAGACTCCAAACCTCCCTCCACCCGCTCATTGTAGTGTTGATGCATGTGTGTTCTAAGGTGCAATTAAAACCCAGGAGGGCATGGAGCTACCTGCCAGAGAGCAGCAGGTAAGCGCATAGTCCCTCCTGCTAGCCCTCAATGTCTACGTGTATTCAAAATTGAGAGGTGGGAAACGACGCCAGGGGTGAGGTGTACACCCTGATGGTAATTTGGACTCCGTGTATCGTGCCCACCCCCAAGATCCTATATGTATGTGTAATGAGAGTGTGAGTAATGTGAATGTCTAAGTTGTGGGATAAAATTGAGGCAGAGGCAGCCAGAAGGGGACAGGGGGGGGGGGGGGTAGCCTCCTCTGCACCCTGGTGACATACCCCTACTCCAAGGCCCTGCATGTGTGGGTGGTTGTGGTGGAGCGGGAAGAGGGAGGCAGCTGGAGATGGGGAGGGAAGGAAGGGAGGGGCAGGTGACCCCTCCCTGGGGCCAGCTCCCCCGCTGACCCCAGTAGGCACTCCCATACTCCGCGACCCGCCAGGGTCCAGTTAGCAGGAAGTTAGCTCGCTAGCTTCCACCTAAACATGATATAGCATGTTCTGACTGAGAGATTTCTGAAAAAATTAAAACGTACAACTCTGCTATCACTTCCAACATAAATGAAGACAGAAAACTAAACAGCAGTGACGTTTGTAGGGTTACTGAAGCTGGACTAGCTTGTATATAATGATGTCCTGTCCTACATGATTGCTAGCAAAACAGCTACGTTAGCATAACATTAGCACAGTGAAGCTGGAGGATGAACGCCAACTTTTTTCCACTCGATAAAAGTTAACGTGAAGGTTCCTGATTGTTAGAGACAAATGAAATCGCATAGCAGGATACATGGTCAGGAGCTTTCTTGTCTTGATGTCAGTGGCTTCTATCTCCTCCTTCAGCCAGCTTATTATCCCAGCAGGGTACCTGATCACGGGCAGGGCGTAGGTGTTGATAGCCCGGATATTGTTCTTACCGTTCAGCTGACTCCTCAGGACACAGCCTGACCCTCTGAAGGTACTTGGTGGTTGCAGCTTTCCTAGCAGCCTCTTTGTAGTTTCCTTGTACCTTTGGGATCACCAGGTACTTGTAGCTGATGACCATGATGTCTGCAATGCTGCCTTCTGGTAGTTCAATCCCCTCAGTTCCGACTACTTTCCCTCTCGTTGTTATCATGCGGCTTCTCCAGCCTGAATGACATCCCAGTGTCCTTGTTGTATATTCTGGTGGTGTGGATCAGTGAATCGATGTTTCATACACTCTTGGCATACAGCTTGATGTCATCCATGTAGAGGAGGTGGTTGACAATATATAGAATAGAATAGAATTAGAATTCAACTTTATTGTCATTGCACATGCACAGGTACAGGGCAACGAAATGCAGTTTGCATCCATCCAGAAGTGCTTTAGTGATATAGATATATTACAATATATATTAGCAATAATATAGATATGTGAGTATATTACAGAAATGGGTCTATTATGGTATGTTATAATGTACACGGTATGAAGTATGTTGTGAATATTCTATAACTATAAGTATGTACAGGCTGTAGTGAGTACAAGCTATGTACAGGCTATGAACAGGATATAAATATGAAAAACTATACAGAATATGAAATAAATAACTTTACAGAATCTGAGATATACAGCTATACAGAAATGGGAACTATGCAAGTTGTAAACAGTTGTAGGATTAAAGATTATCGAATGTACAGAATGATTATTTACACAGAGCTATACAGTAGTGCAGTTAAGATAAGTGAGGGTGTAGATAGTTTCTACAGAGGCTATATAAAGTGCTAGTGGTTGTGAGTGGTGGTTCAGTCCATGTTATTATTGTGTGTTTGAGGGTACAGTTGTCCATTGTGGGTGTGTGTATGTTCAGTCCATGAGTTTAACGTGGGTCAGATGTCAGGAGGCAGAGTTCAGGAGTCTGACAGCTGTGGGGAAGAAGCTGTTCCGGTACCTGGTGGTCTTAGTCCAGAGGCTCCTGTAGCGCCTCCCAGAGGGCAGGAGGGTGAAGAGTCCATGCGATGGGTGACTGGGGTCTTTGATGATTTTCCCAGCCCTTTTCAGACACCGCTTCCTGTAGATGTCTTTTATGGCAGGAAGTGGTGCTCCGGCGATGCGCTGGGCAGTTTTCACGACCCTCTGCAACGCCTTCCAGTCCGAGGCAGAGCAGTTCCCGTACCAGACTGTTATACAGTTGGTCAGGATGCTCTCGATGGTGCAGCGATAGAAGTTCACCAGGATGTCTGAGGACAGGTGGTTCTTCCTCAGAGTCCTCAAGAAGAAGAGGCGCTGGTGAGCCTTCTTGACCAGCTTGGAGCAGTTGGTCGTCCAGGTGAGATCCTCGGAGATGTGGACTCTCAGGAACTTGAAGCTGCTCACACGCTCCACAGCCGTCCCCTTAATGTGGATGGGTGGATGTGGGTCAGCATTCCTCCTGTAGTCCACGATGAGCTCCTTGGTCTTCTCGGTGTTAAGCAGCAGGTTGTTTGTGTCGCACCACTCAGCCAGACGATCCACCTCCTCCCTGTAGGCGGCCTCATCGTTGTCACTGATGAGGCCAATCACCGTGGTGTCATCTGCAAACTTAATGATGGTGTTGGAACCATCAGCAGGTCTGCAGTCGTGGGTGAAGAGGGAGTAGAGGAAAGGGCTCATCACACAGCCTTGTGGTACACCGGTGTTCATTGTGATGGTAGATGAGCAGTGGTTATCCAGCCGGACATGTTGGGGGCGGTTGGTCAGGAAGTCCAGTAACCATTTGCAGATGAGGGAACTGATGCCCAGGTCTGTCAGTTTCCTGATGAGTTGTGAGGGGTGGATTGTATTGAATGCTGAACTGAAGTCTATAAACAGCATTCTGGCGTAGGTGTTGTTGTTGTCCAGGTGTGAGAGGACAGAGTGCAGTGCGATGGAGACTGCATCCTCTGTGCTCCTGTTCTGGCGGTATGCGAATTGGTGGGGGTCCAGGGTGGGGGGGAGACAGGATTTGAAGTGTGCTAGGACCAGTCGCTCTAAGCACTTAGTGATGATGGGGGTGAGTGCTACTGGGCGGTAATCATTGAGGCAAGATGGGTTGGAGTTTTTGGGTATCGGGACGATGGAGGTGGATTTGAAGCAGGCCGGTACCACAGCGTGGGCCAAGGACAGATTGAATATGTCTGTGAGCACTCCTGCAAGCTCCCCAGAACACGCTCTGAGAACACGCCCGGGGATGCCATCAGGGCCTGCAGCCTTGTGGACATTGATCCTGCTCAGCACCGCTCCTACATCGGTGGGGGAGAGAGTCAGAGGTTGGTGGTCTGGCGTCATGTCTGCTTTGGTTGTGGTTGTGGGGTTCCCTCGCTCAAAACGAGCATAAAAGTTGTTGAGCTCGTTGAGGAAGGAGACATCAGAGGATGCGGGGGAGGATTTGGTGGTCCTGTAGTCTGTGATGGTCTGGAGTCCTTGCCACATGCGTCGGGGGTTGGAGTTGGAGAAGTGTTCTTCTACCTTCTTTTTGTAATGGTGTTTGGCTTTTTTGATGCCCTTCTTTAGATTAGCCCTGGCTGTACTGTAGGCGTGTGCATCTCCTGACCTAAAGGCAGTGTTGCGGGCCTTCAGGAGGAGACGAACATCCCGGTTCATCCAAGGCTTCTGGTTGGGGTACATGGTGATCCGTTTCTGGGTGGTGACACTGTCTGTGGTTTTGGAGATGTAATCCAGTACAGATGAGGCGTACTGGTCCAGGTCTGTGTGGGTGAACATATTCCAGTCTGTGTTTTTAAATCTGTCCTGGAGCACTGCGTCTGTCCCCTCTGGCCACACTTTAATTGTCCTCACAGCAGGTTTCACACGTTGGATGAGTGGTGAATACCGAGGTGTGAGGAACAGGGAGAGATGGTCCGATTGTCCAATGTGGGGGAGGGGTGTGGCTTTGTAGGCTCCAGCCAGGTTGGAATACACATGGTCTAAAGTCTTGTCTCCTCTGGTGTGGCAGGAGACATGTGGTGGAATCTGGGGAGGACTGTCTTTAAGTTGGTGTGGTTGAAGTCGCCAGCAACAATAAAAGCAGCCTCGGGGTGTTTATTCTGGTGTTTGTTAATGGCTGCAGAAAGTTCTTTCATGGCCAACCTAGCATTAGCGTCGGGGGGTATATACACGGCAGTGAGTATGATCGAAGTGAGTTCTCTGGGGAGATAATAAGGTCTGCATTTGACCATTAAAAACTCCGCATTAGGTGAGCAGTGACTCTCAGTAGTAGTGGAGTTCATGCACCAAGCATTGTTAATATAAATGCACAAACCTCCACCTCTGGTCTTGCCGGAGTCATCTGCTAGCCTGTCGTCTCGGTGTGTGTGGCGTCCTGCTAACTCGATAGCATTGTCCGGGCAGCTGTTGTTCAACCATGTTTCGGTGAAAAACATGACATTTGAGTCCATAATCCGTCTGTTGTTAGTGATGGATTTTTGTTTTGTTTGCCAGAGAACGGACATTGGCGAGAAAAATACTGGGTAAAGGCAGCCGGTGTGGTGTTAGCTTTAGCTTAGCCCGTAGCCCTCCGCGCCTACCTCGCCTTTGTTTACGATCTCGGCGCCGTCTGCGTGCACTTCCGCCTGGCCGGGGAGAGTGGGCAGCCTCCTGGTGTTCTGGAGATCTCTGGGATGAGTCGGAGATCGGCGATAAAACTGTTGGAGTTGTGAGTCCAGATGTCCAGAAGCTCTTGTCTGCTGTAGGTCAGCAACGCACAGCAATTCTGGATGAATAATCCGGTTAAAAGTAGATAAAAAACCGCTAAATAGCAGATTCTGGAGAGACACTGAGCCTCGCGTTGTTCACGCGCCGCCATCTTGGAGAGATGGCGGATATAGCGTCCCAATCAAAAGTTTAAGACCACTTGGCAAAAAATCACGTTTTACATGGTTGGATCTTAACAAGCTTCTAAGAAGAGCTTCAAATGCAACAAGAAGAAATGGGAGTGAGACAAAATATTTTTTTGAGCAATTTATTGAAAACAACGTTTAAACTGAAGCAGGCTGTTCCAAAGTTTCAGACCACACCTCCAAAAAATCCCGGAAAACCCCCCAACACAGAAATCAGAGTTCCAAACATGAACTCAGTAATGAGGAGCTCCATCGTTATTGTTGATTACTTCAAAGATTTGTTGCGGCATACTTGATGCAAGAGTTTCCATGAGGTGATGGGAACATTTCAAGTGTTGAAGATGGCTGCACGAAGGGCTTCTACTGTCTGGAACTGTTGTCTATTTTTGTAAACTTCCCTTGCCATCCATCCCCAAAGGCTCTCAGTTGGATTTAGATCAGGGGAACACGCAGGATGGTGCAAAAGAGTGATGTTATTCTCCTGGAAGAAGTCCCTTGTCCAGTGGGCATTAAGTACTGTAGCGTTGTCCTGTTGAAAAACCCAGTGGTTACCACACAGACGAGGGCCCTCAGTCAAGAGCAAGGCTCTCTGCAACATCTGGACATAGCCCGCAGCTGTTTGACGCCCCTGCACCTCGTGAAGCTAGATTGTTCCACTGAATTAAAAAGCACCCCAGACCATTATGGTGCCCCCTCCACTGTGGTGGGATCTGCTTGTCATTCCAGTGATGTTGGAAACCATCAGGACCATCAAGGTTACATTTATTCTCATCAGAGAATAAAACTTTCTTCTGCCTTTCAATTTCTCATGTTTGGTGCTCTCCTGCAAAGTTCAAACGGTCAGATCTGTGGCGTTCAAGGAGACGCGGCCTTTGAAGACGTTTTTTGTTTTTGAAGCCCTTCAGTCTCAGATGCCTCCTGATGGTTATGGGGCTGCAGTTGGCACCAGTAATGGCCTTAATTTTGGGTCGAGGTTGTCCAGTCCAAGGGCTCTTCTCTGAGCCCTTGGTGAAGTAAATGGATTGATTCTTATATAGTGCTTTTCTACTCTCCCGGAGTACTCAAAGCGCTGTATACAACATGCCTCATTCACCCAATCACACTCATACAAGCACTTCTAAACTGAAGTGCAACTAAACAACATTCACACACATTCACACTCTGATGGACGCATCGGAGGGCAATTTGGGGTTAGTTATCCTTGGTCTTGCCCAAGGATATTTGGCATGCAGACTGGGGGAGTCAGGAATCGAACCACCAACCTGTAGCTGATCTGCTCTATCACCTGAGCCACAGCCACCACCAGGTAACAGTGGTCCCAGTGGTAATCAGAGCACCAAGTGCAGTGACTCCCAAGCGAGGCGAGTGGCTCCAGCAGACCCCAGGAACAACATCGGAGATCTCTGTCCAGAAGAGCGCAGTCCTAGGACCAGCTAAGATACTGTGCAGGACCCTCAAGCTCCCAGGCCTCTGGTAGAGGACCTAGATCCTTCAACTTGGTGAAAAGATTTGAGGGGATTATTGTGTTGAATGCAGAACTGTAGCCCACAAACAGAACATAGGGTCCAAATGGCACAGGGTTGTGTGTAGCAGCTGTGATATGGCATCGCCAGTGGAGCAGTTGGTCTCGTGGATGTTTTTGTCCAATCATGCCTTCTGACTCAGAAATGTACAGATGATAGTTTTTTTTCCACGGTGTCATCCATTAGTTTCCCAATGTATCCCACAATCACTTCCGTAAACATGTCGATATCATCAGAGCATCTCTCCTATGTCATTAAGTCGGTCCTGCAGTGCGGCCACTGGTCTGTCCAGCGTCCGATCTCCCTCGTGACTGGTGAAGTGTTCAATGCTGTGTGAGAGCCTTGTGTAGCTCGCACAAGGCAGTGTCCGAGTCCGCATGAGGCGAAATGTAGACTGTGCAGGCTATGTCTGCGGAGGCAGATAGAAGGGGCGACATTTAATGATTAAAAGTTCCAGGTTGGGGGTTCTGGTGACGTCACCCCACCGAATGGCAGCTTAACGGGTAGCTCTCTCATAATTAATTATTTCACCCCGTAAAGCATCTAAATTACTAAAAATCTTTCGACATACAGTAAAGGTATACGCGGGGTGAACATAGGGAAAAGAGACAAGCAGAAAGGGTCGGCAGAGGAACGTACAAATGAAGGGATTCCTGCAGTGGCGTCACCACCTCGACACGAAGCTAATGCTATGGCTAGTGCGGAGGAAGATTGTGCTTTAACCACGATACTGGAAGAAATACGGGACTTTCGGAGAGAGTTCCAAGATTTCAAGTCTGACCTGGTCAGAGTCAACAATAAGATAACCGAAGCAGAGACCCGTATCGCGAAAGTGGAAGACCGAGTGCAATGCCCCAGCTATCCTGCGGAAACGTAAGGACTATGCTGAAGCTAAAAAGGCTTTGAAACAACAGAACATAAGATTTCAGACTCCCTATCCTGCTAAATTGAGGGTTTTCTATCAGGATGGAACTGTGCTCTATTCGACGGCGGAGGAGGCGACTGCGGATATGCGAACCAGGGGATTCCAGATCGCTAAAGTCACACAGATGCAAACCCTAACGGAGCAGTTGTCAAGTTCAGCGTGGGAGACGATGGGGATGTCGCAGCGGCGCGACTCAGAGGGGCACAGAGAAAGAACCATTCGTGAGCATCTTCAGATTTTTAGGAGGTGCTCCCCCTCCATTACAGGAGACCAATGAGGATATACTACTCTGTCAAAGTGGGTGAAACAATAGATACCTTCCCCTTACTAGATGGATAGTTAAGACTATCAGAGAGACGATGGAGAAATGCACCTTAAAGGTGAAATCAGGGGCCCTTATCCTTTAGCAAGGAGAGGCTTCCCCCTGCTGGTGGGACTTACACAACATATGTGTCAGGGTCTGATAGGAATGACCCCAACCTTGGAATCACGTTTTTCTTTTTCTGTTTGGTTTTGAGTAGTTATTATTGTTCATTGTTCGGGTTCTCAGAGGGAGTTGACCAGTCAATAAGTTATTCAAGTTCTGATAATTCATTTTATGAAAAGTGAGTGCCAAAGGGATGAAGGTTATTTCTTTTAATGTAAATGGGCTTACAAATCCTATTAAGCGAAGCAGGATTCTAACTAAAATGAAGAAAGATTGAGCATAAATCGTATATTTCCAAGAAACCCACTTGACTAATAATGAACATGGAAAACTCAAGAGAATGGGCTTTACAAACATGTTCTCCTCATCATACAAATCTGGCCGCAGGCGAGGTGTGGTGATCTTAATCTCTAGGGATCTAAACTTTGAAAAGTTGTCTGAAATTAAGGATAGGGAGGGGAGGTTTATACTGGTTCGGGGAACGGTTGATGGTAATCTGGTTACATTAATGAATGTTTATGCACCACCAGGAAGTGACCTGAGTTTCTTTAAAAAAAATTATTAATATAATGGTGACAGAAACCCAAGGCCCCTTGATTTGTGGCGGCAATCTGAATATTTGCCTGCGGCCGGATTTAGATAGCTCTAATAGAAGAATGCTGGAATCAAGTACTTTGTATAAAAGAGTCTCTGCACTTTTTGAAGAGGTAGATTTAATTGACGTGTGGAGAAATCGTTTCCCTACAAAGAGGGATTATTCTCATTACTCAGCTCCACATTCCCTTTATACAAGGATAGATTATTTCATGACGTTTGGAAAAGATAGGGATAAAATCCAATCATGTGAGATGGGTACAATAGACATACAGGGAGTGCAGAATTATTAGGCAAATGAGTATTTTGTCCACATCATCCTCTTCATGCATGTTGTCTTACTCCAAGCTGTATAGGCTCGAAAGCCTACTACCAATTAAGCATATTAAGTGATGTGCATCTCTGTAATGAGAAGGGGTGTGGTCTAATGACATCAACACCCTATATCAGGTGTGCATAATTATTAGGCAACGTCCTTTCCTTTGGCAAAATGGGTCAAAAGAAGGACTTGACAGGCTCAGAAAAGTCAAAAATAGTGAGATATCTTGCAGAGGGATGCAGCAGTCTCAAAATTGCAAAGCCTCTGAAGCGTGATCATCGAACAATCAAGCGTTTCATTTAAAATAGTCAACAGCGTCGCAAGAAGCGTGTGGAAAAACCAAGGCGCAAAATAACTGCCCATGAACTGAGAAAAGTCAAGCGTGCAGCTGCCAAGATGCCACTTGCCACCAGTTTGGCCATATTTCAGAGCTGCAACATCACTGGAGTGCCCAAAAGCACAAGGTGTGCAATACTCAGAGACATGGCCAAGGTAAGAAAGGCTGAAAGACGACCACCACTGAACAAGACACACAAGCTGAAACGTCAAGACTGGGCCAAGAAATATCTCAAGACTGGTTTTTCTAAGGTTTTATGGACTGAGGAAATGAGAGTGAGTCTTGATGGGCCAGATGGATGGGCCCGTGGCTGGATTGGTAAAGGGCAGAGAGCTCCAGTCCGACTCAGACGCCAGCAAGGTGGAGGTGGAGTACTGGTTTGGGCTGGTATCATCAAAGATGAGCTTGTGGGGCCTTTTCGGGTTGAGGATGGAGTCAAGCTCAACTCCCAGTCCTACTGCCAGTTTCTGGAAGACACCTTCTTCAAGCAGTGGTACAGGAAGAAGTCTGCATCCTTCAAGAAAAACATGATTTTCATGCAGGACAATGCTCCATCACACGCGTCCAAGTACTCCACAGCGTGGCTGGCAAGAAAGGGTATAAAAGAAGAAAAACTAATGACATGGCCTCCTTGTTCACCTGATCTGAACCCCATTGAGAACCTGTGGTCAATCATCAAATGTGAGATTTACAAGGAGGGAAAACAGTACACCTCTCTGAACAGTGTCTGGGAGGCTGTGGTTGCTGCTGCACGCAATGTTGATGGTGAACAGATCAAAACACTGACAGAATCCATGGATGGCAGGCTTTTGAGTGTCCTTGCAAAGAAAGGTGGCTATATTGGTCGCTGATTTGTTTTTGTTTTGTTTTTGAATGTCAGAAATGTATATTTGTGAATGTGGAGATGTTACATTGATTTCACTGGTAAAAATTGGGCTCCCCCGTGTCACCTATTGTAGCCAACCTTTACATGGAGGAAGTGGAAAGGAAGGCTCTTTGCTCTTTCAAAGGGAGAGTACCCAGCCACTGGTACAGATATGTAGACGACACCTGGGTCAAAATCAAGACACAAGAAGTGGAATCCTTCACTGCGCACATTAACGCTGTGGATAAAAACATCAAGTTCACCAGGGAAGACACAAAGGACAACTGTTTGCCTTTCCTGGACTGCGCTGTGCACATTGAAGAGAACGGCAAACTCAACATCGAAGTTTACCGGAAGCCCACACACACGGACCAGTACCTCCTGTTTGACTCCCATCACCCTCTGGAACACAAACTTGGAGTAATCAGGACCCTACACCACCGGGCAGAACATGTTCCCTCTAAGCCTGAAGGAAAAAAGAAGGAACACACACATGTAAAGGAAGCACTCAAAACGTGCGGCTATCCTAAATGGGCGTTCTTAAAGTCAGCAAAGAGGCACAGAAAAGAAGACCAGACACCAGCGAGGGAGGATAAGAAAGACAGACGCAACAACATTGTCATCCCCTATGTAGCCGGTGTATCAGAAAAACTCAGGAGAGTTTTCTCCAAGCACGACCCAGCAACACACTCAGACAAAAACTGGTCCACCCGAAAGACAAAACTCCAAAACACAGACTTAACAACGTGTGTTTGCTGTACAGTGCAGCGAGGAATGCCCAGACCTCTACATTGGAGAGACCAAACAGCCACTTCACAAGCGCATGGCACAACATAGAAGAGCCACCTCCACAGGACAAGACTCAGCAGTCCATCTGCATCTTAAGGATAAAGGACACTCTTTCGAGGATGCCAATGTTCACATTTTGGACAGAGAGGACAGATGGTTTGAAAGAGGAGTGAAAGAAGCATCTATGTCCACTGTGAGCGACCATCTTTGAACAGAGGCGGGGCTTATGACACCAACTCTCTGCCATCTATAATCCAGTTTTGAGATCCCTTCCCAGACGCCTTAACGCCCACTCACATCCTGGGCCATCTGACCTCAGGAAATCACATGATAAGGTGGGGCCAGGTTTCACAATGAACTCACCCGAAACCCTGGCTGATTGGGACCCACACCCAGTTTCACACCTTGGCTCAGGTGATTAGAGGATCATCAGGGGGTCCTTTTGTCCCTCTGTGGGGGGTCACTCCCACTAGGTTTATATCTGGGACTCTCCACCATTTGACCTTAGAACTGAAGAAGCTTCTCGGATGAGAGGTGAAACGTCTTCAAGCAACTTAAAGAAGTCCAGACGCTTTTCTTTGCAAGCTCCTTTGACTACGATGACCTGGATGACTGAGAACCTTCACAGACATATGCACAGTAATAGTCACCTGCACACACAGATATCCCCCTAAAATAGCTAAAACTAAAAACAAACTAAGAACCACTTCCACAAACATTCAGCTTTGATATTAATGAGTTTTATGGGTTCATTGAGAACATGGTTGTTGTTCAATAATAAAATTATTCCTCAAAAATACAACTTGCCTAATAATTCTGCACTCCCTGTAAGTGACCATGCACCACTGTATCTGACAATTGATTTAAACGTATACCCCAAAACATCAACATGGAAATTGAACTCATCTTTGCTTAAAGATGTAAAATTTAAGAAAGAAGTAATGAAAGAACTCAAAGATTACCTTGAAACAAATGATAACGGAGAAGTGTCACCTCCAATACTATGGGATGCATTAAAAGGTTTCATAAGAGGGGAGATCATAGCATTTGCCCCTTTTCAGAAAAACGCTCGAGAGAAAAAAATGGCAGAATTGCAAAAGACTCAAAAACAATTAGAAAGTGAGCATAAACAAATGCCTTCAACCAGCACTCTAAAACAACTAACAATGATCAGAAATGAAATAAATAAGCTGAATACACAAGCGATAAAGAGAAAATTGCTATATTTGAAACAGAAATATTATGAATGTGGATCAAAATCAATGAAAATCTTAGCATGGAAACTTAAAAAGAAAATTGCAGAGAATACTATAACTAAAATTAAACACCCAGGGACTGGAAACATGATGACTAATCTATGTAAGATACAGGAAGCCTTTGAATCATTTTATAAAACATTATACGCTAAGGTTCCAGGTGGAGCTGAGTACGAAATTGACAATTTTCTGAATTCTTTATACCTACCAAGTTTGAATGAGGAACAAAATAAAATAATGATAGTGACAGAAACTGAACTCATGAAAGCCATCAATAAAAACAAACACGTCACCGGGCTCCGATGGTTATACCGCAGAGTGGTATCGGGAATTTAAACAGGAATTGATCCCTATATTACTATCTACTTTCAACTGGGTGTTAAAAAAAGCGCAAATCCCACTGAGCGGTCACGTAGCACATCATTATATACCAGCTAGCCCAACTTCAGTAGCCCTACAAACGTCACTGCTGTTTAGTTTTCTGTCTTCATTTGTGTTGGAAGTGATAGCAGAGCTGTACGTTTTAATTTGTTTCCAAAACCCCGCAGTCAGGACATGCTATATTGTATTTAGATATAAGCTAGCGAGCTAACTTCCTGCTAACTTCTAACTCCGTTAAATGTCATAAATTCCGTTTTCATGGATGCCTGGATGTTAAACTCAATTGTTACACCTGGTAGAGCAGAACGCTGATCGTTTTATTAAAGATGAAAGACTTTAGACAGTTTTTCAACTCTCAGTAATGCCATAGTGATCGTTTGATTTATGGACCTGCAGCGGAGTTTAGGTCCAGACACGGCTAGTGACGTCAGACTTAACGACCGGATTATGGGAGGAGGGAGGAGTGTGCATAACAAAGGATGAATGGACTCAAATATGGGAACGACAATGGAAATGCACTTCCTCACGAAGATGGAGGGAATTTGGATGGAAAACTATGATAAGGTTCTTTATCACCCTTTGCCAAAAGACTCATTATGACGGGAATCCCCCTGTATGTTGGAGAAAATGTGGACACCAACGAGCACACCACGCTCACATAATGTGGGACTGCCCTTTGATCAGGACTTATTGGAAAGACATTCACGAAACACTACAAAAAATTTTCAACTGTACATTCCCTTTTGGAATGAAAACAATTTTTTTGGATGTACGCCACAGGAATGGTCTAAAAAAACAAATGTTGCTAGTTGCAAGTAAAAAATGTATAACAAAGAAATGGTTATTACAAGATGTACCAACTTTATCATTGTGGTGAGAAATAACACTAGAGATTTATAGGATGGAGGAGTTAACAGCATATGTGAATAACATAAGCCGAATTTACTTCTCAAATTTTAAAATCAATAATCTGGCTACTGGTCACTCCTGATTGTTTGGTTTTTTTTGCAAACTGTGTTAATCAATGCCTGTAACCCGCATCGTAAACTGTAACACCCAGAAATAAAAAAAAAAAAAAGTTGGGTGAGCCAGAGCACGTAAAGGGAGAAATGCTGGGATTGTCGCACCAGTTTTTATTCAGGAGGCTGCAGTCCCAAATGTCTCTCTGGAACTTGACACGGACCTTGAGGTTGTCAAGCTTGTTCTGGAAGGACTGAACATTGGCTAGTAGGATACTTAGCAAGGCTGTGTGTGAACCCATAGCCTGTTCCTGATGCTGGCTCATTTCCCTCAAAGCCTTCGCTTTGGGTCACGTCCTTTGTTCTCCTGCCGGCACTCGCTTGGCCAGATTTAACCAGAGTTAAACACGATGAAATGTACGTATATTATGGACTAGTAGAAATGAGAGTATCTCTGTTGTATTGTAAATGTGTAATTACAATAATGTCAATAATGCAAGATCAGGCAGATAGCAACAGAAAATAGCAAAAAATAAGCAAAAATACGTTAAAGTAGGATCAGAGCATCCAGCATCCAGACCTCACCGGCATGATCATGATCATGGAGGAAGATTTTATGGAGGAGTTATGGAGGAGTGGTGGGAACTGGTATTGCTTTGAACCCATAGGACCTGGGCTTTTTACTGTCATTGAGCTGAACATGAACTCCTCTTTATACTAAAGTATTCTAGTGTTAGATGTGAAGCCATCTGTCCAGCAGCTAAATAATACGGTCTAATGCCATGTTTTGTTCATCTGAACCTGGCAAGCAGCACATGGTTTCTGTTATGTCTGGATACATAAAACCTCACTGACTCAGTGTCAGGAGAATAATGCGCTTCTATAAAGAACAACAGACAATGATAAAGCGTGCGACAAAGCAACCTGTGCCATTTGGCACAATTTATTATAATTTAATGTCACCACAATACACTAGAATAACCCATGAATATATAAACCGCA
Source organism: Simochromis diagramma (assembly GCF_900408965.1). Classification (NCBI taxonomy): domain Eukaryota; kingdom Metazoa; phylum Chordata; class Actinopteri; order Cichliformes; family Cichlidae; genus Simochromis; species Simochromis diagramma. The sequence goes on along the minus strand of NW_024386892.1, from coordinate 7,285,021 downwards.
TATATAAACACGAATATAAAACTCTGGTGGAAATGATAGTATTGATAATAGCTATGTGATTCCACTGAGGTGAGCCCGTTCCAGAGATCTTGTCCTGTGCAGCTTTTGGAATCTGTAATTCCTTACTGCTACACTCATCCGATTTTAATGGCTCAGAGTATTACAGTACGAAAAACCGCAGGAAATACAAAATGTCTGGTAAGGCGTTGGATCATCATGCCCCACACGAACAGCTTCCTGTGTGGTGACTCTCCAAAGGTCTGCAGGAGGAAAGGAACATTTTTACAAAGACATACTATTATTTGGTGTTCAGATGATGGTAGTTACGGCTGTCTGAGACATCCATCTAAAATCTTCCATTGGTCTTCAACGAGGTTGAGATCCAGTGAAAAGGAAAAAACGTAGACCTAAATTATGCAAGCAAAACGTGTGGGTTGGATCCAAAAGTGCATGTTTTCAGTTTCCGAGGCATGCCACTCCACCAGAACCACTTACCTGGAGGAATCAAATCTTCAGATTTCAGCTTTAATTTGTACTGCGCTGTATGAGGCAGTCACTTCTCCAACATTGCTGAGGTGGTCGGTATCATAAAACTGTTCACCATGACCTGTTCTGATGGTGTTCCAGTGTGCAGTAATTCACTGGCTCATCTAGTTAGTGCTGCTTCACAACGTGTGGGCGAGGTGCACCAGTGAATCCCCATTACGTGCTTTTTATTGACTGTTCAAGATATATAAAACGCACTGTGTTCATTTTTGCTTCTGTTATAATCACAAGTCATTGCTTTGCTTTTAAAAGACTGTTGCACAATGATTATATACCAATAACACCAATAATGGACACGATGCCTTTTCTATCCAGATGCTTTCATTAGTGTTTTCTTGGTGTGAGATATTATAAGCTGATGCAGCTAAAAGCACCAAGTTTCACACCTTCTCCCAGGGTGGTGCTGCCCTGCTATCAGTGTGTGTCACAGGTTTAAATGTCACAGAGCGTTTGTCCCATAAAGCCCACACAGAGAGACACAACAAGCTGAAAACTGTAAGATATTTGAACTCTTACAGATGTGTTGTTTGGCTTTATTTCCTGTCCTGACCATTCTTTAGTGTTGCTGATGCAGAGAGTTTACAGTGGATCCGTATAAGTGCAGGACTGGGTTTGATGGTACTTTGAAGTACTTACCAGCGTTTTAGAACTGCTTTTTATTCTATATGCAATACCACAGCACTTATTTTCAAAGAAATACTTCATCTCATAGTGGAGGAACGATGAAGTACAAGTTACTGTCTGTAACAGAACGAATGACTGATGGACACAACTGGTTTGTGAGGTCCTGCTTTGAAGCCACACAGTGACTGTATGTTGGTTGCAATAAACAGATGGTCTCTCTGTTCCAGTGGACGCTATCACTATCTGACAGAACAGAGGTTTAAGGTACTATCACACTGGCTCAAACTTTGTACTGTTACACCCTCCATTTGAAGCCAAATATTTCTACGTCCTCTTCCTCGTTTTCTAATGAGCACTTTTGGTTTAGAGCATTTCGGGGAGTAATCTCACATCGCTGCAATGATTTACACAGAAATGGAGGAAACACACTTACTGCTGGTTATTGCACACAAGGAGATTAAAAAGGCTAACAAACATTTATACAACCTTTGTAGCACTTATGGGTTGGAGCAGTCCAGAATGGTGCATCGACAGGTCATCAGGTGCTCCACTAATGCCGAGGTTTGTGGTTCGATTATTGGCTGCTCCAGTCTGCACGCCAAATATCCTCGGGCAAGATACTAAGTACCAAGTTGCTCTGCGCTGCGTCCATCGGAGTGTGAGTGTGTGCGGATGTTAGATAGAAAGCACTTACACAGAAAAAGCATAGAAAAAAGTGCTTGTACAATATGAATGTGTGATGTAAAGTGATTTGAGAGCTCAGATAGAGCAGAAAAGTGCTATATAAGAACCATTCCATTTACTATTTACTACTGCACTGGAGATCTCTGAGTGCTGCCTTGTCTCGCCCATTGGCAGGGCGAGGTATGTTTGTGTGGCTTTGTGATGACATTTATTCACATTCATTCCAAAACCTCTTAATCCTAAACAAAAGGGCAAAAGCTTATCAGGAAACACATGCACACTCAGTCGATATATCCACATAGTGGCCCTGTTTAAAAAACAGCAAGGCTGTCTTCCTGTGGTGCATTTAAACCTTGGAAACTTCTGTAAATTTAAGCTACAAAAACATGGGACACTCCTCATTTTATGAAAATGTGACAGGCAAGACAAATTTGGAAAGAGAAATTGAAACTGTCAAACTTGTGAATAGAAGAGCTAACAGTGGCAGCAGACCAAAGCTGTGCAGGGCGAAGGTTTAAATCACTGGTCTGTACACAGGTCCCAAAGCTCCGTAAAGTGTTTTTGAAACACTGATGCTTTTAAAATGAAAATAATTACGATAATGCTCCTTGTGCTAGTAAATACTCCAAGAATCCAGCATCACACATTTTAAAGTATTTGTCCTACGCTAGAAAACCAAGTGTATAAATAAATAAATCGATACACGCAGTGTGACTAGAGAGGGTCAGTGCAGACTTTGATACCATGGGATTAACTGCAGGCTGAGTGTTACTCACTGTAGGAGCACCCGTACACCTCCACCCTGAGGCCCATCCAGCCACTGGGGTTCCAGTCAAGAGGGACGAATCGCAGGAAGCGTGTCCTCACAGGGTGGGACAGCTTGTTCTGAACGACGCTCTCCGAGTTCCCGTTCCCGACAAACCTCTGCAGGTGAGAGAAGACAGACTCTGGTTGAAACAATTCTGATGTAAATCACAGAGACAGCACGTGACCTCATGTCTACAGTGAGGAATCAGATTTTCACCAGGACACAGCAAAGTTCTTCTTTTACTGCACACTTCAAAAATAAAAAGAATAAAAATCTAAATCCCAGAGGAGCCCCGACAGCAACAAAGTGCTGACTAGGATAGACCAAGGGCAATATCTTCTTCCTATCCTTCAACATATTATTTGATGTAAAGTGATAAGAATCGTTGGTGTTCTGTGTGAGACTGAGATAAAATGACCACTGAGGCAGCCGGGGGCAAAATAAGGGTTCTGATATTGTGTTTTCCCCTGCAGAGCTAAAAACAAAAACCTCTCAGTGCCGATGTGATATGTCATCCTTCTTTTCCTCCCTCACGTTCAGCTCCAGACAACGCCAGGGGACACAAACAAGAACCGAGCGAGTGAAATATGGAGATGGAAACAGAGACAAACAACTCCTCCTCTCAAATGACTGATCGTCAGCTTCGTCATAACCGATTCGAGACAGGTGACATATCAGATCAATAAGTACAACAAAGCACCAAAAAAGACAGATCATTGACAGGAGCTCCGGGCGGATAGTTGTGCACAATCAGACGAGCCGATCATTCGGCTTTCCACGACTACAGAGAAGCGACGGCCTGCGGTACAAATGACCGTCCGACACTTACGGCGCGCCACAGCAGAGGCGTCATTAAATAGGCCGCGATGCTGCTTCGCGGTCGATAATCAAAACAGCAGTGAGAGGGTTCAGGCTGTTGTTGTGATTTATGCAACCGCTTCCTCATTTTGAGTCGTGCACCGAGGGGGGCCTCGTGGCTGAATGTTAAAGCAGGTACGCGATTGGCTTATTTACACATGCGCTCACATCAGCACAGGAGGGATTAACAAATGGAACTGGGGCTCACACATCTGGCAAAGGCAGATGTGTTACCTCAGCTTGGCACTGGAAGCTTCTGGAAGAAACAGAACAGCCACAAGAATGTGTGTCAGTAAGTTGCACACACTCGCACAACTTTGCTTTTGTAAACGCTTCCAGCTACAAACATGAAACGTGTTCTGATGTTGGTTGTTTTATTGTTTTACTTGGAGTCAGGTGTGTTCATCACACACAGCCTGTGAGGCTCTGTGCTGCAGAACAGTTACACTGCATTCAACATCATCAGCTTCTAAAAGAATATGGATATCAAATATTTAGCATCACTTAATAATGTATTCAATTCACTATTGACTACCCACTTACAACCATACAAGTATCACATACAGATTTAATAGTTATAAGGCCTCCTTCAGAATTACCAAAGTAAGAAATTAAATGAAATTTTATGAACAGTCGCCTCATATTATAAGGTAAAGACCTAAATCTCCCACAATCAGACAATCCTCCCGCACTTGGCAACAGTGGGAAGGAAAAACTCCCACTTAACAGGAAGAAACCAGAACCAGCTCATGTAGGGGAAGCATCTGCTGCAAAATACATAGTACTGTATCTGCTAATCACTTCTAACTACTGCTTATTAATGATAAATAAGAAGGTTCCTGTGTATGAATAGTTTGGCTCTGCATGGGCCAGTATTGCAACTACAGTGATTTTTCCCTACATAACAGTTAATTATGAAATATTCTCATTCATTAGAGCCCACAGATATATCAGCAGATAGCAGCCTGTCACAGATATATCAGCAGATATCAGCCTGTCACAGATATATCAGCAGATAGCAGCCTGTCACAGATATATCAGCAGATAGCAGCCTGTCACAGATATATCAGCAGATATTAGCCTGTCACAGATATATCAGCAGATAGCAGCCTGTCACAGATATATCAGCAGATAGCAGCCTGTCACAGATATATCAGCAGATAGCAGCCTGTCACAGATATATCAGCAGATATCAGACTGTCACAGATATATCAGCAGATAGCAGCCTGTCACAGATATATCAGCAGATATTAGCCTGTCACAGATATATCAGCAGATATTAGCCTGTCACAGATGTATCAGCAGATATTAGCCTGTCACAGATATATCAGCAGATAGCAGCCTGTCACAGATATATCAGCAGATATTAGCCTGTCACAGATATATCAGCAGATATCAGCCTGTCACAGATATATCAGCAGATATTAGCCTGTCACAGATGTATCAGCAGATATTAGCCTGTCACAGATATATCAGCAGATAGCAGCCTGTTACAGATATATCAGCAGATATCAGACTGTCACAGATATATCAGCAGATAGCAGCCTGTCACAGATATCAGCAGATATTAGCCTGTCACAGATATCAGCAGATATTAGCCTGTTACAGATATATCAGCAGATAGCAGCCTGTCACAGATAGATCAGCAGATAGCAGCCTGTCACAGATATATCAGCAGATAGCAGCTGTCACAGATATATCAGCAGATAGCAGCCTGTCACAGATATATCAGCAGATAGCCTGTCACAGATATATCAGCAGATAGCCTGTCACAGATATATCAGCAGATATCAGCCTGTCACAGATGTATCAGCAGATAGCAGCCCGTCACAGATATATCAGCAGATATTAGCCTGTCACAGATGTATCAGCAGATATCAGCCTGTCACAGATGTATCAGCAGATTGGCAGGCCGTCACAGATTGATCAGCCAGATATTAGCCTGTCAAAGATATCAGCAGAGTAGCAAGCCTGGTACAGATATATCACAAGAATGAGCCCTGTAACAGGTAGAGCAGCAGATATTAGCCTGGCATTCAGATGTATCAGCAGATATTAGCCTGTCACAGATATATCAGCAGATAGCAGCCTGTTTAACAGATATATCACAGATATTAGGCCTGTCACAGATGTATCAGGAGATAGCCAGCCTGTACAGATATACAGCAGATATCAGCCTGTCACAGAGTATCGCAGATCCTGACGATATATCAGCAGATAGTGCCAGAAATCACAGATATCAGTACAGTATAAGCATAAGCCTGTCACAGATATATCAGCAGATATTAGCCTGTCACAGATATATCAGCAGATATCAGCCTGTCACAGATATATCAGCAGATATCAGCCCGTCACAGATATATCAGCAGATATTAGCCTGTCACAGATGTATCAGCAGATATTAGCCTGTCACAGATATATCAGCAGATAGCAGCCTGTCACAGATATATCAGTTTGATGAAGTTAGCCAGTAATATCCTACACATGAAAACACTCTCAGTGCTGTGTAGAGCACGTTTGTAGCATCACAGCTGAACAGACAGTGCTAAGGAATCACAGCAGTGTCTTCACACTGAGCTCATAACTACTAATAATTGCTCTGTTAATCAATGACCCATCGTCTCTTCTTCACAGTACATCACTGCTAGCATGCTCGTCGGTTCTGTTTTCTTTTATAATCCTTGTTTATTAAAAGGTGGGGCAATACCTGCAAACGCACCTTTAAACACTTTCCTTATGAGTTTGGGATCAGTCCGCTAGTTTGGGCCTCAGAGGTTTCATGGCAGCAGGTAACTAACCCAACCCAACTACAACCATCAGGTGTCCTCTCACTGGGTCCCGTCCCATCACTACTTTAGGTCCTTGGGTTTTTTTTACATCCAATCAAAGAATTATTCCACCCAGTAAAAAGGTTTCCTGTTCTCAGCCTCGTTGCTGTCTGCCTTCCATAATCAAGCTTTGCAAGGGTCTCTTTGTATTTTTGTTCTAAATTCATTTGTTGTATTTTCCTGGTTTCTTTAGGTCATACGGACTGTGGAGCAACATAAGCCATCAGCCGTCATCCAGTTGAAATGTTCCTAAGCTCTACTTTAGAAACACACAACACACTCAATGGCATTTTTCTTTTCTTATAATTTAGGCCAGTTCACAGTGATCCTAAGATATGTTCTAAGACCTGCAGTGTTACAGAAAAGCATGATTCCCTGAGAGCGAGCACATGGAGAACAAACCAGGCATTTACACTGGAAGAAGCAGCTTTATTTGTCCTAAACAAATGTCTCTGTGCTGCATGATGCAATGCAGCTGTGAAACTCCCATATGGAGAATACAATTAAGACAATACACTCTGATTTAGACTGCATCCTACTCATTCGAACCGTTCATTAACTTCGACAACAAGGCGCAGATGCACGTCAGCATGTCTCATTAGTATTCAAGAGAAACACCACAGTAAGAGCACCTCTGAGACCGTGCTGAGCTATGACGTTTGTGGTTTTCCACTCTTTAGAAAAGTCCACCACGGAACATCCTGTGTGTTCCAGCTGGGAGATGAAGTCTCTGAATAAAGGCCCGAGGGTGCACAAAATTTTCCATAGGCTCAAAGCATCAAGGTCCACAAAACAGCCGTAACCCCACAGTGACTTCATTATTTCTATTTATGTTTCTGTCACTGTGGAACAGTCTCCCCCATTAATTAAGACTCTTTACTCTTCCTCTCCGGTGATGAGCTCCCCTGTGTCAGTTTTCCTTTTTGTTGCATACAGAACGGCACATACGATTGCTTTAATCAATTCACTGGAGGGAAAATCTTGCTGCTGGCGCTGAAGACGCTCGAGTATGCTCCAAAAGGTCACTACCAAGTTAAACAGCCTAGGGGAATGCATATTGAAGAGGAAGCTACGAGTACATAACCTTGCCATGAGCGAAAACACTATCGTGATCCCTGACTGCCAGGCAGAACTCCCCTGACCTGGATCCGCAAACATCTTCCATATTTCCTGAGTGTCTTAGCTCATAGCACAGTCTTCAAAATCGTGGCTCTAATTATAACATTTAATGGAATTCTCACTTTTATGACAAAACGAATGTAAGAGAGGTCGTCTGAAAGGCAACACTGTTTAAACTCGACTTGCCTAGAATGTGACCATCGGGCCAAATGCTCTTGGTGCAACCTGAAGACCAGAGGTGACCGTGGCTTTGCTTTAGCTGCACCCAACCTCTGGAACAATCGTCCAGCTGCTATTCGTGCGTCTGGATCTGTCCAATCTTTTAAATCACGATTGAAAACTTATTTATTCAACCTAACATTTCTGGCTTGTAATCTTAATTGGATACTTAATTGCAGCATCCGGTCCCGTACCAGCAGACTGAGAGACAGCTTTCTCCATCAGGCCATCAGACTGCTGAACACTTCAGAGACACCTCAGCTTCACTTACCAGAACTTCAACATTATGCACTACATACTGTATATAAATGCCACTTGTTTTGCACATTTCCAACTGCCAACCTCTGTATATTTTATTGTATTGTTTATTCTATTTTTAAAATATGCGCACACACACACACACACACACACACACACACACACACACACACACACACACACACACACACACACACACAGTCATTCTGTGTGTAGGAAGGCAGGAAGAGAGGACCCAAAATGCAGGACTCAAGGAGGCGGAAGAAACTCAAAATACACAGCTTTATTGCTGGGATGAAGCAGAACAGAAAAACACTAACTAAACTGGGAGTACCAAATAACTAGACAGGTTGGCAGGCTGGCAAACAGAACACAGAGAGGGAGTGAGGGCAGAAGACATTAACGATGCGACAGAGAACAAAGGAAACACAGGGCTCAATCAAGGGATGAGAGACAGGAGGGGAACACACCTGGGAGAAATCACAGCTGACGAGACAGGGGAACCGTATACTGAGCACACTCACATAAGACACAGACCTTCACAATAAAACAGGAAACAAGAAACCACTAAATAAAGACGCAGACCGAATATAACACATAGAACTCAAACAATAATCATCATCAACAAAACACCAGAGAAACAAAACGTTCATTCAAAAATAGACCAGAACTCAGAATGCTGGGTCAGTACTGACCCAGAACCGTGACATACACTCTTATATTGTACATATATTTATTCATATTACTCTCAGATTTAGTCATTCTTATATTTTGCTTGTTCTTATTGTATTTTTGCACACCGCTGTCGCTTGTGAAGCTCGCACACAAGAATTTCACTCGTATGTGCTGTACCCGTGTACCTACACATGTGATGTGACAATAAAAGTGATTTGATAATTTATATTATTACTGGAATAATCTTCCAGTTGATATTTACGTGTATGAATTGATTTAATTCTTAAATTATCTTCTGATACTTATTTATTTCACTTGCATTCCTGGTTAATTAGTGCCTTCCACCTTTCAGTATGTCTGTGAAGGTTCTCAGTCATCCAGGTCATCGTAGTCAAAGGAGCTTGCAAAGAAAAGCGTCTGGACTTCTTTAAGTTGCTTGAAGACGTTTCACCTCTCATCCGAGAAGCTTCTTCAGTTCTAAGGTCAAATGGTGGAGAGTCCCAGATATAAACCTAGTGGGAGTTTCCCCCCACAGAGGGACAAAAGGACCCCCTGATGATCCTCTAATCGCCTGAGCCAAGGTGTGAAACTGGGTGTGGGTCCCAATCAGCCAGAGTTTCGGGTGAGTTCATTGTGAAACCTGGCCCCACCTTATCATGCGAATTTGAACACTACATATTTCAAATACAACGAAGGCTTTTACAGACAAAAACATGGCTGTGCCATGGGCTCCCCCGTGTCACCTATTGTAGCCAACCTTTACATGGAGGAAGTGGAAAGGAAGGCTCTTTGCTCTTTCAAAGGAAGAGTACCCAGCCACTGGTACAGATATGTAGACGACACCTGGGTCAAAATCAAGACACAAGAAGTGGAATCCTTCACTGCGCACATTAACGCTGTGGATAAAAACATCAAGTTCACCAGGGAAGACACAAAGGACAACTGTTTGCCTTTCCTGGACTGTGCTGTGCACATTGAAGAGGACGGCAAACTCAACATCGAAGTTTACCGGAAGCCCACACACACGGACCAGTACCTCCTGTTTGACTCCCATCACCCTCTGGAACACAAACTTGGAGTAATCAGGACCCTACACCACCGGGCAGAACATGTTCCCTCTAAGCCTGAAGGAAAAAAGAAGGAACACACACATGTAAAGGAAGCACTCAAAACGTGCGGCTATCCTAAATGGGCGTTCTTAAAGTCAGCAAAGAGGCACAGAAAAGAAGACCAGACACCAGCGAGGGAGGATAAGAAAGACAGACGCAACAACATTGTCATCCCCTATGTAGCCGGTGTATCAGAAAAACTCAGGAGAGTTTTCTCCAAGCACGACCCAGCAACACACTCAGACAAAAACTGGTTCACCCGAAAGACAAAACGCCAAAACACAGACTTAACAATGTGGTGTTTGCTGTACAGTGCAGCGAGGAATGCCCAGACCTCTACATTGGAGAGACCAAACAGCCACTTCACAAGCGCATGGCACAACACAGAAGAGCCACCTCCACAGGACAAGACTCAGCAGTCCATCTGCATCTTAAGGATAAAGGACACTCTTTCGAGGATGCCAATGTTCACATTTTGGACAGAGAGGACAGATGGTTTGAAAGAGGAGTGAAAGAAGCATCTATGTCCACTGTGAGCGACCATCTTTGAACAGAGGCGGTGGTTTACGACACCAACTCTCTGCCATCTATAATCCAGTTTTGAGATCCCTTCCCAGACGCCTTAACGCCCACTCACATCCTGGGCCATCTGATCTCAGGAATTCGCATGATAAGGGTGGGGCCAGGTTTCACAATGAACTCACCCGAAACCCTGGCTGATTGGGACCCACACCCAGTTTCACACCTTGGCTCAGGCGATTAGAGGATCATCAGGGGGTCCTTTTGTCCCTCTGTGGGGGGATACTCCCACTAGGTTTATATCTGGGACTCTCCACCATTTGACCTTAGAACTGAAGAAGCTTCTCGGATGAGAGGTGAAACGTCTTCAAGCAACTTAAAGAAGTCCAGACGCTTTTCTTTGCAAGCTCCTTTGACTTCCACCTTTCAGTGTACTTTGCTATTGCCCCTATATCTAATTTGATTTTAATTTATTGTATTATTGAGAAGCACTTTGGTGTACCTTTGGTTTTTAAATGTGCTACATACTGTAAATAAAGTTGTATTGTAAAATGCAGCCTGGCCCACAGCCAGGGTTCTCCTGGTTATTCCAGCATATAATGGAGTCGCTTCATTCCTCTGACCTGACGAGTTTCCCTTGATTTGTCTACTGTGGCTTTTAGGAACGTGTTACCAAAAAGCTGTGCTTGGCATGGCCTCAGCAAATACTGCAGGCCTGTTAGAGCTTCCAATACATACATAAAAATAATCATTTTTGTAAGAAACATTTTAAGCATTTGTTTACACTCAGTTTATCCACCTGGGACAACTTTGCTAAATCCATTTGAATATTCATCAGTGCAGCTTCAGTGTTCACTTGTCAAAACATTCTTTCATTTCATTTTCAAGATCCATCCGAGGTCCAGCGAGCACGTGGAGGATAAGGACATGGGTCAGGACTAAGCCTCTGCCTAACCCGGGCAACCTAAGTGGAAAATTACCACATCCTAAGCTGTTGTTCCTGAGAGTAATTCGAGTACTTAGGTGGTTCATGTTTACCTGCCTGTTCTATTAACAGATTTGTTCATATGTAATAAACAAAAGTCCTGTGAATCAGCCTCTGAGACCTGCTGCCTTCTTAGGAAAAAGCAAATTATTAGCAGAAAATGAGTCTTCAGCATTCATGCAAACACATTTTAATCCCTATTAGATTCTCATCTACCTGAACTGCTAGCTTGCAAGAAAATGAATGCGTAAATTCCCCCCTTAAGGAGGAGAATTTGTTTCACACATTTATTCAGAGCTGCATTAAAAAGAGATTTTTAAATAAGGCTTTGCAAGGATAATGAAGGATAATGTGGACTCCCTGCTGGAATATATTCCTTTTCCCACCTTTGAATATTTGCAAAAACCATGCAGCTAATTTACTGAGGAGCAGAATGCAAATATCACAGGGATTTAGGTTAAAGCAGGACTTTAAATGGGGGTGTATCACTTTTACATTATATCTGCCAACAAGAACAAAGCTCATTTTTAACATAAGCAAAAAAGAGAAGGCACGTGTGAGCGCGCTGCTGTGTTTGTGCTACAGCACGTGACTAAAAAGGCCAAAAAGCTCCAGCAGACAGAAGTCATTTTCACAGATTTTCTCCCCTGGCTTGTGCTAATTGGGTTATTATCAGCTCTTAGAAGAAGCAGGTTTTTTCAGAACACTCCTCAGACAGGATACTGACAGGACCAGATGGTGGTGTCATCACTCTTACTGAGGTTCACAGGAGAAAACAAGAAAGCAGATCATTAAAGACAAACTTAAACAAAGGGGGAACCAAACTTTTGACTTTTGGCTGTTTGTGTAGCGCTCCTTCATGACTGCACAGGGTTAATAACTGTGCTGATTCATTTGTCTCTAACATTTCCTTCTAGAGGACCATTTCATTGCAGGACACCTTTTAGCATCACAGGATAACAATGACGGGCGGACTGTAGCCTGCCTGTCAGTTTCTACTAGAGATGGCACGATACCACTTTTTTATGTCCGATACCAATATCATAAATTTGGATATCTGCCGATACCGATATGAATTCGATATAGTGTTTTTTTTTAATTAATAAAATAGTTTTTTTTAATATCTTGCTGCATTTTGTATTTTGTATTTCGACAGAAAAGCCGATCAGCTGATCATTGATCAGTTTCATGGTTGAAGTAGCAGCAGGAGAGGGAGAGAGGCAGTCGCTCCATATATCGGTTGTTAAGCTTAACGCGGGAATGCTTTACAAACACTCAGAGATGAACTTACACACTTGCTTTACTTCTCTCTGGGAAAACTTCCTTGGAGATGAAATGCTGGTTTGGTAGCGAGGCTACAAATACACACAGTCTCTCTATCACGTGACGCACACTGCTCCGACGTTCTAAGGTTATGAGCTGAGTTACGCCGTGTCGCAAGTTTTGTGAGGTGCTTTTTTGATATTTAATGGATCGGATTACATTTTTTATTTCTCTCCGATATCCGATCCAGTCAGTATCGGACCGATACCGATACGTAATATCGGATCGGTCCATCTCTAGTTTCTACGCTGTCACACCTCGGGTTTGATAGTCTGCACACAGGTTGGTCACTGTAAGGTCAGAGTCTGAGGCCACAGCAACAGCTGTGTTATCATAGTAGAGACTGACTGATTCTCAAACAAGAAGGCTCCAAATATCGGTCAGAAAATACTATATTAACACCTGTTTGGATCCAGACGGGAGGATGAGCCTAGCATCAAAATGTTGGTAAGACCCCATGTCTTATTTTGACCAGCTGATGTGACCTGTGAAAGTTTGTCTGTCTCGCTGAATTGAATTTTCAAAACAAAGAAAGAATAAGAGATAAGAGAAGCTTAGCAGGCAGCTAGCAGCTCCAGCTGAACCAAAGCACAACGTGGTCACATCTTTGAACATAATAACTTTAAGCTTCAATACAAAAGTTACCACTGAAGGGAGAAATTAGCTGAGAGCCTTGTACCAGAGCGGGCTAGCGTGCTGCTATCAGCAAAAAAAGCCAGCAGACTTGTGAGAAGAACGGCCGACCTTTAGCCCACAGTTTTTCTAACTCTTCTATGGAGTTAATTTGGCTGAGAGCTAGCAGTCATCCCAACAGCTGCTGCTCACTCATTAGTTCAGCTCGGTTCAGTTTCTGACAGTAAGCTGTTACCTCTGAGCTTCCAGACGGATGTGAGTTGGTATCTGCCAAAAGGTCTCGGTGAAAGCTGCAGTTAGTCAGCCTGGGTGAAAATTTCACCAGAGACTGCAGACAAATTGGCTGCTAATCACTGCTATTCATCCTTCATACGGACGCCGAAAAGGAGCTGGGAGTGTCTGCGCGAGTCTGCATTTAATACACATCAGCAAATATAAAGGCTATTCATGCCTGCTTCAAACGCCTGCCAAGTTTCAGAGGATGTCGTCTGTTTTGGCTGCTGTGGCAGACTACGGCGCTGCATGCCTGGGTTGAGTGCTATTTGGATCTCTGAAATTTTGAAAGGAATTCAGCACCTCCATTTCCTCTTTCATGAGTCAGTTATACAGAGTGATAGCTGCAGGTCATGTCAGTAATGTTTATGCATATTGCCTTGTCTTCTCACTGCACAGCAGCTTCTCCCCATTTTTCCTGGCACAATGAGATGAGAAGTGACAGTGAGTGGAAAAAGCTGTGTGCTGTTTAAAAGCATATTGCACATCACTGTGCATACACCATACGTGATATTATTTTTCAGGAACCGTGAACTTCTTTTTCCTTTTTCAGCACTAATTAAAAACTGGCTGTGTTGTTTTGTTCACATCAACAAATGAATCTTCCCATAAAGTTTGCAGCAGTTTTTTCCAAAGGGTACAATTAATCTACGGCGTTAAGTCTCAGTAACAGCGCAATAAGCTTCTTCTTTGGGGGACAATAAAACAGGCTAATTTCAGTCTAAGTACTATTTGTTCCATAATGAAGAGTTAAAAGCTGTTTGGGCTGTTTGTTGTGATCATTTTGACAGTTTCTTTAATGTGGATCTGTTCAGTTTGTCTTCTTGTTTCCATCATGTGTAACACTCAGGCTTGATGCTCAATTCTGATCTAAATCCTCATTTTCAGATAGTTTTCATAAAGAATGAACAGTATTCCTACTTTGGTCACCTCAGGTAGATTGCTAATATGTAATTATACAGTAGACAAACTGGGGGTCTAAACTAAGCCCATGAACTAGATAAGACAGGATTAGTTGCTAAACTCTGAATCAACCACAGGTGCTCTGCTACAGTCTGAGAGTAGAAAACGAGAGATTTGTGTTGAAATCTCTATTCAATCATAAATGTAACAACTTTTTTCTAGAAATAAAGACATCACAGCAACCCACTGTGAGTAGCTTATAATACTCACTGCTGACTTACAAGATGGAGATAATAACTGGTGCTTAGGGCTCGCAAAATTTCAAAATCCCTGGTAGCCCTTCGGGCAGGGACTCTTCAGTTTTGGTAGCCCAAAGTAAATTTAAGTAGCCCGAATAAAAAAAGAGAGCTGTTTAAAGGGAGTTTTTCCTTCCTACTGTTTCCAAGTGCTTGAAGGCTGTCTGATTACTGGGATTACTGGCATTTTCTCTATATTAGTTCACAGATGATACCACCGTGGTGGGGCTCATCCCTTGGGGCGATGAGACAGCATACAGAGCTGAGGATCAGAGGCTGTCAGATTGGTGTGCTGACAACAACCTGGACCTCAATATCACCAAAGATGAAAGAGCTGGTAGTCGACGTCAGAAGGAGGAAGTCCAAGCTGCAGCCCATCAGCATCAATGGGGAGTGTGTGGAAAGGCTGTCCAGGTTCTAGTTCCTGGGTGTGCACATAGACACAGAGCTCCAACAGAGCTCAAACACCTCGGAGGTTTTGAAGAAGGCCCAACATTTCGTTGTACTACTCCTTTCTTTATTATGAGAAATATCACTATTTCAGATTTTCTTGAAATAATCAGATATAACTTTGAGGCTATGTCACTCACACTCTACATCACTGTGGTCTGGTCTTACTGAAAGGGCTTCACACTACAAGCACATTTATTCTACACACATGGAGCACCTGCTCTTATCACTGACTTTGAATTCGTGGCCAATTCAGAAGTTGGATTTTACACATAAAGCCCGTAAAAACACATAAAGGCCTGGACAACCAGGAACCTTCTTTCTGTGAGAGCTAACCATCACTGTGCCACATAGTAACAACGTATCACTGAATACTATGTACTGTGCAAAGGGCTGCTGGAGGAAAGTTTGATGTTGAAAGTGTCCAGGACGGTCATTTAAGAGCATTGTAGATAATAAATATTTAAGTATTTGAAGAAAGATACATTATTTAAAACAGAACTAGACATATTGTTCACTGCCACACATCATTGCCCTTATTCAACACAATATAGAGAAGATCACTTTGCAGCAATGCCACGCCAGTAGGCAACAACACTCTCTGCTAATTGGACTACCAAACAAGAAAAGATACATTGAGATACATTCCCCGTCTTGCTGACAGTCTTTGACATAACTGGGCCAAACACAATAAAGAATTAATGGCATGTGCCAACACGGGGCTATTTTCTGAGACTCTGAATCCATGTATGGCCGGCATAATATGTTGCGACATTACAGAGGAGATAAAAAGAAAAAACTGCACTGACAC
The DNA here is from genome assembly GCF_900408965.1 of Simochromis diagramma. NCBI lineage: Eukaryota > Metazoa > Chordata > Actinopteri > Cichliformes > Cichlidae > Simochromis > Simochromis diagramma. The sequence goes on along the minus strand of NW_024386892.1, from coordinate 7,269,100 downwards.
CAGAGCCACACCTGAAACGTGTCAGAAGTGAGAGGATGTTAACTGACACTGACCAGCAATGCCAGGAACAGATGGTCCACAAAACACAAGAAATGAACATAGAATGAAACATGTGACACAACGCTAACTATAGCTAACTATAGCTAACTATAGCTATGTTAGTGTTTAAGAATGTACCAGTGCTGGAAAAGCAGTACATATGCAGTGGTGCTATGTGATTAACCTTGTGACATCCAATGAGCCAATCGGATTTTCTTTTAGCCACATATGAAATGGACAAAGATGTTACATGTCCACATTAGAATGTTTCTGTGACAACCCTGCAAACAGGTGAACGATCTATAAAACATGTAGGCTGTTAACCTAACTGATGATTTAACCTGTGACATATTTAATCTAAACACTAAGGTCATAGTCAGTGATGACCTCGACCTCATAGGGTTCTGTCACAGGCTTAAAACCACAGCACAGCTGGACCTACAGCCCTGTCCGCTTGGTAAAACACCCATTCTCTCCAATTCATCCAGGTCAACCTGCTGAATCAGTAGACTTCATTGCTCTTTATTCTGTCTGTGCTGGTTTCCTGCGATCTCTCTGACAGAAACTCTGGCAGAAAGCCTGGAAGGCAAACTTCTTCCACTAGCCTAAAACAGAGACAGTGTTCCCTAAGCCCAGAAATGCCTCCAGTGTGTATTTGTTTCAAAACTAAACTTGATATTGCTGCTTGTTTCTTTATGGGTCACATACACAAGTTAATTAGTGACCTTTGGATCCTGGCTAGCTTTTTGCTCAGCTTCCAGTCTGAAAGCTATTTAACTCCAAACTCATTAAGGAAGCATATAGGCATATTTCCCAACCGTTGACCTATCCATCAACATTCCAGAATAGGCCTTACACTTTTTCCCTTCGACTGATCATATTAGCTGTTGGCTAGCTGGTTTCAATTCAACTCAATTAAAATCTCAACAACAGTCATCTGAAGGTGCTTTATGTTGAAAGGTAAAGACCCTACAATAATACAGCTGTACTGTTGTATCAGCTTTAAATCAGTAACAAACTGAAGGTAGGTAGGTGGAGAAAGCGGATAAAAAATACTGACCCCTACGCCATCCTCATGTCTGTACTGTTTCCAAGCCCGGCCTGTGTCACTGTAGAGCAGCAGGTAACTGCTGACCCAGTCCCAGCTGTCATAGCGTCCCTGTGTGGCTACAGCAGTCACCTCCATCTGCTCCCTGAGGTCCACCTGGAGCCAGGGCTCTTGGTCAGTTACCATTGGAGACCAACCTCCTGCACCTGAAGAAGAGCAGAAAATACAGGCAGAGGGTCTGACACATGCACTCTGTCAACAAGTCTTGATGTGTACGTGCGAGGAGTTTATGTGAAAGGCTTCAAGGCTAAGTTCCACTCCAGCAGCCACAGTGAAAGCCCCTGTTTCTGTGGAAAACAACTGATTCATTTTATGCGCTGTATATGCAGTATGTTCAAAGTTCCAATAAAGAGCCCAATGCTTTTTATTCACCGGCAGCTTTATTTTACCTGAAAGGCTTAAGTTCAGTGGAACGGAAAAGTGGCATGACTGAGGGGTGAGTTAAAGATAGAGCAGCTTTCTGCATCACATTCAGAATTAAACCAAAACGTAGCCACAGCTCTTCCTTTGCCATTTTCCTGTGATGGTGGAACAATGAGGGGCGCCTGCCTCGGACCCACAGAGCTGCACAGAGAGTGTGGTTATGGCTGCCCCACAGAGCTGATGAGAGCCCAGATGTAAGACATGTTAGCGTTGTGTTGTTGTGAGTTTCTGTTTGGATTTTTCATATTTTACTGTTTGTTTCTTTTTACATTTGGTTCCTGTTTTCATGTCTTTCCATCCTATCATTGTTTAGCCCCAGTTGTTATTATACGGTTGTGGTTCTGGCTCCTGTTTAGTTTTTATGAACGTTTCAGTTCTTTCTAGTTTTCTAGTCTTTGCAGTTCTGGTGTCGGTTCTCAGTTCTTGGTTTTCAGAACCAATAAGTCAGCTTCAGTCCCTGTTTTGTTATTCGTGGTTTAGTTTCCTCCATTTTTCTTGTATTCTGTGTCCCATCTGACTTCAACCATTAATGTTTCACTGTTGAGTGTCTCCTTGTTCCCATCATGATTGCTGTTTATTTCTCCTTTTATGTAGTTTTATCTGGGTTTAACTTCCTGTCTGGTAATTGTTTTTACTGCTTTCACAACGTGCCTTCGACCTCTGCCTACATTTGGGTCCGCTGCAGGCTAACAGTGGAGGTCTATGCCCATTTCAGCTGTAGCAAAGATATGTGGTTGTTTTTTAGGGATAATTGTTTTTCTTGGCTGACACTATTCGATGCATGAATTAATATAGCGGCTGCTCAGAAGCACTGAAGGGAGATGCTGGCTGTGTCAGCACTCTGGTCTTAAATTTACATTTTTAAGTTGTGCTGAAAAATCATCTTTTATAAACTAAGTTTTTAATATGAGTTAACAGATTTAATTCAATAATTTACATATTTATTTTTGATTGGCAGTTTTATACTGCTCTGCTAAGAAGAGTTCAAATAGGCACCACTACCATCCTGAAAAATGTACGAACGCATCTGTGACGCAGCTTTTTGTTACCTTTCTTGTTCAGAAACATCAGGACTCATTATGGCCTGATGCCCACTTCCTTTAGTTTTTACACAGTGGATGTTTTTGAGAGACAAATTTCTGCAAAAATGCAACATTCAGTGTGTATAGAGGTTACAGGGCAGGTCTGCGTCATTTTGCATACGTTTAGTGTGTAACGGCCTTAATAACTTACGAATTATATTTAATGTTGTATTCAATAAGAATTGACTTGCAAGTAGAAATTCAGACCACTGATGTAAACTGAAAGGATGAACATGCACATTAGTCAGGTGTTTACTGAGGTCATAGACGAAGGGAGAATACGGCCTCTTTTTCCACAAACTTCTATACAATTTGAAGTATTTGGTAGTACAAAAGTAATAAGGCGAAACAGATTGTCAGATGGAGAAGCATTATTTATCACTCCAGAGAGCATGTCTCCACTTGCTCTACAGTCCAGTGGTGGCGTAGTTATACCACTGCATCCAATACTTTGCTTTGGCCCAGGTGATTAAGGGTTGTGGGTGCAGTTTGTATGCTTCTTGAGCTAATCTGAAGCCCACATCAAGTTTGGAGGTCTGTAGAAATTGGCTCTGCAGAAAGTTGGCAACCTCTGTGCACTATGCTCCTCAGCATTCGCTGCCCCCCCTCTGTGATTGCACATGAACGACCACTTCGTGGCTGAGCTGCTGCTGTTCCCAGTCGCTTCCACTTAAAGTTCCATTAATAGTTGACTGTGGAATATTTAGTCGTGAGGAAATTTGACGACTGGAATAGTTGCACAGGTGGCACCTATGGAAATCACCATTGTTTCACAAATGTTTGTAGCAGCAGTCTGCATGCCTAGGTGCTTGATGTTACACACCTGTGGCCATGATTGGAACACCTGAATTCTGTGATTTGGATGTGTGACAAAATACTTTTGGCAATGTAGTGTATATTTTCTTTTTTGCTGTGAACTATCTCTCATGACACTCGTCTGCACCAGTTGCCTGACTAACAAACTTCCCAGCTACACAGATTCTGGTTTCCAGTCATATTAGCTTAGCACAGAAAGTAGGGAAATTTGATTTTGGTCTGTTATGTCTTTGTTGTCCTGTTGCTCAACTCTGCTGCTCAGCCAACAAACAAACCTTACAAATTACCATATGGCACCATTTAGGGGAAACAAACAGACTTACCAACGCCATATATGGTTTATTGCACACAGGGGCGGAGCGTGGGGGTGGCTTACTGGGCTTAAGCCCGGGTTGTTTTGTCAGAAGCCCGGGGTATTTTGGAGTGTAATTTTTTCATAGTTAGATGTCTGGCTGACAACTGTATAAAACAAAAAGTACACACAATATTCGAAGCACATAGTGCACACTGTGGGAATTTACGACTGTGCGTGAATCCCCCCTGATATTGGTATGATCCGAGCTCAGGCACTAAGCGACTGAGGGAGGGGGCGGGGCAGCTGCTGCCCGTGAGTGCGCTGTTGGACAGACGGAGCCAGCCATGCTAAGGAGAGCTTAAGTTTGAGCAGGTACCAAAGAAAATCATTCGTACCGTACAAATAATGTAAATATGACGGTGCATCACGAAAGATTGATATCAAACTGATCACTTGACCAATATTACGTTACTTGCTCTTCAAGTGAATCAACAAATGGCGAAATGAAAAGCCGAACAAATGCTTTTTTTTTTTTTGGAGAGTCTTAGCTTACTTGTGTTTATTTCATATTTTCAGTTCTTACCCTCCCCGACTAAATCGGTTTCAGTTATGTACTGAAATATAAGAATGGACATTAGAGGGTTCTTTCAAAGAAAAAACTCAGGTAAATGTTATTTTATATATTATGCTTTGTATGTTGTTCAGTATATTTCTATGCAAAACAAGAGGGATTTGAGTACACAGCAGGATATTCACATTTGTAACCAGATATTTACACTTTAGGGAGAAAACATGAAACATTTTTACTGTACAACATCAATTTAGAGTAAACTTTTGTTTTAGATAAATATTGAAATATATTTTGAATTAGTTAAATGTCAGAATAAAGAGAGACAGAGCTGTCTATTTTTTATCACTTTGATCAAATTTAGGAGTACATGTACACTAAGTTTATTGTTAATTAATAAGAAAACTCCAGACGATTTCATTCTGAGCTGAAGAAGCTTCTGATAGGTTCGTAGAGTCCATGTGAGTAAACTGGTGGCACAGCTGTGGATGCATATAAGGCAAAACACAGAGCCTGTTTCTGTGACATGGGAACATCCAGAGATGTCAACCAAACACCAGGAAAAGAACTGTGGAGCTCCATAAGTGTGGCTCAATTTGAATACAATTTGGTGCCATTTGCAATTAAGAAATACAGATAGTTTCTCTCTTTACTCTTAAAGTTAACAAATATGTTTTTTATATTTATCAATCTAAAAAAGTAAACATTTAGTCTGATTTGATGTTACAATTAAAAAAGTGTTTTTATCTGAAGAGTTTGTAAATATCTGTATATTTGATGATTGTCAGCACAGAGAGGAGAGAGGAACAGAGAGGGAGAGAGAGGAGAACGAGGACAGAACAGAGATGAACAAGAGCAGGTGAGACACACATGTTAGTCAAATGGTCGTTTGCCAAAAGTATCACCGTATCATAGGTACTCGTGTATCTCGTACCTAGTGTTTCTTTTTAGGTTTGTTATTTTTCAAATTCTATATTTATTAAGTTATGCAGGCTTGTTTGCACAACAAGGCTGAATAATTATATAAACTTTTCTCAATCTAAATATTGTACTTTGGTAGAATTAAAATAAGTGTAGTGCAGGTCTATGATGATTTTTAGTGCTACTATCATCTAGTTCTGATTGTGGTTCTGTCTTGGTTAAGTCCCAAGTAGTCCTGATTTTGAACTGTTGTAGTCCTGTTTTAATTCTGGATCAGTTCTGGGTCTGGTTGAATTGGGGTTTAGTCCTCGTGTCTTGATACAGCCCTGATTTTGTTCTGCCTTGCTGCTTAATCAAAAAACTAGTTTAAGGTGTCCTGCACATGTGATATATATTTTCCCCTATATGAAGTCATTCTTTTTTGAACAAAACTCAAAACAGAGCCTATTAATCTTTCAGTCATTTCTACCCCCCCCCAAAAAAAAAAAAAATCCCACATGCATACTACCCTTTAGAGCTAAGCCCCGGGTGTTTCAAATGTCTGGCTCCGCCTCTGATTGCACACGAGCAGTGTTACAACAAAGAAATAACTGACCAAACAGAAATGTCTTTACTTTTTGTGAAGTTTCAGGGCTCGCTGGTTTCAGTGATACTAAGCAGAGCTTTGGGTAGATCTGATGGGACTTTGTCAGTGAGCCAGGGGAGTTGTGTTCTTGGCTACTTTGAGTTTGGCCACAAAATTCATTGTCAACTCTATAAATGCATCTATTATTGTTATTGGTGACGTTTGCAGACGGTTCAGTTACACTGCTCTTTTCTTCCAGGGTTGAGTAATTCTGCTAATGGATAAAGTAAATGGATTGCTTCTTCTACAGGGTTTTCCCACTCAAAGCGCTACTACAAGCCTCATTCACCTCTTCACACACCAGATCATACCAGCTCTTTTTCCCTATGCTTCAGTACTTTGTATCCAACATTCCCACTCTGATCAGTGCATCAGTGCAAGGATACTCTGACCAGGTGACCTGCTCCACCTCTGACAGCTGTTTCTATTGATGTTAGTTGATGATTACTGATGCTTGGTTAGTGTGTGCGTGTACATACATGCAGGCCGGCAAAATGCTGACCACTGAGTGATGTCACAGTGCACACATACATCTTTTACATACAGTCTGTGGCAAAAAACATCCAGTCAGTGCCTCAAGTTGCCATGGCGACTGTGGCTGTTGAATTTCTCGGCCCACTCATCACTGCTTCCAATAGAGGGGCCATCTCCTCCAAATAGGTAAACAGACCCCTTTATATTGCTGCATGTGATAGATTCAGAAAGTCTTAAGAGCTTATTTGTCTGTGCCTTCCAAAACAACCCATAAACCCACTATAAAAACACTTCAGCTGAGTGTTTTCTGCTCTGTTACCTCTATGGTTATTGTTAACTACAAGCATTTAGAAACGCTGAATAATGCAGGAACATTCACTGTACTCACCATCTCTTCTGTTGAGCTTGGCGTTGTAGGCAGCATAGCTGACGGAGGACTCAGAGGAGCTCTGAAAGGATGAATGGGGCAGCGCCGATACCAGAGGGCCGTTACAATTATCTGGGAATAAAAGACAAAACACCACCAATTCAGATGCTGCGTCTGCGACATCGTATGTGTACTTTCCAGCTTGCCATGCCTATAGATCAGGCTGTAATAATGGAAAATGGATAACGGCAAAGTTAAACATTTCAGGTTAAAGCGTACCTCCGCCTGTCAATAGAGAAGTTTTAAAGTGAGAATTAGAGAGAAAATAACACGGCTGCCTCACTGCTCAGATGCCTCAAACAGTCTATTAACCCCTGCAGTGACCCTCGAAAGCTGCACAGAAAACGGCGGGGCTCCTTTTGTGTTTGTGCGTGCTCTTTTTAATCCCACATTGTGAGATTACATCACATCCGACAGACAGGAGCAGATTAAGAGTCCAGTGATCTAAAGCTGTCGGTTCTGTCTTCATCTGATCCACCCGGCTCGCCAGAAGAGCCCCGAGTTGCACAACAACAGCCTCTTTTCCAAGGCTTGCTTTGCTGGAGTGCAGGGCTGCATTAAGACCCGCGGCTGAGGACGTAATGAAAACTGGCACTGGCCTGATTGCAATTATCCCTTCACTCTTTCAATCAGTGTGGCACTCGCTCTTCAGAGTGAGAGGGAGGCCCTTTTGTTTTTGGATGTCATCCTCCTTTGTGCTCAGATGGATTCGAAGCACATCTGGAGCTGCAATTGGCTATCCATCTGGTTGAAAACAGCACAGCAGAATTGACAGCATGAGCTCGCTCTCTTTTCGGGTGTCCCACTGAATTTCGACTGACCTGATTTGACTTCTCTCAGATCACTTGCCAAGAGATTTTTCTAATCCTGATTTCAAGTGTGACTAAAGTGGATCACGCTGTTTTGTCCAAGACTTAAGTTATGGCTGAGCTGCAGCACATTTGCACATGTTCGTTTGGGAAGTAAGAGCAGCGGCTTGGCATCTTAACTCCACCATGAGAACTGGGGTTATTAAGCAACCCTATTTGTCTTCATCTATCAAAAGTCTCCTTGATCCTGCTGGATTCCCACTAAATAACTCACCTTTCTTTCCATCTGTATCCATCCTTTCCTCAACATTAGCTCTGCTCTGAAGGAGCACAGAGCTTTAAAAGCCCAGTCAATTGCTCTGCTCCGTCATTCAGTCCTCACATTTACAATGAAACCTTGACAGCTTTGAAGATGTGAGACAAACCAACGATACTTTGATATTCTGACACATGTTCTCAAATTGGCAGGTGATGTGAAGTGCTGTGTGAGTGCACAGAAAGTTTCTCCGTGTGCAAACTGTGCATCTCACAGACTCTGCTGTTGTTTACAGGTTTTGGTCCCGAGCCAAATGCCCAGCTGTCAGTCAGGGAGACTTATGGATGGAGGATAATTTGTCTGCAAAGCTGCTCCATGGCTTGGGATAACTGAAAATCCTCTGAAGCTGACTCACAATCTCCATGTAAGGCTCAGACGCTCGAATTTTATAGCCAAATGAACCCTGACTATAAACACATCCAAACAAGTGTGAGCAGAGAAGGAACGCTTAATCTCTCTTGAAATCAAAATTACATCAACTGCCACAAACCGATCGTCGTCGGCCGCATTCACAGAAGTGCTACGACGACGTGTTTCTGTGCAGACCAACGCAGAGCTGCTAGAGATGAGTAGTGTTGACACTCACAGGCTGAAAGTGCCATTTTCTGGCAAGTGAACACTTGAAATATTTACACAAGTGCAGTGTTTCCAACTGCAGTTCAGGTCAGAGGCTTACATACTGTACACTAACCACAGCCGTCAATCTTATAGTTATTTTAGATTTAATGTTTAATGTTTTGTTTAATGTTACCACGATGAACGTGCATCTCTGACTACAATGCTTAAACAGGAATGTGCATCCGCTGGATTTTTAATTTTTCATCCTCTAAAGACTTTAGAGAAAAATGAAGGGTGCACTTTTGGTTATGATGTAAGTTTTGTTTGTTTTTAAAGGACATTTATTCTTAGCTCAGTGCTTTACAATATTCTTACATTCGGTGTACAGAAACAATGCTTTTCATCCCAGACACACTCACTAAATGTCTTTAAACGTGGGAATCTGAAAGCTTTCCATCCTGGCTCATTCACCAACACACCTAGTTGTCAGTGGTAACAACAAATGTCAGCTTACACAATGGGTGCAGCAACAAAAAGCATTGTTTTAGTAAAGAAACCAGGCACTACTTGGTCTTTTTCATTTTGTGAGCAGGTGCTCTCGTCCAGCGGCTAACAGGGCGTCTTGCTCCATTACTTGCTGTATTACTGTCCAAAATGATGAAAATAACTTTTTGCATACACAATTTTGATGAGCAATAGCAGTAAGTGCTTAGCTCTCTGACAAATGCATTTCATTTACTGTGCATAGATCATAATAAAAGGCTTTTTCCACTTAACCCTCCAAGGTCTAAGTCAGACGTGTCAAACTCGAGGCCCACGGGCCACATTTAGCCCACAATACAGTTACCTCTACCCCACAATATAATTTCATATTTCAATTATTAATGGCTAGGGGGTATGTGGCACCCACACCAGTCATACTACAAACCCCATAATGCAGCGCAGCAGTCGGTGTCCCTGCAAGCACCAATCACTTCTTTCCCCTGTCCACTTCGACCAGTCAGGGCAAAGCAGATGGATGCAAGTCTGAGTTCACTCAATTAAAGCAAACCCCTAAAAGAAATGACCAAAACATGGTGGGATGCAGACGCTGCTGGTAAACCTGTGTGCTTTGTTTGTGCAGCTAATGTGGTCGTAGTTAAACAATATAACATAAGACGGCACCGTGTGACAAAACATCAGGACAAGTGCACAAAATACACAGCAACAGTTACGGGAGACAGAAGAGTCGTCTGATCCTAAAACACACTGAAGTGAAGCTGCAGCGAAGGTTTTACAGGCAGACGAGATATCGAAGTCGGCTCGGCAACGACGTCTCGTGCTCTGACATTTTCAAACGTTTGCCTGAGCTCACGTACACCATCACTGCTGCTGAAGGTGTGCGTGAGCGTACCACTTAAAAGCACAGTTGATGGAAAGACTTCATCACACACTCCCTTGCTGTGGATACGAGCACTGACTGATGCTTCACAGTTAGTCATTTTCATCCATAGAGTGGACTCCACTTTATGTGTTAAACAGGAACTTTTGAGGATTCAATCAATGCATGGAAGGAGACAGGAAAATAGATCTTTGAAATGTACAAAAGACATGAAACTGCCTTTGGACAAACTTATGATACTAACAACAGACAGAGTGGGTGTGATGCACGATGAAAAGATGCAGAGAGAGACGTCCAATCACTGCATCATAAACCAGGAAACACTATGCAGTAAATCCCTGAATATTGAACATTTAATGAGCCGGCCAACACTCGGTTAGCTTTCTCAAGGCCGGTGGTTTAGATCCCCACTCGCCCTCTGGGTCCTATCATACTGAGGTGCGATGGCTAAGTCAAAAAATGCTCAATGAATTTTTCAAGCTGCATGAGGAAAGTGAAGGAGGAGCCTCAACAGTGCAAACTGCTCAGTAATCCACCTGCCGTTGATCTGTAAAAAGCACCTGTAAACATCCAGGCGGAGCTGATCGGACTCCAGTGTGGTGCCATGCTAAAGCTAAAGCAGGGCTCTGTGGAGCCCACACACTTCCCCTGCTTCAGCCTCAATATGATACCCCAACTATGCCTCCGAGTCACTTAAATCCTCAGTGTGTTAAGCAGTGCATATTTATTTAAGCAGCTTTTCTCAGTGACACCATCAAGCAGAAGGCCTCCACCGATGTCTGTTTTATTCTTTCCACAGCTCAGGACATCACCGCAAACAAAACTGGTTTATTAGTGGAATTACAGTCAAAGTTTGCATTTCTTCATATCTGAAAGTTCTTCATTTCACCCGAAGATATTTTAATAGAAAACCAAATTATTTTGAATTGTATTTCAGTTCTAGAGAAGACTTAATAGTCTTTTTCATTCATATCATTATTATTATACACATCTGGAAACTATTTTCTTTCTTTTTCATTTATATCATTTTATTTTTCTTCTTTCCATGTCAGACTGCCACAGTGGCAGACCTGATAATCCCGTCCTGGGCATTTACAACCCCTCGATCCTTCCTTGCCCCTGACTGGCCTATGTGGGGTCGGTGGGAAATTCAAACACAAGTATATCAACCAAACAGTCTTAGAAACACTGTGTGTCAAACATGAGCTCATTGTTTATTGAGATTTTGTGGGAAATCACAATATAACGTTATTTCTTTTATTTTGAAGGTACCATTTCCTTTGTTGTTAAATGTATGCATGTACATATATACAAGTGAAAGCAGCTTCACTGGAAATGTGGTGGAACCAATGCTATGTTGTGCTACACCTGAAAAAAAAGTATTTCTTGATCTGAACTTGTAAGTATTTCCTGACCGTCAGAGGCAAAGCTGTGTGCTGAGAGCCACTCGCTGCGTTTAAGGATTATAATTTGAATCACCAGAGAACCAGAGAAATACAGCAATGCACTGGTGCTGAGCACGAATGGACATTTGAAGATTTGCAAGCAAAGCTTTAAAAGGAAAAGCAGAGTTTTTATAAAGATTTACACAGCCAGAGATGGAGCACTCGAGACCAGCTTTGTGATTGCCAAACAAAATTGCATAAAACAATAAGCCATCCTCTCAGGGGGAGTTTACCAAAGAGTGTGTGGTGGACTCTGCTCTGCTGACACGCCCTGAGACAACAGAAGCCTTTGAGAATCTTCCCCTTTGCAGACGAACCATAAAAAGATGGATCGATGGAGCTTCAGCTGAAAAACAAATGATTTAGACTTTTTCTCCTCACTCTGGGCGAGAGCTGCCCACAACATGGCTCAGTTACTTATCATAGGTTAACAAAAAGAGTTTGACATCACAGCAGAGATGGCAGCAATGGACTCCAAGAAAGGGAGAGGCAACTGCACGCTCAGACAGCAGGGGACATGACGCACAATGGCAATGTTAACTAAACAGTGACAAAGGTTTGCATTTCATATTTTTACTGCCTGTAAAATCTTCTCTTGCAAGTAGCAGTTTAAAACAGATCAAATTAATATGCAGCAAAACTGATTCAACTTATTGGTGCGAACCACCACAACGGACCCAGTTTCTCATGTGGCCCCGTGGGGAAATGACTTGCCCACGCCTGCTACGATCCACACGCTGCGAACCAGGAATCCCAAACTCTAAACAGGGAGTTAATTTCATGGTTGTAGTATAAAGAAAAAAAACAGGAGCACATCAGGTGAATGATGCTGGCTGCTGTAACTAGTGACCACAAGCAGATAAGTAGAACAATTTATCAGCTGTTTTTACTTTTTTTCTTGAGACCTATACTACTGTATATCATTGTACATGTGCGTACTGCGTAGTGACAATAAAAGCATTCTATTCTATTCTGTTTTATTCTATTCTGTTCTCTTCTTTTCTATCCTCCTATTTCATGTTCTATTCTGTCGATTCTATTCTATTCTTTATATTCTGTTCTCTTTCATTCTGTTCGATTCTATTCGATTCTGTCTGTAATATTCTGATTCAATTTCTGTTATATTCGTTCTATTCAATTCTGTTTCTATTCTATTGTTCAATTCTATTCTGTTTGATTCTGTTTGATTCTATTCTATTATATTCTGTTCTGTTCTATTCTGTTCTATCCTGTTCTATTCTATTCTGTTCTATTCTAGACTATTCTATTCTGTTCTATTCTGTTCTATTCTGTTCTATTCTATTCTGTTCTATTCTATTCTGTTCTATTCTGTTCTAGTCTGTTCTGTTCTAGTCTGTTCTGTTCTATTCTGTTCTGTTCTATTCTATTTTAGTCTATTCTGTTCTATTCTATTTTATTCTATTCTGTTCTATTCTATTCTATTCTATTCTATTCTGTTCTATTCTATTCTGTTCTATTCTGTTCTATTCTATTCTATTCTATTCTGTTCTGTTCTATTCTGTTCTATTCTGTTCTATTCTATTCTATTCTATTCTGTTCTGTTCTATTCTATTCTGTTCTATTCTATTCTGTTCTATTCTGTTCGATTCTGTTCGATTCTATTCTTATATTCTGTTCTATTCTATTCTGTTCGATTCTATTCGATTCTGTTCTATTCTATTCAATTCTGTTATATTCTGTTCTATTCTATTCTGTTCTATTCTATTCTGTTCAATTCTATTCTGTTCGATTCTATTCTGTTATATTCTGTTTTATTCTATTCTGTTCTATTCTGTTCGATTCTATTCTATTCTGTTCTGTTCTATTCTGTTCTATCCTGTTCTATTCTATTCTATTCTAGACTATTCTATTCAGTTCTGTTCTGTTGTATTCTATTCTATTCTGTTCTATTCTATTCTGTTCTATTCTTTTCTAGTCTATTCTGTTCTATTCTATTCTATTCTGTTCTATTCTGTTCTGTTCTATTCTATTCTATTCTGTTCTAGTCTGTTCTGTTCTGTTCTATTCTGTTCTATTCTGTTCTGTTCTATTCTAGTCTATTCTGTTCTGTTCTGTTCTGTTCTATTCTGTTCTGGTGACTCAGTCTGTTTCAGTATTGCTGCTCTCAGAACTCATTGTTTTTAGAGTGCAGAGCTGTGTGCATGCACATTTGTGTATTTAACATGAGTCAAATCATAATGATAACATCAATAATAATAATACTGAATCATGACGATACATATTTAGTGCATTAATGGAGAAACACGTTCAATGTCACCTTAACTGGAAAGCTAAGCTAATGAATCACCTCCATAATCTCATCATCCTGTTTATGGCACGCGTTCAAACAGCAGAGTTTCTGCCTCATTCACAAAGAAGTGACCACAGAGGGATCCACACTCAGAACGTGAGCCTGTGAGGAGGCCTGCCTCCTGATGAGAAGAGGGCTACTGCAACCAGCCACACATGCATAAAGACCGACAATATGGGATTGATGGAATGCTACGAGGCCTGCCAACCCAATCAGAGGGGTCGTATGCAACACATGTTGAAGCCATGGATGAGCAGAAAGCCAACATTTACACTGACCCATAAGTACCTGGTAGCCCATTAAAATAACATCAACAGCAGACAGCTACTATTACAGCTGGAGACCCAGAGGCTACAGTGTGTAACAGTAAGCAGTATGAACATAATGGTCCAGCACTGGTGTAACAGAGCAGTGTAAATGAACTAGATGATGCCCCGCCTCCTGAAATGACAGATGTTTCTACTGGGGTGAAAGAAATGGGTGTGGCCAAACTCGAGGTAGCCACCCAGCCAGGAGCACGACTCTGAGCAGATGCTTTCAGATGTAAGCAGTGTCCTACCCACTATTCCCACTGCCACTATCACTGAAACCATTGAACTCATAGATGCTATGAAACCATATAGGACCAAGGATGCATGCAGAGGAAGTCCCCCTGTGGAGAAGAAAGCTGGAAGCCAAAATGAGGGGAGCCCACATGGATTAACTGAGGTGTAGAAAGCACTCATGAGAGACCTCATCATGAAAGAGGTCAAACAAGATAACTGGGGCTCGCAGCTCAGGCTGTAGACATGAAAATGAAACAGAAGGGCAGACTCGCCCACAGCTGGATTTAAGCAATGCTGGAAGAACATCTGGGAACCAGACTAAGCTTGGCCCTGCGTGGACAGACTGTGGCTCCGGGCCACACACACGTATGTGGGAAAGCTTGGCACTGTGCAGGACTAATAGTGGTCTAAGAACATTCATCAGGAGCTCCACGGGACTGTGGAAGAAAACACTGGAGGTCATCATCAAAACATACCAAGGTGACTCTCTGTGCTGTTGTTCAGTGACAGAGTTTGATTTAGTCACATCATTTAGTTTTACATCTAGATTGTTCTAGTTTTAGTTGATTAAATATCATTAAATCTACATTTTATTTGGTTAACTCAAATTTAAGTGTAACAGTCTTTCAGGTTTTTTATGGTTAAAAAACATCAAATACAAAATGTGTCCACATGTCTGCTCTTCCTTCCAAGCTTTGACATTTTCACGCATTAGAAACACTGAGCAGAAGAGCCAGTTGTGCGTTTCCCAGAGGCAGATTGTCTAACCTTACTGCACAACGAGCTGACCCATCGGCCACACTGTAATTAGTCTGATTGGATGGAAATAATAATTTCATATCGTTGTTGTTCATTAATGAAAGAGTCAGAGCATGTCATCATAGTTTCTGTCCTCGTGCATTAGTTTGTTTTTGTCAGAGAAAGAAGGCCGCTGATGAAAACTATGATGGAAATGATTGGTCAACAAAATGAACAGTGTTACACTGGCCTCCACCCCCGACACCAGCTCATCACTGCGTGTGGGTACAGATGTAGATTTAGGAGTGGAGGGACCATCATCCACCTGCTTTTCATGGATGACATTAGGATGTCACTCGGACTGTGAGCGTGGCCGAACGGTTACAGGATGCCACTGATGTCAAGACAGAAAGTTCCTCACACTGCATGGAGGTCTCCAGCCAACACCTCGAGGCCCTTTGAGCTAAGAGGAGGGCGAGGATTAGCCAGAGGAACAATCTGGGATGGAACATGGAGCATCTGGGAATACATCAGGAAGCTGGTCCCCCTCTAAAAATTCCTCAGGGACCTGAAGCTAGATGGTGATGAAGAAAAGGAGGAGAAGCTGTCATGGATGACCAAGTCTGTGCTGTCGACAGCTAGAAAAAGTGGTACACATCCAAAAATCCCACCAAAGGCCGGCCTAACGGGCAGCACGGAGGCTCTGCTCACAGGTGCAAAGGTCCACCTGTGAGCAGACTTTCCACTACATTGCTGCAGGATGCAAGATGCAAGCTGGACACTGGGAGGCACAATGAACTGGGTCACCAGTAAAACCTTTGCTGGAAAGAAGCTGGGGGGAGTTTTTAACCCAACCAACTGTTCAATCACCTCCAATGTGAAGAGAATTTATAGCTATTTCCATCTACTGCCATTTATTTACTCAGCAAACAGAACATTAAAGCTACTGAAGTTTAAATTAAAAGCACATTTTTATCAGTGATTCCTGAGATTAGAGACAAAACAGGTTTTAATTTTCAAAACCATATTTACATATAATTGTTACACAAAGTTGTGGCTGTCGCACCATGTTTTGGTCTCCAGGTGTAACATTTTTTAATAAATTATGTTTTTGCTGGAGAAGTGCAAGGTTTTTGTCAACACCGTCAGTCACAAAGAAATGCAAAAATATATATTTTAAATGAAGTTGTTTCAGCTCTTTTGACTATTAGCAGCTTCTCTGTTCTACTGTTTATGCACATATGTTTTCAAAGTAATTATACCACATTTAAAAGTAAGATTGTTTTGGCTTTTTGTTATTAGAGTTACAGTCATACATATTTTCATAAGCTTGTATTTAATCTCTATAAGAAACAATCATATTAAGCAGCATTTATTGAGAAAATTGAGTATTTTTATTGGAAGATCATGAGGGAGGGAAATATATGGTTCTCCAAAAGAGAAAAATAAACCAAAACTCCATATTATGGAGTTGACAAGGTGCTGACGGTGGTGACACACGAGTAGAAAACAAGATATTATTTCTTTCAAAATGACCATTAAACTTAACAACCTTTGTAATATCACAAGACACATCATAACAATTCTGTTTTTGCACACGTCAAGTTCTGCATCTTAATCGTTCACCAGCAAGCAGCCGCCTGCTCCTGATTCCTAAAGTTCTCTGTGGTTGTGTGTTTAGACGCTGCTGGACTTTCTCTCCTTTTGTCTCTGTGCTTGTTTCCAAAACCTTCTCTTCTGACTTTTTTCTCTTTCTTTCAGATCACTGATGTTCTTTATTTTTCCCTCTTTCACTCTATTTCTCCATCTTTCCCTTTATGAGAAACTCTTTCTTCAACTCAGGCTGGCTGTTAATGTTTTCTCTCCTTCTTTTTTGATCCTCCCAGTTCCTTCTCTTTCGTTCCTCTGACAGCTTCCCCTTTGCTATTCTAGCCTGAAATGTACCATTTTGTAATTACTATAATTTTTCTGAAGCATATGCATTTATACAGATTAAGGATGAATATTCACAACACAATTATGCATTAAGCAATAGAGATGCTATCCGGTCTTTATGTCTGATGTCATTAGCTGTTTCCAGGTCCAAACTCTGCTGCAGATCCCAAAGTCACAGGAACTCTGCAGCATCACTGAGAGTTACAAACTGTCTAAATTCTTTCATCTTTAATACAATGACCAGTGTGGCTCTACCAGGTGTAACATTCAGGCATCCATGAAAACAGAATATATGAAATTTAACAGAGTTAAAGTTAGATTGTTTCCACCTGAACATGATACACCAGCTCTGCTATCACTTCCAACATAAATGGAGACAGAAAACTAAACAGCAGTGACGTTTGTAGGGTTACTGAAGTTGGGCTAGCTGGTATATAATGATGTACTACGTGATCACTAGCGACACAGCTGTGTTAGCATAACATAAACACAGTGAAGCTGGAGGATGAACGCTAACTTTTTTCCACTTGATAAAAGTTAATGTGAGGGTTCGCGATGGTCAGGCTGACAGTGATCACTGGCTGTTTTTAGGGGCTTGTTCAGATGTAATAGAACAAGATAAAAAGCATTAAAACATTTTAACAGGCTTAATAAACACAGAGTAGTTTGGGCACGGAAGCAGGATTCATACATCATCACTTAAAGAACAGCTCTCAGGCACAGCTAGCTCAGCAGATGCCACATGATCGGAAGGTTGGGCGTTCAAATCCAACGAACAGAGGCTATCCTGGATTGGTAGCTGCCCACTGCATCACTGAGTGAATGGGTCAAATGCAGAGGACTAAGCATTTTCCTACAGGATTAATAATGTATACATAAACAATGAGATTCCAGATAAGGCAAATTCGATAATATTTGACACATCTGTGAAGCAGAAATATCAGTAAAATACACAGGAAGTAATATGACTGAAATATTAGTAAAAATAACTTAATATAAATTAGAGATGGACCGATCCGATATTACGTATCGGTATCGGTCCGATACTGACCTAAATTACTGGATCGGATATCGGAGAAAAATAAAAAATGTAATCCGATCCATTAAATATCACGAAAGCACCTCACAAAACTTGCAACACGCCCTAACTCACCTCAGAACGTTAGCACGTCGGAGCAGTATGCATCACGTGATAGAGCGGCTGTGGCATGTCGGTGGTCTGGATAGCATTTGGAGCTTCGCTAGCAACCCGGCATTTCATCTCCGACAAAGTTATCCCGAGAGAAGTAAAGCAAGTGTGTAAGTCCATCTCTGAATGTTTGTAAAGCATTCCTGCATTAAGCTTAACAAACGATATATGGAGCGACTGCCTCTTCTTGCTGCTACTTCAATCATGAAACTGCTTAATGATCAGCTGATCGGCTTTTCTGTCGTGAGTCCGTGTCTCTAGTTTGCTTTTGGCCCACTTTGCACCAGAAAGAGGAAACCAGCGGCTGAACAACAGCAGCACGTTTAAGCTTGATAAGCTGTTGTTAGAATTTATTTATTATTACTTTCTACTCGAGGATCTTTTTCTACGCGCTGGTAACTGTGCAGGGGCGGATCTAGCAAAGTTTAGCCAGGGGGGCCGATAGGGCATTAACAGGGAAAAGGGGGCACAAAGACATTCTTTTCTTTCTTATTCTCATTTAAAATGTCTAGCTTTTAATAAATAATTATCTGACACCCAAAGTTTTAATTTGATGTAAAATGAATAGAAGTCAATTACTGTATATAGTGACTATAGCTGTCGAAATTAACGCGTTAATTGCGATAATTAAATTTTGGAATTAATTACGTTAGAATATTTAACTATTTAGCGCAACACGCAGATAAGTCGCTCCCATAATTCCACTTGATTTGTTTACCGCGCCACTGAAAATGGAGAAGCAGGAACAGGATGGCCTTCTGGATGGGGAATTTAAATACAAGAAGAACATAGATGGGACAATAAACAAACGCGTTGTAATTTGCACTCACTGTAGTAAAGAGTTTCAATTTCACCATTCAAATTCGACCTTAAAATACCACCTTAATGCCAAACACGCGTTTGTCGGGGCAGCAGCTTCACCCGGCCTGCGTCAGACCACTCTTAGTGAACGCAGGCCACTCGGTAAGTCTTCTTTGGACAAACTGACCGACAATATAGCCAAATGGATAGCAAAGGACTGTAGACCGCTAAGCATTGTGGAGGACAAGGGCTTTGCGGATGTTTTAAAGGTTGCATCTCAGGACGCGTCCTACAAGCCCCCAGCGAGAAGCACAATAACAATTCGAATCCACGAACTGTATGAAACGGAGAAAAAGAAAAAAGAAGAGGCTTTAGTTCACACAGAATGCGTGGCTCTGACAGGAGACCACTGGACATCATTGAGTAATGACAATTACCTGGGAGTTACTGCGCATTTAATCACTGAAGCCTGGGGTCTGACATCCTTTGCGCTGACTATAATGAAAACGGAAGAGCGGCACTTTGCGGAGGCTTGTGCAGAGCAGTTCCAGACTGTTGCTCGCAGGTGGAGAATTGAGGAGAAGGTGACAACAGTAGGCACGGACAGTGCGCGCAATATGATCGCCGCGGCTCGCATCATGCCATTCAATCACATGCCGTGTACCGCGCACATTCTACAGAGATGCATCACAGTGAGTCTCGCAGACAGTGGCTTTGTCACTGCGCTGGCCAAATGCCGCAAAATTGTTGGCCATTTTAAGCACAGCCCAGCAAACACAGCAGAGCTGAACGCAGAGCAGGTGTCACTGGGGCGCAAGCAGGAGCCGTTGGCCCAGGACGTGCCTACGCGCTGGAACTCCACGCTGGAGATGGTGAAGCGCTTGATCCGCAACCAAACTGCAGTAACCGCGACTCTGGATAAACAAAAGCATAAACTTGTCCTCCTGACGCCTCCAGAGTGGGACAAACTCCAGAGACTGGAGACACTTCTAGAGCCCTGCAGGTGAGCCTGTCATTGTGACCATAATTGTAGGTTTAGATTAAATGTATCAAACATACATCTTAAATCAGTTTTGTTATTATGAAAATGTCTTATTTAAAAAATAAATGAAATCAAATATTTTATTAATATTACCTAGTATTAAAAAGCTTTTTTAAATTTGCTGTCTTATCTGTGTGTGTGTGTGTGTGTGTGTGTGTGTGTGTGTATTCCACTGCAGATATGTGACTGAACTGCTGGGAGGAGAGGCCTACGTCTCCTGCTCTGTAGTTCTACCAGCCTTCTGCCACCTGCGCCGTGTCATGGAAGTAACTGATGAGGACCCTGCATATGTGGTGAGGTTTAAAGAGAAGTTTAAGGAAGACCTTGCTTCCCGCCAGGAACATACCAACTATGCATGGCTCCAGATCGCAACTGCACTGGGCCCACGTTTTAAAGACCTACGCAGTGTGCCCAAGACTGACAGAGAAGCAGTGTGGACCACACTGGCAGGCATGCTGCATGAAGACTCTCCTAGAAGATCACACACTGCAGAAGAAGGTCCAGCCAAGAAGAGGCTGAGCCTGCTGCAGATGGACTCTGACTCTGAGTCAGAGGAGGAGGTACAGCAGGACAGAGCCATACAGCGCTACAGAGCAGAGCCCTGCACTGCCTTAGAGGACTGTCCCTTACAGTGGTGGGCAGCTCATGCAGGAGCCCACAGCCAGCTGGCCCGCCTTGCTCGCAGATACCTGGCCACTCCTGCCTCCACAGTGCCCTGTGAGAGGCTGTTCTCTGTAGCAGGGCACATTGTGAACAAGAAGAGGTCTGCTCTGCACTCAGAGAACGTGGACAAGTTGGTTTGTCTCAGCAACTGGCTGAAGGATGAGTAGACCAGAGGACCGTGTGTTTAGAGCTTGTTCTATGGTTGAATGTGATTTAAACAATACTTTTCACTGTTGTTCATATTTTTTGCACTAATCTACCTTACCCAAAAGGATGATTGGAGATTTTTTCTATTTTGCCTGTTGAATTAGGCCTATGTTCTGTGAACTTGAAGATGTATATGGATAAAACAATGTGCTAGATTTAAACGGGTGGAAAACATTCAGTAAAAATCCCTCACAATTATTTGAAGCCCTGTTCTGCTTGTACTGCTTGTACTCACAATTAATAATAAATAAAACAAACAAGTGTGTTAAAAACCACTATCTGTCCCGATTTTTACACATATATACACATATACACATATATTTCGAGTTGCGATTAATCAATTTTTAGGCTGTGATTAATTCGCTTCCAGCACAACACCCAGCCTACGTCAGACCACGCTGAGTGAACGCAGGCCACTCAGCGTGGTCTTAGCATTAAATAACACTAACAAGTGTGTAAAAATCCGCTATCTGTCCGTATGTTTGCACACATTTTGGTCATATTTCGAGTTGCGATTAATCATGATTAATTAATTTTTAGGCTGTGATTAATCTGATTAAAATTTTTAATCATTTGACAGCCCTAATAGTAACTATTAAGTCTAATATATCCTAGTAAGCTATAGTACTTTTTCCTTTGGGAAGGTACCATCTGTGCAGTCTGCAATTTTGTTGAAGAAAGATGTTGAATCCATTTAATATTTCTTGAAAAATAATTGATTTCTGTGCATTTTTTTTCACACTGCATCAAATTAAGGTTGATTACGTCGAGTAAGCATCATGAGGTGGAGCGTGAGGGGTGGTTCCCTATTTTTTATTTATTTATTTTTGTTGTTGCTGGGAGTTGGAACCCTATTAGTTAGGTTGCTTAATATTTACGCTAAGTACTCTTTAAAATACCAGAATAGGGAGGATGGTGTAGGTTTAAGTTTATTAGATTGATCAGTATTGCTGAACTAGAAATATTTTTTTTGCATACAGGTATAACTAGCTTTAGTGTAGTTGTTGTTTTAAACTTGAGTATGAACTTATACAAAATGCAGCAAGATATTTAAAAAACAGTTTTGTTGATTAAAAAACACTATATTGGATTCATATCGGTATCGGCAGATATCCAAATTTATGATATCGGTATCGGTATCGGACATAAAAAAGTGGTATCGTGCCATCTCTAATATAAATGGTGAATAGGACACTTTTGTGGCATTTGTCAACACCATTAGAAAAAGGGTCAACACCGTCAGACAAAATGGTGTTGATGGTGTTGACATCTGACAGAAGCCATCTTGTTTTTCATCAGCTGCTTACGGCCTCTACAAGCCTCCTAAATGAAGCTCTTTTTACAGTGTTGATGCACTATGCTGTGACACAGAGTTTTATCAGAAACGTGTGCAATAAATGAAATAAAAACAAAAACATTATCACAGCAGTGACCTCGTGGCATGTGCATCAAACAGGAAGTGGTAAAGGGGTCCTCAGAGTGTAAGCTGCCCACAATAATTCCTGATTTTTTTGTACTTTTAAAAAAATCTGACGGTGTTCACAAAAACTCTGGACACGATTTTAATCACTTAAAAAATATGTAAAAATAAAATTTCAATGTCATATTTTGATATTATAAAAGGTATTGACTTAAATACTCAGTGACGAGAGCCATGATGTTTAATTTTACATTACTCTTAATTTTTTTCTGTATTTTAATATCATCACACCTGCTTGTGGACAGTGGATTTTTAAGGTACTGGTAATGTGTTGTACCATTTAAAATAAATATACATGTATAAAAAAATGCAAAATCATACTTTTCTTGTATAAACATTGCCTTGGTTTGTCTTTTAGGCAGTTGGTTAACACTTGTATGCATATTTTTAACCACAAAATTGGGTTTTATCTGCCAGACATGTTTTGTCTCTTATCTCAAGAATCACTGTTAGATACCTGAAATGTTAATTCATCTTCAAATTTGACCGTTTGCTGATGCTGCTGTCCACGTTCTGCCACAATCATACCTGTAGCAAGGAGGGCACAGGTACACACCATATTTAGTTTGAGGCTTTAGTAGCACTATCTTACATATTAATTCATATAAAATATGTAATAAAAAATACAAACGTGCACAAAAACTCATAAACATGAAGACACACCACACAGAGACACCAGAGCTGTTTTTGTCTCGCCTCATATTGATGTAAGAAGACAGAGCAAAGACTGTTTTGTGCTTTAGTTCAGTCTGTACAGCGTATTTTATTAGTGATTATATTATTGATTATATTACTGATTATTACTGAGAGATCCTTTTTCTGTTTTTGCATTGAGAAAATGTTCTCTTTAGAAATATGATTTAAATATGGCGACAGAGCCGGTGAAAGGACTCGGCTTTGTTTTATTTTACTAATATTTCACACATGTAGATACTGTCTGCAGGTAAGAGTTTACAAGATTTTCTCTTTTGAATATTTAAATGGTAAATGGTCTGTATTTGTATAGCGCTTTACTTAGTCCCTATGACCCCAAACTTCACACTACATCCAGTCATCCACACATCCACACACTGGTGATGGCAGCTACATTGTAGCCACAGCCACCCTGGGGCGCACTGACAGAGGCGAGGCTGCCGGACACTGGCGCCACCGGGCCCTCTGACCACCACCAGTAGGCAACGGGTGAAGTGTCTTGCCCAAGGACACAACGACCGAGACTGTCGGAGCCGGGGCTCGAACCGGCAACCTTCTGATTACAAGACGAACGCCCCAAATGTACAACATCACAAGTAGTAAGGGTGGGCTTTATGTGACATAATGATAAGACTAAAATATAAATAAATATAGAGACGTATCCTTTAATAACCACATATCATTAGAATTAGAATTAGAATTAGAATTCAACTTTATTGTCATTGCACATGCACAGGTACATGTAGTCCTTCATAAAAACAATACATGAATCTCAGCCACTAAATCCCTGTAAGCACATGTTGATTTACAGCCATAATCTCCTCTTGTTCATCACTGGATCGATACCTGGGTCATATGAAATTACAATCTGTTATTAGCTTTGCAGAAATCTTTTTAATTCAAGACGATGTTTGCAGCAGATTCACTTTAAAGATCACAGCACAGAGTCAGTGTTTGAGAGTAACTGCTGCCCTTTCCTCAGTACAAAGAGGACACAGTCTCACCCATCATAACAAACTGATGATACCAGATGTTGGATAATTCAAACTGATGTGGAGGCATCACTACACCTGAGGATGACGACAAACATAGCTCACCACCTATAAATAATATGGACAATATCTGTAAAAGGAACTCAAAGAGCTGAATATGAAAAAAAGCCAAAGGGATTTCCTAAAAATAGAAAATGTAATAAAGACAGGGGAAGGGCAGAGCAAAGTGGAGCACACGTTTCAATCTGGTCTGATCCATTTTACTTGGTGCACCAAATCCATGTGATTAAACCCAACAGCTGCCCAATTACTTACACAGCTTAAAGGAACATCGTGCACGACATGTTATTGAAGTCTTCAGATACGGCAGAAGGTGTCAGGTCGACAGAGAAGCACTCAGGTCGAATATCTGCTGCACAACTTTGATAACACAGCTTAAATAAGAAGCTGCGTTTCTCACTGCCAGGATCAGACTGGGACACACTCAACACCAGGCTTCAGATTTTACTTTGTAATATATGAACATGTGTTTACTGACTGGTGTTCATAACAAAAATGACAAATGTCCCATCTTCCTGTCCTCACCCCCAACCCCCCGCAGCACACTGCTGCTCCTCCCCCAGCCTGCTCTCTGGAGCTGTCTTCCTGTTAAAAGAGAGGTTTTCCTTCCCACTGTCACCAAGTGCTTACTCACAGGGGGTCATCTGAGACCCCCTGTGAGTGTGTGTGTGTGTGTGTGTGTGTAGTTGTTTAGTCATTCTATTTAGGTTGTGGATGTGAGTTTAATTGTGTGATGACCCAAACTGTCGGTTCTTCGGTGCTTTTTCTTTTTATTTCATTCGATTTTTTTGTCCATCTGAGACAATCGTGTTATCCACAATCATTTCACAATTGAATAATCCTCTTGTTATTGTGGAAGAAACGCGCTATTTCAGCAATCCTTTATATCGGCTGGTTCTTGAAATAGTCTACTTCATCCTGAGGTCATACACACAGTTTTTCATTGTCTTGGATTATAGCTGGACACAGTTTCTTCTTCTCTGAAGTCTAATTCATGCACTGCCACGGCGATCTTAGTGTAGAGCGGAACAAGAACGAGCAGCTGGAGCCACTGAGTTACAGTTTGTCTATAAAGTAAAAGGCAACTATGTTATACTGCCCAGTTTCTTAAAAAGGAGGCTAATTATGAACTTATAGTGCTGAGTGGTATAGTAGTTTTAATTTCATGCGCGACATTAATTTTTCAAATACAGCTGCACCAGTGAAGACACAAGACTGTGTTTTTGAAGCAGCTTTGATGTACTGTAATATTCTCCATTATTAGCAATAAAGAGCATGTGGGAGGGGCTTGCATTAAACGAGCACACCCCTAATCATGTGACTCGCACGTATTAATTAATGACAATAGTTTAATTAATTTCAAACGTCATGAAGCATTGACTGAATTACACTGTAAACTGTGAACTTCTGCTGTAGCCCTGCTCAGATACATAAGCTGGTCTGGTAACCAGTCAGTTTACCAGTTTGTTTGTGTCCACGCTAAGAATCAGAAAGCTGCAAACTGGCCTGTTTGTCCCTCTGTAGGATTTCTTCTTCTTACTTGAGCATCAGCTCCACTGACACCACGCTGGTGTGCAGCCTCTTCTCTCATCGAAACACACAAGTGACAGGGACACTCACACTGGTCAGTTTGTTGTACACAGTTCATTATTACTCAAGTAACACGATCGCTACATGTTGCAAATATGACCTGCAGGAACAATGCAGTCACCATAAAGATGAAATCAAACCACAGACAATCACTCGTCTTTAAAATTCATACAAATATATACTCTTTGGTTTCGTGTAGCCCCAGCACAAAGTAACATTACATAAAGCTAGAAATGCAACAACGTGGCGAAACAGATCAGTGTCTAAACACATTGGACAAGTTACCACAGCCTATGTTTTATTAAAAGGCTTCCTCAGACGGTCCGCAAACACTGTTTTCATCTGCATCGCTCTGAAAGAAACTGTATAAACTGAGTTAAGCTATTTATCAAAGTTGTCTTCTACTCTTGTTCTCGGAGTGATTATTTTGATTTATTCTTTCAAGAAGAAAGAACAAAGTTTGCATGCCACAAATGGATTATTGACGAGTCTCCACTCCTGACACTGCTGGAGTAAATTCAGCAATTACTTTAAAATATGCAGCCAAATCCCAGCCCGCTGTTATAATCACATTACATACTCCTCTGGATGCAATGCACATCCAACACAGCCTTCCACTCATGACGGTGTATTTACACTCTCACTGAAAACTCCACTTCCACCGTAGCATCCACATGTAGGCCACTCGCCTTTTCCCACAACAAGAACTTCCTACTCAGAGCTTAGACACACAGACCAGACCGACTGTGGTTCTGTCAAAGCTGCCTTTGCTCCCAGGACAAGCACTTACTGGTGATTCTAAATTGCCCACAGGTGTGGATTTGAGTGGGAATGGCTGTCGGTCTCTCTGCATTAGGCCTGCATCAGGCCTGTGTAGGATGTTCCCCGCCTCTTTCCTTACGATAGCTGGGATAGGCTCCCATGACCCTGATAAGGATAAGCAGAGGAGGATGGGTGGCTGATAATTCAATTCAATTCAATTCAATTTTATTTATATAGCGCCAAATCACAACAAAAGTCACCTCAAGGCGCTTCATAGATACAGAGAAAAACCCAACAATCATATGACCCCCTATGAGCAAGCACTTTGGCAACAATGGGAAGGAAAAACTCCCTTTTAACAGGAAGAAACCTCCGGCAGAACCAGGCTCAGGGAGGGGCGGGGCCATCTGCTGTGATTGGTTGGGGTGAGAGAAGGAAGACAGGATAAAGACATGCTGTGGAAGAGAGACAGAGGTTAATAACAGATATGATTCAATGCAGAGAGGTCTGTTAACACATAGTGAGCGAGAAAGGTGACTGGAAAGGAAAAACTCAATGCATCATGGGAATCCCCCGGCAGCCTACATCTATTGCAGCATAACTAAGGGAGGATTCAGGGTGACCTGGTCCAGCCCTAACTATATGCTTTAGCAAAAAGGAAAGTTTGAAGCCTAATCTTGAAAGTAGAGATAGTGTCTGTCTCCTGAATCCAAACTGGAAGCTGATTCCACAGAAGAGGGGCCTGAAAACTGAAGGCTCTGCCTCCCATTCTACTTTTAAATACTCTAGGAACAACAAGTAGGCCTGCAGAGCGAGAGCGAAGTGCTCTAATAGGGTGATATGGTACTACAAGGTCATTAAGATAAGATGGGGCCTGATTATTTAAGACCTTGTATGTGAGGAGCAGGATTTTGAATTCAATTCTGGATTTAACAGGAAGCCAAAACAGGAGAAATATGTTCTCTCTTGATAAGCTTTAAGAACAAAGGAAAGCATGTTAAGATAAATATTTTTAGCTTTAGTAAATCAGCTTTACATTCATGTAGAAAGTGAAATAGCGTTTAAACTGAAAGTTTAAGGATTCAGAAGTAACTGGACAGACACACAAACACAATGATGACAGCGTTGTTTCTTCCCTGTGATGGCTTCACAGGGTTTCAGTGCTGCTGTGAGTCATGTGCTGCCAAACCTATTTCAATTAAAGCTGTGACATGGCAATTTAAAACTGATCTACTGCATTTTTCCTCTTTTTTTTCTGTGAAATATATCCTGTCATAATGCTAGACACTCATGATAAGTATGTCCATACGTTTCCAGTTATGATGTTAGCGAATTATTCAGACTGCTAAAAAAACCTCGGTTTCATGCTGTTTCGATACTCGTTGATCTGGCTGACGTCAACAACGGGGGAATTCCTTATTGCCTCATCTCCTCACAGAATAATCTGTGGTCTGAGAAAACAGTGAATATATTCACAGGAGTTATACATGTGAGGCAGGTTCCTCGTCTAAGTCGTTCCACAGCTAGCTGAACGAGCAGACCTGGCTGTTGTTAGTTAATGGGAGGCTGTGTGTCACCTCGTGTATTCTCACTCTAGTCCTTCTCCTTTTCATTGCTCTTCTGTCTGCATCAAGCTTTTATGTTGTAGGCCGATTCTCCGTGTCAGTCATTTCCTGTTTTATTTTGGTGCCTGTTCCTCCTGGTATCTCGGTCTAGCTTTACTTCCTCATTAGCCATCACGCTGTGTTTGTATATATGGCCTCAGTCTTTGCTTCCTCTTTGCTGTGTCCTATCTTTGCTTTGGTTTTCCTTGTCTGTGTGTTATTTTGTGCTTTAATAAAACTGCCTTTGAGTTTATCCCTTGTGTTTCAGAGTCAGCCCTTGACTTTACAAACATCTTTATATATAGTCGCTGAGTTTTCCCAGGCTCACAAGAAACAGGACAATTGACAGGCAAGCAGCTTCATGGCCAGGTAAGGCCTGCCCCTCCTGGACAACAGGTTTGGGTTTGATTCCAAGCGGTGACTGAATTTGTAGCTGCTGACTACAACTCTCATATGAAGTGTAAAGAGATTCTGACACCAGTGAAGCCTGAAAAACTCAAATAAATCTAGAAGAGAGATGGAAAAAACTTACAGATACTTGCATTAACTAATAGTTAAACAGGTATACCCAAGTGGCTGGACTGTACATGTTATCATGTGTTATGGGGCAAGAAAATGCCACATGTATAAGACATTTAAACGAGTTGTAAATCAACGCAAAGGTGGTCCAGAGAAGGAGGCTGCAGAAGCCAAGAGAAACCACAGAGTCAATAATATGAAAAGACACAGTGATAGCATCTGGTGACAGAGTGGCCTCAGACCACTCTGTGGTATTGATAAAGCTTCATATGATAGCATGCATAGGCTAACAGGCTTTGGGGCTCAGTGACCTATGCTCAGCAACAGCCAGTGTACACCAGAGATTGGCTAACAATTAGATCCACGCTCTGGCTGAATACAGGGACGCTCATATCGATGCAAATGATCGAGGACCATGGACTGTTTTACTGTAGCGATTCACGTCTGCGCACACTGGATATAATCTGGAGGGAGCTCCGAGCATTTAAAGGCAGCCTGCGGCATGAGTTATCGACAGTTTGAGTGATTATATGCATCACATCTGCCAAACATTAATTATTCAGCACCCATTCAGGAATGTAGTGAAAGAGGAAACGTGATACTTTTCTGTTGGATTATTGGATTTCTGGGAGCATCTGCTATAGACAAGCTGATAATGGGATAATGTCTTGTTGACAAAAAGAGAACAAAGGCCAAAAAAATTGGTAATAACAAAGGATGCAGTAAATAAAACGTTGGTATGAACAGCTCTGATGGCACCTGTCAGCAGAAAGTTAAAAGACAGCAGTTATGATGTTATTTCCAAAAAATCACGTTTTCTGTTTATTGCATAGAAGCTTTGCAGAGCGTTCCTCCAGTGCTCCACATGTATGAGTATTTTTTATTTTAAGTTTTATTAACATTAAACCTTTTGTGTTGCCTATTTTGGTACCTGACGTTCTGTTGATTTGAACCTTTGTGACTAGGGATGGGTATCGTTTAGGTTTTATCCGATACCGGTGCCAAATCGGTACTTTTGAAACGGTGCCGGTGCTTAAACGGTGCTCAAACCGGTGCTTAAAGAATGGAGAACACAAAATTGGTCCAAAAACCTCTCATGTTCAGCTGGTTTTTGTAAAAAGATAACAATGTTAGCCTTTTCTGCAGCTATGGGGCATATATGGTATCACTCTTGGCTGGAAGCAGTGCTTAATCAATGGAAAAAACACAAACTTTGTCCAAAAACCTCTCATGTTTAACTGTTTTCCACTTTTTCTTTGGTCATTTTAGCCTTTTTGGCCAGGGTGAAGGGAGCATCTGCCATCAAACAAGAAGACAGCCGCATGTAGCTATGATGATGTTTGCTAGTTCACCTTACATGCATTAATGTAATAACGCGGTTAGCCTACTCAACGTAAATTACACACGAACAACATTAAGTTACTCACGCAGAGAAGAACGGCTGCTGCTGCCATCATCATCCGTCATCATTTCTGCTACACTGGCAGGGCTAGGGGCCAGGACTCTCCTCTTTGTGTTTTTGGGGATGTTGCTAACTCCGGGTCAGATAACAGGCACCACACCCGAGGTAGATGCGCTCGGTGTGAGGTCTCGCAGCAAGCTATCAAATACAGCGCATTTCTTGGCTTTTAAAAAAAAAACGCTATGCATCGCCAGGTGTTTCATCGGATTTGAGGTGTTGCCTCCTTTGACAGTATCACAGTATCAGCTTAAAGCACTTGTTGCAGGCTGCTGAGTTTGCATATTTTGCTGTGAAGTACAGCCAGACTTTTGACCGCTTCGCCTTGGGCATTTTTAATCTGTAGCTCTGCTCTAAAAGAACGTACGTACCTGGCCCCGCCTACTATCCTCGGAAACGTAAAATGATTGGCTAGAAGTGTATCACAGCTCAGGAAAAAAAAGCACTGAAATAAAGCACCGAAATGTGCGCTGCTTTTCGGTCTGGTTACTACCGTTTATGTCAGAACCGGTGCCATCATGGCACCGGACACCGGTACCCATCCCTATTTGTGACTGCCTGTCACATAGAAAAGCACTTAATAAATCAACTTTACTTACATTAAAAATAATGTAATCCATCTAACCCACCCACCTGGACGAATACAAATACTACGACATTAGTATGTTCTGAGAAAATCCACAAACATTATGTAAAAGATGGACGTACCCTTCTGTCCTCTGTAAGGCGTAGACGTGGCGTGGAGCTGCAGCAGGCCACTCCTCTGGTTTATAAAGCGAGTCAGGTTGAACACAGGAGATCAGCTCCCTTCATCGATCACCTCACTAAACTAATTTATGATGAGTTTACAGTTTCAGTCATGAGTTTTGAGTCTTACTGAACGCTATACACAGTTTTCCTCGATTACAGTACCAAAGGAGATGAAGCAGGGCGATGTAGTTTCCCTCACTCATAAAATATCCAGATGGTGACAGTGACACAGGGAGACGTTACCCACCAGAGGCCGTGTGGTGACCACATCCATCCTAAATACACAGTGCATAGCTCAAAAATGTACATGGTATGTTTGTTATGCTACGGAGTTTACAAAAGCTGATACTACACAGCACATTCATCGTAGTGTTACTGTTACTGCATTCAACAGACAAACTGCAACACTGTAGCACTGTGGCTGTGGTGACTGCAGCTGCTCTGCCCTGCTGCACTGGCTTGTATTCATATACTTGATATGAGGCTAAGGATATGTGTGCCTCAGCCACACTTTAGTGTTTCTACCAGGAATCAGCAGAGGAGTCATTGTTTAGCCACCCAGGACTTAAACTTTAAATACAGCACTCTGTTACCATTGCACTGCAGAGTTCAGCAATGCTGAAGCTTTAATTAACACTCAACAAAGCCACGTCAATTAACTGCACATATTATAAGCCACTATAAACAAACAGTCACAGTAATAATCAGCCCTCTACACACAATTATAGCCATAGCCAGTCTTAATCAGTCTCGGCAGCAGGCGGTTGTAGCCTAATAATATATTCTAAAGAGCTGGATTAAGTAGCTTCATTTACTAGCTCTAGTTAAGTAGCTACATTGACCCAGACTTTGCACTAAGCAGTCAGAGCTGAGGCTGTATGGACCCACGCCGTGCTTAAAGGCACTGGCCTTCTTCTATGGATCAGAGGGAAGGATGCAACATTTATTGCAAAGTAGTGAAAATCTGGTGGGCAAATCAAACGCAGCTCATAAAAGAATCAAAGATGCAACTGCAAGTTTGAGTCCAGATGAATCAGGTTTTCTTTCCTTGGCTTCTTTCATACATCACGATCAATATTCAATAACATTGCATGCAGTAGCTTAACACAATAACAAAGCTCCGTAAAACACTAAGCTGGAACAGAAAGAGTTTCTGCAGCGTCTGTTTACCTTTAAATTCATGACTTTTTTTTGAGTCTGAATGTTCAAAGTAAGCTTTTTTTCTTCTCATATTTCATGATTGTAACCGTCCCCAATGATTTGTGCATCCATTTTATTGGCAGGGTGGGTGTTGATAATCCTTTCAAACCCTCTGCCAGTAACATGGAAACTTACAGCGTATTCATTGCAGTCTATAGATCGGGGACTGGTGCAGCATCGCTCTGTGACCAGCGTGGCTGGAAATGGGAAGATGTCTCCTGGCGCCGTAATCGCCACTCGAGACGTGGCAGAATTATTTCTCTAAATAGTCTGATATCATGTGTCAGCATGTTTCCTTCATACTTACTGCAATCAGAAAGCACTTTATTCTCGATCTGCACAGAGAGAGCGTCTATTCTGTGGTGAGAGGAATCAACTCTGACAGGACATATAAAGATAAATAATAAGATCTGATGCTCGTTTACTGTCACAGATATTTCTATGATGTGACATCGATCCTTAATTAGTGAAATCAATCAATGAATGTAGCTGTTATAAATTAGTTATAAATGAACAGTTTTTATTGAACAACTTTGCTCACCAACCTCTTTTCATGCATGTATAAGAAACATCCCTGTGTGAAGTTCCCTGTATCGTCTATCATTTCCTCATAAATTATTTCTCAGTGACAAAGACGAGATAAAAAAGTCTCTTTATTTCACGCCTTTGACTAATTCTGACGTGTCAGAGATCTTACAGAGAGACTGAAGTCTGGCCCTGCTGGTATCTGTGGGAGTTATCGATATTGTTAGTGAGAGGAGACACGATGGCTTCAGTATGTATGAACTATCCTGTAGTATATTTCACTAGTTGATAAACTCCTTTGTTATTGTGAAGTAAACAACAACTATCTGCTGCGTTTGCTAATAATGAACCAGTCCTGATGCAGATGCTGAGTACGGCCCAAACCAAGGATCAGTGAAATAACAGACCAGTTGCTGCTGAATCAGGAACGCAATAAACCAAATGAAGACAAAGAAAACCATTAAAATCATGGTATTCACCTGATTTGCTGCCACTAGTTTCATTTCCACTCAGTGCAAAAGGATTTGAGTGTAGCCTGACTTTCTCTGAAGGCCAACAGATGGGGAGCGCTGTCACACGGGTTTCACCTTTGTAAATATCTTATTGATAAATTCATCGACTCACAGACAGACTTATTTTTTGTACCATCTGTTTTTGGTCACCTTGTATGATGCTGCGCGTTCATTGGCTGAGCTTTTCCTTCCAAACTAGTTTGTCTCTGTTACTGTACAGTCTTCACCTTATAAAGCAGCTAAGGCGACTGTTGTGATTTGGACACAGCTTAGAAATAAACAGCAACATTATTTTAGTGAAGTCAATAAAATAACCGACTTCAGTGTCTCTGCTCTGTCCAAAGGATTCTCTGCAGCACTTTTGTCTTCAAAGGAGCTCAGGAAGAAAAGTGTCGGGACTTCTTTGAGTTTCTTAAAGACGTTTCATCCAAGAAGCTTCTTTAGTTCTAAGAACAACTGGTGGAGAGTCCCAGATTTAAGCCCTATGGGAGTGTCTCCAAGAGGGTCCTGGACCTGCTATTGATCCTCTGCCTCATCACACGAGCCAGGGTGTAAAAACAGGTGTAGGTCACAATCAGCCGAGGCTTTTCTTTCTGAGTTCCTTAGACTACGAGGACCGGGATGACTGAGAACCTTCACAGACAGTCTTTGTCTTATTTGCAGCAGTGTTTCATTTTACAGTTTATTGTTTTTCACCGCTTCATCGTCATCATTTGACAGTTGTGACTGTTGTAGAGATTTGTGCAGAAGAAGAGTCCCCTGGATATTCGCTATCTCTGGCTGGTGTTTGGGTTTTTATCGAGCTAACTAATGCAAACAGAGCCCGACTGTGCTGAACTGGAGTCTTCGTGTTTAACCAGAGTCTGCATGTGTTTCAGTGGGCGGCGTTTCTGGGCCTGATTCAACGCACCAAGTTTGAAATTCTTCACTTAACACTTTTTGTTGTTTCGATTACAATAAGACTTTCCCTATTAACTACCAAAAGTACAAAATCGTCCTGAGAAGCGTTCAGAATGACAAAGAAACTTTGAGTCTCAGTGAGCCCAAGCACTGTGAAGTGAGCCCGCGATGGCACTAATCCTTGTGATCATATATACTCGTACAACAATCCCAGCATCCAGTCAGTGGGCCCCTGATGATGAGAGCGCACCTTCCTCCCAGTTTGTTTTGTCTTGCAGAAGAACCGTAGTATATGTTTAAACATGAGGAAAAGTGGCGGCGCTGTCACGCCACAGCGCTCTGCCTCATTTACCTTTTGATAAATTCATCAGGCCTTGAATGCGTACAGCTGTAGGTGTTCCCCGAGTGCCTGCTTCACATTCATTAGCGAGCGAATGTGCAGCTGCATCGGCTCCGTCGCGCACACCCCATCGCTGCTCCTGTGAAGCTGCGTGCCATCTCTGCTGCGACGCGTTTCAGGTGCTTCAGATGCGAGATAATTAGTTTTGAAGTATCTGCTCGCCGAGCTAACTTCAAGCATGAAATCTTAAGTAAATATGTGTGTCCGCTGCTTTGCCACACTGCTGATTCAATCTTATAAAAACTGGATGCCTGGCGAAGCGGTCTCTGCTCGTTGCGAGGGGATCACTTAAAGCATAGCAATATTCCTCCCACAGACTCACACTGAAGAGTGTCATAACAGCGGGTAATGAAAGCCTTTTTCCTGCCAAAAGCAAATTCCTTCCATCCCTTCAAATCATGCCTCACGCTGGCCTGTGACCAGCCCTTGGGTGGCCTTATTAAAGAAGTTGCACCAGATAATGATTATGAATTATGCCACAGCGCTACAAGAATAGCTCGGCCAAAGTGTGCTTTTGGAAAATAACATGTACTTAGCAATGCAAAGTGTGCTGGTAAGCATGTAACATACTGAAGTTACAAATATCAGACAGCCCTGAAACACAAAGATGAGAGAAAGTTAATCCTCAGCTCTTTGGATAATTAATTAACTTGTAGTACGAGCGGCTCTGCCTCTCTTACGTTCTCTAGTAATTAAATTGTCTCGAGAGCTGATAGGACAAACAAGCAGTACTGAGATATCATCTGGGAAATGTTATATGTTTGTTTTTGATCACAAAATAATAAATGAACAGCGAACAAAAAGAGATACACTAGCATAGGTGCACCTGGACATTTCACTTCTGGGTTCTTTGTGTCCATTTTTTAGGTATTTTTGCTTTTACCACCCGTCTCACTCATAACACTGATCATCACGCTGCACTCTGCAACTTTTTCACTACATTTACAAACTCGCCAGAGCATCTTTATTTTTTCAGAAATTGTGATCTTGCCCTGTGATGAAATGATCTAGTGAAATCCATCCATCCATCTTCATCCGCTTTATCCGAGGCCGGGTCGCGGGGGCAGCAGCCTAAGCAGAGAAGCCCAGACCTCCCTCTCCCCAGCCACCTCCTCCAGCTTATCCGGGTGAACACCAAGGCGTTCCCAGGCCTGCCGAGAGATATAATCTCTCCTGTGTGTCCTGGGTCTCCTCCTTGAATCGCTACCTTATCGCGGTGGAGGGGTTTGTGTGTCCCAGGGATCCCAGGGGCTATGTTGTCTGGGGGCTTTTGCCCCCTGGTAGGGTCTCCCATGGCAAATTGGTCCTGGGTGAGGGACCAGACAAAGAGCGATTCAGAAGACCCTTATGAAGAGAACATCGAGGGAACAGTTTACCCTGCCCGGGATAGGGTTACCAGGGCCCCGCCCTGGAGCCAGGCCAGGGGAGGGTGCCCGAGGGCGAGCGTCTGGTGGCCGGGCCTTAGTCCATGGGGCCCGGGCGGGCACAGCCTGAAGAGGAGACATGGGCCCATCCTCCCGTAGGCCCACCACCTGCAGGAGGCACCATAGGGGTCGGGTGCATTGTGTGCCGGGTGGCGGCCAGGAGCGGAGGCCCTGGCGGACTGACCCCCGGCTGCCAAGACTGGCAATAGGGATCTAGTGAAATTATAAAGGAAATGTTGTATTTGTTCACTACTTGTAGTTTTGTGGCCTGTGTTTTTCCCATCCCATAGTGTTTTTTTTTCCCAGTATAGTATCAGGATACCCGGTGAGTAAGAACTATAAATTATTTCCATTAATTTTGTCAGCAGCTCTATCTAAAAATGTGTGGACGTGAGCCTGTGGAAGGATTATTAACAGATGAAGACGACCTCAGAGTGTGTCTTCGCCCTCTGTGCCTCTCAGCAGGCACACGTGCAGCTGCTGCCATCATTTTTTATTCATTCAATAAATGCATGTTTGTTAATGAGACTTCAAATGAAATAACCCAGATTACAGCTAACCAAGACTGTGATGACTGCCACAAAACATCGAACACAAAACTGACAACAATACTGTCATTTTAAATATCATTAGGCCACCAGCACTCAACAACACACACACACACACACACACACTGACATCATCAGGCTTCTGATTGGCCCACATGTCTGTATAGTTAGGCTTATATAAGCACCTCTTGCTTTGACACCTCTTAACACCAATTTTTTTGCATTTTTTTAAAGGAGTTGAAAGGTTGTGGTTTCCTAAGCATTAAGCCTAAAGTTCAGGACCGTCAACAGCCAGCAGCCCCACCTGACCACAGAGTTCTGCACCACAGCAGCTGTAACACGAACACCAAGCAACGCTGAACTGCTGTATGCTCCCTGTTCATTTTTATTGAGCTGTAGCAGGTCGGAAAGTAGTTAATGAACTTCAGCTCCTATACATATAAATTGCAAACATTTTCAACATGATATTATGGTTCAGTCTTTCCATGACGCCCATGTGTGCATCCTAGTCTGGTGAAAGTTTGCTTACAGGAAATGCTGAAGAATGCTGGTGTTTATATGTTGTTCATGATCACAGGAACATTTTCTTATTTTCTCTGCTTGGTAGCAAAAACAACCAAGGCATGAACCAAACACTGGTTTTGAAGATGTCGTACAAATGAACCTTGTGCAATAGCAGGACCGTGTTAATCTGCACGGTCAGCCAAATGTCCAGGTCACTAGTAGAACATATAAAGAGCCGCACACAGATACAGCCTGCTTTCTCTCAGCTGATGTATAAATGTGCTTTGAGTGGTCCACACCAGCCTTGGTCATTAAAACCCACAAAGCCAGCTGGGGAATTGTGCAGTGAGCTCGGTACATTTAAAAGAGAGCACTCAAGCCCTACATGATACACTGATAGCACTGATAGTGCTACTGGAGAACACGCTGTGGTTTCTTATTGTCAGCACATATTTCCACTACAGTCAATAAAACTCGATTTTTACTATAATAATAAAGTAAGTGTTATTTCCATATATTTGTGAATGGGTCCTGTTGCCTGTAGCCAGCATTGTTGGACCAATGAGCCAATAACATAAAACCGAACGCGGGCATATCGCCGTGTCTTTGTGGAGCCAAAGGATGCACACACGGGCCTCTCAGAAGGAAATGGCTGACATTAGCTCTGTCACCTGACAAACCAGCGATGATGCATCTTTGTTCGCTTCCTCGTTTCCCAGCGGTAAATATGAGAGCGGCTCTTTGACCTCCAGGAGGAGCTCGCCGTTTCATCAGGCCACATGTGTCAAACCTGATCGCAGGTCACGTTTGAAAACGCATCACTGTCACAGGTGACTAATGCAGCTGTCGCCTGAGCTCAGGTTCCCACCTTAACACAAACTGCTTAAATCCTGACACAAACCTCAAAGACAGACGAGCACATGAAACGACGGCGTGCCCGTGCTGAGTTCTTTCACTGCTGAAAATCACTTTTTACACTTTCAACATGACAAGAAAGGACGAGAAAGGTTAGAAAGCTCCTTTTTATACACACCATCAACATATCAGTTTAAACAAAAGCTACACTGACTCTGTTAGACACGTCACACTTTGTTAGGCTGCAGCTAAAAACAGTTGATGGATTTATTCTAATAATCAGGAACACAGAAGCACATTATACAGATCCAAATCTAAATTATTGTGTAAGAAACTGACATTTGAATTGAAAGGGTTCATCTCTGCATTTTGCCTGATAGAACGTGTGCATGTTCAAACAGCCAAGAGGTTAGCATGTGAGGCTAAAGCTCAACACACAGTCTAAACATAATAATAATAATGTGGTCGCAGCTCTGACTGGAACCACAGAAGCTCCGCCCACCTGGTGTTCAAACTAGCATATTAAATTCACTTGCATAATTAAACATTTAAAACAGTTTTTGTGACATTTGTGAACGTTTTGTTTCCCAAACTGCAAAAAATGCAAAGCTGGAAAGTTATGAGACACAGTGCTGCTGTGGGGCTTAACAAGCACCGCCCACCCACAGCATCACATACTGTGTGCTGCAGTTGTTGTGAGGACAAAGACCCAAAGAAACAGACCAGTGAATGACTCAGCTTACTGTAATTAGTCAGAAAGTGTGAGGATAATAAGTGAACAGCAGCAGGTAAACAGTGCAGAGTCACAACATTTGCCTTGTTTTCATATTTGTAACAAACAGGTAAATGGTAGCAGCAGGCTAATTACATGCATCACCCAGGTAAACAGGTGTATCTGCCTCTAAACAAATAGCTTAAAGAAATGTTTAGTGCCAGAATAAATTATTATAGGCATGAAATAAGAGAGAACAAGAACCAACTGGACGTCAGATAGAGAGGCTGACGTCGTCTTAGTGCCTGAGTTATAATTTTGGTCGACATCAGTGGGAGCTGTGGAATACCTGCACGGACCGAGCAGGCTCATTACTAAAGGTTCTTGCTCAGCAGGTCCCTGATGGTTTCCTCTGTTTCCAGTTGGAGAATAGATAACTGTTGTTCCATATCTGTCAGAGCTGAGCTCACTAAGGGCACCCACAGGCCATCGCATTTCATGTGTAGGACATGGAAACATGTTTGTTTTAAATAAACAGATTTATACAAGCAGCCGTGCTTTTGTTTGTTTTGGTCGGCAACATTCAAAAGAATATTTCTGGTTTGTGGTTTAAGACAAAATCTTTGTCTGGATTCTGCTGAATTTGAACTCCACTAGTTCAAACCTTCAGTTTGGATAACTTCAGACTGTGCTCACTGACCAGAACAGTTCCAGCTACTTCACTGTTACAACAAACATTGGTGTGTGCAACAGCTTCTGTACAGAACGACCAATGCAAAGGCCACGAGCCAAAGCAGGTGAGTAGATAAATGAGACACAGGCATGCAGGAGTAAACCTGCACCAGGGCCCTTAACCATCGGGGTTCACTGCTGGTCAGTCATATGTCCTCTTATGTTGCCAGGTTGGATTGTTGCCACATGAAAATATAAAGAATGAACTCTTATTTTTATTTCAGGAAATCAAAGTGACCATCTTACATTTACTGTAAAGCCACCGATGAAAGCCAGTTACACAGCTACTGTACGTTTACCATGTAACACAGGTTTGTATCTGTTTCTGTTGAAGTTGGTGTGAGACATCACAACGATCATCTTGAAGGACACACATTGTGATGCTGTTGAATTGCACATTATGGGACTTTATAATATTTTAACCTCCTGGTTTGCACTTTGTCATTGAGAGGATTCCACCGTCCACTGAGATGCTGGATCACAAACTCTGAGAATGAATGCTCAAGGCCTTTAAAAAAAATGCTTGTTTTTATCCAACCATGAGAACAACGACGGTCAGTTTACTGTAGAAACGAAGGACAGCAGAAGTCCTTTATCCTGCGATCAAAACAATTAATTTTGCTTTTACAAAACTCGGATAGGTGGTCGATAGCCAATCGAGATTTTTAGGACTATTACTGGACGCAGTACTGCAGGTAAAAACAAACGGCGTCAAATCAAAGTCTCTTTCTGGAGTGAAAGCTTTTGCGGGGTGTAAGAGGGGGCTTGTACGTAGGAGTCGACCAATACCAGCAGCCGTCTGAGCAGCACATCTGTGGCCAGTCAGCACTTCTGGTTCCCCAACACACATCAGCAAAACACGACCCGAGACTGAGACTCGTAAAAATCCCACATGAAAGCGCCAACTAAGGACGAGCTCGGCCACTCCGCAGCGCATCTGCCTCGAACCAAAGGAAACGAACCTGTTCGCATGACCTTCATCGTGCAGTCCGTTCAAAGCAAAACCTCAGCCAGCAGACATCAACAACTTGTTTATGTGCTCGAAAGCAAAAAGTGAAGTGAGGAGAGCCGACACCAGCACAGCGGTGCCGCACAATAATCACGACGCTGCTTCGGCAACAACAGGAAGGCTCAGCTACGAGGCGCGCGTAAAACTCCGCCGGTCGGAGCAGCCCCTGATTCAGGCGCGCCGCCAGCTGTCCGCCCGCAGAGCAGAGGCGCAGACAGGTGAGCGCACTGAGGTGAAACACTT
This sequence comes from Simochromis diagramma, assembly GCF_900408965.1. Classification (NCBI taxonomy): domain Eukaryota; kingdom Metazoa; phylum Chordata; class Actinopteri; order Cichliformes; family Cichlidae; genus Simochromis; species Simochromis diagramma. The sequence goes on along the minus strand of NW_024386892.1, from coordinate 7,228,909 downwards.
ACAGTGAGTGGCGGCGGATGCTCCGCTAAAGACGCTCAGCGTGTAAAGGGTAACCATCGGCAGCAGCAAAACCATTTTCTCAGCTGTAGTGCGCTATTATCCGTGAGTCCGCAGAGAGCAACGCAGGACGGCGGCTCCTCCTCGGTCCTCCGGCTTGGAGGGATAGCAGAGGTCTGATGTGAAGGAGCAAACCGCTCCCACGATGGCACTCCCTCACTGCGAGGTACAGCCCACCCCCGCTCCCCTCTCTGCCTCTCTCTCTCTCTTTGTCGGGTTCACATTTTATTGGCAGAGCGGAGCACTGCGATGCCCGAGCACTGCTATAAAACACAGAACAATAGCAGAGAAAAGCCGCAATCGCTGCTGTATTTCGCTCCGTGTGTTCAGACATCATAAAATAACACACTTTGCAGGCTGCTGATGACTTCATTCCACCGCACAGCAGAAGCTGCTGTGGACGTTTCCAGAAAACACGGGGTTCAAGACTCAAGTCCAGCGCACTTCAGCACCGATGAAAAACGTTTGGACACGGCTGTGTGGGAAATATGAACCCGGAATAAACAGTCACTGTCACAGGAGCATACATGTTACTTTGTTTCATCGCAACAAAATATTTGGTTTTACTTAATACCTCATTTACTTTATTTGACTTAAGATTATATTTGTTTTGTCAAGTTGAATTTGATTTGACTGAGTCTATACCAGGATATTATTTAGACCGTTTTGTTACAGATTCTCCTGTCGTCCATCTTTAAAGCGCTAGACAAACGTTCACATAACTTATTAGGAAGAATATTGTTTATGTATTTATTTTTATTAGCACTGTAGCTCTTTCACAGTTGATCTTTGGTCGCTTGCTGTTGTTTCATTCGTTTTAGTCCAGTCTTTGTACACAACCATTTCTTAAAGGAGTGTTTTTGTCATACTGACCTATGAGTCCATCTTAAAAAGATCCCTCAACTCAAGAGATGAACCAGTTTGTGTCTACATGTCAGTGACACTGTCACTAACAGATTTTGATCCAGGATGTAAAAACAACATCAGCATAGCACCTCAAACACACTGCCAGTGCAGTAAAAGCAAAGCTCATAGAAGATCACATTATGGACTTTTGCACTTTTATTTCTACCTGCTCAGCTACAGGCAGCTGTGACAATCAGCCAGCAATCAAAGCTTTCACTACGAGCTTTTCAGTGCAGCCAGCAACCTCCAGACACCAGAACAATCAAGTCAGGAAATACACGTTTCTGTAGCAGCTGGTGATTATGTCACATCCAACATGGTGGAGAGCTCTTGATCAATGTGCACATGATATGATGTGAAAAACCTCTGTGGTGATAATAATGAAACACATGTAGTTATATTTATGTTTGGAAATCTGAGGTTTTCACCTGTCAAATATTAGTTAATGTTAGCCTACAAGCTAAACTGATACCCAACGTAGCAGCGATCCAGGGAAACGTGGCTGCCTTCTTCGTCAGTGATGTCAGTAGTGAGGTTTGTTTGTCATTTTGTTCTTTGGAGTCCGTGTTTTTGCTGCGAGCAATTTATTTGTTATTAACTGACTGTGTTCCTGAGCAGGTTTGCTTTTTGTTCATGCTGGGAGTGGAAGACGAGCAGGCACATTAAACTACATAGAACACTGTTAATAAACTGTGTGAATGCATTCATGCACCCAGCGTGTATGTGCAGTCGAATGCAGGAAGCTGTTTGGAATACACAATGACTGAACTCTCATTGTGAAGCTAGCTATTAGAATTGTGGTGCCGTGATATATGTAGTGCATTTTTAATGACATTATATTTCATTAAAAAGTTACGATATTCCAGTCAGGAGAATAATTTTCTATTATATTCTGCTATATTTATTCCCGATGTCTTTACTAATTATGTTTTTTAAAGTCCTGCACGGTTGGCGTGCAGCATTCATACGTGTACACTGACAATAAATTCTATTCTATATTCTACTCTGTTGTGGAGTACAGATTTAGCCTCTGGACATGTAAAACAGCATACGGTATAGTTGCTACTACTAACAGCACTATTACACCTTTATAAACTGTGATGATAACAGCAGATCAGGTCACGTGCACAGGATTAACCTCTGTGAGGTAAAGCGTAACACTTACATGTGATGGTAGAGATTTGGAGGCCCGCTCATTAAAACTTCATTTGTTGCTATGGTTGCTTCTCCCCCATCTAAACCTTTTGTTCTGCGCTGAGAGTGTCATACTGTGGCGGTCTGACTTTTACTTTGTTAAAGACCTTGATTCTTCATGCAGGCTGCAGTTTACATCGTGCTGCTGGCAGCACTGACTCAGTCTGTTTTCTCAAAGTTGCCAGGTTTTTCTGTGACAACTTGTCTCAATGGCCAATTTGTGGTCACTCAGCCTTTTTGGAATAATGTCCCTGATTGTTCATGCTGCCCAGTTAATCTGCCACTCTATATTGGCTGTTCTGTGCTAAACCAGAGCTGGAGTTTGGGCTCCGTGCTCAGTGCACGCACTTTCTTTGGCTTTGATTTGCTGGTCAGAGGCTGAAAGGCTGGTTTAGGAGAATTCTCTCTGTTTTCTTCTCCTCGTACCACCGAGCTCTTGTGTTTTTCACTTTATTTATTTGGTGATGAATGTCATATAAAACAACGTATGAACCTTGGCTAAATTTCAGTGCCTTTTTCTTAAATAGGCTGTGATGAAACATGCATAAAACAAAGCGTAGGATGGGAAGCAGAGCTTTCAGCTATCAGGCTACTCTCCTGTGGAATCAGCTTCCAATTTGGGTTGTGGAGAACGGCATCCTCTCTGCTTTATTTATTTATGTATTTTTTCCATTCGTTATTTTGTCTCTTTGACAGCATAAAAGATGAACAGGAATGGGACAGAGACATAAAAACACACATAGTTCTCAAACATTTAAGTCGAGGTCTTTATATAGTGTCCATTTCCACCAGTTCCATTCGAAGGCATCCAGTTTGATTCGTCATAGAAACTTCAGTTTATCTCCTCCATTATTTCACTTTCAGCGACTCCTTTTCAGCCAGTTCTTGTGATAACTTTCTTCACAGCCACAGTCATTATTTTAAACATGTAGATGTTCTCTTTTTTAATCATACCTTCTGGGATCAGACCAAGGTGTAAGACCTGTGGATCCCTGGGAAGTTCACACTGACAAAGTCCATCTATCAGCTCGGCAACATCTGACCAGCATGGCTGTAGTTTATCACATGACCAAAAGAAGTGTAGGTGATTGGCCTTAATGTGACCACATTCTCTCCAACATTGTTGTTTTGCTTTAACTTGAGTTTATTATCGAGGCTGAGAGCTGAAACTGGTCGATGTGACTCACAGTAATCTTCTGGAATGACAGAGATGACGTCTTCGCTCCACGAGGGAACAGTAAAGACCAGATTTCCTGTTCATAGACTTTATGCCGCTCGTCTGGGAGGCCGTCACTCCCGGGGCTTCTGTTTGTCTTCAGTTTGCTAACAGCGTTGTCCAGTTCATTCTTGCTTGTTGCAGATGTTAAAGCTTGGCTCAGGTTTGTGTCTACTGTTGGAAGGTCTAATTTCAGCAAATAGCTTTGGATTATTGTCACATATGAATGAGTTGGTGGAGTGGACAGCATCTCATAGCAACTTTTAAAGATAGTTTGAATCGTTTCTGAGTCCAGTGTTAATTTATTAGCAGATGAGTCTCTAATTTTATACATTGAGTGCTTAATTATTTGTGCTCTAAGAATTTTTATTGCCTTTGATCCTGATTCATAAAATGTTTGTTTCATGAATCCCATTTTCTTTTCCAGTTCTTCACGGTTTTCTGTGCTGATTTGTTTCTTATAGTCCCTCACTATGGTCTGTTTGGTGTTGCCTTTCTAGTTCCCTCAACTGCTTTTGTAAGTTGTCATAGTTGAGTCCTTTATTTTTTAATATAAGATGTTCTAGAAGTGAGGCTACGGCTCCTTACAGCCTTAACTGTATCCCAGACTATTGTAGCTGCCACCTCATCATCTTTGTTTAAATTAACACACTCTTGAATTTCTCTCTTTATTTCTTGAACTATTGTTGTTTTGTTCAAAAAATGTCTCTGTTGGGTCTCTTGTTTTAAGTCTTCCAGGTGAATAGTGCTATGATGTGATAGGTCAGCTGCCCCAGGTGCACAGTCTAAGACCTTCTGTCTATCTGTATGTTCATCAGGAAATAGTCACCTTGTGAGTTGCATAGTGATGTTTAAATTCTTTCCCCCTGTATAGAAATCCGTCCACACCTCAAATAAATGTTCCTTTATGAAGTTTTCCATGTTTTAGAGACGTTGTGCCTGTGCTGTCTAATGTAGTTTAATGAACTATTCCAGTCTCCTGCACAGACCAACATATCCTCCCTCAAGGAGATTATCTGATCAAAAACAAGCCTGAGACATTTGAGGTCTCTCTCTGGAGGTGTGCATGCATCGAATAGGGTGACCACAGCGCATTGATTCTGCCTTTAACAATGACATATCTACCATCTTTATTGACTTCCCCTTTCATCACTTCAAAAAGGACGTTAGATATTAGTGTAGTGACCCCTCCCTCTGCTACACGAACTGTAGACAGAGTTTATAAAGCCTGGCTTTTCATCTTCTCATCTTCGTTTTTTGACAGGTTGACCTGTTTCAGTTCTACAGTGACTTTCAAGCCCATTAACATTGCAAGACACTACATGAACCTTATGTGACATTATCATGAAAGTACCAGTCATCCCTATAAAAACAAAGAGTCCAGAACTGTAATAGAACATCTAACATGGAAGAAGAACAAATAATACCATGAACTCCAGCGCTGGGGCAGAGAACGTGACCCTGCTGGGTCGTGGGGAAAGCCTGTCGTAGAGACAGGGCCCGGAGGAGGCTAGTGATGAAGCAAGCACCATCCTATGTGTCCAGCATTCTGCTCCCATAGTCATTCTGAGAGGCTCCTTTGGAAACTCTGGAGTTTTTCTTTGGCTCTCCCTGCAGCTGTAGATCAACCTTCCTTCTGGCTCTTTTCCTGCCAGTCTAGCAGCTCCTTCAGTCGGGTCGCGGCCGAGTCATCCTCCTCCCTCAGAGCGGGTACCACCACACTGAAGCCAGGTGTCTTTAGTTCCAGCTTCATGTGCCCTGCTGTAGGTTCTGTTGTTCCAGTGGATTCTCATATTAGCGTATGGAGTCTGTCTTTTTCTTTTATGGCTTTCTTTATCCCACTGTATTCTCTGCGTTTTGGAATAATCTCTGCTGCATAATCGTGGTCGAAGAACAGCGTTCAGTTTCCAAGCTGTATTTTCCCCTTTTTCCAAGCCTCCCTAACCACCACTTCATTAGTTGCAAACTCCTGAAAGTTGACAATACGGGGGCGCGGAGGGGCCTCGGGTCTTGGTTTAGGGGCAAGGGAGCAGTGGCCCGCTGAATCCTTAGATCGACATCCGCAGTTATTGGTAATTCAAAGCTCCAACACAAATCGTACAGCAGAACTTCTCTCTTCGCCTTCAGACACTCCAAAGATGAGGATGTTATTTCTGCTAGACCTGGACTCCAGGTCCATGAGTTTCTGCTGCATCTTCTTCTCCTGTATGGCTGCTGTCAGAGCTTCAGAATCCTCAACTGCCCATCCCTCCACCCACGCCAAGTGAACCTCCATCTCCATCCATTCAGCTCCTGTACTTCCTCAGTGAGGATATCCAGCTTCCTGCTAATCTCTCGGCGTATGGAATCGTCGTTGTCCCCTTTGAGGCCGGACCTCAGGTCTTTCAGAAGGTCACTCGGTGTTACTCGGTAGCCTTGGAGAGTTAGCTTGTGGTGCTGCTTCACTGGCTTTCGATGCTGATTTTCTCAGGATATTTTGGCATCGTTTGTTTATAATATTTGGCTCTTGTGCTTCTGTTTGCCTTTTTCGTTGTATCGTTTTTCCCCTTTTATGTCGGTAACGAGTTTATAAGACTATTGAATGGATGACCTCGTCCACACATCTGTCTGCTCCATCTGTTAATCCAAGTCCATTTATGTATTTGAAAGAGCCCTGAAACGTTTCTTTTTGATAAAGCTTATTGTTGGGGCTAATGCTGAACCAGCTGTCAGGTTTGCTGCTATAAGCAGCTGGGACGTCCCCCGATAAACTCGTTCTTCACTCCTTCCTTTGACTCCTCGTGTGTTTATATGCCACTACCGCGTGTCATTAACTTTTGTCTCCTGTAGTTTGTGCTTTATCTTTTTTGTTGTTTGTGTTCTCTCTGTGCTCTCCTTTCTATCTTCTCTTTACTCTTACTCCCAAGAACGGCCTCTTCCTCCCCTAACCTGGTTCTGCTGGAGGTCTCTTCCTGTTAAAACGGCGTTCTTTGCTATGGGCGACTGTGTGATCCAGCCTCTAATATTGTGCTGTACAGTATATATCAGAACTGAATATCCCTCTCTAAGCTGGTCTCAGCACAGGTTAGTGTGGCAAATGTGTTCTTAGAAGGATTTTAAGCATTGTTCATATTGTTCTGATTTCAGTGAAACCACAGAAAATACCACAATATGATGTGTACGATTCATTCATAAACACAGACACTGTACACACGTGTGTGCAGTGTAACAATGGCTCTCTGATAATGAGAGCCTGATAGGATGAAAGGAAAGACGTCGGGTAGACTTGAAGAAACTTAGCAGACTCGTGTTGTGCTGCTTTGCCCTCAGGCTCTGACACATACTTCACTTTCACTGTCAGTTTATTCCCTGGGCACATGGTGAATTTAGCCTTGGTCTGACTGTGTCAGACTTCCTGTACCTTCTAGCAAGCCCCTTTCAAATTACATGTATATCTCTCTCTCTACATATCTGTCTATCTATATATAGTTTCTAAACGACCACAGGTGCAGGCTGTGTAAAGATGCCCCTGAGACAATCCAGCACAGAACAGCCTGGAGGTCTCGAGGTCAAAATGGGAGACGCCCAGTAGGGTGGTGGAGAATGTACCGGATTCCTCACATTTGTGTGTATGCTCTGTTTTACTCCATGACTAGTACTTAGCTGTTTCTCCTTCTGCACAACTGGTCTGATTCGGAGATTAAGGATCTGTTTGTGTTGACCCAAACCTGTGTGAACCGAAATCCCTTCCTTCAAGATTCTGTCATTTATTCCGTTATCAATAAACTTTGAACTTTTGCTGAGGAGCCCAACCTCAGTCCAACCTGATAAACTCAGTTATTTGTGTTTGCACTGAAGGATTTCAGAGATGCTGAAGTCTCAACAAACAAAACTCAACCTTTTATTAACAATAACGTAAATTTGAGACAGTTCCTGTTAAAGTATCAGTGACAGTACCCTGAATACTGAACTTATACAACAAACAATGCATATTTAAAATGTTGACACTGGTAACAAAGTCTGATGTATAGAGCCACAGCATCCACAGCATCACTACTCTCTTTAAATGGTAAATGGCCTGTATTTATATAGCGCTTTACTAGTCCCTAAGGACCCCAAAGCGCTTTACATATCCAGTCATCCACCCATTCACACACACATTCACACACACATTCACACACACATTCACACACAGGTGATGGCAGCTACATTGTAGCCACAGCCACCCTGGGGCGCACTGACAGAGGCGAGGCTGCCGGACACTGGCGCCACCGGGCCCTCTGACCACCACCAGTAGGCAACGGGTGAAGTGTCTTGCCCAAGGACACAACGACCAAGACTGTCCAAGCCGGGGCTCGAACTGGCAACCTTCCGATTACAAGGCGAACTCCTAACTCTTGAGCCACGATCGCCCTTTAGTCCAAATCGCAATTTGTATTCATTTTTGTTTTTCCTGTAAAGTTGTAAGAATATGCTGGCCTAGTTTTGTTATGTAATTAATTTTACTTTTGGAAAAGTTTTTTGGAAAGTGATTGGTTTATTAGCTTATGGACCCTCCCATTAATCAGGGGATTAAGAGCACCCTGGAGGGGTGTGGTAAGGTTTTCTGTTAGGATTTTCTGACCACTTTTGAATTTGTTAAAGCAAATTAAATTAACTTTCGTTTAATTTTAAGTTTTAAGAAGTTATTTGGTTGATTTTTGTTTATAATTTTCCACAAAATAACAACATGTGATTTTTAAACAATGGAGTCAGAAGTGCGTTCAAAAGTGTTTGGAACATAAAAGGCCGTGACAATGTGTTTGACAGGTTGAAATGGCTTTGCTGTCAAGAACAATGCCTCTGGAGTCAAAGACTGGAGTACCTGTTGCTCCAAAGATTGTAGTGTGTTGTCCTCAGCACAGATACCTGCTTCAGATACAGCCTTCAGTATGAACTGTGTTTAATTCCCTCAGAGTTACTTCGACCAATCTCATAGATCGCTCCAGTTCATCCACACGGCTGTCAGGAAACTGATTTCCACACACTTACTCCAATAATTCAAACAGTTAAAGACATCATTCATATTTTTTCTGACATGAACGAGTGCAGTGGACCACTACAGTCTGAAGGACAGCTGCTGTGAAGCTGCACCGAGAGATAACCAGCAGGTAGAGGCTGTGCAGCACCAGCCCATGCTGGTGTCTGCAGTTAGCAGGGATTCGTGTGCATTCTTGGTTACGGTTTCCTTCAGGTTGTTTCCAGTTTCATTTCCTTGTTTTTATCAGAGTTTAGTGTCATATTAATCTACAGGGTTTTTATGTCTTGCAGCTTGTATTGGCTTCCAGTCTGTGTGTGATGATATTATTTATTCAGGGCTGCCGAGCTCAACTTCATTAAGGGCCAATTCTGAGTGTACTTATAGTATATTACACTGTATTACATAAACCCCTGTAGTACATTACAGTTTTCTCTAACAACTTAAAGCATCAATGCTTTGGTTATTCACTTAAAGCATTTCAGCTCATTGTCCTGTGAGCTCCCTTTAACAATATTAGCAACTAGGATTCATTTACTAGTTTTTTTAAGCCTATTACAACCCTGACTGATCAGGTATCAGTCGGGGTTGTAATATGCATGTATCATTTACTGATGCACGTCCTTGTTAATTGTTCACTTCAGCTTTTTCCTCCTCATTTCTGTGGGATTAAGGTCAGAACTCTGTTCCAAACCATTAGCTGTGTTCTTCTGTAGAACAACTTGTGGATTGTGAGTCGTTGTCTTGCTGCATGACCCACTTTCTCAAAATATTCATTTCACAGATGGATGTCCTGATTCCATAAGTTTCCATAAGAAATCACTGCTATAATTCAGAATCCATTGCTCTTTCAATGCTGACGAGCCTTCCTGGTCCAGATTCAACAATATAGAGCCAAACAAGAATAGAATAGAATAGAATAGAATAGAATAGAATAGAATAGAATAGAATAGTCCTTTAATTGTCCCACAAGGGGAAATTTGGTTGTAACAGCAGCCAGAAAGACACATATACAAACAAACAGTACACAGGACAGAAGCACACACAGTTTTTCTTACATATTTACATTAAGGACGATGGTTACTATGAACAGAGTACTGTACAGTTATTAAATTAAATAAAAATAACTACAGATAAGAGGCAAACCAGGTTGTAGTGCGAATCGGTTGATTAACTTATTGCAGTTACAGTGCAGATACACATCTGTGTTTGTTGGGAGCAGTTCTGATCGTACAGTCTGACAGCTGCAGGGAGGAAGGACCTGTGGAAACGCTCCTTCATGCATCGAGGATGCAGCAGTCTCTCACTGAAGCAGCTCTGCAGCAACATTTACATACATGGGGTGGGAGACTCTGTCCATCAGAGATGTTATTTTGGCCAGAGTCCTTCTGTCTCCCACCACCTGCACTGGGTCCAGGGTGCATCCCAGAACAGAGCCGGCCTTCCTGATGAGTTTATCCAGCCTCTTCCTCTCAGCTGCCGATAAACTGCTGCTCCAACATACCACACTGTAAAAAATGACAGATGCCACCACAGAGTCATAGAAGGTCTTTAAAAGCGCTCCCTGGACTCCAAATGACCCCAGCCGCCTCAGCAGGTAGAGTCTGCTCTGACCCTTCCTGTAAAGAGCATCGGTGTTGTGGCTCCAGTCCAGTTTATTATTCAGGTGAACACCCAGGTACCTATAAGAGTCCACTATCTCAATGTCCACTCCCTGGATGTTCACCGGTGTCAGTGTGGTGGGTCTGTGTCTCCGGAAGTCCACCACCAACTCCTGTCTGTACTCTGAGTTGTCCTCACCTGTGATGAGGCGACTATGGCAGAGTCGTCTGAGAACTTCTGTTGGTGGCAGCGTGGGGAGTTGATGGAGATGTCTGCAGTGTAGAGGGTGAAGAGGAACGGTGCCAGCACAGTTCCCTGTGGGGCCCCCGTACTGCAGACCAGCATGTCAGAGACACAGCCCTGTGTCCTCACATACTGTGGGCGTCCTGTGAGGTAGTCCAGTATCCACTGGGACATGTGGTGGTCCACTCCTGATAGCTCCAGCTTGTCCCACAGAAGTCGTGGCTGGATGGTGTTGAAAGCACTGGAGAAATCAAAGAACATGATCCTCACATTGCTTCCAGGCTTCTCCAGGTGAGTCAGAGCTCGGTGCAGGAGGTAGATGATGGCGTCCTCCACCCTGATGCCAGGCTGGTAAGCAAACTGCAGTGGATCCAATGAAGACCTCACCAGGGGGCGCAGATGGTTTAGAACCAACCTCTCGAGGGTCTTCATCAGATGCGATGTCAGGGCTACTGGCCTGTAGCTGCTGAGGTCCTTGGGATGGGAGGTCTTTGGTACCGGTACCACACAGGAGGTCTTCCACAGCTGTGGTACTTTCCCCAGTGACAGGCTCAGGTTGAACAGATATCCTAGGATGCCACACAGTTCATCTGCGCAGCATCTCAGGAGCCTGGACCTGACGCCATCTGGATCTGCAGCCTTATGCAACTTGATCTTGCGACGCTCGTTCCTCACTTGAAGTGCTGAGATAGAAAGAGTGGTTTTGGCGGAGGGGGGTGTATGTTTGAGTCCACAGAAGCTGGGGGTGGGTGTAATGACTGGGAGCTGGGAGGTGTGAAGCTGAGAGGTGTGAAGTCCTGAGATGAAGGAGATTGCAGTAGGGGGGACGATGCTGTGGGAGGGGTGGGTGGTTGATCAAACCTATTAAAATATTTATTTAGGTCAGGTCAAGGAAGCCACAGATGAAATAAAGATCTTATGTTGGAATGCAATATTTTATTTGGACTAAACAGAATGATTCTCTTTTATACCAAAAACATCTGTTTTGGTCTCTGTGGCAGGGGTGTGGTCTCTGGCTCCGCTGCAGTGAGGGGCGTTACAGTGAGGGTCTGTGTCAGGAAGGCTGATGGGGTAGGTGGAGATGATTGTGTTAACAAGACCTCCTTCCTTTTAGTGACACCAGGGACCTGAGAGGAGACTGTGTGGAGTCAGCTGCAAAGCTGCCAGGAAAAGCCACCTGTGCCAAACCACACAGGAACCTTTCTGTGCAGCAACTGAAACCGTCACCTGAACACTGTGTGGGGTCCAGATCGTTCACAATCTCATCCATCCACTAAACATCATCTGTCAACTGCAGATGACCAGCAGTGCTCTTTTTGGAGAGCACTTCTGCTTACGTGCATGCACTCTATGTGACTACTGTTGCAAGGATAAAGGTGCTTGCACACCTTTGTTGTTCAGTGTTCTCCCAATGTTGGACCTGTGAAAATTAGTCAGTGTAAGAGAGAACTTCAGCTGAAGATCAGACTTGGATAAATCCTGTTCTTTCATTAAAAACTGTGGATTGACTGGAGACACTGTGTTTCCTTTAAATTGAATTCTAATCTGAAACAGATCACAAGATGTTTAGTTTTGGATAATTTCACCCCAGAAATACAAACTTAATTTAAATAATGGTGTCATTAGTTTAATTAGGTTCTTTGTACCAAAATCTGATTATTTAGGTCATTTTTGTAAAAATAAAAAATAAGGTTTTACTAGAATAAAAATGAGTTAAACACATAACTATATAAAAAAATCACATCATATATTATAGCGTGTGATAAACAGCAGTTAATGTGGATGGTGTGAAAAATATATGAGAAAAGCTTGTTCTTCCTTTCAGCACCGCAGCAGTGGATAGCTCCCTCTGCACTCACAGTGGAAAGGAACGTTCCTTAGATATGGAACACCTTTGAAAATGAGGGATTTTTTTTGTATTTCCATTAATAAAGCATACTGTAACACTGTAACCAGGATTCACATTCCAATAATTTCCTACGATTGAATTGATATGGATTGTAAATTCATGCGAAGTTACTGGAATCGACTCATTTGAAGCTGTGAAAACTGAGACAGTGTCCAGCTGATGCACTTCCAGGAAATTAGTTCCAAATAGCTGCAGTGCACTTTTGACACTCTGTAGCATATTTAGCACAGAGTCAAACAATGTTGTTTCCAGGCAGGGGTGTGTATATAGATATCTAATACTGTAGAGAGGAGTTTTTAAATGAGCCTGTTTAAATGAAGCAGCTCTACAGGCTTTAGCTGCTTGATGCTTCCCTGTGATTGGCAGCTGTCTGGGGCTGAAGATACCAGCTACGAAGGCCTGAAGCAGTCACTTTGTGAAGCATATTAACCAAACAGTGAGTTGAAGCATATATTACAACTTTGGAATAAAAGACTGGCACACAATCCACTGTAGTGTTTGTTTACTTTGAGAAAAACAGTTTGCAGTTTTCTTTCCTTCTGTTATCTTTGTTCCCTTCATTAGAATCAGGCAAACATGTATCTTTGTGCTGGTCTTGTTTAACGAGTGAATAGGTGGAGCAGGGAAACACTACAGTGATCTCTTGTATCTCTAGTTTCTCATAGAAGAACAGCTCCTATTTTTCCTGCATGCATGGTGCCTGTACTAAACATAGTTCCATTTCAAATATACTTCTTTCAGTGTCACACTTTCTGTCACGAAAAAAGTACATACGCACAATCCATTTCATGACTATTTAATCAGACTGATGCACTCACCTCATGTGGATCTGCTGTCTGTTTCAAATGGGAGCAATTGTTGTTAATAGGACATCAGAATAGTGTGTAGTGAGCTTTTCATCGGTCAGCCATGTGCAACAAAAAGAATAACAAAGCATAATATACACTGTTCAGCCGCACCACATCAATGAAATATGGACTTTTAAACACCAGGTCTCTCTCTTCTAAATCCCTGTTAGTGAATAATGTAATAATTGATCAACATATTAATTTTTTTCTGCCCGGTTAGATGATCATGAATATGTTAGTTTAAATGAACGGCACTCTCACAGACGACCTGGATGTCCTCTAATTGTCTGCTTCTTCAGCATTCAGTGGATCCAAAGTGCTGCAGCAGTGGTACAGACTGGGATTAGAAAGAGAGAGCGTCGTTCTCATTCCACCGGCTCCCGTTTGAGTCCAGAATTAACTTCTGCTCACATACAAGGTTTTGTATAATCAAGCTCCATCTTATAGTACCATAATACCCCAATAGAGCACTTCACTCTCAGACTACTCACTTACTTGTGGTTCCAGGATATTTAAAAGTAGAATGGGAAGCAGAAGCTTCTTCTTTGGAAGCAGCTCCCAGCTTGGATTCTGGAGACAGACACTCTTTTAAGATTAGGCTAAAGACTATTCTTTACATCTTATAGTTGGATACGTTTGTCTGATTGTTGAGGGTTCACTGTATCATTGTAGGCTCTTTAACTTACAATATTAATTGCCTTAAGGTGACTTTTATTGTAATTTGGCACCGTATAAATAAAATTGAATTGAATATCCTAATTATCTACAAAGCTCCCACATTTTTGGATCTGGGCTTCAATCGATCTTTCAGAGTTAATATGAGATAACTTTCTCCAACCTACTAGAATGTATCTTAGATCATTCTTATATTATTAGATTACCATTAATTGATGCTTGCAGTATCACACAGCAGTGTTAGCTGATTATAGGCTGCGTCATGGTTTAATTCTAGTTTAAGTCTTATTCTTGGATTTGTTGTTCTTCATGGTTTTGGTTCTTTTTATTGTTTTCTGCTTGAGTTCCATTTATAGTTCCTAGTTTTCTGTCACTGTGCCTTCATGACTCCATGCTCCATGTTTGATCTGTCTCCTTGTCAAGTCTGTGCCTGTGTTATGTTTCCTGTTTTACTTTGACAGTCTCGCGTCCTTTGTTAATGCTTTCAGTTTTGCTTCCTTTCCATCTGGTTGTGTGTGATTGGTGCCAGCTGTGTTTCCCCTTCTGTTTCCTGTTTCATTGTTACTCCCCGGCATACTTAGGCCCTGGGTCTTCCTCGGTCAGTGCTGTCTGTCGTCTCTGTGCTCCTCGTAACTCCTAGCGCCTCATTTTCTCGTTTGTTAGTTTTGAGCTCCTAGCTCCTGAGTTTCCAGTTTCCAGTCATCTTTTGTTTGAGTCCTGTGTTTGGGTCCTCATCCTGCCTGTCACACAGCACCATGGCAGGCTGATTTCTAACTTTCCTTTTATTTTTAAAAGAAAATCTTACAAGAGTAGCTTTAAAATGTTTTAACAATTAGAATTTATTCACCAGCGAATGGTTTATTTGAGTGTTTCAGTCATGATTTAGAGTTCATCATAACACAGAAACAGCACTGGATGTTCACAAAGATCTTCTCATAGCCTCTGACAGTGGATTTATCTCTGTGCTTGTCCTGCTAGACCTCACTGCAGCATTCAGTGCTGCACCAACAGAGATGTGAACGCACTGTTTAAAGGAACTGTGCTGCAATAATGTGAACAGGGAGCATTGCTTTGTGGTAGTAGTTTCAGAGACAGGGTTCTGTGCTGTGACTAATTTTACTTGTAATATCAGACAAAACGCAGGCATTGTCCCTACAACTGTTAGAAGCAGACACTTTCTTTGCATTGAATATTCTGGTCTCCAGTAACACTATGATGATTTTTCTATGCCCTTCAGTCTCCACATTAAACAAATAGGTTGGACTGCTTTCCTTCATTTGAGCGATATCTGTAAAATTAAAATGAGACAGTGTCTAAGAGGATGCTGACAAACTAGCTCACACGTGTATTACGTCTAACTTTGTTATTATCAGGCTCTAAAAACTTTCAGTTGATCCAGAATGCCACAGAGAGAACACTAAGATTTATATTATTTTATAATAATATTATAATATATTATTAGAATAGTAATAGTATAATATTTTTAGAATACCACATTTTTCCATGGTAGCTCCTTTTCAGTGGCTCCCTGTTAAATCTAGAATTTAATTTGAAAGCATTTCCCTTGATCATCACCTCGTAATGCTCCTACAGTACCTCACTGTCCCCACAGAGTACTTTGTTCTCAGATGGCTGGTTTACTTTTGGCTCCTAGGGTTTCAGAGGGGAAAGGGAGGCAGAGCTTTCAGCTAGCAGGCCTCTGTCTTCTGGAGCCAGCTCTCAGTTTGCATTCTCTACTTTAGATTAGACTTTGATAAAGCTTACAGTTCGGGCTGGGTCAGGTGAGCCTGAACCATCCTTACTTTTGCTGCAACAGGCTCGGGCTGTTGGGGGCGTGGTGCACTGAGCATTTCTTCTTCACTCACCTGTTGTCACTCTTCAGAATTTGTAATTATTGAACTCTGTCTCTCTCTTCCACACTGTGTCTTATCTCCTTCTGTTCTCCTCTCCTTCAACCTGAACCAGTCGCAGCAGATGGCCCCGCCCCTCCCTGAGCCTGGTTATGCTGGAGGTTTCTTCCTGTTTAAAGGGAGTTTTTCCTTCCCATTGATGCAAAGTGTTTGCTCAAAGGGGTTCATCTGATTGTTGGGGTTTTCTCTCTAAATTTGTAAGGTCCTTGCCATACAAAGCGCCTTGAGGTGACTGTTGTTTTAACTTGAAACTATACAAATAAAACTGCACTGAATCAAACTGAATAAAATCCTCCTGGGAGGAGACCCTAGGGCAGCCCCATGATATGCTGCAGAGATTATATCTCCTGGCTGGCTTGAAAATGTCTAACTAACAACGCTGAAGAGGAGCATACTGAGGGAGAGAGGGGGGCATTACACTGCTGCCCCGGTAACCCAGACCGAGAATATGTAGAAAACTCAAGGAGAGATGAATGGATGGATGGCTTGGTACCTGAGGGAGCTGCCTATTCTGCCTAATGATAAAGTACCCTCTTGAAAACAGGAAGAGATTTTCATCACTGGTAATAAAACTGTAACTTCCTTCAGACTGTTTTCTGGTTTGCTGGACTGATTGTTAAGTAGAGCACTTCACTCAAGGACATGATCAGCAGAAGTGCTGAAGCCTAAATGTGAGACTTCTTTGCATGTGAAACTCCTGCTCATCTATCATCTGCAGGAGTAAAACAGTGCCTGTAAGAGGGAAGGAATCAAGGCTGCCTTCAGAAAAGTGTCACAGGTTTACGGGCTGCATCCACTGTGCCTTTACAAACATTTCACAAAAACGTTACAAATCCAGCATCAGAGAGGGAATCAGACAAAGTTCCTCTGTCCACATAATGTGAGCATAACTCCAGTAAAATTGCTTACGTCTCAGATGTCCTTCTGCTATGTGCTGAGCTCCAAAGAGTCATTAAAGGATCAAAGGAGCTGAGCATGAGCAGTCCAACAATAGCAAGTGGAAATAGCCAAACAAAATTGTCAGGCACTTCGAGTTAATTGGAGACCATTTCCAGAGATTTCATGTTTCGCTGTCTTTCACGTTCTGTCCTGCTTTATTGTTCCCCTCAAAACCAATTTAGTCCCTTTTATGCATTCATTTCAGTCACGTTGCTCATCTAGTTCACCAAGAAAAATGGCCACATTGTACAAGTGTTCATCGTCAGTACCTAGACACTGTAAATGGAACAAAAACATCTAGATTATATCATTTTGAAAGTAAACCTAATGTTTTTTCTAAAGTGATATTATCATCTTGACTTTGACAGACATTTCCTCATCTTTCTATTGTAACCAAACAAACCCCCTTAATTTTATTCTGTGGAAGCGACACTATCAAAAGCCCAACCAAGAAAATGGCCTTTGGAGGCGTGTGAACACAAATCAGATCCAGCCTTGCAGCTACAACAGCAACGAGAGCAAGAAGCAGCTAATCAAACAACTACTCAGGTACAAAATGAACAATAGAGCACGGGAAGCACAGCACAAGAGGAAAGAGCGTATAAGGATGACAGCAGCACATTTTCACCTTGGTTGAATGAGCTGAAAATAAAATCAAATGTTTGTGGTGTCTCTGCAGCGCTCTGTGAACTGAATCAGACTCCACACAGCAAAACAATATTTAAAAAAACAGAAACGAAAACGATGTAGTCAAATAAAATCAGTCTGAACTGAACTAAATCCAAAAAGATGACTTGGCCCGAACAGCATCTTTATCCACTGCACTTAGTCACTGCTTATGACACATTCATGGCTTCTTCCTGCTGTAATCATGCTTTGAATGCAGTTTGGGAAAAATGCCTGAAATGAAGAATGTAGTCATGATAAGCTTTCATTTTTCATTCTGTGATATAAAATGAAGCATTAAGTGCATATAATCTGCTCATTCAGCTCACACTCGAGGCACCAGAATTCCCACCTTTCACACCAAGTCTGTCTGCTGGATTCCTTTATTGTCCCAGTTACGTGTTGGGCTTGTCCTAACAGCCCAGTCTGGACTCACATAAAAACTACACTTCATCTGACGTTTAATAATATATGAGGGACCTCCATTAATATTTCTCTACTCACTTCTCACATCTTTCTGCCTTAACTTCCTCTTATCATTTACTGCCATTAAAGCCCTTTGTTCAATAAAAATGGACACACTCTAGTGCCACATATACAACAGTGCTGTTCAGTCACAAAGCAGCTAATTAAAGGGACTCACACCCCACTTGCATTTTGATGGATTACATTCTTTGCTGTTGGAATTAAGACATTTTTTAATCTCTTGCTCTTCTGACCCTCCAAATAAAAGCACCATGTCAGTCAATAATCTCTGTAAAGGCTTTTCAGTTGTGTTCCTGCTTTTATTGTTAATGCAAGGAGCAATGCGTGCAAAGTTGTGCCAAAGGTGTAATGTGTTAAATCTTGATGCTTAGTATCAAAAAAAAAAAAAAAAATCCTGCTGTTTGGGCTTTGCAACAATTTGCAAAATATTTCAACTCCATATCTCAAAGGTAACAGCACGCAGCTCTAATGGCCTGTGAGATAAGACTAAGACCTGAATAAATGTCATCACACTAAAATAAGTACCTGCTCCATGCTCCTGATTCTGCCTGGGAAGAGAAACAGCTTCATCTTTCACAAACTCAAAATGCACATCCAGGTTCAATGTTTTCATTGACAAACTGATGCAACTTTCTTTGCTGACTGTGATCCAGAAAGTCGTGAAAAAATCCCATCAGTCTAAAGTTTACAGAGGTCTTATTGGACTGGATAGCATCAGCATTCAGAAAGTCAAACCTTGTCTTGTTAAAAAGCCAGTAGCATTAGGGGCTGAGGGACCAGAACACAGGAATGGACCCAAAAGACGACTCGAGGGACAAAACGGCTGAAACAAAGCTTTATTATATACAGGGACATGGACTGGAAGGATGGAGATGTAGAGGGGGTCTCTGGCAGGGAGGCAACTGGGAACAGAGGTAGAGGGAGGTTAATACCAAAGGGGGTAAGGTTGATAGGAGGTGAATTGTGAATTTGGGAGAGAGCGCTCCGGGGGAGGTGATCGAGGGAGTGTCCAGCTAAGTGGCGAGGCGAGGTGAGTAGCAGATCCCAACCTTTAAGCCTCTTTTCCATCAGTACCTACTCGGATCGACCTGCCACGGTTTCCAGGGTTTTCCAGTAGGTCATAGGACTCGACCAGGGTTTAAAGCGATCTCAGCAGGTACTAAAATGTGACATCGTCAGAACACATGCCACCGATTGGCTGATCAGTGGTGTCACTCGGTGAGTCATAATAATTATAATAATAATACTACACTGTATTTGTGGGCGCCATTCTGACACCCAAGGTCACGGTACAGATCATGAAAGATAAACAGTAAAAAAGATAAATGAACAGCATTAGACAACAATTGGATTCAATGTTAAAAAGCCAGTTTAAACACATGGGCTTTGAGTTTTGACGTGAATAAGGACACAGAGCTGGTATTCCTGATATCAGGAGGAAGTGAATTCCAAAGTCGGGGAGCAGGGCGGCTCAAGACTCTGTTCCCCATAGTGGTGAAAGGGGCAGTAGCTGAACGACGGATGAAGACCTAAGGGCAGCAATGTTGAGTAAATCACACAAGTAGGGAGGGTCCAGGTTATGGATGCCTGGTCCCTGGTTATGGAAAGAGAGTCTAGAATCTACCAGCAGCCAGTGGAGCTGTAGAAAAACCGGAGTGATGTGCTCTCTGGAGGCTGTGAGTTATGATCCGGGCTAAAGGACTCTGGAACAGTTTGTGAAGGAACGTGTTAGAGAGACCAAAGAGAGGAGGATTACAGTAATCAGCCGGAGAAGTGACGAGGCTCTGGACAAGGATAGCAGCAGCTGTGGGTGAGGAAAAGACGGAGTGGAAGTAGGCAGACTGTGTGATGTGATTAATATGAGACTGAAATGACTGAGGGGAGAGAAGGATGGAAGAGTTGTCAACGTTAATGGAAAACTTTTGGGATTTGGTTGGAGTGGAAGCTGTGCTGACGAGTAGAACTTCCATTTTATTACTAATTATTTTGGGAAAATGTGGGAGGAGAACCATGCTATGACCTCCATGAGGCAGTCACAGAGGGAGATGCGTGGAAGGGTGAAAAAATATACAGCGGAGTGTCATCCGTGTAACAGTGAAAGCTAATACTGTATTTCTGAAACGTGACTGAGTAGAAGCATGTAAACAGTGAATGAAAGAGGCCACAAACCTGGGCCCTGGGGCACCCCAGCAGAAACAGAAAATGAACTTTGTGTGATATCTGAGAGATATGTGGTGAAACAGGCAAGGGGCGTATAATGGATGCAAGTCTCTTCTGAAGGATAGTGCGAGAAATCGCATCAAGGCCACACTCAGATCGAGAAGAACGACGATAGTGAGGAAACAGGTGTCAGCTGTCATCAGGAGGTCAGAGGTCATTTTTAATAATGCTGTTTCCTTGCTGTGGACGGACACCAGACTGGAGCTGTTCAGAGATTATTAACACTGTGTGTGATGCTGAGAGGTGCCAACTTTCTCAAGGATTTTAGAAATAAAGGGGAGGTTAAAATTAGTCGAAGATCATTGAAATGAGAGCGTCTCATTCACGAAAATGAAAAACACAACCCAGCAATGAGGGAAGTGGCTACAAAAACAACGGCGTGTCTGACAAAAAGCCACAGAGCGAGCAGCAGGTGTCGTTGCCTCCACTTCCACCTTTTTTGTAGCTTTTGTGTCGCATACTAATTACATCAGCAGACGCTGAGATGCATTGCTGTCACTCAATATACTCAATTGTAATGGAAAAGCAGTCAAACTGAGACAAGTTGTAGTGAGCTGTAGCATCGATCCAAGTAGATACTAATGGAAAAGGGGTTTTATTTCCAGTAATCTTGAACCGCAGAGGTGGCAAAAGTACAGACATTCTGTACTATCTGCACAGTGTTAAACAAGACTTTGGTAAAAAGTCGAAGAACTGATTCAACTTCTTTACTCAAGTGAAAAAGTACCAGCTCTGAAATGTAAGAAAGTAAAGAGCAGCTTTCTGGAGGATGTTTCTGCTAGTTATTTTTGTGCAAAGCTAGCTGACTCTTGTGCTACATTCACTAAATAAATAAATATTAGTAGACTTTTAATTCTAATTGTACTCACCTTGAATCAGATAAGTAGATCATGATCAGAGACAAAGGAAAATAAAAACTGGCTCCATTTTCTACATTTTAAAGGTTGATTTTGCAACTCGGGGTTAAAGTCTAATTCAGGAGGTTGAGAACCCTAAAATTTCTAGTAATGGCTGAGCACGGGGAAAAGAACAAGTCAATAGTTTCTATTGAGAGCTCCAGTAGATTTTCTCCGTGTACAGGGTAGGTGGAAATCAGTGAAGTAATCTAAGCATCATCAACTTCCTCTGTGCTCCACTTGTTAACCCAACTCTGACCATGAGCAGCACGGACACTCTTCTTCACTTTAAACCTGTTTATCCTACGCGTGCGACCAAGATCAGGAAACATTGAACAAAATACGCAAAACAAAACTAGAATTAAATGAAATTATTAATAAAAAAACACAATTCCTTGTACAAAGACTTCGCTTGCAGAATTTTGAACACAGTAACAAATCAGGTCGATTTCTAGCAAACCAGTTAAAAATAAATAAAGAAAAAACAACTATATGTGCTGCTAAAGATTTATCGGGGAACACAATATATGACCCTGGAAGAATAAACAACATTTTTAGGGATTTCTATGAAACTTTATATTCACCACAAATAAACCCATCTAAAAATGAAATTGATCAGTTTTTTGACAACGTAACTCTTCCAAAATTACTAGACAGTCAAGCAATGGCACTGGATTCGCCACTGACACCAGGCGAACTCCAGGAAGCCCTGATAAGTATGCCCAATAATAAGGCTCCAGGTCCAGACGGCTTTCCTGCAGAGTTCTACAAAGAATTCTGGACAATTCTGGCACCAGTATTCCAGAATGTTGCAGGAAATCGAGGAAAATGGCAGACTACCACCAAATATGAATTCTGCCAACATTAGTCTCCTGCTAAAACCAGGCAAAGACCCTGTATATCCCTCAAGCTATCGTCCAATATCCCTTATAAATGTAGACCTTAAAATAATCTGCAAAGCTCTCTCAAAGAGATTAAAGAAAATAACCCCCCTCTTAATTCATCCTGACCAAACTGGTTTCATAAAAGGTCGGCACTCCTCAACAAACACTCGTAGATTACTTAATTTAATAGACTACTCATACAATAAAAACATCGAAACCATAATATTATCTCTAGATGCAGAAAAAGCATTTGACAGAGTTAACTGGAAATTTTTATTTGCAACTTTACACAAATTTGGTTTTGGAAACTCTTTCATAAACTGGATAAGAATATTATACAATTCCCCAACAGCTCGTATCAGAACAAATGACCAGACATCCTCCAGCTTCTGTCTCCTGAGGGGCACCAGACAGGGATGCCCACTCTCCCCTTCACTTTTTGCAATTTTTATCGAACCTCTAGCAGCAGCATTTAGACAGGCTACAACAATTAAGGGCATAAAATGTAAGAACATAGAACATAAAATCAGTCTCTATGCGGATGATGTGTTGCTTTTTCTGCAAAACACACAAACAAACCTCTCTGAGGTAATTATTCTAATAAACTGGTTTTCAAGAGTTTCAGATTATTCAATTAACTGGCCAAAATCTACAGTTCTCCCCATTAACTGCTCCTTCCATAATTCTTCCTCTGCCCCACTACAATCTGGAAATATTAAATATTTAGGTATTAATGTTTCTCCTAAGCTTTCAGACTTAACTAAATTAAACCACATCCCACTTCTAAAGAAAGTAGAAGGCGATCTGACTAGATGGAAATCTTTACCCATATCACTCATAGGAAGGGTCGCCACTATAAAAATGATGATCTTGCCAAAAATAAATTACTTATTTTTAACGATCCCAAACAAACCATCACAAGATTGGTTCAGATATGGATTGGATTCATATATTTCTAAATTCCTTTGGAAAGATAAACCCCCGCGTATCAGATTAAAAACGCTACAAAGAACCAAGGATAAAGGAGGATTAGATCTGCCTAATTTTCACCAATACTTCTTAGCCAACAGGCTTCAGTTCATCAATCAATCAATCAATCTTTATTTATAAAGCACTTTTCATACAAAAAATGTAGCACAAAGTGCTTTACATAGTTAAAAGCAGCCCACCCCACCCTCCAACTCACTCCCCACGCTCTCATTAGCATAAATGATGTGAATACACACATATCTCCCCCCCCCCCACACACACACACACACACACACACTTAAAGAGTAAAAATTGGGCTGGGTTCACATGAGCCAAGTGAGGAAACACTATAACAGGGAGCCGTCTGCACGGTCACAGACCGCAGCCTCCAGGCTGGGCACACAGCAGGAGGGAGGCAAAGGAGCCCCCCAGCCAGGCTGAGAGGACCCCCAGAGACCCAGCAGCCACGGTCGATCACAGCCCCGGTGCAGAGAGCCCCCTCCGAGGAAACACTGGAGATATGCCACATTAGGCTATATACAGGGTAAAATGATAAAATAAATAAGAACGGGATACAATATAAATATAAATATAAATATAAACAGAGTAAGAAGATTAAAAAATGAATAAGAATAAAATCAATAAATATTAGGTAAAGCCTAAATTAATAATAAAATAACAGGATAGAATAAATAAGCATAAAATAAATAAACGCTAAGTAAAAGCTAAATTAAAAAGGTGGGTCTTGAGCCTGTTCTTAAAAACATGTACGTTCTCTGCGGCCCTGAGCTCCTCCGGCAGGTTGTTCCACAGACGAGGACCATACCACTGAAACGCTGCCTCTCCGTGAGTATGTGTCCTGACTTTAGGGACAATCAAAAGGCCAGTACCAGAGGACCTCAGGGTCCGCGAGGGTTCATATGGTAAAATCAGATCTGAGAGATAAGAAGGCCCAAGACCATTAAGACATTTAAAAACCAATAAAAGAACTTTAAAATCGATCCTGAAACACACGGGGAGCCAATGCAGCGATTCTAAAACCGGTGTAATGTGGGCCTGCCCTCTGGTCTTCGTCAGCACACGAGCTGCCGAGTTTTGCAAAAGTTGTAAAGTTGAAATATTCTTCTTAGGAAGACCAGAGAGCAGGGCATTACAGTAATCAATACGACTGGTAATAAAAGCATGCATCAGCATCTCCGTGTTGGCCCGAGAGAGAATAGGGCGGACTCTGGCTATATTTTTTAGATGATAAAATCCAATTTTGGTTACATGTTTAATATGTGGGATAAAACCAAGCTCAGAGTCAAAAATAACACCCAGGTTTTTCACTTGTAGCGAAGGACATAGTGAAAATGCCTCTAATTTAGACAAGAGTTTCTCTCTCTGAGCCTCAGGACCGACGATTAAAACTTCAGTTTTGTCCTGGTTAAGCTGTAAAAAGTTTTCTGCCATCCAAGATCTTATATCTAAAATACAGTTAAAAAGGGCATCCATTGGTCTGGTGTCATCAGGAGACACAGAGATGTACAGCTGCGTGTCATCAGCGTAACTGTGGAAGTTCACTCCATGCCTCCTGATGACACTGCCGAGAGGGAGCATATACAAATTAAAAAGTACAGGGCCTAGAACCGACCCTTGAGGCACACCACATGTCATTTTATGGATCTTAGAGGAGCATGTATCCATACTCACCATAAAAGTTCTGTCAGAGAGATAGGAAGTGAACCAGTTGTGTACAGCACCAGAGAGGCCCACCATGTGTTTCAGTCTGTTTAAAAGAATAGCGTGGTCCACTGTATCAAAGGCTGCGCTTAGATCCAGTAGCACCAGGACTGAGAGCTTTTGGGCGTCCCAGTTACATCTAAGATCATTTAAAACCTTTAGGAGAGCCGTCTCTGTGCTGTGGTTCACCCTAAATCCAGACTGGAATATCTCCAGGATCTGTCTATCATTCAAAAAGTCATTAATCTGAGTAAAAACAAGTTTTTCTAAGACTTTACTTAAAAATGGTAAGTTGGATACAGGTCTGTATTAAAATCATTACAATCCAAATTGCTCTTCTTCAGAAGGGGCCTCACCACCGCCGTTTTAAAGGCAGCAGGGAAGACACCCAACTGAAGAGAGCAATTCATCAAGTATAAAAGCTCAGCCTCAAAGAATCCATAAAGTGTTTTAAAGAGTGAAGAAGGAATTGGATCTAAAAGACATGTGGTGGGTCTCACTGTGGAGAAAACTTTCTGAAAGTTCTCAGCATTAACCAGGACAAAGCTGTCCAGTGTCTCCTCAGGTACAATCGAGCCCTCAGATGTGTTTACAAACATATCGCGATTAGATAAAATATCAGATCTGATGGCGCTGATCTTTCCCCTGAAGTGGTCTGCAAACTGCTCACAGAGTGAGTCTGTGGGGGTTCTTTGGGAGCTGTTAAAATCAGGGTTAAATAAATGATCTATGGTGGAAAAGAGGACCTTGGGATTATTTTTGTTATTACTGATTATTTTGGCAAAGTATGAATTTCTTGAGTTCCTTAATGTATTATTGTACATTTTAAGTTGCTCGCAAAATATTTGATGGTTGATAGTATTTTTATTTTTCCTCCACCTCCTTTCTGCTGCCCTGCAATTTCTTTTGAGTTTTTTGACTTCTTCGTTTCTCCAGGGTGATACGTGTTTTACGTTAATCTTTTTGGTGGTGAGTGGAGCAACGGAGTCAAGGCTTTTCTTCAGTTTGCTGTTGAAATGATTAAAAATCAAATCGCAGGGTGCAGGTAAAATCACAGGGGGGCATTCGTCTAAAACCCTGGTAAAATTTGCAGCCACTTCAGAGGTTACTCCTCACAGTTTGCACCGAGGTCTCCCGCTGAATAAAACCGGTGATGTTAAAAAACACACAGTAGTGGTCAGAGACAGCCAAGTCAACAACAGAGGACACGCTGGTGGACAGCCCATGGGTGATGACCAGGTCCAGAGTGTGTCCTCTGTTGTGAGTCGGCTGTGTGACGTGCTGGGTAAAATCCATACAGTGAAGAATGTTTAAGAATTCTTTTGCTGCAGGGTCAGAAGGATTATCTATGTGCAGGTTAAAGTCACCGGTTAAAATTATCATATTATATTTTGAATGTATGTTTGTTAAAAATTCTGAGAATTCCTTGATAAAAGCAGCGCTGTCTTTAGGTGGTCTATAAATTGTGACAGATAAAACTGTAGGGCTGCTGAAAACAATAGCATGGAATTCAAAAGTGGTAAAATGATCAAATAAAATTTGTTTGGTGGTGAGTGTGTTGTTGGCTAAAGATGCAGTCCCACCACCTCTCTTACCACTTCTAATAGAAAAAGAGAAATTAAAATTTGGTGGGGAGGCCTCAGTGAGAACAACTGGTGCATCCAAACCCAGCCAAGTTTCAGTTAAAAATAAACAGTCAAGTTTATTATCTAAAATTAAATCATTAATAATAAAAGACTTGTTCGACAGAGAGCGTACATTTAAAAGTGCCATACTGATTGAGACTGGTGGATTTTTGACAATAGAGTTGAATGGATGTTGATATTTTTGAAGAGGCCGGAGGTTATTAATGTTTTTGGAGTTACTGGATTTATGATAATTCTGTTGCTCTCTGTTTGTGATTATGACGGGTATTGTGTTGACTGTGGGAAAGAGAGGTCCGAGTCCAGAGTTTTGTGTATTACTGTTAAAAGTGGAACAAATATAGGAGCTGGGACCAGGGGAACATCAGTCAGTGGCAGACAGATCAGCAGGTAATGTCAATTTGGGGTAGTGACAGGGCGATGTGCGGGAGTGCTGTACGCCAAATGCCAAATTGGCAGACAGCAAACGGTGTCCCCAGGCGTTGAGGTGGAGCCCGTCTGCCCCAAAAAGATGCCTCCTCTCCCAGAAGGCATCAAAATTGTTAATAAAACCCACGCCGTGGGAGACACAGGCGGAGGAAAGCCAGGTGTTAAGGCTGAGCAGCCGGCTGAAACGGCCTATCCCTCTGCCACAGGTGGGGGTGGGCCCGGAGATAAAAGCACTCACCTGCAACTGACCAAGGAGGCTGAAGAATGGTTAAAACATACCTTCTTAGATGAGCCCTGGCTAGATGTTGAACAGGCACTATGGAATGATCTAGAGATTTCAGATCTACCATTTATCAGCTCAAACATCAAAAGACATGAATGCTTTAGAAGCATCAACATCAGCTTTTCTCTGACAGCATGGTGGGAGTTTCTAAAAATAACGGAGTCTTCATAATCCCATGCAAACGTACACCTATCTGGAATAACCCTGACATATTACAAAACAATAATATGATTAATTTCCCAGAATGGAGTTGTAAAGGAATTAAATACTTAGAACATATATTAGAGGGAACAGAATTTATTCCATTTGACAGACTAGTTGCACAATATGGGATCAACAAGAAAAGATTTTTAGAATATCAACAAATTAAATCCATAGTAAAAAAGAAATTTAACCTCAGTCAAGTTGAATTACAAACACCACCAAGTGCGGTACATTTTCTTACTCTTAAATCCCCTAAATTATTATCTAAAATATACAGAACACTTTCTAAATTAGATGAATCAATATCACTTCCTATTGCAAAGTGGGAAGCAGATTTATCAGTCAGCTTAGACCAAATCTTCTGGTCTCAGATATGCTTAAAAACCTTTAAATTGATTAAAAATCCCAGTCTGCAGTTAATACAATACAAAATACTACATAGAGTGCACTATACAGGTCATCGGATGTTCAAGATGGGCTTTACATCTTCCAACAACTGCTCACACTGTCAAACCAATACACCGGACAATTACATTCACGCTCTTTGGTTCTGTCCACCAGTGCAGAAGTTTTGGCACGAGATATGTGAAGACTTATCAAAGTGTCTGAAATGTAAAATTCCAACCTCCCCTTTAGTATGCTTGTTGGGAAAACTGGATGAGGTCACTACAGAAACTAATACAGTCCACATGGTTTTTACTGCCCTATGCATCGCCAAGAAAACGGTTCTCATGAACTGGAAAAATAAAAATAACCTTAATTCTAGCCAATATAGAAACCTTCTAATAGATCACATTAGTCTCGATATAGCCTCTGCCACCACATTAGATCAATCCCTCTGGGCTCCTTTGATCGGCTCCATCACCTAGCGGGGATAGGGGGTCGTGGTTTGGTCCCGCCTTAGCTATTGTGGTTGATGTGGCGTTGGGACGGGCTTAGGGCGCCTGGAGGACCCCGGAGACGTTATCCCTGGAGGGCTTAACCCGGGGGTTGTGTTCATAACCTGGTTAGTGGCTCTGGTCGCTCTTAGAGGTTGTTCTCCTCGTGGCTGCGTGCAGCGGGGCTGGAGGATGGTCTGTACTCGTGGACGTAGGTTACTAGCCTGGTGGCCTGGCTGCCCCTGAGTGGATCCGGGGCAGGCGTGGGGGTTTGGGGTTCGGGGGTGCTTCGCCTCCGTGCTGGGGCTCTGGCTGGGCCTTGGGGGCTTCGGTCCTCGTCGGTGTGTCGCCGAGGTTGTGAGCGGGTGGGTGCACGAGGGCTCAGCCCTGGCGCAGGGGGCCTCTTGTGCATCGGCCTAACTGGGGGGCTCTTCAACTGGCGGGGAGGTGGTTCCATCCTTGCAGGAGTCCACTCTGCAGGTGGGGGAGAGACATAGGAGAGGTGGAGAATAAACTTAACCTAATAAACTTAACCTGGGTGTCTGTTGTCTTGTGTAGTCTGGGAGACGATTGAATGTTGGGGTGGGTACAGTTTCCTCTGCGGTGGGGTAGGGTGGGCTGCCCCAGGTCCTGTAGGGCTTGGCAGTGCTGCTACCGTAGGCCCCGGTCTGGATGGACCTGGGCTCCCTTGCCTTGGTGGGTACCAGAGGACGGGGGTGCCTACTGGGGTCAGCGGGGGAGCTGGCCCTAGGGAGGGGCATCCTCCCCTCCCTCCTTTTCCTCCCCATCCCCGGCTACCTCCCTCTTCCCGCTCCACCACACTCACCCACACAGGTAGGGCCTTGGGGTGCGGGTGTGTCACCAGGGTGCAGGGGAGACATTCCCCCCCCCCCTCTGTCCCCTTCTGGCCACCTGTGCCTCAATTTTATCTCACAACTTAGACATCCACATTACTTACACTCTCATAACACACACATATATATAGGGCCTTGAGGGTGGGCACGTTAACGGCGTCCAGTGGACGGTCTGTGTACTCAAACCTACCTCTGGCGCTGGTGCCCACCTCTCAATTTTAAATCCATGTAGACATTGAGGGTTCTCGGGAGGGGCCGTGCTAACACCTGCTGCTCTCTGGCAGCAGCACCATGCTCTCCCTTGTTTTAAATGCACCTTAGAACAACACGCAGCAACACTACACATGAGCGGGAGGAGGGAGGTATGGGGTCTTCACACACCCCCGTTCTCTGCTAGCCATCGGGGCGGGGGGGCTGGGAGGAGATGTTGGCTGTCCGATTGGCCTCCCTGCTGCTGCGGAGCCTGGGACGGTCTGCTTGCCTCCACCCCGGGGGGAAGGGTAACATCTCTTGGGTCTGGGTTCTGTTTCCCCCTCTGGGGGCGAGGGTACCTGGACCCGGGGTATAGAGTATGTTTGGGGAGTGTGATTGTGTGTACATGTCCATTTATGTCAATCCTTACGTTGGGTGAGTGCTGAGTGTTTGTATATGTGTGCATGAGGGTGGGAATGCATGTTTGTGTCTGTGTGTGCCTGTTTGTCTGTGTCTATATGTCAGGTCGGGTCTTAGACTCCACCTCTCTGGGAACTCCCAGGCCCTCCAAGGCCTATCTCCCCTCACCACACTCCCTGCCGGTGACTGATGCCCTCAGGGGTCGGTGCATTGGTGGTTCTTGGTGTCCGGGGCTGGGCACTCAGGTATGTACCGGCTCACTCCCAGTGGCTACTTGGCGGGGCCTGGCGCCTGTTGCTCGGTCAGGCCTCCTCCGGGGTGCGGGGGGCCCTTGGGCCTCTGGCCTCTGGGCCTGCGGCTCGGTTCACTCTGGCACAGCTGGCTGCCGGCAGAGCCGGCGGGCACGCCGGTGCAGCCCCCTCTAGCTTCTGCTCGGTGGCTACTGGGTGACGCCTCGTCTGGGGATCCTCAGCCCTTCCCATGAGGGTGGCACGGATGCCCCTCTGGTGGTCCTCCTTGTGCTCTCGCACTCTGGGGCCTCTGGATGTCTGGGGCCTGGATCTCCTCCATGCCTGCTTCATGCCCTGGAGGATGGGGCTATGGCTCTCTACATCCTCTTCCAGACCATTACATGTGGAAACCATTTGAATACAAGCGCGCTGATCCACACAGGTGTGCACACGGGTGTTCACTGTTCGTAGACTTAAATCACACCTTTCTTGGCTGCTACTTCAAAGCACATTGTGCGCTGTTGGTCCTGCGTGCTGCACAACAACATTGAATATTCAGTATTTACTGCTGTTTACACTTAGCTAGATTAATGCGATGGTGTTGTGTTTAGTATGTTGCTTTGGTTTTTTTGCTTGTTTTCTATTCTTCTTCTCTCAACAGGTGATCCAGGAGATTTTATTTTTATTTTATTTTATTTTATTTTTTTTCACCTTTCTCACTGTCCCTCTCCCCTTCTGTTTTTCTTTTCCTTCATCTTTCTTTCTCCCTTTCCTATCCCTCACTCATGTCTATCCCGTCTGTAACAACTGAAAATAAAATAAAATAAATAATAAAAATAAAGGTCGATCAAATGGACCAATACGGCAATGCCACGATGATCCATTTGGCAAAATAAATCCATTGGGTATCCTTGTTGGTCCTCAGACAACAATTCTGACGGCTAAAGAACCAAATGGGACAGACAAAAAAAAATAGCACTTAGTCGACCTCTGTTTGTTTTGCAGCATGTGTCACATTCTAAAAAAACATAATTTGTTTGTGAAATTGTGTTACCTTTTGTCAGATAAATATTGAACTGTCAGTGAAGTGAGTGATCACGAGTTCAAGCACTGCATGTGGGTCTGGGATGAGGGGCTTTTTGTACAGTGAGACCTGAACTGATTAGGTAAGTCCATGCTGGTGACCATAACATAGGTTGCATGGCATCAGACTCTGGACACGTGTAGACTGTCATCAGAGGATTAGCTTACTGCTTATTAGCAGAGTCAGAGTCATTTTTTATGTACTAATACATGAAGACACGTTTCTTTGTTTCTATGTATGAAAAAATCAGGCTGCATTTACAAAGGATTGTCACAGAGCCCACACAATGTTTCGAAACTGAGAACCAAAACTAAGATTTGCAGGTTGTTTTACAGCTTATTTTGCTTGATTAATGACTAAAAATTACTGTATTACTTATTCAATATTATTGATGTACTCTTCAACCAAGTAATGAAATTATGGATAGCTGGTTAAAACAGTTTGTAATAACCGAAGCGTGGTGTTCTTTGCTGCTTTATTCAGTACAACATTTAATATTGTCCATATGCAGCAGACGTTCCTCATTAGAAATGGACACAAAGTCTTTATAACTATTACAGAGTTAAACATATAACAATATATCTGAGTGTATCACATGAAGTGAACGGGCGTGTTTAGTGTGGATCTGGTCAGGAACAAGGTTAGGGAGACAGTAACTGGGGACCAGAGATGGGCAGTAACGTGTTACTTGTAACGCATTACTGTAATCTGATTACTTTTTTCAAGTAACGAGTAAAGTAAGGGATTACTATTGCAAAAACGGTAATTAGATTACCGTTACTTTCCCGTAGGAACGCTGCGTTACTGTGTTACTAAAACCGTGATTCTTTGCGAGAATGTCTCACGACAGTGACGGACGCGAGTGTGCCGTTAGTGACAACAGCTGTGTGCAGATCAACAATGGATCACATATCGATTGTGGGAGAGAGTATGAGCGTGCAGCGTTTAAAGCGTGGAAGTACTGACCTTACTTTGAGTTTGATTCCATAAAAAGTGACAAAAACATTAGCGTCCATTGTGCGTGGGAAGAAAACTTCTTTTTACTGCAAAAAACCCCCTAAACTTCCGAGCAAGCACCGAGTAGCTACGACGTAATGGGAAACTCACAGAGAAACTCGCGGATTCTTCAACTGACCGCAGCACACCTGCACCAGGGTAACCCTCCGCCTACCGCACTCCTGCTTTACAGGTGAAAATCGAGCAACAGGGCCGCTAGTCTTTGATTTTATTTATTTTCTGCTGTGTTTTACTTGCATCTATTTGAAAGACTGAGTGTAAACACAATTTTTTTTTTATTTTATGTGCTGGAATGTGCAGAAAATAGGTTTAAATGTTAAACTAATTTATTCAAGTCAGAGAATGCTGCATATAATTTAATTTTTGCTTGATGCTTAAAGTTAAAAGATTAAAACTGATAAAACAAGTTAAAAAAAAGAGACTTTTCCATTTGATTACATTTTGTATGATAGATTATGCAGAAAAAGTAGAATTGGGCTGAAAGATCTATCGCTTTATCACCTATTCAGGTTGTAAATCGTGTTTTTAAAAAGTAACTAAGTAACTAAGTAATTAATTACTTTTGAAAATAAGTAATCAGTAAAGTAATGGGATTACTTTTTTGGGGAAGTAATCAGTAATTAGTTACTGATTACTTTTTTCAAGTAACTTGACCAACACTGCTGGGGACAAAGCAAAAAGTGGCACTTTGACTTCAGCTGGGGCCGATAACTTAGCATCCCAACTTCTCACCAAACATGGTCAACTGTAGCTCCAAAAGCTAAAGTGCTAATTAATGGCCCCAGGTGAAGGCAGGAGAAAGTTTGATCAACTATAGACGGCTTGTTTTTCAGGAATGAGCTTAAGTAAAACATCAAAACATGGCCTTTCCTAAATTTAAACTAAACTCAACCACAGCAGATGACAACACGTTTTAATTTCTGCAGTTTTAGAAGGAAACAAACTATTATTGCCACTGGGAACATCTGACGAGATTTGTGCCAATCTGGAAAACTATTGGACCATGTGACCAATTTAGTTTTTTATTCTGGGGGACTTGCTTTGGATCCATGTGATCACCCAGTGTCACATGGGTGAGAATATCACTGAAGAACCTCTCCAAAGTGTTGTTGTGATTAAAAGGAACCCTTTAATGAGCCATTTGAACACCGTATGCACGATCATTACTGGACTATGCAGATTTCATGCCAGTCTCATGATGGTAATCTCTTGATATAAGACTCTTCTAGTCTGTTAAAAGGTGTTCTGTATTACACCTGCAAACACCGACCTTGTGATAGGTCTGGGCTTTTCATTCATTCAGTCATTACTTTCCTTTGTTCTAACTCTGTTGTCATTTTAGTCTGCTCTTCTATTAAGAGTGAATTCTGGGCCTTGAAGTGTACGGAGCCAATCAAGCTGAGACCTCCCTGAAAAGATGTGCCTCTGTCTGCTTCAGACAAAAGACATTTAATTAACCAACAATAGGATGTAATATCACAAGATATGTCCCTGAACATGTGACAACCATAGAAAGAGGGGAGAAAGCTCACTGTGCTCACAAAGCAGACATAGAGGCTTACAAGTATATTTTAGGTACCTGAAAAATGCAGAGCATGTGGAGGACACCACATAAAACCAAAACATGAAGAAGTGGACGAACACTTCAGCTTATAACTGTAAATCCCTGCAGAGCAGCTCTGATCATCATCAGACAACTTAGCCAGTCCTTGTGTGTTAATGTTTTTATAGAAAACATGATTTCCAACATGTTATCCAGTGACGATGAGCATTTCTTTACTTAGCAATGAAAAAGCAAAAATGTGATGATTTACATGAATTCAGTTTTATTTATAAAGCATCGAGTCACAGCAACAGCTGCCCAACGATGTTTAATATTGTAGGGTGCATTTACATTTCCTAACACTACATTTCACCTTACAGATCCTGTTATGTGTCTGTTGTGTTTAAAGCTTTACAAGCAAATCTGGCTGACTGTAGACTGTATGTACTAAGATAGATGTAACCACCAAGAGATCATACTTTGAACTCTCGGTGTTATGGCGTTACCATGTCTTCTGTCAGGGCCAGAAGTGACTATATTTGGACAATTGATGCAAGCTTGCTTTATTAGCAAGCTGTATCTTTAAATTGTGCAGATGCAGTTCGTGGACACATATCCTTGATAAGAATGTAAGTATCCATCCATCTTCTTCCGGTTTATCTGGGGCCGGGTCGCGGGGCGGCAGCCTAAGCAGAGAAGCCCTGACCTCCCTCTCCCCAGCCACCTCCTCCAGTTTATCCGGGGGAACACCAAGGCGTTCCCAGGCCAGCCGAGAGATATAATCTCTCCAGCATGTCCTGGGTCTGCCCCGGGGCCTCCTCCCGGTGGGCAGTGTTGGGGAGTAACGGAATACATGTATCGCCGTTACGTATTTAAAATACAAAATATGAGTAACTGTATTCCGTTACAGTTACCGTTTAAAAAGGTGGTATTCAGAATACAGTTACTTTGTTGAAATAAATGGATTACACTGCGGTATTTTCCTGTTTCATATTGTCGCGGGTCAGGACTGTTTGGGTTTTGTTTGACAGCTACGTTCTGTTGTTCCAGGCGGCAGCGTTACGGTTGCCATGGTTACAGGATGACGCTCTCTCTCTGTGTGTTTCCTGGGTGACAGAGCGCCTTTTTGTTGTTGTTGTTGTGCTAAGCTAACAGGCAGAATGCTACAAGCATAGCTCTAAAGAATGTAGCATCATGGGCAGTGTAGTCCGTGCTGCAGGGAGAATGGACCGCCATACACGTTATGTGTCTGTGAGCGAGGGAGGGAGAAAAAGGCAAAGTACGAGTTATCATCGAGCAGAAACGGGAGCTGGAAGCATGTAAATATAATAATAACCACTTCAGCCAAGAAGAGTGCCTGACGAGCCCAGTTGTAAGTAAGCTATTAAGACTCGACTGTACACCGTGTTCGTGTTTTCCTCCGAAACAATAAGTTCAGTTGGAGCAGCCTTTCAACTCCTCTCTCTGTCTCTCGCAAGAAAAGTTGACCCACACAACAAAGTAAAGCTATTTTTCGGCTACGAGCCGACAGGGACCCCGCCATATTAGTCAGAGGTCCCTTTACTACAGTTCGGAGTCGCGGACCTTCAGTAATAGTAATAAATCACACAGCAATAGTACATTCACGTTGTTGTAAAAAGCATGATAATATATTAAGTAATCCAAAGTATTCAGAATACGTTACTGTCATTGAGTAATGTAACGGAATACGTTACAGAATACATTTTGGGGCATGTATTCTGTATTCTGTAATGGAATACATTTTAAAAGTAACCTTCCCAACACTGCCGGTGGGACATGCCCGGTGTTCTGACAAACCATCCTACTTTAGCAAAACGTCCTACTGTAAGTAGTGTATGCACATTTCTGCTGTCACAGAGTCATTTCAGCACATATTTAAGTAGATATGACAGTTTGCCACTGAACTTTGCCCATCAGAGTGTGCTTGTAGCTCATATTCATAAAGCCTGGACAGTTTGCCACTTCATTTTATCTGTTTAAGTATGCTTGTAGGTCACATTCACAAAGGTAGCATGGTTCGCCACTTAATTTTGTGCGCATGTGCAGAAACAATGGGTAGGCTGGTTTGTCAGGTAGGATGGATTCCCAGAACACTGGAAAACTTCACCCAGGAGGTGCCCAGGAGGCATCCTTGTCAGATGCCTGAACCACCTCAGCTGGCTCCTTTCCATTTGGAGCAGCAGCGGCTCTACTCTGAGCCCCTCCCGGATGGCCGAACTTCTCACCCTATCTCTAAGGGAGAGGCCAGCCACCCTTCGGAGGAAGCTCATTTCCGCCACTTGTATCCGCAATCTCGTTCTTTCGGTCACTACCCACAGCTCGTGACCATAGGTGAGGGTAGGGACGTAGATCGACCGGTAAATTGAGAGCTTCGCTTTTACGCTCAGCTCTCTCTTCACCACGACGGACCGGTGCAGCGTCCGCATTACTGCAGCTGCAGCACCGGTCCGTCTGTCGATCGCCGACAGAAAGTATGTTATTTAAATACTAGAATGTCACTCAGTAAACTAAGGCAATGTTTCACAGGTCCAAGAAGTCCAGTTCTGACTGGACTTGGTCAAAGTGAAGATTAGCAGACAGCTGTGAGTCCATGTGATGGCACACCTGTCAAAGAGACAACACTGCTAACTTTGAGCTTTTATAGTATCCAAGTTATTAAAATGCTGCCAGATAATCTGTTGGTAGCACTCAACCCTTTATCTGGTCTTTATTCTTGAGATTCAAATTTAGTTTATCCAGTAGGAAGATCTGCCCAAGGTCATGTTTCATTCCAATAACAGGAGCCGTGGAGGGAGAATAGCAGAATAAATCAATAAACATCTAATAAAAAGACCCTTAATGGTGGAGCAAATAAGCTCTTCAATTAAAATTTGTTTGGACTTGAAATTGTAATTTTAACGGAAAATCCTGACATAAGTCATTCCTACAGCCACTGTTATAATGAGACTGAGATCTGGATTATTCAACAATGTCCACATTCCTAGTTAAAAACGTCATATTCATGACCTCTTCCATTCAGGAGAAACTGTCAATTTGTGAAGCAGATAATGGAAGAGGCAGGTGGACACAGCTGCTGGAATCAGTCTGTGCCACAAGGCTCCTTTCCAGCACTGTAATATATTGCAAGCATACTCTCATTTTGAGGGAGATTTGTCATAATATCAAATGGACCAGATGCTTTCCCCCAGTTCCAGAAGCTTTTCTTTGCCCACTGGGTCATCCTGTCAAACACAGGGAAATATGCTCTATGTCATACTCCCACCATTCGACATTACAGAGCGAGAGGATGGAAAGAGCTGAAAATCACAGCGCTGAGCAAGTTGGACCTGCAGATTTGGTTTGTGCAATCATGTTTATGTGTTTCATTATGTATATTTGTGTGTAGTTTCAGATTGTAGAGACAAGAATAAAACAACAGCCCACAGTTGTCTTTCCACTGCCAACTGGATGGTTCCTTAGCTGAGAGTCTTGTCCCAAAGTTAAAGAACGTAATGAGCTAAAAGCTCAATTCACAACGTGTTGTTGATAGAAGGAGAAGTCAAAGTACATATCATACATATTTGATCCCGAAGCAAAACACGACTTAATACTTGGCTCAAGAAACTCTTGTTGGTAAGCTTGCAGTCGGTGGACCAGGTTTGGATTTAGGATCGATTTAGGCCTGCTCTAGTTTACAGAAACAACCACATCTTTAAAGCTTCACTTCTCTCTTCAGTTGTAGCACTGAGGTGTGGAGACTGGCGAGAACAAGCATGATGTTCCCAGCTCACTGTGGGGGTCGTATTTTTGGGTCCTGTCTGAGTATTCAAGTCTCTGAGGAGTAGTGATTGTAAGTTGTGTGCTACATGGGTACACAGTCAATCTGTGTTTTATTATTACACTCATGCAAATTAGTTCATAATGTTTATAAAAATGGTCTTATAGAGCATGCCTGATGTCTTGTCTCCTCCCCTTACACCCAGATGGCCCCGCCCCTCCCTGAGCCTGGTTTCTTCCTGTTAAAAGGTTTTCCTCCCCACTGTTGCCAAAGTGCCATCTTTCCATTCAAATTCAGCAGGGGATCATTAGGAACATTTTAATGTTGGTCCAATAGCAAATTAAACTGGTATACATTTTTATTTTAACAAGAACTAGGTAAACAAAAATCCTTGCACCACGGCAGCACAGGAAAAAATAGATAAACTACTCAATATGCATCAAACGAGGCCAGGAAAACCTGAGGGAAGACAAATGAGTGGAAACAGCCCATTCACACACAATGGGCAGAGGGATATTACAGCACAGGAGGGGGGGGGCTAACATCACACAAAGCCACAAGAGGAAATCATTTTAAAATTGTTTAGCTTACATAATGAAAGGAATAGCGAACACAGAGAATCACATATAGATGTGGGAAAACAGGAAAAAGGAAAACACTTATGAATTCATCGATACAAAGGCAACAGTTAAGACTTGTGAAAAGTGAAAAGACTTCCAAACAGGAAGCAACTCACTGGTCATGCTTCGTTTTATCACTGGCAGGTCATTAGCACTCGTCCTAGGCTCCTGTTGCCTAGGTAACATATTTCCTTTCCTGTCAGTCACTGGCATCCTTTGTCCTCAGTGGTGGTCGCTTCAGTCGTTCACCGAGTTCAGAGAAGTTTAACTTGTGACCTGCACACTTGATTATTTTGCTCGTCTACTTAAACTTGTCAAATGTGAACGCCACCTCAGCGAAAAATCCTTTCCCTTTTGGATGCTGCCGTACGGACTGTTCAAAGCTCTCTGAGTCACGTGTAACCACACACCACTTTATTCTGTACATTTTAAGCACTCTCATCCACAGGCAATGTAGAATCACCAATTAACTTAACATGCATGTCTTTGAAAAGTGGGAGGAAGCTGGAGTACCCCGAGGAAACCCACTCAGCCACAGAAAGGATGTGAGAATTCCACACAGGCTGTAGTTTGAACCAGTTGTTGAGAGGCAGTAGTGGGCAGCGTGGGGGTTCAGAGGTTAGCGGGTACAAACAGAACATTTTATGTTCAATAAAACTGGAGCCGAGGTGAGGACGTGGTCGTTACAGTTTAGGGACAATTTGATTTGAAAGGAGAATTACAAGAATTGTCAATTCTCTGTTTTTTCTATAAAACCTTTGAAATCCTTGCTTTAATACGAGCTGCTGTAAACTAGTGTTTCTTGTTTGTAATTATTAAACTAGTATGAATTACTGTAACTTTACAGAAAGCAATTTAAAAACGGAGCTTTTTCAAATTGTAGGGAAAAGTCTCCACTGAAAATGGATGAGTCACTTCAGTCACATTTTAATTGTGTCATTTAAAATCCACTGTGATGGTGTACAGAGGCAAACTGATAATGTTTATTAATGCTTCTTCAGTCAGCTTTCTTGCTTTTGAGTAAACTTTTGAACTGCAGAAGCACAGGGGGGGGGGCAGCCACTTTAAAACAGGAAGTGGCTGGCTTTTACTAAGTGGCACTGGAGGAGGAGGCTGGAGGCCTCAAGTCATTGAAAGTTACAAGTCACAGCGATGCCTCAAACAGTTAATATGCAATATACTAGGACTACTAATAATAATAACTACTTCAGTCTATAACTAATAATGATAATGGTACCACAAATTAAATGTGGTCCTGTCTCTTTTTGCTTTCTTCTCGTTCCCTTCACCTCCACCACAGATGGCTGGCCATGGTCCTGCCAGAGGTTTCTTACAGGTAAAAGTGTGTCACAATAAGATCCCACACTAATTATTTGTGCCACTCCAAAAATAGTTTCTGTCGACCACGAGACAGAAAAGCGCATCACAGGCCTAACAGCTGCAGGTGTATCACTCCTCCTGTTCCCACCTGGAGACAGCGTTTGCAATCGGCCTTTTTGGCCTTTTCCACTGTGACATTCAGGACTGTCCTCATTGCTTTGACACACAAACCAAAGCAAACAAAGTAACACAATAACTATACACAGGCTGAATGTCAGGAATCACTCATAACTCGATCTCTCTCTCTCGCTGCTGTCACTTCCAAAACTTTACCCTCTGCCTAAACAACCATTTTTCCACCAAAAGGTGTGGCATGTTTACTGTTTGTGTGCTAGCGAGCGCTGTCCTTAGAAAATGCTGTCTCCAACACGTGCTCTGGCACACTTATAGCCGTCGGTTGCTTTTGACAACAAGAAATGAGCCGTTTCATCTCTATGGGCGGAACCATTTTTTATGGGGGATAGAGTTAACTCTATGCAATATATATACAGATTTACTGTAGCTATGCTCAAAGTGTTAATGACAGCTTCTTTT
The DNA here is from genome assembly GCF_900408965.1 of Simochromis diagramma. NCBI lineage: Eukaryota > Metazoa > Chordata > Actinopteri > Cichliformes > Cichlidae > Simochromis > Simochromis diagramma. The sequence continues at coordinate 7,189,482 of NW_024386892.1, read as the reverse complement.
AATAAACCACATTGTCATATGCAAAACTAGGGTGGCACTAATGCCAGCAAGAGACTATTTTAGGGTGGAACCTGCCACCCCGTGCCACCACAGTGCATCCGCCCCTGGAATCTTTACTGGACAATACAACAACTGAAATAACAGATTTAAAGCTCACTGGGATAAAAAGGAGAATAAATGAATGTGAGACGACTGCCATGACAGAATAAACTTTTTCTTTTGTAAAATCTCATTGCATTTACTCAGCAAAGGAATTGGGACATGCAGCTTTGTTCCAGTGAATGTTTTTGTTTTGTAATGTTTTTTCACATCTACTGAACGACCAGTGTTGACGTCCGTACGACATCCGTCTGGGCTGTTGATAGTCTAAAACGTGGTGCTTGTGTGGGTCTTTTCAACGTCAAACTTTGACTCATTTTAGATGCTGCTTTTATACGTCTTCTACAGGCTCTGTAGTTCCATGTTTCCAGAGGGGGGAGGTCATGTTTTCAGTACAGAAACAGTTAATGCAGAGCGATCAGTGGACGCCTCCAAGATGGTGTGAGCTAGTTCACTTCACACGCGCACACACACACACACACACACACACACACACACACACACACACACACACACACACACACACACACACACACACACATCTACTGATCACAGCCACATTCACTTCATCTTATAGTCATGAGCTCTTCACAATAAAACAGAATACTTATAAAAATGAATCTTTTTAAAGCTTATTAAACACTTTGTTCTCCTTTTAAAAGGAATTTCCACATTTTTCTAAACCATTATTGTTTTACATTTTAACCTTAATTTCAATATTTTCAATATTTCAACACATTTTAATAAATGCCAGGTTTAATCTGGTTACAAACATTAAATAACGCAGTGAAAGAAAAACAGGAAAATGTAAAATAATAACAACAAAAAACAAACAAAGCCACATGTACAGAATAAGGCTAACACATAATGAATCTGTCTGAATAATCTGTATTCATACATATCATGTTGATAACAATGATGTTGATATTTGTAAATAAAAAATGTTACATTTATTAATCATGTAAGTTTCCTGCACAGGTCACATGACATCCAAGAATATTACCCGGTCCAAAATTCAGATGTTGGGTTGGGTCGTGGTAGATGTCGTTTAGATGTCCAGGGTTGGTCATGGAGCGACGGGCCCAATATAGACATGATCTGCATGTCTATCCGATGTTCTGTGAGGAGGATGCTTTCAAATAAGATATTTGTCCTTCACTTGCTAACTGCCTTTCCAAAATATCAAACTGTCCTACGTTGAGCTTGCTGGGATCTTGATGGCGTGTTTGTGCATCCGTCGTGATTGTGGGGCTCAGGTTGGCTCGTATATTTGCGAATCTTCCATCTTTATTTCTTGAGCTTAAACTGACAAGCAGATGAAGAACATGAGTGACAAAAACACGCTGAATCTGTTTTTCAAGAAAGCACAAGAGGAGCTTTAAATGTCTGAATAGAGAAGGGAACTGTACTCTGTGTGCACCGTTATCTGGTCTGCAAAGGCCGAGTGACCTGTCCTCATTCTGTCAATTAAAGAAAATGAAACACTAGCGTGCTTGGAGACTCGCTTGCTGATGACAGCTTTTCAGATGTATGGTATTATGACTGGATAAGGAACTTGGTTTCCTGTAATTTACGGCACTTTTGCCGTCTTATGTTATACTGGCATAAAATAAAATACTTTTTAGTGACACTGCAGCCTTTTCATTATAATTTTCTCTGTCTCTGCTCGAGGACAGGAAAGAGGTCATTGTGAGTGCACTTAGCCGGTGGCAGAGCCACAAAAGCTTCACATAGAGGCTAATTCACAGTGCAGCCCTCCACCATCAAAGTGCTCGGCTGTGGATTTAATTGAGAGCAGCTAAGCTCCCAACTGGGGATTCTACAGTACGGCCAGCTGACAGTGGCAAATCAAACGGCCTCTTCATAACTGGAGCTCTCTTTCTGCTGAGACAAAAAAAGAGAGTTTATACTTACAATTACTCATGACCAAGATAATTATTCCCTTCTGAATACCAGCGAAACTGCTGTGCTGCTACAAACCACACTGGCCTTGTGTTCACATGAAGAAAGTCTTTTGTCGTCCTAAAAGCTTTTTTTCTTTTCAGTTTCTCGCTTTAAGCAAAAACATGAAAACAACACAAATTCTGGGAAACTCAATAACAGCAATATTGATTTTGATAAGATATTGTACATGGATCAGGACTGCAGCATGTTTTACTAGAGCCATGGGCTGAACGTACTGTAGCACACACAGTCAGGGTAAATTGTGCATTATTCTCGAGTCTAGCACACTGACTGGTGTGGTTAGCATTGTCCCCTCGTAATAACAAGGCTCCGTGTTCGAACCTCAGCTGAAGCTCATCCCAGCTGTCATAGGACAAAACACGGCGTCCTCCCTGGACATGCTGCTACTGCCAGGTCGTACTGTGATAGTGAAACATCAAAACCCGAGTACATCAGATTGATACTGAGAGGTTTTCTCAGGATAGAGACTGAAAGTTTCAGAGCACGCAGCTCTGCATCACTGAGTTGTATCCAGAGCACGAGCAGGTATACCAAAAGTGAGCACACATAAGAAGATCGATGCATCAAGCTTTGTTCATCGACAGATACACACGGCTGACAGATTACAGGAGAAACCATTACAAGAGTAAAGTCCAGTGGATTCATACAAAGCATACATCCCTCCATTCATGCTTTGTTGGTACTGATGGAGACGACTGTTTCAGAGATAACTGAAGTCATCACTTTCATCTTCATTAAGTAGCTCCATGCACCCAGTGAACAGAAGCCGTCAGACTGTGGAGTCGAGCCTAACGCGAGCACTTGGGACAGATCAGAATACAAACAGGGCTGCGACTAACAAAAACGTACACCTGGACATACCTGGAGCATGACTCATGGAGACACAGGGACGTGAGCAGAGGAAGACAAAGGGCTTCATCACACAGAGGGATAACGAGGGAATGAGACAGGAGGAGAGCACAGCTGGGAGTAATCACACACAAGACTTTCAAAGTAAAACAGGAAACGAGACATTCACAAAGACACGGACTCGACACTGAGACATGGAGACATGACAGACTGGGGGAAACACAGGACGTGCACGAACACGGAGACGGTGGAGACTACGACGTGAAAGGTGGAACACAGGGAGGCCTCGTAGCTGAAACCTGAAGGCCAGAAACTATGATCACACATGGAGAACAGAAAGGATGAATTAACACTGACAGAAGCATCCTGATTAAAAAGCAACCAAACCAAAAACATGTGTGATCACTAATAAAGATGATTACTGAGTGTGGGTAGGCCTGTGGGTCAACTTCTCTTTAACCCTCTACTGCATGACTTTTTAATTTTGGGGGAAAAAAATATTTCTCCCTATTTTGGGGGAGCTTTAGGGTCCCTAATAATATATCAATCATAAAATTTGACACCCTGCCCCCCCCCCAAACAGATATTGGTTTGTTGCTTCAAGGCAACACTGTGCAACAAGGGTAGTAAAATGCCAAGTTATTCTATAATAAGTTGTATTAGTACAACAAGGATGAACAAATAAATAAACAACAAATAAACAATGTAAACATTTCACAAAACAATAAAACACCAAAATACATCCAACATTTAACCCTAACCCCATGCACGTGCGCGCGCGCGCACGCACACACACGCACACACACACACGTTGTGTTTCCATCACTTTTGGGGACATTACATTAACTTACATTAATTTCCTGGAGACTTATCCTGACTCTACCCATCACAAGTCCCTGCCTGAACCTTACCCTAACCCTGACTCAAGCCTTCACCCTAAAATTGAATGATTTACCTTGCAATTTGTCCCCATAAAGTAGGCGAGACCTCACAATATGAGTGTGTAAACAAATTGTACAACAATAAGTAATACATGACCACACACACTGACACCCACACAGCAATATTGGTATGGCAGGGATCAGGCCCACACAATGTGCTTACACATGGCCCACATACCACAAAAAATGACGGCCCTTTGGTGGCCCAGACCTGGTTTGCCAGAGGTGGCCCACACATGGGCCAACACAAGGCCAGTTTCAGACACCCTGGTCGTCCTGTGCTGGCCCATGTGTAGATTACCTCTAGCAAACCTGATCTGGGCCACCAAAGGGCCGTTATTCATTGCGGTATGTGGGCCATCTGTAGGTGGTGTGCAGCCACGGGCCAGTTGTAGACACACTGCTGGCCCTGTGCTGGCCCAGAACGGTTTCAGCTCTGGCCCCAGATGTCAGCATAATGTGTACCTTAATCAAGCCATGCAATAACAACATGTGCCAGAACATGCAAAACAGTGCAAAAGTAACATGCCGAAACTCTGTTCAGACGGTGAATGGACTGATTTTTATGTAGCGCTTTTCTACTCTCCCAGATTACTCAAAGTGCCGGCTTGATACCAGATCCTGGCCAACCTGCTTGCTATGTGGACACTAACACACACACACACACACACACGCACAGTTACTTTACCAACTGACCCCTGACCCCTGAGCTCCTAAGTGTTCCTCAAACCTCATTCAGGTATCCACTCCTCTACTTCACTGTCACTCCCTGAAAGCTCACTGTCCTCACTTTCTGAGGACAGAAAGTGCACATTCCCTTGGTTTCCTTGCATAAAAAGTTTTTACATCCATGTCCTGTAATTATGAGTAGATTGTAAAGTAAAAAACATTGACTATAATCATATAAATGCACACAAAGACATCTCTACACACATATCCAAATGCATTATATTGCCTGAAAAAAATTGGGCTAACTGCGCAGTGTTGCCTTGAGGCAACGAATGAAAATGAACAGTTTTACAGTATAAATAAATTTAAAAAAGTAGAACAAACAATCAAATATGCTTCTTAACATATTCATGCACATACAAGTATTTTTTAATATACATTTATTTCACTATAAACATGTAAAATAGTGATCTTTATCTTGCCTCCTAATGGAGATGTCTCTCATGTAGTGCAGCTTGCAGAAAGGGGCCCTGCCCCCCCCCAAATCAAAGTCACACCACCTTCAACTCATCATTTTATTGGAAAGAGATGTGCCTGGTAGCATTGTTTGAAAAAAAAAGTTTTTTTTTTTTTGAAGGGCCACCGTAAGGCATGAAAATGTGGTTTGTTGCCTCAGGGCAACACTATGCAGTAGAGGGTTAAATAAACCCAAATCAAAATGTTAAAACAAAGCCACCACGTTTCCTCTGTGAGCACAGTGTTTGACACAATATCTACAATGTGTTTGCATTTCATTCATTATGGATTTTTACAGGTTTTTATTGGACTAGTTTCTGTGTTAAGGATATCAGATCCCATGAGACTGCTTCTTCCATTTTCATTTCCTGATATCATCATCTTAAAACACCACAACCAGCTGCTTCTCCTACACTGGGAGCTTCTCTTTGGGTTTCTACGATTTGAGAGTCTGGTTATTCTTGATCATGGATGCTGTCAGCGCAGCGTGTCCTGACGTAAATCCAGACTGGACCGAATGAGCAGAAAGCTCGGCTTTTCTGGACATATTAGTCATTTGTTTCAAAAAAGGAAAACTATCTTGTGCTCTATATGGACTGAGGGCAAATTGGATGCACTGACTTATCGTCACCTCTTAAGGTCCAAAGTGGTATTGGGTAAGTGTAGAGGCCTGCAAAAGCTGAATAGCTGCTAACTTCAGCAGATGCACGAATGTCTTAAACATCATGTCACAGGTGTTGAATCTCAGTTTAAAACAGTTTTTAAACTTTAAGCTTTCAGGCTGTTTGGCTGCTTTACTGGCATATTCAATGATCTGCAGGAATCTAGCAGCATGAAAGAAATTGGTCAAGACTTCAGTCAACAATTCTGCACAGCTGCCCTCGGGCCTCCTGTCAGTAGCTCCACCTCTCAAATATCTGAACACCTTTAAAGCAGTAGAGACGTGATGTGGAGTTCTCATTTATATGCACTGAAGCAGCAGAATTAAAGCAGATTTGTTGCATGTAGTGGTGTGTGTCTGTGTGTAGATTGGAGTCGTCCATTAATAACAGATTTTAATGTCTTTATTCACTCAGAATCAACTTTTTTTAGCCTAATAAAGCTGTGACTGTGACCCATGACCTGAAAAACCGATATTTAAAGGATGCTCATTTGAAATGCAGCCACGTCAAAGTGCTCATTTGTTCCAGCTCAGCGGCTCTGCCAGCACGAGTGTGAGGAGTTGGTGTGAAACGCTTTAAAAATGTTAATGTCATCTTTGTGTTTTTGGATTCCAAATTGTGATATTGTGGGTAAGAGATTCTGACCAGCTGATTGAGGAGCCTGACACTATGGCTTCGTGTCATCGTAGAAATAATGGTGTTCCCTTCAGCACAGGGGGGCATTACAGGATAAATGAGAGCTGTGGTTGCCTGAGGACATCTCTAATCTGGTATCTCACCTCCTGCAATTTGTTAATGCCGGTGAAAGCGAAATCTCATTCCCACAAGGCATGGTGTGGACTGTAAATGTTTGGGGGTGTGATGTTGCCAATAACAGCTCTGTGCAGACAAATAGTTTAAGCCTCAGTGTGATTATATGCTACCAAAACTATCAATGATATCTAAAGTGTGGAGACACACTGGAAGCAGCTGATGGGAGTAAAGTTTATCTGTTAACCACGTCTCAGTGATGGTATTGTGCTAATGCACTGCTCAGTCCCCCTGAATAAATTCATGTGGCGTCATACTGGGATAAACCCCCGTCCACACCAGTTTAGCATCAACACCAGTTTAATTGCTCATCTGTACAAAGTCGTCAGTTTGAGCCTTCAGGCTGTCACATATTTACTCTGCTCAAGTGTTTACACGGCGTCACAAGGAAACGTGTCAGCGCCAATTCCAATGAACATGAAGAGAAACAGTTACAGAACAGGTGGTGCCAGGTGGTCATGACTGAACAACATTTAATCCTTTCATCATCGGATATCAGCTGCAAAGAGGTAAAAACAAAACAAAACATCACATTAATATACCAGGATAACTGGATACAGAACCAGCACGAGCTCAGCTTTACTGAAATCTGACAGTACTGTAGAGTTGACATGCTTTTATTTCCAGTCTGAACCTACAGCCCGTTTCACACCAGCACTTTGTCTTTCCTGGTTACATGCAGACTGCAAACGGCAGTAAAAACAACAACTCTGCAGCCCTACTAACAACGTGAGGCTATATTTAGCACGCTTTCCTTTGAGGTCCATGTTGTCAGCATGAGACATGACAAACCTGCCGACTTTTCCACAGAGAGGTGTGCTACAAAGTGAGATTAATGGGTTAGTGAGTTTTCTGTGTAACCGAGGTGACTCTTTGTTAACCCGAGTATATCACTTATGGTGGTAGAACGGGGCGGGGCGCGGGGGAACGTAATGTTCACATGTGACAAAAAAGCAAATGTTGCCTACCCTGACCCGTAATTAGTGGACAAATATCAGCTGACCATAGAAAAGAGTAACACTGTTTCTTTTTTTAAGCTTTTAACAAATTTCTTTGCTTCATATGTGCAAAGAGTGTAATAGTAACAGTAGTGGATGAGATACACAAGATACACTGTTGTGTGTTGTGTGACGGTTCCAGTGTTGTTCTAACATGTTCAGTTTAAACTGATCAACTTTGAGGTTAGGGACTGTCACATTACACATAAAGGGCAACATTAAACATGGACGGAGTGCTAGAAGAAATCTCCTAATCCTAATCGCCTTCACTTGCTCTCTTGACTGCCAAAGGCAGCACTTTATTGGTCCATTTTGCACATAGAAAAGTCAAACGACACGTCAAACACTCCGTTTATTGGAATGTGCACAGCTGCTAACGAAGAAAGGCTGGCTTACAAGAGGAAATGCATTCATTCCAGCAACAGAAAATATATTTGGCATCTGGGCTCTGACCTCACTTCCTGCAAATGTGATACATACAACAATTGGAAAGTGGGTACTGTGGAGGTGGAGCAGCAACCGGCAGTGGTAGCAGCAGCTCTGGGGACATTTCAGGATCATATATATGTGTATGAAACAAGGAGAAGGAGGCCTGTTACTGTGTAAAAAGAGTCTCCTGTCTGAAGTAGCTCTTCATTTGTGATGCTATGACAAAGTAACAGAATATCGACAAAGACTATGTCACGTTCTTTGTATTGATCTCTTCCTTTTAATCTTCATCTTACTCTGGCCCTTCTGTATATATCTTAGCTTATCTTATTTATCTGTACGTGTTAATTTCAGCCTATTTCCTGCTCTATGTGAAGGGTACTTCCTCGTGTAAGAAGTAAGATTGTAGGTTTCCTCCTGTCTACAGGTTTGCACACATCTCAGGAGGGATTGCGCCCTCTCCTCTTTAGAGGAACTCTCTAAATCCTTCTTACAGGAAAGTTGTGCATGGATCTTTTCATGATGGAAACGACCCAACCATCTGGCTGAGGGAAGGAGGTTTTCCAAGAACCTTTAAGATTTTACAGCACGTGGCCTTGCTCATGAGCCCCTCAGAGCAGTGAAGTTGTTCTTTTCCCTTGAAAGAAAAACAGTCTGCAAGCACAATGTCTCCGTCCCTGTCCTTCACTGTGGGGGTGGCGTTCTTTGGGTCATACTCAGCATTTCTCCTTCATACCAAACACTGTGGATACTACACTGAGGTTACCAGTGGTGGTCCTGGTGACTGTGGTCCCAGCTGACTTCAGATCACTAACAAGCTCCTGTTGTGTAAAACCAAACTCCACTGATCCTGCAGTGAGAGTGCTGACAGGGACTAGAACAACAGAGCATGTTTCTCCCATATCGGCTTCTCTCCACTGGCTGCCGCTTAAATCCAGAGTTAAGTTCAAAATCCTGCTCCTTAAAACAAGGTCCTGAATTATAAGGCTCCATCTTATGTTAAAGAGCTCATAATCACCCCAACAGAGCACTTCACCCTCAGACTGCTGACGTACCTGTGTTATCATACATGATTTTTACTGTCATTGCTGCCTCTGACAGCTAAACGAAGAATAAACAACTACAGCTGAGATCAGTGGTTACAAACTGCAGTAATGAACTTACATATGATGCAACCCCTCCTTTCCTTATTCTGAAAACTAAATACACAGATACATGTCTGATAAAATGACATTTAATGTAAATAATGTGGAAATTAAGTTGGAGAACTCAAAAAAATATAATTATAAGCTGTGCATACAGAACATGACAGGTTTATATGAGTTATTAACCCCATCTGCCAGTGCTCTCAGGTGTAGACATTCTTTAAGTGAAAAAGAAGAAAACTAATAGGATAACAAGTTTTACAACTGATGATGGATTAGAAAAGTTTAACATGAATAAACACGACTGGAGTTTATAAAGAAAATACAAAAAAGGCAAAAGACATTTTCCAAGAAACAAATACTGTCTGTCCAATAAAAACAGGCCCTTAGGAGGAAAAGTGCACAACACTGAAGCCTTGGTTTATGCAAGGATTACAAAACTGCATCACTGCATGAAGAATTCATAAAACCTGCAACTAAGGAATCTAAAAATAAATAAATACATTATAAAAATAAATTCCCGTGGATATCAAGATCAAAGAAAATAACACATAGTAATTTATTAAAAAACAGCACAGATGTAGAGAACACCTGGAGGGTTTTAAAAAAGTGAAGGATATTATTATCCTCTTTATTTTATTACAAATAACCTGAAACCTACGAAAGTCTCTGTGAACAGGGTCAAAGCTACGACAAAACACATTCATGAAAGACAGCAGATGTTCTAACTACAAGTAGACACAGTCTGTTTCTCAAAGGAACAGAAGACACAGATAATCAACAGCCCACAGATTAAACAGCAAAAACTCTACAGACGGGCTTCATCATGTTTGTTAAAACAACAAATGAACACATGGCGACGTCACAGTTACTCAGTCTTTGTGCACTGAAAGCCTTCGCTTAGAGTCATTAAGCATCTATTCTTTAATTATACATAAGTTTCAATTTTGCCTCTAAGATTCTGGAAAAATTATTTGTCCAAAGAAACAAACTTTATTATTTGCATAGCAATGAAAATGAACGGCTCCATGTATTTGTTTATGTGACCTGAGGGAAGCAGGGAAACCTGTAAACAGTACTGGTCCCAGACTGGAACCCTGTGGTGACGACTGTGTGTGAAAACGACTTTTTTATAAGCACAAACTGGAATTTATCACATGACGCACTGTAACACCTCACGCAACCTCTCCCAAAACAGACAAACAAACAAACAAACAAACAAACAAACAAAGCATATGTGAACAATCATTGAAATGAATGAAGGTTACTCTATAATTAGCTGCTTTAATAACCAAACATATTAGTGTGGCGGAGGTGTGGTCCTGGGCGCGGCTGCAGGGGAGGAGTGGTGCAGTGAGCTCAACGGGGCGGTGCTGGAGACGCAGGTGAGAACAGCTGATGGCGTTTGGACTGATGATGGTTTCCTTCCCTTTTATAGTGAGACGGGAGAGGAGCGGAGGGGAGGCTGGAAATCAGCTGAGACCGGAGCTGTCAGACTGTGGACTATCATAATAAATGCAAACTAGAAATAAACGTGGCATCTGGCGACAAACAACTGTGCGTGTGTGTGTGTGTGTGCGTGTGTGAAGTGCATTTCACAATTAGAAACATGAGCTAAATAACCTGTTAAAAGATATATTTATCATATTTAACTTGAAGCATTAATAATGAAGCAGTCTTATAGACATGAGTCTGAAAGGTTCGCGGTTCACACAAAAACATTACTGACGTTTACTCAGATGAATATTAGCTGTTGTTAGAGTTTCTGTGTTTAATGGTAAATCTGTGGGTCGGCTGTGAATAATAGTTTTAGCAGTTCCCATTTTATCTGTGAGGCATTCGTAGGGTGGTTGTTAGTTAATGATTGGCTCGATAGACACAGAGCTGAAAGAAACCCGGGCTTGTTCCTGTTTTTGGTGATCAGAGACAGAGGGAGTTTTCCACTCTCCGGGTGTACGCAGTGTGGATGTGACACTATTAACAAGCTCCTCGACCTCGCTGCTCTGCATTGTGTCGGCACATCGAAGAAGACGATAGTGGAGAATGACTTTGTTAAACCTGGTTACAGCACTTTCAGAGAGACAGCTCGTGTAATGAAATTTATTTTCCAGTGCTGTGTAATCTACTCCTGTAAAATGAAACATAATAAAAAAAAAAGTGGATTTTCAGGAAATACTCTTAATTGTTCAGTTTCTAGGTTACATGTCAAGAAGAGATCCAGAGTGTGATTAAAGAGGTGGGTGGGCTCATTTACATTTTGAGAGAAACCATCCATTCTGTTCCACTTCTCCTTATCAGGGTGGAGCTGATAAGGAGAGGACACTGGAGCCTATCGAGGCTACCACAGGGCAAGAAGCAGGGTGCACCGTGGACCGGTCACTGCTCTTACACAGGGATGACACACAGAGACACACAACCATTCACACTCACACCTGTGGGGAATTAACCCAAGCCCACTAACTGCATGTCTGTGGACTGTGGGAAACTGTGGGTCAGCTTAAAAAGTTCAACTGAATGTAAAATTGCCTAAAACAAGTGTTTTATCAGAACTGAGCACTAAATCAGTAAAAAGGACAAACCCGACATGGTGAGTCAGGAGGACGAATAGATCTTTACAGTGAGGTGGAGAAGATGAAGAGTCAAATCAATTCAAACTGCCTCCGCACATATTGTTCTCCTGTTGCTGTGAAGCTTGAAGATCATCCATAAAAATTGAAGGTAATATAAAGTTTTTACAGATTTGCACACTTGCTGTGACCTTGCCTTTATTTTCAGACAGACAAACACACAGAACCAATCACAGCCTCTCGAACCCTGAGAGGGGAGAATAAAAGATCCTTTGATACGAGTTCCTCTCCTCAGTCTGCTCGAGAACCGTCCTCGAACCACCACAGCCTGGTTTTGTCTCATGTACACCGCTCACATAAGGTGTTCATTAGCTTAACAATCATGTAGTATTCAAGTACAGCCCAACAGAAACTGCTTCATTTAGATGTTGTCAGGTCAACACAATCAGGTGTTGCATAGTTTTAAACTTGCATAGTTTACTACATCAAGATATATTTACAATAACAGATAATATGCACTAAATGTTCATTTTAAAACAAAACAGATGTGTCTATGTAACCTTTGAGGGACTCAGGTAATGACATATAAATATTTAGTCCAAGGCAGAAGCAAAAGACAGAACTGGTCCTTCATAAAAATACCTCAGAAGAACCTCAAACATTAACCAGAGAGAACATGTGGAACAACACTGCTGTCACACAGGCATTCCTCGTCCTCACACAAAAACTGGTTCCTGCGACAAAACAGCCAAACAAGAGCTGCAGAGCACAGAGTCTGCTGATGAGCTACAGAGGGCTATAAAACAAACACCCCAAAGACACAACATGGGACACTCAGCCTTTAAACTTACAGAGAAGAGTCAGCCTTCTGAGAAAACAAATGTTCACCTTTTGGATGGCTTGAGAGGTTAAAGGAAGGCATCTATGACCACCTGGAAACACCATTACTGGGATCTCTTCCCAAGGGGATTCTCACTAATAGTCTACACGGTTGCAGGGTGGGCTAACAAAGAATGCAAATACGCTGACACAGTGTTTTAACAACAAGAGCACCTCCAATGTGACAGCCATACTAGAGTCCCCATCAGCTGTTGGAGGAGAACTGAAACATCTAGAACATAGGTGTCAAACTCTGGCCCGTGGACCAAATTTGGCCCGCAGCCTAATTACATTTGGCCTGCGAAGCCATACCAAATTACTATCAGAGCTGGCCTACTGGTATTATACAGCTAATATATATATTGTTTAGTATTAAGCTTTGCTTGTTCCATATTCAGTTTTTCAGCAAAACTTGTTTGAGTCCATAAGAAAAGATTCATTCTTAAATCTGGAGGAAGATTTTGTTTCAATAAATATTAAGGTTAGCCCGCGACCTTGTTCCAGTTTTGAATTTTGGCCCACTGTGTATTTGAGTTTGACACCCCTGCTCTAGAAGAACCTAAAGAAGAGCCTTCAGCTTTGGCTCCGGTGACCTGGACCATCTTCACTGACTCTTTAAATACTTGTTGGCCTTTCATAGTGGCTCCATGGTGTAGCAGTTAACACATTTGTCTAACACGTGAAAGCTCTCTAGTGTCAAACTGGGAGGACGGAGAAGCAACTTAAAAAAACGGTAAAAATCTGCCACATCAAATATGTAGATTCGCCTGCTGTGAGGACCCCAAACTTAATGTCACAATTAAAAAGTAAAATGTAGTATTCATAGCCTCGGTGTTGTACTGCACACAGTGACAGAGCCCGTAGCTCCTCCCTCCTCATGGAGAAAGGAGATGCTGAGAACTCCCTTTAACCCAAGACACAGATCTGGGTTTCTCCAGTAGGCACAAAGAGAATTCCTCCTCCGCCTTTGATGTCTCTTTGTGATGAAACATAAAGCCTGATGGCAGCAACAGAGCTCTCTGGAAAATAAAAAAATCTAATCCCGCTGTAACAACAGCAAAGGCAGAGGTAGGCCGTCCTTTTATAAACAAGGTGCTCCTTGGAGTGGAAGAAGCTGCAAGGCTGCTGTTGCTGAGCTTGGTCTCGCAAGGAACTTCACTGCCCTGCAGGAAAGCAGGTATTACTGTTGTCTTATGAGTAAACATGAGTTAATAACACCACTGTCCTGTAATGAGCACATGCTCGGTGGCAGTAAACCTGTGTGAGGTGTTCCTGTTTGCCAGAAAGATCCACAACAGTGTTCCAGCAATATTTATGAATATATATGATATATAATAAAATACATTACAATGTTCAGCAAGTTTGTTTTCCATGTGGTGATGAGTTGATGGGACCGAGGATAAAGGTGGAAAAAAAGCTAATCAGCTAACCCTAACCCAATGGAATAGATTAAAACTTGTACAAGTGTGTAAAGTATAACACTGATATTAGACTTGTTTTAATCTGCAGATGGTTTATTGTTAATGCTGTCTTGTTAATTCACATTGTAAAGTGCTGATAAATAATTACAGGACAGTCATTTTTGTTATCTGAAGACTCAGATATCAGGAAGTGGGAGAGTACAGCATCAAACATGGTACAGTACAGTGGAAGCCTATTCACAGTCACTGCTGGGTTGGGCTGAGACAGTGGCTCTTTTCACAATGAGGACCACCCCATAAAATAAATGGCTCTTGAAGTACCACCCTTATCACCGACGTTAAAGTACAGTAGTATAGGCATATTTAACACCACATACAGTTTACACAAGACAATTTGATTTCTTATGTGAATGTTATTTATTTAACTGTCATAAACAGGATGTGACAAGTGATAATAACAACAGCTGTGCTGCATTAAAACATTCACAGCAGGTGGGACATCTGGTCTTCAAGTGATGAAGTATGAACAGGCTTTAATAAGGCTGTTGTGTTTTTAACATGTTTTAATGTTTTGTATCTTGTTCTATTTAATCTGAACAAGCCCCTAAAAACAGTCAGTGATCACTGTCGGCCTCTCTCGGTTTTTATCACCACTGTTCATTTTAAAGCTCAGTTTTTAAACCCCTCCGATGTAGCTACAGCCCATGCAGCAGTATATGAATGACTAACCTCGTGTTGTGGATGGATTATCTCAGTTGTTCTCCTGGCTGAAGTTTGGTCCGTTTACAGCATCCTGCCATGCGATTGCATTTGTCTCTAACCATCAGGAACCTTCACGTTAACTTTTGTCGAGGGGAAGAAAGTTAGCGTTCATCCTCCAGCTTCACTGTGTTTATGCTATGCTAATGTAGCTGTGTCGCTAGCGGTCATGTAGCACATCATTATATACCAGCTAGCCCAACTTCAGTAACCCTACAAACGTCACTGCTGTTTAGTTTCCTGTCTTCATTTATGTTGGAAGGGACAGCAGAGCTGCAGGTTTGAATTTTTCTGCTGCAAAATCAACCTGTAAATTCAGTATTTGCCCCACGTCAGTGTCATTAAACCAGAATCTGACATTAAGTGTTGGTCATGTGGACGAGTCTGCTGTATGTGGAATATGTGAACACAGTAACATGCAGTGATCGTTGTACAAATGTCTCATTTTAGCTGAAACAGATACTTTTTTAATTTAGTGTTTTTCATTCTGCAGAACTCATCGTCTGTAATCTTCACCCAGTGGTTTTATCAGAGTGATGCTGGAGGTTTCATCCTGTTAAAGGGGAGTTTTTCCTTCCCAATGTTGCCAAGTGCTCACTTACAGTGAAGTGAGGGATTTCCTCCCTAATGTTTTAGGGATTTATTCACAGTGTAAATGACCTTTGATTTGATTTTAGGGTTTTGCAAAAACACTGTTAGAGATGAAAAATCAGAGAGAAGAAGGAAAAATGTTTGTACCAGTGCAAAACTAGTGGGAGAAAAATATACATGAGAGCCACGATTTGGCTACTGTATCTTAAAATTCCAGTGTGAGTGTGTAAACAACTGAAAAACAAACTATGTTATTAGTGCCAAATAAATATTGAATGATGAAGTTTTTCTATCTGAATAAATACAGAAATTCAGTCAGTAACAACACTGTAACTGAGGCCAAGACGAACGACCTTGGACCCTGTGAATGAAGATATTTTAAAATAAAACCAGTAAAAATTCAACATCCATCTCACACCTATCAAATTATGAGAACAGCAGTCAATTAATATTTCTCAGGAATCGACACAGAACACAAGTCAACATGAATACAAGTGCATCTCTGCATGTGTCTGTTGCTAAATTTCAAGCACATGAATAGGAAACTGTTACTCTATGTCATGCTAGTGTCATGAAAGAGATTTAGCATTCAGACACAATTTAGATCATCTATCATCTATTGCATTGGTCCTCGGTCTCAAGCCAACAGGTATTTATCAGAAATCAATTAACAAACTGCAAATTTTTCAAAATGCAAAATAAGACTTCTGACAACAACGGAGAAAAATGAAGATATTAAATTAGTTTTAATGACTCTACACTGGTTGTCCACTTAAACTTCATTTTGAGATCCAGATGGCATCAGCTCCAGGGTCCCGAGGTGCTCGCAGACCAACTGTGCAGCATCATGGCATACATGTTCAACATGAGCCTGAAGCTGGGGAAAGTACCACAGCTGTGGAAGGCCTCCTGTGTGGTACCAGTACTGAAGACCACACATCTGAAGGACCTCAGCAGCTACAGGCCGGTCGCACTTACCTTACATGTGATGGAGACCTTCGAGAAGTCGGTCCTCAAAATCTCTGCACCTTGACTGAGATCTTTTGGAGTGCAGGGTTTGCTGCAGAGACCTCTTTGGACTCTGTGGTGGCATCAGCCAGACTGTTGGAACAGCAGCTTATCTACAGCTGAGAGGAAGCGGCTGGATAAGCTCATCAGGAAGGCCAGCTCTGCTCTAGGATGCCCCCTCAAGCCAAGTGCAGGTGGAAGGAGACAGAAGAACAAACATAGCATCAGTCTCCCAGCCCACACATGAAGCTCCTTCAGCGACACACTGCTGCATCCTCGGTGCACAAAGGAGCATTATGGCAGACTTCATCACCATCGCTGCTCCCAAACACATGAAGCTGTTTACATTTGTACAGTTTTTCCATTTTCTGTAAATAGTCATTGTTGATTGGCATGGCGGGAGGAGGACCCAGGGTAGACCCACGGCATTTGTTGGTCGGCTTGGGAATACTTCAGTTTCTCCCCAGGAAAAGTGGGAAGAGGTTGTTTGGACTACTACCGCAAAACCCAGACCCCAGTAAGTATACAAAAAAAAGATATCAAACTGAATGTATTTGCAACAGGAAAACATGAAACAACTTCTCACACATGGACAATCATTCCCTGTTTCCTAGTTGATTTGGGCAGCATGGTGTTGATGTGGAAACTGGGTGGTGGGAAGTTTTCCCAAGGTGTTTTCTTTTGTTTGGTGCTCCAAACTCCGCCCACAGCCTTTGAACTGCAGGAAAAAGTGTCACTGGATTCTAAATTTGCCTCGCATGTCAGACAGATAAGGTACTTTTTGAACGGATGGTTAAAATGTGACGTGAATGGTCAGTATGACAAGTCCTCTACCTAACATTGGTGTTTGCATTTCCTTTATTGGTACATGGAAAGGCAGAATAAATATCAAAAGGCAGACCACACTTGGTGCACTGAATGTATAAAACTGCGTCTATATCGCAGCGACATAGAGAGATGGATTTTATGATGTATTACTGTGATCTAATCGAAGGTTTTGTTGCACAGTTCAGCACTCCCAGCATTCAGCGAGAATTACAAGTGCCAAGAGTACGGCCCTCCCCAGCTCACTGCCAGCTGCAACTGTGTCACAGCCACTTGCTATGTCAACAGACTTGCTTTCCACCATCAATATTTATCAGAGTGTCTGTACACCGAGGGGATTGCTGCTAGCCTCCTACAACACCCAACTCATACGTCTACATATTGTAACTTCATTAGAGGAGTCTCCTGAGCTAACACTACACGCTGGTCATGCAAAACGATTTTCCAGTATCCGACATAAGGATGATTTGTGCATGCTCTAAGTCTTACAGACTCACGTTCCACATGACCAGCCAGAGGCAAATAAGCACAAAACCTTTCAGAGCTGATTAGCTAATTGACAAAGGCAAGAACAAATTGAATTACATGAAATAAATAACTGTTTGTTTTTTTTATCGTGGCAAAAACTAATAAAAGCGTCGGTTTGATGAATGTGATGTAATATTTGTGACGATATCGTGTTTATCTGTGAACAATCACTGTTCATCACCACAATGTGCTGCTAAAGCAAGAAGAATATATATATGTGTTATCAATCATTAAACATATATTAGAAGCCTATAGCTTTATATTTACCTACAGCTGTTAATGGGTTAATTTACCCATAAATTGAGTGCATCTCTCCTTTCCTGTGTCCTTCCTGACCTGGATCTGTGAATGCTGTCAGGCTACATTCAAGCTGTTCTGTTCATGTGCTTGGAAGTCTTCGGAGAAGCTGGCACTGCGGCACCAATGAGCAGATGTCTGGGAGAATAAATTGGCCGAAGAAAGTTTTTCAGGCACCTGTTCAATCCGTCTTAGTAGGAGATATCAGACAAGACAGTGCCCAGCCACATTCACAGTGACAGACATTCAGAAATAGGACAGGATGGTTAAGCTGTGGCTGTGGGTTGAAGTTTTTGTGTTGTGACTAACAACTTTATGAATGACAAAGCAAAGCAGTAATTAAAAGGGAGGTTTATGGGCTCAAAATGTGGTCATAAATATTTTGTACTTGTAAATCAGGATTTGTATATTTAAAAAGAATTTGTGTGTGTAAAAAAGATTTGTGTGTGGACTTACACAAAAGAAACCCTGCAAGTTACAAGTACGAATTTTGAACCTATTTTTCTTCCTTTCATCTGATTGGTCAATGTCATGTCAATCACAAATGTAACAATCCAATCAGAGAACAGATGGGTTTGGCTGTCGGAGGGGCGCTTTTTTGAACTGCAGGTCCTTGAAGGGTAATACAGTTTGAAGCTGGAGGATCTCTATATAAATATCCGATAGCAGCTAGGTCCCCTAACTTTCAGTAGCTGTTGAAAGGATAAAGTTGTGCTATATCAGTGGTTAGAAATACCATTATTATTTTAGGATTAGTTTAACACAAAGTCAGGGCTGACCCGGGACCATTGCTGTGAGTCACAGTGCGCAGCATAAAAGTCCTTTCACATCGGACGCAGGATGTGCTGCTAATGCTAACTGCTAACTGAAAGCCAAGGATCCAGAATTTGTTGCTGGCTGCTGGGCTCTGTGGGTTTTTGCAGCAGCTCTACCTGTACTAGATGCACCTGCTCCTTGTCGTTTCTATCTCTGACTTTATGTCCTCTACAAGAGTTTCTGTTTTTTTGCTAGTTCTTCAAATGTTCAATAAAAACATGTATGCTAATTCATAACGAAGAAAGCTTTGTAACGAAGACTGTCATTTCCAAAACACTGCCCCCCCCCGCGTCCGCAGCGCTGTTGAAAAGGCTGTGGAAGTCCCTGTATTAAACACGTAGACCTGTGACACAAAAATCACCAAACTCGGACGACCACAGACTGTTTTCCTTCGTGGTGATGAAGGAAAACGCTGGGTTGGCATGTAAAAGGGCATTTATTCCCTTCAAAGACCTGCAGTTCAAAAAAAGCGCCCCTCCGACAGCCAAACCCATCTGTTCTCTGATTGGATTGTTACATTTGTGATTGACATGACGTCTCGGTCTGGACTAGCATCTGCGAGGCTCTGCTTGTTGTTGGGCCTGCTGGCCTTGCTAAGAAACGTTTGGTCACATATCTCAGATTTCTTTATTATTTGTTGTTTTTACAACGGTCAACGCTTTTCTTCTATTCCCCTGAAAACGTCTTCAGTGAGAAATCAGTGTCATAATTGGTGACAGCTGTTATCATTCTGGCAGACTGTATGTCGAACCCAGACTAAATCTCCAGCAAGCGTTCTTTATAGTGGGCAGCAGGGGGCTATCGAGGTATCACCAATGCTACCCACACCCACTGATAGAAGTTATGATGATTCACTTTACTGCCCCGCACAAAAAATAATGTTTTTATTCTGACCAGTGGAGCTACTGGTCAGAATAAAAACATTATTTTTTGTGCGGGGCAGTAAAGTGAATCATCATAACTTCTATCAGTGGGTGTGGGTAGCATTGGTGATACCTCGATAGCTCTGCTCTCTTATTGTTGTCAGGGCAGAAATCAGAACCAGCCTGCAGGGCTTCAGCTCTGACTTGCTGGAGGAGAGAAAGACAAAGACACTGAGGACGAGTGAGGGTTAAAAACAAAAGTCTTCATGTGAAAGTGAAACTCTGACATTTTCCTTAAATTTAAGATCAGCCATAAAGGGAGACCACTACAATGTTTGTCTTCTTGATTCTTTTCAAACGTGTCTCCTGTTGATGACATCAGCACCGTGTGGTTGATGTTTGTATGAAGGCGTCACAGAGTTTGTCCCAGTGCTGAACCCTGTCCTACAGGCTTTGTTTGTTTTCATCGGGAGGTTATAACATCAGACCTATTATATCATTCTTATTGATAAATTCACTGCCGTTATTCTATCGACTAAAGCCTTTTGAGTCTATAATATAATAAGTACTTGTTCCTTAAAATAAGGATTTCTTGTGTAACACTTCCTTTAGGGTGGATTTCCATCCTTTTCGTGTGTCTCAGGCTTCCTTCTGGTTTCAGGCTCTTCTGTGTGCTATCATTTCTGTACATATTTAACAAATATGATGTAACTGTGTCTATCACAGCGCCGCACCTCAGTGATTGTGATATCTTGTATCCCTTTTCAAATGCTAAATTGATTTCCGGTGTTGTTAAGACTCCTTGTTGCCATGGTTACAAGGGCCCTCCTGAAAATGAATCTCACTACACAGCCTGCAGAGTGTAAACACTAACTTGGCTGCCTTTGTTCTGTAGGGCAAAGCTGGGAAGTGAAGCCCTCTGGGTTGGTAGACCGCGGCGCTGACGAAGCTGAAAAAGCTTTAAGGTTTTGAAAACGTGGAACAACTTACATCTGTGGTCTGTTTTCTTATCATACGTGAAAACAGCTGGTCACATATCTGCCGCCTCACTCCCACTGCACAAGAACATCCCATCAGCTCAGTCTCCTCAGGTGCAGCTGTGTATCTGAGCCTCAGTGAAAAATGTGTCACAACAATGGTTCAGGAGTTTCCAGTGTTTGAAGAAGCTTTCTCATTTTTACTTCATTTCAAGCCAAACATATTCTTCCATAAACATTTTCCCAACACTTTCCTTATACTGTAGTTTCTTCATTCTATGTTCACTGGTTGCATGCACGCACACTTAATAACAGATTTTCATCTGACAGATTACAGTCATATTCTGGATAAATACATCTTTCCTCTGCAGGTGATTAGTTAATTTAAATGTATTATACAACCACTGTCTCAAAGGGCTTTATACTGTAAGATAAAAACCTTAGAGATAGAGATAGATAGAGGCAACCCTTCCAACCCCCCTGAAAAAAATCAGAAAACAGTCTTTGAGCAAAGTGTTGGCTAAAGTGGGAACACAAAAAACTCCCTTTCAGCAGGAAGAACCAGGCTCAGCCTTCGTTCTTCTACTCTGACTGTTGGGGATAAAGGGAGAAGTACAACAAACACAGAAAATAAAAAAGAGTAATCACTGAATGCAGAGTGCTGTATAAACACATAGTGAGTGAAATAATAAAAAAACCACTCATAGGAAGTCACCACCAGCCTGGGGCGTACTGAACTGTAACTAAGATTCAGGGTCCAGCCCCAAATATTTGCTTTATCAAAAAGGAAAGTTTTAATCCTAATCTTTAAAAAAAGAGGGTGTCTGTCTCCTGAATCCAAACTGTGAGCTGGTTCCAGGTAAACATCTGCAAATATCTACACATAGAGCCTCCAGGCTGGGGACCTCCATGCCACCCAAGAGACATTAAATAGAGCCAGACTGGCGTGGATGTCACCTGGGAGAACAAGACCCATGTCTGGTGCTGAGGAAGCGCCAGGATACACTGATGAGACGTCGCCTCAACTTTTCCTTTCATTTAGTTTAAAGACAAAAGTCCACTTACTGCACACAACAGATGCTGCCCCCCCCCACACACACACACACATAATTAAAACAAATCATATGCTTTAGCAACGTGTTATCATCCAAAGTGAATGTAATTCTTTTATTATTCAAACGTGGACTTAATTGTCTTTATAATTCAAATTTCAAGTGACAACTTAACTTATCAGCTTACAACAATATTTTGTCACAGTCATGGTGCTGTCACCTAAAAATCTAATAATTTCTGATAATTACACATAGTTTGTACCATTGTGTGACACTCAGACTTCTTTGGTCTGTTTCTAACACAGCTCTCTCGTCCTCACAGGGCAGTTAAAGGGCCAGTTGTTGGTCTGAATGGAAATAAAAAGTCAGGTCCTAGTATTTCTCTCATCATGACTGTATCAACACTTTGCTGCAGCATGATGTCCTCCAGGACTTGGAATGATAATTTGTTTACATTAGTGATTAAAATATGAATTATTAATATTTTTAATCATAAGTAAGTAAGAACACAGACAAAAGGGGAAAATGGCAATAGAGACAAAATAAAACAACTTGACTGATTTTGATGTCAAAGGTCACAAAGTTATAAACCACACAGCTCTAAATACTACCTTGGCCACTGCCTTTAAGTCATCCCAATGGGATGTTGCTATAGGCCCCCTGATCCAGCCAATAGGACAGGGAAAAGCTGAGGACTATGAAGTAGTCACACACTTGAATAAGCTGTAATAGCTTTGTCATTTGTTCAGCTTTAAAGTTGTGGTTCAAGCTCAGGATCACTCCCTTTAACAAACTTTAACAAAAGCATTTCTCCAACTTGTCTTTATGTCTAAACTGTTTTGAAAACAGGGAATCATTACAATTACAAACCCTATGTTGTCTGTAGTACTGTTACTACATGTAGTGGAGATAAAGCTTGCACAAAAATCTACAGACGACATATTCTTATTGAAGATAACACTTTAACACACAGACGTGTAATCTGTAGTGGAATACATTTTAAAATTAACCTTCCCAACATCGTTATTGGGGTGTGTCAGTTGGTAGGATGTTGTTCTCACTGTGTGGTGGAGGGATGGCCCCTAGCTTCAGTATGGTTGTAATTTCTTATTTGGTTCTGTTTTGTGTTGGGTTTTGTTCTTTTGTTGTAAGAAGGGTTACAACCTTACAAGGGTTATCTTTCTTTGTACTACACATGTGCTATTCTCCAGTCCCTATGTGTATGATTACTGGACCCACAGTCACACTTTCACCTGCATATGTTGCATTCATGACACCTATCAACCCCAACATGTTGAACTAAGTTTTAAAATGTATGTGAGGGATTTTAAAATTATATCAAAATTAAATGCATGTAAGGAACATCATCCATGTGTCCAAATGTCAAGAAATCTTGTGTTTTCTTAAAAAATGGGAAGTTACGGCAGGTGGGCTAGGTGTTTAAATTATTATTTTCTAATCATACAACACAAAGAAATAGGGGAGTTGCTTTTCTCCTATATCACTGATTGAATTCTAGATTGAAAGGTGACGCTAACCATAGTTAACGTCACCAATCACATGTCAGACACACTGAAACAGGGTGTTGTTGGAATGCTACTACGCAACTAACCCTGGAGGAAGGGTTTAGATGAATAGGATGAGGGACCTATGGATTCTTCGATAGCCAACATCCACAATGACGGTGAAACAACTAGTAGCTCAGTGTTCCAACATTCGAAAGGAGGGACTGCTCACACAGCTAGAGATTGACGAGGTACAACATAAATGCTACAGCAAGGGGGAGCCAGGACGCCAGGTCAAGGGGGAGATATCATGACCCCCACCCGAGATTGGGTACCAAGCCCCAAGTGGGATAGGAGAAGGATCGTTGAGTGTGAGAGGAACTGACCTGAAAGATAGGATCATGGTCAAGCTTGAAACCTGGATCCCCCCGTAGCCGGTTACCAAGACTACATGAAGTACCCTCAGAAGGTCTGCTAGATGATGTTAATGCAGCACTACGGACGATAGGGCGTAGGTGTCGATAGCCTGGATCTTGTTCTTACCATTCAGCTGACTCCTCAGGACTTGCCTGACCCTCTGCAGGTACTTGGTGGTTGCAGCTTTTCTAGCGACCTCTTCATGGTCCCCATTTGCCTGCGGGATCCTTAGGTACTTGTAGCTGTCCTCTATGTCTGCAATGTTGCCTTCTAGTAGTTTGATCCCCTCAGTTCTCTTTGTTACCATCCGACTACACTTCTCCAGTCCGAACAACATTCCAATGTCATTGCTGTATAGCCTGGTAGTGTGGATCAGTGAATCGATGTCTCGTTCACTCTTGTGTAACACTGGTGGTGCAATACTAGACCTGTTAGTGCTACTTCTTGCCTTCTTTGCCTGTAGTACGGCAGTATAGTTACCTTTAACCTCAGTATGGGGACAGAAGGGAAATATGGACCAGATCAGACAGGTTCTAGATTCGTAGGAGCCAAGGGTGTATGACAACAGAGGACTTGTACACAGTAGGTGTAGAAAACACAATTGCATTTATTAACAATTATTAAAGTTGTGCACATTTAACAAAAGTAGAGCGCGCTTCTTGAAAACAAAATAAAATAAACCCCACAAATGGTCGACCTAAGGATATATTGTCTTTTATGTCTTTTTTAAAGTCAATTTCAGTCTTTCAATGTTCAATAGTCACTCAGTGTGTTTGTAACCAGTCGGGTTACAATCTACCAGTTCATCTGGCTCTTTGGGCTGGGCTCGCCATCCAGTACTGGAAAAGGGATCCTCGATTCTTCTCAGGTCCTCAAAACCAATCCAATCCAAATAAGCAAAGGGAAAAAACCTGACCTGGGGACCAGGCCAGAACACAGTAGTTCAACATTTAAGCTATCATGCCTGTAACTTATTATTACTACTGGTTGCTTGTAGTGTTTCTAAATTTCTTTCAAAATATTCTATGTTGTACAACAAATTATTCTCATTTCAAAGGAAAAAAGTGCATAGGAAACACACATTTAAAATAATACAAAATAGCTCAGCAGTGCATTAAAAATACACATTGGCTTGAGACTTATCAAGTTTCAGCTAAGTAAAGTGCAGGTGAAGGCACTTAATTTCACATTGCTAATACTTAGTGTGCAGGACTATAATTAGCACCATGAGAAAAGGGAACATGTGCTAACATAACACATCGCACAAAACCATACATTATACATCAATACCACAGTAATGTGACATAAACCTTTAAAGAACATCTCGTATGAAGTGCAGCAGACTCAGTGCTAATTGCTTTAGCCTCGGAAAAGGCACTTTCATTACAAAATGGCTAACGGAAGTTAGCATCGGAGCTAGCGGCAAGTAGCATGCTATGCTAGCGCACGTGTACTGCATGGGACTTACCATGCGAAGCAACAAATGTTACACGGGCTTCACAGTGCTCACGTTGGCTCACGGCCTCTGGAATACAGTATCACTCTTATTATTCTTGCCGAAAAAAGGATTTTCTCTATCCAGCTAGCTTCTTCGCCGCACGGGTAAACTGATCTTTCACCGTCTGTGTCTCTGGCGTATCTGACTGGCACACGAAGGCACACACAGGTGTCTGAGCAGCGCACAGACTGGGGGAGGGTCAGACCGGCCAATGATTGGTCGCTCAGTGGATCTGACAAACACACTCTACAGGACTAAGTCCTGCCCCCACACCATTTATACATTACATATACATATGTACATATTAAACTTATGTTTACATGCTTTTTATCAGTATTTATTATAATTAACTTTGTTTTTATCAATATTTATTCCCATTGTGAGAGTATGAATATTTATACTTTTAATCCCGTTTTTAACACTGGGTTACACTATCCCCCCTTAGAATCATGCAAGTCCCTTTGCATGGGATAGCTAAACGGTAATGATAGGGGAACCAGCCTTCATGGGGATGACCACAGAATCTTGTTCTGTCAAGGCACTGGTAAAAGCCAGGCTTAGACCTTGAAACAGGGACTGGGCAATGGAAACGAGAGGATTTCCCAACTGACTATATTGCAGTCGTTCTGGTTGGGTTCTTGTTCTCTCTGAGCGCCTTATGGTCGCTGTGGCTTCACTCTCAGTATTTGACTGACTTGAGTTTGCTTGATTATCCTTTGAGTGTCTTCTTCCACTGGCCCATAATTGTTTAGCTTACATGAAAGGAATAGCGAACACAGAGAATCACATATAGGTGGGAAAACAGGAAAAGGAAAACACTTATGAATTCATCGATACAAAGGCAACAGTTAAGACTTGTGAAAAGTGAAAAGACTTCCAAACAGGAAGCAACTCACTGGTCATGCTTCGTTTTATCACGGGCAGGTCATTAGCACTCGTCCTAGGCTCCTGTTGCCTAGGTAACATATTTCCTTTCCTGTCAGTCACTGGCATCCTTTGTCCTCAGTGGTGGTCGCTTCAGTCGTTCACCGAGTTCAGAGAAGTTTAACTTGTGACCTGCACACTTGATCATTTTGCTCGTCTACTTAAACTTGTCAAATGTGAACGCCACCTCAGCGAAAAATCCTTTCCCTTTTGGATGCTGCCGTACGGACTGTTCAAAGCTCTCTGAGTCACGTGTAACCACACACCACTTTATTCTGTACATTTTAAGCACTCTCATCCACAGGCAATGTAGAATCACCAATTAACTTAACATGCATGTCTTTGAAAAGTGGGAGGAAGCTGGAGTACCCCGAGGAAACCCACTCAGCCACAGAAAGGATGTGAGAATTCCACACAGGCTGTAGTTTGAACCAGTTGTTGAGAGGCAGTAGTGGGCAGCGTGGGGGTTCAGAGGTTAGCGGGTACAAACAGAACATTTTATGTTCAATAAAACTGGAGCCGAGGTGAGGACGTGGTCGTTACAGTTTAGGGACAATTTGATTTGAAAGGAGAATTACAAGAATTGTCAATTCTCTGTTTTTTCTATAAAACCTTTGAAATCCTTGCTTTAATACGAGCTGCTGTAAACTAGTGTTTCTTGTTTGTAATTATTAAACTAGTATGAATTACTGTAACTTTACAGAAAGCAATTTAAAAACGGAGCTTTTTCAAATTGTAGGGAAAAGTCTCCACTGAAAATGGATGAGTCACTTCAGTCACATTTTAATTGTGTCATTTAAAATCCACTGTGATGGTGTACAGAGGCAAACTGATAATGTTTATTAATGCTTCTTCAGTCAGCTTTCTTGCTTTTGAGTAAACTTTTGAACTGCAGAAGCACAGGGGGGGGGCAGCCACTTTAAAACAGGAAGTGGCTGGCTTTTAAGTGGCACTGGAGGAGGAGGCTGGAGGCCTCAAGTCATTGAAAGTTACAAGTCACAGCGATGCCTCAAACAGTTAATATGCAATATACTAGGACTACTAATAATAATAACTACTTCAGTCTATAACTAATAATGATAATGGTACCACAAATTAAATGTGGTCCTGTCTCTTTTTGCTTTCTTCTCGTTCCCTTCACCTCCACCACAGATGGCTGGCCATGGTCCTGCCAGAGGTTTCTTACAGGTAAAAGTGTGTCACAATAAGATCCCACACTAATTATTTGTGCCACTCCAAAAATAGTTTCTGTCGACCACGAGACAGAAAAGCGCATCACAGGCCTAACAGCTGCAGGTGTATCACTCCTCCTGTTCCCACCTGGAGACAGCGTTTGCAATCGGCCTTTTTGGCCTTTTCCACTGTGACATTCAGGACTGTCCTCATTGCTTTGACACACAAACCAAAGCAAATAACTATAAACAGGCTGAATGTCAGGAATCACTCATAACTCGATCTCCTCTCTCGCTGCTGTCACTTCCAAAACTTTACCCTCTGCCTAAACAACCATTTTTCCACCAAAAGGTGTGGCATGTTTACTGTTTGTGTGCTAGCGAGCGCTGTCCTTAGAAAATGCTGTCTCCAACACGTGCTCTGGCACACTTATAGGCGTCGGTTGCTTTTGACAACAAGAAATGAGCCGTTTCATCTCTATGGGCGGAACCATTTTTTTGGGGGATAGAGTTAACTCTATGCAATATATACAGATTTACTGTAGCTATGCTCAAAGTGTTAATGACAGCTTCTTTTAATAAACCACATTGTCATATGCAAAACTAGGGTGGCACTAATGCCAGCAAGAGACTATTTTAGGGTGGAACCTGCCACCCCGTGCCACCACAGTGCATCCGCCCCTGGAATCTTTACTGGACAATACAACAACTGAAATAACAGATTTAAAGCTCACTGGGATAAAAAGGAGAATAAATGAATGTGAGACGACTGCCATGACAGAATAAACTTTTTCTTTTGTAAAATCTCATTGCATTTACTCAGCAAAGGAATTGGGACATGCAGCTTTGTTCCAGTGAATGTTTTTGTTTGTAATGTTTTTTCACATCTACTGAATGACCAGTGTTGACGTCCGTACGACATCCGTCTGGGCTGTTGATAGTCTAAAACGTGGTGCTTGTGTGGGTCTTTTCAACGTCAAACTTTGACTCATTTTAGATGCTGCTTTTATACGTCTTCTACAGGCT
The DNA here is from genome assembly GCF_900408965.1 of Simochromis diagramma. Classification (NCBI taxonomy): domain Eukaryota; kingdom Metazoa; phylum Chordata; class Actinopteri; order Cichliformes; family Cichlidae; genus Simochromis; species Simochromis diagramma. Next base: position 7,161,274 of record NW_024386892.1, on the reverse strand, counting down.
CTGTAGTTCCATGTTTCCAGAGGGGGGAGGTCATGTTTTCAGTACAGAAACAGTTAATGCAGAGCGATCAGTGGACGCCTCCAAGACGGTGCGAGCTAGTTCACTTCACACGCGCACACACACACACACACACACACACACACACACACACACACACACACACACACACACACACACACACACACACACACATCTACTGATCACAGCCACATTCATCTTATAGTCATGAGCTCTTCACAATAAAACAGAATACTTATAAAAATGAATCTTTTTAAAGCTTATTAAACACTTTGTTCTCCTTTTAAAAGGAATTTCCACATTTTTCTAAACCATTATTGTTTTACATTTTAACCTTAATTTCAATATTTTCAATATTTCAACACATTTAATAAATGCCAGGTTTAATCTGGTTACAAACATTAAATAACGCAGTGAAAGAAAAACAGGAAAATGTAAAATAATAACAACAAAAAACAAACAAAGCCACATGTACAGAATAAGGCTAACACATAATAATCTGTCTGAATAATCTGTATTCATACATATCATGTTGATAACAATGATGTTGATATTTGTAAATAAAAAATGTTACATTTATTAATCATGTAAGTTTCCTGCACAGGTCACATGACATCCAAGAATATTACCCGGTCCAAAATTCAGATGTTGGGTTGGGTCGTGGTAGATGTCGTTTAGATGTCCAGGGTTGGTCATGGAGCGACGGGCCCAATATAGACATGATCTGCATGTCTATCCGATGTTCTGTGAGGAGGATGCTTTCAAATAAGATATTTGTCCTTCACTTGCTAACTGCCTTTCCAAAATATCAAACTGTCCTACGTTGAGCTTGCTGGGATCTTGATGGCGTGTTTGTGCATCCGTCGTGATTGTGGGGCTCAGGTTGGCTCGTATATTTGCGAATCTTCCATCTTTATTCTTGAGCTTAAACTGACAAGCAGATGAAGAACATGAGTGACAAAAACACGCTGAATCTGTTTTTCAAAAAAGCACAAGAGGAGCTTTAAATGTCTGAATAGAGAAGGGAACTGTACTCTGTGTGCACCGTTATCTGGTCTGCAAAGGCCGAGTGACCTGTCCTCATTCTGTCAATTAAAGAAAATGAAACACTAGCGTGCTTGGAGACTCGCTTGCTGATGACAGCTTTTCAGATGTATGGTATTATGACTGGATAAGGAACTTGGTTTCCTGTAATTTACGGCACTTTTGCCGTCTTATGTTATACTGGCATAAAAAAATACTTTTTAGTGACACTGCAGCCTTTTCATTATAATTTTCTCTGTCTCTGCTCGAGGACAGGAAAGAGGTCATTGTGAGTGCACTTAGCCGGTGGCAGAGCCACAAAAGCTTCACATAGAGGCTAATTCACAGTGCAGCCCTCCACCATCAAAGTGCTCGGCTGTGGATTTAATTGAGAGCAGCTAAGCTCCCAACTGGGGATTCTACAGTACGGCCAGCTGACAGTGGCAAATCAAACGGCCTCTTCATAACTGGAGCTCTCTTTCTGCTGAGACAAAAAAAGAGAGTTTATACTTACAATTACTCATGACCAAGATAATTATTCCCTTCTGAATACCAGCGAAACTGCTGTGCTGCTACAAACCACACTGGCCTTGTGTTCACATGAAGAAAGTCTTTTGTCGTCCTAAAAGCTTTTTTTCTTTTCAGTTTCTCGCTTTAAGCAAAAACATGAAAACAACACAAATTCTGGGAAAACTCAATAACAGCAATATTGATTTTGATAAGATATTGTACATGGATCAGGACTGCAGCATGTTTTACTAGAGCCATGGGCTGAACGTACTGTAGCACACACAGTCAGGGTAAATTGTGCATTATTCTCGAGTCTAGCACACTGACTGGGTGTGGTTAGCATTGTCCCCTCGTAATAACAAGGCTCCGTGTTCGAACCTCAGCTGAAGCTCATCCCAGCTGTCATAGGACAAAACACGGCGTCCTCCCTGGACATGCTGCTACTGCCAGGTCGTACTGTGATAGTGAAACATCAAAACCCGAGTACATCAGATTGATACTGAGAGTTTTCTCAGGATAGAGACTGAAAGTTTCAGAGCACGCAGCTCTGCATCACTGAGTTGTATCCAGAGCACGAGCAGGTATACCAAAGTGAGCACACAATAAGAAGATCGATGCATCAAGCTTTGTTCATCGACAGATACCACGGCTGACAGATTACAGGAGAAACCATTACAAGAGTAAAGTCCAGTGGATTCATACAAAGCATACATCCCTCCATTCATGCTTTGTTGGTACTGATGGAGACGACTGTTTCAGAGATAACTGAAGTCATCACTTTCATCTTCATTAAAGTAGCTCCCATGCACCCAGTGAACAGAAAGCCGTCCAGACTGTGGAGTCGAGCCTAACGCGAGCACTTGGGACAGATCAGAATACAAACAGGGCTGCGACTAACAAAAACGTACACCTGGACATACCTGGAGCATGACTCATGGAGACACAGGGACGTGAGCAGAGGAAGACAAAGGGCTTCATCACACAGAGGGATAACGAGGGAATGAGACAGGAGGAGAGCACAGCTGGGAGTAATCACACACAAGACTTTCAAAGTAAAACAGGAAACGAGACATTCACAAAGACACGGACTCGACACTGAGACATGGAGACATGACAGACTGGGGGAAACACAGGACGTGCACGAACACGGAGACGGTGGAGACTACGACGTGAAAGGTGGAACACAGGGAGGCCTCGTAGCTGAAACCTGAAGGCCAGAAACTATGATCACACATGGAGAACAGAAAGGATGAATTAACACTGACAGAAGCATCCTGATTTAAAAAGCAACCAAACCAAAAACATGTGTGATCACTAATAAAGATGATTACTGAGTGTGGGTAGGCCTGTGGGTCAACTTCTCTTTAACCCTCTACTGCATGACTTTTTAATTTTGGGGGAAAAAAATATTTCTCCCTATTTTGGGGGAGCTTTAGGGTCCCTAATAATATATCAATCATAAAATTTGACACCCTGCCCCCCCCAAAACAGATATTGGTTTGTTGCTTCAAGGCAACACTGTGCAACAAGGGTAGTAAAATGCCAAGTTATTCTATAATAAGTTGTATTAGTACAACAAGGATGAACAAATAAATAAACAACAAATAAACAATGTAAACATTTCACAAAACAATAAAACACCAAAATACATCCAACATTAACCCTAACCCCATGCACGTGCGCGCGCGCGCACGCACACACACGCACACACACACACGTTGTGTTTCCATCACTTTTGGGGACATTACATTAACTTACATTAATTTCCTGGAGACTTATCCTGACTCTACCCATCACAAGTCCCTGCCTGAACCTTACCCTAACCCTGACTCAAGCCTTCACCCTAAAATTGAATGATTTACCTTGCAATTTGTCCCCATAAAGTAGGCGAGACCTCACAATATGAGTGTGTAAACAAATTGTACAACAATAAGTAATACATGGCCACACACACTGACACCCACACAGCAATATTGGTATGGCAGGGATCAGGCCCACACAATGTGCTTACACATGGCCCACATACCACAAAAAATGACGGCCCTTTGGTGGCCCAGACCTGGTTTGCCAGAGGTGGCCCACACATGGGCCAACACAAGGCCAGTTTCAGACACCCTGGTCGTCCTGTGCTGGCCCATGTGTAGATTACCTCTAGCAAACCTGATCTGGGTCACCAAAGGGCCGTTATTCATTGCGGTATGTGGGCCATCTGTAGGTGGTGTGCAGCCACGGGCCAGTTGTAGACACACTGCTGGCCCTGTGCTGGCCCAGAACGGTTTCAGCTCTGGCCCCAGATGTCAGCATAATGTGTACCTTAATCAAGCCATGCAATAACAACATGTGCCAGAACATGCAAAACAGTGCAAAAGTAACATGCCGAAACTCTGTTCAGACGATGAATGGACTGATTTTTATGTAGCGCTTTTCTACTCTCCCAGATTACTCAAAGTGCCGGCTTGATACCAGATCCTGGCCAACCTGCTTGCTATGTGGACACTAACACACACACACACACACACACACACACACACACGCACAGTTACTTTACCAACTGACCCCTGACCCCTGAGCTCCTAAGTGTTCCTCAAACCTCATTCAGGTATCCACTCCTCTACTTCACTGTCACTCCCTGAAAGCTCACTGTCCTCACTTTCTGAGGACAGAAAGTGCACATTCCCTTGGTTTCCTTGCATAAAAAGTTTTTACATCCGTGTCCTGTAATTATGAGTAGATTGTAAAGTAAAAAACATTGACTATGATCATATAAATGCACACAAACACATCTCTACACACATATCCAAATGCATTATATTGCCTGAAAAAAATTGGGCTAACTGCGCAGTGTTGCCTTGAGGCAACGAATGAAAATGAACAGTTTTACAGTATAAATAAATTTTAAAAAGTAGAACAAACAATCAAATATGCTTCTTAACATATTCATGCACATACAAGTATTTTTTAATATACATTTATTTCACTATAAACATGTAAAATAGTGATCTTTATCTTGCCTCCTAATGGAGATGTCTCTCATGTAGTGCAGCTTGCAGAAAGGGCCCCCCCCAAATCAAAGTCACACCACCTTCAACTCATCATTTTATTGGAAAGAGATGTGCCTGGTAGCATTGTTTGAAAAAAAAAGTTGTTTTTTTTTTGAAGGGCCACCGTAAGGCATGAAAATGTGGTTTGTTGCCTCAGGGCAACGCTATGCAGTAGAGGGTTAAATAAACCCAAATCAAAATGTTAAAACAAAGCCACCACGTTTCCTCTGTGAGCACAGTGTTTGACACAATATCTACAATGTGTTTGCATTTCATTCATTATGGATTTTTACAGGTTTTTATTGGACTAGTTTCTGTGTTAAGGATATCAGATCCCATGAGACTGCTTCTTCCATTTTCATTTCCTGATATCATCATCTTAAAACACCACAACCAGCTGCTTCTCCTACACTGGGAGCTTCTCTTTGGGTTTCTACGATTTGAGAGTCTGGTTCAGCGCAGCGTGTCCTGACGTAAATCCAGACTGGACCGAATGAGCAGAAAGCTCGGCTTTTCTGGACATATTAGTCATTTGTTTCAAAAAAGTACAACTATCTTGTGCTCTATATGGACTGAGGGCAAATTGGATGCACTGACTTATCGTCACCTCTTAAGGTCCAAAGTGGTATTGGGTAAGTGTAGAGGCCTGCAAAAGCTGAATAGCTGCTAACTTCAGCAGATGCACGAATGTCTTAAACATCATGTCACAGGTGTTGAATCTCAGTTTAAAACAGTTTTTAAACTTTAAGCTTTCAGGCTGTTTGGCTGCTTTACTGGCATATTCAATGATCTGCAGGAATCTAGCAGCATGAAAGAAATTGGTCAAGACTTCAGTCAACAATTCTGCACAGCTGCCCTCGGGCCTCCTGTCAGTAGCTCCACCTCTCAAATATCTGAACACCTTTAAAGCAGTAGAGACGTGATGTGGAGTTCTCATTTATATGCACTGAAGCAGCAGAATTAAAGCAGATTTGTTGCATGTAGTGGTGTGTGTCTGTGTGTAGATTGGAGTCGTCCATTAATAACAGATTTTAATGTCTTTATTCACTCAGAATCAACTTTTTTTAGCCTAATAAAGCTGTGACTGTGACCCATGACCTGAAAAACCGATATTCAAAGGATGCTCATTTGAAATGCAGCCACGTCAAAGTGCTCATTTGTTCCAGCTCAGCGGCTCTGCCAGCACGAGTGTGAGGAGTTGGTGTGAAACGCTTTAAAAATGTTAATGTCATCTTTGTGTTTTTGGATTCCAAATTGTGATATTGTGGGTAAGAGATTCTGACCAGCTGATTGAGGAGCCTGACACTATGGCTTCGTGTCATCGTAGAAATAATGGTGTTCCCTTCAGCACAGGGGGGCATTACAGGATAAATGAGAGCTGTGGTTGCCTGAGGACATCTCTAATCTGGTATCTCACCTCCTGCAATTTGTTAATGCCGGTGAAAGCGAAATCTCATTCCCACAAGGCATGGTGTGGACTGTAAATGTTTGGGGGTGTGATGTTGCCAATAACAGCTCTGTGCAGACAAATAGTTTAAGCCTCAGTGTGATTATATGCTACCAAAACTATCAATGATATCTAAAGTGTGGAGACACACTGGAAGCAGCTGATGGGAGTAAAGTTTATCTGTTAACCACGTCTCAGTGATGGTATTGTGCTAATGCACTGCTCAGTCCCCCTGAATAAATTCATGTGGCGTCATTACTGGGATAAACCCCCGTCCACAACCAGTTTAGCATCAACACCAGTTTAATTGCTCATCTGTACAAAGTCGTCAGTTGAGCCTTCAGGCTGTCACATATTTACTCTGCTCAAGTGTTTACACGGCGTCACAAGGAAACGTGTCAGCGCCATTCCAATGAACATGAAGAGAAACAGTTACAGAACAGGTGGTGCCAGGTGGTCATGACTGAACAACATTTAATCCTTTCATCATCGGATATCAGCTGCAAAGAGGTAAAAACAAAACAAAACATCACATTAATATACCAGGATAACTGGATACAGAACCAGCACGAGCTCAGCTTTACTGAAATCTGACAGTACTGTAGAGTTGACATGCTTTTATTTCCAGTCTGAACCTACAGCCCGTTTCACACCAGCACTTTGTCTTTCCTGGTTACATGCAGACTGCAAACGGCAGTAAAAACAACAACTCTGCAGCCCTACTAACAACGTGAGGCTATATTTAGCACGCTTTCCTTTGAGGTCCATGTTGTCAGCATGAGACATGACAAACCTGCCGACTTTTCCACAGAGAGGTGTGCTACAAAGTGAGATTAATGGGTTAGTGAGTTTTCTGTGTAACCGAGGTGACTCTTTGTTAACCCGAGTATATCACTTATGGTGGTAGAACGGGGCGGGGCGCGGGGGAACGTAATGTTCACATGTGACAAAAAAGCAAATGTTGCCTACCCTGACCCGTAATTAGTGGACAAATATCAGCTGACCATAGAAAAGAGTAACACTGTTTCTTTTTTAAGCTTTTAACAAATTTCTTTGCTTCATATGTGCAAAGAGTGTAATAGTAACAGTAGTGGATGAGATACACAAGATACACTGTTGTGTGTTGTGTGACGGTTCCAGTGTTGTTCTAACATGTTCAGTTTAAACTGATCAACTTTGAGGTTAGGGACTGTCACATTACACATAAAGGGCAACATTAAACATGGACGGAGTGCTAGAAGAAATCTCCTAATCCTAATCGCCTTCACTTGCTCTCTTGACTGCCAAAGGCAGCACTTTATTGGTCCATTTTGCACATAGAAAAGTCAAACGACACGTCAAACACTCCGTTTATTGGAATGTGCACAGCTGCTAACGAAGAAAGGCTGGCTTACAAGAGGAAATGCATTCATTCCAGCAACAGAAAATATATTTGGCATCTGGGCTCTGACCTCACTTCCTGCAAATGTGATACATACAACAATTGGAAAGTGGGTACTGTGGAGGTGGAGCAGCAACAGGCAGTGGTAGCAGCAGCTCTGGGGACATTTCAGGATCATATATATGTGTATGAAACAAGGAGAAGGAGGCCTGTTACTGTGTAAAAAGAGTCTCCTGTCTGAAGTAGCTCTTCATTTGTGATGCTATGACAAAGTAACAGAATATCGACAAAGACTATGTCACGTTCTTTGTATTGATCTCTTCCTTTTAATCTTCATCTTACTCTGGCCCTTCTGTATATATCTTAGCTTATCTTATTTATCTGTACGTGTTAATTTCAGCCTATTTCCTGCTCTATGTGAAGGGTACTTCCTCGTGTAAGAAGTAAGATTGTAGGTTTCCTCCTGTCTACAGGTTTGCACACATCTCAGGAGGGATTGTGCCCTCTCCTCTTTAGAGGAACTCTCTAAATCCTTCTTACAGGAAAGTTGTGCATGGATCTTTTCATGATGGAAACGACCCAACCATCTGGCTGAGGGAAGGAGGTTTTCCAAGAACCTTTAAGATTTTACAGCACGTGGCCTTGCTCATGGGCCCCTCAGAGCAGTGAAGTTGTTCTTTTCCCTTGAAAGAAAAACAGTCTGCAAGCACAATGTCTCCGTCCCTGTCCTTCACTGTGGGGGTGGCGTTCTTTGGGTCATACTCAGCATTTCTCCTTCATACCAAACACTGTGGATACTACACTGAGGTTACCAGTGGTGGTCCTGGTGACTGTGGTCCCAGCTGACTTCAGATCACTAACAAGCTCCTGTTGTGTAAAACCAAACTCCACTGATCCTGCAGTGAGAGTGCTGACAGGGACTAGAAACAACAGAGCATGTTTCTTCCCATATCGGCTTCTCTCCACTGGCTGCCGCTTAAATCCAGAGTTAAGTTCAAAATCCTGCTCCTTAAAACAAGGTCCTGAATTATAAGGCTCCATCTTATGTTAAAGAGCTCATAATCACCCCAACAGAGCACTTCACCCTCAGACTGCTGACGTACCTGTGTTATCATACATGATTTTTACTGTCATTGCTGCCTCTGACAGCTAAACGAAGAATAAACAACTACAGCTGAGATCAGTGGTTACAAACTGCAGTAATGAACTTACATATGATGCAACCCCTCCTTTCCTTATTCTGAAACTAAATACACAGATACATGTCTGATAAAATGACATTTAATGTAAATAATGTGGAAATTAAGTTGGAGAACTCAAAAAAATATAATTATAAGCTGTGCATACAGAACATGACAGGTTTATATGAGTTATTAACCCCATCTGCCAGTGCTCTCAGGTGTAGACATTCTTTAAGTGAAAAAGAAGAAAACTAATAGGATAACAAGTTTTACAACTGATGATGGATTAGAAAAGTTTAACATGAATAAACACGACTGGAGTTTATAAAGAAAATACAAAAAAGGCAAAAGACATTTTCCAAGAAACAAATACTGTCTGTCCAATAAAAACAGGCCCTTAGGAGGAAAAGTTGCACAACACTGAAGCCTTGGTTTATGCAAGGATTACAAAACTGCATCACTGCATGAAGAATTCATAAAACCTGCAACTAAGGAATCTAAAAATAAATAAATACATTATAAAAATAAATTCCCGTGGATATCAAGATCAAAGAAAATAACACATAGTAATTTATTAAAAAACAGCACAGATGTAGAGAACACCTGGAGGGTTTTAAAAAAGTGAAGGATATTATTATCCTCTTTATTTTATTACAAATAACCTGAAACCTACGAAAGTCTCTGTGAACAGGGTCAAAGCTACGACAAAACACATTCATGAAAGACAGCAGATGTTCTAACTACAAGTAGACACAGTCTGTTTCTCAAAGGAACAGAAGACACAGATAATCAGCAGCCCACAGATTAAACAGCAAAAACTCTACAGACGGGCTTCATCATGTTTGTTAAAACAACAAATGAACACATGGCGACGTCACAGTTACTCAGTCTTTGTGCACTGAAAGCCTTCGCTTAGAGTCATTAAGCATCTATTCTTTAATTATACATAAGTTTCAATTTTGCCTCTAAGATTCTGGAAAATTATTTGTCCAAAGAAACAAACTTTATTATTTGCATAGCAATGAAAATGAACGGCTCCATGTATTTGTTTATGTGACCTGAGGGAAGCAGGGAAACCTGTAAACAGTACTGTCCCAGACTGGAACCCTGTGGTGACGACTGTGTGTGAAAACGACTTTTTTATAAGCACAAACTGGAATTTATCACATGACGCACTGTAACACCTCACGCAACCTCTCCCAAAACAGACAAACAAACAAACAAACAAACAAACAAACAAAGCATATGTGAACAATCATTGAAATGAATGAAGGTTACTCTATAATTAGCTGCTTTAATAACCAAACATATTAGTGTGGCGGAGGTGTGGTCCTGGGCGCGGCTGCAGGGGAGGAGTGGTGCAGTGAGCTCAACGGGGCGGTGCTGGAGACGCAGGTGAGAACAGCTGATGGCGTTTGGACTGATGATGGTTTCCTTCCCTTTTATAGTGAGACGGGAGAGGAGCGGAGGGGAGGCTGGAAATCAGCTGAGACCGGAGCTGTCAGACTGTGGACTATCATAATAAATGCAAACTAGAAATAAACGTGGCATCTGGCGACAAACAACTGTGCGTGTGTGTGTGTGTGTGCGTGTGTGTGTGTGCGTGTGTGCGTGTGTGCGTGTGTGAAGTGCATTTCACAATTAGAAACATGAGCTAAATAACCTGTTAAAAGATATATTTATCATATTTAACTTGAAGCATTAATAATGAAGCAGTCTTATAGACATGAGTCTGAAAGGTTCGCGGTTCACACAAAAACATTACTGACGTTTACTCAGATGACTATTAGCTGTTGTTAGAGTTTCTGTGTTTAATGGTAAATCTGTGGGTCGGCTGTGAATAATAGTTTTAGCAGTTCCCATTTTATCTGTGAGGCATTCGTAGGGTGGTTGTTAGTTAATGATTGGCTCGATAGACACAGAGCTGAAAGAAACCCGGGCTTGTTCCTGTTTTTGGTGATCAGAGACAGAGGGAGTTTTCCACTCTCCGGGTGTACGCAGTGTGGATGTGACACTATTAACAAGCTCCTCGACCTCGCTGCTCTGCATTGTGTCGGCACATCGAAGAAGACGATAGTGGAGAATGACTTTGTTAAACCTGGTTACAGCACTTCAGAGAGACAGCTCGTGTAATGAAATTTATTTTCCAGTGCTGTGTAATCTACTCCTGTAAAATGAAACATAATAAAAAAAAAAGTGGATTTTCAGGAAATACTCTTAATTGTTCAGTTTCTAGGTTACATGTCAAGAAGAGATCCAGAGTGTGATTAAAGAGGTGGGTGGGCTCATTTACATTTTGAGAGAAACCATCCATTCTGTTCCACTTCTCCTTATCAGGGTGGAGCTGATAAGGAGAGGACACTGGAGCCTATCGAGGCTACCACAGGGCAAGAAGCAGGGTGCACCGTGGACCGGTCACTGCTCTTACACAGGGATGACACACAGAGACACACAACCATTCACACTCACACCTGTGGGGAATTAACCCAAGCCCACTAACTGCATGTCTGTGGACTGTGGGAAACTGTGGGTCAGCTTAAAAAGTTCAACTGAATGTAAAATTGCCTAAAACAAGTGTTTTATCAGAACTGAGCACTAAATCAGTAAAAAGGACAAACCCGACATGGTGAGTCAGGAGGACGAATAGATCTTTACAGTGAGGTGGAGAAGATGAAGAGTCAAATCAATTCAAACTGCCTCCGCACATATTGTTCTCCTGTTGCTGTGAAGCTTGAAGATCATCCATAAAAATTGAAGGTAATATAAAGTTTTTACAGATTTGCACACTTGCTGTGACCTTGCCTTTATTTTCAGACAGACAAACACACAGAACCAATCACAGCCTCTCGAACCCTGAGAGGGGAGAATAAAAGATCCTTTGATACGAGTTCCTCTCCTCAGTCGAGAACCGTCCTCGAACCACCACAGCCTGGTTTTGTCTCATGTACACCGCTCACATAAGGTGTTCATTAGCTTAACAATCATGTAGTATTCAAGTACAGCCCAACAGAAACTGCTTCATTTAGATGTTGTCAGGTCAACACAATCAGGTGTTGCATAGTTTTAAACTTGCATAGTTTACTACATCAAGATATATTTACAATAACAGATAATATGCACTAAATGTTCATTTTAAAACAAAACAGATGTGTCTATGTAACCTTTGAGGGACTCAGGTAATGACATATAAATATTTAGTCCAAGGCAGAAGCAAAAGACGGAACTGGTCCTTCATAAAAATACCTCAGAAGAACCTCAAACATTAACCAGAGAGAACATGTGGAACAACACTGCTGTCACACAGGCATTCCTCGTCCTCACACAAAAACTGGTTCCTGCGACAAAACAGCCAAACAAGAGCTGCAGAGCACAGAGTCTGCTGATGAGCTACAGAGGGCTATAAAACAAACACCCCAAAGACACAACATGGGACACTCAGCCTTTAAACTTACAGAGAAGAGTCAGCCTTCTGAGAAAACAAATGTTCACCTTTTGGATGGCTTGAGAGGTTAAAGGAAGGCATCTATGACCACCTGGAAACACCATTACTGGGATCTCTTCCCAAGGGGATTCTCACTAATAGTCTACACGGTTGCAGGGTGGGCTAACAAAGAATGCAAATACGCTGACACAGTGTTTTAACAACAAGAGCACCTCCAATGTGACAGCCATACTAGAGTCCCCATCAGCTGTTGGAGGAGAACTGAAACATCTAGAACATAGGTGTCAAACTCTGGCCCGTGGACCAAATTTGGCCCGCAGCCTAATTACATTTGGCCTGCGAAGCCATACCAAATTACTATCAGAGCTGGCCTACTGGTATTATACAGCTAATATATATATTGTTTAGTATTAAGCTTTGCTTGTTCCATATTCAGTTTTTCAGCAAAACGTGTTTGAGTCCATAAGAAAAGATTCATTCTTAAATCTGGAGGAAGATTTTGTTTTCAATAAATATTAAGGTTAGCCCGCGACCTTGTTCCAGTTTTGAATTTTGGCCCACTGTGTATTTGAGTTTGACACCCCTGCTCTAGAAGAACCTAAAGAAGAGCCTTCAGCTTTGGCTCCGGTGACCTGGACCATCTTCACTGACTCTTTAAATACTTGTTGGCCTTTCATAGTGGCTCCATGGTGTAGCAGTTAACACATTTGTCTAACACGTGAAAGCTCTCTAGTGTCAAACTGGGAGGACGGAGAAGCAACTTAAAAAAACGGTAAAAATCTGCCACATCAAATATGTAGATTCGCCTGCTGTGAGGACCCCAAACTTAATGTCACAATTAAAAAGTAAAATGTAGTATTCATAGCCTCGGTGTTGTACTGCACACAGTGACAGAGCCCGTAGCTCCTCCCTCCTCATGGAGAAAGGAGATGCTGAGAACTCCCTTTAACCCAAGACACAGATCTGGGTTTCTCCAGTAGGCACAAAGAGAATTCCTCCTCCGCCTTTGATGTCTCTTTGTGATGAAACATAAAGCCTGATGGCAGCAACAGAGCTCTCTGGAAAATAAAAAAATCTAATCCCGCTGTAACAACAGCAAAGGCAGAGGTAGGCCGTCCTTTTATAAACAAGGTGCTCCTTGGAGTGGAAGAGGCTGCAAGGCTGCTGTTGCTGAGCTTGGTCTCGCAAGGAACTTCACTGCCCTGCAGGAAAGCAGGTATTACTGTTGTCTTATGAGTAAACATGAGTTAATAACACCACTGTCCTGTAATGAGCACATGCTCGGTGGCAGTAAACCTGTGTGAGGTGTTCCTGTTTGCCAGAAAGATCCACAACAGTGTTCCAGCAATATTTATGAATATATATGATATATAATAAAATACATTACAATGTTCAGCAAGTTTGTTTTCCATGTGGTGATGAGTTGATGGGACCGAGGATAAAGGTGGAAAAAAGCTAATCAGCTAACCCTAACCCAATGGAATAGATTAAAACTTGTACAAGTGTGTAAAGTATAACACTGATATTAGACTTGTTTTAATCTGCAGATGGTTTATTGTTAATGCTGTCTTGTTAATTCACATTGTAAAGTGCTGATAAATAATTACAGGACAGTCATTTTTGTTATCTGAAGACTCAGATATCAGGAAGTGGGAGAGTACAGCATCAAACATGGTACAGTACAGTGGAAGCCTATTCACAGTCACTGCTGGGTTGGGCTGAGACAGTGGCTCTTTTCACAATGAGGACCACCCCATAAAATAAATGGCTCTTGAAGTACCACCCTTATCACCGACGTTAAAGTACAGTAGTATAGGCATATTTAACACCACATACAGTTTACACAAGACAATTTGATTTCTTATGTGAATGTTATTTATTTAACTGTCATAAACAGGATGTGACAAGTGATAATAACAACAGCTGTGCTGCATTAAAACATTCACAGCAGGTGGGACATCTGGTCTTCAAGTGATGAAGTATGAACAGGCTTTAATAAGGCTGTTGTGTTTTTAACATGTTTTAATGTTTTGTATCTTGTTCTATTTAATCTGAACAAGCCCCTAAAAACAGTCAGTGATCACTGTCGGCCTCTCTCGGTTTTTATCACCACTGTTCATTTTAAAGCTCAGTTTTTAAACCCCTCCGATGTAGCTACAGCCCATGCAGCAGTATATGAATGACTAACCTCGTGTTGTGGATGGATTATCTCAGTTGTTCTCCTGGCTGAAGTTTGGTCCGTTTACAGCATCCTGCCATGCGATTGCATTTGTCTCTAACCATCAGGAACCTTCACGTTAACTTTTGTCGAGGGGAAGAAAGTTAGCGTTCATCCTCCAGCTTCACTGTGTTTATGCTATGCTAATGTAGCTGTGTCGCTAGCGGTCATGTAGCACATCATTATATACCAGCTAGCCCAACTTCAGTAACCCTACAAACGTCACTGCTGTTTAGTTTCCTGTCTTCATTTATGTTGGAAGGGACAGCAGAGCTGCAGGTTTGAATTTTTCTGCTGCAAAATCAACCTGTAAATTCAGTATTTGCCCCACGTCAGTGTCATTAAACCAGAATCTGACATTAAGTGTTGGTCATGTGGACGAGTCTGCTGTATGTGGAATATGTGAACACAGTAACATGCAGTGATCGTTGTACAAATGTCTCATTTTAGCTGAAACAGATACTTTTTTAATTTAGTGTTTTTCATTCTGCAGAACTCATCGTCTGTAATCTTCACCCAGTGGTTTTATCAGAGTGATGCTGGAGGTTTCATCCTGTTAAAGGGGAGTTTTTCCTTCCCAATGTTGCCAAGTGCTCACTTACAGTGAAGTGAGGGATTTCCTCCCTAATGTTTTAGGGATTTATTCACAGTGTAAATGACCTTTGATTTGATTTTAGGGTTTTGCAAAAACACTGTTAGAGATGAAAAATCAGAGAGAAGAAGGAAAAATGTTTGTACCAGTGCAAAACTAGTGGGAGAAAAATATACATGAGATCCACGATTTGGCTACTGTATCTTAAAATTCCAGTGTGAGTGTGTAAACAACTGAAAAACAAACTATGTTATTAGTGCCAAATAAATATTGAATGATGAAGTTTTTCTATCTGAATAAATACAGAAATTCAGTCAGTAACAACACTGTAACTGAGGCCAAGACGAACGACCTTGGACCCTGTGAATGAAGATATTTTAAAATAAAACCAGTAAAAATTCAACATCCATCTCACACCTATCAAATTATGAGAACAGCAGTCAATTAATATTTCTCAGGAATCGACACAGAACACAAGTCAACATGAATACAAGTGCATCTCTGCATGTGTCTGTTGCTAAATTTCAAGCACATGAATAGGAAACTGTTACTCTATGTCATGCTAGTGTCATGAAAGAGATTTAGCATTCAGACACAATTTAGATCATCTATCATCTATTGCATTGGTCCTCGGTCTCAAGCCAACAGGTATTTATCAGAAATCAATTAACAAACTGCAAATTTTTCAAAATGCAAAATAAGACTTCTGACAACAACGGAGAAAAATGAAGATATTAAATTAGTTTTAATGACTCTACACTGGTTGTCCACTTAAACTTCATTTTGAGATCCAGATGGCATCAGCTCCAGGGTCCCGAGGTGCTCGCAGACCAACTGTGCAGCATCATGGCATACATGTTCAACATGAGCCTGAAGCTGGGGAAAGTACCACAGCTGTGGAAGGCCTCCTGTGTGGTACCAGTACTGAAGACCACACATCTGAAGGACCTCAGCAGCTACAGGCCGGTCGCACTTACCTTACATGTGATGGAGACCTTCGAGAAGTCGGTCCTCAAAATCTCTGCACCTTGACTGAGATCTTTTGGAGTGCAGGGTTTGCTGCAGAGACCTCTTTGGACTCTGTGGTGGCATCAGCCAGACTGTTGGAACAGCGGCTTATCTACAGCTGAGAGGAAGCGGCTGGATAAGCTCATCAGGAAGGCCAGCTCTGCTCTAGGATGCCCCCTCAAGCCAAGTGCAGGTGGAAGGAGACAGAAGAACAAACATAGCATCAGTCTCCCAGCCCACACATGAAGCTCCTTCAGCGACACACTGCTGCATCCTCGGTGCACAAAGGAGCATTATGGCAGACTTCATCACCATCGCTGCTCCCAAACACATGAAGCTGTTTACATTTGTACAGTTTTTCCATTTTCTGTAAATAGTCATTGTTGATTGGCATGGCGGGAGGAAGACCCAGGGTAGACCCACGGCATTTGTTGGTCGGCTTGGGAATACTTCAGTTTCTCCCCAGGAAAAGTGGGAAGAGGTTGTTTGGACTACTACCGCAAAACCCAGACCCCAGTAAGTATACAAAAAAAAGATATCAAACTGAATGTATTTGCAACAGGAAAACATGAAACAACTTCTCACACATGGACAATCATTCCCTGTTTCCTAGTTGATTTGGGCAGCATGGTGTTGATGTGGAAACTGGGTGGTGGGAAGTTTTCCCAAGGTGTTTTCTTTTGTTTGGTGCTCCAAACTCCGCCCACAGCCTTTGAACTGCAGGAAAAAGTGTCACTGGATTCTAAATTTGCCTCACATGTCAGACAGATAAGGTACTTTTTGAATGGATGGTTAAAATGTGACGTGAATGGTCAGTATGACAAGTCCTCTACCTAACATTGGTGTTTGCATTTCCTTTATTGGTACATGGAAAGGCAGAATAAATATCAAAAGGCAGACCACACTTGGTGCACTGAATGTATAAAACTGCGTCTATATCGCAGCGACATAGAGAGATGGATTTTATGATGTATTACTGTGATCTAATCGAAGGTTTTGTTGCACAGTTCAGCACTCCCAGCATTCAGCGAGAATTACAAGTGCCAAGAGTACGGCCCTCCCCAGCTCACTGCCAGCTGCAACTGTGTCACAGCCACTTGCTATGTCAACAGACTTGCTTTCCACCATCAATATTTATCAGAGTGTCTGTACACCGAGGGGATTGCTGCTAGCCTCCTACAACACCCAACTCATACGTCTACATATTGTAACTTCATTAGAGGAGTCTCCTGAGCTAACACTACACGCTGGTCATGCAAAACGATTTTCCAGTATCCGACATAAGGATGATTTGTGCATGCTCTAAGTCTTACAGACTCACGTTCCACATGACCAGCCAGAGGCAAATAAGCACAAAACCTTTCAGAGCTGATTAGCTAATTGACAAAGGCAAGAACAAATTGAATTACATGAAATAAATAACTGTTTGTTTTTTTTATCGTGGCAAAAACTAATAAAAGCGTCGGTTTGATGAATGTGATGTAATATTTGTGACGATATCGTGTTTATCTGTGAACAATCACTGTTCATCACCACAATGTGCTGCTAAAGCAAGAAGAATATATATATGTGTTATCAATCATTAAACATATATTAGAAGCCTATAGCTTTATATTTACCTACAGCTGTTAATGGGTTAATTTACCCATAAATTGAGTGCATCTCTCCTTTCCTGTGTCCTTCCTGACCTGGATCTGTGAATGCTGTCAGGCTACATTCAAGCTGTTCTGTTCATGTGCTTGGAAGTCTTCGGAGAAGCTGGCACTGCGGCACCAATGAGCAGATGTCTGGGAGAATAAATTGGCCGAAGAAAGTTTTTCAGGCACCTGTTCAATCCGTCTTAGTAGGAGATATCAGACAAGACAGTGCCCAGCCACATTCACAGTGACAGACATTCAGAAATAGGACAGGATGGTTAAGCTGTGGCTGTGGGTTGAAGTTTTTGTGTTGTGACTAACAACTTTATGAATGACAAAGCAAAGCAGTAATTAAAAGGGAGGTTTATGGGCTCAAAATGTGGTCATAAATATTTTGTACTTGTAAATCAGGATTTGTATATTTAAAAAGAATTTGTGTGTGTAAAAAAGATTTGTGTGTGGACTTACACAAAAGAAACCCTGCAAGTTACAAGTATGAATTTTGAACCTATTTTTCTTCCTTTCATCTGATTGGTCAATGTCATGTCAATCACAAATGTAACAATCCAATCAGAGAACAGATGGGTTTGGCTGTCGGAGGGGCGCTTTTTTGAACTGCAGGTCCTTGAAGGGTAATACAGTTTGAAGCTGGAGGATCTCTATATAAATATCCGATAGCAGCTAGGTCCCCTAACTTTCAGTAGCTGTTGAAAGGATAAAGTTGTGCTATATCAGTGGTTAGAAATACCATTATTATTTTAGGATTAGTTTAACACAAAGTCAGGGCTGACCCGGGACCATTGCTGTGAGTCACAGTGCGCAGCATAAAAGTCCTTTCACATCGGACGCAGGATGTGCTGCTAATGCTAACTGCTAACTGAAAGCCAAGGATACAGAATTTGTTGCTGGCTGCTGGGCTCTGTGGGTTTTTGCAGCAGCTCTACCTGCACTAGATGCACCTGCTCCTTGTCGTTTCTATCTCTGACTTTATGTCCTCTACAAGAGTTTCTGTTTTTTTGCTAGTTCTTCAAATGTTCAATAAAAACATGTATGCTAATTCATAACGAAGAAAGCTTTGTAACGAAGACTGTCATTTCCAAAACACTGCCCGCCCCTCCGCGGTCCGCTGTGGAAGGCTGTGGAAGTCCCTGTATTAAACACGTAGACCTGTGAAACAAAAATCACCAAACTCGGACGACCACAGACTGTTTTCCTTCGTGGTGATGAAGGAAAACGCTGGGTTGGCATGTAAAAGGGCATTTATTCCCTTCAAAGACCTGCAGTTCAAAAAAAGCGCCCCTCCGACAGCCAAACCCATCTGTTCTCTGATTGGATTGTTACATTTGTGATTGACATGACGTCTCGGTCTGGACTAGCATCTGCGAGGCTCTGCTTGTTGTTGGGCCTGCTGGCCTTGCTAAGAAACGTTTGGTCACATATCTCAGATTTCTTTATTATTTGTTGTTTTTACAACGGTCAACGCTTTTCTTCTATTCCCCTGAAAACGTCTTCAGTGAGAAATCAGTGTCATAATTGGTGACAGCTGTTATCATTCTGGCAGACTGTATGTCGAACCCAGACTAAATCTCCAGCAAGCGTTCTTTATAGTGGGCAGCAGGGGGCTATCGAGGTATCACCAATGCTACCCACACCCACTGATAGAAGTTATGATGATTCACTTTACTGCCCCGCACAAAAAATAATGTTTTTATTCTGACCAGTGGAGCTACTGGTCAGAATAAAAACATTATTTTTTGTGCGGGGCAGTAAAGTGAATCATCATAACTTCTATCAGTGGGTGTGGGTAGCATTGGTGATACCTCGATAGCTCTGCTCTCTTATTGTTGTCAGGGCAGAAATCAGAACCAGCCTGCAGGGCTTCAGCTCTGACTTGCTGGAGGAGAGAAAGACAAAGACACTGAGGACGAGTGAGGGTTAAAAACAAAAGTCTTCATGTGAAAGTGAAACTCTGACATTTTCCTTAAATTTAAGATCAGCCATAAAGGGAGACCACTACAATGTTTGTCTTCTTGATTCTTTTCAAACGTGTCTCCTGTTGATGACATCAGCACCGTGTGGTTGATGTTTGTATGAAGGCGTCACAGAGTTTGTCCCAGTGCTGAACCCTGTCCTACAGGCTTTGTTTGTTTTCATCGGGAGGTTATAACATCAGACCTATTATATCATTCTTATTGATAAATTCACTGCCGTTATTCTATCGACTAAAGCCTTTTGAGTCTATAATATAATAAGTACTTGTTCCTTAAAATAAGGATTTGTTGTGTAACACTTCCTTTAGGGTGGATTTCCATCCTTTTCGTGTGTCTCAGGCTTCCTTCTGGTTTCAGGCTCTTCTGTGTGCTATCATTTCTGTACATATTTAACAAATATGATGTAACTGTGTCTATCACAGCGCCGCACCTCAGTGATTGTGATATCTTGTATCCCTTTTCAAATGCTAAATTGATTTCCGGTGTTGTTAAGACTCCTTGTTGCCATGGTTACAAGGGCCCTCCTGAAAATGAATCTCACTACACAGCCTGCAGAGTGTAAACACTAACTTGGCTGCCTTTGTTCTGTAGGGCAAAGCTGGGAAGTGAAGCCCTCTGGGTTGGTAGACCGCGGCGCTGACGAAGCTGAAAAAGCTTTAAGGTTTTGAAAACGTGGAACAACTTACATCTGTGGTCTGTTTTCTTATCATACGTGAAAACAGCTGGTCACATATCTGCCGCCTCACTCCCACCGCACAAGAACATCCCATCAGCTCAGTCTCCTCAGGTGCAGCTGTGTATCTGAGCCTCAGTGAAAAATGTGTCACAACAATGGTTCAGGAGTTTCCAGTGTTTGAAGAAGCTTTCTCATTTTTACTTCATTTCAAGCCAAACATATTCTTCCATAAACATTTTCCCAACACTTTCCTTATACTGTAGTTTCTTCATTCTATGTTCACTGGTTGCATGCACGCACACTTAATAACAGATTTTCATCTGACAGATTACAGTCATATTCTGGATAAATACATCTTTCCTCTGCAGGTGATTAGTTAATTTAAATGTATTATACAACCACTGTCTCAAAGGGCTTTATACTGTAAGATAAAAACCTTAGAGATAGAGATAGATAGAGGCAACCCTTCCAACCCCCCTGAAAAAAATCAGAAAACAGTCTTTGAGCAAAGTGTTGGCTAAAGTGGGAACACAAAAAACTCCCTTTCAGCAGGAAGAACCAGGCTCAGCCTTCGTTCTTCTACTCTGACTGTTGGGGATAAAGGGAGAAGTACAACAAACACAGAAAATAAAAAAGAGTAATCACTGAATGCAGAGTGCTGTATAAACACATAGTGAGTGAAATAATAAAAAAACCACTCATAGGAAGTCACCACCAGCCTGGGGCGTACTGAACTGTAACTAAGATTCAGGGTCCAGCCCCAAATATTTGCTTTATCAAAAAGGAAAGTTTTAATCCTAATCTTTAAAAAAAGAGGGTGTCTGTCTCCTGAATCCAAACTGTGAGCTGGTTCCAGGTAAACATCTGCAAATATCTACACATAGAGCCTCCAGGCTGGGGACCTCCATGCCACCCAAGAGACATTAAATAGAGCCAGACTGGCGTGGATGTCACCTGGGAGAACAAGACCCATGTCTGGTGCTGAGGAAGCGCCAGGATACACTGATGAGACGTCGCCTCAACTTTTCCTTTTATTTAGTTTAAAGACAAAAGTCCACTTACTGCACACAACAGATGCTGCCCCCCCCCACACACACACATAATTAAAACAAATCATATGCTTTAGCAACGTGTTATCATCCAAAGTGAATGTAATTCTTTTATTATTCAAACGTGGACTTAATTGTCTTTATAATTCAAATTTCAAGTGACAACTTAACTTATCAGCTTACAACAATATTTTGTCACAGTCATGGTGCTGTCACCTAAAAATCTAATAATTTCTGATAATTACACATAGTTTGTACCATTGTGTGACACTCAGACTTCTTTGGTCTGTTTCTAACACAGCTCTCTCGTCCTCACAGGGCAGTTAAAGGGCCAGTTGTTGGTCTGAATGGAAATAAAAAGTCAGGTCCTAGTATTTCTCTCATCATGACTGTATCAACACTTTGCTGCAGCATGATGTCCTCCAGGACTTGGAATGATAATTTGTTTACATTAGTGATTAAAATATGAATTATTAATATTTTTAATCATAAGTAAGTAAGAACACAGACAAAAGGGGAAAATGGCAATAGAGACAAAATAAAACAACTTGACTGATTTTGATGTCAAAGGTCACAAAGTTATAAACCACACAGCTCTAAATACTACCTTGGCCACTGCCTTTAAGTCATCCCAATGGGATGTTGCTATAGGCCCCCTGATCCAGCCAATAGGACAGGGAAAAGCTGAGGACTATGAAGTAGTCACACACTTGAATAAGCTGTAATAGCTTTGTCATTTGTTCAGCTTTAAAGTTGTGGTTCAAGCTCAGGATCACTCCCTTTAACAAACTTTAACAAAAGCATTTCTCCAACTTGTCTTTATGTCTAAACTGTTTTGAAAACAGGGAATCATTACAATTACAAACCCTATGTTGTCTGTAGTACTGTTACTACATGTAGTGGAGATAAAGCTTGCACAAAAATCTACAGACGACATATTCTTATTGAAGATAACACTTTAACACACAGACGTGTAATCTGTAGTGGAATACATTTTAAAATTAACCTTCCCAACATCGTTATTGGGGTGTGTCAGTTGGTAGGATGTTGTTCTCACTGTGTGGTGGAGGGATGGCCCCTAGCTTCAGTATGGTTGTAATTTCTTATTTGGTTCTGTTTTGTGTTGGGTTTTGTTCTTTTGTTGTAAGAAGGGTTACAACCTTACAAGGGTTATCTTTCTTTGTACTACACATGTGCTATTCTCCAGTCCCTATGTGTATGATTACTGGACCCACAGTCACACTTTCACCTGCATATGTTGCATTCATGACACCTATCAACCCCAACATGTTGAACTAAGTTTTAAAATGTATGTGAGGGATTTTAAAATTATATCAAAATTAAATGCATGTAAGGAACATCATCCATGTGTCCAAATGTCAAGAAATCTTGTGTTTTCTTAAAAAATGGGAAGTTACGGCAGGTGGGCTAGGTGTTTAAATTATTATTTTCTAATCATACAACACAAAGAAATAGGGGAGTTGCTTTTCTCCTATATCACTGATTGAATTCTAGATTGAAAGGTGACGCTAACCATAGTTAACGTCACCAATCACATGTCAGACACACTGAAACAGGGTGTTGTTGGAATGCTACTACGCAACTAACCCTGGAGGAAGGGTTTAGATGAATAGGATGAGGGACCTATGGATTCTTCGATAGCCAACATCCACAATGACGGTGAAACAACTAGTAGCTCAGTGTTCCAACATTCGAAAGGAGGGACTGCTCACACAGCTAGAGATTGACGAGGTACAACATAAATGCTACAGCAAGGGGGAGCCAGGACGCCAGGTCAAGGGGGAGATATCATGACCCCCACCCGAGATTGGGTACCAAGCCCCAAGTGGGATAGGAGAAGGATCGTTGAGTGTGAGAGGAACTGACCTGAAAGATAGGATCATGGTCAAGCTTGAAACCTGGATCCCCCCGTAGCCGGTTACCAAGACTACATGAAGTACCCTCAGAAGGTCTGCTAGATGATGTTAATGCAGCACTACGGACGATAGGGCGTAGGTGTCGATAGCCTGGATCTTGTTCTTACCATTCAGCTGACTCCTCAGGACTTGCCTGACCCTCTGCAGGTACTTGGTGGTTGCAGCTTTTCTAGCGACCTCTTCATGGTCCCCATTTGCCTGCGGGATCCTTAGGTACTTGTAGCTGTCCTCTATGTCTGCAATGTTGCCTTCTAGTAGTTTGATCCCCTCAGTTCTCTTTGTTACCATCCGACTACACTTCTCCAGTCCGAACAACATTCCAATGTCATTGCTGTATAGCCTGGTAGTGTGGATCAGTGAATCGATGTCTCGTTCACTCTTGGCATACAGCTTGATGTCATCCATGTACAGGAGGTGGCTGACAACTGCTCCGTTCCGTAGTCGGTATCCGTAGCCAGTCTTGTTAATGATCTCACTGAGGGGTTCAGGCCTATGCAGAACAGCAGTGGTGACAGAGCATCTCCTTGGTAGATCCCGCACTTGATGGTGACTTGTGCTAAGGGCTTGAAGTTGGCCTCCAGTGTTGTCCGCCATATCCCCATTGAGTTCCTGATGAAGGCATTTAGGGTCCTGTTGATCTTGTATAGTTCTAGGCATTCCAGGATCCAGGTGTGGGGCATCAAGTCATACGCCTTCTTGTAATCAATCCAGGCAGTGCACAGGTCGGTCGGCCTAGTCTTGCAGTCTCAGCTGACTGCTCAGTCTACCAGTAGCTGGTGTTTTGCGCCTCTGGTATTCTTGCCCATCCCTTTCTGTGCCCCACTCATGTATTGACCCATGTGCCTGTTCATCTTAGCCGCTATGATGCCTGACAGCAGGGGGCTGGTCCCTTCTGGTGGTCCTCGAGGATCAGGGCTGTCCGGCCTTTGGTTAGCCATTCCGGGTGTCTCTCGTCAACTAGCAGCTGGTTCATTTGTGCTGCCAGGCGCTCGTGGAGTGCAGTCAGCTTCTTCAGCCAGTAGTCATGAACCATGTCGGGGCCTGGTGCTGTCCAACTCTTCATACTGGAGACCCTTTCTTGGATATCTGCCAGCTGTGATGGTTACTGGACCCTGTTCAGGGAGGTTGCTGTGGTCTGCCCTCAGATCCACTAGCCCCTGAGCATTGCTGTTATGGGTTGCGTCCTTCTCCCATATGCTCTTCCAGTATTGCTCCATCTTCAGCCTTGGTGGTGCTGTTCTCATATTGTTCCCCTGCCACTGAGAGTACACCTTGGCTGGTTCCGTGGAGAACAGCTGGTTTATTCTCCTGCCTTCGATCTCTCTGGTGTACCTCTTCAAGCGGCTGGCCAAGGCTGTGAGTCATTGCTTGGCAGCTTCCAAGGCCTCAGGTATGGACAGCTTGCTGTACTTCTTAGACACCTTCTTCATTGCATATTCTGCAGCTCCGATAGTTGGCTAACCTCCCTCCGTGCTACCTTGATCTTAGCCTCCTTCTCCATGGAGGGTATTGCTCCTTGTGGCTGTTCAACTTGTAGCCAAGCATGTTGGTCTTGGTAATGGTGGCTCTAGGTATCGTCCGTAGTGATGCATTAACATCATCTAGCTGACCTTCTGAGGGTACTTCACGTAGTCTTGGTAACCGGCTACGTGGGATCCAGGTTTCAAGTTTGGTCATGGTCCTATCTTTCAGGTCAGTTCCTCTCACACTCAACAATCCTTCTTCTGTCGCAC
Organism: Simochromis diagramma; assembly: GCF_900408965.1. Taxonomy (NCBI): domain Eukaryota; kingdom Metazoa; phylum Chordata; class Actinopteri; order Cichliformes; family Cichlidae; genus Simochromis; species Simochromis diagramma. The sequence continues at coordinate 7,136,390 of NW_024386892.1, read as the reverse complement.
TTGGGGCTTGGTACCCAATCTCAGGTATTTTTATTCATATATATATATATATATATTAGGGGTGCAACGATATTCGTATCGATATTGAACCGTTCGATACAGTGCTTTCGGTTCGGTACGCATATGTATCGAACAATACAAAATTTGTAATTTATTTTATCAACTTTCCTTCTGACGATGCTGTCTGTGTTGAGCGCTCAGTGAATCTGCGTTCGACTACTCCGCCTAGGCTCGACAGTGCAGCCTAGGCGGAGTAGTCGAACGCAGATTCACTGAGCGCTCAACACAGACAGCATCGTCAGCAGGAAGAGCGCAGGGCAAGCTAGCGAGACAGAAGTTAAGCTCTCCTTGTAACATGGACCCTCATTCAGATCTGGCGTTTGGAATTATTTTGGTTTTCATGTGACGTATGACACTGAAGGTAAGCGAGTCATGGACTAAAGTAAAACAGTATGTTGGATGTGCCACGCAATGCTCAATTACATGGGTGGGAACTAGTGTGTTAGCGCAGTTAGCTCGTTAAGGTGTTGGCCGTCTAGCCCCATGCACGGGGCGATTGGCGGTAGCTCGTTAACGGAGATTTGCCGTGTTGTGGCGTTAAGGTCATTTCAATGAGATTAACGCTGACAGCACTAGTGGGAACACAACGAATATGACTGCACATTTACGCCGACATCATCCTAGTGCAAAGACAAGTGGAAGCAGACAAAAGCAAGCAAGCATGCTACTAACTTTAGCCGAGTCATTTGGACAGCTGTTAGCACATGATTCTCCTTATGCTGCTGAGAATATAGCCCAGAAGAAGCGGATAGTATAGCTTTTATTTTGGAAAGAGACATTTCTCTGTAATAAACTCTGTTTTCCAAAGATGAGTGATTCCTCAATCAGATACAGGGCTCGCAATATCGCTAGCCCGACGTCCCGGGGCTAGCGATTTTTTTTTCAGTTGGGCTACCAAAATCTATCGCTGCCCTGCCTGTAGGAAGGAAAAATATATGTCAATGCTTTTGCATTCTTTCAGAAATGTAGCTGGGTAATTATGTCATTGGCATCGGTGAGCCACTGTCAATATGTGACATATTGCAATCGCGTTTGAATTTGCGCTTATTTTTTTGCTTTCACTTTGCAATCGTGCGAACTGTGTATAGAGAGCGACAGCACTGATCTGTGAGTGATGATAATTTGTGCACCAATTCCTCTGACATCGTCTTATTAATCGTTAGCTTACTATGCAAACATGACAAGTGAAATCTCACGCAGCAAGCTTAAACATGTGAGAGGTTGATCGCGCAGAGAATCGCTGAGCTTATGTGAGTGAGCGTGTAAAAGCAGCAGGATTTATATTTGACTACGATGACCTGGATGACTGAGAACCTTCACAGACAGATATATATTTTAGTTCTGCTGAGCCAAATAAGACAGGTCAGGGTGAAGAAGTGACAGCCAAAGAAAAGCTTACCACAAAACGGAGAAGTTATGACAAATCAGACTATAAGGCAAAAAGAAAGTGCAGCTTTATGGTTTCATGGACAAAATATTTTCTGTGGCTGCGATATGACGAGCTAAATAACCAGGGCTGCACATAAGTGGTCCGCAGGTGCGCATTCGCTGTCAAAATAAAAAACGCGCACAAGGGTTAGGGTTAAATTTAAAAACTGTACTTTTGAGTTAAAATATATATTTATAATTTTAATAAATGACAAATTAAAAAGGCATGAACATTTTTTTTGTATCGCAAAAATATCGAACCGTGACACCAAAGTATCGAACCGAACCGAACCGTGAATTTTGTGTATCGTTGCACGGTACCCTAACCCTTGTGCGCGTTTTTTATTTTGACAGCGAATGCGCACCTGCGGACCACTTATGTGCAGCCCTGGTTATTTAGCTCGTCATATCGCAGCCACAGAAAATATTTTGTCCATGAAACCATAAAGCTGCACTTTCTTTTTGCCTTATAGTCTGATTTGTCATAACTTCTCCGTTTTGTGGTAAGCTTTTCTTTGGCTGTCACTTCTTCACCCTGACCTGTCTTATTTGGCTCAGCAGAACTAAAATATATATCCTGCTGCTTTTACACACGGACTCACATAAGCTCAGAGATTCTCTGCACGATCAACCTCTCACATGTTTAAGCTTGCTGCGGGAGATTTCACTTGTCATGTTTGCATAGTAAGCTAACGATTAATAAGACGATGTCAGAGGAATTGGTGCACAAATTATCATCACTCACAGATCAGTGCTGTTGCTCTCTATACACAGTTCGCACGATTGCAAAGTGAAAGCAAAAAAACAAGCGCAAATTCAAACGCGATTTCAATATGTCACATATTGACAGTGGCTCACCGATGCCAATGACATAATTACTCAGCTACATTTCTGAAAGAATGCAAAAGCATTGACATATATTTTCCTTCCTACAATAGCCCGACGGGCAGGGAAGAGATAAATTTTGGTAGCCCGTCTGAAAAATATCGCTAGCCCCAGGACGTCGGGCTAGCGATTTTGCGAGCCCTGTATCTGATTGAGGAATCACTCATCTTTGGAAAAGAGAGTTTATTACAGAGAAATGTCTCTTTCCAAAATAAAAGCTATACTATCCGCTTCTTCTGGGCTATATTCTCAGCAGCATAAGGAGAATCATGTGCTAACAGCTGTCTAAATGACTCGGCTAAAGTTAGTAGCATGCTTGTTGTTTTTGTCTTTGCACTAGGATGATGTCGGCGTAAATGTGCAGTCATATTCGTTGTGTTCCCACTAGTGCTTTCAGGTTAATCTCGTTGAAATGACCTTAACGCCACAACACGGCAAATCTCCGTTAACGAGCTACCGCCGATCGCCCCGTGCATGGGGCTAGACGGCCAACACGTTAACGAGCTAACTGCGCTAACACACTAGTTCCCACCCATGTAATTAAGCATTGCGTGGCACATCCAACATACTGTTTTACTTTAGTCCATGACTCGCTTACCTTCAGGGTCATATGTCACATGAAAACCAAAATAATTCCAAACGCCAGATCTGAATGAGAGTGGGGGAGGTCCATCTTGCAAGGAGAGCTTAACTTCTGTCTTGCTAGCTTGCCCTGCGCTCTTCCTTCTGACTATGCTGTCTGTGTTGAGCGCTCAGTGGATCTGCGCTCGACAGTGCAGCCTAGGCGGAGTAGTCGAACGCAGATTCACTGAGCGCTCAACACAGACAGCATCGTCAGAAGGAAAGTTGATAAAATAAATTACAAATGTTGTATTGTTCGATACATATGCGTACCGAACCGAAAGCACTGTATCGAACGGTTCAATATCGATACGAATATCGTTGCACCCCTAATATATATATATATATATATATATATATATATATATATATAGTACAAGGACCTGTCACACACAGCATTGCCAGACAAGTGTCTGTTTATTTACAGCTCTTTTGATCAGTTTGCTTGTTACAGGTCTTTTAAAGGTTCACTGGTGCTACTGAAAGTCATGTTTGACTCTGTGCCTCTCTGTAGAGCTCCAGGGCACTGTTGTGTCTGTCTGTGTTTTTGCAAACTGTGCACAATAATATCTTATAATAATATAAGATTTTTTAATATTATTTAAAAAAATATTTAATATTTTATATTATTATAATATTATTATAATAATATCTTATCCCTCTTTAAGTTTTCAGTTGCATCATTGTGATTTTTCAGAGAATACATGCGTTGTTATGGTTGCTATGCAGTTGGTTTAGAGTGGCCCACTGGACCTTTCTGAATTTTGTCTTCATGTCCTAAGAACTACGTGCTACTCCCTTAATTTTCACTTAGCCCCACAAATTATACATCAAAACCTAGGCATTTTTGCTGGCTTTCAGAAAATGTCACTCTCAGTTTTTGTCTGAAAACTCTCCATAGAAACTCAATGTAGACTTTGCTCGAAATCACCGCTGGAATTCTCTAATGAGATGCATTTTTGAATCGTCATATCTCTGTAACATAGCAAAGTTAAAACATGAGGCTTGTGCCAGTATATCTTCAGACACTTCCCGTTCACAATTCAAGAATTTTTTATCTTTCCCTCTTTCTTTTCCCCAGTCAAATCTGTCCCGTATTTAGCAAATGAAAATAAAATAAATTAAACAATAAAAGGTGAATCAAATAGACCATTACGGCAAGGCTGGGATGGTCCATTTGGTAAAGTAAATCCGTTGGGCATCATTCTTCGCCTTTAGACAATAATTCTGAGGGCAAAAGAGCCAAACGGGACAGGCAAAAAAACCCCCAAAAAAACAAAACATTTTTTATCACCTATTACCGTTCTGCCATGAGTTACGTTTGTTTGAGGGTAGGAAATCGGTACTTCTCTCAGATTTCTTAAAATTTCAAACTCTGAAAATTAAGCACTTTTTCTCTTGTTATATCTTTTTGATGGATTTCCACAGAGTCCTGAAAATTTCCTTAACTGTTCATCAAAGCTTGCTGTATCTTATGGTGAAAGAATGATATCAATGCTCCCTATAGATTTAGAGTTACAAACCGTTGTTTGAGAGCAAGTCAAGGCAGTTTTCGCTTCACCTCTACTCAGTTATGGTACATTACAAGTCATATATCTTTATTAATTCATATTTTAAATATGATTTATCAACACTTGAAGATTCCCCCAACTCTTCTGAACAGAAGAGTCTAAGAATGACCGTTCTAGCCCGTACGGTTAGGATAATATGGCCTTTTGTTCCAGGGGAATCTACAAAAGAAGAAATACACTGCAGAAAGCCTGAGCCTCTCTGTGTCTGTGGGGCTGGCTTCAGCAGCTGCAGCTGTTTTGGTGGGAAAAAGTACACAGCCTCTCTGATTGGTGGATTGAAATTGAGCAGCTCCAGGCTGTTTGACTGGCATAGATACACACAGTCATCATCATCAACTTCATCATCAACTTTATTTATAAAGCACTTTAAAACAACCACAGCTGACACAAAGTGCTGTACATTGGAACTGTAAAATAAAATTACATGACATATAAATAAAACACAAATAAAAGAAGAGTGAAATCGTTAATTAAATAACTACTTCAATTAAAAGAGAAACTAAGTCTCACTGAGGTTAAAAGCCAAGGAATAAAAGTGGGTTTTAAGACGTGATTTAAAAGTGGACAGTGAAGGGGCCTCTCTAACATACATGGGCAAATTATTCCATAATTTAGGAGCCACAATAGAGAAGGCCCCACCCCCTCTGAGCTTCCTCCTGGATCTCGGTACCTCCAGGAGCAGCTGGTCAGCTGACCTGAGAGACCGACAGGGTGTGTGGGGATGAAGAAGCTCAGAGAGGTAAGGCGGGGCAAGACTGTGAAAGCATTTAAAAACAAACATAAGAATTTTAAAATGAACTCTAAAAGGCACAGGCAGCCACTGCAGTGAGGCTAGGACAGGGGTTATATGCTCTCTTTTTAGAGTTCCTACTAGGAGTCGTGCAGCAGCATTCTGAACCAGCTGCAGACGTGAGAGCAATGACTGACTGACCCCCACATAAAGTGTGTTACAGTCGTCCAGGTGGGAAGAAATAAAAGCATGGATCACTGTTTCAAGGTGCTGCCTCGAAAGAAAAGATTTTACTCTTGCCAGTCGCCTTAAATGATAAAAACTGGACTTCGCCACTGCTCTGATTTGGTTGTCCAATTTAAAATCTCTGTCCAACTTAAAACCAAGGTCAGTAACAACAGATTTAAAATAGACTTCCAGGGGTCCCAAATCTACAGAGGACAACTCAGAGGTACCACTGGGTCCAAACACCAACACTTATGTTTTCTTTTCATTAAAATTTAAAAAGTTTAGAGCCAACCAAGCTTTAATGTCATCTAGACATGTCAAGAGAGGTTTTATGGAGATGCCATCCTTGTGTTTTAGTGGCAAATAAATTTGGCAGTCATCGGCATAACAATGAAATGAGATCCCAGGCCTTCTAAGGATAGAACACAGAGGCAATAGATACAGTGAAAAGAGCAGTGGCCCTAAAATTGAGCCCTGTGGGACGCCGCATGACAGAGGAGCAGAAGATGATTCGTAACCGAGAAGGCTGACAGAGAAAGTTCTATCTGACAAATAAGACCTAAACCAATTAAGTGCAGTTCCACCAATACCCACTACATCATGTAATCGAGAAATTAGAATATTGTGGTCTATGGTGTCAAAGGCAGCAGTTAGGTCAAGCAAGACAAGAACAACATGGTTACCAGAATCACATGCCAGAAGGAGGTCATTAAAAACCCTTAATAATGCAGATTCTGTGCTGTGAAGGGTTTTAAAACCTGACTGAAAAACCTCAAAGATGCCATTTTCATCTAGAAAATCTTTTAGTTGACTAAAAACAATTTTCTCTAAAACCTTGGAGGCTAAAGGCAGCTTGGAAATAGGCCTATAGTTCGCTAAAACTGTGTGATCAAGGCCAGGTTTCTTAAGCAGTGGCTGTACTACTGCATGTTTGAAATTTGCAGGAACCAATGCAGTCACTTTTCTTATCCCTCCTAATTCAAGTGCATAAACCGATCTACGTTAGCTCTGGTAATTCTGATGATCTTTAAATAAATCTTTGTTAAATCTCTTTATTTGCTTTTTGGAGAAGTTAAATTACAAAAACCTCTTCAATCAACTTTGCTTTGGTGGACAGAAAACAACTGTTGTAGACTGCTTGGGGTTAACTTTCATAATGTGGGACTAGTATTTTCAAAAATGAAGTCAGTTCTTCTGACCAGGTTCAGACCAGGATGAACACAAGCATACTATTGAACCTGAAGTATGATCTTTCCACCCACTAGGGAACCGCTCCCAGCTGTGGGTTCACCTCCTCTTGCTGAACTCATAGAGCAGCAAACAACCAGTCCAGGGACAGACTCTAATGTAGCATCACTTTCATCGTTCACTCCTGTGAAGCATGACGAACGTGGCCTCTCTAAATATGAGTAACTAAGAAAACATGTCAGTAGGCATCCTAGTAATTAATGACTTAATTATTTGGGGTATTATTGTTATAAAAATGATAATAATAGTATTATTATTATTATTATTATTGTGCTTTAGGCTCTACTGATAACGCAGAGGTCTCTTCCTCTGGGCTGTTTAAAGGGCCAGTTTATCCAAATGACCAAAGCTGTGTATATACCAGCTGCTGTCAGGCTTCAAATGTTTGCATTAGTCCATAGTCCACTGTTTTGTAAGCCATTGCTTTACTGCATAAGTTCCCATCTACTGTAACAAAATGGAGATAAGCAGGCACATAATATGAAAAGGCATGCTGTAGGCTGACTTTGTCTTTTCTGATCCATTGGTTTGTGTGGCTCGTTTCACAGGAGTGACCTAACCCACACTTTATTTACTTATATGATAAATTAAGTTTAGTGCAAGGTAGTGCAAAATACACAGTGTTTACTTTTTATTTAATAACATGGAGCTGCATCAAGTTTCCATGGTGACTGTTCAAGAAATTCTGCATTCATAAATAAACATCAGACTGTCAAAAGAGCTCATCTGTGCGAGACCACCGAGCTGAGAGCATTTTCAGGTCGAGATCCCCCGTACGCCATCGTTGGAGAGCAGTTAAAAGTTTTTCTTCTTGACTGTGATTTGAAAACGTCTAAATGGAATCAAGTCAAGGAATCTATAAACCTATCAGGGTATGTGAAGTTTTTGCTTTTACTGCATTTCAATAATATGAAGAATTTGATGTAGTTTTAAAAGTTGACAAACTGAGAATCCTTTTAAATAACAATAACTAAACTGCTATTTCTTTGACAGGTGTTGTTCAACACACCGATTTATGAAACTGTTGTAAAGATCTGCTGGCATCTTCTGGGCTACAGGACACAGGTTAGACCCAGATTCATGCAAACCAAAGCTGACAGAAAATATCAGGTAATTTCTGAGGACCTGAGAGTGGTGGTTATTAAATGTCTCCTTTTACTTTTAGATTGTGATTATGACGGAGTTTCTCAGACTTCAGCAGGAAGATCTAATTCCACCGAACCTCACTGCTGAAGATCTGAGAGATCTTTTGGTGGAGAAGAGCAGGGAGACACTCAGAGAGCAGTGTGACACCTGAAAGTCTGATTGTGATGACGTGTAAATGCTGAGAGAAAACCTCTGTATTTTTTTTTTTTTTTTGCGCCTGTCCCGTTTGGCTCTTTTGCCATCAGAATTATTGTCTAAAGGCAAAGAAAGATGCCCAGCGGATTTACTTTACCAAATTGACCATCCCAGCCTTGCCATAATGGTCCATTTGATTCACCTTTTATTGTTTATTTTATTTTCACTTACTGAATACGGGACAGACTTGACTGGGGGAAAGAAGGGAAGAAAGAAAGAGGGAAAGAGAAACAGCTGAGAAGAGGGACGGGGGAGAAGGGCAAAAGACAAAAACCAACAGAATGGGCAGAAAAAAAAAGAAAAAAAAATGCATACCGGTATATCGATCACCTGGATCACCTGCTAAGAAAGAAAAAAGAAAACAAGCAGAAGAGAACAAGAGTAATAGAATAAACAACATCACAATGATATATGGGAATATGACAGTAAATACTAAATATTAAACATTATTGTGCAGCACATAAGATCAACATAACACAGTGTGCTTTGAGGTAGGAGCCAAAAAGGGTGTAGTTTGTGGGTGTGATCACCCGTGTGTACACCTGTGAGCATGGACGCGCTTGTTTTCTTTTTAAAAAAGGTTCCTTCATGCAATGATCTGCTAGAGGGTGTGGGGGGGCCACAGCCCTGTCCTCCAGGGCATGAAGCAGGTATGGAGGAGATCAAAACTCCAGACATCCAGAGGCCCCCCCTTCTTTTGAAGGCTGTGGGAGTTTGAATTACAGGATTTTGCAGAAGAGGAAGCCAAACCTGTTCTAAGGCTGGTAAGACTAGAAAACTCACAAGACTTTGGAAATTTCTTTTTTTCATTATGTTCACAAAACCTTTAGACATAAGCGCACTGTAAATGTGTTTTCTGTTTCAGGTGTGGGCGGTGAACGTCATCAATAAAATGAGGGACGTTGAATTTCAAGCCAGAATGCTTGTTCAGTTTCCAGAGGCCGTACCTCCTAAATTTCAGTGAGTCACATGTAATTAGTTATTAACCCTGTAAGACCCAACTTAGTGCTGTTTGATATAACGATATATATCAGATGACGATATAAAAACATCTATCGTTTCATTTTATGCTATCGTTTGTTTCGTGGTGTCGCAAAATAAACTGTTTACGGCAATATTTTTTCACCGTTCTGATGGTCACTGTAGTGGCTAAATTAATTTCTTAAAGTTCTCTCTTTCTCTTATATTTAATGTAACCACACTACGGACGGACAAGCGCTTGTTTTTATGCGTTTTGGTTAGCAACAACTACGGTAAAACCACGGCGTGTCCGCTTGTTTATTTTCCACATAAACCTTTCACAATAAAGCTCAAGATCCTGTTGAGACTTTTCAAAATAAACTGAATCACCTGAAAGATTCATTTTTGTGATTTATATCGTTATCGGACGATAGATGTTTTATATAGGGATATGAGATTTTGGTCATATCGCACAGCCCTACCACAACCCATCAAAAAATAGCCCGAAAATTCTGATTTTTTTGGAACTGAGATCTTTATTAACCCTTTAAATAAAAGCCACAAATTTGTTTTTGCTATGCCATGTTGTGTATGATATACTTTTATTATGTATTTATTACATTTTTGTATCGAATTTGATACATTGTGTGTTTTTGGCAACTTTTTGTTAACAACAATGTCAACGTTAGACAAAAAAAAGAGTTTTGTCCATAACACTTTGAAATTATGGCAAGTACTGATCATGTTGATGAGATAGAAGTCACAGAAACTCATGTATCAAGTATGATACAAAGGGCATTACATGGTTAACAGTCCAGCTACAGTGTTTGAATATTTAAGTGATGCTTTGAATATGTTTAAAAGATAACTCTTATCATGTTTTTCTACAGAGCACCTAAACTCCTGAGCGTGGTGAAGGATTACATTGAAATCCTAAAAGAGAAGCAGCAGGAACAGCATAACAGCAAACTGCTCACCGCACAGGAGGTAGTGATCGAGGTAGTTCCCCATGTTCTCCAGGGCTTCTGGGAGCTTCCTCCTCGTCCCCTCCTAAACATGGCCTCCCAGAGTCTAAGCATCCTCTCCTCGAGTGTCACCAAGGCCACTTTAGATCGTGTCTCCAAGAGTCTAACGGTGATGGAAACACAGGCCATCTTCCATCCCAGACAATATGGTCGACAGCATGCTGATGGAGATCAGGCAGAAATTTCCTCAAGAAATTCTGTCTATCAAAGTTGCAAACTTTGTGCCAGTGTTGCTGAAGACCATTGCTGATGTAGCACTGAAATCTTTGAGCCCTCTTCAAGTCTTCCTGATGTGAAGAACACAAATGAAGAATGCTCCTCTGACGGTCTTTCAATGGCAAATGTTCCACCAGCTGAAGGATCTTTTTCAGAAAGTCTTCCAGAGCCTGACGTTCCCTGTGAGGAACTTCTTGCTGAAAGTTCATCTATTCTGAAGGCTGAAGACCTTACGAGTGAAGGACCTCTTTCAGAAAGTGTGGCAGTGGCTGACGTTCCCTGTGAGGAACCCTTTGCCGAGTCCGAATCCAGTGTTAAAGGCGAAGATCATAAGATCAAAGGATCTCTTTCGAAAGTTCCTGATGTTCCCTGTGAGGAACCTTTTCCTGAACCTGAATCCAGTATTAAGTGCAAAGACCTTCAGATCAATAAGAAGAAGAAGAAAAAGGGCTTCTTCAAAAGTCTGAGAAGTCTGTTCTGCTGCAGCCCAAATGACGCTGACTTACATTGAAACTGAAATTGTCACCGTACTGGGTCTGCAACCCAGTATTGGTGTTCCAGTAACTGTAAATATGTAAATATGTTCCTTGATGATTGTTGTTCATGTTTTTGGGTTTTCTTTAGTTTTCAGTGGGCTGGGTGTTTTTTCCCCTTCATGTTCTTTACTTAATTCTTGTTCATAATTCCTGATTTGTTTTTCTAGTTCTTGTTTCTTAGTTTCTTGAGTCCAGTTGATTTTCTATGAGTTTTTGGTTTGTTTTTTGTGACGTTTATCTCTAATGAAAACGTTTTTCCAGCAATAAAAACTGCAGATTTAAGTTTCATTCCACGTAAGAGTCCTGTGTTTGGATCCTACAACCTGCCTGTCACAGCACACCATAGCAGAAATCAAATTTTATAAACTCATTCATATTTCTACATGAGTCTCCAGCTATATTAAAGATTTTTTTATTTCAAACATTTGTAAGAATCTCTTATGGTTCTCAAAATACTTCCTAACTAACACTTACTAAGTCCAGTAACATAATTGATGGTATTATTTTTAATACAATTTGAACTTATTCTGTTAACATATGAACAACAGTAACAAACTGGTATATAAAATGCATTTCCTGTAGAAAATGCAGTGTGAATGCTAATAGCCGAATAGTTTGAGTTGAATTTTTATAATTGCTGAAATCTTTGGAGAAAAACATGTTTAATGGGCTGAAATACAGCGAAACATTCACCTGACAGCCAAAGCGCAGAACTGAAACTCACACAGAAGAACCTGGAAACTAGCTGAACAGCTTGAAAACGTACATAAGACAAACTGTCTAATTGCAAAAGAAATTTTAGAGCTAGAACACATCTGAATGAATACTACTAGCTCATATTCTTTAAATCACTGGAAGAGTGGAATTATGTATTTTAAATGTCTAAACTCAAGAATCTCAAATGAAAAAAACTGAATATTTTCAGAATACCTGCTGTCTGTGTGTGTGTGTGTGTCTGTGTGTGAGAGAGAGAGAGAGAGAGACCCAGTTTGTATTGTTTGGGGGCAGCATTTCATCGGTGGATTCAAATGGAGCAGATTCAGACTGACTGGCATAGAAACACACAGGACACTCCATACTCTGTGTGTGTCTCTGTGTGCCCTTGTGTGTGTCTGTTTCTATGTCTGTGTTTATGTTTGCATCCATGTTTGTAAACATTGCTTTCTGGATATGGGTTATGTGTCACTGCATTTCTGTGAGTGCGTGTCCATATTTGTAAACATTGTTAGGCATGTCATTTTTGCCTTACCCTTGTGTATCTGTCATTTGTTTGAGGGGGATCCTCTATGAGTACGGAGGACCACAAGAGCCACGCGCATCGAAATAAAGCATTCTGTGCTTAAATAATGAATTGTAGAATAAAATCTGCATAAATTCATTTTTGAATTCCAATTTAATAAACTGATTTTTTAAAATGCTTTTTAAAAACTTCATTTCAAAAACCTTTTTCAAATTGCACTTGTGATTTATGTGATTTTCAAAATGCTTTTTAAAATATCGATTCCACTCCTCATTTCAAAATTCATTTCCCTTTCCTGTTCGCTCAGGGATTAACTTTTGGATTAGCTGTTGGATTAACAACTTTTAAAAATCCTGCTGCTATTCAAATTAGCCACACCGTGGGATGTAAGGAGCTCTCTGATTGGTTGGACAGACACAGGCTGTCTGCCTGGATTTTTCTAGCTCATAGCTTCGCCCTGCTACGAAGTAGTGATGTGTCGTTCGCGAACGAAACGGCTCTTAGAGTACAAGTACAAAGCACCCCTCCGACAGCCAAACCCATCTGTTCTCTGATTGGATTGTTACATTTGTGATTAACATGACATTGACCAATCAGATGAAAGGAATAAAAATAGGGTTTCGTACTTGTAACTTGCAGGGTTTTTTTTGGCTAAGTCCGCACACAAATCTTTTTTACGCACACACAAATTCTTTTTACGCATACAAATCTTGATATACAAGTACAAAATATTTATGACCACATTTTGGGCCCATAGAGGGGCAGTAGTTACACTCACAGTAGCACAGGAACAGAGCGGGAGGGAGAGAGAGAGAAAGAGAGCCAGGGACAACAACGTCACATTAGAAAGGTATAGTAATCATCCACAACTATTTTGTTGCAGATGATAAAGGATTCAGAAAGTTTATTCATGCAGGCCCATATGACAGAGAATATGCATCTTCTTTTTGTTTTCATATTTTAATTTATATTTAATTGTGTTGTGGTTTGCAGTGTTTTGTGTTGTTTCACTTTAAATTTGTAAAAGGAAAAAGCTGAAAATTTAAATAGTTAAAAGTTGAAATGTGAATAGTTGATTTTTGTATTATATGATTTATTTCTTACATTTTATGTGGCGTGAATAAATAAAAGCATATTTACGGTGGCCCCTAGAGACAAAACACGTAAAAACATCAAAACACGTACAAAACACAACGGCAGTGCTCCAGGATGCTAGGGCGCAGTGTTGAGCTTTTGTTACCTAGTGGCTACACAAGCCAGGAAGACGACCGGATTTGCTGTGTGGTAGTAACAGGTACAGTGGGGCAAAAAAGTATTTAGTCAGCCACCGATTGTGCAAGTTCCCCCACCTAAAATGATGACAGAGGTCAGTAATTTGCACCAGAGGTACACTTCAACTGTGAGAGACAGAATGTGAAAAAAAAAATCCATGAATCCACATGGTAGGATTTGTAAAGAATTTATTCGTAAATCAGGGTGGAAAATAAGTATTTGGTCAATAACAAAAATACAACTCAATACTTTGTAACATAACCTTTGTTGGCAATAACAGAGGTCAAACGTTTACTATAGGTCTTTACCAGGTTTGCACACACAGTAGCTGGTATTTTGGCCCATTCCTCCATGCAGATCTTCTCGAGAGCAGTGATGTTTTGGGGCTGTCGCCGAGCAACACGGACTTTCAACTCCCGCCACAGATTTTCTATGGGGTTGAGGTCTGGAGACTGGCTAGGCCACTCCAGGACTTTCAAATGCTTCTTACGGAGCCACTCCTTTGTTGCCCGGGCGGTGTGTTTTGGATCATTGTCATGTTGGAAGACCCAGCCTCGTTTCATCTTCAAAGTTCTCACTGATGGAAGGAGGTTTTGGCTCAAAATCTCACGATACATGGCCCCATTCATTCTGTCCTTAACACGGATCAGTCGTCCTGTCCCCTTGGCAGAAAAACAGCCCCATAGCATGATGTTTCCACCCCCATGCTTCACAGTAGGTATGGTGTTCTTGGGATGCAACTCAGTATTCTTCTTCCTCCAAACACGACGAGTTGAGTTTATACCAAAAAGTTCTACTTTGGTTTCATCTGACCACATGACATTCTCCCAATCCTCTGCTGTATCATCCATGTGCTCTCTGGCAAACTTCAGACGGGCCTGGACATGCACTGGCTTCAGCAGCGGAACACGTCTGGCACTGCGGGATTTGATTCCCTGCCGTTGTAGTGTGTTACTGATGGTGACCTTTGTTACTTTGGTCCCAGCTCTCTGCAGGTCATTCACCAGGTCCCCCCGTGTGGTTCTGGGATCTTTGCTCACCGTTCTCATGATCATTTTGACCCCACGGGATGAGATCTTGCGTGGAGCCCCAGATCGAGGGAGATTATCAGTGGTCTTGTATGTCTTCCATTTTCTGATGATTGCTCCCACAGTTGATTTTTTCACACCAAGCTGCTTGCCTATTGTAGATTCACTCTTCCCAGTCTGGTGCAGGTCTACAATACTTTTCCTGGTGTCCTTCGAAAGCTCTTTGGTCTTGGCCATGGCGGAGTTTGGAGTCTGACTGTTTGAGGCTGTGGACAGGTGTCTTTTATACAGATGATGAGTTCAAACAGGTGCCATTCATACAGGTAACGAGTGGGGGACAGAAAAGCTTCTTACAGAAGACGTTACAGGTCTGTGAGAGCCAGAGATTTTCCTTGTTTGAGGTGACCAAATACTTATTTTCCACCCTAATTTACGAATAAATTCTTTACAAATCCTACCATGTGAATTCATGGATTTTTTTTTTTTTTTTCACATTCTGTCTCTCACAGTTGAAGTGTACCTCTGGTGCAAATTACTGAACTCTGTCATCATTTTAAGTGGGGGAACTTGCACAATCGGTGGCTGACTAAATACTTTTTTGCCCCACTGTACATGAACTTTTTTTTAAAATTATTTGAATATATATGAGTGCTTGTGTATAAATACACAAACAATACACACACGCATATCAGAATAAGAATACTTTATTAATCCCGAAGGAAATTAGGGTTACAGCAGGCAGCACTCTAATGTGGCATGCACACTTACAAAGGAACCTTCTGACCAACTTCACACAAACATCACATTGGGGAGACATGTCAGAAAGGTCCGCTGATAGGAAAAAAACAACAAAAATACATAACATGAGGTAAGAGGAGGAGAAAAAAACTCCACTCAGACTGAGCTCCTAGTGGGAGAACAGTTTGATAACAGAAAAAACACCTCAGCACAAAAAGCACATGACTATCAATACACCATAGAAACACAAGACAAGCAACAGGGGCGGGTAAAGGGTAAGAGAGAGCCGGTGCAGACAGCGCATCCGGTCCTGCAGCATGTCTGCGCTGGTGCAGTCGACCACCATCTTCCCCGGGAGGGCACAAGCATCGAAGGCGTTTGGAAAGGGAGGGGGGATGAGTGAGTGCATATCAGTGTATGTGTGTGTGTGTGTCCTTCGCCCTGCCAGGCTAAGTAAACAGTCTTCCAGCCAACCCAGGTGACCTTGCATGGAATGGGAAGGAACAGACTAAACACAGTCGTTATCAGGGTGTTTTGTTCGGCTCCAGCCTTGAGGCCGCAGCTGGCGCCGAGATGGTCTCCGCATGAAGTGATGATGGTTTTTATTTTAGTGTGAACAACTCATATGAATTTCAAAGCTGTTCTAACAGTCCAACACTGGTCTCTCAATCTCCCGTTGGAGAGCCGCGAGCTTCCTATGATGTTATCCAAACTTACGTTCCGTGATGTTGTCATTCTTTTTGCCCAAAGAGCAGGTTCTGAGAACTATATATAAATAAAACCACTTTTTTTTTACATTAGTAATTCCTTTTGTGCATAATTTTATATTATTGTTAATAATAAATAAATTAAAGCAACAAAACAACCTGAAGAACCGGTTGGGAGCCGAAAGAGCCGGAAATCCCATCACTACTATCGACCAACTTCTTTTTCGATAGATTATCTATAAATACTCATAAATACCTTAATAAAGTTATTTAAGAAGTTACAAACCATTTGCTACTTGTTAGTAAAGTATTTTGAGTGAGCTCATCTAAAGTGGGGACCATATATACCTTACAACCTATTTATAGATGTGAAAGTTTCTAAAATACAGTGTAACAAAAACAAATGACAACACACAGGGTAGATCCAGAACGCACTGTATTTTTAAGATGCCAATCACAAAAACATCAGAACAATGCTTACAGATTGGACACACAACTGTTGATACAAAAATAAAAACAGTGTCATAAACTATCAGCCAATATTTGAAGTAATACAGAACATGGCTGGATGCAAACTATACGACCTGTAGCTCTTTACATGAAGTGTATCACATGTGTGATCATTAAAGTAAAACTGCAGAATTTATAACAGTAAAATAATAATAAAACATATAAAAAACAAAAATCAAGTGTGTCATTTTTTCTTTTTACAAACAATTGACCAATCAACTGGAATATATAACTTGTCTTTTTTTTGTTAACAGCTGTTAACAATGGTGGACTCTCACCACGTTTCATCATGTAAATCAACAAAAATCTAATCTTTCTTTGCTTTAAGAGGAACCAACTTCCCTGAAGACTTATATGCTTTGAATTTTTCCTCTGTTTCTGGATCTGCACTGCTTGCTGCAGCACGCTGTGTAGCAAACAATGAACGTTTCTGTCCCTGTTTGTTTTTTTCTAATGCTTTAAACCTCTCAGGTGCAACAATGTAGTGATGGGTCGTTCGCGAACGAAATGGCTCTTAGAGCCGACTCTTTGACGTGAACGACGCGAGCCGGCTCCTTATCGCGAGCCGTCACGTGGGTTTTTTTTTTTCTTTCTCTCACCCTCTCTCGCACTTTTTTTTCCGCTTTACTCTGCACGCAAGCCTTGTGCTTTACGCTGGGCAGAGGGGGGAGGGGCGGTAGTTACACTCAGTAGCACACGAACAGAGCCAGAAGGAGAGAGAGAGAAAGAGAGCCAGGGACAACAACGTCACATTAGAAAGGTATAGTAATCATCCACAACTATTTTCAGTTGCAGATGATAAAGGATTCAGAAAGTTTATTCACGCAGGCCCATATGACAGAGAATATGCATGTTCTTTTTGTTTTCATATTATAATTTATATTTAATTGTGTTGTGGTTTGCAGTGTTTTGTGTTGTTTTCACTTTAAATTTGTAAAAGGAAAAAGCTGAAAATTTAAATAGTTAAAAGTTGAAATGTGAATAGTTGATTTTTGTATTATATGATTTATTTATTTATTACATTTTATGTGGAGTGAATAAATAAAAGTATATTTACGGTGGCCCCTAGAGACAAAGCACATACAAACTTCAAATCACGTACGAACTCTGAAGTATGTACAAACTCCAAAACACGTAAAAACACGTACAAACTCCAAAGCACGTAAAAACTCAGAAGCACATAAAAACTCAAAACACGTACAAAAGACAACAGAAGTGCTCCAGGATGCTGGGCGCAGTGTTGAGCTTTTGTTATCTTGTGGCTACACAAGCCAGCAAGTACCAACGACCGGATTTGGTGTGTGGTAGTAACAGGTAAATGAACTTTTTTTTTTTTAATTATTTGAATATATATGAGTGCCTGTGTATAAATACACAAACAATACACACATGCTTTCAATTGTGTAATTTAAGTGATCTAGTAGCTCTGCTTTGGAGGTTCAGTTCATGCTAGAAATGTGTTTTGGAATTTGTACGTGTTTTGTCTCTAGGGCCCACCGCATATATTTATATATAAACATATATAAATAAAACCACTTTTTTTTTTACGTTAGTAATTCCTTTTGTGCATAATTTTATATTATTGTTATTAATAAATTAATTAAAGCAACAAAACAACCTGAAGAGCCGGTTGGGAGCCGAAAGAGCCGGCTCTTTTTAGTGAGCCGAACCGAAAGAGCCGGATCTCTAAAAAGAGCCGGAAATCCCATCACTACAACAATGAATAGCTCAGCAATTGGAGCAGTTGCCACAATCGTGTCCCGGTCCACTCCCAGACGTTTAAAGGCAGCAGACATGGTGCCTCCTCTTTTGAACAGCCTTAAAATCTTGTTATACCGGGTGACCACGTGCTTAGGATTCTGGACTGCAATTGAGAGAACATAATCATTGATGTATTGTTATAGTGTAGTAACGTAACACACCGCATGCAAAATCAAACTGTTGAGTTAATCACTTTACCTCTTGTTCTTGGTTTTTGGTCATGTTTTTTGACTTCTTGTGCTTTTTTGCTTTGCCCCTCTTCCTCTTCTTCCTGTCTTTATCTGATGAAGTTGTGCTCATGGAGGAGTCAGAACTCTCATCAAAAGACCCATCAGAGGGAAGTGAAGATATGCTCAATACCTCACTGGAATCCTGGTCAAAACTTGTGGGTTCCTTTGAGAGAGCTGGTAAAACAGTTAAAAAGACAACACAGACAAAATTACTCAACAGAATGCTTATGTAAGTGCTCACGCAGAGGAAGTATGTGACAAGCTATGTAATGTTTTTAAGAGTGGACTTACATGCTGCTAATTGCTCCTTTAGATAGTCTCTTTCTTTGACGAGCTCATCAATCTTATCCTTTTGCCACGCTAGCCTCATCTTACAACTCTTGTGATTTTCTTCTGTCTGCCAGCTGTGCAGGTGGGCAACAGTCACACCCAGAGAAAATTAAAAACAAAATGAGACTTGGCTATAAATAAAATTAATAAAACAAATACAATAATAATACTAATGTACACTTTGTAGAATTTAAATAACAGTAAAAGCATTACACTATACTTTTATTTATTCACTCCACATAAAATGTAATAAATAAATCATATAATACAAAAATCAACTATTCACATTTCAACTTTTAACTATTTATAGATAATCTATCGAAAAAGAAGTTGGTCGATATTAGTGATGGGATTTCCGGCTCTTTCGGCTCCCAACCGACTCTTCAGGTTGTTTTGTTGCTTTAATTAATTTATTATTAACAATAATATAAAATTATGCACAAAAGGAATTACTAACGTAAAAAAAAGTGGTTTTATTTATATATGTTTATATATAAATATATGCGGTGGCCCCTAGAGACAAAGCATGTACAAACTCCAAAACACATTTCTAGCATGAACTGAACTAACAAAGCAGAGCTACTAGATCACTTAAATTACACAATTGAAAGCATATGTGTATTGTTTGTGTATTTATCCACAGGCACTCATATATATTCAAATAATTTTAAAAAAAAGTTCATGTAGCTGTTACTACCACACACCAAATCCGGTCGTTGGTACTTGCTGGCTTGTGTAGCCACAAGATAACAAAAGCTCAACACTGCACCCAGCATGCTGGAGCACTTCTGTTGTCTTTTGTACGTGTTTTGGAGTTTGTACATGCTCCAGAGTTCGTATGTGATTTGAAGTTTGTATGTGCCTTGTCTGTAGGGGCCACCGTAAATATACTTTTATTTATTCACTCCACATAAAATGTAAGAAATAAATCATATAATACAAAAATCAACTATTCACATTTCAACTTTTAACTATTTAAATTTTCAGCTTTTTCCTTTTAAACAAATTTAAAGTGAAAACAACACAAAACACTGCAAACCACAACACAATTAAATATAAATTATAATATGAAAACTAAAAGAAGATGCACATTCTCTGTCATATGGGCCTGCATGAATAAACCTTCTGAATCCTTTATCATCTGCAACAAAATAGTTGTGGATGATTACTATACCTTTCTAATGTGACGTTGTTGTCCCTGGCTCTCTCTCTCCCTCCCGCTCTGTTCCTGTGCTACTGAGTGTAACTACCGCCCCTCCCCCCTCTGCCCAGCACAAGGCTGGCGTGTGGAGTGAAGCGGGAAAAAAGTGCGAGAGAGAGAGAGGGTGAGAGAAAGAGTAACGGTGTGTTCACACCGAACGCGATGGGCGCGTGAAAAAAGCCCCAAACGCCCCTAACTTGACGCGTGCACATTCGCACCTCTACGCGTGTCCAAGAAAAATCCATCGCGCCCCAAAATATCATATTTTAACGCGCGTGAACCGGAAATGTGGGAGGGATGTGGGAGGAAGTTTTGCAAGACCGGTATCTTTGCAAGATGGCAGCTGTCGAGCTAGCGCTTGAAGAGAGAGTCTCCCTTCTCTATTTACTGTGGAGAGCAGAGTAGCGGCGTAAAGGACATCCTTGCCGTACCTGGGTCCATCAGGTCCTCCAGAGGCGTGAGCAGTTTGGTGAGTTTCACCACTTGCTCCAGGAGCTGCGCCTGGATGACGGCCGATTCCAGCGCTATCACCGTCATTCACTCGGCCAGTTTGAGGACCTGCTGTCCTGCGTCGGTCCCAGAATCGCCCGCCTAGACACCAATTACAGGCGCTCAATCCCACCTGCAGAGCGCCTGTCCGTCTGCCTGAGGTTAGTAAAAGTATTTAATACGGTAGTCCTTTATTGATACCTGTGCTAATATGCTAAACCATCCATTTATACACTGCTAACATGGATGTGCTATGCTAACAGTGAATGCTCTCGGTGTTTGCTGAAAGCAAACTGTGGTACAGAGACGACTCTTTATAATATTTCTAGTGATACTCAGAAGGTCTCATCAAGTCCCGATTTAATTCGATTTATGCTGTTATCAGTGTTTGAATGATAGCATGGCTGTGGTGTCACATCAATGTATGCGCTCGGTGTTTGCTGATATCAAACTGTAGCATTAGGACCACTGAGTTAACCTTTGTAGTGATACTCACTCCTTTTTATTTAGACCTGGTTTAATTCTGGGATAGTTGAATATTTGTATATAATCCCTGCAGCTGTCAGACTCTATAGCAGGGGTCACCAGCCTTTATTAAAACAGAGTTAGATAATACTGAACAGTTTGGTTCATCTTTAGTTACATGGTTCTATCTTGATAAGCTGTCTTATCCCAGATTAATTTTTCAAAAATATTAATGATTTAAGCAAGGAAAGGGCTACATGTCAACATACAACTCTTTATTTCTATTAATGTCTTACTTCATTCCTACCTGATTGACATGTTTAGGAATTATGAGTGATTGGCTCACTGTAGTTGTGAAAGTTGCTACCAATCAAATTATGATATGTTAAAGTTAAAACAAAACACAACTGTTTTAGATATTATCTAATATACATTTTGTAATTATCCTTATAATTACAAAATGTTTTATGTAAGATTTAAGTTTTGTGATTAAATCTGACATCACAAAAGTATTTTGGAATTTGAATAATGTATTTTGTAACTGCAGTACACATAATACTGATTTTGAACAATTTTGTCCAGGTTCCTTGTCACCGCGGACTCCTTCAGCACCAAGCGTTCAGTTACAGAGTCGGTGTGTCAGATCACCCCCCAGGCAGCGACGGCCACCTGGGACTGTCTAGTGGACGACTTCATGGCTGTGCCTTCACCTGGAGACTGGCGGTCCATCACAGAGGGATTCCAGGAGCGCTGGAACTTTCCTCTGTGCTGTGCAGCTCTGGATGGGAAGCACGTCCAGACAAAGGCACCCCATATATCATATAGGAGACACACACATTGATGTACACTAAATATTTATTTCATTTCTTTTTTGTGGTGCCCAAATTTATGGACCTGCCTGATTTTGTTTAAACAATTATTGCACACTTTCTGTAAATCCAGTAAACTTCTTTTCACTTCTCAAATATCACTGTGTGTGTCTCCTGTATGATATTTAACTGACATTTTTTATTGTAACAACCAACGATTTATACAGGAAAATAATGTCTATTAACAAGGTTGCCCAAACTTTTGCATCCCACTGTATTAGTATATTTTGTCATTAGTATAATATGAAATAAATTCTACATGTGTCAAGTCGTGTGCCAACATTTGCTGTGTAGTAGAACTGAGACATTAGTCATTATAAAAATTTATTTGAAATAATATTAAAATTCTCAAACAGAAAAACATTAAACATAAATATATAAAATATAAGAATTTACAGAGAGACAGGAATAAAAAGGACCAGCTGCTCTCTAGAGCAGGAACATGGCTGAGGAGGAAATGCTCCATTGGAGACTGGTGTGGCCTCTTCAGGGACTTCAGGATGGCCAGCTCCACCGCCGATGGACCGTCCTGGGACCCGTCCCTCATCTGCCTCGGAGCCGTCCTCCCCTGTGGGCCTGTAAAAAAGCACAAAACACAAAGAAATGAGAAGGCTGCTACTAGATTTTAATTTCAACATTGAAAAAAACAAACAAAACAAAAACAGGATATAATCAGATTGGTTGTAGATATTTAAGGTGATCACAAGGCAATCCCACTGACTAAAAAGGTATCAGTGCTTGCTGTACATACCTGTGGGTGCAGCAGCAGGAGCTCAGGGACTGGGGAGCCAGGAGAAGCAACAGGGGATGCTCTGCTTCAGAATCAGTTGGTTCTATCAATACAGTATTAAATGTTAACAGGTTGGATATAATAATCATAGAGTAGACAGTGGTCCCTCATTTATTGCAGCAGGGGTTCTCAGAATAACTAGCCCCTGGTCACGCACTTTATACACTGTTTTCTCCACACACATGAACATTGGTCACAGTTCTCACAATTGATTCTCAAAGTGCAAACCTTTGTAGATTGCAAAACGTAAAAGTATTATTATGCCGTGTTTTGTCTTCATCTGCCTGCCACTTTCATGCGCCTTTTCCCCTCGCGGTGCAGGTGTCTATTTCCGAATGAGGGTCGTAGTTATGGGTGTTTTTGTGCTGTTTTTTCTATTGGACGTGATAGTTATCAAAACCAAACATGATAAATTTGGCAAGCGCAGGAGACACGACACGAAGGAGATTTGTCAATCAGGCTGCAGAATGCAATGCTGTACGGTGCAAAAAAAAGAATAGAAAAAGAAAATCAGCGAAAAAGCGAAGCAGTGACGGATGAACAGCGGGACCACTGTGTGCTGTTTATTAATAAACAAAATATATTCCTAAATGACAACATGCATAAAAGCAGAACGGTATTTGTACGTCAGTGGGAAAATAGCGGTGGCTTGCTAGCTTTTGTGCGGCTTCCCCGGGTCAGTGAAAACTTTAGAGAAAACTTAAGAGAAATGAATGAACTTACCAGGTTGCCCGATCTCTTCACATATCTTCCTCCAAGCTCGGTCCTTTATATTCCTGTCTTGGTACAGAAAGCAGCTGGTGTCGTAGAGCTCCGGGTTGTTTGCTACCGCATTGATTAGCCTTCCTTCCATTGAAGTATGAAAGGCTTTGGCTGGATCTGCCCCTTTGACCTAGGTAACAGCCACGTCACCAAGCTCCTGATTGGTTGTCGCGGCGCGATTTGACGCTGGAGTTCAGATTTTTCCAACTCGAGCGGTAGACGCGAAACGCGCGTATGCACAAAATGCAACACAAAAACTCACACGCGTTTTTTTTTTCGCGAGTCAAACGCCTGAAACGCGCTACACTGACGCGCGTTTCACGCGTTTTGGCGTTTTCGCGACGCAAATCTGCTTCCGAATTTTCGCGGGAGCCGCAATCGCGGGTCATCGCGCCTTTCCATTGACTTTACATGTAAGCCTGACGCTCTGCCCGCCTCTATCGCGTTCGGTGTGAACACACGGTAAGTAAGAACAACAACAACTTACTTCTTTTAGTAAGATGCACTGTTGGGTTTTACAGTGTACAGAAAAAAAATAACGAAATAGATTTAAATTACTCTTCGTAAGGATGTTTTTTTTTCTCTGAAGATTTTCTCAGGGTCTGCGATTACGTCAAATCGACATGATAGATGACACCATTGCAGGCAGCACAACAACACTTAGTAAAATGCTCAGAAAAATAAGGAGGGTATGTGTGGCTGCAGTTCAAAGATTGAGACGTCGTACAGGTCAGCAGATTGGTGGCTGAAGGGAGTTTGTTGTGATTGATGAGAGTCGCTTTCGTCACAAACGAAAGGTAAGTTTTTGTGACTGTAATTTTATATTACATCTATATATTTATCAAGCTTTCATAGTATCTTTTAGTCATTTGTGTTCATTTTTTTGTTTCTGCATCAGTAGGGGAGAGGAAGAAGAAAAGAAGAAAGTGGGTCTTTGGAATGCTGGGCATGAAACATCGAGGGAAAACAAGACCTATCTTGCGACTTGTGGAGAAAAGATCTCGAAGGCATCTTGTTCCTGTGATTACCCTTCATGTCCGGATTTGTTCCTCAGTGATAAGTGATGAATGGCGGGCCTATCGTATACTCCCAAATTTAGGCTATGAACACCATACTGTTAACCACATCAGGTGGTATGTTGACCCTCGTACAGGTGCCCATACCCAACATCTGGAGAGAGCCTGGAGGTCTTACAAGGAGCAAATCTGGAGACTCGGGGGTAACAGATAGACTACTGTCAGAACACCTCACAGTTATTGAGTGGAACGAGTGGCTCGCAAAGAAGCACAAAAATGGTACATTTTGATATATGACATTTCCAAAAAATACAGATAATTATAAAAGTTAATGTTGCTACTGCTATTTTTTGCACCTTTTTGAAAATGTTATTTGAACACTTCATGTAAAGAGCTACAGGTCGTATAGTTTGCATTCAGCCGTGTTCTGTATTACTTCAAATATTGGCTGATAGTTTATGACACTGTTTTTATTTTTGTATCAACAGTTGTGTGTCCAATCTGTAAGCATTGTTCTGATGTTTTTGTGATTGGCATCTTAAAAATACAGTGCGTTCTGGATCTACCCTGTGTGTTGTCATTTGTTTTTGTTACACTGTATTTTAGAAACTTTCACATCTATAAATAGGTTGTAAGGTATATATGGTCCCCACTTAAGATGAGCTCACTCAAGATACTTTACTAACAAGTAGCAAATAGTTTGTAACTTCCTAAATAAGTTTATTAAGGTATTTATGAGTATTTATAGATAATCTGTCGAAAAAGAAGTTGGTCGATAGTGAGTTACAGCTTTGGCAGCCCTTAAGTGACAGTTTTAAATGTACTGTAAGACATCTGTTACGATATAGCAGCTGACTGATGTAACCCTGATATTCAGTGTTTATAAAACATCTGGTATGAAACTAGTATGTGTGGTACATGTAGAGTTTATAGTATTATGTAGGGTGTGTTAACCATCTACTTACCTTTTACCAATGATTTTGTATACCATTGAACATCCTGAAATGACTGGTTTGTAACTGATGCAGAGTAGTGTTTATAAATGATTCATCAATGAGTTTTAGAACATGAAAACATAATTAATAAAAAGTGTTGTACATCAGCTTATTCATCATGAATAAAGAGTTTAAAGCAGTGCTTGTAAACGATTAACTGATTATGAGAAATAATTTGTAGACGCTGTAGAGATAATTAAGTAACCATTAACTAATGCCTAATAGTGTGCACTTATTGTAAAGTGTTACCAAAAGGGGTTATTCTTTTCATCTGTACCCATGCCTGGTACACTTGAAACACCCCTCATGATCCTATAAAGCAGCCTAATCAAAGACCTTCTTTTCCTTGACATCAAATACAAAATGTGTCCACATGTCTGCTCTTATCTTCCTTCCAAGCTTTGACATTTTCACACATTACTGTTAGAAACACTGAGCAGAAGAGCCAGTTGTGCTTTTCCCAGAGGCAGATTGTCTAACCTTACTGCGCAACGAGCTGACCCGACTGCATCACCTGTCCCATAGTTCTACACAATGTAATCTCTTATCTCCTCCACCCCCGACACCAGCTCATCACTGCGTGTGGGTACAGATGTAGATTTAGGAGTGGAGGGACCATCATCCACCTGCTTTTCATGGATGACATTCGGATGTCACTCGGACTGTGAGCGTGGCCGAACGGTTACAGGATGCCACTGATGTCAAGACAGAAAGTTCCTCACACTGCATGGAGGTCTCCAGCCAACATCTCGAGGCCCTTTGAGCTAAGAGGAGGGCGAGGATTAGCCAGAGGAACAATCTGGGATGGAACATGGAGCATCTGGGAATACATCAGGAAGATGGTCCCCCTCTAAAAATTCCTCAGGGACCTGAAGATAGATGGTGATGAAGAAAAGGAGGAGAAGCTGTCATGGATGACCAAGCTTATTAGTGGTAATAATAATCATCATTATTATTATTGTTATATTGCATGTATGTGCATCAAAAGTTGCATAAAGGTTATAAAACATGGCATTACCACTGTGGGCTCACCGCTGGTTTTGCATTTGAATTTTGTGTTCTGGCCACTGAAACGTTGGTGTTTTGAAGCCAGAAATGACCATATTTGGACAATAGGGTGGTAAGTAAGAGGCTAAACAAATATCATATTCAGGAAGTTTGTGCTCAGTAAAAAACAGCAAGCAGAGACCTTTTGGACCACAGACCACACCAACATTCGTCAGATATTTAATTAAAAATGTGTCAGAAAGTTCAGGCAGCAAAAACACAGACAAGAGGATCACTGACTCAAATTAGTATGCGTCATGTGTAAAACACATGTAAATGACTAAGAGGACAGAAGATAGAATTACATATAGATATGGGAATTGTTTGATAAACAGGTAAGGAATAACACACAGATGAAATCAACACAGGTGAAACAATCAGGCAGGTGTTTAGCAAAACCCTCCAGTGGCTGTTGGAGGAAGTGCACAGGCAGCGCCACCTGGGCTTCCTTTTCCAGCTCTGGAGGTTTCAGCTTTTTGCCAATTGGGGCACTTGTCCCCACGTGTCCCCAGCTTTAGTGGCATACAGAGCTTAGTGAGCTGTAAGAAGCCAGATGGCCCAGCCATAAATCACAACCCATTTCCACATCAATGCTGTCTGTTCTAAAAGCCTCACTGCAGCTGTTTCTTCTTTTTCAACTTCACGATCTTATTCTTTTTAGTCGTTATTGTGGGGGGTGGGGGGGCTCTTTTTTCCTAAGCATACCTTATTTGAACATAATAAAATATTGATAGATACATATACAGTCAGATCATTGCTATGGTGCAGTTACAAGAAACATGCAGCAGTGCCACATAAAGGCACATTCCACAGTGCCAGAGAGCCTCAAAGAGATGCTGCCAGTATGAGGCCTCTGCGTATTAGCTATTAACTCAGTCACAAGTATCCAAAACGACAGCGCAAAGAAATACCTGTTTGAAATGTAGTCGACCCTGAAGTGGTACTTTCTAGTATGAATAGCGACATTGTAGCTTCTTTTTCTTCTTCTTTGAATGGATCATTCTTCAAATAGCTCCACGTCTTGTCTTTACCAATAAAAACAAATTTCCCACCCAGCTGCTTCATCTCTGTTCTTGAGGCTTTGCAACAGTAGTGTGTGTGTGTGTGTGTGGAACATGAATAATGCAAACCTGTCAGTGTTGTGTCTGCTCTGAATGCTTTAAATGGTTAGCCCAGTTTAAAAAGTCAGCTTTGAGTAATCTATAATTTATTGTATTACTCCGCTTTTGTCCTGAACTCTGCCGAATGCTCTTGTCACATTTTCAGGAAATGTTTTTGAAAATATGCCGCCTGGTTATTATGCTAATCCTGACAGCCTGTGTTCTGCATTTTGACGACTGTGCTTTGAATACAAATACAAGTTGTGCTTTAGATCATTGCCACATATGCTAATACAATTAAACCTGAATAGCAAATTGAAAATAACTCATGAATGAAACCAGAGTTGTCAGATTGCATATAATCTGCCTTTTCAATATGACAGGCTTCAACTGTAGCCTTTAAACCATCTGGTACCTCTCCTCTGCCCTATAATCTGCCACTCAGCTGATACAGAGTAGCCACTCTGTCCATGCCCTGCTGCATTTAGTCTCAATAATTACATGCTTTCTGTCTGCATTGTTATCAACTCTGTGTTATGCCACCATGGAAATGAGACTGTCAGGCTGAAGCCATGCTGTGACCACATAGTCACCCTTGGCTTCACTGAGGCTGACAGAAAGGTGCAGCCGCTCCCACTGAGGCATGCTGATGCGATTGGTCAGATATATAAAGCCACACAGCGTGACATTGAAGTGATTGAGCTAACCTGCATAGCTGTATTTCACACCTTTGAATCTACACACACCTTTCACAGCTCTTCACATAATAAATGATTCAG
This sequence comes from Simochromis diagramma, assembly GCF_900408965.1. Lineage (NCBI taxonomy): Eukaryota > Metazoa > Chordata > Actinopteri > Cichliformes > Cichlidae > Simochromis > Simochromis diagramma. The sequence continues at coordinate 7,108,212 of NW_024386892.1, read as the reverse complement.
CAGATCAACGAATCGTAATGAAGTGAAACAGACAGCAGTTCGGTCTAATTAAAAGGTTAGGAATAGCACTGATTTGGAAGTAGGTGATAGAAAGACACCAGACGAATCTGATATAACCTAACAGCAATCTTATAAATGGTAAATGGCCTGTATTTCTATAGCGCTTTTACTAGCCCCCCCTGGGGGGGGGCTTTACACATCCAGTCATCCACCCATTCACACACACATTCACACACTGGTGGAGTCAAGCTACAGCTGTAGCTACAACTCACTTCAAAATCATCCCAAATGTTCTGCAGGGAACTGAGATGGTTTGATGAGCCATGCAGAGCGGCATTTGTACTTGATGTTGTTGGTGGCAGTGTGGTTATACTGACAAATGAAAATCAAAAGCTTTATCTGATCTAAATCTCTGGACTGTTTTCAGTGGGTCTGCTATTTTCAGATCACTCAGGAAATCCTGCTCTGACTGCTTGCACTTGTGTCTCAAAGTCACAGGAAGTAGTGAGTGTTGGTGTAGTCAGTGTGCTGCCCAATGCTACACTTTCACCACAGTTCATGTTGTTTCTGCACAATACCCTCTCTCTGCTTCCTGAGGTTAGGACACCTCGGAACAGTAACGCTTGACTGATGGTCATGCATTCCCATCCAATGAATGTTGGAAAGAAATCAGACAAGCTTGTGAGCTTTTCTTTAACTGATGTGCCAACGTTACCCTTAGAAACCATGAAATGCTTACCTTGTATCGCCTGTAGTTTAGATAGACAGCATCAACACCCGTGAAACAAATACAAACGGAAAATAAAAACAGAAAATGACCGTGAATAGAAGCAGATAATGTGTCAAACTCAAGGCCCGCGGGCCACATCTGGCCCGGCGGACATTTATATCTGGCCCGCGAGATCATTTTCTATAGATTTATTGTTATTGTTATGCATGGCCCGGCGATATCAGGCGCTAATAACACACAAACTACAAATCCCATAATGCAGCGCTGCAGCCTCCTTGCTGAACGCTAGGCTACCTGGGAACATTCCCGTCAATCAAGTCAAACTTCTGTTATTGCAAAGCTCGCCGCTCACAATGGTGGAGAGAAAAGTTGATTCTGAAAGCAGAGCCTTTCAGCACCAGTGGGTGACTGAATATATGTTTACAGACATGCTGGTAAAGCTGTGCGTCTTATTAGTGGAGCTAATGTGGCTGTAATTAAGGAATTTAATTTAAGACGGCACTACGAGACAAAACGTCAGGATAAGCTGAAAAACCTAAATGCAGAAACTACAGAAAGTAGAAGAGCTAAAGAAGAATCTGACATTTCAGCAGACGTTTGTCACCAGAGCAAAACCACAAAGTGAAGCTGTTGTGGAAGCAAGTTTTATTGTAGCAGAGGAGCCAAATCAGCCCGGCCATTTACCAAGGAGAGTTTGTGATGTGTGACATCTTGTGCGACGCAGATTTTGGCAAATGTGAGCCTGAGAAGAAACGTATGTCAAAGTGTAACCGACATGAAACTGTCCTGGGACAAACTTGTTGGACTTACAACAGATGGAGCGCCGGTGCTGTGCGGTGAAAAAAGCGGACTAGTCGGCAGGATGCGAGTAAAGATGCAGGAGGAGAACCGGTGAGTTATCTGCTGCTGCCTATCTTGGCCAGGTCTCCCTTGAAAAAGAGGTTTTTAATCTCAATGGGATCTTCCTGGTTAAATAAAGGTTAATAAATAAAAAAAATAAAAATTAACAGCACATCACTGCATCATACACCAGGAAAGGCTGTGTGGTAAAGTCCTAAAAATGGAGCATGTAATGATCACTGTGACGCAGACCGTAAATTTTATCAGAGCTAAAAGTTTAAATCACCGTCAGTTTCAGTCTTTTATGTGGGAAATAGATTCAGAGTTTGCAGACATGCCATCATACAGAGCTCCGCTGGCTGAGTTGGGGAAAAGTTCTCAACAGAGTTTTTGAGCTCAGCAAGGAAACCTGTCAGTTCATGGACATGTATGAGGCGGTGAAGGCATTTCAAGTGAAGCTGTCACTAATGCACCAGTGCAGCCTGCCTCACTTCCCCTGTTGCCGAGTAATGTTGAACCAAGTCAGCGGACTTTGCTGAGCTGCACCTGTGCAGATTCAGATGGAGCTGCAGTGTAATGATACACTCAGGGAAAGACACTGAATGGCCCGCACAGTTTATTAGTTCCACTCCTGAAGCAATGCCCAGCTCCGTCTACATGCGGCTCCAACCTTGTGTTTGCTTTCATTTACTTTTTCTGGGGTTTTGGCGGCATGTTCATATTTCTAACTTCCATAATTTTGACAGGATATATTTTCATGGAGAGCAAAATAAGTTTATTTATTCTGGAATAATATTCTTCTCTGTTTTTATTCATATTTATTTTTAAAAAACATTGTTTAAGTGTGTTCAATAAATGTTTATCTTGTTTGGCCCGCGACCTTAAGTGTGCCTTGAGTTTTGGCCCCCTGTGCGATTGAGTTTGACACCCCTGCTTTAAAACATGCATAATGCAGTAAATAAACATTACGGAATGTATAGCCAATCTAAGACGGACAATCCTGCTTTCTAGAGCTTCAGGTAAAACAAACAGTTAATATTTACAAGGATCAGGTTTCTAATCATCAGCTCTGACTTTTCAGTTTTAGATCAGTTTCTCAAAACTAAACACAAACGAGGTCACTGCTTTGTCATAAATGTCGGACTTTTATGTCTTGAAGTACATTTACATGTTACCTGTTTCACAGGATGCAGCCAAACACAGTGATATGTAATGTAAGTACAATGACAAAAGAACAAACTGTCTTCTGCTGCCTGATCTTCATCCTCTGACTGTTTTTCTCACTCTTCCTCTTCCTGCTCGAGCTTCCTGTAAGCGTCACTCAACACATGACAGAATTGTTCTTCTCAAAATGACTGAGACTAATTGGTGATCAGTGTGCTGCATTTTGAAGGCCTGTGTTCCTTGGTGAACAAAGTCTTCTAAATGATGCTCTCAGATTTGTTTTCAGAGACTTGCAGACACATTTGAGAGAGATCAGTGAAATGATGAGTGTTGGGTAAGTTACTTTAAAATAGTAACTTAGTTACATTACTAGTTACTTCTCTCAAAAGTAACTCAGTTACTTCAAGTTACTCGTTACTTTCAAAGTAACTAGTTACTAGGGAAAGTAACTTTGGTTTTACTCAGAATTCTCTTGTTAATGTGTTGCTTCCATAACTTTGCCAGTCTTCTAGCTTGCTTACTTGCCACAAGTGCACTGTGCCACCTACCAATAGAAAGGAAAAGATAATGTGCATATTTCCACGAGAGAAATCCCACGCCTGGACCGTCATTGACTGCTGCCATGATTCTAGCCTATGTCACAGCGTCATGTGCGCCTTTTACATCCAACACAAAAACTGCAGTCGTGGTGCTTTTGATTGTACTCAGAACTCGGAAATTCTGCCTTCTGAATAGGAAGATGTAGGTAACACCAGACTGCAGATGAGCTGCATACAGGGCTGGACTGGGACAAATAAATTGGCCCGGGCATTTTGACTAGAGACTGGCCCACCATTATAGGAAAAATCATAAAGCCTTTGAATGAAAACAAACGCTGTTGTGACAGTGATGTACACTGTTCTGATGGTATATATGCATCAATCTATCAATCGTTTGTTGTAAGATTCAGATAATTATTTTTTAAAAGCGAGACATTTTAAATGAGAATAAGAAAGTATTTCCTTGTGCCCCCCTTTCCCTGTTAATGCCCTACATGCCCCCCTGGCCACACTTTGCTAGATCCGCACCTGCACAGTTACCAGCTGTCAGCTACTTAGAAAAGGATCCTGGTGTTATTTGTCTCTCAGAAACAGTTCATAACTTCCCTTCAACTCATTCATGTCACCTAAAGGGTAAACCTGTTTCTCCATCACCTGTTCAGCTCTGATGATCCAGTAAGGACATCTCCTGGTTTCATCTTCATGTTTCCCTCTCACCAGATAACCAAACCGACATCATGACCAGCAGCTTTACAGCTGTGGCTCCAGCAAACATCAGCTGATACTAGAAATTAATATTAAATAAATTCTAACAACAGCTGATCAAGCTTAAACGTGCTGGTTTCCTCTTTCGGCGCAAAGTGAGCGATAAACAAACAAGAGAGAAAAGCCGATCAGCTGATCATTGATCAGTTTTCATGATTGAAGTAGAAACGGGAGAGGGAGGGAGAGAATGAAAGAAAATGAGGCAGCTGTGCAGCGTAAACACAGAATAACTCCAGCTTTGTGCCTTTTTCATTGTAGCTGAATTATGGGACAAACTGTTCCTTTCACCTCAATAAGAAACGCGTAATATTTTCTCTGAATACCAGACGGGACGGTTGCAACTCTAATAACTTATGAACAAAATAAAGTTCAACATCAGTAACATAGCACCACCCAGCTGTATAGAAACTCCATCATGCTAGCTAGCACGCAGTACGGAAAAAGTCAGCAAAATAAACTCCACCTAAACTTGGTTCATATCTGACCCAGAGAGACTGCAGGTCATAACTTCTTACCTGAAGTTCAGTTCACACTTGGACCGGCGGCCGCCTCGGGTCTCTTTTCCTTCTGCGTCCCTTTTCCTTCATCCACCTGCTGGCCTCCACCACTTGCTAATGTTACTGAATCTGTGGAAGCTCCGCGATAGCCACCACACGAAGTAACGAGTAACGAGCCTATCTAAATCCCAGTAACGAGTAACACGTTCCTGATTTTGGCATAATAACTAGTTACCGTGCTCGTTACCACAATAATAACGTAGTTACTGTAACGCGTTACTTAATAACGCGTTAGTCCCAACACTGGAAATGATACTTGGAGTTTAGCAGTGTTGTTATCAGAGCTGTGTGCATGGCTCCATTTGTGTGTGTGTGTAAAACTAGGAAAAACTGTAATATGAAAATAGAGTACAGTGCAAAAGTCTTGAGTTATTTATTGAAACATGTACAAATATAAATGTAAGTACAGTATATAAAATAGCATAGAAGTTTAGTAGGGCCACCTTTACTCTCCAACACAGTGTTCATGTCATTTATTCAAGTAATGCTGAGGAATAGTTACGCAGGTCTCTTAAAGGACAGTCAGAAGCTCGGCGTGGGAGCTTGTCCTGGGAACTTTGGATGATGATCCCAAGATTAATGTTCAGTTTGTCTGGCAGTGTTGCATGCTTCTTCCATTCAGGCGTGCCTCGTCGGCAGTGTGCTCGGGATGATTTTCATGCCGAGAAATTGAGCTGTTGCCAACCAAAGCTTTCAGATGGTAATGCATGGAAGATCAGAATCTGACTAAAGTTTTCCGTGTTCATAATTCCATCAGTTCTGGCAATATTCCCAACACTGAAATGTGTCTCCAAACTGTGACAGTGACCCTACTGTGTTTTACAGACAGCTGTAGACAGTGCTGCTCTTCTGACCCCACACATGTTAATGATGTTTGGATACAAACTGAGAGAAGGCCTTCTTTACTTTCATTGGTCCCATTCAGTCTTCAGTGAAGATCAGTTGAAGGGCCAGATGCAGGTCTTAGTCAGGTCCTGGTCTTTTCTTCTTTATCTTAACATGACTTTCAGATATTACTCATTTGCTGTAGATAGCTTTTTAGGCACATCACTTCTTTTGTCCTCTGCTTGTTTTAAAGATGCTGCACACCATGCTAACCTATGCCAGAGTTTTGGCTCTTAGCTCTTTGGGAATTTTTTGTAACTTTCCAGATGCAAAATCCAATTTTAAGCTTGTCAGACTGTGTTTGCATCTTTTATAGATTTAAATAGGAAATGGAAACAAATGAAGAACAGACTAATGCTAATAACAGAGTGCCTGAAGTTGTGGTTCGTCCCTTGGGTCGCGTGCTTTTTATGCTTGAATCACTCAGTGTTAGTGTCAAGTGGCTTTATCAATAAGCACATTCTTCATAAAAAGGCCACATACAAGATGAAAAGAAACATTTTAAAAAACCTTCCGAAAGCATGGAGAACGATTGTTCAAGGCCACTTTAAAACTTACAAGTCAAGCCAAATATAAAGGAATGAAGGACGGATAAAGACTCTTCTGCTTTTCACCATGACCCTAAACCATTATTGGAAGTGTCTACAAAGTTACCCTTATGTTAAACTGCAAGTGACTCCCATCTTCAAAAAGATAACCCTGATCATTGATTGGCCTTATCATTGTTACATACACACACACACACACACAGAAACCAGTGAATGAATACATGGGAGGTCACAGTTCAATATGTTGCCTAAGAAGAGCTGGATGCAGAAACCACCGAGCATTAACTGAGTGACCACCCTGCTCTGCTTGCTGCTTACAGGGTCCCTCCTCTTTCCTGTCATCTGATGTCTTTGGTATGGTACCAGGTCTTTCCAGGTCCCTTGGTGTCTTTCTGGAGATCCTCTTGGATGATGTTTCTTTGATGTTTCCTTAAAGATTGTGCTGACGCTGTTATTATAATATGTACCTGATCCATGTGTTTCCATGTATGTTTGCTATATTAGGAGTGCTGCTGTGGATTAAAGTTTGCACTCTGCAGAGTGTCAGAAAACATCTCTCGGGCAAGTATTTTATGTGACGGGTGCGCTGGAAGCATCTGTCTTTAAAACAAATGTCATTTGCTTCGACATTCTGCTGAATCAAAGTCCAAACTCACATTTTCTGAAGCAGACAAACGCTCCACTGCATCACCTGACTGTCAGTGTGGACAGTGTGTAGATCCTTGTACTGAAGACATTTATCTGCTATGAAAGAACATGATGCTAACTCCAACTTCCAAATTATTATTCTCATCTTCTTTTTCTGGTGAGTGTTTCTGCTGAGTTACTTACAAAAATTAAGAATAAGTTGTTCAGATGTTTGTTTTTTAAAATAAATAAGAAACATAAGGGGAAATTATACTGACTGTGGGGGCTGTCTCTGTGTACATTTATTGCAGTATTTGCATTAAATGTAACTTTTCAATGTGTGTAAATACTAGCTAATATGGGTGAGTTTAGCCCAGCTGAAGGACTGAGATTCGCGCATGCACATACAAAGACAGAAACACACACACACACACACACACACACACACACACACACACATATATATATATGCATGTACCTATCTGTCTAATATAAGACCCGTTGTAACACTCAGCAGTATCTGTGCACACAGTTGTGCTCTCTCATTAAATCCTGTTAGATCCTCACATTAACAGATGATTGGTATAATGTTCTATATTGTTGTGACAAGAAGAGTCCCAGCAGTGTTTCTGTTTTTCTCATGCTTGTGTTACCAAAGGAATGTGAGATATCTGAGCCACGGAGATCTACTGCTGCTCATCAACAATTAATATTTCAAAACAGACTCTAAGAATAAGTATAAATGAGCCATACCGTTACTCTGACTGATCATTAATTATGATACTAAACATTTGCACTGCAGTCAGCGTCACACACTCTCAGCGACTGCTTTAAATGTTCAGTAGCCACACACAGCTGAATATAGTGCAGTATTCTCCTGTTTTACGTCTCACTGCTGTCCAACTAAGTAATCACTGAAAGCAAACATGCTTGTATCTGACTGCCAAAGTATGCAAATATATGGACTATTAACGATGTCTCCATCGTTAGCTTTGAACCTTCTTTCTACGTTTTCTGTCCCCGATCTAAAGCGGTCTTTAAAAAACTGACTGAGATCCGTTCACAGAGCTAATTTCCTGCCTTTCTTTACTCTGTAAGCTCTCATGACTCAACAGATGCAGCAGGTTGTTTGTTACAAAGAAGTTGACCTTACTCCATTTCTTTTCAGCCCCTTTGACAGCGGACACAGCGACTGACTCAGAGGGAGCTTAACTACATACTGTGTTTTTCACTTTCTTTCTGCACAAACCGACTTCAGCACCATTCTGTCAACTCTGGAAAACAAATGTCACCTCATCAGGTCCAATCAGCATGTGCCAAAAACTTCGACTGCCTCTTAGTGTTTGGCGTGGGTGACATTACAAGGGGTGGCTCCAAACCTGAAACTGACCTTTAAGAACATAAAATCCTATTAATGAGTTTTGAACTTTTCTGAAATCAGTTTGAGTCCGTGTTATTACAACAGTGTTCAGCTCAACAGCCAAAGCGGAGTGCTGTGATCTGCTTCATGTTTCTGCTTCAGCTTTCACTGTCATAACTTTATTTATCCCCAAACCTGGGAAACTACTCTGCTTTTGTTAATACCCCCATTATTGTCTTTATTGATTTTGCCTGAGCCCTATTATCCTTTTCCGAGGTTCAGTTGAGTCTATTCTTTGGAACTTATCATCCTGTTTTTGAGTCCTAGTAATTTGTTGTGGCTGCCGACTTGCAGTTACTGCGGCCATGCCACCCTGGTGCAGTATTGTCTGTGATGCTGCAAGTTTAAATGAAAGGCCTGTCTTTATTTCCACCAGCCTTGAGTCCTGTGGTATCAGCTGCTGTAACATCAGCAGCTCTCTGATCTGTGAGAATGAGGGCGTTTCTTCGCTGAAATAGAGGGACTGTAGGCTGACATGAGTACAAAGATAAACGGTCGATGGGATAAATCTGGTGGTTAAATGTGCAAAAAATGTGTCAAAAGTACTGTGGAGTTCCTGACAGGTAATAGTCCTATGGAACAATAGAAAGAGTTTTTCTTCTGTTTGTTCTTGTAGCTGATACAGTTTTACACCTAATCTTATGCTAGTGTTGTCACAGGCCAGTGTACTTCTTTAAAGCTGAATCCACTGTGATACTTTCTGACTGCTGAGGTGACAAAGGTCGACAGGAAGATGAGGATTTCTCCCTCTTGCTCTGTGACCTCAGTAAGCACTTTCCTCTACGTTATATGGTCATTAGTTTTTTGAATCACCAGGATGTTAATGTAAATTCATACATTTTTGGCATCATCGTCTTCCACTTCCAAGAAAGGATTCAAACCCAGAAGGTTTTGCTGAGAAGCTTCAGTTCTAACCACTCCACCATTTGTAACTGTCTAAAAAGACAACAAACCATTGTCTGCTTTATGCTAGCCAAAGAGGGTGCAGTCTCTCTCAGTTTTAGTGGTGCCCAGTGCTCATGATGTCTGGTTTCAAAAATATTAAATTCGCCAATAGTTCCAGTGGTGATGTCATCTTGTTTTACGTTCTTGGTTTACAATATCAGATTTGGCTACACAGTTATCATGGCCAAAATGATTCAAGATAATTCCAAAATATTTGGTAATGAACTTTACAACTCATTATTGCAGTGGCTCAATCAAGCCAGCCAGCATGGGCATGTATTGATTTATGCTCATGTGCAGCCCCGTGTTTTTATTATTTTATTTTAAACTTTGTATTAAACTCAAAGTTTTGATTCTAACTAAATAACTAAATATTGCAAAAATTATGTAATCAAAACATATTCAGCCTACATTAAATGTACTCGCTGTGTAGACTAGAAGTATTTTTGGATCATTGCAGGTCTTGATGATTTGTAACTAGTTATAAATGCTCAGTAGCTTGATCTAATATCGAGCTAATATAGATAATATATTATCTTATATATAATTTATGTGCAGAATAACAAGTAATAAAGGCTTTAAAATGCACGTCGCTGCAGCCCCCTGTGGCTTCTGCACTGTGGCTGCTGGGTGAGCCTAACCCTAACCCATCTGGGGCTCTCCTCAGATCTTTTCTAGGAGGCCGGGGCGGCTGCCCCTCCGGTGGTCCTCCTTGGGCTCTTGTGCTCTGGGGGCCTCTAGATGTCTGGGGCCTGGATCTCTTCCATGCCTGCTTCATGTCCTGGGGGGCGGGGCTATGGCTCCCCACACCCAGTATCAGTCAGTTACGTGGAGAAACCCTGTGAATACAAGCGCACTCACACACACAGGTGTGCACAGACACACACTATCCTCTTTGGTTGCTGCCTCTAAACATATGGTCTGTTGTCGGTCTGTGTTCTGCTCAGTAACATTCAGTATTTATTACTTATGCTTATGTTAGTTGTTGCTGTGGTTTCCCTGCTGTGTTCTCTTTTTGCTTGTTTTTTTTCCAGCAGGTAATCAAACTGATTTGTAGTGTCTTTGCTCTCTGCCCCTCTTCTTTTTTTGAGCTTCTTCCCAACATCTCTTGTCTTCGTCTTTCCCTTTCTTATCCCACGGTCCTGTCTGTTGTGATTGTAATAAGTCAAAAGTAAAATAATAATAATAATAATAGTAATAATAATAATAAAGATTGAACAAACTATATCAATCAAGTGGACAGCAAAGCCGTGATGATCCACCTGAGAAAATAATCTGCTGGGCATTTTTCTTGGCCTTCAGACAATAATTGTGATTCCTACAGTGTCGGACAGGACAGGCAAAAACAAGAAAAAAGCTTTAAAATAAATACTAAAAAGTACAATAATTGTATTCAGTATGGCAAAGTAGAGCCTGCACGTTCCATAACAAACATACATTAAATTTCTATTGACTTGTAAATATACATAGTTAATTTCCTATTAGTCCCTTTTATTCCCTTCCTGTGGTGTTGGACATAGCAAAGTTAAATCTGGTCCAAAGGGATTGGTGAAGGAGGACCTTGCGGCAAATCATATTAGAGAAGGGGCCAATAGTACCCTCGAGACACCCCCTTACTCAGAAGAGCAGAGAGAGGCTGAAGAGCTGAGAACAGCAGGTTACTCGACATTAGCCTACAGCCTGGAAAGTTTCTCTGTGAGAGACGTCACTGCAGCAACAGGGAGGTGAACGTTGTTAGCCATCCCACTTTAGTCAGCCAAAACGTTTCAAAGAGGAGAAGTCGAGGCTGTAATGTTATTCCCTACTACTGCTGGGACAGACCCCAGCTCTCCCTAAGTTGGTGAAGTTGTTCAATGGATGGATGGACGGATGGACGGACGGATGGACAGATGGATGGATGGATGGATGGATGGATGATGGATGGATGGACAGATGGATGGATGGATGGACGGAGGGATGGATGGACAGATGGATGGATGGATGGATGGACGGACGGATGGATGGATGGATGGACGGACGGACGGATGGGCGGACGAATGGATGGATGGATGGATTGATGGGCGGACGGACGGATGGATGGACGGATGGACGGACGGACGAATGGATGGATGGACGGACGGACGGACGGATGGATGGATGATGGATGGATAGATGGATGGAAGGATGGACAGACGGAGGGACAGACGGATAAATGGACGGATGGATGATGGATGGATGGATGGACGGATGGATGAAGGATGGATGGATGGATGGACAGATTGACGGATGGATGGATGGATAAATGGACGGACAGATGGATGGATAATGGATGGATGGACGGATGGATGGAGGGACAGACGGATGGACGGTTGGATGGATGGACGGATGGATGGATGGATGGATAGATGGATGGATGGACGGACGGACGGAGGGACAGATGGATGAATGGATGATGGATGGATGGATGGACGGATGATGGATGGATGGACAGACGGAGGGATGGACGGATGGATGATGGATGGATGGACGGACGGACAGATGGATGGATGGACGGAGGGATGGACGGGTGGACGACTGGATGGATGATGGATGGATGGTTGGATGGATGGATGGACGGATGGATGGACGGAGGGACGGACGGACGGCTGGATGGATGGATGGATGGACGGAGGATGGATGGATGATGGATGGAAGGATGGATGGATGGACGGACCGATGGATGGATGGACGGACGGATGGATGGATGATGGATGATGGATAATGGATGGACGGGTGGATAGATGGATGGATGGACGGACGGATAGATGGATGATGGACGGAGGGACAGACGGATGAATGGACGGATGGATGATGGATGGATGGATGGATGGATGGACGGACGGACGGACGGATGGATGGATGGATGGATGGATGGACGGATGGATGGATGGACGGACGGATGGATGGATGGACAGATGAACGGACGGACAGACGGATGGATGGACGGACGGCTGGATGGACGGACGGACGGATGGATGGACAGATGGACGGACAGACGGATGGATGGATGGACGGACAGATGGAGGGACAGACGGATGAATGGACGGATGGATGATGGATGGATCGACGGACGGACGGATGGCTGGATGATGGATGGATCACAGTAAGTCCTGTAAATGTGAAAAGAGACTGCGTGGCTCAGGACACCATTAAACCTGCATTATTGGATTTGGGGGACTGCAGTGCTACTAGAGCGTCAAAATAACCTAATAGACAAACTCCTAAACTATCTAAACTCCAGATAGATTATTTCCTCATAAAATTGATGTGTCTAAAACAACCGCTCGCTAAAATAACAGAGAAAATGAGCATTTCTCTTAACTGGTTTCTCTCTTTATACGTGCTTTTTCCTCAGCGTCTCTTCCCAGCTGCGGATTTTTTTCAACCATAGGTAATTAATTCTCACCAGTTTTATTCTCCACCAGTTTGCTTGCAAATGAAAAAAGAGTCCTCTGGCACTGAATAAGCTGCTCAATAGCAATATTAAAAGTGATTCAGTACAAACTTTTGCTTGTGAAAGAAGTGAGGTGTTAATTAAATCATTAAAACCTGCAGTTAAAAAAATTGCCACCAAAGCTTTGGAAACATCCACGACCCAGTGATCGTTAGAGGAGGAGTTGCTCAAAAGCAGATGCTTGTGAGTCATTTATCTCACTTGCACTTTGACACCAAAGCCGTTATTGTCTGGCATCTGCACAGAACAGCTCAAGCCTCTCACATCAAGGCAGCTGCACCAAATGACTCGTAAATGGAGCCATTTTCAAATGATTTATGAATATTTGTTCCACTGAAGTGCAGCGAAAGGTCTTCACATTCCACAAAGAAATAGCCCATGAAGACAGAGGAGAGCAAAACTGACCAAAGGAATCACACTTAAAATGTTAGATAAAAAACTTTATTTTTATAACTGATTATAATTACTGTGTAAGTACTGCAATTTTATGACGATTGAAACTGTGCCATAAACCACTTATTATCTAAATGACATTGCGGGTGTAATCAGAGTGACTCTCTTTCACACCATGAACACATTTCATAGCTATGAATGAGAAATGTGCCTGGGAATGCTATTTGCTGTGGAATTAGGAAAGAGCAAAGTCTCGCCGGGCGTCACAGAGAGTGGTATTAAGGCCAGTTTCATGATTATAGTCTGTGGGAGTTTCTGCTTTGGCATAATTAACTCACACACTCAATGTGTTTCCAAACGATACACATTTTTATCTCCATTGATTATGTAAACTGGTTAAAGCATGCAGTAATTTGCACAGGTCATCAGTGTTTTTACCAGGTGACTCGGGGAAAAATGGACCAAAATATTGAAACTGGTAGAGAAGCCCTGATAGCAACCACACATGGGACGGATCAGCAGCTTCAACTGTCTGATGCATTCAGTGCTTGAACAGCAGTCAAAGAAAGATGTCTGACTCACAAGGACAGGACACAACAAAGACAAAGTGACACCAACAGAATGAAACGGTTTGTTTGCTCATGGGTATTATGTTGATGAACGTAAAGATCCAAAAACATCATCTATTTTATTCAAATTGAAGAAAACTTGCAGTTCTTATGATTTCACAGTAAGTTCTGACATGTAGAAATAGTTTCACTGCACACTCTCCGCCACTGGGAACCATTTAAAGTTCACTGTCTTCCCCGAGGACCCTTAACCACGTGGAAACGAAGAGTTGAAAAAGCAGTTAGTGTTGGGCTTTGGTTGCATTCAGGAAAATGCTTTAACAAGCTCAGCTTTTCACTCTGGATGTTACCTTTTAAATCAAGTCTCTTACATTCATTTTGGCCTCACTGTTTCTTTGTGATCGTTTGGGAATGTCAGATAGATTCCATATAAACAGGTCCTAGCTTTGTGACTGCCAGCGTGGAGTGCTTATGCTAAATGGACCTGCATTTATATAGCTGCTAGCTGCTCTGCCTCCAGCCTTTAATCCTGTCACATTTCAACCAATCTGCAGTCAAACACGCCATGATTAGAATCTTTGATTTAAGGTTGTGGTTGTACTTAACATTTATTGACAGCTCACTGGAATACAAAAATAGTCACACTGGGGAAAAGAAAACCGTGTACCTTTAACCTCCTAGGACCTGACGTCCACATATGGGGACATCATATTTTGGGCTGTCTAGACCAAAATATTAAATTTTGCTCTACAAGGGCCTGAAATCCACTTACGAGGACGTTATACTGCCACTGCTCTGAAAATTTAAAACAAATGTCCTCTTATGTGGATCTCATTTTTCTCAGAAATAAAAATCATGTAAAAAAAATAATCAGGTAATTATTTTTTTTTACATTCATCAGGTCCCCATCAGCCCAAAGCAAAGAGAATTTGAAGTTGCAGGCCATGAAAGAGTTCGGGTCTCAGGAGGTTAAGGATGTCACTGGATCTATACCCTTAGAGGTGCTGCTGAAATTGTTGTAGAAAAAATAGACAATTTAAATATTCCAAATTACATCCAGGCTTAGTTATTGATTTGATATATTTACAGAACCTTTGGCCAAAGGTGGTCCTGTTTGCCCTGTGCTTGAAGCAGTCTATTCCTGGTATTTTAGCCTTTTCCCATATATAAAGACATGCACATGAGGTTAACAGGTCATTCTTAGATGGCTGCAGGAGGGGGTACATGCTAAATGAGCATTATTAATTGTAAAGGACAAGATGAATGTGGCTTTAAGCACTTTCAGTGATCAGTAACTGAAAACAGCTGTGCCAGTCGTTTGTTTTCAGCTGTCATAATGTTTTAAATGATTTTTATTCAAGTGAAAAAATGAAACACAGCACCCTTAAAAGCAAACTTAACACATTTGCATTACTTTGCACTGCGAGGGTTATATTACAACCCTGGTGTTTTATGAGTTTGTTATTACAACGTCAACCTGTTCCCATCAATAGTTTTAATAGATCATTTATGACCACGTCAGCACTGTTAACATGGACGTCTGTGTAGTATTGAGCTTTTTCCTTCGAGCTATGATGTTGAAGTGTTACACACTAACATGGTGTTTTTATGATCTTCATATTCATGGAGTGTGTGTTTCCCAAACCTTCATGGCAACATTGTGGCGTTGTAGAGCATTGTGTTGAAAAAAGTAAAGAATGTGTTTAACAGGTCTCTCCATACCCGTTCATTTATGATTTATTATACTTAATTTGATTTCTTAATTTGATCTTGTCAATAGTGATGAAAGTCAAAGTAATGCTTAGTCAACCTAACTACTCGTTATCCCACAAGGCCCAGTATATGAAGTTATGATTGTGGGAAATATGATGGGAATATAAAGTAAATAGATTTTCCCATTTGGTGTGACCTTGACCCGATTTTCACCAAAACGAAATGAGCTTGAACTGTTGCTGGTGTCTACGGTCACCAGTTTGAAGTGAACACTCCCTCCCTGCAGGGGAGAACAGAAAAGCTTGAATACATGTTTAGATATTCGATTTGCACATTTTCATAAGCAATATGCGCCTTTATTACTTTAAAAATGTGTAAATTATCTTTGGGTCCAGCAAAGAGCCCTATGGGACATTTACTATATCCCAGTCTTTCAAATGCATTAACAGGAGAACAGCCTCTTGTTATTCATCTTCTACCACAGCAGTTTGGAAGTAACATGCATAGATGGGCGGTGGGTTGTGTTTGGTGAACAAATGTGCAGAAAAATAAACAAATATATGAGACTCGAAAGGTTTTGGTAGCATTGAAAAGCCCAGTCAGACTTAAATAACAAAGTATGAAGAAGGCAATATGTGCATATGATAAACACATACAAGTGCCATCTGTGACATGAGCTGCGGTCTCTGTTACGCAGCTTAATATCCCTCCTGTGTACTCGGGGGACGCTGGCACGACTCCTGCTGACTCCGTTTAGGGAGGTCCCACTGTGAGTGGGCTCAATCGCACATTTCACTGTGACAACTCTGGAGATTTTTCTGCAGGAAAAAAATACAGCATGAGTAGAGTTTTGATGTTAAATGTCAAAACTGTGGAACTAAAAAGAAAATGAAATAAACACAAAGAGAAGGAGATGGAAATTATAGCTGCAGATAAAAGAAATTTGTATTCTCCTGGAAATCATATCTATTCTGTTTCCATACTTTTAATTGTTCAGGTTTTCATATAAAAGTGATTATTGTGACATAAAATGCAGTTTTTTTGTTGTAATTTCTGTATTTTATTGTTCGGGGAGGACTGAGGCCTCATCCTCTGTGCTCATCACAGGAGGACTCTGAGACTGGGACGGCCAGTCTGAACACCGCACCATCACATTTCAGCTGACTCACATTTTCTGCAGAAATCTTAAAGGTACAGTACGTAATTGTTTTGGGAGATTTAATTAACAAAAACATATTGCAAATATGCGCTCATGTATTTACATATCTTTAACATCAGAGCGAGGACCGCTTCATGGTCATCATTTAACATTTATACATGCATATTTTCTTCATCTATTATGTCTTTGAAGTAACATAATAAGTCAAAGGACACTTAACGATGTTAAAAATATATAAAGATTAAACTCTGCCTCTTTATTGTAGCGTGCATCTAAAAGCTATGAAGCACCAATAATACTCCACTGTTTGAGCAGGAGAGCAGTGCCCTACAGCAGAGGATGTGAACAGAAGAATGACCCAGATCTTCCTGGTTTAATGCCATTCCACCATAACTGCAAGGGACCAGTGAAACCTACCAGAGAAAATAGCCAAATTATACATATGGAACAACAGATAGACATATTTCCAAATTTGCATTCATTGTCTTCTAATGTGCTGTATTTAGTGATTTGCCATGGTTATTAAATGGCATGGCTTTAGGGATAGCCAAGTCCGTCTCTCTGTTCACTTTGAGTCCAAAATGAAATCTTCATAGCTTCCATTCATGTTTCCCAATAAAAATGATTTACTTTAGTTTCAACACAACTTGGATCTTTCTCACCATGACATTTGCTGTAAATACTGGAAATGTTTTACCTGTTCTTTGGTTTAGAATAACATTTTAATAAGAAGAGATTTACTGACTCTGAACTGATCAGAGTCTGACTGGCCAACAGAAACAGAGACACACAGAGTTTTGTCCTGAGCTCATTGGCCAGACGACATAAAATCCATCAAAAATGCCAAAACCAAACTGATCATAAAAATCAAATGAGATCAAATATTCTATTAGTTTGACTCCAGGATGAAAGAAGACTTTTGGACTAGCAGCAAATCATTTTTTATGCTCTGACAGTGAGTTAGCATACATATACGTGTTCATCTGCCTGTTGTTGCTAACTCTGTAAATATAACAATGGTCATGCTCTAATTATCAAGATATTTAGTAAATTATGTGTTTTTGTGCACTTTGCGGTGCTTACAATCATTGTATCCTCAAAATTCGCCTCTGTTCGTCTGGACGTTTTCAGTGGGAGAAACATTTCGTCACTCATCCAAGTGACTCCTTCACTCTCAGCTGACTGCAGGTCCCTTTGCACAATGACTGAAACTCAGTGACAAAAATACTT
The DNA here is from genome assembly GCF_900408965.1 of Simochromis diagramma. Classification (NCBI taxonomy): domain Eukaryota; kingdom Metazoa; phylum Chordata; class Actinopteri; order Cichliformes; family Cichlidae; genus Simochromis; species Simochromis diagramma. The sequence continues at coordinate 7,090,656 of NW_024386892.1, read as the reverse complement.
ATGAGCCCCTGAAACAAGGAAGTGGTTACAGGACGAGGGTGATAGACAAAGACAAGGCTACTGACCGGACCTCATACCACAGGCTGTACCCAGGGGAGTCTACACCAAGTCTGTATGGTTTACCAAAGATACATAAACAGGGTGCACCTTTAAGACCGATTGTCTGTATGATCAACTCGGTCACCTATAACATCTCTAAGTTTCTGGCTTCAATCCCCAATCTGCTCTGAACACCACATCCAGAACACGTTGGATTGTGTTGAGAAGGTGAGAGATGTCATGATGGAGGCAGATGAAACCATGGTCTCGTACGACGTTACATCTCTCTTCACTTGCATCCCATTGAGGTAGTTCGTAAGAGATTACAGGATGACCCCAACCTCAGCAACAGGACCGACCAAGTGTGTTTGAACTGTGTCTTCATTCCTACTTCACATACAGGGGTCAGTTCTACAGGCAGAAACATGGGTGTGCCATGGGCTCCCCAGTTTCACCCATCGTGGCCAATTTGTTCATGGAAGAAGTGGAAAAGAGGGCTTTGCTATTGTTGGCTCTGCGCTTCCACAGGCCCCGCAGGTTTAGAGACTTATCACCCATGAAGAAAGCAAGACAATGACGGAACTGGGCTTCAAGGGAGTCTGGTCGAAGCCAGGCTCTTAGAGCTGAACACTCCTCACCTGTTTCCTAGCCAACTAAAAATAAACAGCCTTCCTTGCAGCCTTTGATCTGAGAATACAAGCACCACCCATTGCAAATCCCCCCTATAGTCACAAAAGGTTAAAACACTGTGTGTGTGTGTTTGTGTTAGGTTGTGCGTTTGTGTGACCTCCTGCTCACCAAAGGGTCAGCCAGGAAGTTACCAAACAAGAAAACAGAACCTTCACACAGGATGTGCCTATAAGAAAACACTACAGCCTCCCCCACCATTCAACCGGCTGGGGAGGGGGTCAGAAACACAGGGATGTCTTTGATCATACAGTTTGAACCAAGACTTACAAATTTAAGTAACACAATGACAACATTTAACAATTTCAACCTAACAGCTATCCTACCCTGAAACACCACCAAGCCATTGGTGCAGGTATGTTCAGGTATTTTCACACCTGGGTGAAAATCAAATCTCAGAATCTTCAATAACTATGAAACGAATCAGTGTGTTTGCTGCCTTAACAGCTCAGTAATACCAGAGCAAATACTGGGAAGTAAATAACAATGAAGTGTTTTAAGGTTATTTCAAGTTCACAATACTTTAGTATACACTTGGATAGTAACATATTCTGAATGTCATGGTTGCTGATTTGGCTGTCATGTGTGGCAGGCAGAGTTGTGGACTCAGATGCAGGACTGAACCCAAAAGCAGCTTTACTGCCGGACTTTCAGGAAACAAGAATATAAGAAACTACACAGGTACTTGCGCATGCTAGCTAGGAAACACAGAACAGACAGGACACTCGAGATAGACGAGAGATCGGCAGGAGAAACTGAAGGAGCACGATGATTGTGCAGAAAAGGTTTTGGTGAATGGTAAGGTAACAGAAAAAGCATAAGTGACAGTTATCGAGAGTCTGTCTGAAAGGTTGATCACATTGGGCCAGTAAAGCATATACTGGAATAAGAGACTAGAGCCTTAGTTGAGGTCTGGGAGCTAGTAGGTTGGAGGTCTGGTGTGGAGTGGAATACCCTGTCACGAAACAAGAATCAGGGATTACTTTTCATGTAAGTACAAGAGACAAACAAACGAGGAGATCCAATTTACCATCAAGGGTGACGGCACATCTGGCAGAGAACCACAGCCAAGCCTCATACACAGAAGGCTCCACCCCTCAGGTACAGGTAAGCCTGCCAACCCATCTACCTGCAAAGAAGAAAAAGCCCATCTCCAGCCTGAACCCTGACACTATAGTATTGTATGGATTTCAGCAAAGGGGGCTTTTGTTTAGCGTTTGGATCGGAGCATGCATTTGTACAAATGTCTACAATGACACACAAATCATTGTAGACATTTTTAAACTTGTGGATCAGCCTTTAAATTTAGTCCACAGTTGTATACACAGCCCTCTATTTTGTTAAGATCAAAAGCTGACTACGAGGCCGTTTAATGTCCATCTCGCACTAAGAAAATATTTTATTCATCTCTGAAACTTCTTTAGTTACAGCAGTTAAAACACTACCAACATAGCTCAGCTTAAATAAGTAGAATAGTCGTGACAGCTGGTTTGAAAAAGTCCCGAGTGTTCATCGCGGGACTGCACTCACCCTCTGGGCAAAACAAACACTAGCATGTACGTGTAATCTCTAGAAGACAGGATGAGGCTCATAGCCGGGCGTGCTAGAGGCTGCAAGTACTGATGCAGCTGTGACAATACTTGTAAATGCATCCATCAAACTAAAGTGGAGCAAATTTCTCTATGACTGAAGGTGTTATAAGTACTGTGAAAAGGTTGGGCTTGACTAGTCTGGCCTAATTGCATAAGCCTTGGCCTTTCTCCAGGGGCCTCCCTTTACCTTATAAATCATACCAATGTCTGTTTTATACCATAGCACTGCAGTCATTGGTCATTTCTGCTGCAGGTCCTCAATCCTCAGTCCTCCAATATTACTTTCCTCTCCACCTAATAATTCATAACTTCCATCAACCCTGCAGGCCGATAATCTTGCTCTCTTGATCGATTCAGAGGACACAGCCACTGAATCATAATCATGGAGCAGGTTGCTCTAAGTTGTACACAAAGTTAAAGTTGCTGCAGACTCACAAAGGCAGGGGACCATAGTGAACAAAACCACTGGCTGTTAGAATAGCAGAAGTGATGGCTATTAATCCAGAGCTGGTGAGGGGAAGGGATGTCTCCTTTAATCAGTGAATTCCTCACATGCCTTTCAGTGAGTGCCAGATCAATTTCACACTTCTCCAAAGAGGAATTTCTGAGCCTGTTTTCTAACAATAGCACAACATGCTCAGCCCAGAATTTTGCAGCTTTAAATTCAGTTTCAAGAAAGAAACTGTTGAAATAAGTGTTCTCAAACACGTCTGGTTAGTTCTGTAAATATGAAATTGGATAACAAAGCTATTTATGTTTACAGAATGAAAACTGGGGCTGTGAGCACACAGGGTGATGGCTTTGGACAAAAGTTATAAATCTGAGCGACAGACGATTTATCTTCCCCTGGTCTGTGTGACCACTATGAGTCTCCCAAATGAAGAAATATGAGGAGATGGTAAAAGCTGACCTTCACAGGTCAGTGCCCACTGATACCTTGTCTGTTTTTCTTTCCTCCCTAGAGAAGAGGCACAGTGTTCATGCATAACCAACACAATGAAAGCTGAATGTGTATTCAAATTATAAACTAGAAGGGTGTGTGGAGAGCATGTCCTTCCCCTGTGCCCAGTGCCAAAGGTTGTTTTCTTTCAAATTAAGCTGAATGCACAGACAAAACTCAGGATTTTGACATTTTTCTGCCACGTCTTCGTATAAATATAAACAGTCTAACACAGATCAAAAGATTTAGCAAAATACTAATCTGGGCATAGCGGACACAGTGGCAGATGTGGGAACCCTAAGCTCAGGTAGAGCAGCAGTGTGGGAATTTCACAATACCAGAAAGTTATGTGTGCTACTGATATCAGCAGGATTACTTGAGACCCAGCTTCATACTATGGTAACTAAACAACAACAAAAACCCCACATGTACAGTCAGTCCATGTAGCTAAACATGAACTCCTTTATTACAAAGAACGTTGAAGCGACTGACACGAGGCTGGCCTTTATTTAAAACATGAACATTGACTCTGACTAAAAGAGACTGAAACAGTAGTACGGCTGCAGAACTAAGATCATGACAAGTATGTAGGTTTATATAATATTAGCCATCACAGCAGCAACACCGCCTTTCTTATCAGCGAGTTAGGGTGGAGGTAGTGTGGCTGCCACGCGTCCTTTTTGCTCTCAGACAGGGACAGACGTGAGCAGCGGTCCTCAGCCTTTTTTTGCACCACGGACCAGTTTATGTTCGACAATATTTTCATGGACCGGCCTTTAAGGTGTTGCGGATAAATACAACAAAATAAAACCAGTACCAAAAAAAGAAGATTTATTCATAACACAGGAAAAGACCAGCGATAAAAACGATAAAAAAATAACGGTAAAAACCCAGAAAACAATAAATTTCACACCCGAGCATCAACTCTTGTGGCCCAAACGACTCCGGTCCATGGCCCAGGGGACTGCTGGGACACCTGTAGGTGTTGGCTGTTATACATATCATACTATCATTTGATTGTTGGGTTTTCTCTCTATGTATTATTGTAGCGCCTGCCTTACAGTATAAAGCACCTTGCTGTGATTTGGCGCTGTGTAATTAGAAGAGTTGTACCCTCGGTACATATCCATCCTGTGGTACTAAAGAAGTACCATACTGCGTTCAAAATGTTAGCATGAAAAAAAGGTGGAAGAGTAAAATAAAGGAAGGAGTGGAAGTTTGGGATGACATTATATTCCTATTACTCAGCAAGTATCTCCCTACTTTCAGCTGGAAGCAATTCCAGGCTGAAGGACACAATAGATCAACTTACTCAACAGTTTTATGTATTATGGAATTACTAAAGTGTCATGAGCCGAAAGGTTCGCCCAGGAAAGTGGAGCCAAAAACGCAGACAAACACGGCAAGGAAAGCTTTACAGTGATATTTATCTGGAACAGTGACCTAAAGTGACGAGGGAGGCTAGTTGCAGGAATGGGGAAGAGGTCAGAGAGCCGGGGGGAATTTTCTGTAACAGAGGGAGAGGTAGTTATAGTCTGAAGAGAAAACTGGAGCTTGATAACTAGAAGGTTCATGGAAAGCGTCTGGGGGGTCTCCAGCTGAAGCGTGGAGGTCGGAGGGCAGGCGAGTGAGCAGGCAGGGAGACAGAGAGTGTCCCAGTAAGGTGAAGCCAGGGTTGGAACTCCACTGAATGAAGGGAAGACAGAAATTACTCCAAGAGATAAATCACACGAGGAAAACCATGAAGGGCAAACGTCATTTACCATCGAGAAGAGTGGAACAAACTGGCGAGGAGAAGCAGTCGAGTCAGCTTAAGTAGGTCTCCCGCTCATTGCTCGCAGAAGAGGCTCAGGTGAAGCACTGAAGTCTCCGCCCCAAAGAGCTGTCTCAGCAGCCACAGAAGGAAAACCCCTCCAGGTACTCCCACGGATCAGGACATGAAGATGTTCCAGATCGTTCTTTAACGCCTGACAATATTGTATCAGGACTTCCTAAGAGCTGGTCCAGTATTGTGTTATTGATCCTGCTTACATACAAGGAGATGCTCACAGGGTAAAACATAGATATACTTCCTGAACACTGAGATACAAATTTACCAACAGCAATAATGGAACAATTTATGATGTGGCAAAGATATTAATCTGCCGTTCTACCACATCTTAGAGGAGATCTGCTGGACTGAGATCTGGTCCAGATAAGTTTGACATTATCTGAGCCTCACGATATAACACATTATCCTCCTGGAAGCAGCCATTAGAAAATAGCTACACACTGGTCAGCAACACCATTCAAGCAACCTGTGGTATTTAAAAAACTCTCACTTGGTACTAAGGGATCCAAAGTCCCAGTTTCCTGTTCTTAGGAATAACACAAAGTGTGGTTTTTCACTGCTGCTTCACTTTCAATGTTTTTGCATTTTGTGCTTTTTGATACTTGAGAAAATTCACGTGTAGGAACAGGTGCACTACAGGTTTATTAGTCCCAGTCACACCAGCAAATCCTCTCCGTGAATCGCTACCTTATCGTGGTGGAGGGGTTTGTGTGTCCCAGGGATCCCAGGGGCTATGTTGTCTGGGGGCTTTTGCCCCCTGGTAGGGTCTCCCATGGCAAATTGGTCCTGGGTGAGGGACCAGACAAAGAGCGATTTAGAAGACCCTTATGAAGAGAACATCGAGGGAACAGTTTACCCTGCCCGGGATAGGGTTACCGGGGCCCCGCCCTGGAGCCAGGCCCGGGGAGGGTGCCCGAGGGCGAGCATCTGGTGGCCGGGCCTTAGTCCATGGGGCCCGGGCGGGCACAGCCTGAAGAGGAGACATGGGCCCATCCTCCCGCAGGCCCACCACCTGCAGGAGGCACCATAGGGGTCGGGTGCATTGTGTGCCGGGTGGCGGCCAGGAGAGATTATATCTCTCGGCGGGCCTGGGAACGCCTTGGTGTTCCCCCGGATAAGCTGGAGGAGGTGGCTGGGGAGAGGGAGGTCTGGGCCTCTCTGCTTAGGCTCCTGCCCCCGAGACCCGGCCTCGGATAAAGTGGATGAAGCTGGATGGATGGATGGACACCAGCAAATCTACAGCCAGAAAAAGCTGCTGCAACAGACCTGAGGAGAGCTGCTCAAAGCTCAGGTGACAGAATTTGCTTCACAATGAGATGAAAATTCTTATTTAAAAATGTTGCTGCTATTCTAGATTTTGTTGAATTATGAGGTGCATTTAGTTTTTCACAGTACGTTTATGAAGGCTGTCTTTGGTTGAACTGAATGAGTCTTCTGTAGTCTTCACTGCTGCTCATTCCAACCAGGATTCAACTGAAACTGAGTTCATGCATGTGTCTGAAATTATTATTGTTATTCTTCTTCTTCTTCTTATTATTATTATTATCATCATCATCATCATCATCATTATCATTATTATTAAGTATCATCATCACATCATTATTATCATTATTATCATTATTATTATTATTATTATCATCATCATCATCATTATTATCATTATTATTATTATTATTATTATCATCATCATCATCATCATCATCATTATCATTATTATTATTATCATCATCATCATCATTATTATCATTATTATCATTATTATTATTGTTGTTGTTATTATTGTGGTAAAAGTCAGGCGAGCACTGAGAGTCTGTATCATAATCACAGCGTGATGCAGGGTTTTCCTTCTGTAGTCACTGGTGAATGCTTCCTCTCTGGAGTGCTCTTTCCAAAGCATTGCAAATTGGTTTCACAAACCTTTGATTAGACAATCCCCCTACTTCCATTATGTTTGCTGTCTATGAGCGATTGCCTGCATGCTGAGATAAAAGTCTAGTCCAAGAACTGAGGCGATGGGGCAAATGGGACACGATAATGAAATGAAATGAGGCGTGAACATCGTCTGCTGCCGTTATCACTTAAGAGTGTAAAGAAATGGTAAAGGGACCTGAGAGATCTTGGCTCTGCCTAATTCTTTACTACCTTAACGGTTCTTCTGCTACTGGCTGCAAATCTGTATGCTCGATGCATTTGTTTATTTTGATTTTTACAAAAAGGTTTAGCTTGAGACCCGTGTGCATGTAAATGTGGGTACATGCTCACCACGTGTATGTCTCGGGGTGTGGGGCAGTTAATTCCTGTTTTAACTTCACATTTCACTGGACAATGCAACACTTCACTTCCCCTCTGTTTCTAAAACCGGTCATGAGGAGTTAGAGTTAAAGCAGTACGGAAACATAGGAAGTCTCTTTGAAGAATTTAAAGATGGACGTAAATGTAACCATTGTTTACTTAAGTGAAGACAGCAGCTGCAATGTAATTCACTTTCATTCAGTTTCTTTGCTTCTTCTCTGCCTTCACCAGTGCTGGTGAGTTGAATGGCCACACCTATGATTCAGGAGGATCTTACACAGAGGGCTCGCCCTCAGCAGTAAAAGCTACAGCGCTGTGTTGATGTCACTGCTTGTACACAGTGAGCATTAATGCCCAGTGTTTTTGAAGAAATGCTGAACCCTGGAAACTGCGCTTCATGTGTCTAAATGTGTGTGCAAGGGTTAAAGCAGTGATGTGTGAGTTTGACTTGGATGGTCAATGAAACTAGAATCTGTAGAATCATTTAAATAAAGAGAAATCATCATAGTCTGAGATGTTGGGGCTAATTTGACCACAACATCAGCAGCAATAACATCAAAGTCATTTTTTGAAGGGATTGTTAATTTTGTTCTAATTAAGAAAAGATTAAAATGAACTCTGAAAGGTTTCATTAGTTATATAAATGATTTCCTTACAGGTTATAAACCTGTCACATTTAATCATCTGATCACTGTAGAAGAAGAAAACATGGAAAACATGTCGTAATAGTTCCACTGAAACAAAGAAGAAGACTCACTGCCATTGCAACATGTTAATGATTGTACAAATAACACAGTGAACACTTATCACATCGTCCACGTCCATAAACGGTGAAAGCCAGGTCAGAGCTTTTGTTACATCTAGGCTGGATTATTGTAACGCACTTTATTGTGGGGTTAGTGATGCGTCCATTAGGCGTCTGCAGGTTGTGCAGCACGTCTTTTAGCTGGAACAAAAAAGTCTGAGCACATTACCCCCATTTTAATTTCACTCACTGGCTCCCTGTGTATTTTAGGATCGTTTTAAAATTCTTTTATTTGTTTTTAAACCTCTTAAATGAACATAAATATTTCACATCCTGTACTGCTCAGTGTCACAGAGTGGAAGGAAAAGCTAAATAATAAACCTAAATACTGATGTGCTTACTATACATATATCGGAACATGTTTCCTCACCAAATGGACAATAACAGCCACGTTTCTCCTGCCATTAGCTTAATGGACATTATACAGTACAAAACTGAGGCTCAAAGCCGCCGTGTCTATGTGCACAAAACAACTGTAACATAATGCTTCTACAAAACAATGAACGGTTTCCTCTTAAATATCTGCAAATACATCAACTTTTAAACACTTTTACCTGAAAACAGGGGAAAAGAATCACGAGACTGATTTTGACTTGCTTCTTTCATGCAGTCGTTTATTGCACAAAGCCCCTCAGTGGAGAATAGAGACACTACTAATTGATCCCAGAAAAGGCTTACTAGCCAATCAGTGATGTATAGATTGCTGTTCTCTTAAATAAACTGAAAACTCTTAATATAACATGAAAAATAATAACCTCTTAACCATTTTCTTACCATATTTACATTATTTTTGTCAATATATCAACTTATATGAATTAGTATTAACTGAACCTTTTTATATTCCATAGTCCTTCGACCCGTCACACCTTCAGGCTGGGAAACAGTTTCATTTTTTCAACAGTTTTTGAAAGATTCACAGTTTGCAATAAAACGAAGGCAAAGAGAAAAGTGAAATGGATAAGGACACAAAAAGCAACAACAACAGAAGAAATCCTGTGGTGGAACCAGCAACTCCACATATGCCAGAGATACTTGGAGAAAGCAAAGCATTGTTTACAGCCGCGAGAGGACACAAAGTTAACATGCAGATGCAAAAACATCTGATTTTTTATGAACTTAGATGTAAAAATGATAAGTGAGCCAAACCTTTATATCTTTAAAAGATGTTAGAAGTTTAAATATTTAATTTGTGTCATCGAGCTGCTTAGATAAATTATCTACATGGCAACGACAATGAATGCAGCGTTTTCAAATAATAATGCCTGAGGGAAGCATGAACACAGTGAAGTATATGTGGCGGACTACTCGGCCCTGTGGAACCCCTGCTGAGTGTTGCATGTGAGCAAGACTTATAAATAAACTCCAAAATATTAAATAAAGATGAGCTAATATGTTCTCAGTCTCTGTCAGATCTGTGAGGACAGTCATAGAAATGAATCCAGTGGTTTCTTCCGTTATGACTTCTGTGTTATGATGGACTCTGAGGTCTGACTGAAGCGTATCAGACCGTTCCTGTCATCGCGCCCTGTTGGCCATCTCTCGTTTCTGATTCCTTCAATCGCTCTCTTTCTCTGGAGGACTTCTGAAAGCCATGTCCTCCAACCACTCTCAACCTTCTTTGGCTGGCACACCAGCTTCTCATCAGTTTACCAGTAACGAGCATATTTAAAGACTGGTTCAGTCCTCCACTCCTGGCCAAACCAACATGTTTCTCTTTACTTACACTTGCTTCTTGTGCCCTTGTTTCAGATCCTTCTCCGTGTCAGTGCCACTTTGTGTCAAGCTCCCATGGAAAACTCTGGATTTGGAAGCAGCTTCTGGAGAGCATCCCACTTGCCTGTCCACTCTCCATCACTATGCCTGTGGGTAAAGTGCCCTCTCAACAAAACCAGTCGCCACAATTAAAACACATTTGGTCCCAGGCAGTAATGATTAGGAAGGTAATAGTCCTATCATAACCTTGTCATGGTCCAGGTGTTTTTCCACAGAGCTGGGGTCTCCTCCTCTGGGCGGAGCTTCATCATACTGCCTATTGTCCGCACCTGATGGTGATTTGGTTGCTGGTGCTTAAGACCAGTGCACTCAACGAGACTTTGCCAGACCATCTACTAACCTTCGTTAGTGTGGGGCTGCTTTATGTGTTATCATAGTAGCTGCATCGGCTCTCCTCCTCTGGGTGGAGCCCTCCTTGCTCCTCCCCGTTCCTCAGCTGCAGGCAATCATTCTGGCAGCATTTAGGAGCAGCACACACAATGAGTCTTCGCCAGATTGTCTGCTAACCTGTTAGTTCACAGCCTCATGTTCCTGTGTATCTCTGTGTGCGTTACTTCTCTCTTCCTGTCTCCTAGTCGGCACCTGGACTCGTCATCCAAACCCTGCCACAGTCACGCTTCTTCTGGTCAGCTGCTGCTTAATCCTTTTCATGCAAACTGCCATTCACACCTCCCTGCACACCTCGCCTCACCACCACCTCCAGCTTATTCCCACCTGCGAACACGTAAGCCATCTCAGCTTATAAAACTGGGAAACTCTCACAACTCCTTGGACCGTTCTGATTATCCTCACCTTTGTTTCACTGCCCCTGGTCTGCTGTAGTTTCCACCTGCCCCACTCCAGCCCTCAGCAGTTTAGTGACCTGACAGTTTCATGCTTAGCCTAAGCCCAGCACTTCACAGACACCACGCTTGTGCACAAAATTAAATCTTGTTTTTGTCTTGATTATCCAAGTTATGAATTCTTGTAACTAAAGTTGTTTTGCTTTTGGTTCTGCGCATGAGTCCATTCCACTTCACGGGCCTCTGAGCCATGACAGTTACTGCCTCCCCCACGCCATCCTCTCCCTGCTAACCAGTAAGACAGAAGTTGACAGAACTCACTTACCTGACAAACCGCTGGCACTCTCCTGACCTCTCTCTGCCCCTCTGTTGCAATGACTCTGAGCACCACCACCCGCACCCCAAATTCCCCTTTAGCTCCCGCTTTATGTCCCCCACTCCTAGAGCCTGATATCCACCATAGCTCACAGCTCATGTTTGATCTAAGCATTAAATCATTTTGTCAATAAAGCTTTGTTATCAGGTTTAAATCAGTGCCTCCATCTGTATCTGTAACAAACCCACGTTCATTTTAACACCTAAATTGACTACTGCCTCCTGAAATTAGCTGTTGGCTATTTTCTCAGGAAGTTCATTATGTAAAGTCTTAATCCTTGCATACAAATGTCCCAAATGCCAAAGTGGCAGAATCTGTTTGTTGTTAACCTGCCGTACCCAGAATTGTGTGACTCCCCCCTGCTCTGGCTTCACCCTGTGTCTGGCACCCGTGTCTATGATTAGATTTCATTCACTCTGAAATGGTCTCGCCTGACAGGCAGCCATTGGCGAGTGTGAAAGGACCCTTGAATGTCCACCAACCCTAGAAGTCAACTGTGGCTTTGAGTCAGTATTAATGTGGGCGTCTCTGAACAGTCGGAGTCAGCAGGGCGGACATGACAGTTTATGGCGAGATAAAAATGGTAAATTCTTATTATGGCTGCTTCAACTTGTACGATCGTGATGTATGAAGGATACACAATGATGATGCATGTGATGAAAGAGTTCCAGTGGGTGTGATGATGATTTCAAATCTACCTGCACACAGTGTAGTTACTGCAGCGTAATGCTGACGACAGCAGGTGGTTGGTGTCTTCATTTGTAAATACATAACGTTGCTACAAAATTGCTACAGTGTGACTGCCCAGCTGTTCATTTGAAAGCGTTAACAGGAATCTTGGATACTCTGGGAACATTTCTGTCGGGTGCAGAAGTTTCTGTCTTTAAAGCGTATTTTTTAATTTAGTGTGTTTGTGGTTATCCTGGGTCAGGGTTTGCAACAGAGTTTGGTGGCTGACGTCTGTGGTCAGCATGAGTTTAGAGAGAGGGGTTCACTCGCTTCCCTGAACACCCGACAGTCGCGGGCTGAGGATCTTTGTTGTAAATGAGGAAGTAGAGTGAGCAAGCTGCCAGACATTTACCTGGAAACTACAGGTTACTTTGGGTAGGAGCTGGAATTAGCACCTAACCACAGGTCCAATACTTCTACCCAAAGGTTTGCTCGCAGGACACTGATTGGTTTGGCCAGACAATCTTGAAATAATTTACCTGGAAACTTTTTTTCCACTGGATTCAGTTTTTTTAAGCTGTGGGTAAAGACAATTACATTCCTGTTTTCTGTTTCAGGGAAGAAAATCCAAATCTGTCTTAATCCACTCTGAGTGAGCAGATTAAAGCTGTTTCCAGCTCCTACAGGTCTGCAGTTGTTGCAGCTGTCTTTGGATGTTGAGCAGGCTCAGTTGTGTAAACTCTCCAAGTCTGGATCAAGCTGTGTCTACGGTGCTTTAGGAGGGCCAAAAAGTCTTTGCCATATGTTGTTACGCACTGCTGGCTGATGTTATGCATTTTTTCTGCTAATTTTAACTCAGACTATTTAGTCACTTTTAAATAATCTTAAATAAATTTGATATTAAATACAATCTTGTGTTTTGCAGGTAATGCTTCTAAAGAGACGGGTGCTTGAGTCTAGAGGTGAAGCTACAGCAGAGTATGCCGTCGTACTGAACACACTAAACGATGTATCTTTGGTTGCACGAAGCAAGCTCTTAACTTTAAAAAACATGACATGAAACGAGGGCTGTTAGTGCGGAGTTACAGAAGAGTGCACCAACAGTCTGCCACACAAACGTTCAGCCATCACATCCATGCAGCATGAAGCTGAATCATCAAAGAATAACACATCTGCAAACAGTGCTGTCTGCAGATCGCAGTCGTGTTCTGCACGCTGCAGCTGCACCTCTTTCCACCCACACTGCTGTCTGTGAGCTTGTGACCTGAGCTGTATCAGGTGAGTCTTGTTGATCGTTGCTGCTGTTTCTCGCCTGCATTTCTTGATTTTTCCTCAGAATTATGCAGCCCAATCTGCTGCTGCTCTTTCTGGGTCAGCCTGTGCACCATCTGTTCTCAGTCACGAGCGCTCCATTTGTTAACTTTTTTGACAATAAACCAAATGTGTAGGATTGAGTGTTTTGAGGGTCTGATGCATGGCGCAGCCTTCTTTGTCCCAACAAACGATGCATGACCTTTTGTCTCACCTCACCTCACTTCTCTGTGCACTTACAACAAACAAGTTATTCGTAATGGACGTGTAGAGACAATTAAGCTCAGACAGTTACCCGAGAAGGGTGTAACAGTCACACGAGGGACATGTCGCACGTTTTTCACAATACTTTTTGTTGACATTTAGATAAGTATGAGTCCCTTAAGAGACGATTCAGTTAAATTTATTTGAAAACACCTGCTTGGAGTTGCTCTTTGTGCTTCTACAGGTGTCAGTTTATTCAACATTGTAAGACGTTCCCGTCTGCACGGCATGAAAGCTTTTTGAAAGTTAAAGTTAGAGCTATTATGCTTTCCCTCATTGTCTGTCATCTTTATGCTGTCTACAGGGCAAATGTTCAATATTAAACATGGCAAGTTTAATGTTTCTGCTATTCTGACTGCTCTTAACATTCAGTTTAACATTTTGTGCTCTTGACTCTCCATGATGCCAGTGAGAATAGACATATTTCAAAATAAAGGCAGCTTAAGCGAACTGCAAATATGGAAAACTCCAGTAGCTCAGAAAATGAAGCTGAGAGCCAGACAGGTTACCCTTAAATAAATCCTACTGTTTCTGGGCCCACTGCATATATCCTGCGTCTGTTTCTTAGTAAAAGAAGTCAGAAATAGAGAGCTGGAAGTGGCGTTCATGAGGGGAACTTTCAGAAAATGTAACAGTTAGTGTTACCATGACTATCAAAACAAGCCTACAAAATAAATCAACCAGTATTTGCATTTTCAGGTAAGTTTTCAGTTCTTTAGAGCAATGAAACAGGAAAGAAAGATGAGCAGAGCTTTAACACCTTCAGCAGGCTTTGTTGCATCCTGTGTTGAACCCAAGCCTTGAAAAAACAACTGGAAAAACTGCAAGTAAACTTTGAACTATTTGTATAATTGTCATTAAATTAGGTGCTGTGCTGTTGCAGTGTTTATCATACACTGCACTGCACATTTCATGCATCTCAAAGCAAACTTTATATGAAGCCGCAGTAAAAAAACCAGTCCTGCCTACAGCATCAACTTCCTCATGACTTTTTCATAAACACGGTTTAATTGTTGGAGTCCAACTCTTAGTTCAGACTGATGGGCCTGAGGTGACAGCTGCTTCATCAGGAGTTTGTGTGTGAACATTTCCAAAAGCACTTTTCGTTGTCACTGACAGGAAGTACCAAATGTCTCAGTTAGAATGAAGTTAAATGTAATTCACATTCAAGCATCTGTTTCCTCAGTGGTTATCAAAATAGCTCAGCCCGTTCAACACTGCTGATGACACAGTCCCTCAAACTGCTCACCTGCCCCTGTGAGCAGCAGCAATTATTGTCCAGCTGCTGACACACTGCATCTGTTCCTTATAGACCGACTGTTCCAGATGAACTGCTGATATGAACCTATGTTATTTTAACAGGTCATTTAATGTTCAGTAAGTTGTTGAGTTTCATTTCTGCTGCTGATCTTTGACTTAATATGATTTTCTAACACAGCCAACATGTTTTGTCCTTTTTGACAGAGAGGTGTAAATATTTTGTGTTTTTATTCTTCAATGCTCAAATTTTAATTTAAATCTCCTCTTCTACATGTTGTGCATCTGCTTTTAAAGTGCTGAGTGGGTCTCTTTTGGCTTATTGGACTTTTAATATGCTCCTAATGCAAATCCAGTGAACTGAGTGATCCAAGCATGTGTGATTTATGGTGTCAGTTTGTATTTGCATAGAAACTTCATACTTTTCGCTTCCATTCACTTAGCTGTATAAGTATTAAAAATTTAGTCCTTGAATAATTCTACATGATGATCGCTGCAGATCTCGGTATGATTTAACATTTGAATGTCAAATGACTGAAAACATGCCCACTCTAGCTGAAGGTAAATCTAGGCAGAGCAGAACTTTAAACCCTTTGCTGTGATATTTACAGGTATCAGCAGGGTGACAGACTGCGTATTAAACAGCTGGAAGTTGTATGTATGCAGCTCAACAACTGAAATGTCACTTAGGCTTATCAGGTGGGCCTCCTGTCACACATGTATCATGAACTAGGTCACTGAAACTGAACTGGGCCTTCAGAAAGGTACGATAAAAAAAAGCCCCAGTGAATTCACATCTGTTTT